>NC_047675.1:44882863-46190363 GCF_011762505.2 Arvicanthis niloticus
GTTCAGGGAGAACCCCTGCCTGAAAGAAGCAGGTAGAGAGCAACCGAGGGGGACATCTGATATCTGACACCCTCTTCTGGTTTCTGTGTGGATGCACATATGTGGAGATTCACACACAGAGACACTAAAATTAAATGTGTGTGTGTGTGTGTGTGTGTGTGTGTGTGTGTGTGTGTGTTGTAAAGGAACTGTAGATTTTGAGTGAGACAGTTGATTTATTTCCCTGAAATACACACTAAAGCCTTCCTCAGCGGGGATTGCCAGAGCTGGCTTCAGGAAAGGGAAACACTATTCTCACGCTGAGCGTAATATCTGTTCACTTGGCTGTAGAAAACAGCCAACGGAGACAGTTGTGCACAGGCTGAATCCAAGTCCATGAGAAGAAAACCAGCTCTGTGGCTAGCACTTTAATTTATTGAGCTTTGGTTTCCAGGTCTAAAATGGAGAATAACTCTACACCCCATGAAGGAACACTGAGAGAAATCCATGAGATAATATCGAAGGCACTTAGCACAGTGTCTGTCATGGTACAAGCTCTTGATAAAATGATAGTTGCTTAGCTGGAGAGATGGCTAAGAGGATAAAAGCACTTGCTGTTCTTGCAGAGGACCCAGGTTTGATTCTCAGCACCCATCCTGGGCAACTCAGAGCAGTGTATAACTACAGTTCCAGGAGGTCTGGCCCCTGCAGGCATGTGGTGCACAGAACCTCACAGAGGTACACGTGTACATATAAAAGTAAACAGCTAGATCTCTAAATGTATAGTTGCTATAGTTACCTTGCCACCTGATACAAAGTAACGCAAGCCAGTTCTGGGAAATTGAGCCCGTAGGTCTGTGAATGAATGGTGGGGCCCTCTGGGATACCCACAGATGAGGAACATCTTGAAAGGCCTGTGCTTGTCTTTTCTGCTACAGTCACTCAACTAAAAAGGAAACACTTTACTCAGGGTGCATCTGTAAAAACTGGAAATCTACGAATGGTGTGCTAGCCTCCCCAAATCACCCTGCCCCACTTAGGGGCTGTTCTTGCTGGGTTACAAAACTGTGATTCAGGAAGTATAGCCTCTAGTTCAAAGCAGTGCAAAGCCATGTTTGTTGTCTTACTAGGCAAGGTGTGTGCACCGCAACCTCTGGGCGGCTGCTTGTGGGGAACTTCCCATCTTTATGTTTGAGGCTTTGTCCCTCAGAGTCTCTTGAGGACTTGGGTGTGCCACAGAGCTCTCAGGGGTGGGAATGATATAACCCACATATTTTATGAGACACAGAGGCCCTGCTTAGCCACTGCAAAGATTCAGTACAAGTGGGTGATGGATGATAAAAACCTGGGGAAAGACACTGTTTCTGGGAAGATTAGTTAGAAGGGAGGAGCCTTGAGAATACACAGGTTGCTAAGCATAGCTTGTGTGGATGAGAGAGAGGGGGAAAGGGAAAGGGAGAGAGAAGAGAGAGAGAATGGGAGAGGAAGAGAGGAGAGAGAGAGAATGAGAGACAGAGAGAGAGGGGAAGAGACAGAGAGAGAGAGGAGAAACTCAAATGTATATACCACCTCATCTTCCCAAATACATCTACAGAATCTGTATGGACAGATTTAACTTCTTAAAGCTCTTTTCAGCGATTTAAAGAAAAAAATTATTTAATTACCTGTCTATGCTATGGGGATGTGCACCCGGGTTCAGATGCCTAAGGAGGCCAGAAGAGGGCGACAGATCCCAGAAAGATGCCGTTGTAGGAGCTTGTGAGCCTCTGGATGTGGATTCTGAAAACCAAACTCAGGTCCTCTGTGAGAGCACTGCTCCTAACTCATGAGCCATTTCTCCCCAAAGAATTTACCCTTTTTAATTAACAAACAAACAAAAAGTGCAGCACTAGCATAGAAGCCAGCCCTGGTCACTCCCCTGTGACATTGCTGTTCTTTCAGCTTCTCATCTGCATCCACCTCCACGCCATTGCCTTACGTGTTTTAAGACAAGATCTTGTTATGTAGCCCTAGTTAGCATTAGACTCGCGAAGTGGATGGAGCTGGACTCAAACTCATGGCCATCCTACCTCTGCCTGTGCTGGGATTATAGGTGTGCATCCCCATCCCCTGGCTTACTTTCCAGTTAATATATCATACGCATATCTAAGATCACTGTGTGGTCCTTATAATGATGATCTTTAATGACTACATAATAGCCCATCGAGTAGTCGAGCCTAATTTATTTGGCCATTTTCCTATGGTTAAACATCTAGGCCATTGATTTTCAGGCATTTGTAACTACAGCAACCGTGTTTTAAGGATCCATAGGAAGGACCCAAATATGCTTTATTGATTCTTTGTGAATACTTGAGCCTGTTTACTTTTCCTAAGTACCCTGTGAAATAGAAGCCATTATTAACCTATTTCCCGATGTGAAAACGGGTGCCTTAAGTGCTCAGAATCTCACAGACATGTGAGACATGAACCAAGGCACCTCAGACTCAGCTCAGATGCTCAGTGAGTATGAGCCAAAGCTTAGACCATGTGGAATGGGACAAGGAGGGCAATGGGAGCTAACAAGTGACTATAGGGGCTGGGGTGTGGTTCAGTGGGCAAGGGAAATCCTGAGGATCTGAGTTCAAATCCCCAGCACCCTCAAAAAGTCAGCATGGCTGTACGTGCTTATAAACCCAGCATGAGGAGCAGAGAAAGGCAGAACCCTGGCCAGCCAACTTATCCCAAATGGTGAGGTTTGGTCAGAGACCTTGTCTTATAGGCCAAAAGACTGAGACAAATAGAGAAAGACATCTGATGACAGCTTCCTATAGCCTCACATGTTGTCATATAGCTTCACATGTTGTTCTGTGTTTCCAGCCAACTTATCCATAAAGACTTCAGGTGCCAGCATCTCCTGTCTCACCAAGAGCCCCCAGCTTTGCAATTTGTCCTCCTCAGAAACCAATAGACCATGTCATCAGACTTTGAAGGAGTGGGTAGGACCTAGACAATGGCTCTGGTTTCGGTTAGTTTCCCAGAGTCACTTAAAAAGCAGATGGGGGCAGCACCCCTGTTTGCCTGCGGTGCAGCCTTCCCTGCAGACAGACCTCTTTGTTTCCCCCTGGTAGCCGGAAACAAGTCGTTAATTGAATTTGCACCTTGCAGAGCTCTATGAAATGACAGGCTAGTGCCTCCAATTAACTTCTGAGAATAAGAAGTGTTTTGCATCCTGAGAAGACTTCAGGGCTGAGAGGTGAGGTCCCCACCTCCACCCCCCAGATCTTAGCTCCCTTGCTGTCTTTAGTGGGGCTGGAGTTATTTAGCATTTTTCTGGTCTGTCTTCTAGCACCCAACCTTGGCTTGGTAGAGGTCAGGAAGGCCACATCCCTCAGTCACTAAGCCATGATAGCAATTGACTGTGTCCCAGGTACCATGTTCCTCCCTCCGGTGACACAGCATTCAGGTGACAGATTTCTTACTCTAGAAAAATGTCCAGATAAATAGGATAGGAAGACTCCAATTTCAGGCGTCTGTGGGTGTTCAAACTAACTCATATGTTCAGGACCAAATACACATGGGGGCAGGGAGGTAGGAGACTGCGATCAGGGAGATAACGTATGGCATTCTGGGATCACAGATGTGAATCAACATGGAGAACCCCTAAATCTGGTGATTTGGGGGGGGGGGTCTGGATGTGGTGTCTTTCACAGGCTCATGTGTTTGAACACTTGGTCCCAGCTGGTAGCATTATGTTGGGAGGTAGAGCCACACCAGAGTCACTGAGGATGGGAACTTCCCTTCTGTTCTCTGTGTCCTGACTGGAGACACCATGTGACTAGCAGCCTCCTGTTCTGCCACCATCTGTTACTTTCCCACCAGGAATGAACAGCATCCCTTCCTAACCTGTAAGCCAGAATCAAGCATCCTCCCTTTAAGATGCCCCTTGTTTGGATTTGGTCAAGGCAATCCGAAAAATAATGAGTACACAAACCTATCGTTACCAAACTTGGGAGTCACAGCCTATACTCCAAGAAGTCCTGGCACGACAGATACAGAATGCTACTCCTGGATTTTCACAGCTGGGGATCTGAACTCAGATCCTCTTATTTGTGTGGCAAGCACCTTAACGAAGCTAAGTTATCTCCCCAGCCTCTGGGGGCGCTGTTTGTTTCTGTTGCCCTTAAGTAGTAGCATTCTGGCTCAGTTACTTATGTTTCATTCCTAAGTTTCTGGTTGTTTACTTACCTGAGTCATCTTAAAAAAAAAAAAAAAAAAAAAAAAACCTTCATCCTGTCCTATCTTTCCTTTCTGGCATCTTAACTCAACTCCCTGATGGCAAGAATGCTTATTTCTAACATTCATTACCTGATCTCAAGCCCAGCATCTGCCGTTTACTTCTTCAACCCAGCCCAAGTGTGATGAAATTTCCGCTTCACTGCACCACTGCAGTGAGGAGGAACCATCACCGGGGACTGCCTCTGGCTATGGTCCAGTAACAGCAGCGTTCTCATGCAAACCAATATCTTCTTGAGGACAAGGGAGCCGCCATCTTCCATGCCGCTTTCCTGTTCATCTGACAGCACATCCATCGATCTTGGCACAAACACATGCGTTTCCCTCTATCCCAGTCTGACTGAAAGATTTGTTTTTATTTTTAATTATTATGTATGCATACATGTATGTATACATAAGTACAGGTATTCATGGAGACCAGAAGAGGGAGTCGTCTGAAGGAACAATCCTCACTCTCCGCCACTCCCTCTTGCCAGTCCTGCCAGGCTAACTCACATATTGAGTGGTACAGCGGCCATTTTCTTTTGTGGTTCTTGGAAACAAAACAAAATTATGGGAAAAGTACACATTTTACAAGTTCGTAGGAAGGAAGAAAAGTTATAATACATCTTAATGAAGCGAGCAACTCAGAAAGTCCACCGGAAGGCCATCTGGTGATGTTGTTTGGCCGTCGGTTTGTGGCCATGCTGTTGATAAGAGACCCATCCTGTCCACCTTCCTCTCTTCTTAGTCTGGATCCCGACGGGAGAGAGTCTGCAGCAAGGGTGATTAAATTATCAGGCAGAAACACGGGACTTTTCAATAACCTACTCTCTCCTGTTTCATGGGCCTCGGCTCGCACCCTCAGTCTCTATTTCCTTTATTTCAGATGTGTTTGTTTACTTCCCCCCATTAGCTTTAATTAATTTTGCTGTAGGCTCATAAACAGGTGAAATGGAAGGTTTTTTTTTTTTTTTTTTTTGATTTGCATTCATCTTGAAGTAAGCTAAGTAATTAAACGTTCTGAGTCAGTCTTGCTGCACTGTGCCAGAGCCCCGGGAAACGGCTGGAAGTAACTTGTGGTTAGTCTAACAAGGAAGTGGAAGGGGGTGGAGGGGTTTTGTGATGGTGTGGGGTAAATGTTAAAGGTTATCGGTTGGCCATTCCTTCAATTTCTGCTCCATCTTTGTCCTTGAATTTCTTTTAGACAGGACAAACCTGGGGTCGAAAGTTTTGTGGGTGGGTTGGTGTCCATATCCCTTTGTCTGGCCTCAGTGAGAGAGGATGCACCTACCTTGGCAGAGAACTGATGCACCAGGGTGGGGGGGGGGGGATAACCAGGGGAAGGGACCCTCTCGGAGGAGAAGAGGATGGGGATAGGGGAGGGTCTCTGTGACACAGAACCAGAAAGGGGGCCATGTTTGAGGTAAAGATAGATAGATAGATAGATAGATAGATAGATAGATAGATAGATAGATAGATAGATAGATAGATGATAGATAGAGGTAGGTAGGTAGGTAGGTAGGTAGGTAGGTAGATAGATAGATAGATAGATAGATAGATAGATAGATAGATAGATAGATGTCAAATCTGTATCAACATTCTTTGTAGGGCTGGGAACATGACTCAGTAGGTAAAGTACTGGCTATGCAAACTTGAGGACCAGAGTTGAGATCCCCAGCGCCCATGAAAAGCTGGGTGTTGTAGCAAACGCTTGTAACTGGCAGCCAATCTAGGCAGCATGAACAGCTCCAGGTTCAATTCCTGTTTCAAAAGGGAAGATGGAGAAACTGTTGAGGAAGAATCCCAACACCTATCACTGGTCTCCACAGATATGTGTGTGCACACAGGGTATACAGGGCAAATGCACCTGTACACAAAGGGAGAGGGGGAGATGGAAAGTAACAATAAAGAGACAGGGAGAGGAGAAAGAGAGTGCCAGAGGGGAGAGAGAAAAGAGGAAGAGAGGGGGAAAGGAGAGGGAGTGGAGAGAGAGACATAGAGAAAGAAAGGAGACAGGGAGAGGAGAGAATGGGGGGGCAGCTTGTTTTTATTTTAGGAAGATCAGATTACACACATGCCAGTGAGCTTCTGGAGAATGGAACAGAGACACATAGAGCTAACAAAAGTGAAAATGGGCCAGGGGCTTTGTCATTTCAGGTATTGTCACTTGTCACCTGGTGGGAAACAGATGCCGGGCTGTAGCTCATAGATTCTAACCTGATAGACTGATACAATCAAGTTCACCCATGAAGTCTTAGTAATGAAATAAAGAAGACACCGCGCTGTTTGTTTTATGGTGTCAGCCTGCTCAGCCTAGAATCACCTGGGCAGACAGCCTCAACCGAGGTAAACCTCCGTCGGGTCAGCCTGCAAGAATGTCCGGGTGTTGGTGGAGGGGAGTCTTGATTGTGAGAATTGGTGGGAACACCCACTCTAATTGTAGATGACAGTATTTCATGGGTCAAGGCCTGAACTCTGCAAGAGTGAATGAAGCCAGCCAGCTGAGCACTAAGCCAGCAGACAATATGACTGCTTCCTTTTCTCTCTTCTCTATGTCGTGGAGGGGATGTGGTTAGCTGCCTTTGCTGTTCCCCTGACTGACGGGGGCTGTAACCTGGAATTACAATCCTTTTCCTCCCCCGACTTGCTTTTGGTCAGAGTGTTTTAATTACAGAATCCAAGACAGATAGCATTTGTTAAAGATGAAAATTCAAGGCACTTTCTTAGAGCTGATATTCCAAGCACAATTATTGATAGAGAACTAGTCATCCCATTATAAAAAGAACCTCTGTACTTAATAAGAAAGGCAAATGAATTCAGTTTAAAGGGGCTGTCGTTTGACAAAATAAACAATGTGTGGGCAATCAGTGTGGAGACCGCTCTTCCAGCCCACCAACCGGCAAAACCCAAGTGACATTTATATACAATTGCACATAATGGTTTTGTCTAGTGGGTTGCTAAATATTAAACCTAGAAATGCCGTGTGTTGGCCATGACACAGAAAAACAGTGACCCTCCGTGATGACCGTTGGGATTATGAATTGGAGCAACTTAGAAGCCGGATTTGTGGTTGTCTATCAGAGCAGAAGATACGGAGGCCATTCCCAGGAAAACACTAAGAACAAGAAACTTCCACCTGGGTACCTGGCCTTCACTAATGGGGGCAAAAACAATAGCAAGCAATCTGTGTGCTCGCTGACCAAAGCACGGCGAAGCAAAGGACAGTGCCGTGTCCCAGGACCTGCCCCACAACACAGTGGCTCTCTAGAATGTGCTGTTGCATAAAAAGCAGAGTTTTCAGGAAATACCAATGGAATGAATCCATGTATATAAGGTGAGGGCTGCTAATGTGTTTAAAATGGAGAAGTGAAAGTCTGAACACCACAGCACCCCGTTGCAGACAGTCATTTTTTGGGGGGACATGGTAGGGGCAGCTTGAGGAAGGAGCTGTGGAGATTTGGGTATAAAGGGTTCTTTAAGCTGGGCGGTAGGGGCAAGGGCAGGCTGTAGTTTTCTTATACGACACTTATGTTTACTAGACTGGGTGAAGGGAAGGGCAGTCATCCAGCAGTAGGTTCAACAACAAAATTTATGATGTTCAGATGGCGATATCACATAGGAATAAAAGCAGGGATAAGAAGGCACACGTTTAGAGCCTGCCTGAAAGAGAAGACAAGCTATTAGCACCAATGTGCCAAGACAGGAATGGCTGGAAAAGCCCCCAAGGGAGATGTGATGGTTTGTATATGCTCAGTCCAGGGAGTGGCACTATTAGGAGGTGTGGCCTTGTTAGTAGGTGTGGCCTTGGTGGAGTGGGTTTGTCACTGTGCGTGTGGGCCTTAAGTGCGTGTGGGCCTTAAGACCCTCATCCTAGCTGCCTAGAAGTCAGTCTTCCACTAGCAGCCTTCAGATGAAGATGTAGAACTCTCAGCTCCTCCCGCACCATGCCTGCCTGGATGCTGCCCTGTTCCCGCCTTGATGATAATGAACTTAACCTCTAAACTTGTAAGCCAGCCCCAATTAAATGTTGTCCTTATAAGAGTTGCCTTGGTCATGGTGTCTGTTCACAGCAGTAAAACCCTAAGTAAGACAGTAGAAATGAAAGGGCTGGGTGACCATAGAGGCGGAATCAGATATGGGCAATGCATAGGTCAGGAGGCCTCAGAAACCATGAGCTGGACCTGCCTTTGCAGTTGCAGCCCTCTGTCCCCATAGACAATAAGACTCTGACTCTTGCTGGCTTATTGGGTCTTTCCCCCCTTTGAGCTTAAACGAAGATTAAGAACAACCAGGAGGTAGAGGAAATGTATAGTGTCTGATGTCCACACTGAGAGCATCCTTTGGTCCCCAACGTGGATCTACCATTTCTAAGAATAAATTAGAAAGCAGTTTCCCATGGGTATAGATTGATTTATTTGTGGTGTAAAGGGCAAGGTGAGGAAACAAAGGGACCTCAAGGGTAGTTGTTAATTTGATATGGCTTAGAATCACCTGGGGAGAGTGTCTCAGTGAGGGATAGTCTACGTTGGGTTGGCCTGTGGGCATGCCTGCAGGGAACTGTATTAGTTACATTATTAACTGAGAGAATCCAGCCCACTGTGGGTGGCACCATTCCCTAGGCAGGGCATCCTGAGTGGTATAAGAGTGGAGAAATTGGACATAGCATAGCAAGCATGCCTTTGTCTCTCTGCTCTTGACTGTAGCAGAAATAGCCTCTTTCTCCTGTAAGTTGCTTTTTGTTGGGGGTTTTTACCACAGCAATAGAAACAAAACTAGGACTGTGGCCCCTTGGCTTCTTCTTTGCATTGTTCCAACCAGCAGTGAGCTATCACAGGGCTGTCAGCTCCAAAATGGCTCATATGCTCTCCTCTCTCACATCTCCACGTCCGTTGGGCACCATGAGTGTTGACATTGGTGACATTGGTGACATCACTTCTGTGGTTTTCTGTGCCTGTTGGAGTCCCTGATATTGTTATGTGAGCCATCACAGAGACAATCTGCCCAGCCCTTCCCTGCAAGGCAAGGTCCCTTCTGACATTTTCCTGCAGACATGTTCAGCATAAGAAAGAGCTCAGCTTTCCCAGAGCAGGAGTCTTCCATCAGGCTGAACCCCAGTCTCTGGGTCCCAGCTAGAACACATGGTGCTGTTCCCAGTTAAACAGTAAAGCCTCTGGAAGAGCAGGAGGCAGCACAACTCTCCAAGTCTCCCAGGGGGCCTTCAGGTCATCTCACACCAGTTTCTGTCTTTGTCTTCTTCCTTTTTAGTCTGAAAAGAAGACAAGACTTCAGGTTAGGAGGCCATAGTGACTTCATGGACATTTCTCTCCTAGACATATCCCCCCAAACCTGCTCACCTCCTGGCAGTTTCTAGTTCCCCGACTTTTGTAGCAGCTAACAGGCACAAAAGTGATCTGAGATTCTAGCCCAGCCCTGCCACCACAAACAAAAGCTGTCACCAGGAAGAGCTGGTATCCACAGAAATCCTTGGTGATCCCTGCTCTGGGTTAACCCTTAAACCTCTCTGTGCTCAAATATTTTGTGGTTCAAAGAAGAAACAAATCTACCTTACTTGTTTTCTTTCTTTGGAGACTGAGTGAGAGAATAGGGGGAATACTTTGCCTTGGCCATGTTTTTACAAAACTCTAAAAAGCCCATGCTTTGTGATGACAACATTTGTTTCTCTCTCAATCCAGTTAGCCCCTGATGGAGCTGAAGTGAGAGCCAACACCACCAATGTCACCCACTCACCTTCCTAAGCCCCTTTGCTTCTAAAAAGATAATCTGGCTTAGGCAGTGCGAGCAGAGCCCGTGAGATCTAGAAGCTGGACATCACCTGTGCATAAGAATTAAACCTGGAAAGTGAGTGCACCATGAGCCAATCCCCAGGACAGAACCATGGCCTTGAGGGCCATCCTTCCCTGTATCCATCTTCAGGAAAGGAGAGCACCACCACATTTTCTGGACACCAAGCATCCATGTTTCTTATGTTGGGGGACCTCCAGTTCATGCTGTCTGCAGGGATCCCAAGGCCTCCTTATTTCTGCTGGTACTAGGGCTTGCACACAGGGCCCTCGTGCTGCTGAGTAAACACTCCACCATTAAGCATGCATGTGCATGTGTGAGTCTCAGCAAGTGTGCCAGCATGGTGGGCAGTCGGGGTGCTGGGCAGTCAGGGTGATGGGCAGTCAGGGTGCTGGACTGAGTGTTGCCAGCAAAAAAAAAAAAAAAAAAAAAAGCACATTCTAATCCCTGCACTGTGTAAGTGTGACCTTTAAAAGAAGAGCCTTCTCAGGAGTGGCTGAGCTAATAGTCTTAAGGTGAAAACAGTGTTGTAAGTTTCCCCCAAAGACAGTCTCAGGGGTTGTGAGAAAGGGGTGAAGGGAGAGAACACAGACTCACAGAAAGGCAGAGACTAGGAGACATCACAGGAAAGAGAAGACACCGCCATGCCAGGCTGAAGGCAATGAGGAAACCCTGCTCTAGAACTTTCTACAGGAGTCCAGCCCTGCCAACCCCTTAAGCCTAGATTTGAACCCCCAGAAGCAGAAAGGAATACATTCACATGGTTCTGAATCCCCAGCCCTCTGCCCACTTTGTAGTGCTTTGTTTTGGGCAGCCCAAGGAGCTAGACTCAGCCATTAGCTTCCTTGGAAAGCCAGCCATGGGAGACCAGAGACCTGGTGACTCTGGACACAGTACAGCAAGTCCTCAGTGGCCACTTCCTGGGTTTAGATTGAGTCTTTCACACACTGCTATTCTCTCCCTCTCCCAGTCCCTCTCCCTCTCCCTCTCCCTCTCCCTCTCCCTCTCCCTCTCCCTCTCCCTCTCCCTCTCCCTCTCCCTCTCCCTCTCCCTCTCCCTCTCCCTCTCCCTCTCCCTCTCCCTCTCCTAGTCTCCAGTCTCAGTTTAACTAACTGCCTGTGCCTTGTCATCCAGTGCAAGTCTCGATCTCTCAAGGCTGGCTGTCTCTTGCCTCCCTCGACCACAGAGAAGAAGCTCTGCCTGCCTCTGTTTGTCCAGCTGTTGTGTAGGAAGAGTTGTAGGAGACTCATGAACTCACAGGTACATGGCACACTACAACTACACTTCTCTGTTGAGGTGGGACTTTTCAGCCATGCTGGGTCTTGTCACTCAACAGAAAGTTCCAGAGCAGAGAATGTAGCAGTTGACTGCTGAGTGGCCAGGGCTTTTCAAAGCCACTGTGGTCTTTCAATTTGACTTGTAAATTGAAGCTCAAAGTCCCCAGCTCTTAAAAAAAAAATCTTTAGTGTGCCTGTCTCCTAGCAAGGAGGGGGAGTTTAGAAGGAAGCCAAGGAGAGTGGTTGTCAGGTCTCGCTGCCTCTTTGCACCTCAGCAAATGGGCAAGTCATTCTGTTGGAAAAGCAAAGGTTTCTACAGCTTAGGTCTAAGTGGTAATGGGTTATTCTAAGAGTGAGCAGGCTTTTTAAATCCATAATGTGAGGAAAAAGAGCTGACACTGGCCCTACTCTGAATCTCAACGGGAATAGCCAAATACATTCAGAAAGTGCCACAGGAACGTGTCACCCTGCCACACAGGGCCTTCAGTGACGCCTTGAAGGTGGTTGGTGTGAGCTTTGTTGGTTTAGTACAGGGATCACACTCACTATGATTCTGTGTTCAAACATCACCGTCTCTTCTTGTAGAACGTGAACAAGTTGAGAGTCCATTATAGCATTGTTCTGCGCACACAGTCCAGCACAGGGCAGCCTCAAAGCAAGCATCCATAATGAGCTGAGCTGAGCCAAGCAGAATGCTTGCTCTATACATCTAGGCATGATGGTTTCCCCACCCCGTGAGTTAGATAGCCATAATAATGAACAGCATCCATGTGAAATGTTGGAGACGCTTAGAATGTAGAGACCTCAGTGCGCAGGTAAGACGAGGGGATACTGACCACTGTCAGTCTCTCTCCGCAGCCTAAAGTTAACTCTTAAGGTCAAAGTCATTTTTTACTCTCCTTGCTTTCACCCAAGACCTGTTTTCTTCATCTTTACCAGTGAGCCTATTGACCTATATTCCTCCCACATTTGTTGTTGTTGTTGGTGGTGGTGGTGGTGGTGGTGGTGGTGGTGGTGTGTGTGTGTGTGTGTGTGTGTGTGTGTGTGTGTGTGTGTGTGTGTGTGTTGGGTGGGGGAATACCTCCAGGAGCCGTAAAAGGAGGGACATAGATCCCGATGCCCTGGAGCTGGAGTTCCAGGCATTGTAAGCCACCCAGGATGGGTGCTGGAACTGAGTTCAGGTTCTCTGGGAGAGCAGCAAGTGCTCTTAACCACTGAGACATCCCTCCACCTCCACCTTTCCTCTCTTTTGAGGGCAATGATATTTTCTGAGAGTGGGAATCTTGGCTGAATATTATTAATGTGGGAATGGGCTAACTTAGTTCACACTATGATCAATATTATCCAATTACCATTTAAAAAAAAAATCATGCTCAGGGTTCTCCAAGACCCAGAGCAAGAGACCATAACCCAGGACTCAGCCTCAGGATATATCCTTGATCCCACTGCTCATGGCTGGTGTGCAAGGAAGCTGGTGGCTGTTGGCATTAGATAGTGACCTGTGGTTGCAGGTGACAAGGAACCAGCCTCTGCTTTTACAGAGAATGGATGGGGGAGCCGGTGAGCCCTCTCTGGCTGCCAGGCCTAACAGGAGACTGACTATACACTAAGCTTGAGAAGAGAAGCAGCTACATGGTGCATTAGACTAAAATGAGACAAGCTTCAGGTACAGAGGCTCGTGGTTTCAAAGACAGGAAACAATAGTCATCAACTTGTATCAGGTGCCTGTCAGCCCTCTGCAGTGGAGAGCAACCCCTGCCAGTCTGTCCCCTGCCATATTTTTCCAAGAGATGAACATGTATCTGGGCTAACAGAGGTCTCAGGGATGCGCACATGGAGATGGGGAAGGTTATTTAAAACCCCCAAAAGAAATGAGATCCATGAATACCACAAACTAACAGAACTCTCCTTCAGCCCTTAACTCGGCATTTATTGAGCACCTACTGTGTGCCCTGACCCCATTCCATTCAGTGAGGAACAAAAGTGAGTCAAATGCATTCATCAAATGCACATTAAATGCTATGCGTCTACTTTATTCACTGAATGGCATCTTGATGGCTTGGATGGAGGGAAGCCATTTTCCGAAGTGACATTCGCAGAGCAGAGAAAGGAATCATGGTGAGTGGAAATGACTCCACATGACACAAAGGACCAAGGAAAAGATGCTGCCCTTTTCCAGGCTCTGAGCCCAGAGGGTCCAGAACACAACTCCCTCAGCTTTCAGTCTCAGCATGTTTAATTCCAGATTTGTGTGGTCCTGATGAAGCTACTTCATCAAGTTTTATTCTTCATAAAAGATCCATTTCCCTAGGCTCAAAATGCGCCTTCTTCTAATTCACTGTTATTTTATAAATTCTTTCATAGCTTGCATCAATCACAGCTGACTTCCAAGCCATAAACCAAGATCGTGCAGAGTTTGCAGCAGCTAGCCAGTGTGTATTTACTTACCCAGCCCAAGAAGCCATTTTCAAAATCAGCAACATCACTCCTCCCTGGCAATGTGCCTGCATCTCTTCCCACTGAACCAGAGTCTGAGACGGGATGAACTGCAGCATCCTAGCACCTTAGTATCTTGTCACTATGGTGGCCATCTCAGCCCCACCTTGTGTGCAAGCTTCCCTAGCCTGTTCTTGATCAGGACACCCCTACAGTGGGCTGAACAGGAGTGAGAAAGCACACCTCTGTGCTAAGCCTTGGCTGGGTTGACTGGGTGACTCTGGGTTAGTTTTAAAGAGCAACCCTGCTGATCTCTTCAGTTAAAAGAGACCAGGGGCTCTCAGCATACCGCTCACAATAAGTCAATGAAAGACAAGAACTAATGACTTACCATCCTGACCCAAACTCCATTGCTATCTTAAGATGTAATAGACTCGGGGAGAGATGACTCGGAGGGTAAGGTGCTTGCCAGGCAAGCCTGATGCCTGAGTTCAATCCCTGGAACCCACATGACGGTGGAAGGAGACCATAGTGTTGATCTCTGACCTCCACGTCAAACTAGAGTGTGTGTGCCCAGCCATACAGACCATACACACACATGCACACAAATAAGTAAATGTAATTTTTAAAAAGTCAGGATGTATTTAAAAGATGGAGAGATGGATGACTCAGGTCAATGAGAGGTTAAGAACACTCTCATGCAGAAGACCTGGGGTTGGCTCTAAGCACCCATGTTGAATGCCTCACAGCCACCTGTAATTCCAGCTTCAGAGGATCTGGGTTCTTCTTCAGGTCTACGTGGTCACCCTATACATGTAGCATATGCTAACACACACACACACATGCATGCACGCACGCACACACACACACATCCATATAAGTAAAAATAAATAAAGTTAGACAAGAGATGATTTAAAGTCATCCCACCCTTCTCTTACATTCTATTGGCTCCCACCCCGGTTCAGTTTACTAACACCCTGCCAAGCACAGAGCCTTGTTTTTTCTAGTCTTGAGAGCTCTTATGTTCCCATGACGATGGCACCCTTGGCCACTGCTGACTAGACGTCAATGTCTTATTTTGTGACAACCAAAATCATCTGCAGACATTGTTAAATGCCACCTCCCTCCCTCCGTGGTAAAACTACACTGACCTAAGGAAGATTGGACTCGATTTGTAAAACCCATTAAATTTGTTAAGGGACTGACACACACAGAGAACATCTTTTTTGTTAGTTTTGTGGTATTGTGGAACTGCATTTTCATACTTGGGAATTTCAGCTGCTTCGTGCTGCGCCAGCATTCACTTTTCTCTTTATTAGGGTGGACTATAAGGGACTGTGTCTCCACTTACACTTGCTTTTTTAGGGTGTTTTAGGCATGATCAAATAATTCAGCAAAAGGCATCCTCTGTCCTTCATCAAAAAATGGAAAATTGGAAAAATATATAGTATCATATATTTATATATAATATGTATAACATATAATATATAATTATATATATAATTAATAAATATATAAAACCCATTTTTAATAGGTTTAAGAAAGATATTGCCTTAAAAATGAAGGAGCTGGGGCCATAATAAAGTTGGTGAAGTGCCTGCCTCATAAGCATGAGGTCTGAGTTTGATTCTCAGACTTCAGATTTTAAACAGCATGGTGGTGCATGCTTTAAACAGTGCTGGAAGACAGAGCCAGGAGGATTCCTGGGACTTGCTGGTAAACCAGTCTACCTGAATGGGTGAGCCCAGGTCAGTGGGAGACTCTGCACCCTCCAAAAACTAAAAAGGTGGATGGTCCTGAGAAGCCATACCTGCCCTCTCTTCTGTGTAAGCATGAGCATTTGCATGTGCATAGGCTGCACACACACACTTGCACACACATACACACGTATGTGTATATATACACACAAGCACACACACATACATTCACATACATATACATGGACAAACACATACACACAAACATACAAGACATACACACATGCACCTACATAAACACATATACATTCATGCATTCACACACACACATACAAACATGCATGCGCACACATATACACACAAAGGCACACTCATGCATGCACATACATATATACATGAATACATACATATACACACAGAGACACAGGCACATACATGCACACACAGATACTCATGAACATACATACACACATACACATGCACATACACATGCACGCATGCATGCACACAACTCACACTCCAAGGTGGACAGCAACAGAGTGACTGCTGACAGGCAGAATCTGGGGCTATTAGTTACTTAGGATCTCAGCAACAATTATTTTTCCTAAAGTTTGGCCCACCTTGGCTTAATTAAAAAGTGGCTCCCCACATAAACAAGGCACAGACTGCTGAGAGACTAAAACAATCTTAAGGTGAGTCCGTCCCCATCACTCCTTTATTCACATCAAAACCCAACAAGCTTTGGAAGCAGATGGGAGACAGCCATTGCAAACGTGTCATAACTTATTACATATTTGACTGCCAATTTGTACTTAAAAAAACCAACTAGCTCCGGGGAAGGAGAGAAAATTGGAGAGGCGAAGTCTATTGCATTTCAAATCAAGTCCGCGGTAATCGCAGCCGCCCCAGAGACACTTAGGGGCTACAATTAAACGGAGTTAGCAACCACCTTGAAATTGAAGGCACACTCACTTTGAAGGGCAGAGTTGGGCTCCTGGTTGGTAGCACCTACTCAACACAGACCTGCAACCAGAGGGTAGACTTTGCAGGACTTTAATTCTGTGTTTTGGAAATGAACTACCAACTTTACCTAGCAACAAAGCAACCAGTGCCAGCACACACCTTTGCTTGGCTTTGCTTTGGTCCCGTGGCTTCATTGGTGGCCCCCCGAAACCCATCTGTGACGCGCTGACATTGGCAACTATGTTGCAGTTTGTTCTCGGCAGGTTTTGTTTCTCTTTTCTGCACCTGTTTCTTTGTATTTTTAGTCTAACTCTTAGACCTGCTGAGTTATCTATTTAAAATGGGAAAGTCCCACATTGAAACTAAAGCCTCTGTTGAATTGTGTATCATTTTCTAACTTGTGTGTACTGAGTCATTAATTTATATGCTTCTACCAGTTGTCTATTGCCACACTAGAACCCCAGGCCTTATAAAACAGAAGCCATATATTTCCTCATGATTTGCAAGTTAGGAAGGGCTCAGCTGGGCTCAGCGGAGACTGCTGTCCCTAGGCTGATCTTAGCTGGAGGCTGTCTGGGAAAAGACGCTTTCACCCTTCAATGTCAGTGGGCGGTGTCAGCCAGAGACAGTCAAGGGCAGCCCAGCTTTTACAGCAGGAGACTGGGTTCTAGGTACATTCTGTGTGCAGAACTTCCATGCTTCTGTTTCTGGCTTGTCTACGTGCCCCTGGTCCAAGAATGTCCCATGGCTGACCCCACAGTCGTTGTAAGAAGGAACTACACAAGAATATGGCCGGGAGAAGCATGAACTGCTGAGCCACTGGAGGAGCTGCCACTTCCTAACCCCTAACATAGGGCTTCCTAATCCCTGGTACCACGCATTTCAAATAAATAGATCTACTTTAAATACTCATTCATACCTAAGAAACTAACTGCATATTTCAGTTTGGTCCCCCCCGAATTAGCGTTTGCCATGATTAGTGTAAAGCAACAAAACCCTACTTTCTTGGTTGATATTAAGTATGTGGTAAAATGAGGGGATGAGGAGATGACTCGGTAAAGTAATTGTCATACAAACATTAATCGATTAATTAACTAATTAATTAAGGTTGTAAAAAGGTTGAGATTCCAAGATCCCCAGCTTCCATATAAAAAGCTGAAGCAGATGCCATGTGCCTGTAACCCTGATACTGAGAAGAGAGTGGAGACAGGAGGACCTCAGGGTTCACTGGCCAGCTAACCTATTCATAGGAGTGAGCTCCAGGCTCAGTGAAGAGTGATGGAGAAAGTCACATGATACTTTTGGACTTCACATGCATGCCCACACAGGTACAGATGCACCAACACACACACACACACACACACACACACACACACACACACACACACACGGCTTGGCAGATATCTCAGTGGAGAAGGGACCTCCCTATGAAAGCAAGAGGTCCTGAGTTCTAATCTCCAGCACCAACAAGCTGGAGCTTAGGGTGTAGTCATGAATGCCTATAGCCCTAGCAACTGATGGGGCAGAAACAGGAGGATTGCTGGTACTGAACAGCTGTTAGCCTAGCTCCAGGTTCAATGAGAAACCCTGTCGTAATGGAATAAAACAGACAGTGGCAGGGCAGGATATCAGAGGTCCAACCCCCCTCTAGCTTCCGCATGCGCATATGGGCATGCATGTCAACAGGTGTGCATACACTACAGAGCAGAGGAAGGAAGAGTGTAGGAAACAGAAAACCCAAACTAGCAGTGACTTAGGCAAAATAGGCCTCTTAACAGCAGAAGAGTTCATCCACTAACAGAGGCAAGAACATGTACTTCAAAGCTTGGAAATCACTATGAGGTCAGTCAAGGTTAAAAAGGAAAAAGTAATGAAATTCACCCCAGCGTCTGCTGCACTTGCCCGGCTCGCCTCATTTGGCCCTTCTGGTTCCACTTAGTTACCTTTACTTTTACATTTCCAGCAAATGTCCAGCATAGCAACATTGTAACAACTTATTTTAAACTGCCAATTCCCATCTGTGCCGGAAAAGTCGGAAGTCTGGCTTCCCCTAGACTTGTGTGTGTCAGTAGCATAGTGGGTACCATGACTCGGAAAACAGCTGAGTCCTTAGGTGGCCTGTGCTTCTGTCCCCAACAGCCCTGATGAAATGAGAGGACTATGATCTTGTGAGCTATCCTAGGAGTTTCTGCAACTTTGAAGTCTTTCCTCTGCTTTTTACCCTAGGACAAAGAGTTGACCTACTTCTCCCAACCCACTTGCCAGGCAAGCATTGGAGCAATGAACAAACACCCCTGAAATTCAGATACAAGGAGTGGCTTGGGGGTGATGCCATGTGCCTGTAATCATCAAAGGGAGATAAAGTGTACCTGAGATGGATGCAGGGCAACTGGAAGTAGGACACCATTATAGCCCTCTAAGATGTTATCATCCCTGACCTGGTACCTAGTCACTGAAGGCTACACACTGAGGACATTGAGACAGTACTGCTGTCTAAAGAGGAACCAAAGTCATTGAGAGCTCTTCATAAAAACTCACATCATTCCAAACTCCCCCTGTCTACCACCACCCAAAAACTGTGGGAGGTGACTGTGTTGGTGAATGACAATCCCTGGATAATGATCAAGGGCCAGAGGGATGGATATGAACAGCTGCTTCTCCCAGCCTCTATCCCATCTCCTCCTCTTTTTCCTGCCACTATGAAATCTTCCCTCTGCTGTTCACCCTAGGCCAGGGAGCTGACCTCCTTCTCCCAACACACATGCCAGGAAAGCATTGAGGGTAATGAGCAAACACTCTCGAAATCCAGTTATGGGGAATGGCTTGGGTGTACACATCATCAAAGCAGACCTGAGATAGATACAAGTCAACTGGAAACAGGACACCATTTACCGCTCTCAAAGATGTCATTTATGCTTCCTTACTTGTGTGGCTTTCCAGGCACACAAGCAGTGTGGAACGTGAGCATCTTCTGGGTGCCCAGCAGGCTGAGTGGTTATATTTTGTATATTTATCACTCAACAATTTACATGTCAGCTCCTGTGTTCTCGGGGATGCTGAGACTGCAGGAAGGAGAGCTATGTGTGTACATCCCTCACAGCATGAGCTAGATTCCAAGAGGCCTGGTCCCACAAGGTGTACCCTGTCAACATTTCCCTGAGCAATGTGCCTCTCCAAATTGAACTCTAAAGTATGGTCATCAAAAATAAGCTGCTGCCTCTGCTCACTCGCTGCTGCTGCTGTCGCTGACCGGTCTCTCCCAGATGCTGCACCTGTCTCTCCACGCTGAGCCGGTCCAGGCCTGGGCTGGGCCAATAAGAAGCCAGCTAGCTAGCAAGGAGGCAGCTTGGTGTCCCAGGCAGGTTCCAGGAGAACAGATCTCTCCCCAAGTGTTACAGCTCTTGGGATAGAAACTCTCGGACACCAGAATGATTCTTGAGCACTTTACTTCCCCTAAATAAAGCCCTTATATACAGTTTCAGGGTGGGTTAGGGTCTGGCAGCAGATAATGCCTATTGGCTTGGTCTGAGAGTTTGGAGATACCTCATCTGCATGTGAGAGAACCTGAGGCACTATTCCTTGTGACTAATAGTCATAGACCTCTCTGTGGGAGGGGTCATAGAGGGCTGAAGCTGAATAAAAAGAACCAGGGCCCAGGAGCAGAGCCGAACTCCTGCCGTCCAATAAGGGTCCTGGGTTCCAAGCTCATGCTTGACCAAGCACCCAGCTGCTTCTCACAGCCCACTGCCCCACAGTTAAGTGCTTGCTTTGCAAGCATGAAGACCTGAGTTCCAGCCCCAAAAGCTATGTTTTTAAAAAGGCAGCTGTGGGAGAGAGGCATATACTTAAATCCCAGGGCTAGTAAGGCAGAGACATTTGGATCCCCTGAGCTCTTATACCCTATAAGGTCTGCAACTGCCTGCATCACACTGCTGGACTATCCAGCACAGAATAATCTTAGGGTCCCAGGCCAGTGAGAAACCCTATCTCTAAAAAAAAGTGGTTAGTGCCTAAGGAATGGTACCCATAGTTATCCTAAGATAGCTATAAATATGTGTGTGTGTGTGCAAACACACACACACATCATTAAAGCCTGCATCTTTCTTGGATTTGCCCTATATGTAAGGAGAGTGAACTGTCATTAAACAGGGTTAACTATATTAGATCCTACAATGTTCCATACACCTCCAAAAGGCCATGCTGTGAATAGAGGACAGTGTGTCTATGGAAACAACACTTTATGATAGAGTGGAGAAAGTCAGGGAAATCCCATGAAGTGTGTGTGTGTGTGTGTGTGTGTGTGTGTGTCTGTGTCTGTGTCTGTGTCTGTGTCTGTGTCTGTGTGCGCCTGTGTCTGTATCTGTGTGTGCCTGTGTCTGTGTCTGTGTGTGTTCCTACTGCTGTTTTGTGACACACAAGAAATTTACTTGGCAACATCTCCTGGCTCTATTAACATGTCTTAGCATTGCACAGCCCCTGTAAGGCCTACAGCTGTCCTTGCCTCACTGCTGGAAATACAGTGCAAAGACCTAAACACCTATGATGCTTGATGCTTGGTGGCCAAAGAAAGGGCAACGTTTTAGAAATATATATAATATATATTATATATATTACTATATTATATATACTATATATGTATGTATATATACATTATAATATATGTGTATATATATACATATATACATATATACATATATATTAGCCATATCATTTTTGTGCTATCACGGAATGAGAATAAGTAAGGGTTATGTGCTCAGCCCTAACTGGGTTATCTTTACCTCCCTCCCTCCCTCCCCAGCGGCTTTGGGAACACCATGGAAGAGATAGGAAAGGGAGCGAGGAGGAGCCAGAGCTGGTAGGAGCACGGAGATAATCTGGATATAACATGGCTGCTGCATTTGTGACCTCACTATAGTTACGATGACCAGGTCAAGATCAACACAAGAGCAGTCAGGAGCCAAGAGGCAGCACCATTGGATTCAACATGGAAAGGAAAGGGAGAGAATATGATGGGAATACAGGTGCTCAGAGGTGCCCAGTGATGGTGAGGGGAGCCTGGGCATAGATAGGGTCAAGTTATATATGTATGAAATTGTCAAATAATAAACAAAATATTAAAAGAAAATTTTTCAAAAAATGAAAAAATGCCACATGCAGTGCACACTGGGGCATCTTTTAGAGCCCCACCCCCACCCCAAGGCCAGCTGAAAGGAGTCCATTGTTGGCAGGGGCTTGTAGACTCACAGTCACAGAAAAACAAGTTCAGACGTGTTCATTCCATGGTTAAGACACCAAAGACTTGATCCTGAATCTCTTCCATCAGAGATGTGCAGTGGAGAGGAAGGGGCTCTCTGTCTGAATCAGGACGGCCACCATTGTTTTCAGCCTAGCAAGGTTGGCAGCTGTATTCTTCTATGACAGAAAATGACTGGCTAACTTGAGACTCTAGGCCACCAACATGTAATTCTTTCATTTTTCTCCAGAGGGCTACTGCTGGGTTGCCTGGCTCTGGGAGTGACAGGGTGATTATCACTTATTTTGACACTCCGAATATCATGACAGAGGAAGACAGAGAAGGACTGTGTGAAGAACCCAATGCATGTCTATAGCGTAATTAGCCTTTCCCTGCCATCCAGAAACACATGCCGCACAAGACAAGCATTGCAGGAGGCTGTCAGGCTGGTGGGGAATGGATTCTTTCTGGAGTCCGGGACACATGAACTGGGACAGAGCTGAGGCCAAGGTATCTCCACAGACAGTGGGGACATCCACACAGATGCAGCTGTTAACCTTGGAGTTGTCTATGGCCACTGGGCTCAGTTCCTGAAAGAACATCAAACCAAGAGCTGAGTCTGGCTAGTGATTGGTGCGTACTTACGAATAACTGCCAAGGCAAGTTGGGCAAGAGGCCAGCTACTCTCCTCTATAGACAGGACTAAAGCTCTGGTCAGTTGAATTAAAACAAAGCCCAGTTGTAGGCAAGTGTGTGGTTCAACATACTGACACTGGTGGATGAGGAACTGAGAAGATTTATAAGGTGAATTGAATCATTACAGAGTTCAAACATATGCCCCATAGGGCTTAGCACATTAAAGTAAGTGTGTGGTGTGTGTGTGTGTGTGTGTGTGTGTGTGTGTGTGTGTGTGAAAAATAATTGTATTAGTCACTTTTCTCATTGCTCTGACCAAATATCTGACAAGAAGCAACTGAAAGAGTCCAGGAGCTAAGGAGTAGGGTGGGTTACATTGGCTCGTGGTTTTAAGGAGAACAGTCCATGTTAGTGGAAAAGACATGACAACACACAACTCTATGGTGGCAGGGTCATGCAGCTGGGACTCCTCAAATATAGGTGGATCCCAAGCAGAGAGTGGGTGAGAAGCAGGTTCAAGCTATAAAATAGCAAGGGCCATCACCAGTGGCCCACTTCCTCCAACAAGGCTCCACCTCCCAAAGTTTGCACAATCTCTCAAAACAGTGTGGCCAGCTGGGGACCTAGTGCATGAACACATAAGCCTGTAGGTGACATGTCACACCAAAACCTCAGCAGGTCTGTCCTTCTGTGCCTCGTGGAGTAGAACAGAAGTGGAATTTCCTAAAAAGGAAAAGCGAGCTATGTCTCTACACCTGGGTGAAGACAAAGGCAGGGATTTACGCCAGTCTTTCTTATTTCCCAACAATCGAGTAAAGTGTAGGCATTTTCTGTGTACCTGTGGGGCTATCTCAGAGTAAACATGGTTCTCTCCTCTGATCAACTCTTTGAGAACAAAGAAGATGCCCAGAATGAGCATTCCAAGTACACACTGAGGTGCTTCACCCAGAGTCTTTTCTACCTCCCCTAATCATCCAAACACATGTGTGATTCGCTGGGCCACGATGACTTCGTTTCTCTACTTTCTTTTTTTTTCCCTTCAGCTAGGACTTCAATTAAATGAAGATTAGTGAACAGTTTCGATCAATTAGGCATCCAGCAGACACTAGCCAAGGGAGGCCTACTGTGTCAAGGGTACTTAACCTGAGATGTTGGTGAAGAATTGATGAGGGCAAAGTTTCTTCTCTGCCTTCAGCCAAAAGGAGCTCACACGCTCCTAGATGAGATCTTGGGCTTGAAATCTGTCAGTCAGTTATGCAGAGAGTCTTGGGTGGCCCTCTCTTCCGAGGTTAGGGAGGTACCAACTCAGTGGGGTGAGCATGACTGCACAGAGCTGCTTGAATAGATGCCCACTTCATTCCTGTATGCTTAGCATGCAAAATTAACACAATCTTCCAACATCTGGGGCAGAAGTAGGGATCTCCTTCTGCCAAGGAATGTCCTACATGTGTGCTAGACCCCATACTTTCTCCACAATATTTCAAAGGCAAAGAAACAAGATGCATAGTAGGACGAACCTTGCAACACACAGCTGATGGCAACATAGGTGACGTTCATCAAAACTCCATCCAACCTCTAGAGTGACTAAGGTCCCCTTAGTAACCTGACCACTCAGACTTAATGGTTAAAAATCTGACTCTGATTAATCATGGAGAAAATAAATCAATGTTCTAGCTTTAGTGATAGGAGGAACATCTAAGCTAAAATAAAAAAAAAAAATCTGGGATCCTGGATGAGCTCAGTAAACTCAATTGTTTTCTTTAAGCCTCTGAATTTTTTTTTTTTTTTAATATTGGCACTATTCCACCGGAAGTTACAGTTTTCCTGCCATTTAGGTCACTCCAGGTAACAGTCCTGGTTGAGTACATCACCTTGAGCACCGTCATGATGCTCAACAGTCATCAGGAATAAGTAGCCATATTTGTCTGATTGGGTTCTCGGCCATGTTACTATCGGCATTCATAATTACACCATTTTGAAAGTTAAGTTTTAGTTGTGGAGTCACTGCATCCACTCTGTGAGAGCATGACAGATTAGACTAACCTTATTCCCTCATCACCAGCCCAAACCCATTCCCCTCTCTGTCCTCAGATTTAACCAGCGTGGCCCATAGGAGGCTTCACTGTGGCAAACCTTCCATTCTCCATAGATGCAGATAGTGCCTGCACTATGGACGCCTGCTGTGGGAGTTTCCATGTCAAGGATGTTCACACAAGTGGCGTATGAGCTGCTCATCAACCCGATGTATTTTATCTGATGGTGTAACCTGGAGCCGTTGTCCATGGTAGACCACATCAGATCTGCCCCCAAACAACGTCAAAGTGTTTCATCTTACGTGGATGCTATCCTCTTATTGATCCCCCTGTCGCTAGATAGCTAGGCTGATTCCAGATTTCCTGACACCACAGAGAGTCTACCTATGAGCTTCCTTGTGCAAACTGCTTGACATGAGCTTTCTCAAGAGTAGGTATCAAGAAGGCAAATTATTACTTTTACTCAGTGAAGCCCGGTTGTCCTTGTAAGTCAATATCCTGGTTTCCTTCATGTTAGTTGTGTGTAAGCAAGACCCTCACAAAAGATGACAAACTACCAGCCCAGGCATTGCCAAGCAGTCTGTCTGTTTCTTCACGGAAAGAGGTCCTGTGCCCATGTCTCCTGCTTGTCTTGGCAAGGTTGCACCATGTCACCATCCTCTCTATATCTGAAAGTACCTGAGGGGGGTAGCTATCTAGCAGTGTTCAAATAAAATTGTTTCATGTTCTCATTTTCTGGTGTACCTTTTCCCTTGAAGGCCTTTATCCCTTACCTCACACTTACCTCCTCACCTCATGGGTAGCTGCATCAGGAACCTTCTTTGAGCCTGGGCTACATGAAGTCACTCTTTGCCCCCTCCACTAATGATTTCTTCCTCTTTATGTCTCTGTCTCTCTCTGAGCTCTGGGATACTATAATATATGAATGACCCCCTTTGCGCTTCTATTTCCCCAGCACCTGTCCCAGGCACGGGCAGGCATCCCATAAGAATTTTAAAAGCTGTTGTCACGGAGCTGCATCCAAAATGCAATGGAAGCCCGTAAAAATAAATCGCACATCAGCAGAAGGAAAAATTAAGCTGTCACTCTGTAAAACAGGGGAGCTTTCTTTTCTGTATTTCGGGCCCTTTAATGTGATGGAGCAGGCAGGAAAAGCAGAGCTCGGGAAATGATTTGTCTTTTTAATTCAGAGGGTGATTGGCAGGCTATTCCCTCGCCATCGCCCATGGGGGAGAGGCCCTGACCATCCTGCCCCTTTGATAACCGTCTCCTACCCTTTGGCCCTGCCCTCCTTAGGGACCACGGTGATGCGGATGACAGCGTTTGATGCAGATGACCCGGCCACTGACAATGCTCTCCTGCGGTACAACATCCGTCAGCAGACGCCTGACAAGCCATCTCCTAACATGTTCTACATCGATCCCGAGAAAGGAGACATTGTCACCGTGGTGTCACCTGCTCTGCTGGACCGGGAGGTGAGCTGAAAGGATTCGGTTTTCTTCTTTGTGAGAACAGAGCACGGCTCCCCCACAGAAGGAAACACACGGGAGTCAAGGGCACTTGAGACTGTAAAGGCAGGAACGACATGTTTGCACACAGCACGGTGGCCAGATCTCTAAAGATAAGTGGGTTGGGAGGTGACCCAGCCAAGCACTCTGCACTCTGCGGGGCTGGGCAGCCCTGGTTACTTCTAGTCTTTCCACTAGATGATCCATCCATGTATCCACTCTTCAGACTCTTGAGGTTCTGGACCCTGTAGAAGGGAGGGGAGGGTCACGTTGGGGAGGGGAAGAAAGGACATAGCTCTTCTCAAGATTACCCAGGCTTTCCTTGGTACAGCCAGGCAGCTCTATCCATGTGTTCCACCCCTTCCCTCCCTGCCCTCTCTGCCCTCTCTCCTATAAGCCCTCAGAAAAATCACCCATCCCTCAAGTCACATGTTGTCATGCAGAGATGCTCTGAGCCTCAGTTGGACCCCATGTTAGCTTTTTTGCTCTTTTACCCATTGCTTTAAAAAGCTTTTAGAATTAGGGGCCCTAACAAAACATGTCAATGTATTTCCTTTTTTTAATTCCTATTTTAAAGTCTTCTGAAAATGAGACATCTGAGAAGCCTTTTGCCTAATTTCCATTCACACCATTAGTCTTAGAAGATATAATGGTCAGATAAAGCCAGTGCCGTCTGACCCATTTGAACTGAGCCTGTGCACAGTCCTTGTTTATATGTTGGCTTAAATGTGCACCACCACCACCACCCAATGTGGCCCAGTCTTTTCCTGAGGTCCAGGTCCACCCATGAGCTCATGTGAAGTCATACACTACACAGAAGCTGACTGTGGGCTCCCATCCATCTCCTGTCCCCGCCCCCCTCTACCTGAAAGCTGATCCGGTAATGCAGCCCCTTGTTCCAGATATCTCTACACTTGACCCTGAATGCCATCTTCCCCTGTGATTGCCAGCCTTCCTCAATGGGCTCAACATGGTCCATTTCCCTTCAGTGTTCCCAGTAAAGCCATCCGGGGCTTAGATGTCTTCTCATCTCCATTTTCTCAGCTTTTCCTTGGGTCTTGTAAGATTCTGGATTAGGCTTCCCTGAAACTCTACCCCATCCCCGAAGTCTGGTTCATTCCTCGTTTCTAAGTTCACACATGAGCCATCCCACACCAGGGCATATATTTCCTGTCTCATTGAAGCATCTGCTGGCCTAGTGTCATATCATTCAAAAAGGAGCCACTGCTTAAATGTGTTCATTTAAACAGTGATTAAAACTGATTAAACTGATTAAAAAATCAGTTTCTGGGTCACACCTACCCTTTCTGGGGCTCAGTGGTCACAAGTGACTAGCAGAAACTGATGATGTTCAGCATACAGCAATGGCCTAGAATACCATACCATAAGTCCAGAAAGTTCTGTTAGCCTAGATCATAAATTAGAAATTAAGGCTGGGCAGTGGTGGCACACGCCCTTAATCCCAGCACTTGGGAGGCAGAGGCAGGCAGATTTCTGAGTTCAAGGCCAGCCTGGTCTACAGAGTGAGTTCCAGGACAGCCAGGGCTACACAGAGAAACCCTGTCTGGAAAAACCAAATAATGTTTGGCTCTTCACAGCCAAGTGCAGTCCGAGGACCGTGACAGTTCTAATTGTATGCTCACTGACAGATGGAGAGAGGCGAGTTGAGTTGAAATGGCCCCAAGAAGATTTATGTGTGAGGGCTAAAACACCGAAGGTGTTAAATTGTGATGGCCACTTTTAAAATGTAATTGTTTCTGCTTTACAAACAAGGAGAATAGAAAATCTTAGTCCTTTCCCTTGACTTCATTCTCCCTTTCTTTTCTCAACCCTCCCCGTTTCCATGGCTACTGTATTGGATATGCATGTACATGCACAAGCATGCCTGTGGGTAGGTGTGCTCACACATGTGCACACAGGCGTGAGGAGCTCACAAGTCTGTCAGCGTCTTTCTCTACTGCTTATGTTTGTTAGAGATGGGGTCTCTCTCTGAAACACGGACCTTACTGTCACAGCCAGATCTACCGGCCAGTGAGACCCTGCAATCTGCCTGTCCTTCTTTCTCAGAGCTGGGATTACAGACATGGACCACACCGTGTTTGGCTTTTCCATGGTTATAACGGATCTAAACTCAGGTCCTAAGCTTACAAGGCATGCACTTTGCCTGCTGTGCCATCGACCCTGGCTGATATTTCCTTTTTCTTTGAGGATGATTGATGGCTCCCCAGTGTGATTCCCTACTGTTCACCTACCAAGCATGTACCTACACACAGACACACACATGTAGACACACACAAACATAGGAATTTACAAACAAATACTACACCATACAAACACATACACACACACATACATACATACATGCATACACACATGCACACATACATACACACACATACACACATGCACACACACACACACACACACACACATACACACACACACACACACAAGCACATCAGCTTTCCTGTAACCCTAAGCCCTCTAAAGGTCCTTACCGTCTTTTCTTCTGAGGGAGGCAGGACCAAATAATGTGATTTTTGCCTGGATCAGCAGCTCTTTGTTTTGGGTGGGAAAAAAAAGAATCCCTATACAAAATTCTTAAAGTTTATGTGGGGGACACACAGAGGGTCTGAAGCTCTGTGGCTGTTGTTGAGTGGTGACAAGTGTATCATCACAGAGCTGAATTAAGTATTCCAAACCACAGCATACAAGCAGCCCCAAAAAGTGGGAATTCAATTGAACTGAAATTGGAAAATCAAAGACAATGAATGGCGAGTGTCAGTTCTGCGGGAGTTTCCAGAGTTCAGTGCTGAGGCAGGCAACAGAAACACAATCTGGAGGAAAGAAATCTCTGCGGCTTCAGCATGTGAGCTGAGCAGGAACGATGCACACAGCTGCTGAGCCTTCGAAGATGCAGCTCTGACTCTTTAAAGAGACAGAAACTACCCATCACGTTCAGATTCCCTGGCTCACCATATCTTAATCTTACCGGGCTCAGCTACTCTCTTAAAATTCACGTGTTAGGTCCCTCCAGCCAGAGGGTGGACATCCATGTCAGTTTTATTTCCAGAGAGGTCTACTGAGAAGCCTTGCTATTCTAGGTATGTTTAGCCAGCTGGCTGTTCAGCATTCTCTTTCAAGAAAATGCTTTGGTGCCTGAGAGGGAAGCTCAGTGGGGAAAGCGCTTACCTCCAAAGCATGAGGACCAGGGTTCGATTCCCAGAACCCATGTCTAAAAAGCAGCATGTGGCAACATATATTGGATCAGAACCCCTTTGGGAGAGCAGCTGCTCTCCCATTGCTTCCAGCTCCTCAGCCCCGACCCACAAAGAGACAAAGGTGGTGTCCATCTCTAGCTTATCTAGAGAGGGGACTCTAAACCTCTGGCTCCTGTGAGCTCAGTTGATAGCAAAGTCACATTGATTTTTTTCCATGTGGTGTGTTTCCTGCCACAAAACCATCTCCCAAGGAGGAGCCAGCCGGAAGTATTTGCTCTGGGGAGAGACAGATGAGCTGGTGTTGGAGAGGAGGTGTCACACGCTGAGCAAGTGTTTGGAACCTGCCTATTTGTCTTCACTGTTTCTGTGGCTGGCTTTCTCACTGAGCGCACCACGAGGACAGTGAGGTACAGCAGTGAGGAGGTGGCCTTTAATCCACCGGATGTGGTTGAGCATCCTTCTCCGCTTCCTCCTTGCTCCCCAGGACACTTTAATAAGTCTAAATGAACCAGGTGCCTCTGTCTCCACTCTCTGAGGAGAAAGACAATTCTCTCTGCCTGCTCCCCGGCATGTCTCCAGCTCTTAGTACGAAGAAGGAGCTACTTGTTAAATTAAAAGGGAAGACTGGTGGGGAGGCACAGCTGACTTGTGAGATTGGTGACTGCCATGAAGCCACTGATCACTATTCCAGATCGGAAGCTTCGTGTCAATAGAGCACAGGTTGCACTTGGGAATCTGATACATTTTCCATTACAACCTTGAGCATTTGCTTTCTCTGATATGCTACCAGAATGATAGTTTCTAAAATAAGGATCCTTATCTTCATGGCCAAGTATGGTATCAGACGTGTAATAGAGCCAGAATCTGTTTGGTGGATGAATAGGTAGATGGGTGTGTAGCTGGCTGGCTGAATGGATTGATAGGTATTTGGATGGATGGATGGATGGATGGATGGATGGATGGATGGATGGATGAATGGATGATGGATAGATGGATGGATGATGGATGGATGGATGGGTGGATGGATGGGTGGGTGGATGAGCAGGTACATGAATATACAGATGATTGATGGATAACTGCATGCATGAGTAGGTATGTATAAAGGTAAGTTGTGATGCATGGATGCATGGATATATGGATGGATGGATGGATGGATGGATGGATGGATGGATGGATGATGGATAGATGGATGGATGGATGGATGGATGATGGATGGATGGATGGGTGGGTGGATGAGCAGGTACATGAATATACAGATGATTGATGGATAACTGCATGCATGAGTAGGTATGTATAAAGGTAAGTTGTGATGCATGGATGCATGGATATATGGATGGATGGATGGATGGATGGATGGATGGATGGATGATGGATAGATGGATGGATGGATGGATGATGGATGGATGGATGGGTGGGTGGATGAGCAGGTACATGAATATACAGATGATTGATGGATAACTGCATGCATGAGTAGGTATGTATAAAGGTAAGTTGTGATGCATGGATGCATGGATATATGGATGGATGGATGGATGGATGGATGGATGGATGGATGATGGATAGATGGATGGATGGATGGATGATGGATGGATGGATGGGTGGGTGGATGAGCAGGTACATGAATATACAGATGATTGATGGATAACTGCATGCATGAGTAGGTATGTATAAAGGTAAGTTGTGATGCATGGATGCATGGATATATGGATGGATGGATGGATGGATGGATGGATGGATGGATGGATGGATGGAGGATGGATAGATGGATGGATGGATGGATGATGGATGGATGGATGGATGGGTGGATGGATGGATGGATGGATGAGCAGGTACATGAATATACAGATGATTGATGGATAACTGCATGCATGAGTAGATATGTATAAAGGTAAGTTGTGATGCATGGATGTGGATAGATGGATGGATGGATGGATGGATGGATGGACAAACAGATAGATGTACAGACAGACAGACAGATGATGACTGGGTAAGTGGACAGATAGATATATAAATGACCTATATTCCTTAAGTTTGCATTATCTCAGAACGTACTACCGAGTCCTCATTCCTGCACGGTTATATAAACAGTCAAAGTTATTTTATTCCAGTTGCTAGCTTAGTCCTACCTCTGTGCCATTGTTTATTGGTCTAAAGAATGCATTTGATGCCTACCTGGTACCAAGAACTGCACCAGGCCCTGAGGCATAGTCCAGTTATCCACAGAGCGAATGGCAGGCCTGTGGGGATCTGTGCCTCCAACTCAGATATTCAGGGAAATGTTTGTAGAAAGTAAGAACCATATATCCTACTCAATGAAATTGAGCTCACTGGGGGCATCGTTTTCTTCTTTTTTATGGCCATACTCAGCCACTCCATTCTAACAGCACCATCGGTGTTTTTAAACTATGTCTGGCTGCACTGCAAAATAAAATCAGATAAAGGCCTTGTGGTTGATAAATGGTCTATTTAGCTGATCATCTTGGCTGCTAGAATGGAATTCATCAGCTGGAATCTGCCAGCTTTTTCTGAACATGGCCACAATTTGCAACTACTCAGAGCACCTAATGGTCAGGGAATTTTTTTTTTCAAAATAGAAACAGTTTCCAAAAGAGGCCCTTAAAAAGAGAACCTTCCTTCAGAAGAGCCCTTGGTCTTCTCAAGGAGTTCGAGTTGAGCACTTTCCCGTCTTTGTTTGAATTCTCCTTCTTTATTATGCATCATCTTGCAGATAATTTAGGCAGGTGATCGCACACCTATGAAATATGCACATACTAAACCAGAGCATAGGCCCCGGGAATGTCTTGATTTTCTATTTGCAGCTGGTAAGGGATTCCCTAAAACTTCATCAGTGCCCAAAGTTTTAGGCCAAATGTGAAAATTTAGAAGTTTTTCCCATGTGGTAAAAGGTTTACTTTTAGTTTTACTTGCATTTATCTGCTGTGAGGTAGTTGGACAGTTCTAGTATGTGTCCAGTGAAAACAGAGAATGATCTGGAAGTGTGTGTGTGTGTGTGTGTGTGTGTGTGTGTGTGTGTCTCACACCTGTACAGTTTCACTCAGAGGCCCAGCAAAGGGCCTCAGATTCCCCCAGAGCTGGTGTTACAGGCAGTTATGAGCCATCCTGTCATGGATGTTGGGAACTAACCCATGATCCTCTGGCAGAGCAGCAAGCACTCTTAACTGCTAAGCCATTTCTCCAGGTCCCCAATGGATTATTTCATGCAAACAATGTAGTTAGTGAATTTGGATGCAAACCCTAAAGTCCAAAGAGAATCGTGTGCTTGGTTAGAATGACCCGAGTTATCACATTGTCGTGTAGCTGCATCCCAGAGACACGTGAAGGAAATTGTGAAAATGATATCAGATCAAGCTGCCTGAAAAAATAAGAGATAGCATCTTCTCCGTTCCATGAATAAAAATTAGAAGCAGTAGTCATATTCTTGGGGAAATAAATGTTTCGAGGCCATTCTAATCTATGCTAATACTTACTATCATGTTTAAAAGATTGGTGATAATTGCATACATTTCAATCATGCTGCCAGGAGCACTGTCTTTGTTTGCCCTGGTGGGAGGGACCAGAATTAGATAGTCACAGCCTCGCCATCTCTGTAAGCTATTTACTCATAAATATTTTTGTTTGGATAATTTTCTCCATTTTTTTAATCCCTCTGCTGCTGAGCAAATAGAGGAAGAAAAAAGCAGATGTAAATAAATGGTCTTATTATTTTTAAAATAACACATTACCCTTGCAAATGAAACACAGATGGTGAACTGCACTGTGGGATTGCGCTCTTTCCGTGTGTCAGCAAAGACAATGGAGCAGGATGGGTCTGAGGTGGGATGCCAAGCCCTGTGTTCTGACGTGAAGCTGCAGCAACATCAGGCTCTCACAGATGATGTTTTCTCAGTAGAAATAAGAGGTCACTGGCTCTTAGGCTGTACATTCCTCTCTCTCTTCACTCGTCAGATTCCAGAGACCTGAGAGCATCTAACACCCTCCCCTTCATCCCCATTGCTCCTCTATGTCCACCTAACAGCCTCTCCATCATCCCTGCTGCTCCTCTATAGCTGTGGGTTGACTAAGCGAAAGCTACTGTTCTGTCTAGCTGCCCAGTGTGACTTCAGCTCAACTCGAGTCTAATCAGAAAGCCAGGAACCACGGGCAGAGAGGCACTGTCTCCCACATAAAAATGCAGCTCTCGTGTCAAAGGGAATAAGAAAGAGTTTATTCTAGAGCCAAATACAAGTGGCCAATGCTCAGGAACACAGATTCAAATTACCCCAGATACCGTGTTCCAATATAGTGACAATTTTATAAAGTTTTTATGGTAAATAAAATTATAAATCAAAATACTTTTCAAATACATTTCTGGAAACATCAGGGAGGGATACAGCAAAGTAGGGATGTCTCCGTAATAGGCCTCAGGTGACATTCTTGGGCTTCATTTTTATAGATTTACCAGAGTCACAGGATATTAGGTCACTCACAGTGCTGGGCAATGACTACTGAAGTATGACAATGACTACTGAAAGTAGCCCAAGGTTAACTTTGCTCCTAGCCTGTGACACCCCAGCTCTCCCCAGCCACAAGGATGCTAGCCAGTCAGACTTACAGAATGGCCAGAACAGGCTTGGCTCTTTGTTTCCTGGGAATATTCATTCATTCAGCTTCCTCGGGGCCTGTTTCTTTCCCTGCCACACTGAGGATACCCACCATCCTTTCCTCAGAGGCTAATGGGGACAACTGAGAGAGATACACATCATCGTGATGACTGGCTTGTTCTGAAGCATTCTGTAAATCTGAGTTGAGACCAGTTACTTCTGCGATTGACAAAGAGACTGGAGATACAGGAAGTTGCCAAGTTCCCATAATCCATAGGAAGTCAACCTAGGCTCTGTCAGTGCAACAGGGAATAGAGCAGGCTCTTTCTCTTCTGAGAAAACCCAAGGTCACTGAGTTCCCAAAAGCTTGGAGATAAATGTTGATAAGATTAGCAAACCCTTTCAAATCCCTGCTGAACCTGCAGCATGTAGAGGCCCACATGAAGCCCTCGTGGCTGGGAAACAGACACAGATGTAGGGGGTGGGGCACTTCTGGTGTGGATCCCCTGGAAAGAGTAGAAGGCTAAGTGGAGAAGCAGTAGTTTGAGCCTAGGAGGGGGAGGAGCAGCTGGGAAAACCTGGGGAAGCTGAGGGGGAAGGAGTGGCCTGGAGACACCACAAGCAAGACAGGAAGCTGGCACTGGAGTTCAAAGGGCTTCAATGCCTTTCTGGGGATGGCTTCCAGCTAGCTACAAATGAGAAGCTAGCAGCCATCATTTAGCGGTTAGACTTCGCCCTGACTTGGAGGGATGGCTCCTTGTGCTGATAGATGATGAAAGCCAGCAAAGAGGCATCAATGAGAAAGATATGGAAGGCTCAGTGACCAAATGGAGGCTCAGAGTTTCCCCACTAATCAAGGAGGGTGATGGGGACTCCATCTTGACTCTCAATTCCGCCATGTAGTTCTCTGCTAATAAACAGCCTATTGTGAGCCTCCTATTCCTGAATGTCTTTGAGCACTGGGTAGTCGGTAGTCACGTGGATGGGTAGGCAGTAGTCTCAAGGCTGGGTAGGCAGTAGTCATGTGGCTGGTAGTCAGTAGTCACGTGGCTGGGTAGGCAATAGTCACGTGGCTGGTAGTCAGTAGTCACGTGGCTGGGTAGGCAGTAGTCACCTGGCTGGTAGGCAGAAGTCACGTAGCTGGTAGGCAGTAGACTTGTGGCATATGTTAAATGAAGACATGGTTTTCCATTCAGAGAGCTTCATCTTTGGGACTTTGACAAATGTTTTGATTCGTGAAATTTTCACTTCATTCCACTTTGTTTTCTTTTGGGTCTTTGTACATTAAAAGGAAAGAAGCTTCAGATGTAAGTTGGCAGTGAGAGTGGAGAACTGTCCTGTCATCTTAAACCTCTTCATCTCATTTTATGTGGAATTGTCTTTAAAAAAAAAAAAAAAAAAAAAAAACGAAGAAGTGGTCTCTTTCAGAGAGTGGTTTTTTTTTTCCCCCTTCCTTTCTCATAGCAGCCAAGAACTTATTGGTGAGTTATTACAGATTTTCTTCATGAACAGGTTTTCCAGTTACCGAGGTTAAATGACAGGCTTCTCCCATTAATGCTTCAGTCTAGAGGGGCGTCCTCTAATTTAGGACGGGCTTCTAGCTGAGTTCTGATGTAAAGCAGTAGAGAAAAAAAAAAACAAAAACAAAAAAACCAAAAGAATAGGACAAAGCTGTGTCTGTGCTGCAATGAGAAGCCCAACATCTGGAGACAAGCTGCCTGGGTGTCTCCAAGTGCAACTACAGACTTAACGTTAGTGAGTGTGCTCTCAGCTTAGGCAGGCAAAGCCGTGTTTGGTTTCCACTATAAAGCAGTTTGGAGAAAGCCTCCACCTCAAACTAGTACAAACTAGTACTAGTACTAGTGTACTAGTGGTACGGGGCTTCCAAATACAAATCTCCAGGTTCCCGGGATCAGGGCTACGTCCTGTGTGGTTTTAGAGGGGACCTCCCTGCCGACACTTTTCCTCAGGTGCATGCGACTCTATCAGACTATTAATTAGAACCCTTCAGGAGACCTGGAGCTGTCCCGTCATGTTCAACAGCCAGCAGGGCTGCAAATTTAAGACCTTCTGTCACCTCAGAGATGAGTAAACTTTTTCATTGACACCCAGATAAGAAGTCTTTCTGGATTTAAGGACTTGAGCAATCTGCACAGATGGCCCAGTGGTTAAGAGCACACAGTCCTCTTGCAGAGGACCCAGGTTCAATTCCCAGCACTCACACTGGATAGCTCACAACCACCTATAACCAAAGCTCCAGGGAATTCTGATGCCCCTGCCTACCGTGTGAACCTGCGTCAAGGTCACCTACCCACACAAACATACCGTGAAAGTAATAAAAATAAATGTTTAAAATTTTTCAAAAATATTAAAAACTATTCATGAGGCTCTTACACAGTGCTTTCTGGGTTGATCTAACCATTTTAGAATGTTTTAAAAAGTGCTTTTTTTTTCAGCATGTGCACAATCAAAAACTAGACAGCAGGTTGGCTTTGACCCAGAGGCCATAATTGACAGATACTGACCTTAATGATCACTGGTCAAGGTGGCTGAAAAGTGGTGCCTTGACATATTGATTCTCACTTATCTCCATGTGTCTGTAGCTGAGGGCCACTCCATGTACTGAATCACAGTTATTTATTGTCCCCTGAAGAGCAATTATCTGAACAGAAGCAAAGCCACGGATGGTGTGCCTGCCTTCATTCTTTTGACAGCAAAGTCCGTTTCCCTCCTTATTAAGAAACAGATTAACCTCGGGTAATTAAATCTTGACTCAACATCAGATTGCAATAATTAAAACAATGAGTCCAACCTAAGAATAATAAAACAGAGTGCTGTCCAGACGTGGACCTGTGGGCAGCATTGAGAATACCCCATGGGTACTTAGGTGGCTAGTATGACCATTTAAAATGTCTTTAATACTTTTCAGCTTATCAACCCTCAAAAGTGTCGAAGTTGGGGTTGAGGGTTGAGTCCATCCAGGAAGGAGTCTGTCAGGGCAAAAGCTGACAGGAAAAAAAGAAGTCTCAGAGATGGCCAGTTCTCTCGGCAAAACTTAGAAGCCGGTAGAATTGCCAGCAGTACCAGAGGCTAGAAACAAGAGATGTCCTGTGAGCTGTTGGGAATTGGTTCTAATGTTTTGTCTTATTTCAGTTCTCAAAAGCCACGTTTCTAGACTTGAGGGTCCCTGCCCCTCATTGGCTTTAATTGATAATAAAGAATTGCTATATAGCCATTGATTGAGAAGGAAGATGAAGCAGGACTTTTCGATTGTGTGGGTAAGGGACCGAGAGAGAGGAGAAGAGGAGACTCGCCATGACTCAGAGGGAAAAGGATCAGATTTAAGAGCTACAAAAGAAAATTCATCCAGCAATGTAGGTGGAAAGGGAAAGCGGCCCTATTGGGGGAGGGGAGGCGGGAGGGCTGCCCAGAAGGTAACAGGGCAGCAAATACAAAACATAGATTTAGAAGATGTTAGGCTAGAAATACTAGAAGAAAATATAAGCTAGCCTTGGGGAGGATGAGCTAGTCGAGGCATTTCAAAATTAACTGACATATGTCTGTCTTTCGTTTGAAAATCCAGAGAGCTCTTGGGTGGGTGCAGCATGTGTAGGACCCGCTGGGAACCAAAGTGGTTTAACAAATTCACTACTACAGTGAGCCATCTTTCAACACAGGAAAGCAAAATGCCTTGAAGTTTGAGCATAATATTTGTTCTGGCCCGGATGTGGGCTTCAATTCCCACCATGGTAAGGATGGGGTCCTAAGATGTCAGTGAGTGTAAGGATGGCCGACTGTGGTTGGACAGCCTCTCAGTGAGCAGATTTCTGGAAAAGACTGGTTCTTCCTCTCTCAGCAGCCATTAATTGCCCAAAGCTCTTTATCTAATGGTGAGGCTTTGTGAGACTCTCCCATCCATATTGGAATATTATCTCTTGTGGTCATTGTGCTAGGTTCATTTAGGTGACCATATTGTTAAGAGTTCATGCGTGTAGATTTCATGTCATATATTCATACATGAGACACTAGCTCATATGGCCAACACTAAATGGATTCGTAAGGTGTGTGTGTGTGTGTGTGTGTGTGTGTGTGTGTGTGTAAAACAGTAACAATTAAAAGAGAGGTCATAAAGTTGAAAAGGAGTCAAGGGGACATGGGAATATAGAAAGAGACAAATGTGGGGTTGGAATGATATAAATACAATATTCAAGAGTGAAATTTCAAAAATATAAAAATAAATATTTATAAAACCAACCAAATAAGATAAAATAAATGGACCAGGTGACCTTCTTCCAGGTCACTGAGCTTAGGTGGCCTCTACTTCTTCCTGTGGCCATCTGGGTTCAGGCAGCTATGGGCAGAAGGCTTTATCTTCAGTTAGTATAGAGATAGAATACGACACAGTAAGAATCAATGAGAACAAGGGGGTTGGTGAAGGGTAAAGGCGGCTACCCTAGCCCTAGCAACCTAAGGTTGTTCTCTTGGACCCACATGGTAGAGAAAGCAAACTGACTCCCACAAGTTGTCTTCTGACCTCCTATGCTATAGTATACAGGCACACATGCTCAGTGAGATGGATACAAAGGTGGGTGGGTGAGTGGGTGGATGGGTGGATGGGTGGATGGATGTGTGGGTGGGTAGGTGAATGTATAGATGGATGGATGGATGGATTGTGGGTGGGTAGGTGAATGTATAGATGGATGGATGAATGAATAGAAGATAGATAGATAGATAGATAGATAGATAGATAGATAGATAGGTGGGTGGATGAATGGATGGATGTGTGATTGGGTAGGTGAATGTATAGATAGATGAGTAGATGGATGGATGGGAATGTAGGTGAATGTATGGATAGATGGATGGATGGTTGTGTGGCTGGGTAGGTGAATGTATAGATGGATAGATAGATGATAGATAGATAGATAGATAGATAGATAGATAGATAGATAGATGTGTGGGTGGGTGGGTGGGTGGGTGGGTGGGTAGATAGATGGACTGATGCATGTGTGGGTGGGTAGGTGGATAGATAGATAGATAGATAGATAGATAGATAGATAGATAGATAGATAGAAAGAAGTAATAGGGAGAAACTTTTTAAAAGACTAAAATGGCTGTACAATGTGTCCCAGTGCCCTCTGGACCAGCAGTTTCACAAGAGCCAATATATATGCCAAGACCAGCAACAAGGGTTTCCATTGGGTTTTGTGTAAAGTACCATGGTCAAAATCGGCCACAGAGGATTTGTGACACTAAGTTTTTGCAAGCTGACAATTAAAACCAACTGTGACAGGAAGCTGCGCCATGATGGGAAGAGAGTATAACTCTGAGTGTAGATGGGTTTTAATGCTATGCAGTTGATTTGTTAGCAAAGCAGTAGGAGTCATGTCACACATGGGGGCCTGTGCCAGGATGCCAGAGTCACAGACAAAGCAATTCAGATATCAGGAGAGGGTGCCTGTAAAGTCACACTTAAGAGAATCTTGTCACCACATCTGCAGAGGAAGCAGCAAGCATTCTAGTTTCCCTAAGTGGCACAAAGCTGTTGGTGGATTTGAGTAGCTACATGTGACAGTCACAAACACACTCACTGTCTGCTTGCCTCTCCCATCTCTGCCCCAGATCCCAGCAGGTGGTGAGCAGACTGAACTCTGTGTGTCTGTGTTTTCCAGATAGGCATGAGGAATCATTTGTTTTGACCTTTACAGAGAGCAGATGCAGAAATGACTCGGAGATGCAGTGAGTGGCATCTCTATTTATGGATGTCTAAACTGGGAGGCAGAATTCAATTCTGTCCACTGCTTTCTATCTCTCCAGGATCTTCTGAATTGTTTTCTACAGAAGACTCCTTGGCATCAAAACTCCAGTTTTTTGTCACCTTGAGCTCTGGCATTCTGGGACAGGCATGAGTTGGAAGATTTCTCTATTCTTGTCTTGTGTTTGACTAGCTCTGTATATGTGTCACCTTGGCACCAGACAACCACCCCTTTAAGTATTATATACATACACACATCTCTCCAGATAGATGGTCAAATATGGTCCACAGGACTCAACAGCTAAAAATAACCTGTCTGTTAAGATCTGATGTTTGGTTAAAAATAATAATAATAATACCAGAGGGGTTACCCTGCCTTGCCTGAGTCACAAGGAAGACAGCAGAAAGCTGGACTTGACCCACAGACCTCTGCTTTGTTTACTTCTCATGCTGCTGAGGAGAAACCTGGACCATGTTCCTAGAGAATCTTAACAAGTGTCTGTAAGGGCAACCTCAAACTTTATAAGATGCATTTCAGGAATGTCTGTGGGGTTTTTTTTCCTGAAATTTCTCATGTGTGGTAAGCTTGCTTGGTTTCCCCACTTTTTCCATTAGATGCCCCATACAGTAGCGGACACTGAACTGTGAACATAACGCTGCTGCTAGTACTTATTGCTAACTAGTGATTAGTGCTGGTGTTGCCAGTGGTATGACACAGGCATGTTCCAAACAGAGGTGAAATTTCCCCTAGGTGGTTGGTCTTATCAGTTGATTGCTTCAGAAATCACCTAGGCGAATGGTAAGGCACAACTCTAGGGTACCAGAAAAAAATTAGATTCTGACCTAAGGAATGACTGATTCTTTGATGGATTCATTATATGACAGCATTATTGAGGAGTTATAAAAGAGGACATTTTTTTTCTCCTGGCTGGAGGAAGTAGGGTGCTGGGGACATGTCCTTGTTACTGTTCTGCTTCCTGTTCACCCTGAGGTAGGCTGTCCTGCCATCCCCTCCTCACCCCCAATAGAATGTCAGCTCTGAGACCATGGGCTAGAGTGAACCTTCTCCTTAATTCTTTGCTGTCAACCATAATAATAAAAAGCTGACCATACAGCCCTGGGCCAGATTTCTAGATGACATGTGCACTGAATGCTGGGAGCTACTCCAGGAGGTTAGCTGGTTCCTATACAAACAATCAGCCATCCCCAGGAAACAGGAGAATCATAAGCTGCCTCTCATAGTGCCCTTCCTTCAGCTCTTGTGAAGGGCACAGAGGGGCCCACTGGATTCTGCCTTACAGTATCTACAGAGGTAGGTGGGTCTTTGCCTCCTGTGGGGTTAGCATGGTGCAGAGATTCAAGCTGTGTTGAGAATGGTCCTATCCTCAGCTAGGCATCGGGCATAAAGTAAGACTTTCATTCATCCTCGTAACTGTAGGACTGGATTAAGTGCTGATGAAGCCCTTCCTTTATCATACTTCCAAATTAGAAACCTCCCCAAATGCCAGGTGACTGGAGACCAAGCCACAAGCCTTTGTACCGGTAGAGATGATTGGCAAGCGATGAGTCTGAGTGTGTAGCCAGATGAACTTGCCAACACTTTACACTGCAACTAGAGTGAATCTGAATTGCCCAACCTCGGAAGGGGAGATGGATCACATTCACCCAAACAGTGATCACCACGGGAACATTTTACCTCCTTTTTATACAGTAAAAGGACACCTATCTTCATAATGGATGTTTTTATGCCAGAAGTATAGGTTTGGTGGGTGATGTGAGCTGGCTTTCCGTTCCCATTTGACCCCTTGGCCCTAGAGAAGAGTCTAGATATAGGAATTTTCAAGCCTATCTCCTTAGCAATCTGAGCCTATGTCACTGGCGATCCTGAGCAGGCTGGTCTTCTCTGTTGATGAGCTGCTGTACATGCCATGCTCGGTGATATTTCCTGAGTCTGGAATACCTCACATTTCCCACTGAGTGAAAGAAGAGTTTAATTGCTGTCAGAAAGTCTCGGCCTTCCCAGTGTCCCTCCTGACAGACAGTAGGGAGCTGTAAGCTCTCACTAATGACTTCCTCGGTTGTAGAAGGTGGCAAATGAACTGAGTGCTTGTCACCTGGACTTAGCCTTCTGGATTCTAGCTAGCAAGGTGAGACCTTGGGAGATAGCAGCTTCGTCCTGTGCAACAGATATCCAAACAGAGCAGTCCCAGGCCTGCCAGCAGCAGGTGTTAGAGCAGATAATAAGGTTTCCCGGTGTCCACCAGATGACGAGAAAAGTAGCCTCAAAGGATATATGTTTAAAATAGTGTTTGTTTATGTGGTGCTTTAAAAAAAAATAGAAAATGTATTCATATAAGTGAGCAATTAGTGTCCTGCCAATAAGTTGCACAGTGACATGTGGATGTGGGGAAAAAAAAGAAAGAAAAGAAAAGAAAAGGAGGAGGAGGAGGAGGAGGAGGAGAAGGAAAGAAAGAAAGAAAGAAAGAAAGAAGAAAGGATGAAAAACTTGCTTGAAATGAGACATCAAAATTTGTCCCTTTGGCTTCTCTTGTCTCTGTGAAAGCCTAGAGGGGGAGAAGAAAGGGCAGATGTTGGGATCCAATGCAGGACTTTAGCCACACAGGGGTGGTACTCACGGTTGTCATTGCCTCTCATGTTCATACAGAAGGCTGATATTACAGAGGCATGGTGAATCTTTGTCTACACACAACTTTAAAGTCTGTGGGTGGGGGTGTAAGATGACTCAGCAAGTGAAGGTAATCACTACCAAGCCTGAGGACTGACTTGAGTTAGGGTCCTGAAATTCACACGGTAATAGGAGAGAACTAACCGAGAACCCTCCAAGTTGTCCTCTGATGGACGTGCCTCTATACCCACTCAATAAATAATAAATAGACAAGGTGTGATAAATTGTAAGTTGGTGCTTGAACTTGAACTGAGGCACAGCTGTCTCTGGGATGCTCAGACAGATCTTCCCAAGACCTCAGATGCTTTCTGAAACAATGTTTCCTTTCCTTCCAATTGCCTGTACAATGAAACAATGTTTCCTTTCCTCCCACTTGCCTATACAATGAAACAATGTTTCCTTTCCTCCCACTTGCCTATACAATGCAACAATGTTTCTTTTCCTTTCAATTGTCTATACAAGCTTGTAAGAGCCTGCAGCAAAAACTACTTCTAAACATCTTTACCAGGGTGACCTCCAGGCAGCATTGTGACTCCTGACTTCAGAGTTAGGGAAAAACCCTCACCCACTGTGCAGTCCTCACCTAACACCCTCTCAGCTGTCTGGTGCTTACAGAAACTGGCCATTATGTGAGCTACAGAGGAGACATTTGGTAAATTCTGCTAGAAAACAGCAGTTCCAGTTAGGCTAGTTGGCTTGGTGCTAAATGCTCTTCCCAGTGAAATGGCATCTGGAAAACTAATGCTTCAGATGAGATGTCCAAAGAGGCTGCCTCTGTACCTGACATTGCAAATGCATCCCCAATAGTGGTTCTTAAATATGCTTTGGCATGGGGTCACTATTACATTCTGACACCTAGGGAAGGAATCTGGATGCTGGACAGGATGAGGACCTACCCAAGTTCCCATAATCAGGGACTGGGATGGGAAAAATGGAATGGTGTTCTGGTCAGTATGAGCACAAAGAAAGCGCTGCAGCAAACAGGATCTGGTATAGTTTCAGAACAAGGCAGGTCACCAGGCTGTGCAAACTAGAAGCTGAAAGCTGCCATTTGGTGGGGTTCTGGATGAGGAGCCCAGCTGGTCAGAGCAATGAAGCCAAGTTCTCCAAGTGAAGCATGACACTTTGTGGAGGCCAGTTTGTGGGAAAGGATTGGCTGCTAAGTCCCTTGTCTGTGCTTTTCTGTCATTCTCTGCAACACCATGTCCTCTAGGAGGGATGGATTCTGAAGCTGGTAACATACAGCAACAACTGTGCTGTGTGAACCCCAAGCCTGGGCTATTTGTCTTCATGCTTCCTATGGGTGAAGCCAACTGCTGTGTTATAAACATGCTAAAATAGCATTATAGAGCACCCCATGTCATAGGGAACTGAGGTCACCAACCAATAGCTAGCACTCTTCCCCAGGGATGCAAGCTGAGTTGGATGCAGATCACCTGGCTCAAGGTAAAACTGAAGATAATTCCAGTTCATGATGGTCTAATCTACACACACACACACATACACACACATGAGAAAGAGAGAAAGAGAACCAGAAAGACACTCAGCAGCAGCTTCTAAATCACTAATCTCTAAGCCCCAGATAGCACTTGCAATTGTAACTGTATATTCTTGCTTGAAAGCACACCAAGCTTGGGCTGCCCTGTTACACAGCAATAGGAAACAATTATATGTATACTACTTTCTATTTTAAAAGCTCATTCATGCAGTGCCTCTGTGACCCTTCCACAATTGGCTGGAATCCTCCCCCAAGCCCCCACTTCTGAGCAGCCTTCCCAGCCTCGCTCTACTGGATGGAGCCGTCTCTCCTCCTTGTCCCACCCATATTTTTTATTTTCCTGCTAAGTAATTGCCACCAGAAAAGCAGTGTTTTCCCTCCATTCTTCATCCTCCCAGCTAAGGCTGTGTTGAAGTCATCTTTAATTCACTTTCAGAATGAGGAGGAAATGTCGGAAGGTTAAGCAGGATGTGTGTAAAGCTGGGGCTATTTTAAGGCAGATCAGACTGGAAAACTAAGATCTTAAAAAAGGATTTAGAGGCGCAGCTTTGACCACAGCACATTCTTAATCTTACTCTCAAGGTTGAAGACTGGGAGCTGGGGTCTTCTCTGGATGAGAATCTGAGAGGCAAAGAACAATTGCAAAGAATCAGAAGGCTTAGGTGGGTTAAGCTGTCCCCATAGATGGCCTGATTCTGTCTAAGGGTACCTGTTCAGATATCATTGTTATAAAACTTGGTCACCACAAGCTTTGTTATCTAATTTGCATTTGTGGGGGGGGGATGTCTGTGCATCAAGTTTATCTGTGTGTGTGTGTGTGTGTGTGTGTGTGTGTGTGTGTATACAGGTTTGTGTGTATGTAGGTGATATATGTGGCTGCACATGTGTGAACATTTGTGTGGAGATAAGCAGTTTATGTATGACAGTGGTTCTTAGCCTATGAGTTGACACCCCCTTTGGTGGTTGTATATCTGATATCCTGTATATCAGATATCTATATTATTATTCATAACTGTAGTAAAATTATACTTATGAAGTAGCAACAAAATAATTTTATGGTTGGGGGTCACTACAACATGAGGAACTGTATTAAAAGGTCTCAGCATTAGGAGGTTTGAGATGCACTGTTCTAAGGTGTCCCCACTTATCTTTTGATGTGGTCTCTCATTGAATATGGAGCTCCATGATTCACTTAGACCAGCCAGTGAGTTCCATAGATCCTTCTGTCTCCTCACCTCACCTGCTATGCAGCCAGCACTGAGGTTAAGGTGCAGGCCACCATGCTGGATTTCTATGTGAATGTCAAGAATCCAGTCTCAGGTCCTCATCCTTGTATGGCAGGTCCTTTACTGCTGGGCTGTCTCCCTAGCCTTATCATTTAATTTAAAACAGTACTTTTCTCAGTAACAAGGTCTAAGCTCAGTGGATAAACAGGAATCTTCCATGTCTGGTTAGCACACTCCTTCCAGTGATCTTATAGAGAGAAATGAAGGGAGGAGTAGGAAATTAGAGATGAACATATACAGAGAGAGAGACATAGACAGAGAGACAGACAGAGACAGAGAGATGTACAGAGCAAGAGACATAACACAGAGAGGCATACACACAGGGGGAGAGAAAGACACACACAAGAGAAAGAAACATACACATTCAGAGACATACAGAGAGACATACACATAGAGAGGCACACAGAGAGAGACATACATAAAGAGACAGACATACACACAGAGAAAGACATATACACAGAGAAACATACACAGGAAGAGACACACACATAAGAGAGTGACATATACACACAGACAGACATACACACAGAGAGACATATACGGGGAGGAGACATACATACACACAAATAAAGAGAGAGGAGACATACATACAGAGAAAGATATACATATACAGGGAGAGAGAGAAAATACACACAGAAAAACATACACACAGAGAGAAAAATACACACAGAGAGACATATACTGAAAGAGAGAGCCATACAGGAAGGACACACACAGAGAAAGACTCACACTGAGTATGCTTATGTAGTATTTTATAGCATGGGCCATCTCTTGAGATGGATGATAGGATATCCTTCCCCCAATCCTATAGAATTTTCCACTCCCACATAAAGGTTTCTTAGACTCTGCAACTGCTGCCCTAGGTCCTCTTCTGACCACAAGAGAATCTCAGTATGCACAGAGAACCAATGCTCAACCTTTGAGAGTTTACGTTATAGATTAATTTACATTCTTTTCCCATGTAGAGGACAACGGAGAAGCATTCTGCTCTGGTTCCCAGAGGACAGAAAAACACAGGAGGTACCTCCCAAATAAGCTAGCTGCTCCCAAATCTTTACCTTGGGAGAATAAAAGGGAGGCTAGCTGTATCTGTTACTCCTCTCCCCCCGCCATCCTCTAAGGTGTCTGACCACCCCACACCTGAGGTACCAGAGAAGACATGAATACAAGATTGACGTACATTCTTTACCAAGCTGTAAATGGGTGTGTGAAGTCGAACCCTGATGCAAAAGTCTATAGATGTCTGGGCGACTCTGCACACACCTGGATGTTTGCTTTTCTCTGTGGGTGGAATCTCCGCCCTCTCTTCTCCTACATGTCTTTTAAAACTAAGATTCCAGACTTTCTGCAATCTACCTGCTCCTGCCTTACACCTCATGCCTCCCTCAGAAGGGCCATTTGTTCCCACCCTGGAGTTAGACATGACAGTAGACATCCAGTTCATAGTGTAGTGGGAAGGCTTATGTGGAAATGACTGAACAGCCAAGTCATATATAAGACCAATGATATGGAATCCCAGGCCTGGGACTTAAACCAGTGGTCTCCAACGTCCATGTAAAAGGGGCCAAGTAGTGCCCACTTTGGGTTTGAAAGCCCATAGACTCTATCAACTACCAGTGTTGCCATTGTGATACAAAAGTTGAGCATACATGGCTGTGTTTCTGTAAGACTTCCCTTGAGAAGATTGGTGGACCAGCTTTGGTTCTTTGGTTAAAATTTACACACCATGGCCTAGAGGGTAGGAAGAAATGTAAGGAAAGAAAGAAACATACAAAGTCCAGGATTGGGAAATCAAAATGTCGCCAATGTAGAGATGGCCCAGCCAGTAAAGTAGCTTGCTGTACAACCATGAAGACCTGAGTTCGAGGCCCAGAACCCATAAATCTAGGATCAGAGGTGTCTGCCCATAGTCCAAGCACAGGGAGGTAGAGACAGGATGCTCTTCAGGTCTGCCTGGCTGGTCAGCCGTATCAGTGGGCTCCAGCTGCAGTGAGAGATGCTGCCTCAAAAACTACTGAGGTGGAGAATCAGAGAGAGACACTAAGCATTCACTCCTGCCTTCCACATATGCATCGACAGCTCACATACACCACACAAGCAAATATAAATAATAGTATAGCCAACTAAGTATGTGGGGAGATTCTTCTTCCAGAATTATGACAGTACATGCTGGTAATCTCAGCAGTCTGGAAATGGAGGCAGGAGGACTGAAGGTTAGAGGTCAGCCTGAAGGATTGTGGAGTAGAGGTCAGCCTGGAGGATCATGGGTTAGAGGTCAGGCTAAACTACAAAGTAAGATTGTGTCTTTGGCATGCCAATAAATAATTAAATTGATGATGATGATGATGATGATGATGATGATGATGATGATGATGATGATGAAGCCCTCTTGGCTGCCTTGTCTAGCCTCAGTGGGTAAAGTGCCTAGCCTTGCAGAGACTTGAAGTGCCAGGGTGGGGAGGAAGCCCAGGGAGTCCCTACCTGCTCAGAGGAGAAAGCAGGATGGGGGAAGGATTGTGGGAGGGAGTGACCAGGAGGGAGGGCAGTGAGCGGAATATAAAGAGAATAAGTAAAAATTAAATAAATAAATTTTTTTTAAAAAAGAAAGAAAAGTAGCTCTCAATGAAGATTTACTGTGAGCCAGGCACCAAGCTAAACATTTTCCATGGACTACCACCCCAAGTTTCAGGGACCCTGTTTTCTTTTCACTACACACAATGAGACAAAGCTGAGAAAGAGAGAAAGAAGCTGGTCAAGGTCACGCTGCTGGAAGGTGGACAGCGGGCAGGACCTTGCAGGAGCCTGGCTAACAGAGTCTCCCCAAGGTCTGGCATGAACTTCACCATAATGGACGTAGAGCACGTGCCGGCTTTGCTTCACAGGTGGGGTTTGATTTCTTGGCTCAGCAGCCCAGGAGCAGTATAGAGAAATGGCCGGGATGTGTCTGATGAGCGTCCCCGTCCCCCCCCCATGCCTACTCTGTAAGAAACAAAAGAAAAAGAGTGATACATTTACATTCTTCAAGGATATTGGTTTAGCGCAGATAAAGTAGAGAGGCGGTTTTATTCATATTAGAGGGGATAGTTGGCTGTGTGGGATTGTTTGCTCTCTGAGATGGAGAGAGTACACGGCACCGATCTTACAATGTGAAAAATGAATTTAGATGACATTTTGAAGAAACTGATAAACACGCGCTGTTCCGCCATTGGACCCAACCTGCCTATGAAAATTCTTCTGTGGCCCATAAATGATACAGTATGGTTTAAAATTATAGAGATAAGTGAGCCAAATCTAATGGAATATTAAAAATACAGAACATGACAGGGGGAAAAATTTGCTTCTCCAAAAGTTTTCATTTCTCAAAATGCTATCAGGAAAGGGGAGGCAACTTGCCAGCTAGCAGAAGCCTAGGAAGAAGAAAGCATTAACAGGGAGATAGAGCGGTGGGTGTGGCTTCCTGTCTGGAATTTATCCACACACAGAGACTGAAGAGGACCCGAGACTGGTGGCCTTGGTCTCCAGCTCACATGTGGGGTTTAACCTACTTGCTTCTCAACAGAATCGGAATACTCACCCCAGATCAACTGCTTTCTTCCGTCCACCCATGTAAAAAGGACTAGTCTAAAAAAGAGTGTACATGTGTGCATGTGTGTGTGTGTGTGTGCATATGTGCACACTTTTGCATATGCATATTTTTTCTGTGTGCCCATTTGTGCACGTGCATTTGTATGCATGCACATTGTACGTGTGAACACATGTTTGTGTGTGGATGTGTATGCTGATGTTAAAATGAGGACCTTAAACAAGACAAATACAAAGAACAGAAATAGCAACAGTTGCATATATTAAGTGTTGGCGTCCATAATATGATTCAATGTTGCCAGAGACCAAAGTTCCACACAAGATTCTCTTTGAGAATTCTGGGACCTTAGAAGACTAGAACATTTTTTTTGTAATGTCAAATAATGGTGATTTCAAAAGACCCGCCAGCATCATTACAATTCCATCATCACCTTCTCCTGAGACAAAGGACTGTCACACTCTCGAATGCATACATGCAATGACATAGAAGCAGACCAGACAGAATATCTGAGTCAGCAAAATTGCACAAGTGTATCTGCACAAGCAGTTCATTGTCTTTGTCTCATTACAGAGCAGCAAGAATCTCAACACAGAGAGATGCTAGGTCTGCTCAGAGAGGAGACCAGGGAAAGGACCACAGTTGTCAGGGGAGACCTAATGAAGAAGCCAAGGAAATAAAAAGCGAAAGTGAGACGAGAAAGGGAATGGTTAGCTTTAGAATGTTCAATAAGAAGTAAGCCCGGGGCTGGAGAGATGGCTCTGCATTTTAGAGCACTGGCTGCTCTTGCAGGAAACCTCGGTTCAGTTTGCAGTATCCACGTGGCAGCTCACAACTACCCATGACTTCAGTCCCATGCCATCTGATGCCCTCTTCTGACTTCCACAGATAGAAAGCACGTAAGTGGTACACAGACATGCATGTTAGCAAAACACTCATACACATAAAATAAACAGATCTAAAACTAATCCCAACACTCAGACTCTGAGATCCATCACTGACCTGAACCATGATCTAGACAAGCTACGTAGCCTTTTAGACCTTCCAGGGTAGCTAGTAACCCAATTACTGCATGAATCCATTTCCCGGTGAGTAGTTCCAATGTGTGGCAGTCTTTGGTAAGAACTAACTATGAACACTGGAAACTACTTCTGAAACACAGAGGCTAGAGCCAGAGCTCAGCAGTTAAGAGCATTTGCTGCTCTAGTAAAGGACTGGTGGTTGGTTCCTGGTACCCACACAGTGGCTCACAGTTATCTGTAACTGCAACTCCAGAGGATCTGACACCCCCTTCTGGCTTCCATGGACACCTGAAGGCATACACCCACATACAGAAACATACCTATTCATAGGGTAGGGTGTGAGGATCTCCTCCACAAAGGAATTTGGGTTTACGGTCCTACTCAGTACCCAGCTCCCTGCTTAGAGTCAAGTAGATCAGAGAAGATATAATCACAGGTGAAAACGGATACAAGTCAGCTATGCCCTGTGTTTGGGAAATATTTCTCTCTCCCTCTCTCCTTTCCTCCCTCCCTTTCTCCCTCCCTCCTTTTCTATCTTCCCCCCTTCTCCTCTCTCCCTCCCTTTTTCTTCCCCCCTCCTTCTATCCCTCTATCTCTTCCCTCTTTCTCCCTTCCTCCCTCCCTTCCTCCATCCCTCTCTCTCTACCTTCCATTCCTCCCCTTCCTCCCTCTTTCCCTCCCCTCTCCCCTTCTTTCCTCCCTCCCTTCCTCTTCCCTTCTCCCCTCTAGCACCCTCTCCCCCATTCAAGACCCTCCATCATGTTATACACGAAGACAATCACTCCTGTTCTTCTCCTTAAACCCGATGAACCCTCTCTCTGGATGTTAAAGAAAAGCCACTGTCCATTTAAGAGCCCCTCATGCTCCCTCCTATAAGACATACTGTTTCCCACTAATGCTTTCCTACCTCAAGGCTCGACCATGCCATGGCTCCTGTGCCTAACCCCTGTAGCCACAAGGCTCTCTCTTCTAGTCCAACTTACCCTAAAGGGTCATTGGTCTGTTTCCTTCTCCGTGAACCCTCTAAACTTGCCCCCCTTTTGTCATATACAGTGAATTTATTGTTATTCAGTTATTGTTATTCAGTTAGTCCTGACATTGTAGAAAGACACAGACAGGTCTTTGTTTCTGACACAGCATGTGGACCACACCCCTGTCAGTTAACCATCTACTTCCTACCTACACTCACATCTCCCAAGATCACTTGCAGCAGGGCTTGCAGGGAGGGTAACAGCTCAATCCAGGTGAGAGTCCCACGAGCCTCTCCCTTCTCCTGTCGGGTACTGTCCATAACTCCATTGACCACAATTTCCATACTTTATTGTATTACTCTGCTCATTTTGTTGCCATGGATACCACTGGGGTAAGAGTATCTCAACTCCAAGAGGGTGACAAGACAAGAAAAAGACTACAATTGTATCCCAGGCAGTAGATCTAGTCAGAGATACAATGTCAACATATAAGGACCAGGGCTTCAAGGCAGGACAGAAGCACCCTCTCCTCCCAAAAGGCACAGCCTTTCATTGACTTCATGAAGGAATAAAACACACAGGAAAGTCTCATTATTACTGTTCAATAATAAAATCGTAAACTGCTTGTGATGCTGGCCCATGTACTCATGGGTAGTAAAAGCGCCCCACGTGTGTTTATAATGAAACAGACAAACCAGAAAGGGGAAGGAAATGAGAAGTCATGTTTGGGTGAAATGGCATCTTGTTACCCATGTTCTGTACAGCAGATAAGTTGCTTTAATTTCTGCTTCAACTCAGAAAGTTAATTCAAAACTCATGCTTGCTGGTTTTGTCAGAAACGTGCTTGCTTGATCGCCCGCCCCTGGGTTCTTGACTTTTCCGGTGAAGGTTATAATGAGTGAAATCAGAGAGGCGTTTGGGAAGTTTCCTCTCAGAAGTTTCCACTGTTTGAAGTCTTTCCTGGAAGTAGCACAGAGGAGAAAGCTGGGATGCTTGGGCTCTGAGCCTGCAAAGCTCTGTTCCACTCTGAAGTTCCCTTAGCAGAGTAGGGAGTGCTCTCGGTCTAGTCCCTGAAGCAGGCTGGCATTTCATGTTGGAAATGCTGCCCTGGCTTCAAGCCTGGCAGAATATAACCATGGGGCTGCAGTAGGGCTGAGTCAGTAAAGTGTGTGCTGTGCAAGTCCAAGGACCTGAGTTCTGATCCCCAGAACCCACAGAAGTCAGGCATGGTAGCTCATGTCCACAATCTCAACATAGGGGAGCCAACGGGAGATGAGAGAGCTCCCTGAAGTGTACAAGCCAGCCAATCTAGCCTGCTCAGTGAGCACCCAGACTCAAAAGGTAAGATGATGAGCAACTGAGAAAGGCATCCTATATCAACCTGTGGTCTACACATGCACACACACTCATACACATACACACATACACATGCACACATACATACACATATATACACATACATATACATATGCACACATTCACACATATACACACATACATACACACACATAGACATACATACACACATATACACATATACATACATACATACATATGCATTCACACACACACACATATATACACACATACATACACACAAACAATACATTCACACACATATACACATACATTATACATACACACATATACACACATACATACACACACATATACATACATACATATGCACACACATACACACAAATATAGCCAATTGTTCCTGTGGCATACTTGATGCCACACCCCTTCTGATAAGACCCAGAGAACACTGTGAAAGAGACTGACAGGTGACAAAAAGATTGTGTGAGCTGGGGGTTGGGGAGGAGTGTAGCAAAATCGTGTCTTCTGGACATGGCAGGTCCATTCACAGCAGCAGTACTTGCCTGTAAGAGACCAAGCCGGCCAGGATCCCAGAATTGAAAGAGGAGGGGCCTATGAGACCACACACCCAGATGAGGAGCTGTTGGCAGGCAAAGACTGCTGGGGGAGTCAGTTTCCATCTGGGGTGTGGTTCCTGGCACATTGCCCATGCCTGTACCCCAATGAATGACCCTGCACCCATACACATACAGGCAGCAATAATTGGACTCACTGGGGAAGAGGAGGAGGAGAAGGGAGAAGAGGAGGAGGAAAAGAAAAAGGAGGAGGAAGAGAAGTAACAGGAGGAGGAGGAGAAAGAAGGAAGAAGAGGAAGAAGGGGAAGAGGAAGAGGGGGAGGGGGAGGGGGAGAAAGTAGTGGAGAAAATAAAGTCAGGGGAGTGTTGCTGAATCTGGAAGGAATTAGAGTGGGGAATGAGACTTGGATGTGATCGAATTAAATTGTGCAATACATGAAATTCTCAAAGAACAAATACAACCTATTTTTTAAAAAAATGGTGTCAAGATCAAAGCAAGCTAATACATACAGAAAAACCAAGAAGCCAAGGTAATGATATTAGTTTGCTTTTTTGAAACAAAACTAAAGCTGCAAAGAGGAATCATGGGAAAATACCCTCCACAGTATGAGCGATGGACTGTCTCAGAGGAGAGGCTGCTCCTCACACTACTCTGTGCTCCTATAGGAGCCCTCCTCTGCCTGTGCCAAGGAGAGTGACTCTTGGGGGATTGTATGTGAAGTATCCCTCATAGGTTCACATTTGTACATTTGATCGACAGCTAGAGGCACTGTATTGGGGAGCTGTGGGACCTTTAAAGGGGACGAGCTTGCAGTTTCTAGTCTATCCCTGCTTCTGGCCCTTCTCCATTTGTACCCTCCCTCTGCTTCCTGGTCCACCCAAACACGGGCAAGCTCCCACCACAACAGCTGCGACCCTCTCCTCTGCCTTGCCTTCCCCAAGCCAGGATGGTTTGTATCCCCCTGAACTGTGAGCCAAAAGCTCACCATCATTAAGGGTTCTAAGCTGGCAGATCCTCTGCCAACTTGTACCATACTCAAGAACCCCACGTATTTGTGATAGAGGAAGCAGAATAAAAGTATTCGACTGCAATGTTTAAATACATGTATCTGAAAACTCTGCTTCCTGTTGGCCAGAACTGGTCACATGGTCCCACCGAAGTGCAAGAAGAGAAAGGTGGGGGTGCATGTGCACAGATGTTCCCAGGTTTCTATTTAGTAAACCAGTTGAGAGGCTTAATGATGGATCTGAAGTCCAAAGGCTGAAGAGGAGAGACTAAGGGTCGACAACCTGGCTGAGAATAAAGCAAGATACAGATGCAGGGAATGGACTGGAGACCCTAGGCTTCCAGAGTCACGGACACTGAGCTTTACCCCTGCCCTTCAATCATAGCCTTGAAGCTTAGCCTTTGAAGAACAGTATCTTAGTTACTTTTCTATTGCTGTGATAAAACACCATGGCCAAGGCAACATATGAAAGAAAGCTTTTCATTTGGTGCTTATGGTTCTAGAGGGTCCATGACCATCATGCTAGGGTGCCTCACACCAGGCAAGCAGGCATGGCACTGGAGCAGTAGCTGAGATCTAATATACAAGCAAGAGGCAACGAGAACTAACTAGGAATGGTATAGGCTATTGAAACCTCAGAGCCTACACCCAGTAACACACCTCTTCAGACAAGGCCACACCCCCTAATCCTTCCCAAACAGTTCTGCCAACTGGGTACCAAGTATGCAAACACACCACAATGGAGAGTGGGGATGTTGCGGGACTGAAATGTCCTGAAGTCTGAGGGCTTTCTGTATAAGCTGGGTAGAAGTTACTGCAGAGGGCAGAAGGAAAGACAGCAAGAGAATTTCCTCCACCCAACAAGTGGTGTAAAATAAAGTGATCAGAGATGTGGGTGTCCTCAGTGTAGTGAGAAAGCAAGCTTGTGATAATGGGGGCTGGGGGGAGTGCAGTGGGTGGGGCTTAAAAGGCAAGTTGCAGCAGGCAGATCTAAGACAGCCTCTCCTTGGTGCCTACGAAAGGATGGCTGAGTGGCCTCCATTACACACTAAACACAGAGAACGTGCTAATCCCTCAGAAAACAAACGCGTACAAGTTAAAGGGCTTCATATCACTCTTTTGCATTCATCGTTTGAAGGAGTTTGAGGAGCTAACAGGGAAAGAATTAGCCACTTTAGCTGTAATACCTTGGATAATAGACTAATCCAGTTAAAAGTTTCTAGGCCCTTTGATCAGAAGCCAGAGAAGTTGCCTAGGAAATGAATTAGAGCCATTTCTAAAATGTCCAAAAAACAGCCATTTAAAGAGAAACCGTTTTTCTTGTACCTGAACTATTCCAGGAGAGGGAAGAAGGCTGACCTAGGGCTATGGTCTAATGCGTTACAAGCAACACCTCAGACATACAGTCTTCCAAACCTGAAGAAAAGAGGAAAATAAATGCAGCTTGAAACCATGTGTGGAAAATAGAATTTCATTTCTGGGGAATTTGAACCAAGAACAGAGGAAAGACTTCAGGTTGTCTAATGGAGATAGGGAATCCACTGCCACCTATGTTAAGTCTGAAGATGTGTGAAGAGAATTCACGTAAGAGCAAGATGTGTCAATCATAGCTAAAATAAAAGTCTGACAATAATAAGCGCTGACAAGGATATGGAGCAACTGAGACTTACATTTTGCTGATGAGTGTGTATAGTGAATCTCTTTAGAAGTATCTGCTAAGATCCACAGGTCACATCCTATGGCCTGGCAGTTCGACTTCTCTGTATGTACCCAAAACAACTGTTCCAGTTAGTGTCAGCTGTCATGTTGACACAGCCTAGAGTCACCTGAGGAAGAAGTCTCAGTTGAGGAACCACACAGATCAGATTGGCCTGTGGGCATATCTGGGGAACTGACTTGCCTGATAATAAATGTAGAATGACTCAGCCCACTGTGGGCAGCAGCATTCCCAAGGCAGGTGGTCCTGGGCTACATAGGAAAACTACATAAGCACGGGTCTGTGATTGAGCCAGCAGTCAGCATTCCTTCATGGCTTCTGCTTCAAGTTCCTTCCTGAGTTTCTGCCCCGATTTCCATAATGAACTGTGACCAGGAAGCACAAGCCAAATAAACTCTTTCTTCCCTTAGGTTGGCTCTGGTTCTGGTCAGAATGTTTTTAATCACAGCAATAGATAAGAAACTCGGACTGCAACCAAATCCATAGGCCTGAAGGTGCACATGTAGTTATTTTTTCAACAGTGGTTTTCACAATAGCTCCAAACTAAAAACAGTCTGTGTCTATAATAGTGGAATAGATTGGTAAACTAAGGCAGACACTGATAAACTAAGACTCTGATGTAAAAGAATGCACTATTGTTATGTCTAATGTATGAAACAACTCCAGGCTCCAATGCTGGACACAAGAGTTCCTCCCATGTTATTCCTGATCCATAAAGTTCAATGCTGATTTCCACTGAAACGGGTCACCGTGGTGATGCCGGGAAGGGGCAGAATTATAGCTTAATTTCAGAAGCCCACTGGGGTATGTCAGCCCATTGGGATATTGGAAGTTTCAGTATCTTAATCCCAAAATACAAAGTAGAGAGAATAACATAATCATCTCTTCATTTCCTGGGTCCCACATCCACGTGCATATTGAAAGCATTTAGGGGGAAAAAAATTGCATGTCTACTACATGCACAAAGGTTTTTCTTCCTGTCCTTATTCCCTAAACGTCACAGTAGACTCATCATTTGCATGACATTTGCATACCATTAGGTATTGTAAGTGATCTAGTGGTAGTCAGAAGTATAATACAGGGCATGTGTGGCTCATAGGCAGATACCATGCCATGTTTTTGAAGGAAATGAGCATCTGCCAACTTCATCCTCAAGGAGTCCTTGAACCAGCACAGTCATCCTGGGGAAGGTACTTATGCTTGGATATCATGAATAATGTCTACAATGTGTACCTGAGGACTGGAGAGATGGCTCAGCGGTTGAGAGCATATACTGTTCCGTCAGAGGACCAAGTTTTTTCACAGGCACCCATACTAAGTGGGTCCTCACCTTAACTCCAGCTCTAAGGGATCCAATGCCCTCCCCAGCCTCCATATGCACTTGTGTGCACACAGCCACACAGAGACACAAACATATATGTCATTGAAAATAAACTAGAATCTTTAATGATAATAATCTTTATGTTAAATGTCATTACAAGTATCTACAGCTGGTATCAATATGTTTATGGTTTCCACTCAGTTATGGATTTTGAATACAGCTTCTTATATTACAAAGATTTAAAGGGTCCCTTGCACGAACACAGCACCATTGTTGTTAGAACCGATCTGAGGCTTGACTAGATTTGCAGTGGACCTGAGCAGTTTACAAAAACACTAAAGGGCCACCAGCCAGGGACAGGCACAGGACTGTCTGTCATGTGGCTCTGGCCTCGGCCTTGCTTTGCTCAAAAGCTTCCTCTAAGTCAAATGAATCCCTAAAAGGGATAAAGGGGGTTGAGAAGGTGGTTTAGTCCATGAATTGTTGCTTGGTAAACATGGGGGCCTGAGTCTGATACCCAGTACCTACATAAAAAGCCAGGCATGATGTTATGCATTTGAAATACCAGCAGCCAGAAGGTGGAAACAGGAGGATTCTGGTCTAGCCTAACCCACGGTGAGCTTCAGGGCAATGAAGACCTGTCTCAATCAAAGGTGGACAGTGTTCCTAAGGGACAACTCCTGAGGCTGCCATCATATCACACACACACCCCACATATGTGCACACATACACATGTGTGTTCATTGTTAACAGAGAAAGGAAAGCATTCAGTGTCCCACCATGGAGAGGTTTTATGGAATATGTCTCTCTTTGGCCTTCAACCATCAACTCCCTAACACCATATTTTATAAACTCCTCTCTGGTATGTTCTCTACCATATGCGGTGCCTGTTCTAATAGGTCACACGCTTTCCCAAGGGTCACGGTGTCTTGTCTCCACTCATCCCCCTCCAGAATCACCATATCCCCGTTGAGCTGCCATAAACGAGGCCATGTCTTGCCAACCCATATTAAATTTGGGATTGTGGAATATGCCACAACCCCATATCATTCTTTTGGTAATTGTTCCGGTAATTTCTTGTCCTTATAGGTTTTTTTCTGCTTTAAAGCTTCCCAGTTTTAAATTATAAAATAATCAGAGACCTCTGTGACTGTGAGGTTTTTTCCAGGGCGGAGGCCTCCTTTGCTCGTTGAAGTTTGGAAGGTAGGGGATGGAAAAATAAGAGCTTTTTGGTGGGAAAAGCTCCCAGAATTCGTGTGCCGATGCTAGCAGTCAGGGGGAGCCAGGTGTGCATCACTATTGTCCCAGCACTAACCTGCTGTTAACGGCAACAATAAAATACAGGGTAAGGACAGCTTAGCCTGTGGTCTGCTGGGAGAATCAGATGGCAATATTGTCCATGTCCCTTGCGAGGCGTAAAGAGATGTAAACAGCTTATAAATATTGATGCAGCCCTCTGCTGCTGCAGCTGAATACTGTAGAAATCGATCTAAATTGCATGTGGCACCCAGCCACCTGCAGAAAAGAATGTTAATAGGAAATTCTTGGAGTTATTCATCTTCCCCACTAGAATCGGGGAGGAGCGGGGACGATACCAGATCCAGAATGAAAGGGGCCTCCTTTGGGCTGACCTTAGGCTGAACCCCCTTGAGAAAGAAATGCCACCACTTGGATTTTCATAAAGCCCAAGTTACCAGCGCCACGCTCTGAGACCAGGATAGCACATGCTTGAGTGTGGTGGTTTTCCAAGTGGCTCTCTAGGAGCGGGGTGGTTCACGTGGCTGATACAGAGACAAACCCTTCAGCCTTCACATCCCTGCATGCAGTTGTTAGGTCTTCTATCTTTCTGTTACCTTCACTGTAGAGACTGTTGGTCCAACTCCCTCCTCCTGGGCACCACCAGCAGAGGGTCTGCTCTGACCATGCCTTCAGCCTGTATCCTGTTCCCTGCCCTTCAGTCTTTACATCATCCTTGGATCTTTCTGCACAATCCATCATGGTTGCCTCAGATCCCAATGGAATAGATCCCCCCAGAATGTCCTGTAAGCCTTTAAAAGACATATATTATTGCCTTGATAGAATACACACACACCCATCTCATGTCACCTCATGTTATGGACTGTCAAAAAGTAAGAGGATGGTCTGTGAGGAAGCAGATGGGGCAACGACACCACAGTTTTTACTTTTAAAAAATTCAAGGCATGCCAGGGAAACCTGGTCTCAGTTATAGCCTTGGAGTGGGTGTCTTGCAGTTAATATTTAAAATGGCAGCACCAAATCTGGCTTGTTCTTATGGGGCACCCACGAGATGCCATCGTGGTGGCCATCTCTACCAATCCACCACACTGTCTACACAAAGCTTGGCTGAACCACAGACAATACCCGCCATCCACGTGGTACCCAGTAGAAATGAGACTCTAATGCTTAATGATTATCCAATGGCTTTATATATTGAAAAAATGCTCAATTAACAATTTGCCCACACAAGTAGAGTTGTTTTCCGATATCTAACCTTAAGATATAAATCGTTACCCAGGACCGTCTGGACCCACGCTTGGTTCTCCATGGCTGCTACCTCTCTCCTCTCTCGCTCCACTTCTTCCTTCACCTCTTCCTCTCCTTACTCCTCCCACATTAGCGCCTCCCAGATTACCAAGTTTATTGTAAAATGTAGTGGGAAAAATATACTGCTACATGGGTGGTGCTTCACCTTTGTAAAAGTAATCATTTGTTATTCTCAGGAACATACATACATACATATATACATACATACACACACACAGGCCTACACCCAATAAACACCCAATTTTAGCCAGTTCTGTAAAAGAACATTGTAAAAATGCAGGGCAGTGGTGTTCTGGCTTGTCAACACACTGGTGGAATGACTGTTGTCAACAGGTGGCAACACTGAGTTGACCAATGCTGGGCTCTGTCCCTGTCTCACCTCCAAATTCAGGTGGTGACAAAGGGCACCAGGCTGTCCCAGGTTCCAGCCTCCTCGGAGTTATGCATCCCTTCAGGGCTTGCTGGGAGAGACACCAACCTAAAGGAAAGTCTTTCCAACCCAACAGCTTGAGTATCATTTCTCTCCACCCTTTAGATCTCAGGCTCCAAATCCCCACCCACCGGCCACTATCAGGGTCACCCCAGCCAGCAGCACCCAGCCTGTGTAGACCTATGCCCCTGGCAGGTGCTGTCTCTCTGCCTGAGAGGTTCTTCTTTTACCTAGCTGAGTGAGACCCAGTTCCCAAGTTCCAGCTAAAATGTGACTTCCTCCAGAAAGAGGCCTTCCCGCTCACTCCCACCCCTCCCTGTGGTACCTGCTGTGATGCTCTGCCCTCAGCAGGAACTTCTCCCATGGGCACCCATCACTGCAGTTAGAAATGAAGATATGACTTCAGGACTCCCACCCACATGCACTGAGTTCAGGATCCATGTCCGATGTGCTCCTTACCTCCAGCACCTACCTCTGGGCTTGCCTGCCTGTAGCAGGCACTCTGGTAGTAATCTGGTTGATGGTAGAAGGCAGGACCAGAGAGGGAGGCTAGCTGTTGGTGGCATCCATTCCCCTGAGCAGTTACCCTTTGAGCATAAGGGCTGAACTTCTTTAATTCTAAACCCAATCCCCAGTCTAGAGGCCTAGGGTCCACTGAGGATGGCCTCTCCTCATCAACCAGTACTGTCCCCATGCTGGGGCTACCAAGTCCTTCCCATGCCACATTGCTTCAGTCTCCCAGATTTCATGTTGAATTTTGCAGGTCAGTCACCCTTCGTACCCAGGCAAAGTTCTGGCTGCCGCCACCCTGGCAACTGACTTGGATTTCTCCTAGCTCTCAAACCTCACCTCTGTGACCACATCTGGTGTTATATCCAAGACTCTGACTGTCTGTTTCCTTCTGTGGAACTGAGGTCTATTGTCAGTACCGTTGTCAGAAGGCTTGCTGCCACCTATAACTCCAGCTTCAAGGGACCTGGTGTCCTCTTCTGGCCTCAGTGAGCACTGCACTGATATGAATAAACTCACACACAGATCCAGACAACATGCACACATTATTTATATAATATATAACTATATATTATATATAAATTATACATATATATTATATATAAATTATATTATTTTATTTTTAAAAGAGAACCAACTGTGTTCCCAACACTCCAGTCCTGTGTCACAGTTTCTAGAACCAATACTCTTTAAAGGAAAGCAAAAGAACCAGAGCCCATGTTTGTCAGGACCCAAGAATAGAGGATCACTTTCTCACCCTAACTGGCTGGGCCACCAAAGGCAGTGGGGTGACTGGCACTTTGCCACGAAGATCCTCAGGTCGCTCCTCTTAATCACTCCCCTGTAGTCCATCCACAAGAAATAGACATTATTTCAGTTGTGTCTGTTAATGAAACAGACCCAAAGTTGAAATGTCATTACATCTGTCTTGACCTTACCATCCCACAGATACATTTTGACCAAGAAGCATCTGTATTTGCATAATGTGAATGAATAATGCATTATTAGAAGAATAAATCAGCATGTGATCTGCATGAATAATGACTTTGCACCAGGTAGATGGGGTGGGGGGGACACTCATTGGGTGCATTTATGCTGAAATAGACTTAAGAATGAGTAGCCATGTTGGTGCCAGTCCTTTATGGTTACAGGGGTCAAAGTTTCCCATGAGACTTCTGATGGGTGGAGTAAGTGGGCCAGAGAAGTCCTGTATTAGCGCAACACCTACTGGATGAATGGTCTTGGCAAAACAGCAGCTCTCAGAAGATTACATGTCTCCTCTGGAAGACGTAGATGCCTCCTACGTAGGAAAGCTCTGATGATCATTAGGTGAGAAAACAGAAAAGGTGGGGCCTGAGGGGATAGAAAGATTCTGTCTATGAGTAGACTAGGGATTTCACTGGGTTGTCTTGCTGTCAGCCTAGACTGTACTTGATGTTGGAAAGGGCCTGGCTCTCTCACATGTAAGAGAAGTTAGCAAGTATGGAGGACTTAGAACTTAGTCTAACACACAGAAAGCACTCAGTTCAATGGCTGTCTCCGTATTCTGCATCCTGCATCATTTTGTAATGTTTCTTCTGATACTTCAACCCCAAACCAGGGGTGATCAGTGGCCAGAACTCATCTGGTGCCTTAAAACTGCCCGAGTTCACACATATCTTCACAGCATCCCTGGTACTATTTGATATTCACCTTATAGGTGAAACCAGAATGGTCTCAGCCTTAGTTCATGGGTGTTCTTAACCTTTGAACCAGGTATTATGGTTAATTTGGGCTAAGCTACTCAGCCCAAGTCACAGAACCATCAGATGTCAGCATTAGGACTCCAGATCCATAACTAAAGTAAAAGCCTAGAAGACCTTTAAATGTTCCTCCAGCTCTGATCTCCACCCATTGTTTATCTTGATACTTTGTCTCCAAGCAAGCAAGCAGAGGGGAAGGGAATGGAGAGCCACAGAGAGTTTTGTGAGTCTCATTGGCAGGGCAGTACTGCTCTGTGTGGTTTTGTGAGTCTCATCCTGCAGGGCTACTCTGCTCTGTGTGGTAGTTCATCTTGACCATCAACATGAATGGACTGAGAGCAGTTTCTTGTCTTGAAGGTGTTATCCAGGAATAATTAACCAAGAGAGAAATTGACCCTGAATGTGAGCAGCACCTAAGGCTGGAGACCAAATGGAGTAACACCAGATAGGGAAGCCTTGTGTCCCCAGTAGACTCTGTCTGTCTGTCTGTCTGTCTATCTATCTATCTATCTATCTATCTATCTATCTATATATATATATATATAGTCAATCTATCTGATTTCTGTCAGCCATGATGTGAGCAGCCTCTGCTGTATCTTCCTGCTGCTGTGATGTGCCTTCTTCATCTTGAATTTGAATCCATGTAGCAGCCAACCACAGTCTGAAGCCGTGAGCCCAAATAGACCCTTCCTCTCTTCAACTGTTCCTCTCCGGGTTTTGTCAGTGGTGAAATATCAACTCACTTGGGAATATGGAAATGTTTTTAAACTTCATCTATCCCTAACTTTGTAGGTAGATTAGGGAAACTAAGGCTATTTCCTTGTTTGTAAAATAAGAATAGTAGATTCACCTGGTGCTCTAGTTTCATCTCAGTTACTGTGTTGAAATACCCTGACCAAAAGCAATTTAGGAAAGAAAGGGTGTAATTAATTTACAGTTCTAGATTACAGTCTACCATTTTGTCCCCAAAGAGGAAGTCAAGGCAGGAACTTGAAGCATCATGTCCATAGTCAAGAGCAGAAAGAGAATAAACGCATGATTCCATGCTTGCTCCCTCTCAGTCAGCTTTCTTCTTTCTTATACTGTTCAAAAGCCCCCTAACTAGGGAATGGTGCCGCCCACAGTGGGATGGGTCCTTCCCCATCAACTAACAATAAAGACAGTTCCCTACAGACCAACCTGATCTGAATAATTCCTCATTGAGACTCACTTTCCAGGCAACTCTGATGTTGTATCGATTTGATAATTAAAACTAACCATCACACCTGGCCCAAAGGTTATGAACATCTATGAACTAAGGCTGAGGCCACACCCAGTCTAGAACGTGACCCCAGTGAACAACCTAAAAACACCTGTTCCTATTACCACTAGAGAGTTGATAGAAGCATGGGGCGTTGAATGTCATTGAGATTTCTGGAATTCATATCAGACTGTAAAATGGAAATTATCTCTTTTTTTCACTCTACTTACTTCATGTTAATTTATTATGTGAGTGACAAGAAAATTTCCCTTAGTATCAGAGCCAGAGGACATCTTACAGATCTCCCCACAACAAGTTCGGTGATGTTCTCAAGGACACACAAGTAGTTTCTAGGGAAAGACAGGACTGGCCTCAGCAGGTTCCATCAGAGCTTTTCCTTGAGAGCACCCAAGATAGGCCACAAGTGTCCCATCATCGCCACATGCAGGCATACTTGGGTAGCTCTGCCATTGTTAGCTTTTCTGTTTCTAGGATAAAACCATACCAAACATAACTTGGAGAAGAAATGGTTCATTTCATCTTAAACTTCTAGGTAAGTACCCTGAGGACAGTCAGGACAGGAACTCAGGGGAAGAGCCCAGAGGCAGGAACTGGAGCAGAACCCAGAGGGAACACCATCTACTTGCCTGCTCCCCACCTCATGTTTAACTATCTTTCTTACACCTGCCAGGCCACCTTCCCAGGGAATGGCACTGCCCTCAGTGGGCTGGGACCTCCCACATCAATCAACAGTTATGAAAATGCCACGCAGGCGTGCCTATGGGCCATTCTGACATCAGGAATTCTTCAACTTAACTTTGCTTCTCCTAAGTGACTCTAGTTTGTATCAGGTTGGCAAAAACTGCCCAGCGCAAGCTCCATCTCTGTATCCCAATCTCACACAAACCTCTTAATGGTCTCGCTAGTAGTAATGATAGCCAAATGTGTCCCATTTGCTATCAGCTTCGTGCCTGCCTTCTCCCTTTAATCTCAATAACTCCTGGGATACTCTTTCAAGAGCTGTGATATAACTGGCTATTTGCCATCATAAAGATGGGAGAAACTTGGATTAATCACACTTTAAGGGAAGGGATATTTAAAGAGATTTCCAATTGCAAAATTAAAAATGCACATACATGGAATTATTTTCCCATTAATGTCGACCCCTCAGGGTAATGGCTTCCTGGTTGCAGCCAGGCTGTGGGAGTCAGGCTCCTCTCCCTTCTAGAAGGAGCACACTAGAACAGTAGCTCCTAGGAAATTCCTTTGCAGGTACTGAGAGAGTCGCAGCCTTGATGGCTTCCTCTGGGGACTTTTTATGCTGGCATTGGGTCCCCTTGGATGTCGCAAGCATCCTGCTCCAAATGGGATTTCCTGTTGGGAATATGCACTCCTCTGACTGGCAGCGAGAGATACTTGCAGTGAGCTCTAAAGCCTGAGAGCCCCGATAAGGAAGCATGTTGGACACTCTGCTTGTTTTCATTCTTCCTCTTAAATAATCCATTCCCAGATCCACAATGGTTAGCATCCAGAGGGAGCCCATTCACTGCCAAGTCTCTCCAAGCCTTTTCTTTCTTGTAACTCTCTGCGGTTGAGGGAACTTGGCTGTATGACTGACTAATTAGCAAGAGTCACCTTGAGAAATGTCCCCAGTGTCCACGCTGAATTTGTAATGGGGTGGTTATACCTACACAGCTTGGGCCACCTCTGTGTAGGACAGCGATTCATTTACGGACACAAGAACCTCATTAGCTGATAAAACGAAGTCTTCCAGTACCACCCACCCCTGAGGATTCCTCTGCCTTTTTTATTTTTTGTTCTTAAATGTTTTAGGGCTATGCAGAGTTGGTGCTTTGAGAAGCTCAGCTTGTTGTTAGACACCTGAGACTGTAGAGGCCACAGCGCCCGTGGTAAATGCTTAGACTCTGTTGTCCAAAGAATACGTGTCGAACCCAAGCCAGTCTGGTGAGAAACACTAAAGTTATTAACGCGCATGGCTTTTACCCAGCAGCCTTCCCTCTGCAAAGCCTGCTTGGTAAAACTCACTACTACATGACGTTCTCTATGTACTACATACATACTCTATGTCCATGGGTGTTAGCTGAGATATTGGCTTTGGTTGGTTGGTTTTGTATGTTTTGTTGTTTGGAGGCTTGGGTGGTTTTGTTGTCTTCTTTTCATTTGACTTGCTTTGGGGGAATGATTTTGGGTGGACTTGAACTCATGATCTTCCTGTCTCATCCGTCCCAGTGTTGACATGCAGGTGTGTACCGCCACCACGTCCAGCCAAGGTTTTGATTTTTCAGGTGCAACAGAGAATGCTAAAAATAGATTAAATATCCACCAGGTGCACTGTGCAGCACCATGTCCTGGTCTCATTTATGTTGCTGTGATAAAAATCTCCTGACAGAAATCAGCCGAGGGGGAGTGTTTACTTTAGCTCACAGTTCTGGGGTGCCATAGTCAATAGTTGTGAGGGAGTCAAGTCGGTAGGAACCTGAAACCTCTGGTCATATGCCATCAACACTCAAGAGTGGAGACTGATGAATGCATGCTTGCTTGCTTAAACAACCTGCTTACTCTACTTTAGACAGTTCAGGACCCAACCCCAGGGAATGATGCCATCTACCTTCAGGCTTAGTCTTCCTACACTAATTATGACAGCCATGACCAGTCCCCACAGACATGCACATAGAATAGCCTGATCTTGATAGCCCTTTGTGGACACTCTCCCAAGGTGACTCCAGAGTGTTTTAACAGTTAAACTTAGCAGCCCACATCCCATAGGTTGAGCTAAGGGATTTGGCTCATGAAAAGTGACAGTGTCCACACTGTCAGACTAAGAAGAACATGTGTGTGTGTCACTGTTGGCAGGAAGAGACTCTGAACATCGCCTGTGTGTGATTTTGACGTATTCCATAAGGTTAAATGGCATAGGTGGTGTGCATCCCTATTTTCCTTAAGTGGCATAAATGGGAATAGGCAAATATTAAGCAAAAGGGAAGATTACTCAGAATAAAGTGTTGCAAGTAATTCTTTCACCTATTAAATCATTATATATAAAAGGTAATGGCACATGCCTATAATTTCAGCACTCAAGAGGCTGAGGTAGGAGATTGCCTCAAGACTGAGGCTTCCAAGGGAGTGAAGTGAGTTTGAAGCCAGCCTTCACAGCAGTGCAAGAACTTGTCTCAAAAAAAAGTCAAAAGAAAAAATAGATATTATAAACAAAGACCCGTGAGTATGTCTATGTGATTTGGTGGCGATGGTGGCCAGTAGTGTTGTATTTATAACAAGATAACAAGAGATGATTACGCACTTAAGATCACTGGCTGCTCTTCCAGAGGAAGTGGGTTCCATTCCCAACACCCACGTGGCAACCCAGAACCATCTGTAACTCTAGTTCCAGGGGGTCTGGTTTCCTCTTCTGACCTCCATAAACACTACTCACACCTAGTACACATACATACACGAATGCACACATTAAGGGCGGGGGGGGGGGAGGGGGAGAGGAATTGGCTCCAAAAAAGAAAGTGGATATTTTTCTGAGGAGCAATACCTGAGGTTCACCTCTGACCTCTACACAGGCATGAACATGTATGTACATGCACCCACTCACCCACCCCACATCCATATGCATCACCACACACTAACATACAGACACACAGACACATACAACATAAGACAGGGTGCGGAGTTCTAGTTATGTAGGGGAGGGAATAGCTAAATAGATGTCCTTCTAGGGATATGGAAAGTACCGGAAGCTCTACCTGAGGGGCTGTCAGGGCCTGGTGGATCCTGCTGCTGCTTGGCCAGAAAGCATCTTCTCTCAAAACTGGCATCTCTTCCCCATCCCACCTACAGGTCTGCCCATGTGTTCCTGCTGGACTTAGAGGAGGCTCCCATCTTTGAAATGAGCATTTGGGGGGTGTTCATCTCAGCACTGTGCATGGCCATTTGTGACAGGTTAAACACTTTCAATTAAAGCTAAAGATAGGGGAATTTCTCAATCGAGAAATGTGAGCCCATCAACTGAGTCTAATGTGGGTCTCCATGGGTCTCCATCGCATCCTTTTAAAGGCATGGCTGACAAGCTGACCTTGTGCAAGGCTTTACGATTCTAATAGATGCCTCCTGAACCATTTGGATGGTATTTCCAGCTGTGTAGGTAGTCGGTGGTCTTTGAAGGGGAGCTTTGGGATAGCCAGATTGCAGCTGGTTTTTGCATCTCTTTTCCTTGGCTGTTTCTCTCTCCTTGTGTGGACAAGGATGTTACTGGTTGCTCTCTCTTCTTCGCTTCCTGGATCTCTGCCTTCACCTCACCTCTCTCCAGCCTGTGTTAAGGGTGATGCTTTTAAACTTTCCAAGACCATAACCACACCAGAGGGTGGCAGAGTTCAAAGCCCGGAGTAGATGTCTTATAGATCACTCTCCACCAGGATTCTCAGCTCCAGAGAGAGGTGGGGACTGTTGAAACCCACTCCACTGGTCAAAGTTGGATGAGTGGTTGGGTCTTTAGACTTTGGAAAGAGTTTCCCCGGCCATCCAAACTGCCATCTCCCACCTCCATATTGAAACATTACCTGCCAGTAAGTGGTTCCCTGAACCAGAAAATAATCCTGGCAGGAGGTGTGTTCATATGGGTGTGTGGTATGTGTGCATGAATGTGTGTGTGTGTGTGTGTGTGTGTGTGTGTGTGTATGGGTGTGTGCCCTACACATGTGGGTATCAGAGGACAATCTCTGTGTGTAGTCAACCCTTGTGTGCCTTCCGCCCTCCACTTGAAATAAGATCTGACACTGGCTTGGAGCTTCAGAGCCAGACTGTCTGGCTCACCCACTTTACAGAGATCACCCCTGCCTCTCCTCCCTAGTGCTGGGACTGCAAACATTCCCCGCCATGCCTGGCTGTTTCTGAGAGTTCTGCGGATGTGCTCTCTAGGTCTCTGTACTTGTGAGCTATGGTGCTTGAGTAGCTGAGCCATTTCTTCATCCCAAGTCACTTCACGTTTTACCTCTGTGACTTTGTGATTCTTTAGAACCTCTGTGCCTCCGTTTCCCCTCCTATGAAATGGGAGTGTGGATAGTGTGTGCTCATGTGACAGCTGTCGGCATTCATGGTGCTCCTCTAATGAAGTGCTCAACACTGCACCTGGTGACTAGCTTGCAACTGGACATTATGCTTGTTGTTGCCATGGGAACCTCCTGTTCCTGGTTAACACTGTGTCAGATAAATACATACAGCTTGAGCCTAAAAAAAGTGATGTCAGTTGTTCTGGTTTTTCTACTAAGGTAACTAGAACCCTAAGGCTACTCAATCCTTCAGACTCAGTTTCTCCTGAGGGCCTGGCTCAGTTTTTAAAAACAAACAAACAAATAAACAAACAAACAAACTGAAAAGTAGCATCTACACCTCCCTCCCAGGAGCCTGTGTCTGTGTTATCTGACCTGAGACTCTGCGAATGGAATTCTTGAATTCTTGAGCCAGAAAAGACCTCTCTGGATTACCCAGGGTTTTTGTTGTTGTTGTTGTTGTTGTTGTTTGTTTGTTTTCTTGGTTTAGGGGTTTTTTTGGTTTTGGTTTTTTGAGACAGGGTTTCTCTGTGTAAGCCTGGCTGTCCTGGAACTCACTCTGTAGACCAGGCTTGCCTCGAACTCAGAAATCCACCTGCCTCTGCATCCCAAGTGCTGGGATTAAAGGTGTGCACCACCACTGCCTGGCTAAATTATCCAGAGTTGACCTTAAATGTTGGACAAATGTCCTTGTAAAGGTTGAACAGGGCTGATTTGACTTAGAAGAACATGATTGAATGGAGCCACAAGCCAAGACAGGACAGCTTAGAAAGAGATGAGAAATGAAGTCTCCCGGAGCCCCTGAAGGGAGGGGTAGCCCTGCTGCCACCATAACTTTGGCTCAGTGAGACAGATCCCGGGTCTCCCACCACTGTACGAGAATAAATCTGTGCTGCTTCAAGCCAAAGGGCTCTCAGTAATTGAGTGTAGCAGCCTCTGAGGTTGATGCAGAGCCCTGCACCCCACTCCAAGGTTAGAAGAGGTTCCCCATTGTGTGCACACCAGGCGTACTTCACGCTGTCAGTAGGAAGTGCCGGGTACCTCCTGCGGTGCTTCACACATGTTGCCCCTAGAAACATGTCACTGGGTAAGCATTTGTCTCTCTGGAGACACAGGCCTTCCTGGTACCCACATCCAGCTGTTCACCACTGTGTTCAGAGACTCTGCTCAGCACTGGTGTGTGGTCACTGCCCAACCAGCAAGTGAGAGTGGGTGACAGGTGTCTCTCTTTGTGCACACTATGAGCTCCTTGTTCACCATGGTGACAGGACCTTGCTGTCTTTGAGTACCCTATACAGCCTTGTGTGTGTTAGGTGTTCCACAAGCACCCGGGTGACTAGCTGCCCCATAGCCAAGTCAATCTTGAAATGCAGCAGCTGTTACTTTCCTATTTATTTTGACTAAATTCCTGACAAGAAGTAACCACAGGAAAGAAGGAAGGAAGGAAGGAAGGAAGGAAGGAAGGAAGGAAGGAAGGAAGGAAGGAAAGGGAAGGGAAGGAGGGAGGGAGGGAGGGAGAGAGGAAAGGAGGAAGGAAGGAAAGGAGGAAGGAAGGAAAGAAGGAAGGAAGAAAGAAGGAAGGAAGAAGGATGGGTCGGGTGGGTGTCTTTGGAATCATAGTTGGAATTTGCAGGCTCTTGTGGTGAGAAAGCCATGATGACAGGCAGCTGGTCACATGACATCCACCACAGCCAGGAAGCAGAGAGAGACGGATGCCGGTGCTCTGCTTGCTTTCTCCTGTTTATTCAGTCTGAGACCCCAGCCCTTGGGATGGTGCCCCACCCACCCACCCACCCATCTTCTCTCATCAGTGAAGCCTTCCAGAAACACCCTCTCACACAGAGCTGTGTTTCCATGGTGACTCTAAATTCTGTGAAGTTGACCATGAAGATGAGCCATCACCCGTCATGCCAGGTGCAAACGCCTGGCAGAGGGGAGCCAGCTGTGGCATGGGCAGAGCCGGCAGACTCCTTGCATTGGACCAATGTGGCCTGTTAGCTCCCACCCTTCAGTCACTGCTGTTTCTAACACAAACCATGCTGACATGGCTCTCTGAAGGAGACGCTAACTCCAATATGCAAGGTGTCAGGCATTGCTAAGAGGGCCGGGTTTACCGCTCCGTTCTGCCTGCTCCTATTCTGTCTACCTCAGTGTCAGCTCTTATTTTGGAAGAGGAGAGCAGAATGCCTGACCATTTGGATAACTCTTAGGCAGAGACCAGCGGGTGACAGCTGTTTCTGTCACACTGGAAAAGACAGAGGGAAGCTACCTTCCCTGTGATATTGTACATCGTGCCGGCTTCACTGCATTTAGACAAGCTCAGATGAGCTTAGTTCTCTGTGTCTCCCTCCTCACCACAGAGCTCATGGTTGGGGTAAGCCTTTCTTCTAGAATGTCCCCAGAGTCTAGCTAGCCAGGGTCTCACACTCTTCTGCTGCTGCTGCCTGCATGGCAGGGACCCGTCCACAGTGAGCAGATGGGACATCAAGTGTGCACAGCAAGGGCCAGTAGGGTTTTCAGCACTCATCAGAGGAAAGACTCCAGCTGGAGGTGTAAAGGGCTGCAGGTGCAGAGCATGAAATACCAGAAGAGAAATAATTGGGTTTATTTTATTTTTTTGATCAAAGTAAAATTCATATAATATAAAAAGTAACTGTTTGTTGCTTTTGTTGTTGTTGTTGTTGTTGTTGTTATGTTTGTGCTCCCAGGGAGCACACCCCTAAATTAACCACTTAAAAATAAACAGCTTTGTGACATTTGGGGTGCTGATAATATTGTGTAAATACCCCCTTTTCTGTATTTTATCACCCCAAAAGAAATGGCTATACTCACTGAACAGTTGGCCTCTTCTTGTGGCTGTGATACAGCCCCCAAGAGCAATAAATAGTAGGAAGAGGGCTTTATTCTGGCTCCTGGTTTGAGGGACCCTGTTCTTGAGGAAGGGAAGGACATAGTGGCTAAAGTCATATGCGGGGCTGATTCCATGGTGGCAGGAGCTTGTAGCTTGAGTTGTTAGATATCAATGACTCGGGAAGCTTAGCTGGAATTACAGCCAATATGTAACCCTCAGTACAATCTCCTCCTGGTGTCCAGCTTCTAGCCTGTCTCCCATCTCTGGAAGGTCCCATCACCTCCCACAACAGTGTCACCTGCTGGGGCCAAGTGTTCAAACATCTGAGCTTGTAGGGGACACCTCACACATCCGAGGCATAGCGTGCTTCTTTTCCCTCCTAGATGCAGCTCTCGGTGATGAGAATCTACTTGCTGTCTCTATGGGACATTCAATTTAACCAGAATGCTATAACGTGTGGCCTTTTGTGATTATCACTTAACATTGTAGTGTGTACTGACACATGTTGTCACAGCCGTATCATAGCCCTTTCTGTGAGTAGACAGCATTTTGCCTAGAATGCTCAGCTCAGCACTGTCCATGGTCAGCAGCCCAGTCAAGGTCCTTAGCCAACCATATCTGCCAAGTCCCTTGGCCAGTAGATGGAAATCTGAGGGCCAGTTAGCCAGCTGTGAGAGCTGAGGCTCATGGGTAGTGCGGCAGAGGACACCGCATACATAAAGAGCCCAAGGTAAGCGGTCCCCATCCTGCTATACGTGGGATGGAAGGAGATGCTCAACCTCTGTTGGTCAAATCAAAACCCCATGTCAGTCTTCAAAGATCAATGCAAAGTCACTAAAGAGTTCGGGTACCATTTAGATGGCTTTCTTGAAGTCCCTGTGGCCACTTAGTAGGTCTGCAAAGAACTGTGCATTCAGGAAACCACTGTGAGTGTGCCAGCAAGAGGCAGCCAGTGTGATGGTCAGTGTGTAAAGAAAAGGAAGTGGGCAGTCTCAGAAAGGCACCTGAGGACCCATGGCTTTTGTGTACAGCTGTAGCACCCCAATACCGTCTGACCTGACCTCTTCTCAATGCTAACAGGGTCAGGCCTGGTTAGCACTTACAGGGAGGATCTATTACTGAAGCTACACCCATTTTACCTTTACTTCACTCCACAAATATCTCTAACCTGCTGCATCCACCGCCAGGAAGATGATGCTGGGCCACCTGTGTGAGCAGAGACACTCGAACAAGGAGCCAAGCCTGAGTTGCCCCACCCAGAAAATGGAGACCATGGCCATCACTTAGAGTGCTTCAAGGATAGAGGGAGGAGATTTCTTGTCACAGAGGATGCTCAGAGGGGCTGAGAAACAAGCACACAGCTGCAGCTCACTCTGGCTCTCTCTGCCCACGCCTCTAAAATGTGACCAGAAACAGGAGTGTTTCAAGCAGAGTCCTTTTGAAGAGCCAAGGTTGGTGTGTAGCATCTGACACTACAAATATTGAGTATTCAGGAGGGGTCACTATTATGCTTATTAGTATGGAGGGAAAAAAACCATGGAGTTCTTAGTCCACTGTGAGCACCAACATGAGGCATTGTGCAAACAAACAAAGACAACAAAAAGACTTGCTGGGCCATGGAGATAGTTCATCAGCTAAGCACTTGCTGGACAAGGACAGGGACTGGAGTACTGATCCCCAGAACCCACATAAAGCGCTGGGTAGGCTGAAAACAGGGGATTCCCCAAAGTAGCTGGCTAGTGACACAGGCTATATCAGTGAGCTCTAGGTTTGATTGAGAGTCCTTGACTCAATGAATAAGTGGGGAAAACAATGGAAAATGATTCGGCCTTAGGCCTTCACATGCATACACATACATGTCCATATATGTCTACACACATGTCACCACACATGCCTACACACACACACACACACACACCACATCAAACATTTGAAAAATAAAAATAAGATTAAAAGAAAGAAAGCCAATGTGAAAGTGAACCAACCAGCTGAGGAAGTCATGGATAGTCCAGTGGATGAGTTGAGCTGACCTGGGATTAACCAGACTAGCAGGGCTAGAAAAAGCACTTTGGGAAGAGAGAGAAGCTTGAGCAAAGGACCTGTGGCCATTGTGAGAACAGTGGAGCGAAGAGTTGGGGGCAGGAGGCTTATGGGGCAGGCAAAAGAGGCTGGGCACAGATAGGCGGCAAACAGGCTGGGACTGAGCCCCATGTAAACCCATGGATGGTAGAGACCAATGGTGTCTTTCTTGATAATGCAAACAGGAAGCCCTTACAAGTGTGTCCGGCCTGCAGCCTATGGCACAGCTGCCCCAGGATAGCTATGAATGTGGCCTGACAGAATTGCCAACCTACTTTAAAAGACAAAGGGGTGTGTGTGTGTGTGTGTGTGTGTGTATGTGTGTGTGTGTTTTCTTGTTGCCCCTTCTTTTAATTACATTTATTTAGTGGGAAGGGGCATATTGCCATAGCATGTGTGTAGAGGTCAGAGGTCACCTAGCAGAAATGGGACCTGGAATCAACCTCAAATCCTCAAGCTTGGCAGCAAGCCCCTTTGCCCACTGAGCTATCTTGACAGCCCTACACCTTTGTTCTGTAACCCAGTTGCGTGTTTCTCGAGTATGGAAATCCGTAGACGGTAACATCTGTTGCAGAGTCTAGAGGTTGATGTGTCTGGGCCTGCATGTGCTTTGAGTGATGGGAGCAGCCTCCACAGCTGCATCCAGGAAGGATCGCTCTGACTTGAGTGTGACAGAGGGACGGAGAGGGAAGGAAGAGATACAGCAGCTTGGAGACTATCCTATCCATCCCAAGAATGAGTGGTGACCCAGGTCACTAACCTCTCACAGCAGAAATCTAGGGACGGGGCAGCCTCGGGGCCGTTTGGGAGTGAAAATACACAGCACTCATGACAGGCAAAGCGTAAAGCATGACAGCAAGACAGCTGGCCGGGGTGACACTGGAATTCCTGAAGGCTGCAAAGTGATTTTGAGATAGGGGTGGAAACTGCAGGTGACAAGGACCTCTGACCCTCCTGATTAAATGGGTCTCCATCTTAGTGGCAAAAAAAAAAAAAAAAGAGGGTAGTGGAGGAGGGTGGAAGAGTGAGATTTCAGACTGCTCAAACAGTAAATGACATCCTGAAGGCTCAAGTGACCAAATGGCCCCTAGCTGGGAGGACTCGGTGCGGTCAGATGGAAGTTCTGAGCAGCACAGCTGAGGAGCCAGTGTCTCATCCAGCCATGGTCCAGGGGGCCCAGCAGTGCACCCCGTCCACAAGGCTCAAGTTTAACAAGTATTTGTCAAGCAAGTAGATAAAAGTCAAGAGTAATTTCACAGGACTTTCCGGCGCCAACAGAGACATAAATTACCTCATTTCTACAAGACAACATGTCCTGTTCTGTTTCGTCCTGTGGAAATCTGTGAGCAGAACTTCAGGCTGGGGACTAACAAGCAAATCACAGTACTTTTGCTGTGAATAATTTACTTGGGTTTTTCCCTCATCTCAGAGCCTGAATATCTGCTATGCTCTAGAAACATAATTTGAAAGGTAAACCAGTTAGTTCATTCTTGCTGTGAGAGGGTGATACACCATAGCCAGGAAGGGAGGATGGACCATGTAGGTACTGCGAAGAACTGGATAAGACTTCCGGGCTGCAGAACTTCTCGGAGACTTTATTCTCAGTCTACAGAAAAGAAAGCAAGTAGCTGAAGTCCTTGGGACATCTCAGCAGGTGAATGTCTTGTGGCAAAGCCGGATGACCTGAGTTTGATTCCCTGGGACCCACAAGATGGAAGGAAAGCACAAACTCTACCAAGTTGTCCTCTGATTCCACACACACCCCAGTGTACACACCCCCCTCCTCTGTTATTTTTAAAAAGCAAGAAAGGAGTCAAGAATAGATAGATACCTGTAACCATGACTAATCTGATGGCATTTTGGAGGAAAAATAAGACCATAGTAGAAAACCTGCTTTGATTTTTATCGTACCAAACACTAGCCCAGTAGAAAGGACTGTATCTTCACAGTGTTATCTTTGGAATACTTGATCAGGCCATTAGACCATCCACCTCATGCTGCCTAGCATATTTCTAAAAGGATATTATTTTATACCGTAACTAAATTCAAGGTTCCGCCTACTTTTATATTGCCTTCCGAGGAATTTAATTCTGTTGTCTCGATGGGGGAAGTCAGCTTTCTCTCTCAGTTATTGGCCAAATAATAAATGTTGATGTAGCTGTGCAATAAAAATATGCCCTCTATAAATTGCATTGCTTGTCATTAAGATGTTTCCTAAACAAGTGGGCTCCACTCTATGTTTTTTTGTCAGACACTCGCAGTAATCTTAAATTACCTGCTGTGTCTATACATATTCAGTGTGTCATAGCAGTATTGTGCCAAGTGGCTTGGGAGAAAATTATTTATACAGATTAAAGAGAACTTGGGAGGCCCCAGTACTTATAGCAAGGGCTGTGCACATGTGAATTTGTTTCTGGGTATCCTTGTGTTATCACTCTTTGGATTTAGTCAGCTCCTCACCAACTCCCAGACGTCTGTCATCAGCATCATCCAGACAAGTGACAGTCCTCTCCTGTACATGGACAATCCAGCAGGACCTAGAGACTACAGTGACCAACCGTCTGTTGATCTGACAAAAGAAGAAAAGTATGGTCTCTGCCAAAGGGGCTTTCCAGAGCCTTCGGTCTCAGCACTCAAATACTAATGTATATTTAAAGCAGAGTGAGACACTTCAAGGGCTATTCTAAAGAAATGAAATTGTCAGAGCGGTAGAAGTGGGGGTATCACAGAGGACAGCACGGGATGATTCTGGATTGGCATCGTTTGGTGATGGTTCCTGTCTATGACATGGGTCACAGGTATCTTAGGAAAGGAAGAATAAACATCTTGATTTTTAAAAAAAAGGCAGAAAGGGGGACCCTGTTCAGCTAGGATGAGTAGTGTGTCATTAAGACATGCCGAGCTTTAAAAAAATTTTAAAAATAAAATTAAATTAAAAATAGTTAATTAATTAATTGATTTTTAAAAAGACATGCCGAGCCCGAGTGGCCCATGAGGAAGGATGTACACGGCTGTAGACTGAGGACTGAGACTTTTGGCAGAAGCTATAGGCAGTCGTCATCCCAGGTATTGTTCCAGTGTACCTTCCAACTTACAGGGCGCACACTCGAACCCTGCCAACAGTTAGTTATTTCACCGCTTTTCTCATTGCTGCGACAAAATGTCTGATGGGGGCAACTTAAAGAAGGTTTTATTGTGGTTCACAGTGAGGGTGCAGTCTTCAGGTAGGGACAGCATGGCTGCAGGATGGTGATACAGGTGCTCACATTGTGGATGCAGATAGGAAGCAGAGATGGATGCCAATGCTCAGCTCACTTTCTCGAGGACCCCCAGCCCATGGGATGCTACTGCCCACATTGAGTGTGTGGCTTTCCTCTGCAGCTAAACTTAACTGCATGTGGCAACCCTTTTGGGGGAACATGTATCAGATATTTGCATTGTGATTCATAACAGTAGCAAAAGCATGACTATGAAGCAGCAACAAAAACAATTTTTGTGATTGGGAGTCACTACAACACAAGGAGCTATATTAAAGGGTTGCAGCATTAGAAAGGTTCAGAGCCACCCAAACACCTTTATTGAAGACCACTGAGTTAAACCTTTCTGGAAACATCTTCACAGACACGCTCAAAGGTGTGTCTCCTAGGTGATTCTAAAATCCAGCCGAGTTGACGGTGAAGATGAACCATCACAGTGGTTTGCCTGAGGACTTCTCTGAATTTTTGTTACACTTAGATGTATCGTAAAGCTCCGACACAGTCATCTGTATACAAGGACCCTCCCACACTTTGGTCTTCAAGGACCACACTGACATCTTGAGATCAGAGATTCTGAGAATACCTTTTAAGGGAATGCTTGTACAGAGGAAAGTGAGAGCCTGGGACTGCCCAGAAAAGAGAAGCTGGCTAAAGAGAGGAGCCTGCTGGAGAAGGATGGAGCAGGCATGAGAGCTGTCTTCATGGTGTGGCTGGCAAGAGGACATGTGCCAGTTCTATGGTAGTGTCTATGGGTCACACCTCCATCCAGTCCTGGAGGGCTCACCAAGACTGTGTTGTCATTGTTCCCACAATATAAATAAGAGAGGAACAGCACAGCATGATGCCACTTGTTCCATCCCTGAGCACTAGTGAGAGATGCTTCCAGAGAGACAGATTTCAGCTCAACAGTTGAAAAAGGACTCTCACAGCCATATGCCCAGAGAGAATGCTTGCACGGTTCAGGTCCCCTGACTTTCCTTCCATTGCTATCTCTCATTTTTTTGAACTTTGTTTGTTTTTTGGTTTTTGGTTTTTCGAGACAGGGTTTCTCTGTGTAGCTCTGGCTGTCCTGGAACTCACTCTGTAGACCAGGATGGCCTCGAACTCAGAAATCTACCTGCCTCTGCCTCCCAAGTGCTGGGATTAAAGGCGTGCGCCACCAACTGCCCAGCTTAAACTTTAGATATAGTTCTCTTATACATTAGGAGACAAGGCCTCTTGGGAAACACTTTGTGTCACGCTCAAGCAGAGATACTAATTTGTTTAGCAAAGGTGCTGACAAGAGATGCAGAACTGGGCCCAGCATCCTCCTTGACTTTCCCTAGGTGACCCCTTTCTGTTCTCTCCTGCTCTGTCCCGGGCCAATCTCGTATCAGATTCTAAGTCCAGACGTTGGCTCCTGCTGAGTAGTGGCTCACACCAAGGTTGAGCTGGAGCCAAGAATGGCAATCATGAATCCAGATAGAACTACCTCAGTTGCTTGCTGAGCACCAGGAAGGCACCCAGAACTCTTCCTTAGAAACATCCAGCCATCCTACTGGAATGTTGAAGCTCTGAGATGGCAGCAATAGTATTTTCATAAGGAGAATGTTACTGGAGACGCCATGGGAGCACACTGTGTCATCTTTCCCCAAATGTCCATTGTTCGTTCTGGGTATATCTCTGTTGTGGCAAATCTCCAGCCCAAATAGGACCAATCAACGAAAACACAACTCCATAATTATTAATACAAACTGTACACCTAGATTGGGCAGATTCACCACTACACTACTCTATTCCCCAGCTCTGAGATCCCTCATAACTTGTGGGTTTTCCAGGCCACGTCCTTCTCCTCCAGTCATCCTCCCACCACTTCCTGTCTCCCCCAAGCCCTTTTCGCTCCACCTCCCCTTCCTCTGCCCAATCACCAGCTCTAGCCTTTGTTTTACAAATTAAAATGGGCAGAAGGTTCACAAGAAGTCACCTGTGTACTGATTTGCTCCTTATCTGCAGGCCCTCCCAGAAAAGTGGAATTAGCATCAAAATACAAGACCAGGGCTATCCACAACATAGCTCCCCTTCTCAAAACTCCCCTGCCTCCTCCACCTGGCCAACCTTACTCACCCTTTAAAATGTGAATGGAAGCCATGTGTTCGCAAAACTCTCAGCCATAGAGCTAGACACTCTGACAGATGCAGGGCCATGTTACAGAAAACTGGTGGAATTTGGTACATGACATTAGACCGCCCCTTGTCTCTCCAGGTTCTTTATTCACCCACCAGCTGAACAGAAAGGACTGCAGGGCCTAGAGGAAGCCCATACATAAGACATCAAGGCATGTATTCCCAATGCCAGGATAGGGAGCACCCTGGGAGATAGAGAGAATAGACTAGTGGCATGGGTTTAAATGTGATGATTTGCTTGTTCCCATAGCTAATGTTACCCTGACTGAAGGGAGTCTCCACCCCACCATGTTCTGGGTCTTTGAAGGTAAACTAAGACCTAGATCTAGGGGTGGGGTGCAACCCTGAGTTGGGGCTTCTACTAGGAACTAAGCAATTCTTCTCTGTTACTGTATGCCATTCTTAGTGTCCTCACTGAAATTACTCTCTTTAGCTCTACTCTGGGTGTCAGAGAAGGTGCCCTTTGACCCATCCTCCTTATCTGACTTGGTCTAGCCTCAAGGTATGGGCTATGAGTTTGCCAGAACTTTGGAGTCTGGGTTCCCATAGTTCCCCTACTGAAACAATCTGACTCTGTTCAAAATGCCTGGATGAAGGCTTCCCGCTGAGATACAGGCACCAGTATTTTGAGATTGGTTTCATCTCACGGCGTCCTTGATGAGCCCCTCTTCACGTCTCCAAGGTCCTGCTTCTGTGTCTGTCTTTAGGTTTTCTAGTCAGATCTTCTATGCCACAACACCGTAAAACACTACCTTGAATCAGGTCTCCCCTAACTCTAGCAGGCCAGGGGAGTAAGCCAGCCACAGACTGGAGAAGGCATTTGGTCCAGCAAGTCTGGGGTAGAGACCATTCCATTCCAACAAGTTCTCATTCCAACAAAGTTCCAGGAGTGTCAGTGTCCCAGAGCAGCCATGACCCAATAAACACACCGGATAGTCTTAGCACAACATAAATAGCTTCTTTCTTGGTCCTACAGGGAGATCAGATTGTTCATATGGCTAGGAATTCTCTGACAGCACCGGAATGATTGTATCCTTACCTGCTCCCACTCCTGGTGTTTCCAGAAGCCCTTTCTAATCTCTGTCTGTCAGCCACATCACAGGCCAATTCACATCAGCCTCTTCTATCAATGTGCTTCTGGGTCCAAGTTTCCCATTTTTATACAGGCTTCCATCACATGGGTTGAAGATCATTCTTGTGACCTCATCTTCTTCTGCCTATCTCCATAGCAATCCCATCTTCGGATACATTCACACTCTGAAGTGCTAGGACTCAGGTTTCAGCAAGTCTCTGGCAGGATAGGCTGGGGAGATTATTCAGTCAGTAAAGCATTCACCTTGTAAGCAAGAGGCTCTGAGTTTGGTCTCAAAACCCAAGCATGGAGCCATGTTTGACATCACAGTGCTGGGGGACAGAAGCAGGAAGGTCCCTGGGGCTCACTGGACTGTGTCACCTAAGAAATGACACCCGAAGTTTATCCTCTGGCTTTTGTTTGTACATGTGAGTGTGCACACAGATACAGAGAGAGAGAGAGAGAGAGAGAGAGAGAGAGAGAGAGAGAGAGAGAGAGAGTGTGTAAGTATTGTAGGGTCATAATTCAATTTATTACCCAGATAATGCTGATATTAGTCTTGGAACACCACTTTAAGAAACTGCTTTCCTCTGAATCAGGCCAGGAACCCATGGGAATGATGTCTCTATGCCAGCAGGTGCTATCCAAAATCTAGTGTGAGGTTCAGCACACAATAGGTTTTCCATAACTGTAGCCTGGAATAGTTAATATTCTTTCCACAGACAGTTGGCCTATGTAAACAAACAAACAACCAAACAAACAAATCACTTCAGGCTTTTCTTGATACTGCCAAAGACTTATTCTGCAAGATTTCATATAGCAAGCAATCTATATGTGTTGGGTGACTGAACATAGTTCTCACTTCTTATTAACATTTAAAAAAAAAAAAACCCTTCCTAGGCCCTCAAGTTTTTATTCCACCTTCTGGAACCAAATGGCAGGATGCTTATTAAATGATACAGCTCCTTTAATGGGAAATTAACAATCTACAAAACACCGAGGGTTCGGTAGCAGGCATCTGATGAGCTAACGGGCCACAGTAATTTGTTGATTGCCCTGTCTTGATTCCCCAGCGAGAACCCATCTGTATTCAGTAAGAACTGCAAAATATTCCAGGAAGAGAGAACTCTGCCTTTGCATTCTAGCAAGCTCTAACCTTGTCTTGAGCATCATAAATCACTGTCCTATTTCACTCAAGTCAGTGGATCTCAGCAGAGCGTAGCCAAACTCCCTGGGGGAATATGGCTGTCTAGAAGCACAGCTAGAGGTAGGACAGGAGAGCATGACTGGCATCCAGTGAGAGGGTGCTTGGGGTGCTACCTAGCATCCTGTGGCATATAGAGAAAGCCACCCAACCCTATAGATATCAGAAAGACCCAGACCTATGCAAAGATTGAACGGTGGTGCTAAGCCAGAACATGGAGTTCAGAGTACCTCATCAATCCATGCTGCAGCCAAAACCAGGACTACCCTGGGAGAACAATGAATTGTCATTGCCTAACTGGTTGCTGGGAGCCAAAGATTGGTCCTAGATTGATACCAATACCGCTGAAGCTGCATTCCCCTGTTGGCAATGAGCTGTGTCCTTTAGTATACATGTACTAAGCTCTGGGCTGGCCTAACATAATCCTCTCCCAATGAAAGTAGATACTATGATGGTCTCCATGTAGCAGATGAGGCCAGCTTTCATGCTAAGTTGAGCCATTGGTCCCACATAACACAGTGACAGTTCCATCCTGGAGTCCTAACAGAATGCTCCACAGAACTCTCGAAACTGCGGTTATATCCTAGGGTTCTGCTGTTTACCAGTTGCATGGTCTGGGGCAATGGATTTAACTTTTCATTACCTGTTTCTTCTGCTCTATGAGGGTTAATAACATTACAAAGGGCTTCTAGTAATATAAGACCAGAAAAATCCCTTTCCTAGTTTCTGGCCACAATCATAAACTCAGTAAGCCTGAATCTGTCTCCCCATTACCAGCCATTAGACACTCAGGTATCAAGGAAGAGAAATTACTGAGTGTAGTGTATTATCCTCTCAGTTGATGTGACTTCTCTTAAACTAACTAGAAGATTCCATTTACTGGAAACAGACTTAATGATGAAGTTTTTATTCTGTTCACCTCCTTCAGGGAGTACTTAAAAAATAACTCCAAAACTCACAGTTAGAAGCTCGTAGTTCTTTACCCAATCGGGACTTAATTAGTCCTTCAGACACTTCACCCTTCTCAGAAGCTGCTCAGTGTTAAATCCCTCATGACCCTTGGGCATGGAGATGTGGAAGTCTCTCAAGCAATGGTCCGACATGCTCAGTAGATAAAGAAGACTTTAACAGTAAGAGTTAAGGATTCTTAACAATTTTGGGGGAAGTCAACGATGAAAAAGGAAAAATACATATTTTTGTAGATATGCCAAATTAGAAATTCATAAATTATATTCCTTTCTCCAAGGAAAAGTACATGGCCAGCTTTCGTCTGCTGTATTTTTCTGGGCCAGTAGGAAAGGTTGTGTGGGGGTAGTGACCTGGCTCCATCTCTCTCTTGTTCTGTATGCAGTGTCCAGACAAGGCAAGTCGTTGTCTATAGAAGCACTCTTAGCTAACTTATGTCAGCAATCCCAGGATTTCTGCAGCTCAGCCCACTCCCCAACCCCCAGATTCTGTGTACAGTCAGAAGCTGCAGAAGATGGCTCAGGCAACCTGATTTAATTTGACTGGAAGTTTTATTTTCGCTGTATCAACTAGTGTCCACACATCTGGTCTATCGTGTTTCCCCATATTGTTGCAAGGATGACTGTGATGGCCTGGTAATAAAAAGGTGTTGTATGTATGTATGTATGCATGTATGTATGTATGTATGTATGTATGTATGTATATATACATATACACATACACAAATACATATGAACATTGGCTAGGTCTGTCCTGTCAACCCGCTGGACTATTATTACCTATGGCCTTCATCTTGCCCCTCCAAGCTTATCAACATTATATAAAGGTTTATGCCACAAAACCCCCTCCTCACCTGCCATCCTCTGTCTCTGTTGTTACGGCAGTTAATTTCCATCTAGTACTGTAAGACCCACATTAAACATGGCCGCCTCTCTGCAACATCCTTTTACCTTCCCAGGGAAAACAGGAGCTCCTGTGTTTTCATTCATTCACTCACTCACTCACTGATTACCACATCCAGTGCTGTTGTAATTCTGGGGCTTCCGGAATGGACAACACAAGGCAGAGCTGTGTTCTTGCCAGGGACCCACTACAGAGTGAAGCAAACAGTGGTGACATCCAGAAAGTTCTAGGTGCCCTGAAGATGATATTGTATAGAAATGGCTGCAAGAGGACCCAGGGATGAGGAACCCCAATAAGGTGCCCAGAGAAAGCTGTTCTGGGGTGTGTGTGTGTGTGTGTGTGTGTGTGTGTGTGTGTACATGCATGACTGCAGTACCTTTTTTGCAGAGGCCAAAAGAGGCTCTCAGATTCCCTGGCACTGACATTACAGACAGCTGTGAGCAACCCTACATGGATGCTGGGAACTGAATTTGTGTCCTCTGCAAGAGCAGTGTGTGCTCTTAACCACTCCAGCCCTCTGGGATGGTCCTAATAAGGATGGGGAGTGTCCACCCTTTAGGTAGAACTTAGCTGTCCCTTGCTTAGCTTTAGCCTTCTTTTCCTGTGGGTCAAAGCCTTGTTTTACTTACATTGTCTTCCCCAGGACTGTGGTATCCTCAGACTTCACAGACTGTGTGGAGTCGGTAGCTACAGGGGATTGCTGGGAAGTCCTGATCTAATGTAGCTAAAAAGCTTTGTTTCCCACTGTATTTTCTTTCTTTCTTTCTTTCTTTCTTTCTCTCTCTCTCTCTCTCTCTCTCTCTCTCTCTCTCTCTCTCTCTATATCTCTCTCTCTCTCTATCTATCACTCACTCTCTCTCTCTCCATACCATTGACTTCTTTCTTCTCTAAGTCCAAGAGGGAAGCTATTATTCCTTACCTCTTTGCCTTGGTGACATCCTAGAGCCAAATGTTTGGAAATTCACATAGGAAATGTGGTATAAACACCATATGGCACCCTGGGAATGGTGTTGTGCATAACACTGATGGGGACTGCTTTGAACCCGTGTCTTATGCTACGGCTCTTGATCTCTGTGCAAAGAAATCCAACTTATCCTTGAGGGTGGCTGAGTCTGGGAGACATAGAGGGTGAGAGAGGTTAGCCTGACTCTCAGTCTCCCCCTCAGGAGACTGGGAGTTCTGGGTGATTCCGCAATAGCTTCCATGGTGTCTACTGGGCTACTGTCGCTCTGTTATCTGCCACTTGCATCATCGCATAGAGATTGCCACAGCCCTGTGGCCAGTCTGCAGGTGCCACATGCCTGGTACTCAGGAAAAACTAAGAAGCTGAATCAAAGTCACAGAAGCCACAAAGAAAGCGACCCTTTCTGGTCCTAAAAAGTCACGGCTTCAAGTTCAAGAACTAAAGTAGACTTAAATCTTTTAAAACTTGTTTCTTTTACATGTACATTTGTTTTGTCTGCATGTAAGTCTGTGTACCCACGTTCTGTGGTACCCACAAAGCCAGAAAAGAGCAAGAGATACTCTAGAACTAGAGTTCTTGGGATGGGGATGGAACCCAGATCTTCTGTAAGAACAGCCAATGTTCTTAACCACTGGCCCATGTCTCCAGCCCTAATTGACTTGAACCTTAATACACCAGACCATCTCTGTCTTTTTCTGTTTTTCCCACAGGTATGTGACAGGCACTGTAGTAGGTAGAGGGATGTTAGGCTGGGCAGTGACCTACATAACATAGCCCTGCAGCCTGCAGCACATGGAGTCTGAACAGGGTGGCAGGCTTTCCTCAAAAGCTGATGCCGATAAACGTAAGATTTGGTTTAGTAAAGGCTAGGAAAGAACAATGTTGACTTGCTGAGAACCAGAATCTGGGAACCAGGTGTGGCTGGGGAGCCTGGGCCTGGGGCAGGTGACTTGACGTGTGCAGGAAGTATGGAAGGAGGGAATAGAGGACATGGAGGAGCTTTCTGGGCATCCTAGGCTAAATGGCGAGTGGCGGATTAGACAAGAGGACGAAGCCAAGCAAAAGTTCACTCTAGCACAGGTAGTAATCTTTATCTCCCACTGCCACCCCCAGAGCACTGGGCAGCTTTCAAAGAGTTTCCAGAGTGAATTCTAGAGTTAATTTCTGTCCGGAAGAAGGGTTAGAACAGACAGGAGGTGGGACAGATTCCAGAAAGAAGGGAGAAGCAGATGTCCAAGTGATGGCGTGATCACTGAGGCCCCAGAAGTGGAGATGTGCTGATCTTAGGTAACAGGCTTGGCAGGCTCCCACAGAGAGCTACTGAAGATTAGGAGTCCTGAGCCAGGGGTAGGTAATCCTACCTCCACTCCCTAAAGGACATGGAATAGCTGGGAAGTCTTGGTGCTGATAACTATATGGAAGGTGAGGGGTGCTCAGGAGACCAGGATATGGCTAGTCTCCTCCGAGGTGTGAGCATCCCCTCTCTCCCATAGTAAAGTCTTTTCCAGACACCAGTATGGATGCACTATGGTTGACAGACCTGGCTTAAGGGGAGAAAGATAAGAACACAGTTGAAGATAACCATGGATCGCCGCCTTGCTCACAGGCTACAGGACATACTCTGCCACCTGGGACCCTGGAGATCTCCTTCTTCTGGGCATTTAGAAACATACAAGTGAAACAATGTTTCCTCCTTCTTCCCAAATCATAACCAGGCCCTGGAAAACACCCTTTATTTCTCTGTTCGGGCCATCTCCAGACTCAAGATTCTTGCCTTCCCATTCATTCCTTACAGTTCATTATCCATCCTCCTTCCTTCTGCCCCCAAGGGGAAAACGAAGGGTCCTTTGCAATAGAAGGGTTTTATTAAATCCCTGTAAGGAACTAGACGAGGTGACAGGATGTGCAGATAGCCTTCACTTCTAAGTCCTGGGTTTCCCTCTCTCCGTGCCACCATCTCCTCATGAAAACTGTGGAGGAGGTGTGGCTCTGTCCCCCGTATTTACATAATACCCTTCCCTGTCAAGCTATGTGCTCATCAGTGTACCCGAGAGCAAGAACACCTTGAACACTCCCAAGGAGCCGGGTGACCCGTGGGAGTCAAGCTTATCCTGTGCTCATCTGTCACTGACTATCTTTCCTGACAGTTGTGATGGAAGCCTTGGGGACACCTGGGAGAGGGGCAGGGTGTGCCTGTCAGTCTGTCCCCAGAAACAGCTCCCTCCTTTCCTGTCATCTCTCTGCCCCCACCTCTTCTCCTTCCGTTGTGTAAAGCCCCTATTTGGAAATCAAATCCCAGCTAGGAAGGAAAGGGCTTTCAGAACCAAGCACCCTGTCATTCTTTTAAAGAGACTATGTGGCATGAAAGCTGAGCAGCCTGCAGCAAAGGGAACACAGGAAGGTATCAGCCCTCTTCTGGTGGGAGACTACCCACTATGTGTTCTACCAGCTTCACCACCAACTTTTCCCCTTTCTTGAGGCTCTCTCTGCTCTGGCTTGTGATGACGCTATTCCAGCTCGCAAGCCCCCAGCAATGTGGCCACAGCTTTACTACCTTACTGCTTTACAAATCACACTTGTTCACACAATATACACAAGGAGAGAGAGAGAGAGGAGAGAGGCAGAGAGACAGAGACAGACAGAGACAGAAACAGAGAGACAGTGACAGACAGAGACAGACAAACAGAAAGACAGAGACAGAGACAGACAGACAGACAGACAGACAGACAGGCAGGCAGGCAGGCAGGCAGGCAGGCAGGCAGGCAGGCAGGCAGACCATGTTAAGGAAAGGGCTCTGGGCATTGAATTCCCAATAAGAAAAAGATGCAGAGAAACTTGTTATCTAAAGAAAGAAGTGTCCTTTGGATCCTTCCAAGGAGCTGAACCAGAGGAGTGACATGAACAGGTTGCTGTAATCAAGGAATTTGTAACCATGGGTGACACTGTCAGGAAGAGAGAATGGGGAGGGGAGGGTATCAGCTGATTGGAACTATGTGTCTGTGGTGGCCTTTTCTGTTCATCTGACTGCTGCCATCTAGATCCTCATATAGAAAGAAGATTTGTCCTGACTCAGGGTAGGAGGCACCTTTCCCTCCAAGTGCCAGAGGTCACCATGCCAACTACTTAACAGCCAACCTTAGCCCATGGATGCATCCACTCTCCTGGGAGCTATGTCCTACAAAAGGACCCAGTGTGGCTGTCTTGCATCTGTGCCCAAACACTGGCTGAGCCCCAAGTGTTTGATACACAAAGGCTTGTGGAACCCCTCCAGCAGGGGCTTACAGCAAAGCAAACTGAAAACAAATGTTTCAAGCCTGAAAAAAGTCCCCTTTGGCCCGGAGGTGCTGGAGGAAGCTTCCAGAACCTGTGACAAAGGCTTAGATCACCTGCTTTGATGTCTTCATCCTCCTGTATAGAATGAGGGCTGGTGCATGAGAGTCTATGATGCCTAGCTATGGGTAGTGTTCGGTGATTGAAGGCTGCTGACAGGCGTATCGTGATGACAGCTGACATTGATTGATAGATTGGTTGCCATACTGTGAATCAGACAGCAGATTCTGCCCCTCATGAAGGAGCTGGCCTGTATATACAAACTGACAAGCCTTGGGGAGAGTCCCAGGGACTCTGCTGTGGGTTCCTGATGATAAAGAAAGATAACATTTCTTTCCACCATCACCCCACCAAGAATACCTAGATGTACTTTTTATGAAAAGTACCATCAAGGCACAGACCATGTCTGTCTAGCTCACTGCTGTGTCCTGTGTGGCTGATACATAGTAGCCATTCATAGAACCTTTAGTGAATAAATGCTGGGTGGATAGAAAGCAGTCTCACTCTGTCCCTTTGGGGACGTTTGACATATTTCTCTCCTGCTCTGCCCCCACCAATTCCCATCAACCCTAGGGCACATCTCTGACACACCTGCCTGGCATCTCCTTCCAACTAACCAGCCCCTTCCCACAGTCTCCCCTGACTGAGTCACTGTCTAGTCTGGGCATCAAACTCCTTAACTCCCCCTGACATAGCTCCACCCTGTTAGAACCCAAATTCAAAGCAGGGAGCTACACAAAAGATTCGAGTATGAGTAGCAAGCATCCTTACTACCTCCCAGCTAGTGTCCTGTTTGGTCAGGGATCCTCAGATCCCAAGTACACAGAATGTGCTCCCAAGGTCACTCTTGGGACCTGGCTGGGCACATTCCCTTGGTCTTGAGTTCTCTGCCACTCTGTAGGGAACATTTGGGAGGTGGGAGGGTTCATTTGAGGCTCCCTGGGAGTGGGCACCAGTTGCATATGCTGAAGGCGTGGTCCTATCAGGAAATGCAAAGGCATGTCTTAAAGAGATGTCACTCCGAGGGTAGACAGTGACTACCAAACCATCATCAGTTCCACTTGCCTCATCTTTCCACCCAAAGTCCTCTCTACCTGGCACAGCCTTCTGTTTCCTGGCCAGGCATTAAAATAGGGCAAACACAACATGCTGATGCTGCAGAACACGGACAGAAGAGATGTTCACCCAAAAGTTCAAAGGACCTCCTTGCAGCCAGCGGAGTGCAAATCACTCTGAGAAGCCAGCTAATTATCAGTAATTATATCCAAAAATAGTCTGGCTAACAGGTTGAGGAATTGCATCTTTAAGGAATTCACCACTAGAGAAAGAACATTGAAATATAATCAAAGAGATGGTGTGTGGTAAGCGGAGAGCACCCAATTCCAGCTCTGGAAGCCTGTGGTGGTCTTGCGTGGTCATGACTGCTGTGAGGGAGCATTTATTACAGCAGCAAAGCAAACAGCTCAGCTATGTTGTCTGTTCTTGACCCACCACCAATCCCTGTCAGTGGGAACTGTTCTAGCAAGCCAAAGGCAATGGAGATACATAGGAAATACTTCTGCCACTCAGGAAAAGCATCTCAGATTCAAGCCCAGCCTGGCTGTGCTCCCTCAGTTAGCAGAGGAGCCATCTTGTTACAGGATTCTTCGTGCCTCCCACCACATTCAAGCAGGAGGAAAATGATCCCAGTGGCAGCTGATGCAGGGGACTGCTTAGCAAGGGACACGTGCAGGTGTCTCCTGACCTGTGTCTGTATCCAACCCCTGCCTGCATCCACCACCATCCAGGGCACAGCTTGCCATGAGAGTTGTGCCACAGTGGCTCCCGCTGTCATCGACAGCTTGTCAAATTACACATGCTATTCTGTGTCGAAACAAACAAAGCTGTCTGGAAGCCTGTCCCTGCAAATAGCAATTTTGCGCAGTCTGCCAGCAGACTCCCCGCATGGACCTTTGGCATAGACAACCAATTCTGAAGTCAAAGCCAGGAAGATAAGGAAGGTGGGTGCCACCCAGGTCTCACTGTTAGGAAGATAAGGAAGGTGGGTGCCACCCAGATCTCACTGTTCTTCGACTGTTACCTTTCATCTCAAAAGTCCTTTTGTGGTGCTAGTCTGGCCATAGCACACAATTTCAGACATCCCTTGTCACCTGAGACTTAAGTGAGTAGGGAGACCAATAGGGCACATGCTTTGTTCGCCCCAAGTGGCAGACTTTCCAGATAACACTGTATAAAGGAGGAATAGGCCATAAACTCTGGGATGAGCACCTGACTGTTAGTCTGTCACCTATAACCAAAGTTCTGTACTTTGGCCACAACCCAAGACCTGAGTGGAGATGGAGCCTTTAACTGTGTGTGATTATATGGTACAATGTGAAAGGGGGGATACTGGGTAGCATTCACACTGTGTGCAGGGCGTGTGTGTGTGTGTGTGTGTGTGTGTGTGTGTGTGTGTGTGTACACGCACACACAAGAAGGAGTAATCTCCTGTATCCCCTGCTTGCCTTGAACTCCTTAAAAGCCAAGGAGGATCCCGAACTCCTGGTCCTTCTGCCTCCACCTACCTACTGTGGAGATTACAGACTTGCATAACCCCATCCAATTTATCTGGTACTGGGGATCCAACCTAGAGTTCCATGTATGCTGTGCAGCCACTGAACCAATTGAGCTACATCCCCTGACCTAGAGTGATGCTTTAACAGGAACCCCTCCAAGCTGGGCTTAGAAGTTTACATCTATATTCTCTGGTGCCTGGGGAACTGAGGCAGAAGGATTGCTGTGAGTTCAACAGGCTAGTCTGAGCAATAGAATGAGACCTTGACACAAAAAAAAAAAAAAAAAAACAAAAAACAAAAACAAAAACCTAAACCAAACAACAAAAAGCAGAAATCCTTCAACAGCCAGGGGCAGGAATAAGGCAGTGTCAGATTGCACACGCCACACCGAAGAAAGATTTTTTTCCACCAGAAGCAAAGCTCAGAGACAAAAACTGGAGGAATTTACGAGCGTCTACATCTGTCTGTTGAGTGTGTCGGCCTCTCTCCTGACTGCCTGTGCCTTGGGCAGCTTCCCTGTGTATAATGGGCGCCTGGTGCATGAATAATGTATGTGTGGTGTGCGTGTCACTGCTTAAAATAAGGAGCATGGGGCACAGGTCCTGGGCATGTTAAATAATTTACATTTTAAATCTGCATTGAGTCGGAGAGTAATCGGAACCTGCATCTAACATTTATGAACATAAGTGAAACTTGTTGTTTTTTTTATTTTTCTGAAGCCAAATTGTCTTCCCCAAACCCCCCCCCCAGCTCCCGTTGGAGGAAATGTGGCTGTATACGTTGGACTTTGTTGGGACGGGTACTACTTAGAGTAAGTGACCTGAGTCCTTGTTAGGAGTTAATGAGGGCAATGAAGGGCTGGCTCTGGGGAAAGACTACCTTTTGAGTAATTAGCCATGTGGATAGTGGGGTGTGGGGGTGTGGGGGGGAAGAGTGAGGTGCTAGTCAAGGTGCTGGGCTCTGAAGCTGGTGACACTGTCCAGATAGCTTGGGAGCAAAAACAGCAGTCACTGTCCAGCTCTGTGGAGGACATTATTTGTTTCCCATATGGCTTGGAATCCTGGTGCAAGTCAGACTGGGAATAGCACAGAAGTCTGGCCTACCTGAGAACTTAGGACCTGCCAATGGGGAAACCACGATGTTCACTTTGACCCTTGATGTTGGCAGTAGAGCCATAGGAACTAGAAAGTCTAATTACAGATCAGGAGTGGATAAATTCCCTCACAGACACTAAGAAGGGAATCCAGTGGCCAGTGACAGCCAGCATGATGCTGTGAGCTGACTGTGGACCAGGTCCTGTGCTAACCATCCCCTTCAGTGATAACAATTCATTTCATCTTTGCTAAACATAAATCAATAAAATCCAAGACAGGCACAGGTACTCACCCACTTTTCTAGATAAGAACTGTGGGAGCTACACAAGTCCTGCTGTCAGAAAGAACAGAATTTGAACCTGAGAAAGTGAGTAGCCGTCCAGTGTATCATCTCCAAACTGATGCTGCTGTACCTCCTGAGGCCTCGGATGCAGAAATAGCTTTCATCACAAAAATACTAAGATTACACAGCTGGGGAGATGACTCAGTTAGGAAAACGCTTTCTGCACAAGTGTGGGGACCTGAGGTATTGGAGCCTCAACACCACACAAAAACCCAAATGTGGTACCATCTGCCTGTGGTCCCAGCACTGGAGAGGTGAAAACCGAAGCATCCCTTGGTCCTGATGGCCAGCCAGTCTAGCCAAACCAGTGAGAGACACTGCCTTCTGAGGGGAAGGTGACTGAAGAAGTCATACCCCAAATCAACTTCCAGACTCTACACAGGCACACATCTGTGCACACATGAACAGTTAACATACAAAAGTACTAATGAAGACCAGACACAAGGTCTGCCCAAATGACAGGGCCTTGCAGGCTGTGACATCCCATCATGGCACACTCAGAAACCTGAGTGTTTGAAAGGAGTTTGAGTGTATGAAGACTCATTCAGCCAGCTTCTAGCTCTCACCTTCACCTTCACCTGCTAAGCCATCTTAGCAGCCCAAATATTACATACTTACATACACAAAACAAGATGCCATTGAGCCATTAAAAATGAGCAAATCTTGCCATTTGCAATTACAACATGAGTGCATCTGTGGGACACTGTGTTAATTAAAATAATCTAGACACAAAAGGATAAACACTGCATGATACCATTTGCCAGATGAATAGAAAACAGCCAAGCTTGAAGAAGCAAAGAGTGGAATGGCAGTTGCCTGAGGCTGGGGCTGGGGAGGAAGGGAACTGGTCTTTAGTCAAAGGGAACCAAGATTCAACATGGAAAGTGGTTGACTCCAAGGGACCTGGTCTTCAGAGCAATGCCTGTAGTGAACCACACCATGTTGCAAACTTAAACATCTGCTAGTGATGCTGACGTATGTTCTTACAGCACATGAAAGGCACATAAAGAAGTTATATGCCAGGCATGGCGGTGTACACCTGTAGTTTAGCAACATGGGAAGTCAAAGCAAGAGGATTGTGGGCTCGAAGACAGCCTGTGTTGTCTACTAATCTATCACAAATCACTGAGTCAATCCATAAGGATGTGGGGAACCCTTCCAAGAGGATGCATAGATTGCATTGATGGTGTTGTGTGCAGGACTAGAGACAACGGGGTGTGCACATGTTGTAAACAGGACCCACTAATTCATCTTTCATGATAGGGGCTGGGTATCCAACAATGGCGTCTGCAGGCTGGGAAGGCAGAAAGTCTGGTAGCTACTCGTCTCACAAATATGGAAACCTTGGGAGTCTGAGACTGTATTTAAGGTCTGGAAGACTCCTGAACGGTTTTCAGCCCATGTTATAAGGCCAAAGAAAATAGAATTTGATGTCAGTAAAGAACGGCAAATGCGGCAGCAGCCTTGGGCATGGTTCAAGAAGGACAGGCAGGCAGCTCCTCTTTTTCTTTGGGCTTCTTATTATCTTAGGTGCCAATTGAGAGGTGCTACTTGCTCTGAACAGAGACTTCTCCCCTCTATTAATATTCTCATGAAACACTCAAAGACACACCCAGGTGCATTTCTTAGGTGGTGCCAGATCTGGTAATATGTAACGAGATTTAACCATCACCATCACACATGGTTCACGGACGTGCTCTCATCTGTAAACTTACCTCATTGTGCATAGTGGACAAATATGCCTTTTGGCGTGTCAGTTGAATCCAGATAAGGCAATAGTTCTTTTAAACACTACAACCTCATGGCTCAGATATATAGACAAGGCCACAACCCTCTGAGTCACTCTCCATACACCTCCCTCTCTGTCCTCTTATATCCAACACTGGCACCTTCTACAAGCTTCTCCTTAACACAATCCCCAGAAGTGAACATTTCATTCCAGTACCCATTCCTTGGTCACCTTAAATATTAGCATAGATCATCCAGTGATCAGGAAGAGAAACCCCACTAGCCACTTTGAAAGAAAGGGTATAAACTATATCTCAAACTCCCAAGGAAAGGTAAGCAAGCCATCAGGTCCCAAGCATGGAATCATTGGCATCTCTCCCACCCAAGCATGGGGGACTCCGGAACCTTCTAGAGAGGGCTCTGCTTTAGCGTGGCTTAGCTGATGTAGCTCTGTTGACATATTTGCACATTGCTACTTACTTTCTTGAAGTTTCCATTTCAGATTCTCAGAGATACGGATGACTGAATAAACCTTGTGTAGTTTGTAACCACTTTGAGCAGAGCCCACCTCTATCTCAATAAGCTTTGATCACGTGATTGGGATACCTAGTCCACAAGGCTGCCTCCTCCAGGGCTGAAGAGATTAGCCTTAAAAGGGTCTGTCTAGTAAATCCGCCAATCTATCCAGGCATGCTGATGCTTTTACAATGTATTTCTTTTATTTCAGTCTCCCTTCAAATTTCCTGTGACTCTCACACCAATAGATCTCTTTTTATTTACTGTTGTTCTCTCTTCCTTTGGGGGGTAGAATCCTTTCAAGATTTTCTCTGCTTCAACAGATACTAAGAGACAGAGAAGAGGCACCATCAAAATATATCTCCCTCCGCCTCCTTTGGGGGCTCAATATTTAAGTCAATAACCACACAGGATAAAGAGAAACTGCCACCAGTGAGGATTTACAGAGGGTTTACCTGGCCATGACACTGTCCTAAGCTGCTGTTTAAATTCATTATTTCTACCCCAGCCTCAGGCAGAGCTCTTTCCATTTTCCCACTTGTACAATGGCAATAACATTGCCTGATGTACAAGGCAATGGGACTTCTGAGAGATGAGGTAGCTGCATTCTCATTGGTGCATAGTACCTACTAAATAAATTGTGCCTCCTGGTGGCTGTGATGGCGTTGTCAACTACAGCACAGCTTCACGGTTCACGGCTCCACGGGGCTTGTTAAGAGACCACGGCACAGGTTATGACTCAAGTGTTTGCAGGCAGAGCATGAAGCTCAAATGCTGGTTCAGATGTCCAAAGGGCTGGGATGAATCATGGGGAACAATATCTAGATCATGGGTTAGCATGCAAGAAAGTTGAAGTGCTACAAAGCCAAGACCCAACAGCAGCAGAATTCTGGAAGATATGCCTAGGACCATGGACAGCACCCTTCTCCCTCCCTCCCTCCCTTTTCCCCTTCCTCCCTCCCTCTCTCTCTTCCTCCCCCTCCCTCTCCCCTCTGGAAGATATGCCTAGGACCATGGACAGCACCCTTCTTCCTCCCTCCGTCCCTTCCCCCCTCCCTCCCTCCCTCCCTCCCTCCCTCTCTCTCTTCCTCCCCCTCCTTCTCCCCTCTGGAAAATATGTCCAGGACCATGGACAGCACCCTTCTCCCTCCCTCTCTCTCTCTCCCCCTCCCTTCCTCCCTCCCTGTCTCCCTTCCCTCCTTCTCCCCCTCCTCTTCCCCCCCCCCATTGATGGAAAGCTCTCTGCCCCAGAAACCTGACCTCCAAAGGGTTTATTTTAGTTTTTGTGGAAGTCTTGAGAAAGTAGAACTCAGGATGGCAAGCAAAGCAGTCGATTAGAGCTGGCATCTTCTGACCTGTGTAGTGGATAAAGGATTCCTCACTTGATCTCTGCCAAACAGCTGAGAAGCAGCAAAGTAACAGAACAATGGAATACACTAGAAGATTCATAGTCTCCTTGGCAGGAATAAGGACTCTCGGCTTTTGGGTCTAACCTGCTGGGTTTTAATTGCAGAGAAAGAGGGGATAGGAAAAATCAAAAGAGAAAGAAGGAAGGAAGGAAGAAAAAAGGATGGAGGGAAGGAAGGGAGACAGGAAGAAGAGAGAGAGAGGGGGAAAAAGGAAAAGAAAAGAAACACACTTATCTAACCCAAGATTAACAATAGCTGGAATCTGTATTATAATAAATACCTTTTCTGGGCTTTTTTTAAAGATAAAAATAAAGCCATGTACATGAGTGTTGGTATATGCATTTTGAGTGCAAATGTCCACAAGAACCAAAAGACAATGTCAGACGACTCCCCCCCCCCCCCAAGCTGAAGCTACAGGTGGTTGTGAGCTGTCTAGTAAGGGTACTGGGATGGAACCCCTGCCCTGTATAAGAGCGACACATGCCCTTGATCTCTGAGCTATCTCCCTGGCACACTTACTATGGCTTCATCTAAGATGTACACAGACTTCCATCTTGGACCTTTCTCTCTGTCGCGGCCCGAGCAAAATGTTGAGGCCCGGGCTGCCCCGCGTTTGGGCGGCCACTGTATCCCAGTCAAGTTGCCGCTCCAGTCCACGGGTCGGGGTTCAGCAAGAGAGAGAGTGAGGACGGACTCGAAGAATGGAGACCAGACAGAGTGTGATTCAATCCCGTTTATTCTTCAGTCTCTCTTCCTAGTCCAAGTCCCAAGTCTTGAGTTCCTAGTTCCTAGTTCCTAGTTCCTAGTTGTACTCCTTGAAGTGTCTGATTCTCTGTTACTCCAAATTGTTCTATGTTGTACTGTCCTAATTGTTCTGAACTCTCCTGTCTGCCTCTCGCCTTTTATATGTCTCACTTCTAAGCCATGCCTTTTGGTCACACCTTTAATCATGCCCTTAGGTCTTGTCTCTAATCTGATCTCTACACTTCTAAGTCACACTCTTAAATTATACACCTTTAATCTCACACACCCAAGGTATCTAAACCAAGATTATCAGAGTGTGCTCAGCTGTTGTAGGCTATTGTAATCCAAGTCTCCTGTCAGGGTATATGGCTCAAGATGGCTGCAAAGCTGATAGCCGCTTTCTGCTAAAAGTCAGCCCCCAACATCTCTCCTCCTTGTGGCATGCTGAGGACTCTCTATAGAGCTGCTAAGAGGAGGATTAGCTGAAGGAACTAAGTCAGTGGGGGAGGGTCCATACAGTGTGTTGTCTGTGGCTCCTTCCAGTCTCAAACCATCCCCTTTGCTGTCATACCAATCTCGACCACACACTCCCGTCTCAGTGGATCCACTCTGCCGTGTCTTCCCTGCTACAATGAGCTGAGGTCCCTCTGAAACTATAAGCCAAGATAAATAATCCCTCCCCGACAGTGCTTCCTGTCAGGTGTTCTGCCAGTCTTTCATGGAAGACTGGAAAGCTCAGGGAAAGTTCCCACCGGCCAAAGCAGCCTGTGAACACGCAGTCCTTCTTGTGTAAGGCTTCAGAGAGCAGATGAATGCTGAGCGATTTGTTCTTTCTTCTTGATGAACCTTCATGCAGTGTGGACTCGGGGAAGCCACTATCTGGTTCTGGTCTCAGTGCTTATACCCACCTAGTCTGTCTGGAGCAGACTACATTTATAATGAAAGTAATATTGGGCTGGATTTTAGATCAGGAGTTAAGAGTGGATACTGCATTTGCAGTCAAGCTGAGTCCAGTTTCCAACGCAGAGATTGGGTAGACCATAACCACCTATAACTCCAGCTCCAGTCAAAGTCAAGGGTCTTTCTCTACTCTCTCCACTGTAGTTTTTGAGACAGATTCTCTCACTGATTCATCTTGGCTAACCGGCCAGTGGGCTCAGCAGATGCCTGTCTCTGCTTCCCTACTGCTGGGATTACAGATGCAAGCCACTGTGCCTGGCTTACATTGGACGGGTGTTAGAGAGAATGTCAAGAAATAAATTGTGGTTTTGCTGCGGTAGAACTAAGCCAAGCTTTGCTCACGGGTGCCTGAGACACACCCACATGTCTGGTAAGCTGTTTGAACAAATGGACCTGTGTACTGTGTGTTTGTTTAGACTGTGGGGATCTACAAGAAACAACTGCCCTGACCTTGTGGCTGGCAGCCTGGGGGACTTTAGACAGGTCCTTTATCTCTCTGGGTGTGTCTTCTCATCGGGAATAGGAGGAGGCTTGAGTTGGCTGGTCTCCAAGGTCCTTCTGTGGTTTGAAGTGCAGAGAAGATGTGGGGAAAGTACAAGAATAAGGGAAGGGATGAACAAGTAAGTAGCTGGACATCTGCAAAGGGCAAGCACAGCCGTGTGACATCTGCTTTTCTTTCCTTGGGATCTCCAGCGGTTCATGACTATAGGATGAGATGAATCACTACAAAGTTTAAGCTGATAAGACTTCTCGGGATATGTCTTAGTCAGGGTTTCTATTCCTGCGCAAACGTTATGACCAAGAGGCAAGTTGGGGAGGAAAGGGTTTATTCAGCTTACACTTCTGATGAATTGCTGTTCATCACCAAAGGAAGTCAGGACAGGAACTCACACAGGGTAGGAATTTGGAGGCAGGAGCTGATGCAGAGGCCATGGATGGATGTTACTTCCTGATTTGCTTCCCCTGGCTTGCTCAGCTTGCTTTCTTGTAGAACCCAGGATCACCAGCCCAGGGATGGCACTACCAACAATGGGCCCTCCCACCCTTGATCACTAATTGAGAAAATGCCTTACCACTTGGGTGGTGCCGGTCTTTTGACCTGACTTTGATCTATCTCTCGCAGTTGTGGGGGCCCTTCAAATGCTTGATCATGACACCACTTGCCTGCCTCTCACCTTCAGTTCAGGGAGAGGTAAGCCTTGTCTCCTAACACTCACCCATTCCTGGGGAAAAGGAGGTTAGTTCCTTCCTTTCTCTGACTTGTATGTCATTGTACAAAGGTCACCCCTTCCCTAGACAGGAAACCTGCAGGTGAGAGAGCTTCTGCTCCTCTTTCAACCCCTCCCTCCCTCCCTCCTCGGACGATGATCAACTAAGTGAAGGATAGTTTGGGACATAGGTATAGTATGATGGGATCCCCCTCCCATCCCTGTCTCAAAGGTGGCGCTTCATCTCCGTTCTCCTTTCTTCCTGTCACCCTCACAGAGATGAGACCTCTCCCTGCTGCTCCTGGAATCTGAGTCCACCCCAATGAAAGCCTGGGGTATTCCTCATAGTGTCATTGACTCTCGGAGGGGATACCCTGGTCTGTGTAGTGACACTACAGTCAGTCCTCAGGCTTGTCAACCCTCTGGTCCCTTTTTTCATGTGTCTGGAACCTTTTGCATCCAAACTGCTACCAACAGAGGCATTGTCCCAGAGTCCAGAGGAACCATGAGCTCCAGGAAGGCCCTGCCATGATGTTCCTCTTCATCTCCTGCAAATCTACATCCCCCACAGCCCATGCATGCATAGGGAACTCAGACCTGCCATCTGTGTAGGACAGGGCTCTAGGCTCCACGTGTGTCTCACCCTTACCTGCAGCTGCTCACAGTCTCCCCACCTGTCTTTCAGACAGTGCCTGTCTGTTCTTTAGAGCTCAGATTCAGTCTCAGACTGTGGCTTTTATGAAACCACTCTCCTCTTCCCTGATAGTTTGCAGCCTCCCTGATGAAGGAGCTGTCAGCAACTCATCTTTGCACTCCCAATGCCTGGCACATGGTTTAGGGGCATGGACAGTAATGACTAAATCAGACACAGGTGGATTCTCTTCTCATGTAAAGCGTTCCTGTTACTGGGAAACATCTTAGTTGACAGGGTGCAGGCAGGAAAACTGAGTCACAGGATGATTCCTTTGCTAAAGGCTTAGCCAGCCAGTGTCAGAGTGGCATGAGGTTTATAAAATAGGAATGAATTCATTGTTGTTTGAAAACGCAGTGTCCTTCAGAGGCTTGTGTAGTTGAAAACAACTGGTGGTACCGTGGTGGGGGGAGTCTCTAAGCATTTGGATGGGGGGCTTACACAGAAGGCTCAGGACCAGGAGAGGTGGAACTTTGGGGCCCTTGCTTCATCCCATATCTGTGTTCTGTTCTGTGGAGATTTGATGGGTCCAAACTGCACTCTCCCACCATGCAGCGATGGACTAGACCCTCTATAAACAAATACAGCCTTCATTTCTTAAGCTGCTATTTTACATACGTCATCACAATGACAAGAAGAGAAGCCTTGTGGTATACCTGTTTAAAGTGAAGCAGAAAATGTTGGAACATGGGGTTTTTATTAGGTGATGTTTGAGAGTTTCTTTCAGTCAGACAATGCATATGGATCTGATCCATCCACTGCTATCTCCTTCCAGCATCCCCTAGAACTTACTCTGCAGCCTATCCCTCTCCCAATGCCACACCCTCTTACTCATTGTTGTTAAAAATCATGAGTCAAATTAGTGCTCCTCCTATGCGTATGGATATGCAGCCATCTCCTGGGGCATGAACAACCTACCAGTAGCCATGTCCCCAAAGGAGTGGCCCTTCCTCCCTCCCTCCCTCATCAGCCATCAGCTGCCAATAGCTTCTCCTAAAGGGATATGGCCTTGGGGGTACACACACACACACAGGCTGGCATCAGTCACAGACACAGGTCTGATGCAGGTAACTGCAGCAGCTGCTACAAGCTGATGTAAGTGGCAACCAAGTCACATCCAGAGTCAGCCTGAGTTCTAATCCTGTAACTCCTTCCTAAGCCCTGGTTAGTCCCTCTGGTGGTTTGACTAAGAATGGCCCCATAGGTTCTTACATTTGAATGTTAAAAGTGGTACCATTTTTAAGGTTAGGAGGTGTGGCCTTTTTGGAAGATGTGTGTCAGTGGGGGTGGGCTCCAGGGTTTCAGAAGCCCACCCTACTCTGTCTCTGCTGTCTCTGTCTCTGCCTCCCCAGCCCCCTCTTCCTCCCCCTTCCTCCTCCCCCCCCTCTCTTTCCTGCTGCCTGCAGATCTGAACTCTCAGCTCCTCCCACACCATGTCTGCCTGCATCCCACTAAGCCTCTGAGACTGTAAGCCAGCCTCAGTTAAGTACTTTTTTAATAAGAGTTGCTGTGGTCGTGGTGTCTCTTCACGGCAGTAGAACATGACTAAGCCAGTCCCAGTCTGTGCCACAACCACCCACATCTAGTTCATGGGCTGTCAACACTTGTCCATTTACCTCCCGATCCATGATCCAGCTCGGGTAGGAATCAAAGTCACCCATGTCCAGTGAGATAAGCTCCTTGTTTTAATCAAATCCTACGCCAAATCCCTCCCCACAAGCTCTTTGCAGAGGTATGCGTTGCTCTGCCCGCGGGCGCCAGTAGAAGAAAATGAAATTCACCCCAAAACAAGAGGGAAAAAAAGCCAGCCCAGTGCAAAATCCATCGGCATCTCAGAAACTGTCAAGATGACAAATGAAGCCAGGAGTTTGGCCTTTAAAAATATTAATTTCTTGTACAGACAAACCGGAGAATGGTAGAGAGAAAAATCCCCTTATCTCCATGGAGAAGCCAGCAAGGCCAGAGACTGGTCCTTTTTCTTGGGTCTCGTATGTCACATCCAAGTCCAGTGACATCGTTTGTTATGTAGTCTCTGAGCATAAGGAGGGTCCCTGATAATGGGTTATAACGTGGATCGTGGATCTCTCCTGGTCGGAGCCTAGTCTAAGTGTAAAGTGTGTCTGATCATTGTTGTTGGCTCACTGGAAATACATCTGGTCAATTTCTGATGGGGCCCCCAGGGGGGCACCAGCTAGGAGTATCCTATAAGGGACAAAAGGGACTGGTCTGGCACGGAATCAATGTGTCTGCTATCACAAGCCCGCCAGCCTCCAGGAAGTGCCCCCTGCCCACTTCCCGAATGTTCCGGTATCTTCCGGCATCTTCTGGCAGCTACACTGGCCTGTTCCTCCCTCCCTTTCCTCCCAGACGGCCCACATGCCAGGGCTCCCTTACCTTGCACCTTCCAGGCCTCTGTCATCTTTGCGCTCTTACCTCTCTCTCTCCTGGGTAACTTAACAATATCCACCCTCCCATTTTCTCCAAAAACGTTGCCTTTGTCTGTAGTATCCTCCCCACCCCCCACGCCCCGCTTGAAAATGCAGCCAGTCCCAGCTTGCCTAGTACCTTATCTCCAAGTTCTTCACAGTCTGCCGTCACCTGTCTGCCTCTCTGTCCTTCTGTGTGCTTCAGATTCTTGCCCAGTATGTTATTCCCCAAACACGAGAGGCCCTTGCTGGGCCCCTGGCCTTCCCAACTAGTGTTCCTTCAACTTTCTCACCAAGCCCCGCCCCCTGCCTCTTCTAGATGATGTCAATCATGTTGCCCTCAGCCCCAGTTCCACTAGGCACCAAATAGGCTGTGACTATGCTCCAGGTAATGGACACATTGTGCCTATAAGTCAAGTTGCTCCGAGCCGGACAAGTCGCTGCATCTGCCTTACACGGGGACCAACTTTAACGTATTCTTTGTGTGCACGTGACCCAGTGAGTTTCATTAGGTGGCTTACGGGAGCACGTGCAACATACAAGTGGTTATATCACTGGAGAAAATGAGGCTTCCTCCTCCAGTAACTTCCTATAAACCCTCAGAAAGTGATAGGGGCTCATGAGCACCCCCCCACACACACACTCCAGTGTGGACAGGACCAGGGACCAACTTTAGGCAAGTGTCAGGGAACGGTGAGCGGTAGACACAATCCCATATTTCCTTTGGCAATGACACCCATGTCCCATTGTGTGGGGGAAGGGCTTGGCATGTTTAATACATATATATTCCTCTGAAATCCCTAATATTCATAATATCCCAAAACATAATATCCCAAAACAAAGCCCTTCCAGATTCATAATTCTCCTCTCCTGGGTCTTCAGGGCACTCTACTTTGCTCACACAGATAAAGACCACAGGCTCTGAGATCTTCATGCTTCCAGCTTGTCCATCATTTCTCTAGGAGATCTAGCAGGGTTGTTTGTTTGTTTGTTTGTTTTAATTATTGGTGGTGGTGGTAGTAATTGCCTGGACATTCACATTTAAGCTATGACAGTTTTCCATTCTCCCTTGAAGTTCTCCTGCTGGGCCTGGACAGATGTAGTACCCGGATTGATTCCTCTCCTAAATCTCCATCTGGGCCTGACCCCAGATGACCAAAACAAATACCTGTTTCATGGACTGCCACACTGGGGCCTCAGCTCTCTGGTATACCCAGCATGCTTCCTGACTGCTCCTTTTCTAGGTCAGGCAGCAGAAAGCTATCCACCAAACACATGTAATAGGCAAATATGGCATCCCTGATTTGGAAGAATCGGGAACATACCCAAAATGTGCAGTAGAAATTACCACCATATGTCATTTCTCCTGTAAATCTCAGCCATCCTTTCTGTTTGGTTTGTTTTAAGGACTCAAGGCATTTAGAGTTTAAGCATGAGATAGTTACGCCTGTTCCTTGGTTTTATTTGCTGGTACCATGACCAATGAGGCGAAGAATCCAAACTCATTAAGTTTCACACAGAAAAAAATTGAAATGTATGCAGTACTTACAAGGAGCAGGGGCTGAGTGATGGCGCCTTCTTTCTAGGCCTTGAACATGTTGACACGCTCCATATTTTTTTACCCACAGAATATAGTGTGAGCGTCGTCCCACACCACGTAGCATTAATATTATTTTTATGACTGCGTACAATGTAGTGACAGAGTGCTGAGCTGCCAAGAAATTTGAAGAATAAAAGAGATTTAGATACAGAAGGAACATTGAATCATGGAGTTTCAGGAGGTAGACAAGACCGTGGGAATATGCCCACAGCTGTTTATGTAGCTTCCTTCAAACAAAGGGAACCTGGTGTGCTTACTTCTTGAATGGTTCCAAGCCTTGAATTTACTGGCAGTGGGTGTGGCTCAGCGTAGTGCATTTGACATTTCATGGTGAATTCAGATCCCCACTGGTGTGGTAAGACAAACAAGCAAGAACCCAGTGGACATGGAGATGACCAGTGTGAGACATAAGCAGATGACCAGTGTAATAAATTCTTTCTGCCCCTTCCTGTGCCCACAGCAGACATCACTAATCAATCAAAACACTCTCTCTTTAAAAAAAAAAAAGAAACAAAGAAAGAAAGAATATCTGTATGCCTATATGTTGTCTATGTCCAGCTATATGAGCACATGTATGCAGCCAGAAGTCTTCCTCAAAAGCAGTCCACCCTTTGAGAGGTCTTTGGAGATGAGGTCTCCCATTGGAAACCTCCAAGTAAAGTAGGTTGTCCGCCAGTGAGCCCCAGAACTCTACCTGTCTATCACCCCAGCCCAAGGCTCTCTATCTTTGATCTTGTCTATAACCTCTAAATCCTGGCCAATGCAGGCCTGGTCACCGTGACTTTCACTGGACTAATGTATCATATGAATGAACATTTCTCTACTACTCTTGAAATTCCCAACACTAAAATACAGAGTCCAGAGGAAACCTGCATCCTGTAAACTTATAGATAAGGCTGCATTTGTGTGTGTGTGTGTGTGTGTGTGTGTGTGTGTGTGTGTGTGTGTGTGTAAGATAGATATAGATATAGATATAGATATAGATATAGATATAGATAAAATCACCAAGCAGGATCTCAAAAAGCGAAACACAAGTTTAAAGTCTATTTAATTGCAATAGTCTTTTGCCAGATCATCAATTTAGGAAACGTTTACAGAGGCTGTGTCTCCAGTCACATGCATGCGGATTGGATAGCTGCCAGCCTGTCTAAGGCATTCTCCTTCTCAGAGTTAACACATGATATATGGAAGCATCGGCATCTTGCTCCTGATTTCAATGAGGGTTTCCATGATTTAGGGAACAGACTGAAGTCTCAAAAAAAAAAAAAAAAAAGTTCAGTCCCCAGTGCAAGAATACATCTAAATTACCCTTGAATCTGATGTCCCCTTGAGGTCTATCCAGAAAGCAGGGTTGCTGCCCAGACCCCATGGGGCTGTCCTAAAGGTTCATACTCAAGTTCAAAGTCCATGAAAACAGCCCTGGGAACAGAAGCCGATCCCATCAGGTCCACCCCCCACCCCATCAGTGCCAGCATCTTTCCTGGCCATGAGCCCCCAGCACAGGCCAGGTGTGAGCACTCAGCTCTCATGCTAAGAAGCTGTGTTCATGCACTTGAACTCACCTGCATGATCTAAAGCTGCAATTCAGCCTGGTTATATGCACCATAGAGGTCCCATCTCTGGTCCCAGAGCTCACAGGCAACGGGCCCTGTGGCTCTCCTGAAAGCTTGCCCCTGGGAACACTGGGAAAGCAGCTGTGACTCTGGACTGAGACCCAGACCTCAGACTGGGTCTGATCACTGCTCAGACATGGCCTTCTGCTTAATGACTGCAGTATGGCCACCTCTGGCCTGTCCCTCCTCTGCATCTCTGAGGTTACTTGGGTCCCTTGATCCAAAGTAACCTTGGCTTCTCCGGGTCTTTCCAAACCCGTGTTCTTTTCTTTGTTTGTTTGTTTGTTTGTTTGTTTCAATAGCAGCCATCCTAGTATTTGTGGTGAGGCATTGTTAGCTTTCTGTAGATAGCGAGAGAAAGGGGACCCCCAGAGAGAGTCAAATGTGGCTCCTCTTTTATTACAGCAGAAGTAAACCTCAGAGCTCAAGGGAACCTTAGTGTTAAAGCAGCAAGGCTAGGCACGCTGAAGATGAGAGACAAGGAGTTTACACTGTGTATGAGATAGCCAAGAGGATCTGATGAGACAGATGGGCTCTGGGAAATAAGGCCAGTGTTGCTGAGCCGGTTAGCTACCTTCCGTGACACCTGCCTTAGGTCCCGGGGCAACATCTTCTGGGCACTGTCGATATTTTCTGTATTCTTGCTCCTAACGTGGCTGTGACAGGCAGGGTCTGAGAAGCCCTCTATCACTTCAAGAAAAAGACTCTCAACCATACCATAGACAAAGGAGTTAACTTAGATTCACTACAATTAGCTGGGAATAACCACGGCTACTTTTTGATAGCTGTAAGGACAAAGAAGGTTTAGCATAATTAACAGCACTTGAAACACCTGTAAGGTCAGAAGTGGCCACACCTACCAATGGCTAATGGCTCACCGACAGCTGGAGTAACAACTAACAAAGCCAGAGTTACAGATGGACAGCGGGGACTTTAACCACCCATGACCAGGTATGCAATGTGCAAACACTGCATGGTTAAACCAGAACACATGTCAGATGCAGGGTCTCTAGTTGGCCAGCTGATAGCATCACCTCTGTGTGGAACCATAACTCCATAGGAAGTATCAGGACCACCTTGCCTTGGCAGCCCACTCAGCCCCTCTCACCTGCCCCAAGAGATTTCCTTCCCTTCCATATCAAACCTTTATAGTTTGGGACTCCCACCTCACCCTTCCTTAATCTCTTGCTTTCCTGTCATTTTCCTTACTAAAGTTTACAAGCACCCACATCTTTCACATTCAGTGGTTTGAGATGCTGAATTCAAGAGCTGCTGTCCCTGGTTGATCCTTGGCAACTCTGAGGGTCAGCGCCCAAGGTCCTTGAGTCGAGCACAATAGGACTATGAAAGGTCCGTTGGCTTCAGAATGCTAGAGTGAGGTGGCCGGCCCCTGTAGCAGGATGGTTTCCTGCTGCTGCTACATTGTTGGCAGTGGAGCTGATGAGGGAGGGGCTAATGTGAGAGAAGCTAATGTGGGAGGAGCAAAGAGGGGAAGGAGAGGAAGAGGAGAAGGAAGAGGAGAAGCTAGGAGACAAGAGAGGAAGGAGCAGGAGAGAAGATGGCTGGAGGCGTCCGTGCATCTTTAGCAGTTTTATATCTAGGTTAGTTAATTGGTTTACAATTCTAATTGTGTGGGCATCTTGTTAATTGGGTGCCTGAGCCACGGTCTGGGCCATGCAGCTGAGGGAGCACACAACCACTCTTGGCCTCAGGCCTTGTCTAGTGGGAACATGGCAGCCCCATAAGAACAAGCCAGATCGGGTGCCGCCATTTTAAATATTACCTTCAACAAGCTCCCACTGTGTTTCTTTCTGAATTTTCTCATGGTTGGCAGTGCTGGGCAATCTTGCCTTCCTTTGGCCATCAGTAGAAGGTCACCACAGAAATCCATACCTGTTCCATTTCATGCATTCACTTGTCTGTTGGTGGCTTTCCAGTGGTCTTTATACAATCTGGATCTTCTACCCATATTGAGTATATGATTTGTTGAATATTAGCACCCCTTCTTTTTGCGTGGTTCGATAGATTGCACTTTGTCGTATTTTTAACGACTGATTCATAAAACCTGATGCAAGGTATTTAAATGACATTTGCAGACAAAACAGCCAAAAACTCTGTATCTGATCGATAGTCTAAATCTCCCTGAAGAGCCAAGTGCCGCAGGTCCGTGTGCTGGCAGACTGCAGGCTTTCTTCTCCGTCCTAACACCATGATACATTCACAGCCACATTCTAGTATGACAGATACCTTGGCATAGGCCAGGTTAAGGAGCCCCTGCCCTCCTGCATCCATGGATGAGTCCCTTTGTCTGCTGTTATGAATGAGCTTGCTGAAAGGGGATAGGTGAAGAGGGAGACACCCAGCTGAGCAGCCAAAGATCCTCATCTCACCCCTCGGTACCAATTAACATTTAGCTGAGATTGTGGATCTCTCCCCAGGAGCTGCTAGGTCTGGCCCTCAGGGGATGTGTGGATGCTAAATGCTTAGACTTGAACCCTAACATTTAAAGGGCCAGCAAGAGGCCTTCTGTGGTTAGCATGTCTCCGTTGTCATGTGAGGCCTTTGCAGATGTGCCCACTGCAGTCTTCAGTGGCTACCACGTCTCAGTCAGTAGAAATGGTTGTCGGCTTTCAAGCAAAGCCTGGGACCATGGGAGGCTGAGGCTGAGGAGAAGCCAGTTTCATCTTCCCCGTCACACAACTGGGACGAATACCATCAACATCACAGAAAGCATCGAAAACACCTCCCCTCTGTTTCATCACGTGGGTAGCACAACCCAACTGGAATCTCTTTTCTGACCACGGAACAATGTATTTATAGACTTTTTAAAGAAAAAATTAGGCAAAGATTGAAAGAGCAAGACAAAAATAAACCTAACTGCATCGCCGAAAGCTAATTGCTGTTAATATCATGCTACATAAAGCCCCCTCCTCTATTTATGTATCATGGTCTATAAATATTATTTTACTTGCAAAAAATGGGATCTCGCTGTTCATAGACTTTTGAAACCTGCTTCTTCTTCTCAACAGTATAACAGAAACACTTTCTGTGTCATTAAATATTCCCCTGGTAAGCATTCATTTTTAATGTGGCTGCCTCTGGCTTAAACAGCGGTCTTCAGTGCTGCAGAGAGCTATGCATGATGGGAAGGCATGCTGAAAGGAGATGTAAATGGTACCTCTGTGGGAAGGCTCCTCTGGCCAGGGAAGAGTGTCCAACCATCCCTCACCAACACGCTCAGGGCCAGTCAGGTCACCTGTAGCTCCCAGCCACAGGATGTTTCTTGAATGGTAGAATTCATTAATAACCCAGAGAAGCAGGGAACAGACCTGGCATTGGGTGGCTGACTGACCGAGACTCTGTTAAAAGCACATGTATGAGCAGGCATGGTCTTTTGGAGCTGGTTAGAATGTCAGTGCCCACTGAGAGTCCTGTGCCAAGGTATGCTCCAGGAAAGGGCATGTGTGTGAGACACATGACTATGTGGGTGTTTAGAAACAGCTGGGAGGAGGACAGTGCATTTTTGGAGAGAATAAGAGGACAAGCAAGGGTCTACTCGTGTGTCAGATCTGCAAGCATTTAATGAGCATCTACTATGTGCCTGAAAAGACACACATATGACAGGCGTGACAGGGGACAGACAGGAGTTCTGTTTCCAAGTGGTGTACAGATGGGCAGAGTGGCGGCTGATGTGACAGGGGGGACTGTCAAAGGACAGTGAAGTGCTGTACATTTTGTTTCATTCTGACAGTGACTGCAGGGCAGGTCCTCTTATCCCTCAGTTTATAAGTGATGGTACCGAGACTTGCTTGAGTTGACACGTCCACTTCCATGAGCTGCCAACTGTTGGTAGCACCAGTCCACGACTGTCATTTGCCTATTGTTTTGATTAGAGTTTGCATTGTTGTTACTTTTGAGATGGAGCTTTGCTGGGTGCCCCTGACTACACTTCCATCGTGCAATCCTCCTGCCTCTGACTGTGCCAATGCCTTCCATCTCTTGAGTGGTCACTCCATAGTATCCTAGGGATTTTGTATATTTCATCTTATTCCATCTTATTAGCATTTCCAACAAGGAGGCAGAAGCATAGAGAACATTCCTTTATGTATTCAGATCCACACAGATAGTAAGGACCACAAACGTACTGCATCTATCCCTGGCTGACCTCACAGCCCACTCTGTCTCCATCATACAACATGGTGACAGCAAGATGCGGCACCTGCTGGCCCAAGGTATTTGTCCCACTGGAGAGTCCCATAGCCGACTTCCTGTTCTGTCCTCCATCTGATTCACAGATTCCTTTGGCCCTTACCTTGTCCCAAGAGCTGTCACCATGTGGATAAGCACAACCCTCTAACCCTTAGCAAATGTCCAGGCTGCTAGACACTGTGCAGTTACAATAAGTCAAGCACTGTAGTAAACACAGGTAGGGGTACAGAAAAGCAAAGAACACTGGGCTGCCAATCAGACACAGCCAGATGAGGACAGGCCCCAGAGAGGTGAGGTATTTAAGCTGAGACTTGAAGTGTTGAGGCTTGCCTGGGGGGACACATAGATGGAGGTATTCCCAGACAACAGCAGTAGAGAGAAGCTGCATGGTTAACAAGCCCCAGCCAGTGATTGGTTATGGCTGTTTACAGACAGTTCGTGAAGATACAGTCCGTGCCCTTGAGCAATAGAGAGCCATGGAAGGATCTGGAGTTTGAAGAAGTAGAATCAGAGGGAAGTGAACATGGTTGTTATAGCTTTTCCCTTGAAGTAAAGAGAGAAGGCTCTTGGAGACAGGCAGGGCTGGGGTCTGCGGCCCTGTTAGAGAGGTGGTAAGAACAGGAAGCAGGAGATAGAGGTGAAAGTAACGTTTGCTTAGGTTTTTGTTCACATGTATTGTGTGGGTTGTACATGTGTATGTGAGCATACAGAAGCCAGAAGCGTCTTTCTCTTTGTCCTCCTTCTCCCTTCTAGACAGGGTCTCTCACTGAAACACAAAGCCAGTAACAGTTTTGGCTGGGCTGACTGGCCAGCGAGCTTCAGGGATCACCATGTCTTCAACCCACCATGGTTAGGTCACAAGCATGCTCCACCATTGTGGCTTTTATGTGTATGGATGCTGGACATCTGAGATCGGATCCTTCATGCTTGCACACAAGCCTCCTTACCCACTGCCCTCTTGTTATTCTTCTCTATTGATCCCCAAGGCAGTAAAGACTAGTATCTCCATGGCCGTGTATGACAGGGTAGAGTGTTGTGTTTGTAGTCATTCATAAGTGGCTTAGTCATAAGGCCCAGATGGGCAGGGGTCTCAGCTGCCTTTCCTCACCCCTGCCCCTGCCTCTTGGATCAATGAAAAAAAAACTAGCCATGGCTTTGTGAAAGAGGAGGAGAGAGCCATTGCTTCAAAGGATCCACGGCCCTTATCTCCTTCCATGACAGCTTTAAAAAAAAGTCTTTCTAAATTTCAGTATGTCTGCAAACCCAAAAGCTGGGGTTTTACTGAGGGGAACATTCAATACGCATATACGTATGCACTCCCACGGGCAGAGCCAAGAGAGATGCCAAGGATGGCTGCTTGTTCAGTAAACAATGCAACTATGAGCGGTTCTCAAATTTTCTCCTTCCAATGCTCCGCCATGGTTGTGTCTCCTGTAGTGGAACACGGGAAAGAAACAGTAAAATAGGAACAGATTAGGAAAAGAAATCTATATGGTAAGTGGCTCTGATTTTCCCCGGACCCAAATTTTTACCGGGTGTCATAGCGTGATTCTTGGACCCGGTGCGTTTGGCACGCTTGATTCCCAGAAAAATACCTGTGTTATTTAAAATACTTGTGTTATTTTGTCCTTATTCTCCCACTGGCCTTACCTCATCTGGGACACGGATCTGCCGACACACTTTGCTACCTCTTAATAGGATGACAGTTCAAACTTGGCAGGATTTGGGGAGGAACGGCAGGGTGTGGGAAGGTAGCGTTGAAATGAGGTAATGAATGGCCAGCTGTCTTAGTCAGCATTCTATTGCTGTGGACAGATACCATGACCATGGCAATTCTTATAAGGTCAACATTTAACCGGGGCTGGCTTACAGGTTTAGAGGTTAAGTTCATTATCTTCATGGAGGGGTGTATGGCGGTGTGCAGGCAGACATGGTGCTGGATAAGGAGCTGAGAGTCCTAAGTGACACACCTCCTCCAACAAGGCCACACCTCCTCCAACAAGGCCACACCCCCTAATAGCACCACTCACTATGAGCCTATAGGGGCCATTTTTGTTCAAACCACCACACCAGGATCTCCAAGAAACCTGACGTTTGGAGACATGGTGGGGATTGCTCAGAGAGACACCTAAAAAATACCCTCCTGTCCCAGAAGAAGGTTCCATCATCACCCATCCAACCGGCCCTAGACTAAGAAGGGCAGGTGAGCAGTGGAAGCCCATGTGGACTACCACTTAGCAGATAGAGGTCACTGTCTATCCCCAGGCAGAGCAGCTGATAGGGTAGGAAGTAGGCCAAGTGAACTGACAGTGTCGGTGTCCCCTTGTTAAGAGCAGTCCATCCTGGAACAATAGAATCTTCACCTACTCTGTAGGAGCAACGGCTGCCCCAGTCTTGTGGGAGTCCCGAGGTATCCTTTGGACTGATTCACAGAAAGAAGGAACACTATATTAGGTATACAGCAAGTGCTCAATGGATATAGCCATGATTTTTGTAAACACAGAGTCTGAATGAAGTCTAGATAGATGAGCAAGGAATAGTTACTGTGGCCCAGTCGAAAAGAGTATCTCCGAGAGCCAGAGGGAGGCACCTAGGCATGCTTGACTCTGAGTCTGGAATCTGCTCCCCCTCAGAACACAGAGCTGAGGCACCAGGTCCCCCTGCAAAGACATAGACGATAGACTTCAATTACCCTCCACTTTGAAAAGGGCTCTAGAGAGGGGCCAGAGGGAAGGCACACACTGTCTTTATTGTTGTTTTTAAAAGGAAAATGAAATGGGGCTCTCCCAGGGCATATTGGTGAGTTTGATTACTTATGAAGGAGAACACTTGTCTCCATCAACATTCTGTCCCTCCGCAAGGCTGAGCCAGGAAGAGCAAGACCCCGTGTTAAGTCAGAGCATTTGACTTCGAGTTCCCTGCTCAGCTACCATTCCAAGGCGTTAATAGGCTTAGTGCTCGTCAGAACAGCCAGGACAATTTCAACAGCAGAATGAATGACTGGTGCCAAGATCCCACGGGGCTCCACATGCCAACAGTGCAGGGGCTGGCAGTTAGTGTGGCCTTGGACAAATATTGCTGGAAGAAGGTGACTGGGAGGGCTGATGTGCCAGGCACAAAATCAACAGGGGAACCTTCCAGAATAATCCACGGCTGAGTTGTCCTATTTGCTTTTAATCCTGGGTATACAAATTAGCTTTCAAAAAAAAAAAACCCACAGCGTGAGTATGATTGGAATCCATCTTGTGTGAATTTCCCTCTCAAAAGGTTTGGAATTAATTTGATCTACTCTGAGTATAAGCAGTCCAACAGTGGTGTAAAGGGAATGTCCACAGTTGCTTTCCCACCCTGGCTGGGCTGCCTGAGTTCTTGCTCTCCTAGGGGCCACCTCTGTTTTGAAAGCTACCTGGAATTGCTAGCTGTGGCTGAACTCGGAACTAAGGGAAGCTCTGTGTGCAAGTATACTTGACTAAGACAGTAAATTGCTTATCTCCTATGAAGGAAGACCTGAGTTTACACATACTTACACACACATACACACTCATACACACACATATGTAACATATGCACACACATGCACACACACATACATATACAAATATACACACATTTAAACACACACTCATATATACACATACACACACATGCAAACACACATACATACATATACACAAATATACACACATATACACACACACTCATGCACATATATACATACATATACATACACACATATACACACATACATACACACACAAAATACAGTGGAGAGCAACTGGGGAAGATGCCTGATATCTCTCTCTGACCTCCATAGCTTATCTTTATACATGTGTATGTACACACACACACACACGCACACACGTGTGTGTAAGCACACACACATACACACAGTATAACCCTGGGTGCTAATGACCATGAAAAGTCACATCTATATGGGACCAGGCTTTTCAAAAAGCAGAGCCAAGATGAGCTGCAGGAAGCACAGAACTGGTTGTGTATTGTGTGTTCAAATGCCGTACTAAGCACCTGAAATTAATGGGCAGGGGCCATTAACAGATAGAACCCTGATGTTCGGCCAAGGTCATAAAACAGAAATTGCTTCAAGTTGCAGACATTTAGAACCTAATTTTAGAAACCTCCTTCAACTCTCTATGGGTCCCTGTACTTTTTTGTCATTGAGAGGCTGTAATTGAATTTTCTGGACGTTTTGACCAGTGTGTAACTTTGTGAAGCCGATGATGCAGCAGAAAGCAATTTTGAACGTGAATCACAAAGTGTAGCCTTCTGCTTTGTGATCAGCAAACACAGTGTGTCTCCCTGGTCACCGCACTCAATTTGGGGGAGAGGAAAGAGAAAAATGCCCACCTTGTGGTTAGGTATAACCTAGAAAGATCCATTTAGAGTCTCAGCAGATAACTTGATAACAGATCTTCTAAAACCTTAACATAAGGAGCCTCCATAAAATGTATTATCTTTTATTACCCATACAGAGAATGACATTTTAGATGGTAATAAATTGAAACCCCATGGAAAGCTGTCTGCTCTCACGCCGTGCCTGGCAAATGACAGGAGCAGGAGTGTTCTGAATTTACTCAGTGGCAAAGGCGTTGTCCCCACCAGGCACCCCTGAGGCCTGTCTTTGAGCTGGCCTCACTGAAGCTCTTCTGAGCAGGAGTCTCTCAACACTGTCTTCTGTTCTGTTCTGTTATCTATCTATCTATCTATCTATCTATCTATCCATCCATCCATCTGTATGTGTCTATGAGTGTGTGTCTGTGTGTGTGTGCCTGTGTCTCTGTGTGTACACATCTGGGCACATGTGTACAGGTACCTGCAGAGACCAGCAGAAGCCTGGAGCTGGGATTACAAGCAGTTGTGAGCCCCCTGGCTTGGGTGCTGGAAACTGTCCACTAGAGTAGTGTGTGCTCTTAGCCATCTCTTCAACACCAGAAGCGACTTCTCAGTGTCTTTCCGTGACATCACCCAGACAATACCTGTGGACCAGTGACCTCAGCAGCCTGGAACTGCACCCTGAGGTCAGGTTGGCTATGTGGTGGCCACATAACCATTCCTTCATTGATTCATTTGTTGGACATTCTTCAAAGGGGAGAGTGCCAGATGCTGGGCTTGGCTTGAGACAAGGATTGTCCCCTGTGGATATAGGATCCAGTCAACTTATTTCCAAGAGTTGTGATCCATTATCCATGTCAAGACAGTGCCCTGAGACATTACTGTCTGGGAACCCGGCACAGGAGATCTGGCTGCAGGGAGTTGGAGGAAGGTCCTTGACATCTCCAGGGACAAGAACAGATATATGGAGGGAGACTGGTACAGTCAAAAAAGATGCTGCAGTCAGGGGTCTTGATAGTTACCATACCATAAATGGGGGAGCAGTCAGGGGTCTTGATAGTTGCTATACCCTAAATGGGGGAGGGGGAGACATCCATCTCCTGCAGAGATTCTTCAGGAAATATCTGACTAGCATTATACCTCAAAAGACTGAGAAGAAAACGTTTTTCATAGAAAAGAGAGAAGACAGTGAAGGGGTCACCCAGACAAGGCTAGCCTCATGTAGAACTGGAAGCTGGTAGGCACCATGGCCCTGCAGGAAATCCTGTGACTTCACCTCTCTCCAGGGAGGACACAGCAGTTTCCAGTGTCTGCCACTGAAATCTGCTCACCCCAGAGTTATTTAAGACAACACAGTTTATTATCTCACAACCCAGAAGTCAAAAATCTAAGATGAGCCTTACTGAGCTAAACACAAGGTGCTGCTGAGCTAAACGCAAGGTGTGTCAGAGTGCGTTCTTGTAAAAACTACAGGAGGGGATTGTTGGTTATTCTAGAAGTCTCCTATATCTCATGGTACATGGCTTCTTCCTTCACCTCAGAGTAGCAGGGTACCATCCTCAGATTGGCTGCCTACTTCTCTCCATCCCTCCCTTTCTCTTACCAGGCTCTTGCCATTCAGGCAGATGTGGGCTTTCTCTCAGTGTTGATTTTTTTTTCTCATTACTGTGGCCAATTATCCAACAACAGCAGCTTGAGGGAGAACAGGTTGCTTCTGCTCACAGTTTGAAGGGATACAGTCCACCGTGGAGAGGAAAGTGTGGCAGACTGAGCGTGAGGTGGTTAGCCACACCGTGTCCACAGAGAGCAGACAGGAAGTAGGGCCAGACTAAAATAAAACCTCAAGGTCCACCCCCAAGTGACCCACCTGCCCCAATTAAGCCCCACCTTTAAGGTTTTCATAATTGTCCCAAATTGCTTCACCAGCTGGAGACTGAGTGCTCAAACACATGAGCCTGTGGGAACATTCACTAAGAGCATCTTCCATCTCCTGGCTCTTGATATAATCGTTTTGCAATGTAAAGAAACTAGACATTGTTTCCAGGGATGAGGTAGGCATACCTTCAGGAGGAGGAGACAGTTGGAGAGAGACTTCGTAGCAGATACCAAAATTCAACTAGGTAAAAGAAATTCTGGTATCCCTCGGCGTAGCCAAGTTGCCGTAATATACAGCAATTTATCATATATTTCAAAATAACCCAAAGACATGCATTTGTAGCTCCCAATCTTTAAAAAGAAAAAAAAATGGCAAATGTCGGAGGAGATGGAAAACTACTTGCCTTGGTTTGACTGTTACATGGATCTTTATATGAATCAAATTATCACATTATACCCCAGAAACATGCCCAACTGTGATGTGATAATTTAAAAAAATTGAAACTTTTTATTTCAGATTAAAGGAGACAATGTGGCTCAAAGTCTAAATGCTTTTAGATCCCACCCCACCCCACCCCCATTGTGCTCGACACCTGAACCCACCCTGAGTGCCACACAGTGCAGAACAGGGCTGCACAGAAGATGTATCAGCAAGTTAAACAAGGAGAAATGTCCCCACCACATGGTGGCCACTAATAGTGACTCTGAGAAGGAAGAGAAGGGGATCCCTGCTGATGCAGGTGACATTGAAGCCACGCTTAAAAGGACCTGTAGCAGTTTCCTCAGAGGACATGTGTGAACAGAGGTGGAGAGCAATGGGAACCCCGGGGGGCCCCAGAGTGCAGCAGGGTAACTCTGACTGAGGAGAAGCAAGAGGAGGCAAAGCCCCAGAAGAGTTATGTATCTAGTAGACACTGGATAAATGTTTCTATGTAGCCGAACTGAATGCCTTGTGCCCTACCACCTGCTGTCTGCAGGACCCAATTTTCCTAGGTACACTGTGAACGCCATTGGTGGGCTATTTACTGTACACTTGTCACTAGCATCAGAAGTGTGCTTTGTACAGAAGTGTTTGATTTGCTTCTGGTGTCCCTCAATCTCAAATCCATCACTTAGGTGATTGCACCCCCATATGCCTATGAGCTGTGTTTATTTCCCTTGCTGCTTCCCCGCCCTGCTGGCGACGTTGGCAACCACTAAATCTGGGGAAATGAGTTCCAGCCAGCTTAGCTACAAAGCCCCAGCCGGGAATGAAGAAGCCGCAGGTGACAACCGGATATAAATGTGTGTATTAGCACCAGGAAGCCTAAAGACAAACACAAGTCAAACTCAGGCCTTTCCTGCCTAGGGTGGGAAGACCCTCACTCACTCACCCGATACAGTAGGAAATAAGTCACATTTTATAAGGAAACACATTTGGGACCTGCTGGATTTAGAGACAGCCTGTTCCCAGCCTTATGTGGTCCAAATGGATAAATCAAAGCCCAGACAGACAGCAACTTTTTCTGCTACAGATAATACCTCTGCCGGTCCATTGTGATATTTACAGAGCAGGCATCTGGAGCAGCCAGCCCAGAAAAAAAAGTATATATATAGTTCCCACTTGCAATGCCTGGTACAAGAAGCTTTGCAATGATTGGCCCCTGCCTGTCCAGGCAAAGCATGTGCATAAGTGGATAAAAGGATTATGCTATAACTGTTCATGGTTCTCAAAGGAGATACCTGAAATACTGGACAGTTGAGGCTGGAGAGATGGCTTAGCAGTTAAGAGCACTTACTGCTTTTGCAGAGCAACTGGGGTTGTTTCACAGCACCCATGCTGGGGCTCTCACAACTACCTGTAATGCCTAAGGGCCTTCACTCACCTCCAGGGGCTCCCACATGTGGTGCAGATAAACTCTGGCAGGCTCATCTGCATACACATAAAAGTAGTAAATAAATAAATAAACCTTTAAATATTCAACCGTCCCTCATTAAAACTCTCCTTGGCTGCCTATTCGCTTTCCTACTGATTGTTGCTTTGCTGGTGACCCAACCCAAGACTTCATGAATACTAGGCAAGTGCTCTTTACCACTGGGCTCCGGCCTCAGCCCTTCCTTTGACTTTCTGAGGCCCATTCTGACAGTTCACCTTGGCTAACTGGATGTCTCTTTCTACCTGTGTGAACTATCACACTGGGAGACTCAGACCAGTTGAGTATTTAAACATTCAAACTAACATTACCAATCAGGAGAGCTGTGGCCATTTGTTTGTTTAGATGAGGTCTTATGGATCCTAGACCAGCCTCAAACTCTCTGTATAGCCAAGGAGGATAGCTTTGAACTTCCTCCCGACCCCACCTCCTAAATCCTGACACCAAATTGTTATCACTACACTATGGTCTCCCCCTAGCCCCCGCCCCGCTACATAAGCACGCTACAAACTGAGCCACATCCCGTGGCAAAACTGTGGTTTAACTGTACAGATATGCCACTCTGGGTGATTTGTTAGCTTCTAAAAAGCATGTCTGTGATTAGCTAATTATTATATAACTACAGTGGTCCCCGTCAGATGGCTCCAAATGGGACATGGCCCTTAATCTAGTGGAGATCAATGGTGATGGCCAAGGTAAGGATAAACAAGTGACCAGCCCAGAGGAGCCTCACGGCACAGTGAGAAAGAAACAACACTAGTTCAACATTACTGCATAACCAGTAATAACCCCAGAACATAGTCACTCGAACCCATAGATATTTCTGACTTCATGGGTCCCGTGTCCAGAATCTGGGTGCTACTAGACCATGAACTGTGTTCACTAGGCTCTTGCTGAGCCACACCCAGTGTGTTGGTCCAGGATCTGCTGTCCCATCAGGAGGTTTGAGCCAGGGAAGGATCCACATCTAAGCTCACTCAGCGACCACTGGCCTCAGTTCTGCGTCACCTCTTCAGAAGACGTTGTGGGAGTCCAATGAGTAAGCGCAGCTGTCTGGCATGGTTTAAGGGTGAGATGTTCGAAATCGTGGTCCCCAACTAATGATACTGGGGGGAGGTCGCAGAACCATTAGGAGGTGGGGCCTAGCTACAGGTAGTGGAGATCAGACCTTGAAGGTGATATCTGCTTCTGGTTCCAGCCAGACCTCTCTGCATCCTGATCCACCAAGATACAACACGTCACCGCAAACTCCTCCTGCCGTGGACAGGAGGCAACCCCACACCTACACCTGTACCCTCTGACCCATGCACCAGAATAAGTCCTTCCTCTCTTGTGTAGCTTCTGTCTAGTATTTCCGTCACAGAAGTGGGAGGGTCACTGGTACCCACTCTGTTGGTGATTGACACATGCAGTACATATTAGCACTTTGGCCTCTTGTAATCCTTGCCCACCGAGTAAGTCGTAATACTGTCCCATTGACCAAGGGGAAAGGGAGTATGGGACTTTTACATGGCTTGGCAGAGATTGCTCAGCTGTAGTTGGTGGGAGGGTTGGGAAAATGGAGGGCGGGGCTGGGAAGAAAGTTAGGAAGGATGCATTTGGAAAAGCCATATGGAAACCTGCTACCTCACAGCCCAGTGGACCTGAGGTAATGATCACTGATTGAATACAGTCTCCTCCCAAAGTGCCATCCAGCTCTGCTCAGCACTTGGGCCTCTGCCTGCAGGAAGGCTACGGCACACTGAGTCGTGAATATCAGCAAATGATCAGGAATTAATTAGCCTGGAGGGAGTAGAGATACCATGTTCAAAAATAAGAAAAGGCAGACTAACCTAGCAGAGAAGTAAGTCTCTGCACAAATACAAGGAGAGACCATGGGGACGAGGCAGGAGGAGGATGAGGCTGTGCCGGGTAATGGCGAAACCTTCCTCCGGGTAACATCGATTCCTGGATTTCCCCCCCCCACAGCTACCATTATGCTTGTTATTAGTGATAAATGTTCCATTAAACGCAGGCTCGTGTGGGAGTCATCATCACCATGTAAAACATCAGGGGCCCCGTGATTGATTAGCTGCCGTATTTAATGACACGGCTTGATTCTTTCTTCAAGATGAAACGTTTGGTTTTCAAATCAGTGTGATCAGTGAACCTAGCCCATGTCTGCGGAGGCTCACTGGAGGCTTTTTGTGGCAGATATACTGTCTTCCCTCCATTGCTGGGATATCTCACAATGGCAACTGGGAGACCCCCCGCTAGAGAGCCCAAATGTAGCAGACATACACAACTGTAGAACTCAAGCCAGGCAAGCAGCTTGACTCTCTGAGCCACGTCTCGCAGATCGGATCACTTCAGATACAATCGGGACAGCCAATTTCATTCTCCCAGGCTGGCACTATATATTTCTCAGGCAAAATGAAACCCCAGCTCCCTGAAGTAGGAGTCAACCCTTAGAACAAACGGCCTTGGCGTGGAGAGGAAGCTGGGAACCCTTTGAGATGCAATTTAGTCAGGAAACAGTTTTACATCTTCATTATCAAGAACAGTGATACATAGCTCACATCATATGCAGGCTGAGTACTGACTAGGTGCTGGGGCCAGAGGTGTGGTCCTTGCCTGGGAGAACATGGTCATGCACTTAGGAAATAGTCACCAGGCAGTTAGAATAAGACGGCTCAGTCAGTAAACTGCTTTCTGTGCAAGCATGAGGACCTGCATTTAATCCCCAGGATCCATAGAAAAGCTGGGTTTGGGGGTATGTGCCTGTAACCCCAGCACTGGGCAGGTGGACATAGGAGGGTCTCTGGAGCATGCTGGACAGCCGGTCTGGCTGAAGCAGCAAGCTCCAGGTTCAGTGAAAAATCTGGTTTTAGAGTCAAGTAAAGAGCAATTGAAGAAAATTCCCACATCTACTGATTTCTGCATACACCTGCAAGCACATCTGCACACACATGCACACATGAACTTGTACACACATGAGTCAACAAACAGGAAACCAATCATGTTGGTGGAAGCAGGTTATAAATGGCTTTTGTCCTAAACAATGCCTTAGACCCTGCCCATACCCTGAAACCTGATAGCTAAGGGCTTTGTCCACACAGCCAGTCACAGATCTAGGGTCTCTGCTTCAGGGGACATGAAATACAGAAGGTCATATAGAAGATTCCAGAGCCATATCAAGGGTATCACTTCAGCCCATTAACAAGAATCAGTCATATGTGTTCATCTGATCAAGAGACCCAAAAACGTACAGTCTAGGTTCAGCTCTTCCAGTCTGAGGAAGCAGGAGGTGGGCCCATAGTGTTGCCTTCACCAAAAGCGCCTTTGGTTGCTAGCAAGTGAAGCTAATTCTGGCTGCTTCTGCTCCCAAAAGAATATCTTAAATCAAGACTGGGATGTATTACAGTCAAAGAAAGAAGAACTGGAGTTTAGGGGCAGCAAACCCTGAAGCCTGGGCTTGTGTCTTTCTGCTTTCACATGGCTCAGTTCAGCGGTGCTGCAGAATCAGTTTGCCTCTAACAATCTGCCCTCTACTCCTTGAATCAAGTACATGGGAATCTCAAGAGAGGCCTAGGCATAGGCAGCCTGGCCTAGAGAAGCCACCCACCTTCTTCTTTAGTTTACTTGTGTAGAGACAGGGCAGTTAGGCAGTGGTGAAATGTTGCAGCCGGCTCTGCTCTACCTGGCTTGAGACAAAAGATTTAACAATGCCTGAATAGTTTCTATGTTGAGGCCTGCTCTGCTCTGCCTGGCTTGGCCTTTCAAAGGCTGGGATTAAAGGCCTATGCCACCACTGCCCAGCTTCAAACTGCCACTCCGGTCTTCAGGTCAGGGTCTAGAGAGAGAGAGAGAGTGGGGATAAGGTGAAGAAGAGATGCACAGAATAAAGACAAGACAGAGGTTCTGATCAAGTCTCTTTTATTGAAGGGAAATCTGGGGTATTTATACACTTTTGCCACGCCCCTTGTAGGCGTGTGGATATGACGTAAGCCTTGGAGGCATGGCTAGCATGTGGATAGCTGCTTTCTAGCCGCTTTCTGCTAAAAGTCAGCTCCCAACAGTGATCTCATCCCTTCAGATTCAGAGTGTCTCCTCACAGGGAACGTGCTTCCTCTCCAAATGCTTGAGGAGGCAGCACCCTGCACTGGGTCTAAGGGGCCTGGAAGCTTCTGGAGAATTGCAGGTGCTCCCTATACTCTATCCCTGTGGCTCTTCAGTCCTCCCAGAATCTGACTGTCCAAGCTTGGGTTCATGGGTTGCTTTCCACAGTGAAAATATAAACAATTGGCTTGCTGACGGGAGCCAGGTTGGTAAATTATGAAGGACTTACTCGGTGGAGTGCACAGGCTGTGTGCTTCAAAATGAGAGAGAGAGAGAAAGAGAGAGAGAGAGAGAGAGAGAGAGAGAGAGAGAGAGAGAGAGAGAAAGAGAGAGAGCAAGAGTGTGTATGCATGCACATGTCTGTGTGTTTGCATACATATGTGTGTATGTGTGGGGATTGGAGGGGTATCCCATATCTGTCTGTTTTTATTGTTTGGGGGCTTGTGAATGAGTGAGGGAGAGGAAGAGGGTAGGTCCTCACTTCCCACTTTCAAAATGGCTGCCCATTTTTAGTCTCTTACAATGATTGCCCGGGACTTCAGCAATAAAAACTTAAGTCAGTGTAAGCTTTAAATTTGCCAGGAAAATTGAGACTTTTGGAACAGTTCCCCCACCCTCTATAGTTCGTCTGCTTCACACTCTGATTGATTCCTTGCTGCCCTAATCAATCCATTTCCCATTACAGCCATAAAGTTGTATTTACTTAGAGAGATGGAAATTGACTGGTTCATATTTTAGAATTATTTATACAGTTACTTAGGCAACAAGCGTTAGGCGGTCGTGCCCTCCGTCCACTTCCATCGGGATGCACACTCAGCTCGTCTCTGCTTTGACGGTACTCTGCAGCATCATGTGTGAACACAGCTTCCTCACCCTTGACCTCTGAGCTCTTTAAAGAGGGGGCTCTTGCACTTGGATGACGGCTCAGTCAGCTAAGTTCTTTCCGAGCTTGAGGATTTGAGTTCCATTCCCCAAGACCCACGTGAGTAGCCAGGCAGGTAGCACACCCTAACCCAGTGCTGGGGAGGAAAACAGGTGGATCCCTGGGACTCACTGGCCAGGAAGCCTCAGCTCCCAGTGAGAGGCCCAGTCTCAAATCAAGGCGAAGGCCAAAGAGAAGGCTTGCTGATGAAAAATATTTACTGCTTTTCTAGAGGACCTAAATTTGATTCCCAACACCTACATGGTAGCTCACGGCCTGAAACTCGAGGGTATCCAGTATTGTCATCTGCCATGCAAAGGAATCTGCATTCGTGTGTACATATCCCCACACAGACACATAGTTAGAAATAGAATTAAAATGTTTTTAAAAAAAAAATAGGGTAGATGGTGCCTAAGCAATGGTACTTAAGGTTTACCTCTGGCCTCTACAAGTACATACACACATACACACACACATACAAACACACACATGCATACACACACACACAGACACATACATACACACACAGACACACACACTCAGGAAGTGATAGAAATCCCATATTCTCATTTCTCTCAGTCTCTGACACATGGCAGGGCATTTACAATGGGTGTTCATTAACTACCAATTAAACGGACACAAATACCAAGGAAATGAGATCAGAGTAACAGTCTCTGTGTTTTGTTTTGTTTTGTTTTGTTTTGTTTAAGTAGTTTTTTCTGCAGGGAAAATTTTTTAAAATATATTTGTGAAACGATTGGAGGGCTGTCGGGAAGCGCCTATGGTGACACTGTAGGGTCTGATGGCTCTGATGCTTTCTTGTAGCAACCAGATGATTGATCATACCATTAGATGCAATATTAGTCAAACTGCCTCATCGCTTCTCACAGAACCTCTGAGTGAAGCATCTTGAGGAAAGGAGACATTCATTCATTCACTCACAGCACCCTCAGGGTCTGAGAGGTCAGTCGGCTTCAAGGATGGCTGCCAAGAGTGGAGACAGTATTAAAGGAGCTGTCTCAGAGGGGGCCGTCTCAGAGCTGGCATGGGTCTGCGCTGGGTCCTCTGCATATATGCTGTAGTTACTTAGTTTGGGGTGTCTGTGGGACTCCTGATGGTGGGAATAGGGATGTCTCTGACTCTCTTGCCTGCTCTTGAGATCCTTTCCCTCCTACTGGGTTGCCGAGTTTGGTAGTTTGTGCCTAGTCTTATTGCATCTTGCTATTTCATATTTGATTGACATCACTGCGAGGACTGTATTTTTCAAAGGGAAAACAAAGGAGCAATGGATCTGGGGGAGAAGGGAAGTAGGCAGGGGGTGCTAAGAGGAGTGGAAGAAGGGGGGGATGCAGCCAGGATGTAGTGTATAAGAGGAAGAAGAGGAAGAGGAAAAGGAGGAGAGAAAGGGAAGGGAAGAGAAGAGAAAGGAAGAAGGGGGAAGGATATAGAAGAGAGAAAGAGAGAGAGAGAGAGAGAGAGAGAGAGAGAGAGAGAGAGAGAGAGAGAGAGAGAGAGAAGACCTCTGTCTCCACCTCTGGCTCTGCACTACCTTCCAGTTCAGGTTGACTTCACCTGGTCAGATGCAGGTGGACCTGACCTGTCCAGACTGGGTCCTACTACCTCCAAGTTCAACAGAAAAAAAATGACCACCTTTCCCTGGGTATTCCAAGAGAAGCAGACTCCACATTGAACTTGAAATTCCAAGTAGCCTTACTTAAGCCATGTGTTCAGGCAGCCATCTTGGACCCCTAGATGGCTTCCTAGGCAAGGTGAGGGTAGTGCTTCAGGGATGTGACATTCTTGGGTCACAGTTATAGTCCTGACAGGGTTGCTATGAGCAGCAGGGAGCTTCAACCTAAGAAGTAAGAGTGAGATAGAATAAGAGCCTGGGTGCCGGAGGCAGCTCCCACATAACAACCAGACACATCTGTAAACCTAGCACCCTGGAAGCGAAAACAGGATTCCTGGAGCAAGCTAGATAAATAGTCTAGAAACGTTGATATACTCCAGGTTCAGGGAAAGATGCTACCTCAATAAATAGAGAGCTATCAACATCAATCTCTGGCCTCCACACACATGTGCATGGATACACACATGTGTATGGACACACACATGTGAATAGGCAAATACACACACATCCATACATACACACAAGCACACACACATGCACACATGTGCACACACACACTCATACTCAAACACATATGCACACATATCACATGCACATATACATACATGAGCATGTATACCCACACACATGTACCTACATGCACACACACCCATATACACACATACACACACACATGCGCACACACTCACATGAACACACATACACATGCATAAAGACACACAAATGCACACACGTGTACATACATGCTCCCATGTGTACACATGCACACACATACACACACTTATACACTCACATGCATATAAACAAACACACATGCACACACTCACACACATGCATATGCACACATGCACACACATACACACACTGACACATATGCTTACAGACACACACACTCCACATGTGGGTCCATAGTTCTGGGCTGAATTAGGAGGTCCCCATTGTTACCTTGCTTCTTGCTCCTTTTGGTGCCTCTTAGTCACTGGTTGGCACAAAGCCCAGTTTTGGAGGCTGTCACACTGGCAGGGCTGTGCCTGCAATTATAAAAACACTTTTATTTTTGTCATTGAAGGTGGCCTCACTTGGACTCTCTCAGTGAGCGATTAAGAAATCAATCCAAAATGGTTGAAGCAAATGAGAAAAATGAATGTCTTTATCAGCTGAGAAACCCTCAGGCAGGCTGGTTCTGGGAGGCCATTGTTTTCTCCAACGTAAAGTGGACAATATCTACAGAGTCATTCTGCTTAGCTTCATCCCCCGGCGCCTGTCCCAGCCCTGCTGTGGTGTGAGATCGCTCACCTTGCTCTTCCAGCTGGTGCTACCAAGTTGTCACCACAGAGATAAAGTTACTGTTCCATACTGCTCAAAACAGTCAACCCTGTCCAACACACCCCTGGTTAGGTGGTCTTATTTCCGTGTCTGATCAACAACGATTCTAGACATTTTCATTATAAAAAACAAATAAAGGTGAGCCAAGGCCTCAGCCAATGGACAGAGGTAGGTGGTTGGTGAGTCTCCAAAGGGCGCACAGCAGCAGACTTGCCAGGAAACAGGGGTCAAGGGGTCGACACCAGCAGCCCCATAAGGGCGATTTACACACGGCCCTACATGCTCTGTCTCAGGACCCTAGCCACATGGCTAGTTGTTTTAAATTTCAATACCATGAGAAATGTGGACCCTGACTTTATTATAAGAACATTGGAGAGTCAGTAGCGAAGGCAAGGCAGTTTCTTTTATGAGGTTCTGACTGAACATGGAGAACAGTTTTCAGACCTAAAGCTAGACCTTCCTCCTTTTCCTCTCACTCAGTGATCAGGAGGGCACCATCTTACATGCCAGCTAGGTCTTATCTTTCCCTCTGTTGCTTAATCTTTTTCTCAACAAAAGCCATATGTGGCTTTCTCTGTGTGTGTTGTAAAATAAACACTCTGTATTTTAAAGCTTACCCGGCCCATGACCCTGTCATGTCTGCAGCTCACTAGGCAAGCTCTGCTTGCTCTTAGTAATTTTCTAGTCTAAACTTCTAGTTGGGAGGTGGGTAGCTTAGCAGAGTTGGTCAGGGGAGGTGTTAAGACTAGCAGACATCAGCCATATTTTGGTTGTTTGGTTTTTATTCTGCATTTGCACCTAAGCTGACTCCAGGCAGTTTTCAAAATGAACCGTCAGATCGTTTGCTAAAACTTTTTCTTGATTCCTTATGAGTTTCACACCATGCACCTCGGTCCCACTCGTCTCCCCGTCCCCTCCCCTCATACCTTCCTCTCACCCTTGCAACCTCCCCCACAAAACAAAACCACACAAACAAACAAACAAACAAACAAAGCATAGAGCACATCTCATCACGGAAGCCGTAGTATGTCACTGTGTCCCATATACATCCCTCGGTCCACACTTCTCCCCTTTCAAATATTTATTGCCATGGTTCATTGGTCTGGTTTGAGGTCTCTGGCTTCTGTGACATCATCAGTATTGGATCCTCACCGGGACTCCTCCTGGTCATTCTTTTGCTTCCTATGTCATGAAGATCCTGCTGCTTTGGAGCTGTCTGATTTTATTTCTTATAAACATGACCTTTGAGATCTTCCCAGGAGTCAAGGAATGTCTGCATAGAAAGATCTAGCCATACAGTCTCACTTATGGTAAATTTAATCAGTTCAAATTTGCGTTAAAATAAACAGTCCTGATTTAATATTCTGGGATAGGAAAAGAACAACAAAGAAAATCACACAGAAGAGATGCTAAACCTCACTCATTTCCACCTGTACTTTGGAGCCGTGGCATGGTGTGCTTGCTAGAAAGTTCCACTATATTGATATGTGTAAAGTATTGTGACCCCATAGTTCCTAAAGCCGCCATCTTTGTCATGACCTCAGGAGTGGAGTTAGCCTATGTCCAGATCAGCTTCCGAAGGTTCTTTGAAATGAGAGATGTAGGCATGAACATCCAACATGAATATATGCCCACACCCAGGGCATAGAACATTCTAGAATCTATACAATCTCCCCCTCAACAAGGGCAAGTCAGTAGGCTCCATCCTGATTGCCATTTCTGGTCTATAGATGCTAACTATCACTTTAGAGTTATTTCAAAGGTATACACACACACACACACACACACACTGTACACACACCAGTTAAAATCCATGGCCAGTCATGGATGCCTCCTCTAAAAGGCATAAAGAACATGCTCGTCACTTTTTCAAAACAGTGCCTCAAAAGTAAATACTGTCTTCTTTGGTGGATTCTTGCTTTGTAGACTCTGGAAAACCCCAAGTATGAACTGATCATCGAAGCTCAAGATATGGCAGGACTGGACGTTGGATTGACAGGCACAGCCACAGCCACCATCGTGATCGATGACAAAAATGATCACTCACCAAAATTCACCAAGAAAGAGGTAAGCCCCGGGACAGTGTTACAGGGCCCCTGTGTCTAAAATGCCCGAGCACTGGGAGACTAAAAGCACTTAGTCTTGTTAAAGTCCACAAGAAAATAACCTTTAATACCAAAGTGCCATTTCTATAGCACTGTGTGATGGCAGTCCTGTTACATTTTTTCCTATAATGGTAAGTACAGACAGAGAGGCCAGTCTGAACAGAGGTGATAAGGTACAGTGGATTTTGATAATTGCAAAACAGCCCATGGACATAAAAACACCTGAGTTATTGTGTATAGAGGACCATTGTTGCTAATGGGCACAGCCATGGGTTTCCCATATATATCAATGGAGCAGCACTCAGAGAGGGCTTGGGGATGTAAGCTCTCATTGTGCTGATGACTTGGCACCTACCCAAGAAGCCATAAGCACTACGCATGGGATGGACACATGCTAAGCTTCTTTTGGGTCAGAGCCAAAGCCACATATTTGATACCCTTCCTCCCCGGCTAATGAAGCACATGCTGCTAGTGAGATGTTGAGAGAGGGTGGTCGAGAAGGTGACAAGATGAAGGTAGTTATGGAGAACAGGTAGCTGGGACCATGTTGGCAGAGCAACAATGAAATTCTAAACATGGACCATCCTTGTCCAAAGGGCCATTGCATGTGTTTTGTGTCTATATTGTAAATGAGGGGGGCGGTACATATAAATGTTCACATGTGGGGGGCATATGTTTGTATGTGCAAGTATATACAGGTTTGTATGCAGGCATATGGGAGCCAGAGGTTCATATTAAATATCTTCCTCAGTAGCTTTCTTTATATACTTTATATACTTTATATACTTTATATATTGAGGCAAGGTCTCTTCCTTGAACCGGAGATTATGGATTCGGCTAATCTAGCTAGTCAGCTTGCTTTGAATACATCATCTCTGTCTCCTGAGCACTGGGATTGCAAGCTGCCATCATGCCCACCCAGCTGCCCTGTAAATACTAGGAATCCAAACACTTTTCCCTGGTGCCCTGCGAAGAGAAGATGGGTTGTAGACATGAAGGTCAAGCCTTGACAGCTCAGGGTGGAAATTCTGATCCTCTCAGTTGGGACTGTCTTGGATGCTGTCTAAGTGTTTTCTGGGATGAGCTTCTGCACACATGAGCATGTTCCACCGTGGGTTCACAGATGTGTGTGGTTGTTGAGGATATGTGTTTTCTGCATTTTCTTTATGTAGTGTCCCGTCTCATCGTGGCTAGGGTACCTTTTTTCTCTGTTTCAGATAAAGAGCTATTTAATAGAGGAGCTGTGACCAGTTACATGTAACAAGACTAGGAATTTAATAAAGATGTTTAACAAGACTAGGAATTCAATAAAGATGTTTAAGTCACATAAAACTTGCAAGCAGATGGTCCACGGAAAGTAACAGTAGCAATGTCATATCCGCTCCTGTCTTAGTTACTTTTCTATCGCCATGACAAAATACCATGACCAAGGAAACTTATAGAAAAAAGCATTTAATCTGAGGCTCGGGGATCCCAAGGGTTAGCACATGACCATCATGGTGGGGAGTGTGGCAGCAGGCAGATAGACATGGCACTGGAACCGTAGTTGAGAGCTCACATCCTTAATCCACAAGCATGAGGTAAAGAGTTAACTGAAAATGGCATAGGCTCCTGAAACCTCAAAACCTGCTCCCAGTGACACACCTCCTCCAAAAAGGCAGCCTGGGGTGCCATCTCTGTTTCCCTGGTAGCTCAAGAGCCTTACCTTCCTGGTGCCTTTAGCTTTTTCAGTATGAAGATCTTTTCTTAACTACCTAGTGATACTTCCCAATTCTTTTTCTCATGTCTGTTGGCCTGCAGAGCCTCCAGGAGTCACCCCACGTTAGATAGTAGCACAGGTAGTATCGTTTGCTACAGAAAGACGAAAACAAAAGACCTCGTCTTTCCTCCAGCAGAGTGAATTCTTTAAAATTTGCTTCATATGATTGATAGCCCAGAGCCTGCTCTGCCTTTAGAACACATTTCCCTATTGGAAAGCTTGTGTAAATGTTAAAGATTATTGTCACATTGGAGAAAGTCTCTATCAAGCTTCTGTCACATACATAGGAGTTGTTCATTTTCCAGTGGCCCCGTGTCATGGCTAATCTTTACAAGGATACCACATGTCCTCCAGGCTGTCATCCATGGCCCTGTTTTGTGGCCTGTATGAGTGCCGTGTTGTCTTTATTGATATGAACGTGATGAGTCGGCAAGCATGTAAATCTCTTTCTAATGGGTTCATTACACGGCTCCCTTCTTCGATGAATTTAGCAAATGATGAAGGAGCTATTTCACCTCTGCTGTGGAATATCTGCTTTTCTCATATAGAATTGGCTGAGGCAGGAAGATGTGGGTTTATGTATCACTTTTGGTCCCTAATCCAGTAAGGTTTTATTAGTATTGGTGTGTTCTCATTTTCCTGCCCCTCAACCCTAGCTACCTAGGCTACCGTTAGTCTCCATGGACTGGCTGTTCAGGACATTGCAGATCAAGAGAATCCTGCAGGATTCTATGTGAGTGGCCTCTGCTTAGCTTGTCTTCTAGGTTCCTCCATGTTGTAGAGCCAATCTATGCAGACATGAAACAGAGAAACTCCCCTTCTTCCCCCCCTTTCTCCACAAGTCTGAGACAATGTATTAATGTATTTACCTACCCTTCCACGATTCCATCACATCTATGTCAAGCATGAACATAGAGATTCTCCTGCCTTCAGATGGCATTTTCCTCCTAAGAGATCACTTTAAAACTCACTGCATCTGTATCTGGACACATAATTGCATGTCACCTTCGCTCAGTGGAGATTCAGCCCCACAGCCATATTTCTGAGAAAATTGAACCCATGTAAATTATTGGACTTGGGTGACTTTCCTGGAGGGTGGAGCCCAAGACATTTTAACAACCAGATAAAACTGGGAAAACTGGCCGGGCAGTGGTAGCGCACGCCTTTAATCCCAGCACTTGGGAGGCAGAGGCAGGCCGATTTCTGAGTTCGAGGCCAGCCTGGTCTACAGAGTGAGTTCCAGGACAGCCAGGGCTACACAGAGAAACCCTGTCTCAAAAAACAAAAAACAAAAAACAAAAAACAAAAAACAAAAAACAAAAAAAAAAACTGGGAAAACTGTTAAATGATTTTCCAAACAGCTCCCAACTTCCTCTTCCCATGAAGCATTCTATCGCCATTAGAGTGAAATTCATGAGAGCTTCTTTCGGGCCTTGGAATCTCCACTTAGCCAGCAGTCTCAGCTGAGATTTTTGAACAAAACTAAACCTGCACCACTGAGGTCTTCCTCTCAGGCTCTGGGCAGATGATGGCATAATCCCAAGCATAAAGAGATTGGATATTTGAAGAGAATAGAACAGCACACATAAGCATAAGCAACTTTCAACTCTGCAAACAGTAATGTTTTCACAAAGTCTGTCTAACCCCATACAAACCCTTCCTCTAAGGTCCAGCTCACACACTGCATCCTCAACTTGCCATCCCATAATTAAGGAGGATTTTTATGAAAACCGGCTGATGCTCTCTTTCCATGCTCACCTTCTAAGGAAAAACTCAGCTCATTGCTTTCTTCTCCCACACCAAGGATCATGGGAAACATGACATCCTCCACTGAATCTTCAAACTTCAGAGGCTCTTCAGGCAGGCCAGAGCCTGGGTTTCCTGTTGTCGGTTGGTTTTTTGTTTTTTGTTTTTTTTTTATAATCTATCTATCTGGGGGAGGGGTCCTGTGTCATGGCACCTGTGTAAAAATCAGAGGATGACTTCTGGGAATCAGTTCTCTCCTCCCACCATGTGGATCCTGGAGATTAAACCTGGATAATCAAGGTTGGCAGCAAGTATTGAGTCATCCCATCAGCCCAGAGAGGTGCCGAGCCATCTCATCAGCCCAGAGAGGTGAATTTATTGGCCACAAAGAGTAAAGAAAACCATTTCTCCAAGGAAAAGCCATGGCCTATGAATGGAAGCCATCTTCTAGACACCTCCTTTATAACTAAGGAAGAGGGGGGTGGCTTTACTCCCTCACTAACTGTTCTCTGGCAGCAGAGTGACATCCTATACACTGTTGAAACACCCATGCTGACTCTAGACTATGTTTAGTATGACTTAAATTGTGTAGATGTTTTTAAATGAAAAAAAAAAAAAACCTATCTATCTTGTGGCTGCTTCTTCCAGTTGCTTCTAGAGGTAGACCAGATAGCCAAGTGATTGATTGCATTCATCAGTCTTTTGTAATTATATTCATGATGTGTTGAGCTCCCATCATCCCTGTGTGAACTCCTATGCAAATTCTGAACCTCAGTCACCCTCTGGTGATGCTCAGAGGGTCAGGAGCAACTCAGTGTTGATAAAAAGCCATTTTTCACTTCAGCTGGCAGAGTCTCTGCACTGAGCCCCTCCACAGCAGTATCCTCTGAAGACTCCACTCATCTGCCTCTCTTCCCAGGCAACCGCCTCACACTCAAAGCAACAGCCACATGGTTTCTAAAATACCCACTGTGTGGCCCTGAGAATGTAGCATGGCTACTGCCAAAGTGCAGTTTGCAAAGGGTAAACATGAGTTCTGAATAAGAGCCAAGAGCCACGAGAGTGGAGCATGCTGGGACATGGCACAGCCTACACCTATAAACTGCCTTGTACTGAACCATTTTATAAATAAGATCATTGAGCCTTGGGCACAGTTGGTTGCACACACTGCTCACTGGCTACACCTACCCTCATTCTTCCACACCATCAACATACCCTGAAGCCTCTGTATATACATTCTGTTTCTTTTAACTCCAACTCTTTTCCTTTCCTTTGTACCTGAAAACCCCCCGGTTTAACCTTTAATGTCTAAGTTGTCAATCTCCCAGTTTGCTGCTTCTACTCTGTTCCAACACAAGTTTGACGTGCTGCTGGCCTAGTAATGCCATGTTGTCTTTGTGCTGTGTTCTCATTCTATAGGCTCCTGTGCTAGTTTCATTTCTGTTGTTATAATAAAGTACCCTGGCACAAAGCAACTTAGGGGAGAAAGGGTTTATTTCAGATAACAATTCTAATTTACAATCCTTTGTCGTGAGGAAGCCAAAGCAGGAACTTAGTCACTTCATATCCGCAGTCAAGAGCAGAGAGAAACAGATACATGCATGCTCATTTGCTTGCTTGCTTACTTTCTTGTGCCCAGCTCCAGTGCTCTTCTCTTATACAGTTTAGGACCCTCTGCCTAGGGAATGGTACTACCCACTGTGGGCATGGTGCTACCCACTGTGGGCTGTCTTTCCACATCAGTTAATACCATCAAGAAAATCCTCCAAAGATGACAAAAAAAAAACAACCTGTTCTAAACACTCCTTTGTTGAGACCCTCTTTCCAGGTGATTCTAGGCTGTATTAAGTTGACATTTAAAGCTAGCCACCACTGCTCCTTAATATCACTTGAGTGCTTTGGTAGCTATTAATAAACCATAGTGTCTTCATTGCTCTCCATTGTTTTCTGTAGCACTGAAAATGGGGGAGCAGTAAAATGATTTGAGATTTTCTTTTGTGATAAGAGTCCTACTTTGTATCCCAGGCTGGCCTTGAACTCATGGAAACCTTCCTGCCTACATTTCTCAAGTGCTAGGATTACAGATGAAAGCCTTTATACCCAGCTAGAGATGACTTTATTATTTGTGCAATATATCTTAATTGCAGACTGCATTTCAACTTCTAGTACAGTGTTAATGATCTTTCAAGTCTGTAATGCATAGCGTATTACATGTATGTCTTTGTCTGAGGTATATACACTGTTTTATTGTGTATTTCATTCTCTTGCAATACATACATATCTAACAGGCACACATCCCACTGTGATGTATAATATTTCCTTCCAAAGTGCCATGCAATCGCCCGCTTCTTTCGCCTCTCATAAACTGGACCATATCATCGTTAATGTTTAGTGACAACTGCTCTCAGAATTACCTAGGAGACAGACCTCTGGCCTTAGCTGTAAGGATATTCCCAGAGAATACCCTTCAACTTAGAAGTGAAGACATTCCCTAAATGTGGGCTGGATGCCTAATCTAAATAAAAGGCAGAGAACGGATCAGGGGAGCCTACTGAGTATCAACATCCCCTGCCTCTGCTTCCTGCTCTGTGGAGATGTGCGGTGAGGAATCCCATGTCTGCCTAGGTACCTTCCCTACAATGATGCACTGCACACTTAACCTATGGACCAGAATAACCTCTTGCTCACTTGAGTTGCTTCTTGTGGAGGACTTGGTCACTGTAGTGAGTAGCTAGCACATGGCCTATCAAGTACCAGCTACCTGATAAAATGATGAGTGAGGGATAGAGTATAAATTCCTAACAATGAACAACAGAGACCATCAAAGGTTAAAGGATCATATTAAAGGGGCCTACGGGGAGAATCTCACCCACGCCATAGGTTTTATAGGTGAGGTGGTACACATTGCTCAGTGCACACAGCGCATGCCCGTCTTCTGCGCCGCGGGAAGTTGCTACAAGTAAATATGGTGTCCCTCCACCACCACAGCAAGTCCCTAGCACTCTAATTCAGTCTTTCTGGGGTGAGCTAAAGGCCAAGATGCCTGGAGGGACATCCTTTTCAGAACTGAATCAACTCATCGCATAAACTGCCAGAGCCCGGAATCGTCTTTCTTATCAGCCAAGGAAGAAACGAGAAACAAGAAAATCCAATGTTGATAAATAATACATAAAGGAACCCTCGCAGCGGAGACAGTGAAGAGAATCCTGTGAGGGAAGAGGAACGGGCGAGAGAAAAGCCTGCACAGTTCCTGCTCATTTTCAGTTCTAAGTGAGATTAAACGGAGCAGCCCAGGATTGATTCCAATATATCAGCTGTTCCAGAGTAAAACCCAGTTCAGTCAGAGACTGAGCATTCTTCCCCAGGCTCCTGCCACACTTTATTCTTGCCGTTGACCTGCCCAGTTTCCAAGCTCGTGGCATTTTATGAGAAGGAACTTTGGTTATCTTTCTCATGCCTGTAACTAAAGACCCCTAAAAACAACTCACAGCTTTAGTCAGTTGTGGGAAGGTGACTAAGGCAGCTCACGCCATGGCAGACAGGAAACAGAGCTGAACCCTAACTGGTAGGGGCCAGGGGCAGATGTGGTCCCCAGGGACATGTAGGCCAGTGACAACTTCTTCCAATCAGGCTCCACCTTCCACAGTTTCACCTTCTGATCATTTATTCAGGGGTGTGTGTGTGTGTGTGTGTGTGTGTGTGTAACTTGCACAGAATGCTAGGTCCCTATGTTCTTTGACACCTCTGGGGTCTCAGGACCAGCCTAAACCTTCCACATTAGTGTACTGACTTCCACATCTAAAGCCCTAGATGTCACCTGTTCAAAGAGCAGCCCATTCACAGCTGGACAGTTGGGGAGTTACTCTTTTATATATTTCTGTGTATATGTGTATACATGTGTGTAAATGTGTATGTCAACATATATATTGTATATACACTTTTGCTTATGTGTCTATATGTGTATATAATGTGACATATATGTCTATATTGGTGCCTACAGGTATGTGTAAGCTTGTAAATATGTGAGCATATTCGTGTATACAAGTATGTCTATGTGAATATATATCTCATATATGTATATATGTATGTATGTGTATACATATACATATTCATATATGTGCCTATAGATGCATATGTATGTATGTGTATACATAAATGTATACATGTATTTGTGTGTATATATGTATGCATATATTTAATTGTGAATGTGTGTATTATATATATATCATATGTATCTATGTATAGGTATGTATCTGTGTCTATGTATAGTTATGTATATATATATATACATGTATATGTGTGTGTGTGTCTATATGTAGGTATATGTGTGTCTATATTGGTTTGTAGATGTCTATATGTAGATGTGTGTGTCTCTACCTTGGTTTTTTTATGTCTCTATGTAGCTATGTGTATTTATATAAAGATACATGAATGTATCTATTTGTAGGTGGGTGTGGGTGGGTGTGTAGGTATGTGTGTGTGCCTATATGTAGATATGTGTGTAAGTAGATATGTATATTGAATGTCTGTGTGAAAGACAGGATCTTCACATGCCTGGAGAGCATAATCTGTTCTCGGATCTGCTGACTGCCCTAGAGTCTGGGCAGAGCATAGCATCCTCAGGGTCTGCATTTTATTTGAAGGTGATGGGCAGAAGCCCCTCCTCTACCAGGAGACAGGGGTGACACTGAGGCAGCAGAATCTCCAGGTTTCTGTCACCTGCACTGCAGATCAGATTTTTCCCCCTTCTACCTAGACATGTGAGCAGCTGATTTGCAAAATCAAATTGAACTTGCTGCTCTGTCTAAAAGCATTCTACAAGCTTAATGTTTACCTATATTTTTTAAATAATTTTTTAGCAATGCTTTTGGGGTATAAAGTCAGCAGGGAACCAGAAATCAGAATCCTGGCCTTTTCTCCAATATCAACATAGAGTGTGCATATAAAAAAAAAAAAAAAAAAAAAAAAAAAAAAAAAACTCAATACTGTTTGTTGAATGCATAAATTTTCATGGTAACTTGGTAATCGCCACCCTATAAAAGCTCTTGTCCTGGTGTTTCCACTGCTGAGTAAAAATGACTTCAGTATTTGTAGCGGGCTAGACTCATTTCAGATGGAATAGCAAACTGTAATTGCCCTGTACAAGAAGTACCAAGTTCAAGGGAAAATAGCTCAGCCGATTCACTGCAGACCTGTACCTGCGCAATTTACCTAAATAGAGATGGCCCAGCAAAGTTGTCGTGAGCTGGCTGGAAACCCCTCTCTGAAGACTTTTAAAATATATTTTATGGTCAAGGTGTTGCTGAATTCTCCCAGGATTAATTCCTATCCAGCCAAGAAAAATTGCATCTTCCCATTTACATTCTAAAGTCTGAACTTTTACTTTATAAATGAATTTTCCCTCCAATTCAGGAAGTGCTGGCTGCATTACAAATTTTAATGCTGCCATTATGGGATCATAATTTTAAGGACCCAGGGTTCTCCGAGGGCCCCAGCAACATGGCATCTCTCCACTTTATTAAAATGAATGAGCAGATGTACAATATATTTCTGCCGAGCTATCATCTAAATTCATAAGCTCTTTCTCATGTGTCTGAAACCCATGTTGGATTCCCATTTTCTCGCCTTAAAAGAAAAAAAATTGCACCCCCTCGTTTATCACTCTGGGGACATAACTAGAAAGTTGACTCTTCTCTGATTCACTTTGGACCAGTGTCCCCGATGCAATTTAAATTCCATCCCTTCAAGGCTGCTCACTGGGGGCAAGGAAGAGGGACACATGCATCCACTGAACCATTCCTCAGTCATCTATGTCAGAGACTGACATAAATTCACCTGAGCTGACACCATCCTGGTAACAGCAGAGATTTTACAACAGCCTGGAGTCTGTTCAATCGCATAAGACCGTCTGGAAACACCACACTTAAAATGTGATGTCAGGAACCGTGAGGCATCCTCACGTTCATCTTTATGAAACACTCACACGACTTTATTTCTCAAGCGCTGATTTTGCCCAAGGGTAGTGATAAAGATGTTCATCCAGGGTTTAAGAGACAGCTCAGCCTGGCTCCAAAGATCTATGTGATGGTCTCAGACTGGCCCCGTATTTCTGCATGGCTATCTTCAGGCTGTGTGAGCTGAGGCACAGGTTCAACCTCTCTGAGTCCTCAGGTTCCTGTCGAATCAAATACAGTGTAGTCTTCCGAGGCCAAGGTCAGTAATACTTGGCAAATACAGTGCCTGGCATGTGGCTTCATAAAGAGGCCAATACAATAATTACAACATCTCAGAGAGGGGCTTCTGCTCCAGAACAGTTGGGCTGAAATTGCAGTGCACGGCCACTACACACATGCCCGTGTGCACGCTCGCACACGCATACACACACAGTTCCTCCTTTACCCACCTGCTAAAACAGTTCAGAGATGAGAAGAAACTTGCTTCATATCCAGCAAGTGCAATCAATGAATGGAAGTTGAAGAAGATGCAGAATTGAACCCCCGGGTTATCTGGCAGCAAGCTGCCCCCAGAAGAATTCTGTTTATGAGATTCTGCCGTAACTGGGCAGTTAACACTTGCCTGAATGTCTAGGTTGGCATGGAAATCTGCCCTGAGTCTCTAAATGCATCTCAGGTCCATTGGGGCTCTAATAAAATTCCGAGTGCTTGGTTTGGATTTGGTTTTGCCTTTACTTTTTTTTTTCTTTCAGTAGCTCTGTTGCTTGGAGGAAAAACATCATGTTAACTTCATTTGCTTGTGTCCTGCAACCAGCCCATCATTTCAAACACGGCTGGTCTTTTTCCCTCTTACATGGTGGTCAGGGGAGATGAATTCCTAGTTCCTGAAAGATAAAAATGATGGAGTTCTTTCATTTAGCCAGAGACATAGCAGCAGGTGGACAGTATCAACAGCACGGGTTCCAGAACAAGAAGTTATGGCCAGGGAGAGGAGGCAGGAGAGAAGTTATGTAAAGATGACCAGGCCTGCTCTCTGAAGCCATAAAGCAGCATTTATCAGTCTGCACTGGAGAATGCTGTGGGGAGGGGGGGGGGGCGGTTGCAGTGCCTCAGGATGCTTCCTGACTAGAGCTGATTTAAGCATCCACAGACAGTTCATATGACCCACCCCCAACCCCATCCACCAATGAGCTCGTGGTTCAGTCTAGGTTACAAGGATAAATGTCAAGGTCATGGAGCCTAGAGCCTCTAAAAGTGATTCAAATTTGTCATTCTCTCTCTACCCGAGCAAGTTCTCAGTCCAGCTGCCTTCTGACAAGGCTGAGAATGCTTTGACATTCCAGCAAGGAAGCAAATTCCACTGGCAGGGACATGGAAAGACAGTGGCCTCAGAATCTTAAATATAATGAAGCCAGTGTTTAGAATCCAGAGTGTTTCAGAAGATAGGCTCCAGAGAGAACACAGATGATCAAAGTGGAGACAATAAGGGTCTATGAAGTGCCCTCTCTCTCTCTCTCTCTCTCTCTCTCTCTCTCTCTCTCTCTCACACACACACACACACACACACATACACACATACACACACTTGCTTATGTATGTATACAAACTTACACATGAACGTGCACACAGATACACACACTTGCACGTATATATATAGACTTACACATTAATACACACAGACACACGCTTGCATGTGTATGCATACAAACTTACACATAAATGCACACACACACACACACACACACACACACACACACACACACGGTTCACAGAACATCTCAGAAAAGGGGACAGAAAAGGTGTAATAGCCCCATAACCCTGGGGTCAGGAGGACCAGAAAGAAACAATGTTTTCTGGACATGACAGGAAGCTGCACTCAGGAATTCCGAGCAGGTGTGGTTGCCCACCTGCAACCAAGCCAGTCAGCACTCGGCAGTGGAGGAGCCCATGAGTCCCTATCTGTAACTAAGAAGCATTTGCAACCTCGATTTGACTACAAGGGCAACATTGTATCGTTCAAAAGCCTCACTGGGGAAGATGGATGTAGCTCAGTGACCTGGCATTCCATCCACAATACTGGAGACCAAACCCCAGTTTTCCTCCTAGCTTCTCTTCCATTCTGGGATAGCTGAGAGTTCCCCAGGAGTGTTCCACTCCACTCCATCTCTGCCATTCCCCAGCTGCTGGCTGTAACAGTCCCTAGCCTCACTCAGTCTCAGCATCTTCACCCTTGCCATGAGATGTTGGTAACAGACGGCCACCATCTCTGTTCAGGACCCCACACTGACAGCTTTTGGGTATGCTCACATTTGAGTGCCAGGATCTCTTCAGGATGGATGTGGGTCCTGCTGGGCTCTCCACTCACAGATGAGGAACAGGAAAGTTAAAGTGCTTAAGTAACAATGGCTGGGTCACATTCCTGAGGCTACCTGGGATGTAGTTCTCACCTGGATGAGTGTGGTTTCATGGTTTGAGGACTCTGCATGGGTCTCATTGTGTACAGTGCTTTGGGCTGTTTGAAATATTCTCATCCAGCTGGACAAGGTGTTGTACCCATAATCATTAAATACTCAAGAAGCTGAGATGGGTAATAGATTGTGAGTCTAGGACCAGAGGGCCTTGCTTACATTATTTCTTAGTAATTGTGGTGCTTCTCACCCATGGTTCTGTCCCTATTGTTCTCCTGTACTTCTATTTTATTTCAAATATAGAAACTCAATAGAAACATGCAGTATTTAATTCTATGAAACTAATCTTTACACTAAGCTTAAAGCACCATATGTTTATCCAAGTATGAGCGTATGCTAGTGCTTTATTTCTTTTCATGGCTGAGTAGTATTTCATGGCATGGATATACCAGAGTCTACTTAACCATTTACTCCAGGAAAGACACCAGCTGGTTTCTAGATCTTGGGTGACTCTCCTGTAAATATTCATGTGTAGTTTTTTGTGTCTGGCTTTTGCTTTTCCCTCTGTACTAAACAGCCAAAGGTAGCAAATGTTGAGATACAATGTTTAGAGAGTGTTGGTTTCAAAAGAGACACTAAACTATCTTCCTCAACTAGATAATACCTCATTCTGAGTCTTTCCAGGTTCTATTAGTTAGGGTTGACCATTAAAACTAACTGGTACAATAGTAGTCTGAATATGGGGGAGTGTGACTTGTCGGAGTGTGACTTGTGGATGCTTCCTCAGATGTAGCTTAGTCTTTTATTTCTTGCTAACTCCATTGCAGACCAATGGTTTTGGCTGATACTATCTAATCTATACATTCTCCTATAGACTGTATTTTGTCTAATGCTCTCTGATCTACACGTTCTCCTATAGATGGTGTTTTGGGTGTCAAAGACTTGTTTTCTCCCTTACATTAAAGTTTTTCTACAAGTTCTGTGGGTTGGTGTGTCCCATGATCCATTGTGGATTAACTTTGTACTGAGCGTAAAATGCAGGCTGAGGTCATCTGTTTGACGGTGGGTGAATGATTGTCCTGGTTCCATTTTAGAGAGCCTGGCCTGCTACCTTCAGGCTGCTACTCTATAAACATACCATTTGCTCATGTCTGTGCAGGCCTGTTTCTGAGTTCTCTATTCTGTCAAGCTGGTCTTCATCTCTCCCTCTACCCACACCACCCCATCTTGGTTACCATAGAAACAGTACACATGAACTGTCAGGTGCAGTGGCTTTTCACACTTCATATGTTTTTTCAAACATATTTTGGAGGGCTGGAGCTGGGGCTCACTTGGTAGATTGCTTACCTGCCACATACAAAGCCCTGGATTTGCTCCCCAGCACCTCATAGAACTGGCTGTAGTGGTGGACACTACCATCCCAGCATTTGGGAGGCAGAGACAGGAGCATCCAAAGTTCAAGATCACCCTCAGTTGTATAGAAAGTTTGAGGCCAGCCTAGGCTAGATGAGACCCAGTCTCAGAACAAAAATTTGGAAAACAACTTTAGATGAACATTAAATAGAATAGCCTTTATCCACTCCAACATTATTTTTATTAGAACATAGTTGATTCATACTTGATACAGACATGTAACACACATATACAACACATGTACATGTATGTCACATGTGCATGTGTATGTCTAGCAGAGATCAGCAGACCACTTACCCAACAGATAGCTGCGGGTGCCAAATACCGCTACCTGATTCTTCCCTTGACTGATATGAGAGTTTGCCTTTAATTCACAAATGGAGGCTCACACGGGTTTGCCATCCCTGTCTTTCTCCAGCTCTTCACTTTCATGTGCCATGGAGAATACTGTTCATTTCGCTGGGTGGCCTTGAGGATGTGGAACACACTACCTATTGTATGCTTGCAGAGCAAGCCTCAGTTGGTGGTGATTGCCTAGAACTCATGCCAATCCTCCTGCCTCAGCTTATCAAGTGCTGGGATGGTAGGCATGGAGCCTACAAACCCCCTGCTCCCACGCCCCATACACACGCCACCATTCACGAAAGTCCAAAGACCTCAAAGCTTTCACCATTATGAGACCATCGGTAGCACACGGGAGCACAGATCTGGGCCTCTCAGCCCAGGGTTCCTTTCTATCAGAGCTTCTCCTTCGCTCAAGTGAGCACTCGCTGAGCAAGCTGATACTCTCGGGCCTTTGTATGAAGTCAAGCCAAGCCCTTCCTGACTCCTACCCTCCAACGCCTGCCCACACACACAACCCATGCCCAGCCCCACAAACTCCGCTCAACCCTCCTCTAAGTGCGAGCCCTTGCAAAGCTGTCTATCCGCTCCCTGAAAACACAAACTAGAGCAGCTTTTCTCTGCATCTTGAACTTGGAAAGGGGCGGTAACCAGGGCACCTGGGAGCCCAGCCTCCCAGCTTGGCTCCTCCTCACCAATCAATGAACCAAGCTTGTTCCTGGGCTCCTGCAGCTCAGAACTATAAAAGTCCTATAACCCCCATTCTCTTCATCTCGTGGCTGCCTTCTGATAAGCGCCCCCCCCAATGACACTCAATCTCCCAATGTCATTAGCTTAACACACTTTCTTTTCACTAAGTAAGCCACAGGCTCTAACATCATCCTATACAATAGATTTCCCTTTTGATCAATAACATCAAACAATTTACTACCTCGTTCATTTTAACGGCCCCCTGTTGTGTTCTGGTTTAAGGACGCCTCACAGACTGACCAACTGCCTATCAATAGACATGTTAGTGGCTCCTGGTTCTCATTTTTATAAATATTACTATAGAAAAAGGGGGCACTAATGTGTTTCTTCGTGACATAGGTACAGGTCTTTGTAGTTAAGTTCAAAAGCAAAACGCCTGGCCCAGCAAGTCTCATGTGTGCAGACCCATAGGAAGGCCACAAGCTACCATTTTTCAAGCAATGTCTACCTTGTTTTTGGAGACAGCTCTCTGTCTCTCTGTGTGTGTCTCTCTCTGTCTCTCTTTCTCTGTCTCTCTCTGTCTCTCTCTCTGTGTGTGTGTGTGTGTGTGTGTGTGTGTGTGTGTGTGTATGTGTGTGTGTGTGTGTGTGTATGTGTGTGTATGTGTGTGTGTCCAAGGAGGCTACGCTGGCGCTGACTAGTAAACCCCAGGAATCCCTGTCTCCATTCCCAAGCACGGTTACTACAAGCATATGGCCACCATACCTAGCTTTTTTTTTTTTTAACATAACTGATTCTAGGGATCAAATTCATTTCCACATGCTTAAGGTAAGCCTTTGGTTACCTCCAAACCATGGCCCTTTTCTTAGTCTTGTTACTTTCAAAAGCCTTCCCCTCTGTCCCCCTCCATCACTGAACTAGTGTGGACTGCTGAAGCAAGATAGACAGCCCCTGCACAAACGGGCTCCAGCGGACACTAAGAGGATAGCGCCCATGCTCCAGAAGTTTCCCTGGTACTTGTGCAGGGAGCAGAGGTAGAAATTTAGATCCATGAGAAGACCCACATGAACACTGGTCCTCTCAGTACAACGGGACCTTAAGGACAGTGGGCTCTGTGCATCTCTGTGGGTGTGGGCTGGAATCTGCCAAAGAAGCACTAAGAGGAGGCAGGAAGGCTATGGGGCAGACAGACAAGGCGGGAAAGCTGATAGATCCGCAGTGATGGATGCCTTCAGTCTCAGCACTTGGGAGGCAGAAGGTTGTGAGTTCCAGGTTACCCAGGGCTACATAGTGAGACCCTGTCTCAAAAAAAAAAAAAAATTGAAAATGTACCTTAGAGCCTGTCTTGTGCTGTAATGACTCCATCCAAGGGTTTACTTAGCTGGCAGGTTCCTCCTAGGTCTAGAAGCTAAATGTCACCAATCCCTGTCCCAAACCCCTTGCCATGGGTATTGTAGAAAACAGACATGCATGGTCTATTACAAAAGGTCAGAGAGCCCACCCCCTTGCTCTGTGAGGTGGCCATGAGCCAGTGGGCCATGGCCCACTCGAGGAAGCTGGAAGCTCATGATCACAAATCTAGAGGGTTCCCTGACTCAGAATCTCTCTGTACATGTCCCCTCAAGAAGTTTCTTGATTGGCAGCAAGATGGTTCAGTGGGTAAAAGCGCTTGTAGCCAAAGCTGATGATGTGAGCTCAATCCCCCAGGACATACACGGCGGAAGGAAAGAACAGACTCCCGAGAGCTGTCCTCTGACTCCCACGTCTGATCTGTGGTATATGCACACATGAGAATAAATAAATAAATGTGCATTTTTTTTAAAAAGGCCCTTGGTTCTAGATTTGTAGCAAGAGCAAAGACAATTCATGAAGAACAGGGCATACTCCCTGGAAGGACCGTGACAGAGGGGTGAGTGCAGGGGTCACAGCAGACGTCTCCCCCATACAGACATGCTCCCTGTATGAGAGTCACGTGTGTATACTCCATACAAGGAGCCAGGAGGCAACCAGACAACAGAACAGGCCTTCCCAGGCTCTAGAATCTTTCTCAAGGGACTGTGTTAATCAGACTTTATGTTATGAGAGAAACAACTTTTTAAAAAGCAAATATTTATTTTGCCTCATGATTCTGCAGTCTGCTGGCTCCATCACTGTAGGCCTGTGGAAAGTCAGGACAAGTCATGCAAGAGTGCATGGATGAGGGGGATCCTCACCTCATGCAACCTGGAAGCAGACGGGGTGACAGGAAATGGGAGGAGACCGCACAGACAGTCCTATATCCATAGGCATATCCCCAGCCACCTACTTTCTCCAGCCAAGCTCTGCATTCTGTATGTCCACCAGTTTCCTATAGATTATTTGGGTCAGATCTATCAATGCAATGGATTAAACCCTTGAGAAGGCCAGAGCCCTCCTCTCCTGGTCTAATTGTTCTAGAACTGCCCTCACAGACAGACACTAGGGTGAGCCTCACTCTTCCTCCACGTCACCTCACAATGAAGCTGATGTCAAGACCAGCTGTCACATGCATCTTCTGGAAATTCTGAGGGCTACTTAGATTATGTAGAATGTAGGTTTTAAGAAGATGACCTTTGAGTTGTGACCTGCTCACTGTGACCTGCCAGTACTTCCTAGGTGGTCACTGGTCATCCCTGTCAACACCCCATACACATAGTGGAGCCTAAGGCTTAGTTACCAACTCCTTCCCTCAGCTGGACTTGAAGTCCCATCCTGAGATGGGAGACCTTCAACCTCTGGGTTTCTGTTGCTGTGGAAATTCCTTGTCTTTGTCTCTTCTGCCACAGACATCAGGAATAACGAAAATACTGCAATACAGCTTAATTTAGCCAATTTTTCCTACTTAAGAACTTGACTTGGGGAGATGGCTCAGCAGTTAGAGAGCATCCTGTTGTTGCATGGAACCCAAGTCCAGTACCCCAGAACCCATATCTAATAGCTCACAACCACCTGTAACTCCCTACTCCAGGGTATCCCAAGCCCTCTCCTGTCCTCCCAGAGACACTGCAAACCCATAGATGCACACCCAAATCCCAGCAAACAGGGGAGTCCTGTTTAAGGGCATGGCTCCTGGTATATCTAATGTGCTCCATTGACGGCCACACACCCAAGAGTATATAGAGAATACTAACAGAATGTGGTGACTTTAAAAGAAAACCATGAAGACAGAAGATTGGGTGGGGAGTGGAAGGGGGTGTGTCCAGGAGGAGGTAGAAGAGGCTAAAGATGTTCAAACTACAGTGTATGAAATTCTCAAAGAACCAATAATTTTTTTGAAAAAATTGTTTATTTGCTTTATATGTGTGAGTGCACTGTCGCTGTCTTCAGACACACCCAAAGAAGGCATCGGATCCCATTACAGATGGTTGTGAGCTACCACATGGTTGCTGGGACTTGAACTCATGACCTCTGGAAGACCAGTCAGGGCTCTTAACTTCTGAGCTATCTCTCCAACTCCCAATAAAATATTTTTATAAATAAACAAAAATAAATTTAAAAAGAAGTTGACCTGTGCAAAAGTCGAGCCCACATCCTGCCCCTTCCCTCTCTTCTGTCTTTCTCCTCCCCTCTCCCTTTCTCCCTCCTCCACACCCATCCTGTCTTTATCTTTCACCTTGTCTCCCTCCCCCCTCACCCTCCTGTTCCCACTCATCTCTCCTTTATTCCTCTTCAGACCCTCTCCTCAGTGCCTCATCCTCTTTCTGTCTCCTTTGCTACCCATCCCCAGCACTCTGGTGTCTCTCCATCACATGCTCTATCCCCTGCTGCCTGTGGAAAGTCTTGTCACAGAAAACAGATTCAGCTTAAAGATTTTGATATCAAACTTGGAGTCATAACCTGGACCCCAGGTCAGGTCCAGCCATCGGTCCTTTGTGAGACAATTAAAAGAGAGAGAGAAAAAAAGAAAAGACGAGAGCCTAAGAGAGACAAAGAGATGGAGCGAACCCCTCAAGTTCATCATCAAGGTCTTGAAGAGAAATTAAAGTTTAAACAGAGGATCAAAGTCTAAACGGTCCTTGTCAAGGTGTGGTCCTGCCCACACTGACCCATCACTGTCTAGGCATCAGGCCCACCCTGTAAAGTGGTCTGACAAGTCATTAAAACTATGTAAAATCTCTTCCTGAGGTAAATTCCCCTCTGGCTTCCCTTTCTTCCCTTCTCCCAGCTTGAGACTCCTGGGAAAAGTCCCATTTTGGGGGGTGGTCTTTCATTTGACACAAATGTCTCTTTCACTTCACTTGTGACAGGCTGGTTACAATGTCCCCTTTTAGTGTTGCAAGCTCCTTCTGTTAGGCTGTCTGTGCACCATGTGGACCACCCAGCCAGCTGGGCCTGCCATGGTCCTTCCTTCTCCCACACCTAGTAGTCCTGGAGAGGGTAGTCAAGGTTTCCCTTGGAATGTGGCTCTCCTGTCCTGTGTGAGGTTCTTTAAAGGGCTCTGTTGGCACCTGTACAATCAGACCCATCAAGGGTTTTTAAGCAGTGTGTTTCTACCACAATTACATCTCAGCGATGATCACTTATATTGTTCCTTGATTGCAAATAAACTTGCATTGTGTGGTTTAGTATCTCTAGTTCTGCATATCTTCTCTTTCAGTACAGGATGCAAGGTGAGGAAAGGGGTCCCTCCAGTGAAGGAATCAGGGAGTGGGGTGCGGGAGGCTTCGCTCTGTTGTTTTGTCTTTATTGCTGTCTAAATTGAAGAATCTTGAACACACAAATCTGAAGGCTGAGTGGAGATGCAGGACAGGAAGAAAAACACTGAGGAAGAGAGAGGGAAAGGACCCCAGAAGAAGGTCCACCCTGAGCAAGGGGAACCACATCCCTTGTAGCAGCCACTACAGAGCAAGAGCTTGCTGCTCCCCGTGCTGGACACATTGAGGACCCCTGCCCTCCTGGGCCTTCCCTCTTCTGGGGTCAGGCCACCACAGCACCTGCTGAAGGAGGACTGAGGTGTTGGACAGGCTTCTCAATGTGGGATCTGTGAATCTGACACAGAGGACTGGGTCAGTCTTGCAGCCCCAGCTCAAAGGTGATGCTGATAGTGGAGGTACCAAGACATCTTTGTTAGGGAGGGTCCAAACATCATGGTGGGAAAGGAACCCCGGCAGGAATTCTGCCTTGACAAATCAGCCTGGGCCTGAACATAATTCTAACTGGACCAAATGCAAGATGTTCTGTCCTTATTCTCTAAGACCTGTGGAGATACTTGACAAGTAGCACAGCTTTAGGGACCCTCTTCTTAGGGGGATAGTGACACTGGACCCAGGCTGAGAGACCTGGTATCTGTTGCCCATGGTCCACTGACTGCCCAGATGTGAGGTATATTTACTGCAGAGTGACAGGTGAGCAACTGTCAAGGAGAACAAAGAACAAACAAGCCCACCTTTCTTCTTTCATGAAAGGGATTATCAGTCGCTAATTCAAAAATTGTAGAGCAATAAAAGCTACATCAATAATCTCCATAATAATTATAGTCTTTAGTCTTAGCCTTGAATGCATTCCGAGCTACGTCTGATTCAATTACATTGTAAGATGTTATTGTGCTTTTCCGTGTTTCCCTACAAGGTGTGGCCGTGGGACCAATGTGCTCACTCATCTTGTTCTGTGGCATTGTGAACACCACTGTTCATAGGCACAGGACTCACAGGAAGAGCTTAAGTAGACAAGGAGTACGTGCCTGCTGGTCACACACACACACACAACACACTTGCATCTCACAAACGTGCGCATGCACGTACAGACTCATACCCCCGGGATATCTTGAAGTGAGTGGGAGGACATTTTCAGGAACTTCATCGTGAGAGTCCAAGTGCCACTGGTCCCTGGAGGGTAGGAGCCCAAATCCTGCTGCTGGAAGGCCTGAGACATGGCACAGCAGGTAAGGGGACTTGCTCCTCAATCATGAGGTTCACGGCAGGAAGCTCATAACATCTGTAACTCTGGCTCCATGGAATCCAGCGCCCTCTTCTGGCCTCTATGAGTATTTGCACATGCCTGTTCATATTCGTTCATACAAACACATCACACAGATACACAAACAAAATGCCTTCCTTTTTTCTCAAAAAAAGGGGGGGCATTCAATTGGGAAGGGACAGCTGGGGCTGGGGCATGGAGAGTTGGAGCAGAGTTGGGGGTGGCCATATACATTTGTGTGATTCTCAAGAAGAGTAAAGGAAAAATACTTTTAAATTGCTGCAAGGCTTCCCAGTCTCACAGCCCCAAGACCCCAAGAGCCACTGAGTGATCCCTAGCCCCAAATGCTAGGAAGGTGAGGCTGAGATGCCCTCCATTGGTTACGAGGGCAAGTACTGGTTGGGATATTCACGGCTACAAGAGACATAAGCTGTCAGCGACTCAGGGACAAGGGAGTGGCTCCGTTGGTGGGGATATGGATCTGGGAGAGACACGCTACTCTAGGAAAAGCCACAGAACAAAAGCTGTTTCTTTATTCCTGTTCCCCATGACGGCATTCACTGTGACAGTCATGGCTTCTTTGCCCATCTTCTCTGTGCTTCAGCTAACAGCGTGTGCTAGACAGAATACTGTGTGCTGGACCATCACCTGGGTATATTGTAAATAGTTCTCATGACGATATAGTTTGCTATCACCCAAGAAGTTTAGGTCTGTTCATTATTCCCATTTTCCTGATGAAAAATTGAGGCCCAGCCATGCAGATAGCTCAGTAAATAAAGGGCTTTCTGTGAAAATATGGGAACCTGAGCTTGGATCCCCGGAACCCCCACAAAAAGCCAGGCACAGTGGCACTGGGGGACAGACACACAATGGTGCCTGGAGCCCAGTGGCCATTCTACACAAAACAGTGAGCTCCCGGTTCAGTGAGAGGACCTTGTCTCAGAAATAAAGCAGAGACTGAGGAAGACACTCCTACATACACACACATGCGCACACACATGTACACACACATGCACACCAATATATGCATGTACTCCTATATTAACACATACATATACCACACAAAAAAATTGAATCACAGAAGACATTAAGCAAACAGCCAGCTAAGGAGATAGAGAATCTCATAGCAGTAAACACAGTCGGTTTTCTTACTGGTCTCTTTCCGTGTAACAAGTGCTCTAGGGACCCTCTTTCCCCACAGACATATACTCTATACAGCCACCCTGGGATCAGAGCCCAGAAAGAAGGGAGAATGGTTCAGCCAGTCCTCCTTCTGTTGTGGTACCCAGTTCCCAAGGGAACAACACTCAGCCATCTCTTCTCCCCGTGGGACTCAAGATGTTCTCAGGAAGCGTGTGGTTGTGCCGGTGGGAATTACAACTGGGCCCGTGAGGGCGATTGGAAACGGGAACCAACAGTGCAGAGACAATGGATTTCAGGCTGAGGCATTCGGGGTTTAAATACAAATTAGAAGCTGCAAATCAGTTTCCAGTGTGAATCCGTACAAATCCTTCATAATAGGAGCAGAGGTTTCTCTTGTCCTTATTTGTACGGGGTGTTGGCATCAGGAGCCTAACCAAGTGTGTCAGTTCCCCCCGGCTCGGGGGGATTAAAGATGTTCTCTTCCTAGCTTCGATGGCTGTCAGTGCAAGAAGGAGACTGAAACCACAGGCTCTGGGGACCCTTTCAGAGTTTGCAGTAACCCAATCAGTACCCCACTAAAACTGAGAATTGGGAGGCTCCTCTGTGGTACCCATCCTTTGTACCATGGAAGGGGGGGGCTCAGAAATCATCTTTTGTGGAAGCTGAGACAGCAGCTCAGGGAACTAGCTAAGAGCATGTGTCTCCACACACATGAGAGGTGAGACAGGGGGCCATGTGTACCTACAATGACCCAGATCTACACCCCTTCTAGCATGGAGTCAGCACACACAAAACCATTCTACTCCTGGGTTAGTATCCCACAGAACGAACGCATGTGGCTTATATGTGGATGCTGAGACCGGAAGCCAGCAGCCATGTGTGGATAAAATACTTCGTTGTGTCTGATGGAGCACCCTCTCGTCATTCAAAGGAATGAAGTATGAACTTGTGTGACCACCTGAGGACGCTACAAAAAATACAAGAACCCAGACACACAAAGCCACACTATGTAGCCCATTGGAGACAAAACTGAGACAGGAGGCAGGCGGCCTTCTGCAGAGGAAAGGGATTTGAGTGAGGGGGCAGTGGACACGGATAACGGGTGCAGGGTTTCTTTACAAAGAGATGAGAATGTTCTGAGGTTGACTAAGAAAGTGGTGTATATCTGTTTTGGTTGTTTGTGTTGTTGTTGTTGTTGTTGTTGTTGTTGTTGTTGTTGTTGTTGTTGTTGTTAAGACTAGGTCTCACTATGTAGCTCTGGCTGACCTGGAACCTTCTATGTAGACCAGACTGGCCTTGAACTCACTGAGATCCACCTGCCTCTGCCTCCTGAGTGCTGGGATTAAAGACATCCACCACCATACAGGGTGGTTTAAAAGTCTGAGCATCACTAAAGTTCATTCCACTGTATGACTTAAGTGGTGGATTCTACAGTATGTCAGTTATATCTCAATAAAGATGGTGGTAAAAACCCACAGCCCTATGTCTAAAGACTATAGCTGCAGTCCCCCTGAAGACCACCTGTCCGTGAACTCTGGATGAACTTGGGTCTTCTAAAGGTGGGAAACCTTTTTAGTTGATTTAGCTTGAATCATCTGTTTTTCTATAATCTGGGAGTCAAATCAGATCAGGCAAAGTCTTTGCTCTGGGGGGTAGTACTCTTTTTTAAATATATATATATATATATCTTTAATATGATTTTTACAGTCCAGTTGTTCTCCCCCTCCCAGTCAGCCCTCTGACAGTTCCTCATTCCATTCCTCCTCTCCCATCTCCAAGAGGATGTCACCACCACTCCCCACCCTACCAGGCCTCCCCACTCCCTGGGGCCTCAAGTCTTCCCATGATTAGGTGCGTCTTCTTTCACTGATGTCAGACCAGGCAGTCCTCTGCTGTAGATGTGCTGGGGTCTCATATCAGCTGGTGTATGCTGCCTATTTGGTGGCTCAGTGTCTGAGAGATTTTGGGGAGAAGGGGGTCCAGGTTAGTTGAGACTGCTGGTCTTCCTATGGGGTCACCCTTCTCCTCAGTTTCTTCCAGCCTTTCCCTAATTCAACCACAGGCGTCCCCAGCTTCTGTCCATTGGTTGGGTGTAAGTATCTGCATCTGACTTGTTCAGGTGCTTGTTGGGCTTCTCAGAGGACAGCCATGCTAGGCTCCTATCTGTAAGCACACCATAGCATCAGTAATAGTGTCAGGCCTTGGAGTCTCCCCTTAAGCTGGATCCCAGTTTGGGCCTGTCACTGGACCTCCTTTCCCTCAGTCTCTTCTCCATTTTTGTCCCTGCAATTCTTTTAGACAAGAACAATATTGGGTCAGAGTTTTTGACTGCGGGATGGCAAGCCCATCCTTCCACTTGATGCCCTGTCTTTCTACTGGAGGTGGACTCTACAAATTCCCTTTCCCCACTGTTGGACATTTCATCTTAGGTCCCTCCCTCTGAGTCCTGAGCGTCTCTCGCCTCCCAGGTCTCTGGTACATTCTAGAGGACCCCCCCCCCCACACACACACACACACCTCCTACCTCCTGAGGTTGCCTGTTTCCATTCTTTCTGCTGGCCCTCGGTGCTTCACTCTTGTCCCCACCCCCAATATCTAATTATGTTCTTCTTTTCCCCTGCCCCTCCTCTCTCCACCCAAGTCCCTCCTTCCCTCTGCCTCCCCTGTGACTGCTTTTCTCTCCCTCCCAAGTGGGATTGAAGCATCCTCACTTGGGCCCTTCAGCTTTTTAACCTTCTTGAGTTCTGTGGCTTGTGTCCTAGGTATTCTGTACTCTTTTGGCTAATAGCCACTCATTAGTGAGTACATGCCATGCATATCCTTTTGTGTCTGAGTTACTTCACTCAGGATGATATTTTCTAGTTCCATCCATTTGCCTGCAAAACTCATAATGTCCTCGTTCTTAATAGCTGAATAGTATTCCATTGTGCAAATGAACCACATTTTCTGTGGGACGTCTGAGTTGTTTCCAGCTTCTGGCTATCACAAATAAGGCCACTATGAACATAGTGGAGCACCCATATATAGACACACACACACACCACAACAGGCATCTACATATGTCCACATACACACACCACAACAGGCATCTACATATGTCCACACACACACACACACATATACACTACAGACACTCATATATGGACACACATGCACACACTCCATCACAGGCACACATGTGTGCATACACACACATATACACCACACAAATAGGTACCCACATGTTGACACAAATACACAAAACACTACTATTCTGACCTCTGCATCTCAGTTAAAGCAAAGGGAAACAGAAGGTTATGAATTTGCCCACAGGTAGAGGCCAAGCAGAGTCCATTCCTCCTATCCATGAAAAATCTATCTATGACCCAAACTCCAAAGTAGTTGGGAAATACCATATTGTTATTGCTGAAAGAGAGCTGGTGAGGTGGCTCAGTGGGTGAAGGGGCCTGCTGCTAAGCCTGACAATCCAGGTTCAATACCCAGGTCCTACAAGTTGGAAGGAGAGAACCAACTCCCACAAGTTGCCTTATGACTTCTGCTCATGCACAGTGGCGTGTGCAACACACACACACACACACACACACACACACACACACACACACTTGTTTTAATACCCATTCTTCTTCTATAATCAAGTTGGTGCCAAATGTAGATCTCTACAGAAAATTGCTTTCTTCCCAATATTAAATTCTTTTCAAATTATCTTGTTAAAAGAACAAATTTGTTTGTATATTTCCTTTCATTTTTTAATTCTTAAGTTTTACTTATTTTTGTGTGTTTGTTTTGTTTAATGTCTGTGAACCACATACATGCAGTATCTGCAGAGGCCAGAAGAGGGCAGCAGATCCCCTGGACCTGGAATTACAGATGTTTGTGGACCATCCTGTGGGTGCTAAGTTCCCTACAAGAGCAGCCAGTATTTAACTACTGAGCCATCTCTCCAGACCCATTTAACTTTTTAATTTAAATAAGTTAAACTTAAATTGTTGAGAATCTATATGAGTGTTATATTCACAGCATTTCCATGCCTCCCTCAACCTACTCCAGATCCCCCTGTATACCTTAACAGAAGGAGATGCTCGTGTCTCTGGAAACAGGGTGCCCAGTGTAGCCTTTAGATGGGAGGGGGCAGGAAGAATAGGGTATTTGCTCTGTGGTGGTTTTTTTTTTTTTAATTTTATTTTTCTTCCACTGTTTGCTGTTTAATATTTGCTGCCTGAGGCACTGATCTTCAGATTTCTTTTTTAGCAGCAATTTTTTTTTTCCAAGCAAGATCTTAGGCAGGAACTGTATAACAAACAAAGCATAATTAGTGGTTCCTGGGGCAGTCTCCACAGTTGTTATTTAGAGGGAAATCCTGGCTGTGCAGGTGGGATATCTGGTCTACCTCTCAAGCGTCATTGGCTCCTCTGAACACAACTTGAAATCACTGCCCAACTGCTTGGGTTTCCTGTTGATCTTCTGATGCTGTGTTCATTTTGTTTTGTAAAGGGGAAAAATTGGTATTTGAGATTTTCTTCCAGGAAAAAAAAAAACTAGTTTTTTTCCAGTCCTGGCAGTTTTCATGTCTGTGAGATGGCAGAGGCGGAATCCCATAGACCACAACTTCTTTAGCTTCTACCACCCATAACTGCTTTGCACCCCCCAAAATGTTCAGATATCCCTCAATATGCGTGTATATAAACTAGGTTACAGGGGCAGCAAGATGGGTCAGTGGGTCACAGTACCTGCCACCAAAACTGGTAGCCTGAGTTCCACATGAGGTAGAAGGGGAGAATGGACTCCAGAAGGTTGTCCTGCAATGTCCACATGTGGGAAAAAAAACTCACAAGCACATGGGGAGGTCCGGCTGCAGGGTCCCACAGCGGTCTAGCAGTGGGGTCCCAGCAGGCTTCCCACACCGCTGGCAGAGGAAGGTCCCACATTCACACAGCTGCTGTGGGCTGGTGGCTGCAGTTCAAGGTTCCAAAGTTCCTAAGGCTGGGAATCTGGCGGCAGCAGACCCAGGTGACATGTGGAGTCCGGTTTTCCAAAGCTTTTATTGTTCATGGTGTGGTGAATGGGTGTAGATGGTGCGCGCTCCCCCAAAAGCCAGGCTCCCCTGGCTTTTTATAGGGAGGGGGAAGAGGGGAGGGAATAAGTTAATTAGCTACGCCCCCCCCCCAGCCTTTAGATAACGCATTAATATTTTAATCTCTGGAGGAGACCTGCTAATCACGCCCTCTACCTGTGTGTTATGTGACTGATGGTGCAGGTTAAATAGAGTTACCTCGTCCAAGGCCCGACATCCCACTCTCTTTTCTTTCATAAAAGGAGGGGCAACTCTGTGTCATCTGTAGTCTGCAAGGTGTAGGTTAATGAGAGATGTGGACTGCATGGAGTGGTCTGGAATCCGGGAGCATGGGGAGATACTTGTCATCCCTGACAGGCAATATCCTGTTGGGTCCCCAGCTACCTCAAACCCAGTGCTCTACCAGGGGGCCCAGGAACAAGCTGAACGCCTTCCATCCCAGGGGTCTCCGGGGTTCAAAAGCTTGTTCGACCGGGCTATGTCCAAACCATCTCTTAACGGCCCAAATCTCACTCCTTTTAGTGAAAATTTTGAATGAGGTAGTCAAAAGAAAACACTATGTAGGCCCGAGGGTGTAGCATAACTAAGTCAAGGGTAATGGGAATTGAGGGTAGGGTTTGGAAGGCAGGGGATCATTGAATCAATTAAGTACAGACCCAAGAACCAGGACACCCTTCCATGGCCCAACATCCACACACCCTCTATGGCATGTTAAGGTGTGTGCATACACACACACACACACACACACACACACACACAGCATTTTAAATCTTGCATAGAATCACTGGTACAGGAAAGAAACAGAATAATTACCAGTAGAAATGAGTGTCTAGTGGACTCAGGAAAGGACTTTAATTGTGTTTCCTTCAGAAAAGTTCATCTTTTAGAGATGCAAGTGCAGCAGGGAGGGGCAGTCACACGAATGATCTACGAGGCGTGAGTTAGTCACTGACCCGGGAGGCTGGCTCTTGGAGCTCATTATTCTGTCTGCCTTTTAGAAAGTGAAAATGACCATTAGCAAGATAGCAAGGATAAAAGAGAGAAAAACAACTGTGGGGCTCAAGCCACCAACAGGTGTACCTTACCCAGTGAATCCTGTGAACACCTACCAGGCTGTGCCCACTGAGGCCACATTGTGAAGGGCAGAGAAGAGCACAAGAGGAGGCTGGTGTGAAGACGACACTGACAATGGCCACAGAAATGGCTCACAGGAATGAGAGCAGGGCTTGGAGACCGGCCAGAAGCAGAACACTTCCTGAGCTGTCTTGGAACAAAAGCCCATCCAGTTTTGCTCTCAGTATCTCCCTCCATTCGCTGGCTTCCCTGGGCATAATGGATTTCCCTGATAATAAGTCAGTCCAAATGGAGGGAAAATGGCCATACCTAGTTCAGATGCTCAAAAACGTGTATTTCTCTAAGTTATAATTCATGCATGTGTGTGTGTGAGTGAGTGTGGTGGGGTGCACTTGTATATGCAGGTGCTTGCCTTTTTTTTTTTAAGATAGAAAGCCCAAAGATCATTCTGTCACAAAACACACACATATACCCACACACTCATACACACACATATACATACATACAATGCATATATATATATATATACACATACATATACACATATACCAACATATACACATATACACATGCACATACACACATAGACACAAGCACAAACATGTAACTACACACATACACACATGCACATATACACATACATATATGCACATATATACACACATACATACACACATATATACACACACATACACACACACATACATACATACATATACACATTTTAGATAGAGTCTCTTACTAAAGCCCAGAGACTATTCTGTCACAAAACACACACATATACCCCCACACATATGCACACTCATATACACACATGCACACACATATACATACATACACACATATACACATGCACATACACACATACACACACAGACATATATACACACATGTACACACAGGCACACACATGCTGAGATTACAGACACATACCACCAAGCTTCTTTACATGTGTGCTGGTGATCTGACTAGATTTTCGTGCTTGTATGACAGTCACTTTACTGATCAGCTGTCTTTCCAGCCCTCCCACAATGTTTTCTGATATACTGTCAATCATTTCTGAAGAAAAGCCAAAGGGTGTTGAAAGATAAAATGACCTTTATTAGGAAAAAAAATATACATATAACCATATTTTTATAATAGCTATTTATGCTAAGGTGCATAGTTTTACTTTTTGTCTTTTGTTTATAGTGTGAGTTAGGGGTCAAGATTCATTATTTTCCACATGTAACACATAAACAACCCAGTGTTTACCGAGTTGATCATTAGATATAACCTAAAACACATCCAGGATAAGAACCATCCACAGTTATGACAGCAGAAATCGGGTTTTCAGAACTTATAGATAGCAAATAGCCTTATGTGTAAAATACGTGAAGCAAGCGGTGCCCAGGGACACTGTCCTGCTCATTTACTGCGCCGTTCCTGGCAGAATTCCCAGCATGCAGTGGACAGGCTGTGGATACTTGTGAAGATGAATTCTTGCATCTCACCATCCTGCGTTGACTGCTAATTACAGGCAGAAGAAATCCAGGTAGCTCACGGTAGCTCACAGTGTAGGTCAGTGTCATTAGCCTCGGCAATGGAGGGTCTGTTGTTAGAATCCAGCAAGGATTAGCATATCTGTAAGTATTGGATAAACATCACTGAGCAGAACAAAGCATTGTTCATATGAACACAGAGAAATAAGATGCATATGCATGTAACCTCATTGCAAAGTAGACTACGAGAAGAATGAGGTGTCGCGGTGGGGCTGAACCACCCAGTCCTATTTATTATGAAGAATTTATGTGTTCCACAGCATAGTCTGCCCTTGTTATCAATGCTAACAAGTTCTAATCCCCTAGCCTAGCGTCTATTCCCGTGACAGATGCTCTGACAAAAGCAGCTTAGGGGAGGAAAGGGATTTATTTGGCCTGTTATTCCAGGTTACAGCCCACTGTTGTGGGGAAGTCAAGGCAGGAGCTTAAAGCACTGTATCCACGGGCAAGCACACAGAGCAACGTGTGTACCCACGCTGCTACTTGTCTGCACATGCTCAGCTGGCATACCCATACTGCCGTTTGTCTGCGCATGCTCAGCTGGCTTCCTTCATTCTCATATTGTCCAAGGCCCAGATGAGACCCACATTAAGGGTGGGTTCTCCCACATCGATTAATAATCAAGATTAATAATCATGGCTGGTTATTAATCAGATTAATAATCATTAATGATCATTAATAATCGATTAATAATCATGGCTCTTCAGCCATGCCCACATGACAACCTAACCTAGATAATTCCTCAGTTAAAACTCTCTTCTCAGGTGGTTCCAGGTCATGGCAAGTTGACATTTCAAACTAATCATCACACCTGTTACTATATACACTGTGCGACATGCCAGGCTCGTTCATTGCACATTATCGTATTTATAACAATCAGGGTCTTTACGGGTTCGGCTCTCAGCTGGAGATTAGGTTCCTCCAGGAAGCCATATCCTTTATGTAAACACAAACTCATGAACATGTTTGCGAGTTAGATTTCTCGCAGACTTTACCTTGCCTCTTTATCCTCTGAAATAAATAAGGATTAGAGCAATTCCTGATACTTTATCTTTTAATTTTGCAAAGCCAAGGCTGCAATGAGTGCGTGGCAGTTTTCCAAGTTCAACGTCAGCACTCTAAACAGTCCATTCTCCATGTGTCTGCAGAGTCAGATAAGACCCTGGGCCTCCTCTGCTCTTGCTTTCTGCTGACCTGCAGCTTTCCAGGTGGGAAGTGAGCCGAGCATTGTTATGCTCTCCAGGTTAAATGCAGACTGACCATGGGGGGGGGGGGGGCGGGGGAAGGAAAGCAATCATTCTGTATGTATTAAATTCAAGTCCCTGGGAAGGAGTCTGGAGAGAAGAAAAGAGCTCCTGGTTCACTATGTTCAAAAATACACAGTGGAGAGCCATTGAGGAAGACACCTGTCTTAGGTTTTCTAATGCTGTGAAGAGACACTGTAGTGACGGTAACTCTAATAAAGGAAAAACATTTCATTGGGTCTGGCTTACAGTTCCGAGATTTAGTTCGTTATCATCATGATGGGACCTGTGAGGGCATGCAGGCAGACATGGTGCTGGAGAGGCAGTGCAGAGATCTGCATCCAGATCAGCAGGCAGCAGGGAGAGTGACACTGGGCCTGGCTTGAGCGTCTGAAACCTCAAAGCCCGCCCCCACAGTGACATACTTCCTCCAACAAGGCCATACCTCCTAATGGTGCCACTCCTTATGGGTATATGGGGTCATTTTCATTTAAACCACCACAACACCTGATATTGGCTTCTGCCCTCCACATGCATGTGCACATGTATCTACACACACAATTAATTATTAACTAATTAATTAATTAATGAATGAAAATTAAAATAACCCAAACCCTCCATCTTTCTGATGAGGATCTCAATGGCCAATTCAACCTCATTTTGATGTCCATTAGAAAACTCACCCACTTTCCAAAGAAAGAAGGTAAGACAATTCAACTCACAGCTAAATGAGCTTACAGACTTCCGTGCATCACCACAAGCCACCGGCCCACACTGGTTATGCAAAACTGTGTTTTACATCTGGTATTTGATTTGCTGCACAGTTAAACAGAAAAATAACTTCATCTATTTTTTTTCCCAATTAAAAGAAGTGAATGTTACAATCCATAACTCCTCCAGCTCTGCTTTGGTAAATTAATGCCTATCTATTGTTTTTAAATCACAAAGTGAACATGGCTATAGAAATGTAAAATGGTACTATTTCATTTTAATCTATTTAATTTTCCCATTCTTGAATTACATAATGGGGTTAAAACATTGAATAGAATTAATAGAATGAGTATTTAATTAAGCAGTAATGAGTTTCTAAATGGATGCTTCAGGAAACTGGCTTCACGGTTATGCAAGAATCAGATAATAGTCTTAACAAAGAGTATAATAACTGTGTTGAAATGTTTTTTTATATATATTTAAAGATTTTTATTTTTTCAGAATTCTCTCAGGAGTATTTGAACATAACCCAGTTTCTTGATTTGCTTCCGGGCAAATCTAAGTGCCTTTCCCTATCTCCCAACACCCCACACACTATCGAACTCTACCCACAATGCTCCGCGGCCCATTGTGAAGCCTTTCTCAATGGAGCCCCTGTGTTCCGCCCACACCCTTCTTCCTTCCTCTGGCCTCCTCAGCTTCTCTGGTGGCTTGGCCTCGCCCCTGATCTTCCAGGTGCCAGGAGTGAATGCTTTCATTCCCTTTACCTACTTCAGGTTTCTCTTCTTTCACTTTCAGGGAATTCTTTCCTGATGCACTTCCTCAAACTGGTATGGGTACCCGCCCCAACAGCACAATGCTACAGGCTCTCCTAGAACTGTGTGGCTCCTCTTGGAGCCGTGATCCTCTTTTTGTAGTTATACATTTCTGTTCTATCTGCTTCTCTTTCTAATCTATAAATCCACTATCACGTATACTATATCTACTTTGCTTGTTAGTCTCTGGATGGATTGGTGGGTGGATGGATAAAGGTAGAGGGTGAATTGTTGAATTCTGAAGGATAAATAAAAGATGGACAGATGGGTAGTTGGAAAAAACAGACAGTTGAATTACTGAATAAATAGATGGCAAATGGATGGAGGTGAGTAATTGGACAAAAGATGGATGGAAGATGAATTGAAGAACATATGGATAGATGGATGGATGCATGGGTGAATGGGTGCATGGATGGTGGATGAATACATGGCTGGATAGAAGCATGGATGGATGGATGGATGGATGGATGGATGGATGAATACATGGCTGGATAGAAGCATGGATGGATGGATGCATGGATGCATGGATGCATAGGTGCATGGGCAGATGATGGGTAAATGTAGCTATCTCTCTAAGAACATGTAAAGTCAAGAGTGTTAACACACAACATTAACTCCAGCACTTTGGTGGCAGGTGGATTTCTCTGAGTTCAGGTCAGCCTGATCTACAAAGAGAGTTCTAGGACATCCAGGGCTACACAGAGAAACCCTGTCTCAAAACAAAACAAAGCACAAAAAAAGAAGACAAAAACAGAGCATGTGAGGTCCACAGTACATGCTCATGGGAATTTCTAGGATAGCTCTCTCTCTCTCTCCCTGTTTCATATGGGTTACACACATTAACATGATGCCCTATGGCAGCCCCTTCAGTAGGTCCAACAGGCATAGAAACCCCTCAATTGTGAGAGACATTGCAGTCTTGACTCCAACCAACTAAACACCTGTGACTTATGTATTGACCTTATCAATTAATGATCTCATTCTTCAAACCTGACCATATGCTCCACGCTGTGTTTTGTTCTGAGCAGCAGGTCTTGTCCCTCCACCAGCCACCACTGTATTTTAATGCTAGGCCCTGAGATAGGGAAGGGAGCTTTGAGAATCAAGAAAAATTGTCATTCATTTCCTCATACCATAGAATGTAATTTTTAAAGGTCATAAAAATTATGGCGAGCCCAATGACATCTCTCTCAATTATACTTCTCTCATACAATACATCCCATCCACAGCCCCCTCCCTCCACTCTTCTCAGTCTCCCACTACCATCCTTCTCCCCCAGATTCACTGCTCCTCCATTTTCCTTAAGAGAAGTGCAGTTCTCCCAGTGGTATCAACCAGCACAGCATAACAAGATGTGGTACGACTAGGTATAAGCCCCCATACAAAGGCTGGATGAAGCAACCCAATATGAGGGAAAGGGTCCCAAGAGAAGGCAAAAGAGTCAGAGACAGCCTTACTCCTACTGTTATGGGTCCCACAAAAACCTCAAGCTAAAGAACCACAGGATGTATTCAGAGGACCTAGTGCAAACCAATGTACCCTGTGACTGCCACTTCCATGTCTGTGAGCCCACCTGAGTCCTGCTTAGTTGATTCTGTGGCCCATGTTCTTCTGGTGTCCTACTTCTGTGACTCCTGCAATCCTTCCTCCCCCTCTTCTCCTCTTCTTCTACTTCCTCCCCCAAGCTCTGCCTAGTGTTTGACTGTGGGTCTCTGCATCCGCTCCCATCCGTTGCTGGATGAGCGCTCTTTGATGATGATCGGCCTAGACACCAGTCTATGAGGATAGCAGACTATCTTTAGGAGTCATTTCACTGACTTCTTAAAAAAAAAAGAAAAATCAGTCGTGTTTGGTTCTAATCTTGGTCTCTGTGCCATCCAGCTTCCAGTTCCTGGCTATCCAGGCAGTGTCAGACATGGGCTCCCTCTTCTGGCTTGGGCCTCAAGTTAGACCAGTCCTTGGTTGACCACACCCATAGCTGAGCCATACTTGCCCCAGCACATCCTGCAGGCAGGAAAGTTGGGGAGGTTTGTTGTTGAGTTGGTGTCCCAGTCCCACCACTACAGCATTGCCCATTTACAGAAGATGGCAGGTTTGGGTTCCTCATTGCTAGGAGTCACCCTCCAAGTGACCTTGGAGTCACCCTCATAGGTTCCAGGAAGTTTCTACTGCACTAAATTTCTACATTGCTCTCTAAATGGCCCCTATTCCAGTCACCTCTTTCAATACTCTCTCCTCCCATCTCTTCCTCCCCACCTAATCTCTCCTGTTTCCGTGTGTGTGTATGTGTGTGTGTGTGTGTGTGTGTGTGCGCGCATACACACACACCCTGGTCTACCGACAGTCTATTCTATTTCCCCCTCCCCTCAAGATTTCCATAGGGTGGAAATCTATGCAGCCACCCCTCAAGACCCCCTTGTTACTTAGCTTCTTTGGGGTCTGTGTGTTGTAGCGTGATTATCCTTTACATAACAGCTAATATCCACTTATAAGTGAGCACATGCCATGTTTGTCTTTCTAGGTCTGGGTTGCCTCACTCAAATTTGCCTGTAAATTCAGACCAGAGCTGATAGCATGACTATATGTCATTCCAATATATATAATATATAATATATAATATATAATATATAATATATAATATATAATATATAATATATAATATATACTAGAAAAGCTTTTAGACTGCATATGGTCCAGGTAGTCCAACAGTGGCAGTCTCCCTGAAAAAAGAGAAGAATCTTGTTCAGTCCATGGGGCTGGGTATCTCAGTAGTCCCAATCTGGCACTAGAAAAGTGGAGGAGTCCCAGAGAACTGATCTTCAGTCTACATTAGAATCCCAGAGAGGCTGGTTTAATAGCTGAGGTCTGCCTCAGCAACAGGATAGAGGAATTCGCCAGCAAGAGTGAGGGCAAGCAGGCAAAAAGCAGCTTCCTCCTTCCATGTCCTTCTATGTCAACCACTACCAAGAGGTGTCACCCAAATGCAGGCTGTGTCCTCCTGTTTCAAAAAATATGATTAAGAAAGTCCCTCGTGGGCATGAGATTTAGTTGATCCCAGATGTATTCAAGTTGCAATCAAAATTGGCCATCACGTAGGGTCCACAAAAGCCACCAAGGAATGAGAGATCAGTCAAAGTCTGCCTTCCAGAATATTAAGGCAAGTGGAACATCAGGTGTCAGCCAATGACTCTGTCCCTCAGTCCCTCTCCTGGGTGATTTAATTCTTCTCCATTCTCTCTCAGCCCTCACTTCTGCTCCCACCTCATGTATTTAAGACCATTCATTTATTTGACAAGTGGCTCCTGAGTCCCTTCCATGCCCTGGGCACCATGTAAGGAGCTGACACCAAAGCCTCCAGCCACCTCAAGCCATTATTTGTATAGTGGTGTCATCTTGACCATGAGACATTCAACTGCTCTCCCTGGGCATCCTCTTGGTTATGTGTTAGACATAACTTCCTCTCCATTTAACTGGAGAGCTCCAGCCATAGCACAACCCAGTTCCCTAAAGAGCCTGTATCATAAGAACAGCAGGAACCACGGCTATGAGGAGGGACAGGGCTCCAGTGTCCTGTGGTAGATATGCCAGAGGAATGACCTGAGTGATGGGTCCTAGGTGGGCTTAGCATCAGACTGATTGAAACCAGAGCTTATTAAAAGTCAAGACAAGAGGGCCTGGCCCTTGGTTGACTATAGGGCTTGGGAAAGGATCTTTCCTTTACTTTCTTCTCTCCTTCTTATTCATCTGTAATCTGAGGGGTTTAGAGAGGCCATGTGTCCCCAAGGCCCATCCTGAACACATGGCAGACAGAAGTGGTTGATGACATCACTTGTCCCCACTGAGCCCAGACAAGTCCAACTGCCTCCTCCACCCACAAGGGCCAGTGGTGACATTGATACCTAGACTAGAACCCTTCATGTCTCTCACCCCAATCTGTGCATTAGAACTATCTGGGCTTCCTCTTGAGTCTTTGGTCTAGCCTTAACCAACTGGATGGAGATAGGACGCAGGAATTACCATCAAACCTCATAGGGAACTCTAGTGTGCAGGTAGGACTCAGAGCCATAAACATGGTTCCTGGCTCAGGAATCCTGTAGGTTATTTTGGTTTTGGTTTCTGGCCTTTGTGTTTATTTGTTTGTCTGTCTGGTTTTCGTTTTTGCTTCAGGTTTTTTTTATTTATTTATTATTATTATATATATAAGTACACTGTAGCTGTCTTCAGACACACCAGAAGAGGGCATCAGATCTCATTACAGATGGTTGTGAGCCACCATGTGGTTGCTGGGATTTGAACTCAGGACCTCTGGAAGAGCAGTCAGTGCTCTTAACCCCTGAGCCACCTCTCCAGCCCTTTGCTTCAGTTTTAGTTTTTGTTTGTCTGCTTTAGGGAATGGAAGGATAAACAATACTGGTACCCTTTCCCTTTTCTTAAACAGGAATCAGAGGAATGGGGTCAAAGTAGTTACTACTGGGGCCATTTCTATATGACAGGATCCCCTACCGTCCTCCTCCCGCAGCCAAGTTCCACACTGGTGTGCATCCTCTGAATCTTATGAGCTGCCCAGGTTTGCTCAGATGGCATAGACAAATTAGTTTTCATCCTTGCCCCATCCCCCTGCAGCCAAGCCTCAATATGGAGGGCCGTGATTAATGATTTAAAAGTCAATGAATCAGTGGCTGTTTGCAAAACCTCATTTCTCAAATTACTCCTCTTTGAACACAAGGCCTTCTTGACATCATCGTACCGTGTCTGGATTCTCACTGCTACTAATTGAAATTCCTGGATATTTCCTCATCTTGTCAGCTCCTTGGTCGTGCCTGTTTATGAAATATTTGCAAAGAGATTACTGTCCACCTGAGTGTGTCAGAGGTAAATACCAAAACAATACTTCGCATATCCCGCTCAAAGGAAATGTGCTCCTGCTGGCCCGTGAGACTCTCTGTCGGTAGGGAAAGCTCGTTTGTCAGGGGTTGATTGATTCCCGCCACACCCACATGCAATAAGTATCTGAGATGTGATACAATTAAAACCAAGGCTCCCAGCTGCAAACATCTGTGTTTCTTAGCAAATAGTCTTTTAGTCTTCTGGGCTATGGGAGAGAAACTAGGCAGGATGGTATTGATTCTCCTTGTTAGAGAGTAGGGCGGGGTGTGGCGGGGCAGGATGGGAGCCAAATGTTATAAATCCAGCTCCAGGCCCTCTACTTGAGTCCTGCCATCCGCTGATCTGGTCATCTTTAGTTCAAGGTAGGCAAAGCAGCAAGAACAACACACACAAGGGCTGGAGAGATAGCTCACTCAGTAAGGTACTGCGTGCAGCCCAAGCATGAGACCCTAAATTGGACCCTTATAAGCCCTCATTTTAAAAGCCAGCCATGTACTTATAATCCCAGCAACGGAGAAGCTGAGACAGGAGGATCCCTTGGGCTCTCTAATCTGCCAATCTAGCCTAAAACCAATGGGAGACACTGCTTCAAAGGCACTGGGGATGGCAACAAAGGTTCTCTTGCCTACACACACATGGTCACACCCATCTAAACATACACCCACAAGCATTCATACACACTTAATAGGTAATTGTGCACACAATGTGTGCAGTGGCTCCCACTCCACAGGAGTTCGCGTCTTATCCAACAGTAATTCAGAAAACAGTGCTCCCTGGCTTCTAGCTGACCCCTCCATGAGAGACCAAAGACCCAAGTTTCTTCATCCTGTGACTCTGCCCTCCCCTGGGGTCACCTGGCTGTGTACTTTCAACTAGGCCGAGGGCAAAAGAACTGAAAAAAAGGGGGCACAGTTTTCTCAGTCTCTTCTCTAGCCTGGCAACATCCTTCTGCCGTGTTCGGCATGAGCTAAGTTTGTCCCACAGTCTCACCTGAGTCCAAGAAAAGCTGATTTGTGGGATACAGCGTCTTCCTGGCTATCATCCGTGTGTTATTTGTTATTACGTGGGGTGATACGCGTAGCATCCTTTATGCACTGCACACAGGTAGTGCTCTGTCATTGGCATCTGCTAGATACATTTCAGGACGCTGACTGTCGCCACCTGCTTTGTCTGCAGTTTCAAGCCACGGTGGAAGAGGGAGCCATGGGAGTCATTGTCAACTTGACAGTGGAAGACAAAGACGACCCCGCCACAGGAGCCTGGAGGGCCGCGTACACCATCATCAATGGAAATCCTGGGCAGAGCTTCGAGATCCACACCAACCCACAGACCAATGAGGGCATGCTCTCCGTGGTCAAGGTAAGGGTACCCCCTTGGGGTGTCTCTGTCCTCCCACGAACACTTAGGGCCCCATGAAAAAGTTGAGAAAGTCATGGATAGATTGTGGCATTTCCCCCAGAAGCCCAGAGAGGAACATTGGGTGCTTAGAGACGTCCCTGCCTCAAACATTCTTCACTGATAGATGGCCATGTGTTTCTAAGGGCAGGGCAGGACAATAAGAGAGGGCAGAACAAGTCCCTTAACCGAGTACCTGCCCACTGTTGATGTAGCATATAATTCAGGATGGTTGTCAAGGTCCTTTCTGCTTGCCATGGTGAGGGGTCATGCTCTGGATAGCTGCCTTAGTTTCTTTCTGAAGCTGTTATTAGAAAATTAATTAATTAATTAATTAATTAGATCGCACACTGACAAGAGCCACTTAACTTTGTCTTTCAGTCCCTCATTGGTGAGGGGGCGGGGGTGGACATCATAGCAGCAGGGACTTGAGACAGCTGATGATACCACATCTGTAGTGAGGAACCAGAGAGCAAGGAATAAATGTACACATGATGTCCAGCCCCCTTTCTCTAGTTGGTACTGTCTGGATTCCCCCTGCCTAGGGAATAGCCCCACCCACAATGAAGAAGTCCTTCCAGGTCAAATCACGTAATCAAGAATATCCCCCACAGGTATGCCTAGAGTCCCACCTCTCGAATGATTATAGGTTCTGTCAAGTTGACAGTTCACACTGACCTTAGCAGTGTACTTGAGGCTCTGCAGGCTCGAAGTCTATGATCTCAGCGCTCAGAAAATTCAAGTTCAAGTGGGTGTCTGTGTCTGCATAGATGACACCTCCTTACTCTGTCCCCATGCCTTGGAAAGGGAGAGCCAGCTCTCCTATTCACAGAGGCAATATCCCCTGATCATCTTACCTCCTAATGACCCCCACTTGCTAATACTCTCACGCTGAAGCCTGTGACTTCAGGATATGAATGGCAGGGGGCAGGGGGCAGGGGAGGCATGTCCAGCCCATAGCACTATGAGGACTTCATGAACAAATATGTAAAATGTTTGACAGTATCAGCTACTTCCAGTCTGTATCAGTCTGTATCAGCAAGTGAGCATACATTTTGTGTGTGACCTTTGCCTGTGATCTGTCATGCCCACTGGCTCTGGTACTGATATGATTCACTTGCTCAGAGGACTCCGTACTAAGAGACTATCTACAAAGATGAGTGCGGCTTGGTTATTAAAAGTCCATCAAGGGCCTCGGTGAGCAAAACTGAAGGTGCGGTCAGGACTGGCAAATCCTGGGGCTCAAAGGGAGGCTCCATCTCTTATTGCCCTCAGCTTCTAGAAGCCAACATGGCGTGAGCCTCATGCCCCTTCCAATATCTTCAGACACAGCCTCTCAGTCGCCACTCCTTGATGTCTGTCATCCTGTCTACCACACCATCTTCCTGATAGCTCTTCTAGGAAGCCGTGTGACCCCATCAGGTCCACTGAGTGGTCCAAGATAATCTCTCATCTCAGGGTCTCTCATTTAACCACATCTACAAAGTCATTTTGCCTTAGACTCTTAGAACTGAGATCTATGGGAGCGTTATCCTGCCTACCCCAGTCTGGGCTGGTCTACCTTCTGCTACTGTGATGAAACACTGGCCCAAAGTAGCTTGGGGGAAGAAAGGGCTTGTGGTAGATGGCCCTTCCAGGTCACAGTCTATCACTGACAGAAATCAGAGCAGGATCTCTCTCTGTCTCTGTGTCTGTGTGTCTCTGTCTATCTCTGTCTCTATCTATATATCTATATATCCATATATCTATATATCTATATACCTATATATCTATATATCTATTTGTCTCTCTCTGTCTCTGTGTCTCTCTGTGTATCTCTGTCTGTCTGTGTGTCTGTGTGTCTCTGTCTGTCTCTGTCTCTATCTATATATCTATATATCCATATATCTATATACCTATATATCTATATATCTATTTGTCTCTCTCTGTCTCTGTGTCTCTCTGTGTATCTCTGTCTGTCTGTATATATATATGTGTGTGTGTGTGTGTGTGTGTGTGTGTGTGTGTGTTTGTCTTATATATATAATATATATATATATATATTTGTCTGTAAATATATATATATTTGTCTCTCTCTGTCTCCTATCCTTCTTACACACCTGCCTAGAGAGAGTACTGGACACAGTGGGCAGGGCCCTCCTGCTTCAGTTAACAATTAAGGCAGTGCCCCCACAGACGTGGCCATCATCTGAATCAAACAGCTAGCCATCATCTGAATCAAACAGCTACTCAGCAGAGGCTCCTTCTTCCCTGGAAGAACACAACACAACTCTGTGTTGTGGAAAACAGACTATAAAAATGAACCAGTACAGAATCCCGTCAGCATCTGCATCATATCAGTACCAGAGCCATTGAGCATGGCATATCACAGACACACCTGATTTCTAGAAGACACAGAGCCTGGGTTCCTGCCCTTCCCCACCTCTGGGTCACCCCAGTTCTTCCTCCATAATAATACGGTGACAGAGCTGTCAGGAGAGCCTGTCACTGGCCATCCATGGCTGCTGCTGTCAAAAGGTTAACAGCATGAAATAGCATTGCCCTGACCATCCTCTGAGCCTATAGAGGATGCTAGTAACTTGCCAGCCTGCTGCTTCATGGGAAAACTTGAATAGATATGTATCTCTATCATGTATCCTGGGGTGGGACTTGGTGGTCCCCAACATGTGTTTGCTCAGACTGGAAGAAAATAGCCACCATGACCAGAAGTCACCTAGATGAAGAAATTGTTTCTTTCATCTTACAGGATACATTTTTTAAAATTATTTTTTAAACTTTTTATTGATTCTTTGTGAATTTCATATCATGCACCCCCAATCCCACTCATCTCCCTATACCCTCAGATCTGCCCTCCACCCTTGCAACCTTCCCTACCCCAAAAGACTTTTTTAAAAAAAGGAAACTGTAGTGCATCACAGTGTGTCCCACACTATACCCTTTTGTCCACACAATTTTACTTGCAAATATTCACTGCAATGAGTCAGTGATCTGGTTCAAAGCCTCTGGCTTGTGCTACACTGTCAATACCATATCCTCACCAGGACTCCTCTCTGATATCTGCAAGGAGCCTGCCCTGGCCTTTAGGGTTGAATGGTACTGTGTGGGATACAGCATCAGACAAAGGTCAAAGACTGATGATTCCCTGGCCTTGTGATCTTACTACTTGTACTTTTAATAAGTACTGGTTTCTTTCTCTGTAACTCTCTCTTACTATTTCATGCTAATAAGAACTAGTTTCTTTTCTCTCTTGCTCAAGGACCTCTCACTGGCCAAGTAAGAGGCTTGAAACTCATTAACTCTTCACGAACCAGAGAGAAAAGAAAGAAAAATAATTAAAATTGTTCACACATGCAATATCCACAGATACATACACACTCATACAAACACATACACTCTTGTCAGGCCTAGCCACCTGTCTCCTCAACTCCACAAGTGTTGATACATACTTACATGCATGCACATATATCTACACATGTATGTATCGCAGGCATATACACTTGGTGGGTGGGGCAGAGCCCCAGATGCTATGCTTTACTTCTTTTCTCTGGCTTTATACCTTCTTAGACAGAAATTCTATTAAAAAAAAATTACCTCATAGATAAAATGTCACACAAAAGGGGAGTTACAGAAGGATGTTGATATTAAGTTCAAAGCTGTGTTTCATTCTATAAGCTCATTATAAGTTCAAAGCAAGAGTTTCACATGGCCTTGATTTATCATAGTGCACACCTGTGGCCTCACCCTTGCACCTGACCTAGAATGAGTGCTTTTCCTTGATCACAGATTTGTTCCAAGCCTATTTCTCTTCTTAATGCAATTGTGAAAGCTCAGTGTTCCTTATTATGCAGCCTTTACTTACTATTCTGTGAGGATGGGGCACATTCTACTCTCGTTTCTAAGCTTATTACATCTTTCTGGCAAAACAACTAAAACCATCTCTTAAAACTTTCTTCCTAAAACCATTTGACTCAAATCAGGACTTCTATGAAATCATTATCAGGAATTATGAAATCATCGATTTGCCTATACAGCATTACTACATGATGGTACCTCTTCATTGATCCAAAGAAAATCTGTTCACCAGGGTGGGCTAATGCCCAGGAATCATTAGACTATGTAATAATGACAGGAAAAAGCATGTCCGCTGCAAGAAACAATCTGAGATGAAGTCTCTTGGGACCTTGCCTCTCAGAAGCTCACCCATGCTAGGCCATACAAAAGAACGCTGGGCCACCTCCAGGAAAGTCACCTGCTAGCCTTAGTCTCTCCTAGAAGGCATCTGACAGATATCCTTGCAGGATCTTCACCTATCTCCTGATTCTTCTCCCCTGAGAATGCACCACAGGAAATCACATGGCCCTAATCCCTGCCTCTGGCTCTGGAATTCTAACCCGAGCCCTCTCATACATACAAGAGTACATGGACACACATCTGCCTCTATTTTGTACAGATGGAGGGTATCACTTGGCATGGGCAAAAATCTGTTATTAGAATCAGAGGAGAGAGGATGCAGCAGTGAGTTATTCTCGGGTTAGTGGGATAGGAACAAAATATAATAAGGCAGTCATACGTTGCAAGGAAGTAGAGGCAGGGCAGCAGCTTTAGGAGTGAAGCTAGGTTTGCCTGCTCCACCTGTCTACCAGAGTAATGGAAGTGGGGTGATCCCATGCTCTGGTAGGTCCCAGGCCCTCAGTCTCTCCTTCACTGAACCCCCCAGGGATGTTGAAGTCATGAGTTATGGGTTACAATCTGGAAACCTTACAGCATCAGCAGTGCCAATGGCTAAGGCTCAAGTTAGGGAAGTGGGGGGCAGGGGTGGTGGTGGCTTTTCATTTATTTTTTCCATTCAAAACACAATGGTGTTGCACCAAGTTCATGTTTGCACGTGCCCTGCCACTCTTCTGCTTGTTTGTTTGAGAATGGTTTTTAGCCCAGGGGTAGCCAGTGACCTTTGTTCATTTCTGTTTCTGTGCTTTAAAAAAAAAAATGCCCTGAAAAGAAGCAAATTAGCAGAGGAAGGGGTTTTTGGTTTGGTTTGGTTTGGTTTGAAGTCTGTGGTTGAGAGGAAGTCAAGGCAGGGACTTGACATCCACAGTCAAGAGCAGAAAGCTAAATGTCTGGATGCTTGCTTGCTTGCTTGCTTGCTTGCTTGCTTGCTTGTTTCACTCTTACACAGTCCAGGGCCCAGCCCCCAAACCTCCCACATTGAGTCTGGGTCTTCCCACCTCAATTAAGTATAAAGACAATGCCCTACAGATAGGCCCACAGGCCAACCTGATCTAGATAGTTCTGAATTAAGACTGTCTTCCCAAGTGATTCTAAATCTTCCTGCTTTTCTGAAGCACTGAGAATTCATGTCCCACCACACCTGGCCTTGTGATATATTGGGGATGAAGCCCAGGGCTTTGTGCACGCTAACCAAGCCTCTCCCACCTGAGCCACATTCCCAGACTTCATATTCTTTTTCTTAGAGACCCTTGAAATGGCACAAGAATTAAACCATGAAGCCTAGATCTATCCCCTGGTGTTCACAGCTACCCATGCAATGCCAAAGACACCAAGTGCAAAGTAGACATGAACCCCAGGGTGTGTGTCTTTCTAACACCCTTCTGTCTGCTCCCCCAGCCCCTGGACTATGAGATCTCTGCCTTTCACACCCTGCTGATCAAAGTGGAGAATGAGGACCCATTGGTACCTGACGTCTCCTATGGCCCCAGCTCCACGGCAACTGTCCACATCACAGTCCTGGATGTCAACGAGGGACCAGTTTTCTACCCGGACCCCATGATGGTGACTAAACAGGAGAATATCTCTGTGGGCAGTGTGCTGCTGACAGTGAATGCCACAGACCCGGACTCCCTGCAACATCAAACTATCAGGTGGGTGAGCTACCCGAGACCCACGGATAGAAGCATATAAGAAACTATCTTCCTGTTTGGTTGCCAAAGCAAGTTGCTGGTCACTGGTTGTAGTCACTGGTTTCAGTTGCTGTTTGCCTATTGCAAAATGCTGTTAAGTTAACCCTAGTGCCTATCTAGACATGTGGGAGGAAAAAGAAGTTTGTACCTGATGGAGCCAAAGGGCTCTCAGTAAGAGGACAATATCCTTATCCATGACTCCAACTCAGTAAGATACTGGCTTCAAGGCTACATTCCCAAATGCCCTAGCCTAATCTGGAGGGTCATAAAGAAGAGCCAGGCTGTGTGGGCTTCTGCATCTCCTGATGCTCCAACCCTATGCCTAAAGGCACTGGTTGGTTCCATTTGTAGATAAAGGTATTGAGAATTCAGGGATGGGAAGACAGTTTGATGAGTAAAAATATCTGGGTTTGTGTTCCTGGAACCCATATAGATGGTGTGGTGGAGCACACTTGTAATCCCAACAATGGGGAGGCAGAGACAGGAAGATCCCTAAAACTTGCCACAGGCTGGCCAGTCTGGCTTTATTAGTGAGTGAGCCTCGGGTTCAATGAGAGACCCTGCCTCAAAGCATAAGGTAGAGGCCAGGTATCCTAGTTTTCTTTCTACCACCATAACCAAGCAATAATAAACACCATAACCAAAAGCAGTTTGGGGAGGAATAGCTTACATGTTTCAGTCATGTTGAATCATTGACAGAAGTCATGCAAGGACCCCAAGCAGTAGCAGAGGTGGGACCTTTGGAGGAGTGCCGATCACTGGCTTGGTGCTCATGGCTTGCTGGGCCTACTTTTTTATACAACCCAGGACCACCTGCCCAGGGGTGGCACTGACTACAGTGGGTGGGCTTTCCAACATCAATCATTAATCAAGGAAATCCCTCCATTGGCATGCCTACAGGCCAATCTGATGGAGGCACTGACATGCCTACAGGCCAATCTGATGGAGGCAGTCTTTCAACATAGGTTCTCTCTTCCCAGGTGACTCAAGTTTCTATCAAGTTGACAGAAAATAATCCGTGCACTAGGCATGGTAGTTCATATCTTCAATCCGAGCACTGGGGAGATGGAGGCATCATCTCCTCTGTGAATACAAGGCCAGCATGGTCTGCATAACAAGGTCCAGACCAGTCAAGGCTACAGTGAGACCCTGTCTCTAATAATTATTATCACTAGAGACTGATAGAGGCTGGCCTCCACTCGAGACATGTGTGTGTGCTTGCTCAAGTCTTCCCAGGTGTGACAGCCGAGGAGACAGGCTGACACAGTACCCTGTCTGTCCCCTTGGCTTCTGAATGCACATTAGTTCTGGGCCTCAGAGGCAAACAGCAGAATTTGCCTGATCCTTAGAAATGGACCCCTGGGTTGGAGTTCTAATAATCAGTAGCGGAAGTGGGGCAGTTGACAATTTCTGCCTTCATTCCTTCATAGTTGTTTTTTTGTTTTAACTTATTTTTTATTTATATTTAGTTATGTTTGGTTGAATTATATTTAAAATATAATTATACCATTTACCCCTTTGCTTTCTCTACCTCTCAGGCAGCACCAGCCACTCTCTCCCAAATTCCTGGCCCCTTGTTTCTTTGTTATTGTCATACTTACATGTGCATAAGTACATGAATACAGCCTTCTCAGTTCATTTGTGTAGCTTGTATGTATATGATTTCAGGGCTGACTACTTGGTATTGGATGACCAGTTAGGAGGCCCATCCCTGGGGAACGCTATTTCTCCCTCTTCCAGCATTCCTTAGTGGCCTATGGTCCTCTGTCTGGGGGTGGAACCTCTTGAGATTCTTCCCTTCCATGTCAGCATGTCTATTGGCGTTGTCACTATTCAGGTCTTATTTAGGCAGCCATGTTGTCAAGGTGTCAGGGGTGCATCTTGCCTGTTGTTTCTCGGAGACACACTCTCAGAACAGACTTCCCATTCCTGTGGCTCATAGCATCTTTCTGCCCTCTCTTTCATGATCTTCCTTGAGTCTTGGGTCCAGGGTTTGTGTTTTGAATATATCCACTAGGGCTGGGTACCCCACAATAGGTTTTTTTCCTGTATTTTGACCATGTGAGATTTCCTATGAAGGTCACCGTCTGGTGCAGAGAAGCCTCTTTGATGAGAAGTATCTGGGAGCATAAGCATCAGTTTTAGAGAGCAGTTGGGAATCATGCTGGTCTAGTAAAGTTGCTGCCTTGGGTTCTCCTCTAAGATCCATGATCTTGCTCTCCCACCCCAAGGAGCTGGCTATGTTTCCAGTACCCCATATGACTTCCCTCCTGTTGAATGGGCCTTAAATCCAATCAGACAGCTGTTAGTTACAGCCAAGATAGAAGTACCACTACTGCACCCCCCCCCCCTTTTTTTTTCCGGTTTTTCAAGACAGGGTTTCTCTGTATAGCCCTGGCTGTCCTGGAACTCACTCTGTAGACCAGGCTGGCCTTCAACTCAGAAATCCTCCTGCCTCTACCTCTGCCTCCCAAGTGCTGGGATTAAAGGTGTGTGCCACCACTGCCCAGCCCACTACTGCACCCTTAAGGACAGCTCACCATGCTGGTTGTTGCCGTGGTTCATAGGCATCCCAGCTGGATGGGACTACTGGTTGCTTCCCCCACCCTTGTCAACTTTACATAGAACCTTCTGGTACTATAAACGCTAGTGTTCCTCTGGGAGGAGGCTTTAGGTGAGTTGCAGCTCAATCTTCCCAGTCCTGCTTCCTTCTTATGCTCTGCCCCAGGATTCAGTAGAAAATCTCTTCCTAATAAAATTTCATTAAATGGCCACCATCACCTGCCAGCAGCTACAGGATGCCCTTGATGGAACACTGTCACACAGTGAACGAATCCACTGCACAGGCCCAAGTGAGCAGCTTGTCTCTGCAAAGAAAGTCTGAAATGAGCTGGCAAGGAGGAAGGATAGATTATTTTACACACACACACACAGAGAGAGAGAGAGAGAGAGAGAGAGAGAGAGAGAGAGAGAGAGAGAGAGAGAGAGAGAGAGAGTTAGTTTCTTTTCACTTCCAGACTTTCTAATTTGCCAGATGAACCAGGGGGTTTTGCAAGATAGTAACAACTCCTCTGTCAGTGAGAACCAGAAATCACCTTTGTTCCCCTGGCGGCTCTCTTCCCCTGCCTCCTGCTGGGGATCCAGCAAAGGAAAAGACAATTTAACCGTCAAAGCGAGCATTCCTTAAGGACTTGGATGGGAAACCTGTAGCTTAGCTACAAGACAGCTGTGTTGGCCTCTTTAGGGCCGCTTACTATCATTTTGTGTTTCTACAATAGAAGGCGGAGGCAGGGGATTCCTGTGGGGGATAAAATGAGCAGGAGCTGGAGCTAGCCTTGCTAAGCCTGGGCTCTGCCTTGCTGGCTCAGCTCTGGTGGTGCTGGGGATCAAAGGGTTAATGGAATGGAGAGTGACTGGTGGGGCTTCCCAGAACAGAAGCCACAGCAGCGCCCACATCAAGGGCGGACAGTGGGAGAGAGGGTTCCTTTGGGTTCTCTAATTGAACCAGTTGTGGGCGAACTTAAGCAAAGGGTTCATTTGCTGTGGGTTTGTCCCTGTTTATAGGTTCCAGGTGGTGTGAGCTGGTGGTCTGGCATGTCAGAGCTTCACAGGGAAAACACAGCATCTCCAGCCACTGTCCCTCCCCCTCCCCCATCACTGGAGTCAGTTCACACTCCTATCAAGCCACCGGGCTTGAGCAGAGGATGAGCCTCTGGCAAAGGGTACCTAGCTGGAGGGACAGCGGAGATGTCATGGTGGGCCAGGAAGGAGGGCAGAAGAGCACACTCCTTAAGCACTGAGAGAGACCAAAGAAATCAATCCTCCTTGCACACGGAGTGAAAGACAGGATGAGATGCAGAGAGAACGCTGATTGGTCATGGCCAAGCCACTTCCAGGTACTAAGGCAAACTTCAGATCCTGGAACGCATGATCCAAGCCATAGAACTAGAGGCCATGGGTTTCCTACTGTGCCCCAGTGCAATGTTAGGAGCACCCACTGAGTGGGTTTGGTGCTGCTAAATATCTCTATCCCGTAGACTGGAAAGGCAGGTCTGACCACCATCTGTGACCACAGGCCACCAGTGACCTGGACCCAGCTTAGACTCACCTATGCCAAACAATGCATGGATTCACCCAGTTGATTAAAATGTGGGCACTTGGCAGCCAGTGGGATGGCATTGGAGTGCCGAAGCCAAACTCCTTTTCACATCCCGGTGCCATTCTCCCTGTCTGGCACCATCCTCATCCAGGTTTGTATGTCGCCAAGGAAATGAGGTCAGCCCTGGAACAGTCCTATATCTGCCTGCAGAAAGAGCCTCACCCTACCCAGAAGCAGCGCAGCCAGTACCAGCAGGGGTTTACTGAGCCATCTGGGACATGTGACCATGAAGAGCAAGGGGATGGACATTGCTCATGGGCTAGCCTTATTGTCCAGTACCACAGTTGATCCCAGCATCCTCCGTGAAGGCTTGAACTGGTACCACTTTTAGAGGGGTCTGGGGCCCTTCTCAGGAGACAAGAGTAAATGCTGGGTTTTCAGGAGGCACAGATGGCCTCCGTGGTGGGAAACCACAGAAACCCTCAGACAGCACAGCTGCCTTACTTTTCTACAGCTGGTCACCCAAGAGGACCAACATCTGCTCACGGGCCTATCAAGGGATGCAGAACTGGCTAAGAAATGCTAAACTGGCTGGGTGATGCTGAACTTGCTGAAGGATTCTGGGCTGGATAAGGGATGCTGGCTTGGATGAAGGATGTTAGGCTGGTCACTTTCCCCACTGGAAATCAGAATTGCCTGTCAAGTATCCCTTCCTCAGCTTCACTGGCTGGACTTTCTCTCTTCTCCCATCATCTCCCCTCCTTTCCACTCCCTGCCTTTCCCTTTTCTAGGCATTCCTCCTCCTCCTGGCCCTGCCTGCTCCTCCATTTTCTGGTACTGGTTCTGAACTCATGAAACATCCCTGGCAAGTGGACCTGCTACCCTGGGAAGGAAAGGCTCTTTAGTGATGGGGAGTTTGATCCAGCATACTAGAAAGCGGCCTCCAGGGAGGCTATATGTGCAGCGGGTGAGGGAGGCTGAGTGGAGGGCCCAGGCTGGGAGAGACTTTCCCACAGCTCTTCACAGATGATGACTTTGCAAATGGTCTCTGGTCTCATTACTGTTGTAGCTCAAGTCATTCTTCAGGGACCAGGATTAGAAGAGAGGGGAGTTGCACTCTGGGAGCTATTATTTTATCTCAAGATCTCTGAACTTAGCTGACTAAGGCACAACAAAAGAAAATGTTGCCGACCCAACCCTCGGCCCCAAGCAGCCTCCACTCACAGCTAGGCCACAGGGAGGGCCCAGTGGTCCTGCACAGAACTCTGTCTCCTTCTTAGCATTGGCTGTGCCAAAATGTCCCTGTCCCTCTGCTTCTCTGTCCATCCTGTTCTACTTCTGTGTGTTTTGCTCTGTCCATCTCTATGGACTTTCTTCTCTTAGCTCAGTTCTTCTCTGCCCTTCTCACCCCCAACTCCTGCCTCTCTGGCATCTGTCTCACTCCAAACCTCTGTCTTTCTTATTTCCCCTCCTCTCTCTATCCCTATTCTTTGCCTGCCCCCACCTTGTGAGTGACCATGTGTGTACAAGTATGTGCATTCATGTGTGGAAGGCCAGAGATCAACCTCAGAAGCTGTCCACCTTGAAACAGTCTTCCACTGGCCCAGAGATCACCAAATAGGCTAGCCTGGCTGGCCAAGAAGCCCCAGGGCTACGTCTATCTCTGTTTCTCCAGTGCTGGGATAGCAAGCATGCATCACCATGCCTTTTATGACGTGTGTTTTATGATGTGTCATGCCCCAATGTTTGGGCGACAATGTTTCCAGCTGAGCTTTCTCCTCATCTCTTCTCTCTACCCACAATCCCCACGTCACCTCTCCCTCCTCTTCTTCCTTCCTCCTCTGCAAGATGGGAGCAAGGCAATGAGGTATCTTCTGGTGACATTGTAGTGTTTCCTCTTACTCCTCCCCCTCTTCCTCCCTCATTCTCTTTCTCTGTCTCTTTTTCTCATCTCTGTCTCCATCCACACTAAGACTCTCTGGGCTGAGTGAGCTCCAATAACCACCTCCATCCATCTCAACTCCAGTCATGCTTGACCCCCAAGCCAACAACAAGGAGCCATGCCCTCCTCAGCGGACATTCCGGGGGCATCATTTGGGTCTAGCCTGCCCTTGACGGTCACCCCAGCCTCCTCCAGAAGGGGTCTCCTGCTGCCCCCCACATATATAAGAACCTCTAGGCAAACCCCTGATCTAATAGGGGATCTGATGCCTTCTTCTGGTGTGTCTGAAGAGAGCAACAGTGTACTCATATATTTTTAAAAAGAAGAAAAGAAAAAGGGAAATGAATGTTGGTGATGTTTGAGGAGGAGGGAGAGGGAAGAGAGAAATAACAAAATAAAACATCTGAAGTTAAATGAAATTAAATGCCCAACGTTCCTATCTCGGGACAGCTGAACTAAAGAATGTTTCAGAAACATCTTCAAGTTTGCAAAGCAGGCACGCACCTCACATTGCACGAGTATCTGAAGCAGGTACGCATTGCACCTTGCAAGAATACCTGAGCAGATGACAGGGCAATGGCGAGCAATGCGAAGTGAAACGTTTTCCTCATCAAATAATTTCGAGTGGAAGAAAAAAAAATGCTAGCTGGGCAGTGGTGGCGCACACCTTTAGTCCCAGCACTTGGGAGGCAGAGGCAGGCGGATTTCTGAGTTTGAGGCCAGCCTGATCTACAGAGTGAGTTCCAGGACAGCCAGGGCTACACAGAGAAACCCTGTCTCAAAGAAAGAGAGAAAGAAAGAAAGAAAGAAAGAAAGAAAGAAAGAAAGAGAGAAAGAGAGAAAGAGAAAGAAGGAAAGAAAGAAAGAAAGAAAGAAAGAGAAAGAAAGAAAGAAAGAAAGAAAGAGAAAGAGAGAAAGAGAAAGAAGAAAAGAAAGAAAGAAAGAAAGAAAGAAAGAAAGAAAGAAAGGAAGAAAGAAAGGAAGAAAGAAAGAAAGAGAAAGAGAGAAAGAGAAAGAAGGAAAGAAAGAAAGAAAGAAAGAAAGAAAGAAAGAAAGAAAGAAAGAGAAAGAGAGAAAGAGAAAGAAGGAAAGAAAGAAAGAAAGAAAGGAAGGAAGGAAGGAAGGAAGGAAGAAAAAAGAAAAAATGCTTAAATGGCTTTAATTTTTTTTGTAGCAAAAAAAAAAAACTCCACGTGTAGTATAGATATGCTGGGTGTACGTTTTATGAGTTGGGGTGAAGACTTTTGGATGGAAAGCTTCTAAAGACCTTGAAATTCTAAACACAGGCCAGGCATGGCCCTGGGCCTAGCATATGCCAAGAGCCCAATTAACAGGCATGGAAGGGATGAGGGTAGTTGGGTTGCAGTGTCTGAGTGCCAGTATATGGATGCATAAACAGACATGACTAGCTTCTTTTGATTTTTGGTGTTATTACTTATATATGCACACACAGTTGTAGAACAGTGCCAGTGTGAAGGTCAGAGGACAATTTGCCTCTGCTGCTTCACACCTTGATCCAGGGATCAAATTTACAATAGGTTAGCAGCAAATCCCATTACCCACTGACCCATATTGCTGACCCAAAAAGTGTAGCCCAGGCTGACCTTGAACTCATAACCCTCCTGCCTCCTCTGCTGTATCCCTTCAGTATTCTCCTCCACCATATCCTACCACTGTTCTTGGCCACAAGCTCTCTTAATCCCTACACACTCGCTAATGCCCACCAGCTGTGGAAGTGTTTCCAATGGCCCTGTTTTAATCTGGTGCCAGGCAGGGTGACCAGCACCAGAGGGAAGGTTACATAGTCTTTTCTGTCTGCCAGCCCTCCTCCCAACTTGGTCTCAATTGAGTCTATTCTTTGAGCACAGCCTCTGAATCAATGATACCTGCTCTGTCCTGTGTTTTTCTTTGGGGGCAGGAGGGGGATGGGGGCTGTCTTAATCTTACATGGTCCCTCCCTTTTCCCTAAACTTAAGCCTTCTCAGCTGAATGGCACTCATGCATTCAAAATGGTAAAGAATGCCAGGGAATAATGGAAATTTCGCACCAAAAGATTTGTTTATAATGGCCAATTTCCTCTTTCTCTGATCATCCTGGGCTCATCAAGACTTTTCTTCAGAAAAGTCTTCAGCCTTGTTTAATCTACTATTTAGGGCCTTTTAAAAGAAAACAGTGCATACTTGTGCAAAAAAAAAAAAGTGGTGAATTGGGCAAAAAAAAAATGTCATTAGCTAACTTTGGAACTTTTATTCTGTAATTGCTAAGGCCTTTGGAAGCAGAAGACAAAAAAAAAAAAAAAACGAAAAATATTTCAATTGGCTTGAAAATGGAAATTCTGTCACTCCTGGGATTCTGAGACACACAGGTACCCAAGATACATAAGCAATAAATGTTCGGTAGGAGAAAGGAGGGTCACAGATGTCCTAACTAGGTTTCAAACTCAGATTTAAGAGTTTAATTTGGGGTGCCACCCACCTTCTAAATTTTAATCAAATCTTAAAGGCTAGCTTATAACCTGTCTACCTGGGGAAATTAGAAGTCTCTCCATCTACAAAGACCTATTAACACTTCATTCTAATTACACATGGTTTACTGACCTCAATAATAAGATTTGGGGTGAGGTAGTTTTGTTGTTTTTTTAATGAGTCCAGATATTTCTTTCTGCAGTCACCCAACACAGTGCTTGAAATATAAATGAGTTGTTTATGGGAGTCCTTTGTAATTTTTAATTAAAGTGATGTTCTTCAGTTGAAGGTTTATGGCAGTGATACATTTTATCGCTGCATTGCTGTGGAATTCTTAATTATTTATGTAAATGTATTAGTAGACGCAGCCCTTGTTTTGGAGTGGTCAGATTTTTTCGTTATGGAAATGTGCGTGGGATAAAAAAAAGCCTAATAAATTACACAAAAGAATCTTTAAAGGTCTGAGCTCTCTGGTCTCTAAAAACAGAGCTCTGGGCTTTGTCGTAACCCACAGAGAAGATGTCCATGGATTCCTTGGGGTGCATGCACTGGGTTTGATCATCCAAAAGCACTGGGTGAACAATTACAAGGTTATTTTATAAATCATCTTTGTAACATCTGTCTACACGTGTTATGCATTTGCCGGGGGCAGACACTCATAGTTGAAAATAGAGTTTCAGATTGGCTCTATTTGAATATAATTATCATTTGCCGCCTTGTCTGCCTCGGAAATTAATTCTCAGAACCAATCTAGAAAAATATTGACGAATGTTAATATTGCTTCTTGCCCAATATTTATTTTCTAAGTCATTCAATTTGCTTAGGGAATTGTTTGTTTTAGGGGGTGGGTTTTATTTTTTTTTTGAGGCAGCATCTTCTGTAGCCCAGGCTAGCTTCACACTTCCTATGTAGCTGAAGATGACCTTGAACTCCTGATCTCCTGCCTCTTTCTCCCAAGTGCTGGGATTACAGGCATGCATAACCATGCCTAGCTATGATTAGCTTTTAATACTTTGTAATAAAGACATTCAAAATAGATGTGGATCTCTGGTATAGAATAAAAGGGAGGTCACACCTTACAGTCACCAACATGAGCCAGTGCTGAGTGCATCTCAGGGTCTCACCAGAGGCTGATCATAGCATCAACCCTCAAACAGTAATCAGAGTGGGCAAGCAGGTCAGAGAACTAACACAGGAAATTCTGCTCAGCCTTGGTGCCTAGCTGGCCTCCCTGACTCCTCTGGGACTCAAGACTTGAAGTGATGAGACTCTAAACTGAGATCTTGCCATTGTGGCTAAGCTGGGGCTCCCTCATGGGTCCCAAAAGCACGGCCAGGAATCATACTGTAAAACCAGACCTGTGTTGCCATTTGGAACTACTTCTGATACCTATGTGAAGGCTTGTGAATGATAAGAGAGGGCCTCTGGATTTTGGACCAATCTCTCATCCATACATTCATACATTCATACATCCATACATTCATACATCTATACATCCATTCCAAAAGCATGCAACAAATACCTACAGCACCTTAGGGAAAGAGCAATGAAGACGGCAGTTAATAGTATCCACTGGAATTGTCAGGGTGGGTGTCTTGGAACCTGAACCCATCTCCTTACTCTTACCACAATCTGCCACTGAGATAGAAGCTACACTCTAGGCCTGGTTCTGTATCTGCTAAACTACTTCCCTAGCTTTTGCTTTGGGGGACAGGATCACAACTCATGCTAAGCAAGAAATATTTTTAATTTATATATAATAAATGTACATTTGAGGGACAAGATGAACAGTGAAGGCATAGGCACTATGCCTTACCACCTGAGCTCTACCATCAAGACCCATGTGGTAGAAAAAAAGAACCGACTCCTGAAAGTTCCTCTACATGTACACACACATTCACACATGTGTGCACATGAACACACACACATCACTAAATAAATGTAATTTTAAAACATTACAAAATACATCTCATCATTGCCTGCTTCTCTTTCCTCTTCTACTGGCCTCCATGTCACATCCAGGGGGAATCCAGTGCCCCCTTCTGGCTGCCCAGGGCACTGCATGCAAGACACACATATACACACACATACACATAAAATAAAACAGTTTTTTTAAGAAATTATTTTAAAATCACAATTACTGTAACATTCACACTAAGGAAGGCAGGGAAGTTTTGGGTACAGTACAACAGTTGCTACTGGGTTTCCTCCTCTATCCAGCTGGGTGCTGGCCCTGCATAGAAATGCTGGCACCACTGGTACTTCTCTATGAAGAGCCTTATGGAAAAGTCTCAGTGACCATGTGGATCCAAACAAGGGTAGAAATGAGTTCATCAGAGATACAGGCTAAGGGAAAATATATCTGTGCCCATTCAGAACTGTCAGCCAGGGAGATGAGGCACAGGTAGTCACCCTTTCTGTGACAATTGGCTTTCTGATACAGCCACAAGGACCTGAGCTAAATTAACTTATAAAGAAAAGGATAGATTTTTGACATGCGGTTTTGAAAGTATACATCTGGGAGCATGTGGAAGTCTGTTGCTTTGGAAACACGTTGCAGATAAGTTTTCCAGCTCCTGGTTAACCCCATGGAACAAAGAGAAAGGAGCCATGTTTTCCAGCTCCCTTGGAGAACATGCCCTCAATGATCTGGATACCTACGCCCAGACCGTGCTTCTCAAAGGTCCGACTACCTCCCAGGGTGTCTGCTGGAGACTGAAGCTTCCGAGCACAAGCTTTCAACACACAGTCCAGCTGCAAGACACAGCAGGTGAACGGAGACCCTTCACTGTAAAAATCAGCCAGGAGGCTTGAAGGGAAAAGAAGCCTCTGGTTGAAAACAGAGATGACAGAGATGGTTTTAAACGGGTAGTAAGAAAGGGGGAGCCTCAGATGAAAGAGAAGCATAACGAAATAGAAAGTGTGATGTGAGAAGCCACTGGAGTGTCATTCCTGAAAATCCAACTGCTATCTCCTCATCATACAAACCTGTGTGAGGTGGGAGTGGTCACCCTGTCCCTTAGCTGCTGATGGGTGGCATTCTAATAGACACAGTTGGGCAGACTGGAGAGAAGGAATTGACATCCAGGTCCTGTTTTGTCAGAGATCTTTGAAGTCGGGAAGCACTTCTTTATTTTGCAAGAGCACATGTCAAACACACCTGCACCCGGAAGAGTGTCCTGGTTCTTACAGCATTACCTCATCTCTTAAGGGATCTTGGTCTCATCATCCTGGCTGAGGGCCACTGTTTGAAGGGTCTGTGCCATCTCTGTCCTCCCCCCACCCCACAGTCCATCAGGTCCCTTTGTGTCTAGGTTCGTCGTGAAGTCTGGGATAACGAGAGAACAGAGGAACCAATCAGTCGAGAAACGTGAGACCATGGCTCACATCTTTTTGCTTTCTGTTGGTGTTTTTCCTCCCACTAAATGGCCACACACAGCATTGCCCCCAAGCACAGAAACCTTGTTGAGCCATCCAGAGAAAATACACATAGTGTACAAGCTTCGTTCAGACATGGTTATGGTTCCACTGGCCGTGAGTTCAAGGCCAGTGAGTCTGTGTAAACAGGGGATCACAACTGAAACAAGATCATGCTCTGATCTGTAGGCTTGAAGGAACCTAGCACTTTAATTTACCCCAGGAGCATGAGTTTATCTTTGCCTAATTCCGTTTCCTTGGTGACCTCATAAGACATAAGTATAGTGACCAACAAAAATTGCCCGTGAGTTCTTGCCTGTGTCTTTTCCGCCTGTCTTCCCTCCCTGGGCTATAATCCTTTGGTGCTGGGCTAATTATGAACAACACCTGTGGAACATAGTAGGCTCTCTGTAAAATTTAATTTAATTAATGAATGACTTGCAAATGAGTGGTTTTCAAATAATTCTTACCCAGGCATTAGATGCACCAAATCCTACCCAGGAGGAATAATGAGTCTTCACAAAGCACTAAAAGGGACTTCCACCCGGCTCTGACTTTAATAAACAGCACAAGTAAATGCTAATTAAATGGCAATATTTAATTACTACCTGATGCCCTTCCCTACTCAGCACCTCCCCTTGGCTTAGAAGGGATGAGTGACAGTCCATCACTTTCTATCGTCTCTGCTGGTATCCTTGGCTGGGCACCCTCACCTTCACAGGTCCTCCGGTGATGACACTGGGAGGTGGACAGCACTGAGGGTCATAGAGGTGACTCAGTCATTAAGAGCACTGGCTGCCCTTACAAAGGACCTGAATTTTGTTCCTAGCACCCACGTATCAACTCATCACCCAGTGTAACTCCAGCCCAGGGTATCGGATCTACTTTTCTGTACTCCATTGTGTGGTGAGACATACATGCAGGCAAGACACTCATATCCATAAAAGGAAGTGCCTTTCTTTGAGCTCTCCATTGAATAGCTAGCTCTCCGTAAGCTGTTCACATTGCTCGCCGTGTAGTCAACCATTCAACTACTTAACAAGTGCCTAAAAAGTACCAGGCACTGTTGCTGAGGATATAGTAAGAATTGGGCATGTAGACCCTTCCTTCTGAGAAACAAAAAAGAGATGGGTGAACAGCTAAAAAGATGCCTGCAAGTCGGACAGGTGTTCTTTAGAAACTGGGAGATTCCTGAAAGGGAGTCTGCAAAAGTTTGGCACCCCTGCCAGCGACAGGGGCTGCTCCTGGGAACGCAGTGAGAGTCAAGAGTCCGGGAAACATGCTTGCATTTCCTTTGTCTTTAAGTTTTTAGAATTCTATAGCCCCTCCCCCTTCTTTTTCAGTCACTTAAATGTTTTTTTAATGAACAACACAAGCTCGTTGTACAAAAACCAACAAGCACAAAGCAGAACAGAGAAACAAATTAAATCTCACCTTTAATCCTACCACCTAGGTATGGCCACCATTGTGTTTTTGTCTTGTTAGTTCCAGAGGTGAGAAGTGAAGGGATTCATTGTTTCTTCATTCTGTGTAATTAAAAAGACTGTGCTAGCAGCTTCCCAGGGAGCTTGAGTTGTGTTTATTTTTTTTTAAAGAGCTACTAATTTTTGATTAACAAGAAGGAATGCAACGTTTAGGGGAAATGCAATTACACCCTCTTTCCCTTCTCAACAAAACAACATTATTCCCCCACACACGCAAAGTGTAGAGTCATGACTCTAAGGATGGATGTATGGCTCTAAGTCGGGGGATTACAAGGGACATTTTTCATGTCACCACTGAGACAGTTGTGTGAGCATTCCAACAGTGAAGTACCTGGGCTGCAGGTTACAGACCCAGCTGAAGTCAGTCTGGATAATAACTCACTTTGTCATTACTTAACTCTGCGGTGGCTGCAGCTACTGAGCCAGAATATAAAGCCTCAGTCTCTGAAGAGATCAGGGGCTCTCCGTCATGATATTTAAGAATAAGAAAAGCAAGGGTAGCTAGGGGGAGAACTGACAGATGTGATGTCTCTTGTTCACTTTCTCTTCTATTTGTGTGTTGAGGATGGGGCTCTTCATGTTTGTTCCTATGTATTTGGGTGCTCATGTGTGCACACATGTGTATGGGCAAGGGGACCAGAGGTTAACCTTGAGTATTGTTCTTCAGGAGCAAGTCACCTTGTTTTATTGAAACAGGTTCTCTCATTGAAACACGAGTCTCTCTGATTATGCTAAGCTGGCTAGCCAGAGAGCCCCCATGGATCCTCCTCCCTCTGCCTTTCCAGCTCTGGTAATGAGCACTCATCGTCACCACACCTGGCCTTTTACATAAGCACTGCTGATCAAACTCAGGTCCTCATGCTTGCAAGGCAAGCATTTTACCAGATGAGCTGCCTCTCCAGATCCCTTCTTTTCTAAAACATATTTATTTTCTGATCTCATCCTGGGAAGTCCAGGGCCCTGTTCATGCTCAGCAAGTCTTCTACCAACTGAGCTACACCCTCAGCCCCTGCTCTCCTTCCTGTGTAAATGGCACGCCAGCGCATCTGCCTCCAGTTCCTTTGTCCCCTGATTATTCATGGACTGCATCCTGCATGCCAATCACAGACACCACATCTCACCAGACCAGACCCATGCTACCCACACAGTGACAGAAGGAGCCTTTGCCCTGTCGGTTGTTGAGAGCACCTGTGTGTGAACTAAAACTAGAATGTTCAATTCCCAGTGGGCCTTCACCAGCTCATTAGCTCCTGCTGTGTCGGGTTCTCCTCTTCCTCTTTGTTCCTACCCTACCTGACCAACCCACCTTGGACCTGTGTGTGTGTGTGTGTGTGTGTGTGTGTGTGTGTGTGTGTGTGTGTGTGTGTGTGTGTGTGTGTGGTGTGGTTGTGTGTGTGTGTGCGCGCGCGCGCGCGCGTGTGTTTTCAGCACCGCGGTCAGCGCACACGCTATCTCTGCCTGTTTTCAGCACCATGGCCAGAACCAGGCGCCCCAGGCTGATGTTTTCAGCACCATGGCCAGAGTCCGGTGCAAAGTGCATTTCCTAATCTTGATCAGAACACAGCTCTCATACAGTGTCTGGGTTGCCCTTCTTTCTGCCTTTCCTCACAGTTGCTTGATCTTCTCTTCCCCCATCACAGTAATTCCCCCCGCCCCCGCGTGGAGTCAGCTCTTGTTTACTGGATCACATGTGAACAAGCTGCCTCCAACAGCAGCTCTGCCACCAGGGGTCACAGCCTTTTGGGAACTTACTTAATCTCTCCATACCTCATTCTCTCCAGATGTAAAAGGAGATAGCTAGCTCCTGGAGCCATTGAGAGGATTAAACAGGGCTAATCTAACAAAGCTCATAGCATGGTCTCTGCAATTTAATAAGAGCCCAGGCTGTGTTTTCAGTTATTGTAATCCTTGGCAGATCACCGCAGACATAGCTTGTGTTAAAAGCTTTTCTCTCATCGCCCTCTGACAGCCCCACAGCAGTCATGTTGCACTTGGAACCTGCTTCTCAAGGCTCCATCATACTGTCTTAATTAATCAAGAGTAACATTGGCACCTGTGCAGACCTAACACAAGACTACTGTCACTCCCATGGCAGACCAACACAATGAAGGGGAAGGCAGTTTTACCTATGGCACCATTCAGAGACCCATGCTCCTTCTGCATTGTGGGGCTGGGTGGTGAGGCTGTGTCATGTAGGCTTTATCACCAATGTGTAGCTAGGGTTACTGTTACTGTAGAAAGGGGAAGAGAGAGCCAAGAGGCCTTGTGGAAAGTGTAGCTGGTCATAGAGGGACATTACCACTTCTATACAATCCCTCACCCCAGCCTTGCTGTAAGGGAAGCTGAGATGTGGCTGGCCTGTATGTACAGAGGAAAACTGAGTCATCTCTGCTTTTGAATTTCCTCCCCACGCCAGCAGAAGACACTGGAGGTCTATGACCATAGGCTTGAGATTCCTCATTGGAAGCTTATTCCTTTCCAGCCATTCCTGAGCCTCACCTTAACAGTGAATCCACAGTCTGACCCAGTGACCTAGGAAGATGGGCTTTCCAACCACAGATGGTAAAAAGGTTAAAATGGACAGATGCAAAACTTAGCCATTCTTTTTGGAACCAAAAGTTAAAACTTCCACTGTGCTTCCTGGAAGATGGCTGAGTTACTGAAGGGAGTATGGGAGAGCCAAGAGGGGGAAGTCTGATCATCTCAGGGGAGCAGAGCCACGCCTCTGTAAACCCAGAGCCTCAATGTCCTGGGGTTTATGGACATGGCTAAGAAGAGCTTTCATACCCGGGTCATGGATCTCTCTGAACTTCAGCACACACAGGCAACCACAAAGCCCACTGTCAAGCAGCCCTCATGAGCCCGGGCAAGGCATGCAAATTGGAACAAACTTTCTGAAAGACATTTTGCATTATGCATCAACTTTTTTTCAAATGGCTCTCCTCTTCCGTGGCACTGATTCCGCTCTTTGGAATTTATCTCAAAGAAATAATCAGAAACAGTGTCAAACACTTACATCCTCGGGAAACCGAGATTTATGTGCAGAGCCGTGTGCTGAAGGCTTATTTATGATAGCAGAAAGTTAGAAAACACACTCAGTGTCCAGCCAAAGGCGCTGCATAAGTAAAAGGCAGAGCAGACAGATGGAGGGGTATGTGGAGTGGGAAGGGCTGGGTTTTATGGGAAATCTTAGGCTGAGGAGATTGTTCTTAGTAACTCAAGTGGAAGAAACAGAACACTAGGCTTGTGAGTTGTCCCACCCCAAATGTGAACATAATACATCAAAAAGACTTGGAATAGAATACCCAGGCTCTGAGTGACTCTTACAAGACTTAGAGTTGTTTCTTCACTTTTTATGTTGTCGAGATTTTAATGATGAGCACATACATCATGTAAGCAGAAAAATGGCTTGGGGGGGGCAGTGATTCAGTGTGTAAGGTACTTGCTATGCAAACATGAGGGGTTGAATTCAGATACCCAGTGCTTGTGTAAGAGTCAGGCATGTCAGCACTTGCTTGTAACCCAGCCCTGAGGAGGGCAGAAATGGGTGATCTCTGAGTCCAATGAGGGACCATGCATGGTGGTTAGTTTTGTCAGTTGGACACAACCTAGAATTTCTTGAGAAGAGAGTCATGGTGAGGGGCTGTCTGGATCAGGTTGGGCTGTGGCTGTGGCTGTGACTGTTGGTGGGGGGGAGGGGTTGTCTTGATTGCTTTAATGGATGTGGAAAAACTCAGTCTGAAATAGGTGGCACCATTTCCTGGTTGGGGTCCTGACTGTGTAAGAGGAGAGAAAGCAAGCTAAACACTAGCAGATGTTCTCACTCTCCCTCTCCCTTTCTCTCTTCTTCCCTCTTCTTCCCTCTCCCTCTCCCTCTTTTCCTCTCTCCTCACTCTTCCTCCCTCTAACTCTTCCTCCCACTCCCTCCTTCTCCCTCTCTCTCCTTCTTTTCCCCCTCCCTCTCTCCCTCATTTCCTCTCTTTCTCCCTCCCTCCCTTTTCCTCCCTCTCTCTCTCCTCCCTCTCATCCCACCCTATCTCTCTCCCTCTCTCTCTCTCCCTCCTTTCTCCCTTTCCTTCTCTCTTCCTGTCCCTCTCTCTCTCTCCCTTTCTGTCCTTCTCACCTCCTCCCTCTCTTCCTCTCTCCCTCTCTTTCTCTCTCCCTCCCCCTTCCCCTCTCCCCACCCTCTCTTTCCTTCTCCCTTTCTTCCCCTGTGGATGTGATGTGACCAGAAGTCTCACACTTCTGTTGCTGTGGCTTCCCTGGGGTGAGGACAGTAACCCAGAATTGTGAGCTAAAATCCCCTTCTTCCTAAGTTTCTTTTTCCAGGGTTTTATCACAATAGAAATAAAACTGAATTATGTTACTAGAAAGTATCATAGACAGACCAAAGGCAGATACTCAAAACTGACCACAGGCATACTCTCTCACACACACAACACACACACACACACATACGCACACACACACACAATTGAAAGAAGGAAATTGTGAAGGAGCCACCCTATTTTCTCTGTAGACCACTCAGAGGCACAGTAGTCTTTTTCTCCAGTTTTCAAGAATCCAAATGCTGGCCCAGACTCTGGGCCTCAAAGTCATAATAGGCCATCCTAGTGATTGCTGCCTGAGACATGTCCCTTTCAGCTGTCATAACATCCATTCAGCTATACAAAATAGATCACCCGAACACCATCTATCCAGACAGCCCTACACAGGCTGAATCTTTTCCAATGAGAAGTGAAGAAAGCTTATTCCCCATGTGAGTTCTATAAAGACATTCCTTGGCATCTTTGAAATGACAGGGACTCCTCACCCAGTTCTCACAGCACGGCTATCCCCAGCCCTGATTGCCATTCAGAAATGTTCCCAGGGATCTGAAAGCATTCTGCCCTGAAGCTGTGGTCATAAGACTGCTGGGGGGGAGAGGTAAGGGATTGCTCTGTGCTTCTAGTGTTCTCTCTGAGGTGGGGTTTTAAATGGTTTTAAGTTGGTTGGGTTACTAAAGGCAAAAGAGCTCATAACAAAAAGAATAATACTAATTTATCCTAAAATGTACATTAAAAGGTGTGTTTGCCTTTGCCTTAGTGCCAGGATAGCCAATTCCAAACTCATTGTATTAGGAAGGATGGTTTAGTGCATTCCGTGAAAGTGTTTGCTTTGCCACGCCCAGGTATGTGAATTAAACCCAGCACACCCATCTCTGAATGTGAACTTTCTGAGATGCAGCCCCCGACCCCAGCCCACAAATGTGTCAGGGAGAGCATTTCCCAAGCCGTGCCAGTACAGAAATTAAGCACTCCATCCTGTCTACTCTATGGTTTTTGTTCTCAGAATTGAATCTAAGCTCTGTTGGAAACTTGTTGAAAGCCTTCAGTATTCACTTCTCATCAAACCAAACTACTCAAAGTTACCATTAATGGAAAAAAAAAAAACCTGCTGAAATTTAATTGGAATTCCTTTTTATTAACTTAGTAACAAAGGTTCCACATCCAGTGTCCAGAAGATAGCCACTCCGTGTTGTTGAGATTGCCCTGTTTGCTATACTGTGTCAAAGATGTCTTCCAACCTGTGGTGCACACCTGCTCTCACAAAAGTTGAACCTTCTAGGAGGTCAACATCAATGTCCTAATTTGCTTCTCTGCTGCAAACTCTGTTGCTATGCTGTTGGAAGTGCCAGGAACTGGAGCAGAGAAATGCTGCTTATGGGTTTGTTCCCCATGGCTGTTTCAGTTTGCTTTCTTATAGCACCCATGACAACCTGCCTAGGGAATGGTATCACCCATAGAGGGCTGGGCCCTCCTAGGTCAATCATTAATCGGGAAAGTGCCTCCCATCCTGGCATGACCACAGGCCAATCTGGAGGAGGCAGTTCTCCAATTCAAGTTCCCTGTTCCCACGTGAGCTGGCTCGTGTCAAGTTAACAAACACTAACCCACACAATTAATTTAAAAACTACTGCCCCTCTCTCCAATGTCCTAGAATGAGCCATTTCCTTTAGGTGAGTTTTCTGTGAAGGTGAAGGTCACTCTTTGCTGCACCTATCTGTGCAGGCATTGATTAGATTCCTAGTATATGTGTCCTACATCTTGAGCAGGATGTAGACATGGAATTTAAGGTTATCTCAGGTATAGTGGCCATCCTTCTTCTGCTGGTCCTAGGAAATACTTTCCAAAACTCGAAGCAAATACCAGAAATCACCACGGACAGGCAATGCTCACACTGAACACACATGCTCATGGGGAAAATGTGGGTTGTACGCCCTGCACAGTAAGAAATAATAGTAACAGCTAGTAACAAAGTAAAATAGTTATATCCCTGCATCCCCTGACAGCAGTGATGCTCTTGCATTTTGGCACTGCTGTCTTGAAGGCTTACTTCAATAGATACACTGTAACACCATGACCATGGATGCAATAGGCCAGATGGTATCTCAGCAGCTAGCTGGCAGGGAGCATGCGTGTGCTGGCCTCCCTGTGACTCCCAGGCCCCAGGTGGGGCAGAGCTCGGTGACACAGGATTTCATTATGCTTCACAAATCAGCACAATTTAAAATGTATGGCTTGTTTACATCTGGAATTTCACGTATCTTCACAGTTCTCAGCTGACCAGAGCATGGAAGGCAGAGTGACAGGTCAGGGTGAGCCCTGCAGACTTCCTGTGAAGTTGCTAAGTGACTGGAGCCACACTTTATGGATTCTGGGTTTATTCTGGCTTCTACACTTTCACGCAGATCTTCATACTGTGGTCACTGCACCTGCCACTAAGAAGTTCCCTGGAATGTAAACTGTATAATCAAGTTTTTTTAAAAAAAAAAAAAAAAGAAAAAGAAAAAGAAAGAAAGAAAAAGAAAGAAAGAAAAAGAAAAGAAATATTTCTTTATGTTTATGCATACACTGTAGACACTTCAGACACACCAGAAGAGGGCATCAGATCCCATTACAGATGGTTGTGAGCCACCATGTTGCTTATGTGGTTCTGGGAATTGAACTCGGGACCTCTGGAAGAGCAGTCAGTGCTCTTAACCACTGAGCCATCTCTCCAGCTCCCAAAATTCAAGTTTTTAAGACAGGATTCACCCTCCCAGATTACTCTCCCCCTTTCAGCCAGGACTCTGGGCTTCACAGGCAAGCTGTCTCAAACTGTAATGTGGGGGGGCAGGGGACTGAGGCAGCTCCCAGACCTGGGAACCCTAGGGGAAAGGTGAGCGCCTCACACCCAACTGGAGCTGAGTGTTCATGAGAAATACTCAGATTAGCACAGCTGGCAGTGGGCATCCGCTGGTCAGAATAGGAATGCCAGAGTGCCTGCTTATAACATCAGCCCTGCATGTGACGTCAGGGTTGGCCTTATCGAGAATCTCTCTCCCTGTTGACTTGGTCATCTTTAGAATATATCTTATTAATTCTTTGAGAATTACATACAATAACTTTTGATCCTATTCACCCCAACCCCCAACTCTTCCCAGCTATACCCTTCCCTTCCCACCCAACTTTGTGTCCTTTGTCCCCACCCATCAAGGCCAATTTGTGTTACCCAAATACTCTTGGATATATGGCTTCCTGCTGGAGCATAGTAAACTCACCAGGGCTCCCCTCTTGGAGGAAACTAACCCCTTCTTTCCCAGCAACCGACAGTTTCCTCGACTGGGATGAGACTTCAGGCTTGTCTTGCCAGGCCTTGACTAGATAACATCTTTGCCTGGTATCAATATTATTCTCAAATATGACCTTGGCTTGCAAAAGGGCTGCAGCTCTTCATGCCGAGGAAGTTCCTGCCCACTGCTCCAGTGGAATTCTGGGACTTTCTCTAGCTAATCCAGAGATGATTACAGTCTAAACTTATGCCAGTCACAGGTATATTATGGGTTGGGTAAGCCCCGGGGACCTGATTCAAGAAAATCTCAACTAGTCCCTGGGACTACAGGGGTAGGCATTGCTGCCTAAACAAAAATGAAGGAGGGTCTAGTGGGAAGGGAGACATATGTTGGCAAAGCATGACATAAAAAAAGATGACACATCAGGCCTTGTCTGTGGTTTTTGGAAGTATCTAGAGATTTGCATTGTTTTAATGATTTGCTCCAAGTGCCATAAATATGACTTTCCTTAGAAAGATGGATTTGTATTATTGACAGAAATATTTTTGGGGGGTAAAATGCAAAACCTGGGTACATGAAATCACCCAGGAAGCATGCTTTTTCTGAAGTGAGTGCCAATGGCCCCTGCAGTTTCCATGAAGGGGTGGGCATGAGGAACTGGAATGTTCCACACCTTTCCAGAACATTCTATGTGCTACTTTCCACCTCTACCTAAAGCTGTAACCTTTACCTATTGCTATACAGTCTCAGCTGTCAATCTAAGAGATAGGTTTGGAGTAGGTATTGGTGAAGTTATGTGTGCTCACATTGGCATGCATGCATGTTGGGTGCACGTGCACATGTTTATGTGTGTATGTAGAGCAGAGGTCAACCCTATGGTGTCATCTTTTACCGCCCTCCACCATCACTTTGGAGGTGTGTTCTCTCACTGAGCTCAGAGCTCACTAACTCCTCTAGGCTGGATGACCAGTGAGCCCCAGAGCGTCTCATGTCTCTATCCCCCTGGTTCTGAGGTTACAGATGTGAGCCATGGTGCTGAGCCTTTGCGTAGATGGTGAGATCCAAATTCAGGTCTTCATACTTTTGTGGCAAGCACTTTGCCCAGTGAGTCATCTCCACTGCTCTGAAGAGGTCTTAGACCATTCAGAACATTGTCTGTAAGAACCCATAGCACCTATGGCTGTCAGAAAATGCCCCCAGAAGTTGTTGGGTGTTCACAAGTTAAATGGGTGAGGTCTTCGACCCTTAGACCTACAGATCTGTTTGTTGTCCATCTGGTAACTTTTACATAGAAGACAAGGCTCCCTTAATCTCATGTGAGAAGACAGTGAGAACCCCAGTCCTCTTCCGTCCTCTCTGAGCACAGGCCCTCATGCCTCTCACGCCTCACTGTCTTTGGCCAACTTCCTCTTCCCACTTCTCTCGTGCTCTGGAGATAAAGGGAAAGCGGGAGTCTGTTCCCTCTGCCAATCTGCTTCTCCCCTTCTTTGTAATCTCAGGTGCTTGTGATTTGCTGAGCAAGGGTTTTTCAGCTCAGATGGGCTAAGGCGGCCGCTCAGTTGGAGAGGGAGTTTTATGGCTATCATTTGGTATATTTCCTTGCTCACTCATGCCTGCTTTTGCTCATAAATACCCCCACCTCATTCCATGGAAGATAGGAAATGGAGCTTTATCGCCCTGAGTTCATGCTGGTATAAATATTAAATTCATGTAATAATCACAAGGCACTCTTCCTCCACTTCACTTGGACAGAGTACTGGTAGCCACTGTGAAATCTCTTTTCCCATCAGAGGTTAACAGTCTCTAACTCCTTTTTTTTTAAGGTATTTATTTTATTTTAATTTGTGTCTATTGGGGGGCTGGTGAATACAGGTGACCAGAGAGTCCTGAAGAGGACACTGAATCTGCCGGTGTTACAGACAGTTGTGAATCACCTTAGGTGACTGGTAGGAACCAAACTCAGCTCCTCTGCAGGGACAGTCTGTACTCTTAACTGCTGAGCCATCTCTTCATCCCTAGAGTCCCCAGCTCTGAGCCAGAGTCTAAGTGTGTCACTTGCTGACAATTGTTCTTGGGAGTTAGGACAATCCATCACATCTTTTCTGACCTTGTCCCTCATCCTGGCAAGTAGTGCCAGGGTTTGCCATGGGCAGTCACTTCTCAATTTCAGAAGTTTATGCTTGCTTTGGTGGGGAGGTGAGATTCAAACCCCAGAGCCTGTGACTCTTCACCCCTAGGCCCTGGCTGGTCCCTTGTCTTCTTTCAGTGGCATCAGTGTCCTTCCAATGTGTCCCCATAGTGACTTGGGTGTGGGACTGGCCTTGCCTGCTGCTGACTGAAGCAGATTAAGGTGGATTTCCTGTCGGTGTGGGCCATTGTTTGTTGCATCATCATGCTGACCAGGAAGGGGTGTGTTCCAGTCAGAACTTTTTAATTCAGCAACACACTTTCTCCAGCTTGGCACATGCACACACATTCACACACATACACAGACACATACACACACACATTCACACACGTACAGACTCATACACACATACACCACATTCACACACAAACTTATGTGCACACACACTTGCTACGTATACATATACACACTCACATACACACTTTCACACATATACTCTCACACTTATAAACACCAGACACACACGTACTACACACACCACTCACACACATACACCATACACGCACACCACATACATACACACCACATACACACACACTACAAACACACTCGCATACACACACCACTCATCATACTACACACACATCCCACACCACACTCACACACCACACACACATACCACACACACACACCACACACACATACCACATACACACCATACACACGCCACACACATACACCACAAGCACTGACAGAAACACTACGCACACAACACACACACACACAACACATACACAACATCTCACAACACATACTAGATAACCACAAACATGGCTTTCAAAGCTCGCTCATGGAGAGCTCACTGTGTACACCACAGCTTCGGATGGCTCCTGGTTTTCACTCTGCAGCAGCCCAATTGAATTGTTGACTCAATTTTAGTCCACTGGGGGCTGCTGAGGAAGGCCAGGCTCCTGAATCACACTCTTGGCAGGTGCCATATTTCTGAGCCCTGAGCTAAGCAGTGACCTTCTGGTTTCACAGTAACTAGAGCTGGGTGACACTCATAATGAACAGAGTCCACTGAGCCTTCTTAAAATATGGAGAGAAGCTGAAATCAGATGGAAGTGTCATTTGAATCAGGGTACCAGAACTCAGTGATCAATCTCCCACCTGCCTGATGATGCAGAGACAGGAAGCATAAAGACTTCCCCCTGGCAAAGGGTTCTGAGATGTCTGCATAGGACAGCCTGCCCCATGCCCAGGGCCAGACTGCACATATGATATAAATAAAATTACTCCTGAGGAACACACTGGTGTCTGTTCCAAACCTGTGGAGGCAGCTGCTTAGAAAGGTTAATCCTGTCTTAATGACCCTCAGACTCTGCATGTGGTTCCAGAGGACAATCTCCGAGCTGCTTCTCACTATAAGACGCCTCCCCAACTGCCAATCATGGTAGCCTCTTCTGCCTGGTATATTCTCCTCCCTGGACCTCATAGGATAACTCTCTGCTGTTTTGGTCCCAACTGTGCTTCCCTTTGAAGCTTTCTTGACCACTCCCTAAAGGATCCCTCCTTCCCCCTCCAGTCTGAGTCTAGGGCCACATGCCTTTGAATGTTTAAGTTGCCAAGGCAGGAGGATGAGCAATTCAAGGTTCTACTCAGCTACATAGTGACTTCCAGCCCAGACATTGTCAAAAGAAAGAAAGAAAGAAAGAAAGAAAGAAAGAAAGAAAGAAAGAAAGAGAGAGAGAGAGAGAGAGAGAGAGAGAGAGAGAGAGAGAGAGGAGGGAGGGAGGGAGGGAGGGAGGGAGGAAGGAAGGAAGGAAGGAAGGAAGGAAGGAAGGAAGGAAGGAAGAAGGCAGGCAGGCCCTTCCAAGTCCCCCTCCCCATCACTGGTACCCATATCCCATATGTTGGCTTTCAGAGCACAGGTCACTCTCTCAAGTTATCATATTATCGCACCCTCCATCATAGCGTCCCTTCCAGAATATAAGATCCATGAGAACAGGGGTTTTCTGGACAGTTCTTTTTCATATATCCAAGGTGCATATGATCTGTATCATATATGCTGAAAGAATGAGTGTGTGGCTAGGCAGGTACATGCACCCATGCACCTATGAATGCATGCAGACATATGTGTGAATGGGTGGATGTATGCATGGATGTATGGACACATGGATGAAGGAAATTGAACAAGTTCAAACTGGATCTAGCTGGAAGATGTTTCTCCTTAGTTGGGCCCTCTGTGACTGTATTGGAGTCTGTACCCTATAGCTTCCCCAAGGCTCCCTAAATGTTCTCCTAGATCCCTGTACCCTTCTGTCCACCTCCTGAGAGGACAAAGTTAGTGGTGGATGAGCCCTGCATGGAGCCAGGTTACTAGGCAAGCACACCTGTGGCTCCACCAAAGCAGATCCAAGAGAGATGGGACAGAAGCTGCCCCCGTCAAGGTGGCCTTTGGACCACCTCTGTCTTGCATGGACCAGCCCCAGGGTCATCCCACCCCTGCGGCTCCCTTCTCTTTGACTTCACTCAACAAGTGTGACATTGCCTCTAGTTCACACTTAGGTCTCCTAAACACATGTGACCTCTGACACCAGGGTTATCCAGTCTGGAGGACAAGCTGGATGCACAAAGAGATGTTTTAAGTCCAAGCGCTAAGACAAAAATGCCACTTGGGTGAAGAGTAGACACCATAGCAATGGCATCTGTCAGAGTCTGGGAAGCTCACCTGAAGGGAGAGAGTAGGGAAGGTATCTTTGGGCAGCGGGAACAGTATCAGCAAAGGCACAGATGTTCAAAGCATCTGGAGCTGTTCACTGTGAGGGTCTTGGGGGTCCTGTATGAGCCTTGATCTGCAGGCAACAGGGTTCCCTATGGGCCTGACTCTGAAGGACATTGTTATCTATCTCGTGTTTTAAAAACTTAGTCAAGGCTGAAGTCAAGGGAAGAAAGGAGATCTCATAGGAGTGGACATCCCCAGGCTGGAGAGTGGGTGAGGGAATGCAGGGGCAGCAGATGCTCAGAAACAAGAAGAAATAGAACCAGAAGTCTTTGGGAATCCCTGTGATGGGGCCAGAGAGAGAGAGATGCTAGGTGGTTTTCCCAAGCCAGAGGGTTCCTGCCCCTCCCACCTGTCAATCACCTTTCTCATCACAGTGATCAAATTCCTGACAAGAAACAACTGAGGGGAGGAAGGGTTTGTCCTGATCACCATCTGAGGGGATACAGACCATCAACAGCAGTGGGGAGCTGGGCACCTGGACACAGTTCTGTGGTAGCCTATGCCATCTGCTTGCTCACATCTCAGCTAACCGGGAAGCAGAGACAGGACAGGAAGCAAGATGGAGTTGTGAACCTCAAGATCCACCCATCAGAGGTCCATTTCCTCCAGGTCCCACCTCCCAAAGGCTCTGCAGCCTTTCAAAGCAGTCCCAGCAGCAGAGACAGAGTATCCAAACCCATGAGCCTGTGGAGGGTGGTTCACATTCAGACAGCAGTATAGCCTTTCCTTTTGGTCTGATATGTTTGGAGTTGGATACAGGCTTTGGGGCTGCTTAGAATGTCAGGAGCCTGGGCTCGTCAGCCAATCCCACATGTCAGTGACTGGACCAGCTTCTTCAGACAGTATGGGGAGCTGAGTCCCATGGCACATGGCACATGGCACATGCCACGTGCCATGTGCCACTTGTCTGTACGTTCAGCCCTTAGGAGGATCATTGGGATTTGAAACTAGTCTTGGAAAAAACAAAGAAACAAAAAACTCAGAACCAGAAACCCCTTCCTAGATCCACAAAATCAGAATGCAGTGCCATGGCCTGAGGAGCTGCACCCCTGAACCCAGCAGGTGACTCCAGGAGTCACCACCATGGATAAACAGCATTGGAGGATGGGGGAACAGTTCAGTCTTCATTAACATCTGAGAGGAGAGGTAGGAGCAAGCCACTCACAGTGGGCACTGACATCCCACCCCCAGGCAAGCCTAGGGTCTTAAAGCTCAGGTTAATTCAGACTAGCATATTGGTCCCTCGCACACACTGGCCACTGGTCTGTGTCACTCACCATTTGATTTGTGGACATGCCAGCCATGCAGAGGGCAAGCGGGAGGACACGCCGTCCTAAATACAGGCAGGATGGTGACAGAAGGGTTAGATGCAGATGAGGAAGACAACCTGGGCTGTTCTAAAGGACCCTGCCAGGTGTCGTCGGAAAATTTAAATGGCTAAAACAGGTACAAAGTGATGGGCCAAACATCCGAGTCTGGGAACAGCGGTCAGGACTAATTCCTAATGAGATTTTCCAAACACTAATTTTCCACAGCAGAAAATCAAGTCATGCTCATTTGTAACCCGTCAGGCACAGTGAGATGGGGGATATTTCTTCCCGTGCTGTCAGTTACCGCTCTGAGCCAGTCAGAATACAAAGTAGGAGAGTTGGGCCATCAGTCAGTACTCTGGAAGCTGATAAATGGAGACGCTTCAAACCTAGCATTTGCATTGGCTCCGAGAACATAAATCGACTTCTCATGATCTTACTTTGAAAAAAAAAAAAAAATTACCCTCTGAAGCCAGAGTGAGCAGTTGGTAGAGGCGTTCTTTTCCTGGTTATTTGTTTGTCTCACCTTTAATGGCCATCTTTTCAGTCTGTGCACCCAAGCTATGTTGTAAAAGGTCACATGACATATAGAGGAAATGACCAGGATTTGAGTTTGTGTCCACCCACCAGAGAGAAGTTTAGAACTTTTTCGTTCGCCCATGAATAACGATCACTTGGGGAAAGACTGTCATAATTTTATGGACAGTCAGTCAGAAAGAAATGCATGGAGACTGTCATTTAGGGCGTCCTTTGTTTAACTCCTGGGACACAGGCCTAGGAGGATGAGTGATGTGAACGCCACAGGCCGAGGTTCTGATGGATCCAGGACCATCGGTCTGGGAGGTGGGTAGTCAGCAGCGGGTGATTATTGCTTTGCTGTGACTCGGAACGTACCAGCAACACCTAGAATGTAGGACAGCTGTGTGCTGGCTCCACTGGCAGAGGGTTGGCTCCACGTGTCTGAGTAGGGCATCACGGCAGAAGAGTGGTGGAGGAGCTTCACCTCATCGCCTGTAAGGAGCAGAACGCAAGCGAGGGCCCAGGGTAAAACCCCCAAAGACACTCCACACTGCCCTACTTCCTCCCATTTCTAGGGCCTTCCAAAGTAGCTTCCTCTGCTGCAGACTAAGCCTTGAAAAAATGTGAGCCTTCAGGCAACACTCATATTCAAACCTGCAGGCAGTATTCAAACCATGACATCAGCCCTGGCTAGGTATCTCACATATACACACACATATAGATACACACACATACTACACAACCATGCACGCATGTACAAACCATACACATACACACACATGCACACACTACACATGCGCACACACACATCACACACATGCGCACACCACACACATCTCATCACAGCACACCCACACACATACACACCCAGGCACACACAGGAACACACCACACCACACACAGATACACGCATGTACACACCACATACATACACACATGCACACACTACACATACACACCAGCCCTTTGACAAGCATGCAACAAGGAAAGGAAAAATCAAAATATCTTCATTATTCAGTAATGGAATCTTCTGGAGACCATCATGGGAAGGGGTTTGGCTTGGCTTAGTATTTTTGGCTTTAATAACTCTGGGAAGTGTGGGAAGTCCCTTGAAGGAACTTGCTTGCATATAGCAACTTTACTAAGCTACAGTCCACCCACTGAAAGAAGACATACTGGGGCCAGCAAGAGGGCTCAGCAGCTAAAGACACTTGTCACCAAATCTGACAACCTGAGCTGAATTCACTGAGTCTACGAGATGGAAGAAAAGAATCAAATCTCACAAGTTGGCCTCTGACCTCCACACAGTCACTGTGCTGTGCCCCCACATAAACACGCACACAAAATAAATGTCAAATGAATATTTAAAGACTGTAATTCCTAGTCTTCAGGATTCCTGGCATACTCTTGCAGTCACGTAACCAATGTCACCTTTAATCTCAGCACTTTTTCATCTCCCTGAATAGATATGTTGTACCCATCTTCCTCCCCTGGCCTCCCAGACCCTTGCTCGGGGCAGCCACTCACCCACTGTCTGTCTAGCCTACTGGCGGGGTCTTGGTGCTCCTCACAAATGGGACTTTGCAGTGTGTCATTTCCTTGAGGCCCCATGGCAGAAACAAGAACATGTGAGCAGCTGCTGGGTCTGGAGAAAAGAGATGTTCCTCCATTTTTCCCCTCAACTTGATATCATTTTTTTGTATATTCTGAAATGTTAAAAGGTTTTTACAGCGAGCGCCCTTTCATCCTTCACTCAAATTTGACTGTCACCCTCTGGGTCCAGTCTCTCTGGCATATAGTGACATATACTCTCCCCAAAGATCCCCACCCTCATGGTGAGTCCTCATGGGGCGGAGGGGGAGGACATCTCTGTGGAGAAGACAAACACTCAGCTCTGCAAAATCAAATGTCAGTGTGGGGGATTTGAAAAGTCAAGAACATTAGCAAATTGACATTGGTACTCTGAAAGGCACTGTCAGGTCCAAAGGACAAAGGCCCAAAATAGCTACCCAAGAAAGCCGTGTGTCTGAGATGTGAGGCTGGGGGCTGCCTCAGGCTGGGAGGGCTGGCTGGCGACTCTGCTCACCATGCAGATCCGAGACCCTGGGAATATCAGAATGGATTAAAAAGACAGCAGCCCCCAACCCAGCCTTCCCCTGCAACAGCTCACATTTCAGTGCAGCTCTGGGGACTCACAAGTTTATTTTAAGCATCAACATTGACCTTGCTTTCGGGGGAGGTATATGAAAAACACTTGAGGGAGGATACTTTCCACGTGTCCCCACATGGCTCAGACATTTGACAGCTGTGATTATGCACATAGCCACCATTCCCACCAAGGAGTTGGTTATGCAATACCACGTAGGTGGCAAAGGACAGGGTGCGAGGGTGCATGGGAGGGTAGAGAGGGACACTGGACAGTGAGCTGCACTCTGTGTTGCTCTGAGCCTCACAGCTCTGAGGCTCACAGTGGGAGCCTGAGGAGAGACACTGGCTGTCATTGGCCAGCCAGAGCCTGCACTCTGAAGCAGGCCATTCACTACACTGTGCAGATGTGTGTGTGTGTGTGTGTGTGTGTGTGTGTGTGTGTGTGTGTGTGTGTGTGGCATGTTCATGTGTGGGTGTCACAGTCCTCATGTGGAGGTCAAAGGACAGCTTTTCAGGTCCAGTTCTCTCCTTCCACCGTGAGGGTTCCAGAGTTTGAACTCAGGACATCAGGCTTGGTAGCAAGCATCTCTAAGCCCTCTCGCCAGCCCTTGTTTTCATTTAACTAATGGAGATGGCATTGTCACATAGCACCTAATGTCTGTATGCTTTAGCTGAGGCTGGCATAACAAACTACAGTATAGAGTAGATGGTCTAGACCTAGGAAAAGACTTTTACATGCTCTTGGGGCCAGAAGTTCAACATCAAGGTTGCTGTCCAGCTTTCCTCTGAGGGCTCCTTTCCTGCATGCATGCAGCAGTTCCTCCCTGTCCCCAGGTGACACATGCATCGGTGCTCTTTTACTGCATGCATGCAGCTGCTCCTCTATGTCCCCAGGTGACACATGCATTGCCCCTCTTTTCCTGCATGCATGCAGTGGTTCCTCCCTGTCCTCGGGTGACACATGCATTACTTCTTCTTCTGCATGTGTGCAGCTGCTCCTCTCTGTCCCCAGGTGACCATGCATCACTGCTCTCTTACTGCATGCATTCATGCCCAGGTGACACATGCATCAATGGAGCATAGACAAAAGGAACTTTCTGGAATCTCTTCCTATGAGGATACTAATTCTGTCTTCCCAGAGGCTCACACTGTGACCTCACATATCTCTAACTGCTTCTCTCAAGATACATCTCTAAATGTATTATGGGATTAAGGCTTCAGCAGCAGGATGGCTAAGGGTGGGTGCCAGGATCTCTGGCCTTCCCTCCCTTGGTGGCATATCCTGGCTTGTCACCATTAGAGGTGGCTTGTGGCTCTTGTGACCACTGAGATCCCTGGGCCTCGGAAATCCCATGAGCTCCCTGAGTCTTATGCACCCCCTCCTCCCTCAAAAAGGGAAAGGGTTTGGTAAGAAAAATGGCCCCATCAGCTGGCAGAGAGCCCAGGGAGATCATCTGACCAGTGTGCTGGTATTTGCAAAGATGGATGCAGAGATGTTAGCGTGTCACGTGTCTGCACCATGCATGCACCAACATCCTGTAGAGAGATTTCCTAACCCACCACCACCATTTCAGACAGAGTCAACTGGCCACATCTGCTATGATGTAATGTCTGCACTGTGCCCCATTGATTGCCTAGGTAACTAGGCATTTTGGATAACAGTTATTAACTTCTATGTAACTCTTCTCTAATAGGGATGGTGAGGACATCATCGCTGATGTTTCTGCTTAACAAATGTGGGTGGCGCTTTATCCCCTGGCCTTTTCTCATATAATATCAGTCACAACACAAATCTGTGTAGTCAAGGCTCTGCGAAGTCCTGCAAAGAAGGAGGGCCTCACCCAGCTTCAGTCCAGGACGCCTTGGGTTTAGGAATCTCCCTCTATGCTTCTTCAGGCTAGACTATTTGAGATGGAGTTCTGTATCAAAGATTGTACAGCCCAAGTGTTTCGCTTACCTTCTGCTAGAACATCAGTTTAGCAGCTGTTAAGCCTAGGAATCCTTCTGGGATCTCCTGAGACTTTAACTACAATTAGATGAAAATTTCAAGACAAAAAAAAATTGTATGGTGATATCCTCTTTTTAACATTATTTGTACGCTTTTTAATGATGTGCGTGTGTCTCTATGTTTGGGTGTGTGCACATGAGTTGCAGTACCTGTGGAGGCCAGAGGAGGGTGTCAGAGCTCTGGGAGCTAGGGTTACAGACCACCCCCCCCCCAACATGGGTATCAGAAACTCAGCTGGGTCCTCTCTGAGGACAGTATGCACCCCTAACTGCTGAACCATCTCTCAAGTCCATCATAGCCTCTTTAGAAGATCTAACCATCAGGAGGGCCCAAAGAACCACCTGGGTTCTTCCTGAGTTTCCTGTCAGTCTAAGGGTAGTTGATTCACTCAGCAAGTATGAATTCTCCTATTCAAGATGTTAGACAGAAAGACAAAAATTAGCCAAATTCTCTTACACAGATGATCCAACTGGCTCATGGGAGATTTAAGTACCCTGAGATGTATAGCAGATGCTTCATGTAAACTGAAACGGTAAAGGTTATGGCTCTAACAGGTGGCCTTCATGGATCTTTTATCTATCCAACAAACACTTGCTGATGTAACCATTAGGATCAGGCCCTAAAGATGGCGGAGAACATGGCAGATGCACTGTCCTGACTTGGTATTTGCATCTTAGAGGGACTACAATGAGTAGGTAATCACAAGGCCAGTGTAGTCACAGCTTCCAGTCACCTCAGTCCCTTCTGGAGAAGATAACTCAAAAGGAAGGCTCAAAGGAGATGGAGTCTCCATGGTATTAGTGGGACCAGCTGGGAGGTGACATTTGAACTGGGACCTGAAGAGTGATGACAAACCAGCCAGCCCAGGAAAGGGGTGGGACAAGGAATTCCCCATGGATATGACAGATCACATGAACAGCAGAACAGAGTTGTGGGCTTCGAGTGGGAAACAAGATAAATCAATGGTGGGAAGTAAGTGAGGATCTTCCATGAAGCCAAAAAGTTTACTGGTCCTTGGGTCAATCTTAGAGCCTTCTCATATCTGACTTTTGCCCACTCACTCACAGATTCACTCATCACTGGTCAAGGTCTCATAATGAACCAGCCTTGGCTAGTCAGAGCCTATGTGAAGAGCAGTAAGTTCAACCTCTCTCAGGAGTCCAGCATCTTCTGGAAAAACTTCAGTATCAAGCTGTGATGTTCATATTAAATGTCAACTTGCTGCAACCCAGAATTACCTGAGAAGGGGGTATCAATTGAGGGATGGTCTGTGTCAGGTTAGCTGGGGGCAGGGGAACATGTCTATAGGAAATGTCTTGAGTATTAATTGAGATGGAAAGTTATACTCTGAATTTGGGTGGCACTATTCCCTAGGCTGGACCCTGAACTGTATGACTGAAGAAAACTAAGCTGAGCAGAGCAGCAAGCAGCTGGCAGGGGTACCTTGGTTTCTCTCTGCTCTTGACTGTGGATATGGTGTAACCAGCTGCCTCAAGCTCCTGCCTCTGTGACTTCCACACAGTGATACACTAGACACTGTGACTGCAAACCCCATCAACCCCTCTTCCCATAACTTGCTCTCAGTCTAGATGTTTTATGACAGTGACAGAAGTAGAAACCAGAACACGGGGAATTGGGTCTCTTGTCAAAGGTGTGTGTGATCCAGACTTGATCTCCCTGCCTTGCTCCCTGTAAATGCCCCACCCCCATAGCAAAAGGCTGTGGGAGGCACTGAGTGGAGTGGGGATGATGGTGCAGCTGCTGTGCACTGCAGGAAGAAAGCTCCTCAGAGTCTTCACAGAACAGGTATAGGCTCACCCCCAAGAACCCTGCCACTGTCCCTGTAGCCAGCCTCCCCCAGGAACACAGCATCTGCCAATGACAGCTTAGACACCCATCATGAGAAGAGACTGCCAGCTCAATAATGCATCTTGCTGGTCCAAACCTCCTCCTCCTCCAGGCAGCCTTCCAGACTATGTCTGTTGACCTTCAAGGCACAGGACAGGTTCAGCCATCCATCTTACAAGATGCTCAGCAGAAGGTCGGGTTGTTAGCACCTTCTGGAAGGTGACAAGCCTCTGCTCAGCTTGGTGGCTGATGGATTCTGAGAGCCAGGTGCTGGCACAGAGCCATGTGTGTTCATTAACCAACCCAGTGAAATCTTAGAACAAACACATACACCAACATCCAGGCTGGCTTCTGACCCATCTTCTCCTTTCCTGGGGAAGTTACTGCCCAAGAGCTTCCCTGGAGAATAGCCCCAGTCAGACACCCCCAGGCCAATGACATCAAGAAACTGGGGATGAACTTTACCTGCAAGCAGTGTGATTGGACCCATGTGGAGGAGACTCACCATGGCTATGTGCTATCTGAAACACTGAAAAACAGACCATTCTATTAGTTTAAGGATTGTGTGTGTGTGTGTGTGTGTGTGTGTGTGTGTGTGTGTGTGTGTGTGTTGGCTAACCAAAGAGACAAGAAGACTCCACTGTTGTCAAAAGTTAGTAGCCAGCTAACTGTTCTCCAAAGGGGATAGTCAAGACAGAAAGACAACTCCCAGCAAGAACCAAAAGTCACTCAGAATGGAGGAAAAAAAAAAAACATTAGTGAAGAGTTTAGGGGGGGGGGAATGAGGGTTTTTTTTAAGTTTCTGTTACCCCAACCTTAGGTTCTTCTCACTGTGAACACTGATGGATCTATGGCTGTTGCTTTTAATATCATGCTCCCAACAGTGAGTGTTCTGAGACAACACACCCCACACTCCATACCCAACAAGCTGTACACGGATGAAGCAGTTGTCTTTTCAACAAGTTGAGGGCTTCATCTACCTTCCAAAGCCTCCCCTGGGCTGCTGTTTGCTTCCTCCTCTGAAGTACCCATAAGTTCCTCTCTCACCCTCCTCTTCTGGTGATTCCCCTCTCGTGCAGTAGCTTGTCCTGGGTTTCCTTGTGTTCTCAAACATTCCTGACACAGCTCTGAACATCCTGCCAGGCACTGGCTGCCTGTGTCTTGCTAAGATGGACACTGTTGGTGTTAGTCTGCAGTCTTTGGGCTGCTTTAGTCCCTTGAGGATTTCTCAGGGACTCTGCTGACCAAGTAGAGGCCAAGACTCAGCAAGGTTTAGGGATTGTGAGATAATTCCAGACACAGGAAGGAGTTCACTCAAGCCCGGCGTATAAAATATTCAAGGGCAGAGGAGTCCCATGGGGCTCTTTCATATCTGTGTTCTTAGACCTAAGATGTGCCCACCAGCATGAAATACAACACATGTAAATACAGGGGAAAAGAAGGGAAATGAAGAGAGAAGGGATGGGGAGGGGGGATCTGCTGGCATGTTGTTCCATGCCTACAGTCCCAGCAGAAGGATGGAGAATGGCCACTAATTTAGCTTTGACTATGTAGTTAGTTCTAAGCAAGCCTGGGCTAGAGTATTGGACTCTATCTAAAAAAAAAAAAAATACAACATAGATAATAGATAGATAGATAGATAGATAGATAGATAGATAGATGGGTGGGTAGATAGATAGATAGATGATTGATAGACAAGGACCTATCATACATAGAGAAACCCTAGAAACCTTGTACACATCTCAGCTGGAGAGCCAATGACATGGAGCAGCCAGATCATGTGACCTTCTCTAGACAAACAAAAGCTGGTCTGAGCCTGGGGGACAGAGAGCCAGGTTGGAACCACAGTTCCACCATCTAAAACCTACTGTAGTACTTTGGACAAGTGCTAGTCCACTCTGAACCACTCTGAACCACTCTGAACCACTCTGAACCACTCTGAACCACTCTGAACCTGCTTCCTCTTCTGCAAAATGATGCGATGGTGCATGACGAGGCATCTCTGGCATTGTGTGGAGTTATGGGCATGCGCTCCCACTTAACAGGTTCTGCAGGAAGCAAATACTGAAGGCAGAAAACACTTGTGGCCCATTGTGAAGGAAATTGTTCTCATGGCCCTTGCCGTGAGTGTGATCACATAACCACATGCATAATGATATTCTGTTTCCTTTACTGGGATGTGTATTATTCACTTTTCTCACCGCTGTGACAAAATATCTCACAAAAGCAACTGAAGGAAATAAGGGTCTACTGGGGCTCATGGTGTGATGGGAAGGCGTGGCAGCAGGGGGGGTGAGGCGTGGCAGCAGGGGGGTGAAGCACTTGCTTACATTGTGTCTCCAGCAGGGAAGTGGGGATATGAAAGCCGGCCCTCAGCTCACCTTCTCCTTCTGATTATATCCGGGATCCCAGCTGTGGGATTCAGCCATCCGTAACCAGGACTTGTATTCCCTCCTCAGTTCCCCCATTCGGGAAACACCCTCATAGATACACCCAGAAGTGTGTCTCCATGGTGATCTAAATCCTGTCGGATGAACGATCAAGAGGCATCACATGGTGGCCATCACTCAGGGTTCTCCACATGTAGCCATGGATGCTAACTCCTTGTCTTTCCTCTGATTCTCCTGTTTTATACTCTTTGTAATTGTCGGTTGGCCCACCCTCAGCCTGCCACACTGCCTGCACCCAGAGCTCCTGGAGCTGGCCCCCGATCCTGCCTGTGCCTTCCAACACCGACACCCACACAAGGCCGGGGCTTGGAAAGAAGTCAAGGCATGTCTGCAAGGCTGCATTATGTACTGAAATGAGCTCTGCTCCTAATTTGATTCTTCTCTCTCTCTCTTTTTTTTATTTTTTTCACTCCTGTAACAAGCAAAGTTCACATTACAAATAAATTGCCCGGAAATTTCAATTTAATAAGGCATATGCGTTTTTCGGGTCCAGAAGCACAGAAAACATTTTGCAGGGCTGGTATTTTCATACTGAAAGGTTTATTAAAAGGACAGCTTTGAAAATGTCAGAAATTTACATAGTGTGTCTGGCCAGTTGGCTCAAAAGGGCTGATTTAACAAAAGTACTCAAGAGCCGTGACGTGGAAGAGCCTGTTGGCAGGTGGCCTTGAGCTGAGGTCCCCTGTGGGGCAGGGAGGAAGTCCCTGCCACTCCCCGAGTCAGTTTGGATCCTGTGGGTGGTGTGAACTGGCACAGGTGTGGGACTTGGCAGTGTTTGGCAGTGAAGTAGCCTTGGCCTTCATATTCATTAGGTGTGTTCTGACCAAAAGCAGCAAACAGAACAGTAAAAGCACTTGAGGTACACATACACTCTCAAGGTGCTATGGAAGAGGCACCAATTAAAACTGGTAAACACAGGAAAGCAAACTCAGATGATCTCAGGAAACAGGTAAATAAATGAGTATGGACGGCTGGTTGTTGGCTCTCTCTCTCTCTCTCTCTCTCTCTCTCTCTCTCTCTCTCTCTCTCTCTCTCTGTGTGTGTGTGTGTGTGTGTGTGTGTGTGTGTGTGTGTGTGTGTGTAGGTATGCATGTATGTGTAGGTGCCTTAGACCCAGGGCATCTCAGGCTACTAGCGCTGGGAGCTCTGTGGCACTGTCACTTCTGAGATCATAACACCATGCACTGATGTCAACTCAGTGCCTCTGAACAGGGAGACAGCAAGGCAACCTGTGAGTTCACTGAGGAATCACAGTTTCAAAAGCCAATGGTAAATGGCATTGAGAGAGACAGCAGCCCCACTGGACACCAGCCTGAAAAGCTGGGTGGCTTGATTCCGTTTTTATTTATGTTCTGAACTGAGGCCCGTCGTGTGGGAATAAAATACGGCCCATTTAAAATCCTCATTATTTTAAATCTACTGAGCCACAAGTCATTCCTGGGTCCACCGTGAACCTGTCACCTGTAAAATGAGAAGCAAATGTCAGCTCTCTTTGCATGCTCCTGCTGCACAGTGAGTCCCACTGAAAGAGAAGAGATGCAGCCAGCGCGCTGAAGGCTTGGTGGTGCACATCTCCAGTCTCAGCACTTGGAAAGCCAAGATGGAATTTGGGAGTACGAGGCCAGCACGCTCTACACAGTAAAATCCTGCTCCAAACCAGGGGCTGGGATGAAGTTCAATGGTAGAGTCCTTGTCTAGCAAGTACAACTCTCCACGTTGTCTTCAGTCTGACTGTAGGTACCCCACTTGGCTCTAGGGACAGTACCTACCCTTGAACACGAGGAACAGACAGCCTGCTGGGTAAAGTCCAGGCCCTGGAATCCAAGGTACTACTAGCATTGAACTCAATCTCTACTGTGCCTTGGCTGGGCTACTTCTGTTGGGTTGCTAAAACTTTAGTTTTTGTTTACTGTGTCTTAAGAACAAGGATAATAGGGTTTGGTAGGGTCGTTGTGAATCACAGAGGCAGAAGTGTGTTACTCTGCAAGTGTAGCCCAGAGCCCGGCATAGATACAGATTCCTTGCTTAGTCTGGTTGACTTTGACCTCATCCTCACATCAGAGAGCTTAGACAATGGCCAAGATGGCTGATCCACACAACCCACAGCCGGCCACAGCCGGCAAGGACCTGTGTCGGTGATTAGTGCCACGAAGATGTCACACGGGGTTTCTGAGAGAAGCTGTGGAGTGGGTCTTGAAAAACAGTAGAGTTTTGGCAAACCAGGGTGTGAATCGCTATTGGATGAAAGGCTGATGTCAAAGGCAATGTGTTCTCGGGGGGTAAGCCTCTCATTTTTAAGGAACTCTGAAGGGATCATTGAGAAAACAGGGACATGTGAGAACTGCAATGGTCTGGAGCCATCTCTCCATCCCTCCCAGCATGGCCACCACTGTGAAAACCTTGTTCCCAGGGTTCTGCAATACAGGATAGTTACAGAACATCACATGCAAAGATGCACAGTGGCCTAAAAGCTACAGCCCTCTTGGGTGCCTTACATGGAACCTGAGACTCATAGGGACTTTTTCATATGCACAGACCCTGCCATGAGCTGTCACCAAATCACAGCAGAGAGCTTTGCCCTGCTGGGCTTGGCACAGAAGACACACGTCCTCTAGACCACGCCTTGGTTTCCTTATCAGTGAAGGGAGCTGATGATATCTCTGGGCCTGCCAGCTTGGTATGCAGGCTGGCAGACACTATGTCGGTATGATTGTGCCAGGTAAGGTCTTGGTGTGATACAGGAGACTGCTCTCCTATGATTATTATTATTTGGGTGCCGCACGCGGATGCTGTCACAGGAGAGACAAGACCAGAGATCTACCTTGGGCTCTCTTTCTCAGATACCGTTCACCTTCTTCTTTGAGGCATTGTGTCCCACTGTCCAGGGTCTCAAATTAGGCTAGGTTGTCTGGCTTTTAAGTCCCATGGATCCTCCTGTCTCTGTGTCCCTAGAGCTGGGATTACAACATGTGTCACCACTCTGGCTCGGTTTTTTTCCAAGGGTTCTGAGAATCAAGGTCAAAAATCACATTATCAACTGAGCTATCCCCCATCCCGCCCATCTGCCACCAACAGCACACAAGCCCTGTCTCTGCAGCAGTTTCAGAATCAGGGACAGCGGCTGCCTGTAAACATGCTCTGGTCCTCTCCAAAATGGTATCCTAGTGACCGCCTCTGACCCTATTTCCCTCCTCTGCTCGCCCCTTCCATTTGTGTGCCCCCTCCTTTCCTGCCACTTCCTCCCACTCCTGCCTTGGTTCAGGTGTGACGAGTTCTGTGAGGTCACTGGGGTTACCGTTTTTTCGAGGCAATGACTGCTTCAAGCGTCAGTCTGTCCTGTCTGTACCTTCAATATGGCTCATCCTCCGCCTGCTCTACAGGAAGAGTGTACCCCAGGGTGTGACAGAAAAGAGCCTGGACTGTGGCTGAGGAGAATGACTGTGTAACTTTGGCCTCCGTGAAAGCCAGGCAGATCCTAAAAGCCTCCTCGTGTGAGGTCGTCGCTAGCAGGAAAGAGGGCTTTCCTGTCACCTGTACAGCACTGGGCATGATCAGAGCAGCCTAACAAATGAACAACTGGAACAGAAGGGTTTGGGGGTTAAGCATGGCCTCGGACTGAGCCAAGGAGCCAGGGCTCTATGCTCAGTATATACCTCTTCCCTCCAAATGGGATGCAATCTGATGTTTGGGATATTTTCCCCCTCAGGTACTCTGTTTACAAGGACCCAGCAGGCTGGCTGAGTATCAACCCCATCAATGGAACCGTCGACACCACAGCTGTGTTGGACCGAGAGTCCCCATTTGTCCACAACAGTGTGTACACTGCCCTGTTCCTGGCCATCGACAGCGGTGAGTCACTTGGGAAGGACGATCGGGGTTCATGTGTCACTTTCTGGTGTGGTTGTGTGTTTCTTCTGAATCGGGTGTGGGGCGTTCCTGAAGAGGAGGAAGGGAATGGGGACAGATAAACCATTGCTACTCAAATATGTATCAGGTCAGTGACATTCCCAAGTCAGGGAATCTCGGTCTTTGTGGAAAGGTAAATATGTCTATCCAGGGGTCAGAGCAGGGTTTCACTATACTCTCTCAAGGATGGATCCCAGGTTAAAGGGCCACACCCAGCACTGTTTGTCTCAGCACTGTGTCTCAGCTGCATAGGAGGTTCTGGGATGGAATGGGAGAGCATATCACTGACCCCTGGAACTGAATTGTCCCCACAGATTTGTCCCATCATGACACACTTCCATGGAACTGGTTGCTGCATAATAAAATTCTACTCCTTTAAAAGCTAAGAATTCAGGCTGGAGGGATGGCTCAGCGGTTAAGAGCACTGACTGCTCTTCCAGAAGGTCCTGAGTTCAATTCCCAGCAACCACATGGTGGCTCACAACCATCTGCAATGGGGTTGTGATTGCCCTCTTCTGGTGTGTCTGAAGAGAGCAATGGTGAACTTATGCACATAAAATAAATAAATCATTAAAAAAAAAAAAAAAAAAAAAAAAGCTAAGAATTCAGTATCTGATGCCAGACTCCATGCTAGATGCTGGGGGACATGGCAGTGAGTGAACTAGAACCTGACTCCTGAAACACGCATGCAAGCAGAGTGTGTGGCGCCTCAAGCACTCCCTGTTCTTGGGGGATCATACTGTGTGGTAATGGCAGACACAGGGAGAGTCCTTAGGAGACACACGGTGGCTTGCACCAGTCACTGAATCGGATGAGAAGGTTCTGGAAATGTCACGGAGATCTCGAGTACAGAGCTGGCAGGGTCTGCCGTGAACTGTTACTGAGGTCTCTGTCAGGCTGTTTGTTTCCAAGTTCTTGGTCTGAAGATGTGTGTGCAGATGACAGAACAGCAAGAGATTTTATTCAGAAGCAAAAGTGCAGGCCGGAGGCGAGGGAGCCACAGGCTCTGGGCCCTATTTACACCTGAGCAGCCGTCCGTTTGAGGGTTCAGAAGGAGAGAGGGTTGGTTCAGGAATGCGGTAAGGGTAGCTTTGTTTTAAATAGCAGGCTTGGATTATGTGAGACTTTATTAACAGCCAGTGTCCTTTCCCATGATGCATCTGATCGTAATTATACACACGGCCAATCGTGCAAACACAGGAGGCAGTAAATAGAAGGTTTCCCCTAAAAGTTCACTCAGAGGATACAATTTACCTGACTGTAAACACACCTGAAACCAGTTCAGGCTGGATCAGTGCCTCTAGTTCAAGATCTATTTCAGGGGAAGGGATCAGGGTTGAGGCTGAACTGAGATGTCTAGTCTATCAAATAGACACAACGTATCTCTTCCTGATTTTTGTAAAGCAAGCTGTTCCAGGTTAAAGACTGGGTATTGAGCCTTCCTAGGTGAAGACTTCATGGGCTTTTTACATATGCCTAACGGTACTCAGCAGCAAGATGTGAAATAAGAACTTCCAACCCAGCTTCATGAGGACACACATGGTACAAATGAGTCATTGGTGGCACACAACAGACAGCGTGAAGTGTGCCCTTGAGCCTCACCTACAACGTTGGAGCTCTAAGGGAGAGAAGCAGGGAGTTGGAAAAGGAAAGGCTGGGCCGCCTCTGCTGCAAGTGGCTATGAAGAGGTCAGTTGGATGGCTCTGGGAAGGTCATAGCTTCAAAGCATCACAGATGATAGGCACAAAGAGGGCTCCATGGATAAAGGTGCTTGCCACCAAGCCTGACAACCTGAGTTCTATCCCTGGGGCTCATCTGATAGAAGAAAACTAGCTTCTGCAAGTTGTCCTCTGACCTCCACACGTGGGCCGTGGCATGCGCATGCCTCCATCCATAAACACGTACACTAATAATAAATTAAATTAAACAAAGACAGAGTATCTCAAGTGGCCAGAAGAACCTGAGTTCTTGAGGTAGAATTGTTGTGCTGAACCAGCTTGTGGACAGTCACTCAAGACACCAAGACAGCTCATGGACAGTCATCCACCAAGACAGTAAGAGCCAGAGCAGACACTGAGAGAGAGGTCCTTGTGTCTGGAAAGCACATGAGTTAGTCAGGTAAAATGGCTGACCCATTAAGGGTCATACCTGTTCTGACCAGAGTGAGTCCAGAAAAGCCCCTCCTCCATCTTGAGATAAAGAATATCACAAGAGGACATAGCAAAACTTAAAGATAGGTAGGCTGGTGTAAAGTAGAACATTCTAGTAGCCCTGGAGAGAATGAGTCATGAGTCAAGCTACAAGTGTTTGAAGATGAGAGAAAACTGAGCAGGCACCAGACTGTCAACAGGTGGGACCCAGGCTATGCACTGTAGACCATGCAGACATCAAAATGCCTGGCTCAGAGCAGGGGCCCAGGGCTGTGCATGAGGGTCACTGTGCATGGGGTCATGTGGCCAGCTTTGGGATGCTAACTTAGACTGGATTCTGTAACTCGCTTCCAAAACAAACTGTTATAGAAAGACAATTCTCAATGCTAAGATGTAAGGTTGGTCAGATGAGGGTTTATTCAGTTTATAATAACAGGTTACAGACCAACATAGCAGGAATGGCACTGTGGCAGGCATTTGAATCAGCTAGTCATATCATATCAACTGTCAAGAGCAGAGAGAAAAAAATGCATGCACACCCACCTGCTTGCTAGCTAGCTTTCTCCACTCTTACACAGTTCGGCACCCTGCCTAGGGAATGGTGCCACCCACAGTGGGCTGAGTCTCTCCACTCAATGAACAATCAAGACAGTCAATCCCTCACAAATGTGGCCATAGACCAACTTAATCTAGACATTCTCTCAATTAAGAGACCCCTGTAGGTCATGTCAAGTTGACAGTCCAAACTAACCATAAAGTGCAGCATTTATTACATCTTAAAAGAATGTGAACATGAAGGAAGTCAGGGTACTAATCTAGACAAACTGCAACAAAGGTATAAATCTTAAAACAGAGAAAGGAGGCATAGGGCTCCCAGCCTAGAGATCAGGAATGACTCCATTCAAAAGACTAGTCCCATTTAGCTTTGAGATAAATACTGCATGATGTCTCATGAAATGCCAGCCATAAAGGAAGGAACAGTGGTAGCAGTGATGGACAGCTCCATGACACCACAACACCAGGCTCTGAACTGAATGCAAACATCTGAACATCAACGAAACCCATTTTTCTGTGCAATTAATGCACAGTGATTTTAATTTTTGTTTCAGATTTATTTATTTTATGTGTCTGAGTGTTTTGCCTACATGTACATCTGTGCACCACATGCATGCCTAGCCTAGTTCCTTGCAGAGGTCAGAAGAAAGTGTCCGATCCCCTGGAAGTAGAGTTGTGGATGGTTGTAAGCCACCATGTGGGTGCTGGGAACTGACCCCAGGTCTTTTACAAGAGGAGCGATTGTTCTTAACCACTGAACCACTTCCTCTGACCCTGTACACTAATTTTAAAGATGTTTTGACTTCTGGATTTTTTTTTAAGTATCCAGAGACTGGTGAGATGACTTAGTGTGTAAAGGTGCTTCCTGCCAAGCCTAGGGGCCTGAGTTCAAACCCAGGGACATAGTAGAAGAAGAAAACAATTTCTGCAAGTTGTCTGACTTCACACACATACACACATGCACAAACACACATACATGCACAACCATATATGGACACATGCACAAACACACACACATGCACACATACATGTACAAACACACACACATACAGGAAAGCACATATATGGGCATGCACACTCACATATACAAATGTAATTTTTAAAAAATTTAATATCCAGACCAGCATTTTTTCAGTATGAATGCGAAGCCCAGTGCTGCATCCAATCCCCAGCACCACATAAAACAAGGCAGGAAGATTCCTCTAGGGCATTGGTTTCTTACCTTCAGCTTTTCCATCCTTCACACTACTGGAATTTTCCATGAGGCTGGGTTTTACTGTGGTTCTCACTAGCTGTCTGGTTTCTAAGGACATCCTATAAAGCTTGTGCTTCTGCAGAGGTGGAGTGAGTGCTCTCCATTGTTTTCTCAAGGTGTGGTACACAGAGGGCACCTGGAGGGCCTGTTGAACTCTGTGACTCAGTTTCCATGTAAAACAAGGAGGTGTATTCCTGCTTAGAACCTCACTGTGAGGAAAGAGAATACACCAAGCCCTCCCGACCCCCGAAGAGGCCAAAAAGCTTCTCAGCAATAACTGCACCTGCACGGGGCTGGATTCACATAAAGAGCAAAGCCGAGGCTGATGTTTCTGCACCGAGAAAAGCCAGCCTGGGTGGACCCTTGCCTAACTCTCTTACCACTATCATCAGACAAGTAAATTCAAAACCTGCTGCCACAGATGTCTCCAGAGGAAGGAAATGTCCCCAGAGGTGTGAGCAGAAATCAGGTTGGGATTAATTACCACATAGGACTATTGTGAGGGATGGCCATATTAAACAGAGTCCCAGAGGGTTAAAGCAAGAAGGACACACCCAGCAAAGGCCTTGTCCATCAGAGGGAGTTGTGAGCCAGGCTGCCTTGACACTTGCTGGAGACTTATCTCTGGGTATTAGGTTTATCTGGGAGAAACCAATTTATCCGGCACACCGACAGGTGTCTCAGCTTTATCCAAAGTGAGGACTTGTGTTTATTAATTTGCTACAAAGTCGGCTATTTGATGGGATGAAAGACTGAGTGAGGATTTTTGTCATTTAACGCCCGGAAAGCTAAATCTCCAAAGTTGATTTTCTGCAGACTGACAGTCACTCTGGAATTTCTGCCCAAATGCAGCGATAAAATACCAGGCTGCGAGGAGGGCCAGGTTGGATGTAGCTGCAAACCTAGAAAGTTCCAGCAATACCCACAACCTTTAACGTAAAATCATCAGAGTTACAGACACGGTGAGAGAGGGGCTGGTCCTAAGACAGTGAAAGACTTGTGCATCTGATTCTGGGTTATACGCAGTCATCCCTCCCTCCCCCTCCCCTGCCCTATCCTCTCTCTCCATTCCCCCTCCTCCAGGAGAGAGGGGGGAAAGACAGAAACACTTGTGAGAGTTAGGTGAAGATGGAGGGGGAGGAGCACACTGCAAACTTGAGCGGCTTTTCCATTATGGACCTCCTTTTCAGCGTCTTTTAAATCTTTCATGTAAGTGTACCCACGCCGGACTGAATGTGGACATGCACACATGTGTGGATGCCCTCTGTCTTAGTTAGGGTTTTATGGCTGTGAGCAGACACCATGACCAAGGCAACTCTTATAAGGACAGCATTTAATTGGGGCTGGCTTACAGGCTCAGAGCTTCAGTCCATTATCAAGATGGGAACATGGCGGCATCCAGGCAGTCTTGGTGCAGGAGGAGCTGAGAGTTCTACATCTTCATCTGAAGGCTGCTAGCAGAATACTGACTCCTGGCAGCTAGGATGAGGGTCTTAAAGCCCACACCCACAGTGACACACCTACTCCAACAGGGCCACACCTTCTAATAGTGCCACTCCCTGGGCAGAGCATATACAAACCATCACACTCACAGAGGCCAGAAGATTCCCTGAAACTAGACTCCCATGGGTGCTGTGAACTAAACCACACCATGGACCACACCCTCTCTTCAAGAGAGCAGCAGGCGCTCTTTCTTAGCCACTGAGCAATCTCTCCAGCCAGCATCCTAGGGGACTTTCAAACAGGAAATAAGAAACCAACTAGAGAAACCCAACTAAGTTCTCATTCACCTGGAGGTGCCAGGGAGCTGAGATGACTATCCAGATGGGCTGCTCTTCCAGGTCCAGAGGAGCTGTGTCTCCTGCAGCCTTCAGGAGCTGAGCAGCCTGCAGCCATGAACCACACCAGAGGTGTGCCAGATTTTTATATTCGAAGCCCCGCCTCACCACCCAGCTTCACCACACAACCCTGCAGAGGAGGCAGGACCTCAACCTGTCTGGGAAAAGTTCACAGCAGGAAACAACCAATTCGCTCCTATATATAATCTTGTAACTCATAATCTAAAACAGCAGTTCTCAAACTAGAGGGTCGAGATCCCTTTGGGGTTCAAAACAACCCTTTCACAGGGGGTCACCTAAGACCATCAGAAAACACACATACATTATGATCCATAAGATTACAGTTACAAAGTAGCAACATCAACACCTTTATGGTTTGGGGATCACCATAACCTGAGGAACTGTATTAAAGGGCCACAGCATTAGGAAGGCTGAGAACCGCCGTCTATAACATCACCGGGCCTGCAGAGAAGGATGAATTTGTAACTGATAGTCAAAGGGAGAAGCAGACTTGTGAGGATCCAGATATTCGAGACGGCATGTACAAGGACTGGACCGAAAGAAAGGACCCTCACCCGAAGCTTAGGATCTGTAATAATCAAGAGGCTGTTGCAGAACTGAGAGATGCATCAACCTCCAGAGCTCCGTCCTTCCCGGCGTAGATTTAACAGCAGAACCAGGATTTGAGGTGTCTGAGCCGAAAAACACCCAACATGAAGCACAGAGAGAGTGAAGAATTGGGGCACACGAGACGTTAGTGGGGTATACTCATCAATTCTCTAATCATGCTCAGCACAAGCCTGACAAGAAGCAACTTGGTGGGGAATCTGTATGAGAGGGTGCGGTCCATCAGGGCAGAGCAGGCATGGCGGTGAGCAACTGCACGGTTGTAGGCAGCGCATGGCAACAGGATGGAACCCCTAGGACACGCCCCTCCCCCAAGACTCACTTCCTCTAGCTAGACTCCACCTTTGAAAGGTTCAACAACCTCCCAGCGCCACCATCTGGAGACCAGGTGTTCATATACCTTTTGGGACACTTCTAATCCAAACTGGAGTCACAGGACAGGATGTGATATCACGCTGGGCAGCTGCTGAAGATACAATCAGACACTTCCCCGAACGGATGGACGACAGGGAGCTCATCAAACCCCAGGATGAACCTGAAACACATCCGAGGGCACATTGAAAGCAATGAAAATGGATCATGGAGAAATGTTCAAAGCAGTCTCGGAACGAAACAGAACTCGGGGCCTGGAAGGCCCGACTCAGCATTCGCAAGGCTCTGCTTTCCCTTCCCACGGTATGCAAAACTGAAAACAGCCTTGGCTACGTTTCTCATTTCTGTGATGAAATGCCTTACACGAGCCACTGAAGGGAGAAGGGATCGCTTGGGCTCAAGGGACATGAGCGGTCAAGACAAGAGGGCATGGTAGCCGGAGAGCGAGGCTTTCTCACTTGTACAACACAAATAAATAGACAAGTAAGTCATTTAAACATTTAAATGGCCTAAGGAGAAATCAAATAATCTTAAATACCCCAATATTTATGAAAAAAAATCTTTGTTGAAATCCTTCCAAACTAAGCAAGCTACGGGCACAGATGGCAGCTTCGTGTTTCCAAACATTAGAGACGAAGGAATACCAATCTCACAGAAACTCTTTCAGAGAGGAGAAGGAAGGGACGCTTAGCAACTGTTTTTACAAGATCGTGTCTTATCTAAAAACGTGGCAAAATCTTTTTAAAAAATTAAAACCACAAACCAATCTCACAAGCATACATTTTAAAATCCTAAAAATAGTAGTAAGCCCCACAGAAATGATTAAAAAAAAAAATCACCTTAACATCGGCATTACAGATGGTTACATATGAGGGGCTAGGAATATGGCTCAGCCAGTTACGAGCTCTTGTGATCTTGCAGAGGACCCCAGATTGGTTGCCAGCACCCGGGTAAGGTGGCTCACACCCGCCTGTAATTCCAGCTTTAGGGGAATCCAACGCCGTCTTTACCAGGGTATGGGGTAGGGAAGGCACATAGAGAAAGAGAAGACGGAAGGAAGGAGAGGGAACGCCACCACTCGGGGGCGGGGGGGGGGGGGAAGGTTTACATACTGATTCATGATTTAAATGTATACTTATCATACATTTATATGTATTTAGCAAACTAGGAAATGTCCTTAATCTGATTTGATTAAGCATTGTTCCTGCTTCAGCCAACAACTTTGCTCAACAGTGAAATGCTAACAGTGGTTCCCTGAGACCCCCGTCATCTTCAGAGCAGCAGGTGTCAGGGGGTGGGGGGAGCAGATTATCAGGTTTGGGAATTAAAAGAAATAAAACTGTTTTATTTCTTGTTAGTGGATTTAACAAAGTTATCAGAGTACAGGACGTATTGGAAGGTAGGATTTTTATTTCCTGAGACAGGGTGTCACTATGTAGCCCTGGCTGGCCTGGAACTCACTTTGTAAATCTGCCTCCCTCTGCCTCCTGATTAAAGGTGTGTGCCACACCATGCCTGGTGGGAAATGGAATTTTAAAGAGATTCAGTGGTCACAGAAAGCCAAGCAAGACATAAATGTAAAAGGAGATGTTCAACTTCTCTACGCTCAAGCTACAACTAAAAACCTAAGAGCTTTTTGTGAAGCCAACTGTGGTGTGGCCTTGTGGGTAAAGCTGTATCGTTAGCATCTGCCACCAGGCTGGAAGTACATGATGACCCAAAAAAATGGCACATTCACAACCATCGTGATGGGTTAGAAAGGATTACTGGGGGGGAGGGGAGGGACTTACAAAACAATGGACAGCTACTGTTTCTCTCTCTTCTCTCTTCTCTCTTCTCTCTCTCTCTCTCTCCCACCTAATCCTAGAAGTTGACACAAAACTGGTTGCAGAGCGCCACCCAGTGTTAAAGATGTGAAGTGCCCACAGGCTCATGTAATAAGGAAAGCAGACCCTGGGAGAGTTAAATTTATTTATTTTTTCTCTAAGCAGGGGTTGTGCTGGTCTCTGGGAAGAGTGTAGCTATGGAGTCTGTGCTTTGCTTGCTGCCACCTGGCATCCAGAGCAGCTGAGCAGCGGATTGCTGGGAGATGCAGCTACTCTGGACTGGATTCGGAGGCCCAGCCTTCCGTCTGCATGAGTGGGGAGGTATACCATGTTTATGGACTGGATGATTTGGGGCTTTTGAAATGTCAGTTATTTCCAGACTGACATAAGGACTGAGACATGGTGCTGAGCAAAATCCCAGTCCCTGGGAGGTGGCAAAATCCATATAATCTGACTGTAAAGTGTGTACTGCAACATAAGGAGCTAAAAGTCGCCAAGGTGGCCCTGAGAATAAATTAGAAGCCTTGAGCTATATGCCTCCAGACCTATTGGTGGATAGTAGAGACTGAAACTGTGTGATATTTGCACAAAGAAGTAAACCGACTCATGAGATAATGTTCAGAGCAACCACGAACACAGAGGACTGTGCGACTTTTGTATTGGCAGAAGCAGTTCAAGGGAGAAGGGTTCAGAGCACGAAGCCCAGCATGGTGGAGAAGGCATGGCGGGTGGCGCGGCTTCCCCATCCCGTCAGAGCCATGTCACTGTCAACAGCTTCTTCACACAGCGCAGCTCAGGACACCAGAAATGCAGGCTCCAGGCTGAAGTGGCAAGGCCTTCAAAGGTCTTAGTGACCTATTTCAACCCAACAGACCCCATGTCCCAAAGTCTGCACCATCTCCCAAGACACAATACTGCCGGAGACCAGATGTTCAAACATGGGAACCATGGGGAACATTCCAGACTCAAATCAGATCAGCCACAAATACTGGGTCCCTAATTATAACATGGGCAATAAAGACAGCCATGAGAAAATAGGGTCTGTGCTGGGTCAAATAACACATCCCCTCACCTGCTTAAACCACAGACAGGAATTAACTCTAAACGTGAAAGTGGAATAAACTATCATTTATAAAAATGTATGAGTAAATCAATGTCTTTACTGTAATCAAAAATTTTTGACAAAGGAAAAAAAAAAAAAAACAAGATACAAAATACTAGCCACAAGGCTGGAGAGATGGTTCAGCAGTTAAGAGCACTGACTGCTCTTCCAAAGGTCCTGAGTTCAATTCCTAGCAACCACATAGAAGCCCACAACCATCTGTAATGAGATCTAATGCCCTCTTCTGCTGTGTCTGAAGACAGCTACAGTGTACTCATATACATAAAATAAATTATTAAATCTTTTTTAAAAGAGGTATTTCAGAGAACCTTCTGAGAGAAGCCCTTCTAAAAAAAATACTAGCCACAAAGAAAGATAGATCAATGTTACAGAAATGGCTCAGTGGGCAGAGGCGCTTGCCCTCTGCCCTCTGCTACAGACCCAAGTTCTGTACCAGAACCTAAATGGTGGAAGAAGAGAAGCAACTCACAGTCCTCCTCTGACCTACAGGCCACTGTAGCATGTGCACATACATGCACACACAGATACAACACATACATACATACATACATACATGTGTGACACACACATACACACATCCTGAGAAGATAGAGGATTTTTCCACACATCTAGTAAAGTAGAAAAACATGTTTCTCGTTCACACCGAAGACTGTATGAAAACAGTAAGTGAATGAACGGCCCACACCTTCTCACAGAAACAGAATGAATGAGCTTCCCAAAGACAGCATTGAGTGAAAGATTGCATTTACAAAGCATGATGGGAATGGAGCTTTCCGAGTATGTGCAGAGAGGCATCCAGACGCTGTGGCGGATCCCGGTTCCTTTCACTCCAGCGCTTCTCCTCCGAGCGGCTTTCCAGAGCCTGCTGGACACCTGAGCAGACGAGACCACACTAGATCACCCAGACTTGAAACATATCGACCCAGTGATTTTAAAGCATTGTCATGCAGCAGCTGCAACTTCCATACTGGAGGCAAGAAAGCACCAAGTTGACTCCAAGTCTACTCTAAGCACTGATTTAGAAGACTGTAAATTGGACCGAGAGCGAATAGAACTGTTTTGCACGGAGTGTCGGAATAATAAGAATTCTCTAGACATCCTACTGGGAAGCGTAGGCAGATCTCTCCCTCATATAACTGATGTTTCTTGGCGCTTGGAGTATCCGATACAGACCAGCCAACTTCATAAGATGTACCGACCTGGATATTTGGTGATCTTGAATATAGAGAACAGTGATTCCCAATCCTACCCAGAGATTCAGTTTAGGTGCAACACGGAACAGTTGCAGGACTTGGTGGGAAAACTTAAGGATGCTGCAAAAAGCCTGGAAAGAGCAACTCAGTTGTAACCTGGGGAGGCTGATGATCCTGGGAGCCTAGAGGAAAACCAGACGCACCTTGTCTCCTGCAGGACCATCAGTTCGAGCAAGCTGGATGTCATTTTCAGTAGAAAAAGAGCTCTCTTTTGAAGTTATGCCAACCGTCAATTTTGACACTTTTTTTACACATGTGAAATGGTTAAGAGAAAAATTCTTTTTTATTTATTTTTTATTAAATATTTTATTTACATTTCAGATGCCACCCCCTTTCCCCATGTTTCCCTCCCTAGAAAACCCCTATCCCATCCCCCCTTCTTTTTGCTTTTATACAATTTTTTTAATGTTAATCAAAGGCTTTATAAGTTTGGTAATGCTCAATAACAAGATGCCCATACAATCAGAAGTGTAACCCAATACCCAACCTAGATATATCAACTATCTTTGACTGGTGGAGACACGCAAACATCTGCCTCCCCGCCACCCCCCCCCCTCTCTCTCTCTCTCTCTCTCTCTCTCTCTCTCTCTCTCTCTGTGTGTGTGTGTGTGTGTGTGTGTGTGTGTGTGTGTGTGTCTGTCTCTCTCATCACCTAGCTCCTCCTCTCCTCCTCTCCTTACTCAAGAGGAAAATTCTTAAGCACTTGAATTTTCGGTATTAATCTTACATTCCTTCTATCTTGAGCGTTTTCAAGCCCTATCAAAGTATCATACCCTGAATAAATAAGGTGGTATTCTCACAAAAAATTTTTTTTTAAAAAATCATGGATTGGGTGTGGTGGTACATGCCTCCAGCACTCTGGAGACAGATGTTGATAGGATCTCTTGGAGTTTGAGGGTAGCCTGGTCTAGAAACCAAGTCCAGGACAGCCAGGGCTACACAGAGAAACCCTGTCTTGAAAAACAAACAAAAGAGCATCACGTGTTGCGTGTTGAGTGTAGATCAGAACGGCAGGCAGGTGAACCAAATCACATCACCCTGCAGCCTGCCTGGCTTCCTGAACATCCTTCCGAATCGCATCACCCTGCAGCCTGCCTGGCTTCCTGAACATCCTTCCGAATCGCATCACACTGCTGTCTGCCTGGCTTCCTGAACATCCTTCTGAATCACATCACTCTGCAGCCTGCCTGGCTTCCTGAACATCCTTCCGAATCACATCACCCTGCAGCCTGCCTGGCTTCCTGAACATCCTTCCGAATCGCATCACACTGCTGTCTGCCTGGCTTCCTGAACATCCTTCCGAATCATATCACCCTGCAGCCTGCCTGGCTTCCTGAACATCCTTCCGAATCGCATCACCCTGCAGCCTGCCTGGCTTCCTGAACATCCTTCCGAATCGCATCACACTGCAGCCTGCCTGGCTTCCTGAACATCCTTCCAAATCGCATCACACTGCAGCCTGCCTGGCTTCCTGAACATCCTTCCGAATAGCATCACTCTGCAGCCTGCCTGGCTTCCTGAACATCCTTCCGAATCACATCACTCTGCAGCCTGCCTGGCTTCCTGAACATCCTTCCGAATCGCATCACTCTGCAGCCTGCCTGGCTTCCTGAACATCCTTCCAAATCGCATCACTCTGCAGCCTGCCTGGCTTCCTGAACATCCTTCCGGCTTATGTTTATGATACGTGAGCTGTTCTGTCTCAATGGGAGTTTTTAAAACACAGGAGGCGGGCTGGGGAGACAGCTGAATGGTGAATGTGCTTACTGCCAATCAATCGGACTGGAGTTTGGATCCCCAGAGTCCGTGTAAGTGCCTAGTACAGATGCTGAGCTGCCTATAAGCCTGCCTTTGAAGGCAGAGACAGGATCCCTGAGCGAGCTGGCTAGCTAGCGAGACTTGTTATACCAGGGGGTTCTGGGTTTGGACGAGAGACCCTGCCTCAAAGGTAGAAGAGCGATCAAGGAAGGCTCCTGAGAGCAACCGAGGTCCCACATGCACATGTGCACACACATGCAAATGTGCGCAGGCATGAGAAGAGGAGGAGCAACCCACAGTGACAAACAGAGCAAAGACCTATGGGACATTTCTACAGAGAAAACAGAACGAGGAGCTTGCCCTTTGCAGTCTAAAGTAGCACGGTCCACATAGCTCTGCTTCTCCAGGTCAGAATGTCTATGGCAGAACTAGAGTGTTTTCTTTTAAGTATGTCTTAGCTATAGTGTGGAATATGAATGGAGTTATATAAAAATACTGACTAGTCCCGGAAGCCAACCTTTGGACTGCTAACTTGAGAGCTCCGAAAGAGAGTCCCCCCACATCCTGCTTCTTTATGATATGGATGATGCTGAGAGGAGAGATGGTTTGAGGAGAAGAGTATGCCTTTTCCCTAAACTGTTGTCTATTTTAAGAATTAGTTTTAATTATCTGTCCACATGGAAAGGTGAGTGGTGGTATGTGTACATGGGTGCAGGTACCTATGGTGGCCAGCAGAGGGCACCAGACTCCCTGGAGATGTTGTGAGCCCCCTGGACTAGGTGCCAGCAACTGAACTCAGGTCCTCTGGAAAAGCAGCAAGCACGCCCTACTAACCACTTAGCCACCTCTCCAGCCTGTTACCCATTTGAATGAGTTTCAGATTACCTCAGCAGATCATTTCCATGTGTGCTTCTGTTTTGTTAAGCCAGACCTTTCGTGTTGGCAAGCATTTCATCTTCAGAGATGAACACTGTCACTTGCTTTATATGATCCAGACTTTCTGAAAAGGTTAAGATGGTGCCCTTCAAAGCACAGAAACGCTAGGGAAAGACTTCAGCAAGCACATCGCCGTGGAAGTGTAAGCTTACACTGTGGAAATGTAAGCTGAATAAACCCTTTCCTCCCCAGCTTTGCTCATGATGTCTCATCATAGCAATAGTGACCCTGACTAAAACAGTTACCAAGAAGACAAACCAACATTGGTGTGCCGTACAATTAATTAAAGTAGACTTGACTAAGATACTGGTTTTTCATAGGCTAGGCTACACGTGGAGTGGTTTCTGAGCTACTGAACAACAGCCCAAACCCTGGGTCAGAGGGGACTGGAATTTCAAAACAGACTCCCCAGTCTGCTGTCATTTCCTTTTCTATCAGCCCAAACCTGAGACCATGTTGGGGTGCTAAAGATTTATTTAGGTTGACTCTGCTTAAAAGATGCTGGTTTGGATAAAACCAGGTCATCTGTTACGATGGCACCCCAATTAAGCCAGCTTAGTGCCCCTTACTGCCGCTGCCGTATGAAGCAAGGGAGAGGAGCAAACATGAACCCCAGCCATCAGCCTTCCAGCTGCCAAAGCACAGAGAAATATCAATCAGGTTAGAATTGCTGGGTACAGTTTTGTCACCGAGAAAATGACTCAGTAAAATGACTCTTGAGATTGGGTGATGGGAGAGGAGTGGCTGAAGCTGAGTTAGCTCTCCCCTCCAGCTCCCCTGGCTGTGCCAGCCCCTCATTTTAGCGCTGTGATTGCATCCCTGAGACTGAAGGTCTCTCTGCCTGTTTTCCCACCTGTGTCATGCAGCCAATGCTGCTGGCCTGCTAGACTGTCATAACAAAACAGAAGTCTGGGACCGGGGAGTTGAAGAGTGCTTGCTTGTGGCCCAAGCCTAAGATCATGATTTCGATCCCCAACACCCACGTAAAAGAGCCAGGCATGGTGGTGTGTGCTTCAAATCCCAACACAGCTATGGTGGTTAGCTTTGTCAGTTTGTCATGATCTAGGATCACCTGGAAGGTGTCTCAGTGAGGAATATTATAGATCAGGATGGCCCCGGGCATGTCTGTGGGGGCTTCTCTTGATTACATTGATAGAGGTAGAAAGACCCACCTCTGGTGGGTGGCACAAGTCCCTGGGTTTGGGTTCTGAACCCTGTAACAGCTGAGGAAGCCCGAGAGCTAGTACACACATCCATCCTCTCTGCTCCTGACTATGGGCGTGCCACGACCAGCCACTCCAAATCCCTGCTGCCTTGCCTTCTCACAATGACCTAGAACTGTGAAACACAAAGTTGCTTTAGTCAGTGTTTTAACAAAGCAGCAGGAAACACAACTAAAACAGCTGGGGAAGGGGGTGGGGGTTGGAGACAGGCAAATCCCTGGGGCTCTCTGACTGGCCAGTCCATCAAGCCCAAGGTTCTAGTGAGAGACCGTGTCTCAGAAGACAAGATAAATGACCCCTGAGGAGTGACGCCCAGACACACACACAGGAACGCACACACTAAAAGAAGACCAGAAACCGTGGTCGCCCAGAAAGCAGCGTGGATATTTATGTGTGTTCCTTGAGCGGAGTCAAGGACTGATTTTCCTAACTCATCACTGTAGGATCTTCAAGGTCTCAGCCTGACACTGAGACGCTGTCTGTGACCACCCTGGGAGTGAGCTGAGCATTCTTCTCAGGAAATAACGAGCCACCAAGCATCTGAAAAGAAGTCTGAAAAGTACCTCCTTTCAGCATTATCAGGAAAATGCCCTTGACTACTTAGGTGGGGTTCAGCCAAGGGCCATCTGCCTGACAGCGGGACACTCCCACACTCAAGGGAATAACCAACCACCCTGAACAGAATATTTTCATTCAATTTTTTTATAGCAAAGAAATTGACTGGCCGGGTGGTGGTGGCGCACGCCTTTAATCCCAGCACTTGGGAGGCAGAGACAGGCGGATTTCTGAGTTCGAGGCCAGCCTGGTCTACCAAGTGAGTTCCAGGACAGCCAAGGCTACACAGAGAAACCCTGCCTCGAAAAACCAAAAAATAAATAAATAAATAAATAAAAAATAAAAAAAAAAGAAATTGACTGGGATGTGAAAATACTGTCAGCCACGCCCGTGTGTACCAGCCGAGCCCACAGCATCTTAGCATCATCACCCCCTGCCAGTCCTCCTTGGCGCCTTGCCCTGCTTAGCAGCAACACTCACTGGAGGCCATTCTTCTCTATATCTCCATCCTCCTCCATTTGCTGTCAAAGCTATTGATATAAATGAATATCTCTATCAATATTCCTATGATTGATTGTTGATAAAGTCGATTCGATAACTGAGATTATCAATATGATAGTCTCAAGCTCTTGGAAACCCAGCAGGGCAGATGTGAAATCCCACCTCTTCAGACCCACAATGTGATGTGAGCTCTGACGGACCAGGAAGCCTCACCAGTATAACCTCACCCTCCTCAGTTTCCACACAGCCTCACCTTATATACATCCCATTCAATTTCTTTGCTATAAAAAAAAAATGAATCAAAATATTCTGTTTGGGGTGGTTGATTATTCCCCTGAGTGTGGGAGTGTCCTGCTGTCAGACAGATGTTCACCATGTAAAATCACGTTAACTCATGATTCCCCAGGAGCCTCTGCTCCATGCCTCTAGAACTGGGTCCAGGCAGATGTGGGACCAGTGACTAGGACAGCTTATTACTTCCCAGCACTTCTCAGAGCTAGCCTCTGGGAGTATTCTGAAGTGTGTGTGTGTGTGTGTGTGTGTGTGTGTGTGTGTGTGTGTGTGTGTGTGTGTTGGGATCCATGTATCCCATCTGGCCTTGAATTTGCTACATAACTGAGGATGGCCTTGAACTTCTGATCCTAATGTCTCTACCTCCTGAGTATTGGGACTACAGATGTGCACTCCACACCTGGTTTTATTCTGTGTCTATGAAACCAGCCCACCCAGCTACCCCAGGGACACTGTTCATCTAAGGGAGATGCATTTGGGGTCTCATGATCTAGGGATCCTGCCCAATGTGTAAATCTGGTCTCTTGCATGCAGATGTTGACAGCAGGCTTGTTTGTAACAGACAGAAACTAAAAACTCCAGATGCCCATCCACACAGTGAACACACAGACATCACATGGTATATCCACATAGTGGCATATGATTCTGCCATCAAGAAGGACCAAGTGCTGGGATAGGCTCCAACATGGGTGAGCCTCAGAAACACAACATTAAGCAAAATAAGTCACACACTAGCTGGAAAGATGGTTCAGCAGTTAAAAGCAAAGGCTGCTCTCAAATTCCCAGCACTAAGGCAGCTCACAACCCTCTGTAACCACAGTTCAGGGGATATACCGCCCTCTTCTGGCCTCCACAGATACTACATGCATGTGGTGCACAGACATACATGCAAGTAAAAAAAAAAAAACTCATGCAGATAAAATAATTTTTAAGATTACATACTGCATATTTCATTTATATGAAATGTCTGGGATGGATCATAACAATATGAAGAAGTCTGTCGATTGCCCGGGGCCAGCAGTGGATACTAGAGAGTTAGCACAAGGGTCTCTTCTTGGGGTGTTCTAGAATCAGAGCGTGGCACTGGTTACGTGACCGTAAATTTACTAGAAAATCAATTTGTTGCAAAAATCAGTGAAGGCTGAGAGAAAGGGGAATGGTGCAGAATTGAAAAGAAACTACCTTTAATTCCTGTGTAACTTTTGAATCTAACATTTTCTTTCTGGTTATTATAGCCCTCATGGTTATTATAAAGAAAATTAGAAGCAGAGGAAGGTATTATTTTAATGTTCATTACCTGGGGAGATAATCACCAGTTGGGTTTTAATATATTCCCTTCTGATCTTTCTCCAGCCATGTATACATTTTAAAATTAGGATCATGCTATGTTTTCAGGTCTGTGTATCATCAGCTAGGTATAAAGCTTACACATGTTCCTGGGTAATGGAACCTACCAGGAAAAAAAAAATGCCTGGTGTTTGGGGAGTAAGAAATATGCTGTTTGGCTAAAATTATGAATATTTTTTAAATGGCATTTTTTGTTTAAAGAGCTGATGTGGGATCTCGGTCCAGAATCTCAGTCGTGATGCATTTACCTAGAAAAACAGAAGCCTTGGGTTCCATCCCCATTACCGAAAAGAAAAAGACAGACTTGCTGGTCATGGTGATGCCCTCTGATAATCCCAGCTCCTGAGAGATAGGGGCGGCAGGATCTATAGTCCAGGCTAGGTTTGGCTATCTGAGTTCAAAACCAGCTTGTGCCAAGGGAGAGCCTTCTCAAAAAGGAAGGGGAAGAAGAAGAAGAATGGAGAAAGAGAAGGAAGAGGGGGAGGGAACCCATACCTGCTTCTCACTACCTCAAGCTTCTCTCCTTCCTACTGAAGATAAGGCCTCTTTCTTAGGGATTAGTTTTCCCAAATCACAGTTCAGGGATTTTTGTTTTATTTCATACCTGAAATTATATCCTGTGAAAATCATATAATAAAAGGTCTGACATAGAAAGTAAAGGATAGCTCCAGGCACAGTGGCACACGCCCATTATCCCAGTGAAACAAGATCTGGTTTCTATGTTGCTGGACTTTCTAAGCAAACACTGGTCCTGTTTACAACTCACATCCTGCTGTTACTTCTAGGGAACATGTATACAGCTTGAGAGTCATCCACAGTTGCTAAGCAACTCCATCTGTTGGACAGTAATAGTAAAGGTGTCAGCTCATGACCCATGAGAATCACTAGGCCTGGCCTTGGCACCAGTCCCCACCCTGCATGCCATCCAGTCATGAGGAAAACACTGTCAGGGTCTGTGTCCCTAATATGTCGTCAGCTCAGTTAGTCAGTGGGAAGCTAAAAACTCCAACTATGTCTAGAATGACTTAGTTAAGTGACGTGGTTGTTGGGGGAAGGGGAGATGTGGAGAGGTGGTGGCCCAGTAGTCAAGAGTGTGTGTTGCTCTTGAAGAGAACCAGAGTTCAATTCCCAGCACGTGTATCAGGTCTCTCACAACTGCCCGTAACTCCAGCTCCAGGAGATCAATGCCCTCTTCCGGCCTCTGCAGGCATTGCCTTCATGTATGCATACACTCACATACAGACACCCACATAAACACAAGTAAAAATAATAATAATGACATAGTTTTACTGCTGTGAACAAACACCATGACCAAGGCAGCTCTTATAAGGACAACATTAATTGGGGTTGGCTTACAGGTTCAGAAGTTCAGTCTATCATCATCAGGGTGGGAGCATGGCAGCATCCAGGCAGGCGTGGTGCAGGAGGAGCTGAGAGTTCTACATCTTCATCTGAAGGCTGCTAGCAGAATACTGACTTCCAGGCAGCTAGGATGAGGGTCTTAATCACGCCTACAGTGACACACCTACTTCAACAAGGCCACACCTTCTAATAGTGCCACTCCCTGGGCCAAGCACATACAAACCATAACACACAATATACAGATTTTTGATTGATTTCTTATTGAAAATGAGATTCTATTTTTAAAGATAAAAGAAACTACACAATAAATATTCCGACGTTGAAAGTAAAGGATAAAGGTGGACACAGTGTGCATGCCTATAATTTCAGCACTCAGAGGTCGAGGCAGGAGGATCATGAGTTCAAGGCCAACTTGAACTGTGTAGTAAGTGCCACACCAACCTAGAATACATAGTAAGACCTCGAAAGAACAAAACATTAGTTAATTAATTAGTTGTTGAATTAATCAAATTTAACTGTACAGGATAAAAGCTTATCAAGAGAAGACATCCTATACAGATGAGACCTAAACTCAACAGGTCCGAGGGAGCCCATGCTGAGCTCTGTGCTCAGCACCGACAGCCTCTGTAAGAGCCCTCTGTGTCTACTGTGTTCAGTGTTGAGAGCAGCCATGTGCCTCTGGAATGAGGGTCAGTCGCTTTCACTGGGTCCCCTACCACCAAAGTGAGGACCAGAATGGCTCATATCTCAGAGGTCCTTCCAGCTTCCAACTCAAATCCAGAAGCCCCTATACACCCAGCCAAGCCCTACCCTATATTCAGGGCTGGGTTTTTTTTTTTTTTTTTTCAAACCTTTTCTGAAAATGTAACCACTGGCTTCCTCCATGAGAACTGCACAAGTCTGGGTCATTCACAATCTATCCTGTGGTCAGCTCCTTTCTGGTCCAGGATTCTTGGCTCATTGCTGGTCTGCCACGCACATATCCTGGGTGACTGGCATGTTGCGGGTCTGCCATGTATGTATTCTGGGTGAGTGGTTCAAACTGAGGCTTTTTCTGTTGAAATGGAAAGTCCGTGAAGAAGAGACGCTGTCCTAACCAAGCTTGAGCTCCTAGACTTGTCACACAGCTGTCCCCACAGGTACTGGAGGATGCTGGTGAGAAAGGAAAGAAAACAGCAGTAGCAAAATGTCTTTAAAAAATACTCAGAAGCCCCAGGACTTCCTGTTATTATTACTGGAGCCAAACAGGCTTGGGCAGAACATGGTGCTTGCATATCTCTGAACTTTGGATGTAACTTCTCTCCATCCCAGACATACAAGCTAAGGATGTGGGTGGCTCACAGATGATGGCACATGCCTTTGACATGCAAGCCTGATGCCCAAGTTCAGTTCCCAGAAACCACAGGAGAAAGAGAGAACCAACTCTCAGAAGTTGTCCTTTGACCTCCACATGTGTGCCACACACAGCACAAGTGCAGGTACACACACACACACCACATATCACACCATACACACACATCACATATCACACTACACACATACCACAATACACATACACACACACATACCACATACCACACTCCACACCACACACATACCACATATTACACCACACACATACACCACATACCACACCAAACACACACATATATACTTCATACACCACACCATACACCACACACACATGCACACTCCATACACCACACCACACACACACACACACACCACACTACACACATGTATACACCCACAACACATGCCACCCCATACACACCACATCATACACATACACACACCACATACCACACCACACAAATGTATGCACACACACCACATCACACACACACACACACACACAGAGTAATAAATAAAATACAATGAATTTAAAATAACATTCACTAGAGAGGCGGGACAGAGCTTGTAGACAGGATTTTGGCTCACCCAGCGTTTTCTTCTCACCCAAAGTAACAAGCTCTTTCTACTGACATAGAAAAAGACATCACCAGCTGGCTGGGCAATAACACGTGTAAAATTGAAGACAGTCCTGTAATTAAGTTCATGAGAGGCCGATTCTTCTGGCTATATTTCAAACACCCGTAATGTCTTCTCATCCATTCTACCCAAACGACTTTACTTCATAATATATTCAGAGTGGAAGGAAAAAATATATGTAATGGATTCTTCTGAGATATTCAATTAGTTCAATAAAAAGAGGAAAATAATTTTTCAACAAAGAAGTTTAGCCAAATGGCTAAAGCTGACAGTGAAGAACTGGTTGTGAAGTAATTCTGCGTTTCTTTGAAGTTATTGTTTTAACAAAAGTTGGTGATGTGACCCCGTGGGGAAGAGCCCGTCCTGGTGATTAATCACACATATTCCTATTCCCTGTGTGTTTGTCTGAATGTTCCTTCTGCATCTGTCTTTGGGTGCTGACACATTTCAATTCCCAGCAGGCCAGGGAAGGCTCTCAATTCCCACTGCTCAGAACTCACTCTTCATCTCCCTTCAAGCTGATTTTCTTCCCCATTAATGGAAAACAAAACAGGACAAAGCAAGACATGTCAGGAACATCCTCCCTGCACGACCCCATAGCTTCTCCTTACTTATGGTGGATGCAGAATTTCATTTGGATTTGGGTTTTTGTTTTTTTTTCTTATGGATGGGGACAGTTGAAGCAAGACTCACCCTGTAGCCCAGGCCAGCCTCAGACTCACAGGGGTGCAGGCTAGTTTTATGTCAACTAGACACAAGCTGTAGTCACCTGAGAGGTGGGCTCCTCAGTTGAGAGAATGCTGCCATCAGATTGGCCTACGTGCGAGCCTGTGGTGCATTGTTTTTTATAGACTGATGACTGAAATGAAAGAGCCCAGCCCATTGTGAGTGGGCCATCCCTGGGCTGGTAGTCCTGGGTTCTATAAGAAAGCAGGCTGAGCAAACCATGACAAGCAAGCCAGTAAGCAGCACCCTCTGTGGCCTCTGCATCAGCTCCTTGCCTTCAGGATCCAGCCCTGACTTCCCTCTGTGATGGGCTAGAACTCTAAGATTAACCCTATCCTCCCCGTTTTGACCATGGTTTTTACCACAGCAAAAGACTCCTGAGACATCACGATCCTCTTGCCCCAGCCTCCCAGATCATTTTCTTACCTTGCATTCAGCTCCCCGTGTTCTCTCCAACGCTGCCATCTGTCCCTGAGCTTCAGGAGTCTTGCAGGCAACCTCTAGCATTCTGATTTCCCAGAAAGGCTTCTAACTCAGCTCCACCATTTCTTCTGAGCCCCGTACTTCTGCACAGGGTACTGAGTCTGAGGAGCTATTATCACAAACATAGCTGGACTGGTGGTCCCTCAGCAGCCTTTTCTGTTCCTCTGATGGCCTCACCTGAGCCCCTCATCACCAAGACACAGCATTTTTCCTGTGCATACTACCCACATTGTGTCCCTCTTAACCCACTGTGGGGACTCTCCTATATACACAGCTGTGTGGTTTCTATCACTAAGTCTGATCAGGTTGTTCCACCACCCCCTTCTTAAAAGGCATTTATCTTTATGTATATGTTGGTTTGCCTTCCATCGTGTACATGCAGTGCACAAGAAGGCCAGAAAAGGGTGAGAGATTCCTTGGAAATGGAATTATTGAGTCCAAAGCTACCATGTGGGTGCTGGGAATAGAACCTGGGTCTTTTGAAAAAGCATCTAGGTCTTTTAACCACTAAGCCATCTCTCCAGCCCCACAACACCCTTTTCAAAACCTCTGGCAGGAGACAGGGGAGATGGCTAAGAGGTTAAAGGCACTTGCTGCCAAGTCTGATGACCTGAGTTCAGTACCTGAGACCCACGAGGTGGAAGGAGAGGACTCCCACAAGTTGTCCTCTGACTTGCACAAGTACAATCTGTGTGCACACATGCACACACATACACATACACACACACACACACACACACACACACACACACAGAGCATAAGAAGTGATTGTAAATATTTGCATCAAGCCACCACCGTTTGGTGACCATCAATAACGTACTGTGATTTGAGAGGCACATCTGACCCTTATGGGAATAGGAGAAATGTACATGTTTACAATTTGCAGCCTAAAAATTGGTGCTAACTCTTCTAAGTGACCATTGGAAACCAAGTTTGGTGGCATGTGTCTATAATCCCAGTACACAGAAAGGTAAGGCAGGAAGATTGTCACTTGGAGGCCAGAAACTAGGCACTATCTCCAAAACCCAAGGACTTGGGGGGGGGGGGGGAGAGATGTGACTCAGTTGTAAAGCACTTGCCTTGCATGTGTGGCTAGTCACACATGCCTGTGATACCAGCACCCAGGAAGCTGAGGCAGGAGGATCACAGGTTTGAGGACAGAACAGACAAAAGTATCATCCTTTGCTGTCAACCCAGTTGAAACTGTCACTGAATAATGAGTGTAGCATACACCAGGTATGGATCCCAGAGAGTGACCTGCTAGACCAATGTCCTGCTACAGCGCTGGCTCACGAGTGCCTCCTCTTCCCACAGGCAACCCTCCTGCGACTGGCACCGGAACTCTGCTGATAACCCTGGAGGACATCAATGACAACGCTCCCGTCATATACCCAACGGTGGCTGAGGTCTGTGATGACGCCAGAAACCTCAGCGTGGTCATCCTGGGGGCTTCAGACAAGGACCTTCACCCCAATACAGACCCCTTCAAGTTCGAGATTCATAAACAGACCACCCCTGACAAAGTCTGGAAGATCTCCAAAATCAACAGTAAGTCAGCGACCGCAAATGGCCATCCGTGGTTCATTCAGTTTGAACTTCTGTTCTCCTCCCGATGGGTTCCCACAAGGGATTTCAGGTCTGTGCGTGTGTGAGTGTGTGTCTGTGTGTATGAGTGTATGTGTATGTCAGTGTGTATATGTGTATGACTGTGTCTCTGTGTGTGCATGTGTGTATGTGCACTTCCTCCCCAGCATGAACTGAGTTTGCCTTGTCTTCAGTGATGAACTTCTCCTGTTATGAATGCCATCAGAGTCCACTTTTTACACCAATGATAGAATGGGGCCATGGTTGAGGATGAGTCTGTATTGTACGATTGACCATAAAAATTTCTATTTAAAAAAAGTCTTGCTGGGCGGTGGTGGCACACGCCTTTAATCCCAGCACTTGGGAGGCAGAGGCAGGCAGATTTCTGAGTTCGAGGCCAGCCTGGTCTACAGAGTGAGTTCCAGGACAGCCAGGACTACACAGAGAAACCCTGTCTCGAAAAACCAAAAAAAAAATTCTATAGAGTTGGGCTAGAGAGATGGCTCAGTGGTTAAGAGCACTGACTGCTCTTCTGGTATGTCTAAAGACAGCTACAGTGTACTTATATACATTAATTAAATAAATCTTTTTTTAAAAAAAGATGACGTCTTTAGTCTAAAGTCTAGAGTTGTTACAGCACCAAATTAAAGAACCTGTCCTAATGAAGACACTGTCTCTGAAACATTCATCCCATGCAGCCTGCTGCCACTGAGTGTTAATAAATTTCATTCAGATACACCTATAACTAAAAGTTATTTGCACAGTGACTTCTGTGTACAAGGGCCCAAAACCTGAAGACTTCTCTTCTCACAAGGACTTCCTGTCTTGCAGACACCCACGCCCTTGTGAGCCTTCTTCAGAATCTGAACAAGGCGAACTACAACCTGCCCATCATGGTGACAGATTCAGGAAAGCCACCCATGACGAACATCACAGACCTCAGGGTGCAGGTGTGCTCTTGCAAGAACTCCAAAGTGGACTGCAACGGGGCAGGGACCCTGCACCTCAGCCTCAGCTTGCTGCTGCTCTTCTCGCTCCTCAGCTTATTGTCAGGTAAGTCTGCTTGGCTCCAGCACACTTGCGTGTGCACCCGTGAACTTCACCACATGGCGCCTGACTCTCCATATGTCTTCCCAAGGAAGTCTGTCTGCCACATCTTTAGCAGGTGTCCGTGTAAACGCTCACATGTAAAACTGTTCCAGCCAATGTTTAAAGGCATCTGGGTGCTCTTCTGCCAGCCGAAGGAGAGGCTGAAAGAGGCTCTGCTACTTTGCAAACCAGGCAACAAGCAGAACTTCCTATCGATGACTCGCCTGGAGCTAAATGCACCAAAATTGGCCAACTGGTCTACCATGGTCATTTATTTATTTATTTATTTTGGTTTTTTCGAGACAGGGTTTCTCTGTATAGCCTTGGCTGTCCTGGAGCTCACTCGGTAGACCAGGCTGGCCTCGAACTCAGAAATCCGCCTGCCTCTGCCTCCCAAGTGCTGGGATTAAAGGCGTGCGCCACCACCGCCCGGCTGTCTACCATGGTCATAAGTTATTCCCATCCTGCTTTGGATGCCAAATGTCCTGCACAGGCTCATGCATTTGAGCACTTGGTCCCCAGCTGTTGTTAGTTTGAGGAGGTGGGACCTATCCGAAAGAAATGGGTTGCTGGGGAGGGAGGCTGACCTTGGGTTTATGCCCCATCCCTGCTCCCAGCAAGAGCTCTCTGCTTCCTGGTTGACCCCTTGTAACAACAGTGCCTCAGTGCTATTGCTTCAGGCTGAGCCCTGGGTCATGCCTTCCCTGGTGGACTATATCCCCTGAATTGTGAGCTGAAATAAACCCCTCCCTTCTCCCCTAAGTTGTTTCTAGGAGGTATCTGAAAAGAAAGATAACTCACACAAAACACATCTAAAAGTTGCCAATGGACTGAGATGAAAATTGGGCTATAGGAAAATAAGTAGTTTGCCCAAGCATGTGCTCGACCCAAACCCAGGAATAAGGACCCTGAATGTGAGGTGTTGAGGGGGAGAACCAGGAATGAGGACCAGGAGATTGCCTGTGCTGTGCAAGTATATTAAGTACAGCATCTTCCATGCTGTATGTAAGGGGAGAAAGTCGAGGTCCCCAGAGGCCTAAATCAGATGATGCTGGCAAAGCAGTCTTAGTTATTAGGACTAATAACCATGGGCCTTCAGAGAAGAAAGCCAAGTTCCCAGGAACAGAAACCTTAACTCCTTTGAGGCACCAGACCCAGACCCAGACCCCCAGGTCCCCAGGCCCCAGACACCCAGATACCCAGACCCAGACCCGAGACTAGATCTTACCAAGTCTGCCCTGAGCAAGGACAGAAATCTTGTGTTCTCTTTATTCTTTTATCAGGGGTTCTGAGAAAGCCTTGGACCAGTCTGGCTTTCAGCATTTAATAGATTTAATGTTGGTGTCTGGCCTTTAATCCCAGCACTCAGAAGGCAGAGGCAAGTGGATCTCTATGAATTCAAGACCAGCATAGTCTACATAGTAAGTTCCAGGCCAGCTAGAACTACACAGTGAAACCCATTTCAAAAAAAAAAAAAAAAAAAAAAAAAAAAAAAAAAGAAGAAGGAAGGAAGAAAATAGTATGTATAACTCATGCTTCCTTTCAGTAACTATGAAATAGTTATTACCTGTGTAACTCTGAGACAATGACACATCACTTTGAGTAAGATTTACTAGGCCGATGTCTTATTTGCAGTTTTATTGCTATGAGGAGACACCATAACCAAAGCAACTCTTCTAAAGGACAACATTTCATTGGGGCTGGCTTACAGTTCAGAGGTTTAGTCCATTATCATCATGGCAGGAAACACAGCATCATGCAGGCAGACATGGTGCTGGGAAAGGAGCTGAGAGTTCTATATCTTGATCTGCAACCAGCAGGAGACTGTGTGCCCCATTAGACCTAACTTTAACATATAGACCTCAAAGCCCACCGTCCCAGTGACACACTTCCTTCATCAAGGCCACACTTACTCCAACAAGGCCACACCTCCTAATAGTGGGACTCCCTATGAGCCAAGCATTCAAACACATGTCAAGGGGGCCATTCCTATTTAAACCACCACAGGTGAGTAACATAAATCAGAGAATGAAGTGATGCACTGCCAGACTCTCCTGTGTGGGGGCTGTTGGTCCAGTTTTAACCTTGGCAGTTGCTTGCATCAGCTTCTGCCATCCACAAGGCTCTGGGGCCCTAGCATTTAAATTTTGAGAAATTATTGGTGTGATCATGGCATGAAAATTTGGTAGCGGGAATACTGTGGTACATCCTGGTGGCAGGGTGAGCAGATCAATAAGAGTCACACATTTCTACATCTGACATTTGCAGTGTATGAAGTTCTGTGGGAAACCAAAGTTCTGTCATCAACAGGAGGGAGATCCTGATGGTGTGTCACTGCCTGTCTGTGCTCAGTGTCTCCCAGAGACATGTCATCAGCCCTCCTCCCACCCACCTCTGGTGATTGTGCTATCCCACCCACAATCCCCCAAGTCCTCCAATTCCACTCCTGCCCCTCATCCTTAGCTTGGTCCTTTTGTCTTCACCTGTGGCTGTGCCGAACTTGTTGTCTTCCTGACTCCAAGCCTATGTGAGAGTTTGAAGGAGAGATGGATGCACTCCTAAATCGTCTCTGTCAATCAACAGATAAAGGGCTGAGGGTGGTACTGGAGACGGAGGTGGAGAAGTCAGAAAAGACTGTAGGAATTCATGCAACTTCATATGAGATGGGTCACCAGAAAGCAAGGACAGAGGGGAGCAGATCAGCTACCATGAATGTATAGTAAAGCAACACATTTGATAGTCCCTTGCTCTGCTGACAGTCTTAGCCCTGATTCTGGGGATCTGGACAATCTCTTTCATGTGCAGACACCCCCGGTGCCTGTGTACACCGTTAGCCTGCAGTCCATCCTGTGTAGTATCAGCTGCAGAGATGGGGGTGAATCTCACACCAGCTGCATGTAGATCATCAGGGGAACTGTTTGATATGTCTCTACCCATACCCTGATGCTTCTTCATTTGAAACCCCAACGCTGGAGATGTGGCTCCGAAATCTACTTATATCAAAAGCTCACAGAGTAGCAGATAATGAACACACAGTGGGAATCAAGTGGACTGTCTTATCACAGAGGACCTGGGCTTCCTCACAGCCCTTGTTCCATCCACACTACGGGCCCTGACCATACACTATGGTCGTCAGTAAGACACAGTGGGAATCGAGTGGACTGTCTTATCACAGAGACAGCCTTCCTGACAGCCCTTGTTCCATCCACACTGTGGTCATGTGCTTTCTCCCTGGATTGACTCTTCAGTAAGAAGTGGGAAGAGGAAAGGGTCTTCAGGATACCCGTGAGAAGGTATTTGTGCTGATGCTGCTGCACAAGTTGAAATCCAGGCAGATGCATAGTAAACCACAACACAACCACAGGGAAGGTTCTTATGACAACAATCTTCCTGAAAAGTATTTGAGATATTTACAGGATTAAACCATGGATAAAATGGGACCCTCAGTTAAACATCACCAAGAATAGAAACAAAACAGCAAGAGTTCAAGACACTAAATTTGGCAAGATATAAGGGTAGTGGCATTTCCTAAAAGCATGGACATTAGATTCTCAGTCATGAGACTTGAAAGAATTTGAGGAAAGGGCAAGTAAGCCGGTAGGATCTGTCTTATGTCTTATGGCTCATCTGGTAAAGGTACTTGTCACCAAGCCTGACAAGCTGATTGATTCCTCAAGACCCACAGAGTGGAAGGAAACAAATCAATTCCAGCAAGCTGGCCTCTAACATCCACATGTGCATATGTTCACACACACACACACACACACACACACACACACACACACACTAAATATAATAAAGTTTTAAGCATGAACTTCAAACTATAGCATAGGAGCCAAATCTGGCCCACCACCTGTGTGTGTTAATAAAGTTTTATTAGTGCACCCACCACCTGTGTGTGTTAATAAAGTTTTATTAGTGCACAACCCCTTCCGCTTATTCACATTCTGTCAGTGGTTGCTTGCTATTACAATGACAAAGGTGAATATTTTTCACAGTGACTACATGGCCTACAACCTGGCCCTTTACAGAAAGAGCTTTCTGACACCTGCTTTAGAGCAGCAACCATAAAACTTCAGCAGTTGTAGGAGAGGCTGATACCAGGTGGCCCAGGAGGCAAAGTTGAGTCCTCCCTTAGAACAGTATTCACAGCCATGCAACCTGGCACTTCAACCGATGCTCTGATGTTCACACCTTATTTTCCTGTGCTCTTCGCTGACCTAATGATTTTTTTATTCCACTCTATAGATGAGGAAAACAAAGCTCAGGGAGGCCCCCAGGCGAGTCAGCAGGGAAGCCGGCACTGGCTGCAGGACTACCTCCTTTATGGAAGTGTATGCCACACATATGCATTTATTGCAGTATAGATGGCTTTCTCGAATGACCGAGAATTGACTGGAAGGCTCTGCACCCCCTTCTCGCTGACATCTTTTTCAAACGGGAAATAAAACTAACATCTTGGAGAGATATTTAAAAATGTAAATGAAATTATCATTACTGTCAATTGTGCCAAGTAAGTCACGTGCTGATGATGGCTGTATGAATCTCCTCAGTGAGTGCCCTCCCTACAAATCAGACGACTGGGTGGTTGTTGTTGTTGTTCCAAGTACAGCTGTGGTTTGATGTGGGCAGACCTCTGCAGAGAGCTCTAACAGAGGGACTTGCTCAGAAACCTTCCTGACTGTGATTTTAGGCTTAATTCACCAGAAATGGCAAGAAGATGGCCTGAGGATTAGGTGAAGAATCTTACAAAAATTAAGTGACCCTGGGTTTTGGGGAGACAGGGGGCCACTTAAGAAAAGCTTGCACACTGTAAGGAAGCTGGGGGCAGGGAGGCTGGCTCAGTAAAGAGCTTGGTTTGCAAGCATGAGGTTGTGAGTTCAATCCCCAGGACTCACATTAAAATAAAAAAGCCACGAGCAGCAGCTGCTTGGCAGATGAGACGAGATGGGAGGGTCCCTGGGACTCGGTGGTCAGTCATTCTAGACCACATGGCAAGTCCTGGGCCAGTGAGAGACCCTGTCTCAAAGAGAAAGATCAGCAACATCTGAGAAATGACACCTGAAGCTGTTTTCTGGCCTATGTACTCATACTCATGACACAGGGATAAGTCTAAAGAAACTGGAGAGATGGCTCTGTGGCTAAGAGTGTTTACAGTCATGTTAGAGGATAGAACAGGGGTCCCAGCTCCCTCATCAGACTACTGGAAACCACCTGTAACTCCAGCTCTAAGGGATTTGTCTCTCCCTTCTGGCATCAGTGAGTACCCACACACACATATACACGTGCATGTACACACATAAACACATGTATCACACACATATACACATACATACAGACATACAGAAACACACATGCACTCACACCCACTAAAATTGAATATTTTTCTTTAAAACAAAAAAAAAGAAAAATTTCTTTTTTAGAAAGTTTAAAGATGAGCCACAGATAGTCTTTTTTTTTTTTATTTAATCCCTATTAAGATGTTATTCGCATTTTTAATATCCAGTTTAAGTGAGTGCTGGCGGCTGTATCCAGCTGCCAGCCACCCCATAATCCAAGACAGTCTCATAGCTATTGATCCTTCCCTTGAATCCAGGGCTCACCCAAGCTGCTTTCCCTAATGACAGCTTTGCCTTTCTCTAGAATTTCCTAGAGCACGGGTTACACCTTGCTCCCTTCTGATGTGGGATGTGCTGTGGGCACAGGGAAAGCTCTAAATTACAGAGGCCATACAGAAAGGCTGTCCTCTGCTGGCAGGCGGTGCCAGGCAGGCTTTGCAGAGACACTGTGGTTCTTTAAGGCCATTCGAATTTAGGGACACCAATAGCTGACCCTCGAGGGATTTCTTTGTGCCACATACATGGCAGCAAAATGCTCTGCATAAATTATGTAAATTACCCCTTGGAATCATCTCAGCAGCCCTGGGGGGTGGGGTCGTTTACATGGTCATCTAAATTGACTTAAAACGGGATTCAAGACTATCGTTAAAAAACAAAGGGCTGCAGGCTACTTTAATGGATCTTATTCAGCCTCCATTTTTTTTTCTTTTTATTTTAGCCAAGTTGTCCCCTAAGGGACAGCTGGCAATGTCTAGAATTAACTCTCACTGCTGTGACAGAAAGGATGCTGCTAGTGGCATCTAGTGGAGAGAGGCCAGAGACAGGGCTAAAGGTCCCGTGTCCCCCCCCCCACCCCCCCCCCCGCGCATGAGATGGATGGCACCTGCCAAAAGAGCTACCTGGCCCCAAATGTCACACGTGAGTGCCACAGCTGAGGAGCCTGCTGCCAGCCCTTAGCACTCGTGGGTATCAGGAGCATGGCAGCAGCTAGAAGGAAGAGTGGCTTTTGAACATTTAAAAACCTAAAAGGGGCAGGGTCTAGAGAGACAGCTTAACCCACAAGCGTTTATTGCACAAACAAGAAGACCTGAGTTCAAATCCAACCCCTACCCTCATAAACCACTAAGTGGTACATACCTTCATCCTGGTGGGACATGCCTTCATCCTGGTGGTACATACCTTTTTCCCAGTACTAGGGATACAAGAGGATCTGGGGGAGCTCACTGGTCAGCCAATCTAATTGACTCTGTATGACCCAGATCAGTGAGAGTCCCTGGCTCTTAAAATAAGGTGAAGAGTGATTGAGGATGACACCTGACTTTGACCTCTGACCTACACACACACACACATAAACACACAAACATATATATGCATATACACACACATGCAAACATATATATTCATGTACACACACGTATATACAAATAGATATATATATGTGCACACATACACATGTGTATATACAAATAGATGTACACATATGTATACACACAAACACGCAAACATACACACACTAAAAAGACTATTTATCTCTACAATCTGAGCTGGACATGCTGGCTTACACCTGTTACCCCAACACTTGAAAGGCTGAGGGAATGAAGGCCATCTTGGGCTCCGCCATACATTCTAAGCCAGCCTAGGCTATTGGACACCTTGCTTCAAAACAACAAATGTAAAGAACAACCTTACTACAGCTCTTCAAAATAGTTTATGATTATAATCATCTGGCAGCAGACCTGAACACTGCAAGGAGGTAAAGACCACCTCAGGGTGAAGTGCTGGGTAGAGGGTCCTATCTTCAGTAGGCCCTGGTTGTAGGTGGGCTCAGAGCATCTCTGAAGGAGCTGACCAAACCCAAATGAGTGACAGCCTGTGGGTGGGCTGGTTCTGCAACAGAAGCCCAAGAAGGAGAGGGCTTTGGCAACGACCTCCAAAAATGACACAGTTTCCTGGGCTTGGTGAAACTTCCATCTGGGCTGGAATCAACACAACTTTTGCTGGAGTCCCATGGACACAAGAATGCTTGCAGAGATCTAGCAAAAGGAACCAGATCTGTACATCCTAGAGACAAAGCTCCTCCCTGGTCAGGAAGCTGAGATGAGTAGAGAGAACCCTCATCAGTGGCATGACATAGCATGAGCAGGAACTGGGATTCTGGCCTGTTAAACATGCCATTGGTGGGTACCACTTATGGGGCGGGTCCTCACAGCCCACAGGATGTCTCATCTCCTTTAGATGATGGAGCTGCACACATGTGGATGGCCAAGTAGGACATCCAAAGATATCCTCATCCTGTTCCCCGGAGCTAATGAACAAGTCACCTCACTTGACAGCGACACATTGCTGACATGATTAGGTCATGTGTCTTGAGATGGGGAGACAGACATCCTGCATTAGCAGGACTGATGTAACCGCACAGTCTTTACAAGAGGGCTGAGGAGTAGCCACATGAGGATGATAAGAGGGAGGCAGAGGCTGGGAGAAAAGATGCTGCACTGCTGGCTTCAAACTTCAAGGAGTCACAGAACACATCTGCCTCTAGATTGGAAGCTAGTGAGAAGGTGACTCTTTTTCTAAAGCCCTGGGGAGGAATGCAGGCCTGCCCACACATTGACATTAAATCCATAAGACTTGTTTCATATTTGTGTCTTCCAGAAGTGTCAGGGAATCCATGTGTGGGGTTTGAGGTTCATGGGACTGTAGTTACTTATTTTGTTGGCAATAGGAAATTAATCTGGTGTTTCAAGAACTACCAATGAGTCTTTTGCAATGTAGCAGGAAATGTGTGTGTATTCAGATAGATGATTGGTGGATAGATAGGTAGACAGACAGACAAATAAGAGATGGAGAGGCCGGGCGGTGGTGGCACACGCCTTTAATCCCAGCACTTGGGAGGCAGAGGCAGGCAGATTTCTGAGTTCGAGGCCAGCCTGGTCTACAGAGTGAGTTCCAGGACAGCCAGGACTACACAGAGAAACTCTGTCTCGAAAAAAAAAAAAAAAAGAGAGAGATGGAGAGGATGGATGGATAGATAGATAGATAGATAGATAGATAGAGAAGAATGTTTGTCTGGTTCATTGAAGATAGATGATTGATTGATTAAGATAGATGTTAGGTAGATAGACAGATGTCTGATTGATTAATAATAGATCTGGGGCCAGAGTGAGTGGGCTGGAGCAAGAGGGAGAAGGGACGGGGGGAAAGATAGGTAATAGATCTGTCTAATTGATGATTGAAAGAGGTCTGATAGATTAAAGATAAATAGATGAATAGATGATTAATAGGCAGGTAGATAAATGGATAAATGATAGATGATAGATAGATGATTAGATGATAGATAGATAGATAGATAGATAGATAGGTAGGTAGGAAGTAGAGAAAGAGGTGTGTCTACAGGGGATGCTCATTGATTGGGCTCTAGGCCCCGTTCAGTGTATTCCTAGCCCAGCACATCTGTGCTAATGATCAGGGCACAGGCTCACTTGGACCAGTGTCGACAGCTGCTGTTGCTCAGGGAAGAAGTCTGGCACCTGAAACCATCAGCACTTTCAGAGCCAACTTTTGTATTTACTGAGGGGGGCATCTGGGTCTCAGATGCCAAGAAGTGCTGTACTGCTGGTCTGTACTCACACCTGCAAGTTCAACTTCTGTAGATGTAGCCAGCAAGATAATTCCTGTCTTCAAAAGCCATGCTAAAGAAAGAGACAGCGTTCAGAGGAGTGTGGCGTGTGTTGGAGCCTGTCAATCACTGGTCTGGTTTAGTCGAGTGTTTTGAAGTGAGTTGTGATATTCCTGACCTAATTCTGTACCTTCTCCACTCAGGTCTGTGAGAACAACACATCTGAAGCTCCCAAGTTGCCATAGCAACAGGAAAAAGAAAAAAAAAAAACAGGAAAAAAAAAAAGTCTATCCAAATCTGAAGATTGCCGTTTACAGCTCTCAAACTTCACAACCAGGCCTCAACTGCCCCACACCCTCCCGTTTTTCTTTGCAATTTCGTTTAATCTGTACCTCACCATTTGACAGCATCTTCCTTCCTCCTTTGATTAATGGAACCCTCTGGATTTGCCCTGAATGTTTAAAGATCATGCGTGTCACTGGACCTTGGGGTGCAGGAACAATGACTACTTTTTCTGATGCTTCAACAGGTTGCTAGCCAGTGCTCCACCCACGCAGCTGTGCCGTGGGTTCCTATCTGTATGTGGATGGGTATCTGTCTGTGTATAGACCCAGCATTTATGTAGAAGACTGCAGGAGAAGCCTGCTTTTGTGATGGTTAGACAGAAGAGGTGGAAGCTCAGACAGCTCCGCCCTCCGGTCAAGGTCAGCCCACTGAGCTGTCACTCACTTGTATAGCAAGGGTCTGCTCAGTCTCAACACTGAATGCTGACCGACCAGCCAGGCAGGTCCAGGGATTGGGGATGGGGGAAGGGCAAGGGAAAGAAGTCTTAGTAGGACTGCCACTGTGCCCCACTATAACCAAATGCCATGGCTTGCTGTCCTGACTCCCAAGTGGGGGGCAAGGTATCTTGCCATCAGAGGTTAAGGGCTGAACCATTATCCCAAGGGCAAGAGTCTGCCACTGTATGGCCCCAAACCCACAGTCCTACAGTCCTTGTGGTGACACAGATCATGGTGGAGACCCTCTCCCTCCTTGGTGTATGTACAAGTACAAATGTCATCATGGTGTACCTCTGAAGAGACCAAGAGGCACCATCTTGTATGCACATATATTACCCACACATGTACACACGAGTTATGCCTATCCGCACCGTTTGTTTCATATATACACGCATAAAATAGAGTAAGCCCAGGTAGTTTTTAAAGTACCCTTCCGTGTGACTACCGTTGTTCGCCAAGCTGAGAATAAAAACCTGTTCATTATGTCTGGAAAGGAATTGAGTTTTGTCCTGTGAACACGTCAGGCTAAGAAGAACATCAGTGCTCCCAGTAAGGACTCCCCATTATCTCCCCGTTGACAAACCATAAATGAACCATCGAAGCTCACACCAAAATGTTTTCTATGGAATGAAGCTCATGGCGGCCTGTGGCTTTAGAACTCAGCAGGGGCTGGGGGAAGGTGAGTGTCCTGGTATATTAATGCAGTTGCTGACTAAAGGTTTTAACCCCACACGCACTGGCTCACACATGCTTTCTTCTGCACTCTGTGCTGGCCCTGTGCTTTTGAGTTTGCCTTCCGCCAGCAGTAGGGTCACATGTTGTCTTTGTTGTAGTGAGATTACGTGGGTGGAGGTTCACACAATGCTCTTCGTTTATGTTTTGGACCATACAGAATGCAGAGATTTTTTTTTTTCATTAAAATAAATGGGTATCGGTGGTTAAAACTGCTGGGCAGTAGCTCTCCTCTGATTTCTACGTTATGTCTGGTGTGTCTGACGCTGGAGTCACATTTTCCACCACTCAGGATCCCCTATCTGTCTGTTGGGTGAATGAGTCTAGAAAGCTAGACTGGGTAGGGCAGCTGGAGAGATACCTCAGTGACTGAGCATTCGCTCCTCAAAGTGAGGCCTATGAGCTCAGATCCCAGCACCTGCCACAAACCAAGAGTCTCTACAAATGCCCCAGCTTTAGGTGGGGGAGGTGGACAGAGGCAGGAAGATCACTAGGGCTTGCTGGGTTCCAGCCTAACCAAGACACAGCCCAACGTTTAATGAGATGCCTTGCCTTGAGGAACCATAGAGAGAATGGTAGAGATTGCTCAATACTCACTTCTATCCTCCACGTGTACACACACACACACACACACACACACACACACACACACACACACAAATGAAAGCCAAAAGCCCAGCACACAAGTTGTGCAACAGGCTTGCCGTGCCAGCATAAGAATATGGCTTAATCCTGTCAGTCAAATGTGGAGTGACTGAAGACTTCTAGGCCTGACCTCTACCCTCAATTGGATGAACACAGGAAGTAGGTCATTCGTATCTTCATAGTCCCCAGACATGGAGACCTTCTTTAAAATAAAAGATGCCACATCTTAAACTTGATATAATAGTTCTCCACGGGCACACGGCTGGGGAGAAGCTGAGCCTGCACATTCACACCATACAGGGTGGTTCTCTTCTGAGCCTCCCTGATGTACCCCGATGCTCTCCCCCTGCAAGGCAGAAAAGGGGGGAATGGCCACCCTTTAACAGACCGAGGAGCATCCTCAGGCACCAGGTAAAGGGCAGCCTGAGCTACATGCTAAGCAACGGTCAGAAAACTCATCCTTCAGTGTGAACTGGAGCCATCTCTAGAGCAAGTGCACATACATGCCCAGTGGTGCACCTGCTGAAGGCAACAAGAACAAGACCCCTCCCCCTTTCTCTTCACATACACTTAGCTAAGAACACAGAAGGAAAGAGGTCAAGTCCAAGGGCCAGTAGAATGGTTTGACTGACCAAGCACTTACCTAGAAAGGATGAGGTCTTAAGTACGGATCCCCAAAACCCATATAAAAAGCCGAGTGTGGTGGTTCAAGCCTATAATCCCAGCAAAGGTAAGATGGGAGACACAGTCAGGTGGATTCCTGGAAGCCAGCAGGCCAGCCGATACAGCCTACTTTGTGAAGCTCCGGGCAGATGAGAGGCCCTGTCTCACACAAAGGGAGGAAGGCACCTGATTTTCATGGTAGGTATGTAAGTCAAATAAGACTTCGACTCTCAGAACAATGGAAGGAATTGATGGCTCCGGGAAGACTTTCAAACTATCATTTCAAACAGTAAAACAATCAGAGATAGGTCAATCTTTAAACAAAATAAATACAGCACCTCTCACCCTGAAGATACAACAAGCAGACCATTGTGAAGATTCTTTCTTTCTTTCCTTCTTTTTTCTTTTTTTTTCTTTTTTTCTTTTTTTTTTTTTTTTTTGAGACAGGGTCTCACATAGCCCAGCTGGCCTCAAACTCCCTATGTAACCAAGGATGACCTTGAACCTCTGCTTGTCCTGTCTCCAGCTCTCCAGTGCTGGAATTCAAGTGTGTGCCATCCTGCCCAGTTTACACAGTGCTGGGAAGGGAACCCAAAGCCCTGTGCCTACTAAGTCAGCACTCTCCCAGCCAAGTCTACTCATCAAATTTGCACAGTATATTTCAACATGAGGCAGCTTACAAATGGAGAGAAAGGAAGCCTAGTGTGTGGTTTGAATATGCTTGGCCCAGGGAGTGGCACTCTTAGGCCTTGTTGGGAGCCATGTGTCATTGTAGGGGTGGGCTTTGAGACCTTCCTCCTAGTGGCCTGGAAGCCTTCTCCTGCTTGCCTTCAAAACAAGGTGTGGAACTCTCAGTTCCTCCAGCGCCATATCTGACTTCATGCGGCCATGCTTCCCGCCCTGATGATAATGGACTGGACCTCAGAACCAGTAAGCCAGCCCCAATGAAATGTCCTTTATAAGAGCTGCCTTGGTCATGGTGTCTGTTCACAGCAATGGAAACCCTAACTAAGACACTTAGACCATTCATGTCCTCCCTACCTCACCACAGTAGTCCAGCTCTCCGTGTGGCAGCAACAGCAGACCCAGTGTACTGTGGGCCAGGAGACCACAGCCTGAGGCCTTAGCCGGTGTGCCTATCCATCCACACCTGTATTATGGCTTGGGTATAAAATGCCTCCATATTCAAGTATTGAACACTTGGTCCGCAGTTGTTCTGTCAGGGCTGTGTGGAGGGTGGCGGGGGTTGTCTAGAAACAGCAGGTGCCTAACTGAAAGTAGACCACTGAGGGAAAGTCTGAAATCCTAGAAACTTCCTGTCTCGTCTCTGCTTCCTGCCATGCTATGGACTACTCTGTCCCACCTCCTCCTCCTCGTGGAGATGGATGCCTCAGCAGCCAGGAGAAAGATAAGTCCGTCCTGAGGGGTGCTTTTATAGCTGTGTGGCAGTCACTAATACAACCAACTCATGCCGAGGTGCCAGAGCCTTGGGCTGAAGGTACCTCTCTGTGAAGCATGTCTCTGTAAGAGTCCCTTCTGCTATTAAGTTCCTGTGAAAAATTTCTGCTAAGAAGTGTTAACACTATGCTAAATTAATGTTGGAACCTTAGAAATGTCTCCCATACAGAACACTGTAATTTCTAAAGTATCCCCAACCCTTTCTAGAACACTCCATAGCTCATTAATGCATAAAAGCTTCTACTGGATTTTTTAGAGATTTATTTTTTGTTTTATTTATTTATATGTTGTGTGTCATGTGTATGCAAGTGTTTGCAGAGATCAGAAGAGGGTGGCAGAACCCCTGAAGTCAGAACCACAGGCAATTGTGAGGCACTCAACACGTTTGACAGGATCTGAACTCAGGTCTTTTGCAAGACCTGCAAGCACTCTTTGTCACAGAGGTGTATTTCCAACCTCAGCTGGGTTAACTCCTGTATCAATTATCCAGAAGCTAACTCAAGTCCTCCCAGATACCCCTTTACTCCCAAACCAAGAGAGAGAGGGAAACTGGGGAGGGAGGCAGTGTAAGGTTCCCACGTGGTCTGTGCCTGGCTACAACCCTGAGTCTGATAAGCATCTTCTACAGGACCCCTGAGCAGCCTCTGGGTTTGTAAATGTAACGGAGATATCCCTGTAGGTACAGTTGCCTTAAGTGTGCACGGGCAGATCAATCACACCAAAAAAAGAAAAAAAAAAAAAAGAAAGGCCTTTCTTAGGCCTCCATCGGCAGCAGTATCATAGAGGCTATGCCTTTCAGAGATGGTGTATTTGTCAGGGTTCTCTAGAGTCACAGAGCTTATGGGTAGTCTCTACATAGTAAGGGAATTTGTCATGATGACTTACAATCTGTAGTCCAAGTCTCCAACAATGGTTAGCTGTGACTGGGAAGTCCAAGGATTTTGCTCAGTCCCACAAGGCTGGTAGATTCCGACAGATGTGCTGGCAAGTAAGTGCAAGCAGGCAGAGAAGAGCAAATCGTCCTTCTTCCAATGTCCTTACGTTAATCTCCAGCAGAAGGTGTGGCCCAGATTAAAGGTGTGTGCCACCACGCCTGGATCTGGGACTTGTTTTATCCCAGGCTGACCTTGAACTCAGAGATCTCCTTGCCTTAATCTCCTGGGATTCATAGCCACTATGCCTCAAGATCTCCATGCCAAGATCCAGGTCAGAAACTTGTATCTCAGCCTCAAGATTTAGATCACAAGTAAGCCTTCCAATTCTGGATTGTAGATCATTCCATATATAGTCAAGTTGACAACCAGGAATATCCATAACAGATGGTTATAGTCATCTTCCCTCCTCCTCAGACAATAACACTTACATCAGATGCTCACCCAAAGACTGTATTAAGTTTTCACCTTCTACTTCTCGCTAATGGACTGGCCCACCACTTACAAAAATCTATAGCTCTGTTAAATAAAAGCAAATACAAAAGCCAGCCTAGTGATGCAGCTCTGTAATCTTAGCACCTGGGAGACGGGGCCATGAGGACCAAGAGTTCAAGGTCGTCTTTGCCTACCTGAGATCCTGTCTCATCCTCCAGTAATATTAAGTGTCCCCCACAGGCTCACACATTTGAACACTTGGTCACCAGCTGGCAGCTGCCTGAGAAAGTTGTAGAGCCTAGAAGAGATGGAGCCTCACTGGAGGAAGTAGGTCACCAAGGGTGGACCTTGAGGCTCTGTAGCCCAGCCCTACTTCCTGTTCGCTGTCTCCTTCCTGAGTTCTAATGCAATGTGACAGATAGCTTCCTGCTCCTGCCACCAAGTGTCCTCTGGATTGTGTCCCACCAGAACTATCCACATATACAAGCACCATGATCTGAACATGAAATGACCTCTCAAAAAAATCCTTTCTCCCTTAATCTGACTTTGTCAGGGCTAGATAGATAGGTAGGTAGGTGGGTGGGTGGGTGGGTAGATGGATGGATGGATGGATGGATGGATAGATAGATAGATAGATAGATAGATAGATAGATAGATAGATAGACAGACATATGTAGATAGGTAAGTAGGTAATGAATACACATAGAAGAGAAACACCAATAGCAAGAGTACTTTAGAGACATCTTTGGAAAAAAAAGAAATTGGGGTAATATTTTATAAGTACCTCTGTGAGGTACTTTACACATTTTTTAAAGACTTTTTATATTTTATTTTTATGTGTTTGGGTATTTTGCCTACATGTATATCTGTGTACTATGAGCAGGCCTGGAGCCCCCAGAGGCCAGAAGAGGGCAACTAATTCCCTGGAACTGGAGTTACAGATAGTCATGAGCTGCCATGTGGGTGCTGGGAATCAAACCCTGGTCCTCTGGAAGAGCAACCAGTGCTCATAACTGACGAACCCACCTCCAATACTATATATCACCATATGTATATACAGATTACAGTTCTCATTGCATATTTGCATATGAAACATATATAATATGTAATTATATTTGTAGCCTACACAATTCCTGGAACATTAAAACAACATCATCCTCACTACACAGATGAAGCCACCGAGACTCACAAAGTTATGCCATCTCTAACTGGATTTATTCTGAATCTATTCTCTTCTCATATAATATATCCTGATTACGGTTTCCCCTCACACTATTCCTCCCAGTTCCTCCCCACCTCTCCTCCTCTCCAGATCCACTCTCTCTCATTAGAAAAGAACAGGCTTCTAAGAGGTAACAACCAAGCATACAAAGACAATACAATGAGATGAAGCAAAAGCTATCACAACAGAGTTGGGCATGGCAACCCAACTGGAGAGAAAGAGTGCCAAGAGCAGGCACAAGAGTCAGAGACCCTCTTGCAGTCCGGAGTCCCATACAATATTTAGCTAATACCTATAATATAAAGAGGACCTGGTGCAGACCCACGTAGGCCCTGTGCTTGATGCCTCAGTCAGAACTTGCAGTAAAGGCACCATATAGGCGCCAGCTCAACTTCTCAGTGCTCAATACACTGTGTGGATGCTGTCCTCAACAATGGGGCCCTGTCGTCAGTTTTTGGAAAGCAACCCTATGTCTTGACAACAACCTGGGTTGTTTGGAGACTTCCAAGGGACCTCCCTTGGCCAACAACTCAATTGAATGCAACCCAGTCCAGCCACTAAAGCATCACGTGGCTACAAGAGATGACCAGTTAGACTCTACCCCCCATTACTAGAGGGTCCTCATTAAGATCACCTCCACATTTCCTGGAATAGCTTCCAGGAAATTTCCACTGCACTAGGTTTCCACACCACCTCCAAGTACCCAAAGCCCATCTCTCCCCCAACCTCATCTCCCCCAAATGTGTAGCTCAGGCTGGCCTTGAACTTGTGATCCTCCCACCTCCACCTCTTTCAGCAAAACCTGCCAGCATGCGCTACCACAACCAGCTCTCTAGATGTTTCTTACCACCTGTTAGGTATGGTGTCTAATTCCATCCAATTTTTTTTTTTTTTTTTTTTTGCTATACATTATGAGACACCTCCAGGAATGAGTTAGCGTCTCCACACAGCACATGAAGGCCATCAGCCTTGCAGTGACAGTGACAGAGGAAGCCACACTCAAGGAACCCAAACTTGCAAGTCAGGGCTGCAGGAGCCGTTCCCTGCGTCCTGGACAGTCTGTTTCCAGGAAACTGCTGGATTGGGTAAGTAAGAAGGAAGTTGATTTCCTGGCAGCCAGTCACCAAGATGCTAATTTGGAGAATTGCCTCAAATGGAAGTAAGAAGCATAAACTAACAGTTCAAACGGAAAGCAGTGCAATTTGAGCCGATCAGGACAGTGCTGATCTTGCTGTCCTTTCTCAGAAAAGCAATTTTCTGTTCTTTTTCAAACTGCCACAAAGCTGTGACCTCCTCCTGCCTCCGGGCCCCAGTCAAGACAGCCAGGGCACAGAGCCCACTGCAAAGTCCAGCACGTCTTGGCTTTGATAGGGGCCTCCCAGCCAAGAGGACGGGTCCTGGGGTGATGCTGTTTCTAAATTAAATCTGCCACAGCTGGACAGTTTATTCTCTAACCAGCCTCACCTCTGCTCTGTAGAAAGGTCTATGGTGGGTGGGTGCATGTGACCTGCTCTGGCCTCTTCTCTGCCAGCAGGTAGCCTCCAGGGGCAAGATTGTTCCCTGAAGAACAAGCATCTGGTAACTTCAGGAATCCCACAATGTTTCTCTGAGTTTGTCCCCAAGGGGAAGTAAGCAGATGTTCCAGATCCAGCAACTGCCTGGGCTGTCCCCCTTACAGATTGCAAACGCACTGCTATTTCAAAGGGTACACAGCTGTTCCGGTGAGCTACCTGTCATCTCTTAAAACCGTTTTCTAAATGTTAATGTTTGTAGAAGATCTTCAAGATTCAACCACGTTCTATACGCCTCTCACCACCTCACTCTGCCTTACTGAACCGGCAGCGTATGATCAGTTCCAACTACACTTTCAAACTGCCATTTTATGTCTGTGGGGCTCATGGGATAAAGGCGCTCACTGCCAAGCTTGACCACCTGAGTTCAATCGCCAGAACCTACCAGGTGGAAGAAAAGAACTCCCCCGAGTTTTCCTCTGAGCTCTACATTCAAACTGTGGCTTGTGAGCACATACAAATAAATATACTGAAAATAGACTCATAATTTTACTTATACTCATTTTAAAAAGCAACTATAGCAAGAGAAAAACCATTATCACTTGGGAGCAAAATCAAAATAAATACAAGGAGAAGCAAAACATTTACAAAAAGGTAGAGAAATGAACAGCTGACTTTAATCGTGTTCCAAGAAGTAAAGACAGCAGGGGTAATGCACACCTCTGATCTCAGGAAGGGGAAACAGGGGGGGCAGCTGGATTTACTACTGGCGACGCAGCTGCTGCTGCTGCTGCTACTACTATACTACTGCTGCTTGCTTCCTTCCTTCCTTCCTTCCTTCCTTCCTTCCTTCCTCCCTCCCTCCTTCCACTCCCCCTCCTGTTTCATTCTGGGTTTTTCTCTGGTTGGTTGATTGTTTAGTTGGTTGGTTGGCTTGCTGATTGGCTGGCTTGTTGGGTGGGGGTGGTTAGGTGGTAGGCTTATTGATTGATTAGCTGGCTGCTGGCTGGCTGGCTGATTGGTTGGCGAACCTCTACCCCAACTGTGCAAAGCCCTGCATTCCCTACTATGGAGCCTGTGATGGCAAGGAGGATGGGGTCAGGGCTGTGATCGGGAGCCTTTATGTTCCACAGGTGATTTTTCTCCTTTACATTTAAAGTCATCCTCTGGGAGGAAGAGGGATGAAATAGGTTGGGGAAGCCTGGAGAGGTTAGGGATGGCCTGGGAATGGGCAGGAGCCACCCTGGGTATCACTAGGAAGGTGATCCCTCATATCCTACATGTGTATCAGTTACCTGTCTTGTTACTAAGACAAACTACCCAACAAAAGAAACTTGGGGGAGAAAGGAATTCTTTGGGTTCCCAGTTTGAGGGTACAGTTCATCATGGTGGGGAGTGCATGGCAGCAGGAGCTGGGGGCAGCTGGTCACATTACGGTTCCAACAGTGAGGAAGCAGAGAGCGGTGAATGCAGAGTTCAGTTCACTTGCTCCTTAATGTTCAGTCCCAGACCCCCAGAGAGACGGGGCTGCCCACCTTCAGGGTGGGTCACCCTTCTAGTTAGACCTAGGATGCTCCCTCAGAGATACACCCAGAGGGCTAGAAAGACAGCTCCCGGTTCAGAGAGCATAGTGCTCTCACAGAAGACCTGAGTTCAGTTCCCAACACTCCAATCAAATGCCTCACAGCCGCCTGCAATTCCAGCTCCCTAGAAATCCAGCACCTCTTCCCTCCTTGGGCACCTACACAAAGACATAGAGAGGCTCCGACACCATCTTCCAGCCTCCACAGGCACCAGGCATGCATGAGGTGCCACAGACACATAGGCATACACGTTTACATAAAGTAAAATAAAATCCTAAACAACTGTAATTTTTAACAAGAGGATGGGGAGTGTAGCTCAGTGATCCAGCATTCACCTGTCATATTGAGGCCTCTAGGTTCAATCTCCATTACTGAAGAAAAGAAAAATCTACACACTAGGGTCCTCCTTTATTTAGATCCAAGATTGAATGGAGTATGAAGAACTCCATGACCTAGTGTAAACCAAAAGCCACCCCATAGCAAGCTCTTGCAAACCCATGTTGTCCTGAACACAGGGAAGGGAATTACAACTTAGAATTAATCTAGGAAAAGCTTTAAAGGTGCTAGAAGGTTCGCTGACTTCCGCATGAAAGACAAGCTTAAAAATGAGTTCAAACTTCAGGGTGAGGTCAACACCTGGGTCTTTGCATGTCCACATCAGCTTCATTAACAGAACAAAACTCACGTGTGCTCCCTGTCAGCCTCCCAGAGTGCATCAGCTCTGAGTGTAGAGAGGTCTTTGTGAAAAGCGGCTGTTTAACATGCCAGAAAACCCATCTCTTTAAGTATAAGAAAGAAAATTAAGTCATCACTCAGAATGTCAAGTTCACAGTTTAGATGAAGAAAAATTTAGTCAGGAGGCACAAAGCGAGCCAACAACTGCCAGTGTCCTACCAGACAAAGGAGGAAGAGAGGAGGAGGCAAAGGCTGGAAATGGCTCACAGTTGAGAGCACCTGTGGCCCTTGTAGAGGACCTGAATCTGATTCCCAGCACCTATATTGGGCTTCTCACAATTGTTTGTAACTCCACCTCCAGGGGATCCAACACTCTTTTGGATTCTGAGGCACCTGTATTCCTGGACATGTGCACACACATGCATGCGCACACACAATAGTTTTGCTTGTCTAACATGGGAAGGGAGTCCTCCATGTGAACTGAGGTTGGGGGTGAGAGAGAGAGAGAGGCTGGAGAGGGTGGGGTCAGGTGACAGCTGAGGAAGACAACTGAACCACACATCTCCCTGGCCAGGCCTGACCCGTCTTAGTTACCAAGGCTAATGGGACTTAGTCTTCCTCCAGCTAAACAAACTGGAGTTACCCCACCCTCACCCCAAAACACAGTCCTCTGAGATCAGGCTTGTGTGTTACTGGATCATGAAGACAAATAGTCAGGAACCAGCTGTGGGACTGGAAGTTAGGGTCCTCACTCAACAAAAAGCAGCATTCTGGAAGCCTCCAGATGCTGCTACCTTTAGGGAGCAGAGAACAGAAGAACACACAGTAAGTAAATAACATAGGGAAGGTCACAGACCTGGTCCCTTTTGGAGCTGGGCCTCAGCCTGGATCTGGTGGACTCTGGGGTTCTCTGTTTCTCTCCTCTTGTAAACTGTCTGCTGGCCTGTTACCATCCATGTGTCTGTACAATTCACTGTAACATAGGAACATGGAGAACTCTGGCTGGTGTTGGCTCCGCAGAGATCAGCCACTCCTCCTGTCCTGTCTAGAAGCTTCCTTAAGCTGCTCAACTCCCTATAACAGCCCCAAGGTAGGGTGGGACAATCAGACCTTATATCCTAGCAAGTACCTTCACAAGTGTGCTGGACTCAGAGACACCCCTCCCCAGTCCATAATTGTAAAGAAGACCTTTGTTCTGTTCATTGGCTCTGTCTTAGGGTTTCTATTGCTGTGAAGAGACACCATGACCACAACAACTCTCATAAAGGAAAATATTTAACTGGGGCTGGTTTACAGTTCAGAGGATTAGTCCATTATCATCATGGCAGGAAGCCTGGCAGCACATAGGCAGACATGGTGCTGGAGGAGCTGAGAGTTCTACACCTGAATCCACACGCAGCAGGACATTGGTCAGGCTTGAACTTCTGAGACCTCAAAGCCCGCCCCCTTGTGACACACCTCCAACAAAGCCACACCCACTCCAACAAGGCCACACCTCTTAATTGTGCCAGTCCCAATGGGCCTATGGGGGCCATTTTTATTCAAATTACCACGCTATTCTATGCCAGCTTCCTTCACTGTGAGTGGCATGTGTCACTAAAAATGATTTCACCTGCAAGCCATCTAAGCATAGCTAAGGAACCTGGGAAGCCCTATCTGAACCAGCATCCTCTCAACACAGATCGGCACCTGTGACATAGCATCCCAGGTCACTGTTTCCAGACACTGCCCCCTCTTCTACACAAATGGAAGCACCAGGCAGCCAGATCATTGAGAGAAAGAAGCCAGGTTGCATTTACATGCCATTAAAACACTAGCAAAGCTGGGTCTGCCATGCTATACGCCCTCCAGGTGGTGGGGAGATTACCTGAGCTTCTTTTGTTATTTGGTGCTGACCTCTTTTTGCTGAGCAAGTGTTTAGCCACTGGGTACATTCCTTTTGCTTGTTAGGTTTTTGTTTTGCTTCTGAGACAGGATCTCACTAAGTTTTCCCAGGCAGGCCTTGAACTCAGTTCAGGATCCTCCTGGTTCAGCCTCCCAAGTAAGTAGGATTATAGGCCCGCCCGGGCATACTTCCTGCCCTGTCTGCCAGGATATAAAACTGGGCCTTGGTAAAAAGCAGGCATCCAGCCAGTGTACCCTCAAACTTTAATGTTCTGGGGGCTGTTTGGTTTTTATAATTTATGCATTTTCATTTTGCGTGCATTGGTGTTTTGCCTGCACGTCTGTCTGAGGTTGTCGGGTCTCCTAGAACTGAGTTACAGACAGTTATGAGCCACCATGTGGGTGCTGGGAATTGAACCCGGGTCCTTTGTGCTCTTAACCACTGAGCCATCTCTCCAGCCCCCGTAACGTTTTTCAGTAGCGATAGTACACTTTCTTATTTTGTGTGTATGTTTATGTGTGTGGACATGCATGTCACAGCAGTGCACACACAATTTGTGAGAGTTGGGGTTCTTCCTTCACCATGTGGGTCACAGGGACCGAACTCACAATTTCAGACTTGGTGGCAAGCTTTTTCACCGGCTTCGTCTTGCAAGGCCCGAATGTCTACATTCATTGAAGAAGCCAATGCTAATCCCCACAATTTTGGCCCATTTCCGGCATTTTCTCCTCCTCTTCCGCTCCGTGCAGCGTGCAGGGTGGAGCGGAGCGGGAGATGAAGGCGGAGCTAAGGGCTGGGGGCGTAGCTTATCCGCAGACCTGACGCTCTGAAGCCTCCTAGGACCTGCCGATGCATGACAGAAACTACAACGCCCATAATGCCTCGCGGTCCCGTGACTCGTGTTGTCGCGAGAACCGTCGGCTTGTGGGCGTCTGCGCCGAGAAACCGAAGTGTAGGTGACGGTTCCTAGACATCGCCGCCAAGCTGGGCACCGGGGAGATGGCCGAGACGGACCCCAAGACCATGCAGGACATCACCTTGGTGGTAAGCGGCAGCCTCGCATAGACCCGGACACTCCGGGGCGGCTCTCCGCCCTGGCGTGGGGTGTGGCCAGCGGCCTCGGCCCGCGCACCTGCGGGGCTCCCCCACCCCTCGGCCCCGGCCCGGACCCTCCCGACCTGACCCGCAGGGACACCGAACCAGCCTGGCAGGCCCTTGCTGAAGGCCTCACACACCAGCCGGGAGCCCCCCCGATCCCCCAGCCCGCGTCCTCACGTCCCAGGAAGGGAGTCTCAGGATAGGTTGGAATCGGCTGACTTGTTCTGGTTTTCTCTCTTAGGTGGAGACGCTCTTGCAGCAGATGCAAGACAAGTTTCAGATCATGTCAGACCAGATCATCGGAAGGAATATCCTTTGGATTTGGAGGCAATTTCTTAACTGTGGGGGTGAATGGGTGGTTTACAAACAGACTTCAGTTAGTCATTTAGAAATTGCCTTTTTTATGTAAATAGTTTATTATCTTTAATTAGGGGGTACTGGGAGTGACTGAGACCAGAGGCGTTCGAGTTACAGGCGGTTGTGAGCTGCCCAGCGTGGATCCAGGGAACCACAGTCCCTCTCCGAGAGCCTCGCGGGCTCTTAACGGCTGAGCCATTTCTCCATCCCCACTTAGAAATGTCTTTACTGATCTTGGCTGTATTGTGTTAACATGGAAGACTGTGCCAGGAGCCAGAGACACAGCTGACCTACCCAAGCTTCTGCTGGGGGCCCTCCAGAACACCAGTAAAGGGGCTTGCGTGGTAACCGTTGGCTGGGAGTGCTCCTTGAGTCCTCCAGTCTCTCTCCTTACCAACGGGATATCGGGTCCTCTGGAATTAACGACTGAAGAAACTGAGGCATAGGGAAGAGAACTCATCCCAATTCCCTTGGACCCCTGACCGCCAGGCTGTCACTGGGGAAGCAGTTGCTTCAACCAGTCCACAGGGCTTGGAGGGGAGAGACAGAAGTGAGGTGTTGCTGGTGTGTGGGCTCTTTAACTGTGCCACTAGACGACATGAGCAGCCGAATCGACGATCTGGAGAAGAATATCGCCGACCTCATGACCCAGGCTGGAGTGGAAGAGCTGGACGCCGAGAACAAGATTCCTACTGCCCAGAAGAGTTGAAGGTGAGAGAGCATAAAACACAGAAAGTGGCCGCTAGATGTGACTGAGGTTGTTGATCGATTTCTCTGAGTGGCTTCCCAGCAGGCCTCTCTCTCCACCCCACCTGCAGATTCCCAAGTTTTGAAATGTTCCATGCCAAACTAATTCCTTGGGTAGAATTCACATTCCCAAGTTGTATTACTTAAAACTTACTGTCTCGCTGCCAGGCATGTTCGAATCTTGCTTATCTCAACACGGTGATGTCAGCTATAACCTTCCCACCTAAAAGAGACAAAATGATGGCAAGAGAAAAAATACTTTAAAAAAAAAAAGGATTTATTTCCATCTGAGTGTTTTGCCTGCATATGTACCTCAGGCTGTGGGAGACCAGAAGAAGACACCAGACCCCCTGGATCCCTTATTATTGCTCCCCTGCCTTGTTGACCTAGAACTTGCTATATAGACCAGGATAGCCTCAGACCCAAAGAGCCCCACCTACTTTTGCCTCTGCCTCTCACGTGCTGGGATTAAAGGTGTGCCTTACAGACAAGACTTGCCACCACAGGGTGCTGGGAATCAAACCTACGCCTTCTCCAAGAGCAAAAGTGCTCTCAACTGCTGAGCCATCTCTAACCCCTAGACGGTTTCATTTTAAGTAAGTTAACAGTTTTGTGATGGGCCTCACTCTGCATTGGACATACCTGGACTTGGACATGTGTCTGGCTGGGAAGCTGTTCACTGAGGACCACTGGATGGTGGCATTTTGGGGGCATGTGTGTTTGGTGTCCTGCCCTGATCACTGAAAGATTATTTCATTGTTTTGTTTTTGGAAATAGCAGCGAATTCAGGCCATCTTCATGAGCATACATCTTAAGTTCTAGAGAGTTTATTTAATTTTTTTTGGTAACTTTTATTGTAGAGTTGACATCTTTACTCTAAAACCACCTAGTATAGCGAATGTCTTCTCGTAGCCTGCACCTGTGTTTGTTGGGGCAGAGGCACTTACAGCACTCACCCCCTTTTTTTTAATGCACCCCTTCCTTGTTGGCCTAGAACTTGCTATATAGACCAGGATAGCCTCAGACTCAAAGAGCCCCACCTACTTTTGCCTCTGCCTCTCACATGCTGGGATTAAAGGTGTGCCTCAATTTTACATACCACCTGTAGGGTCTTAATTTCTTAGTGAAGTTTACCAAGGATTTTGTGTGAGAATATCAAGACCATATATAATGTCTGATTCTTAGCCCCTTCTTATTTTCTGGGCATGGGCTGGAACTGGCTTTTGAGTGACTGAAATAGAGGTGGTTTTAAAATCCAAGACACTATTCAGGGTTGGGAAGGTCAGGATAATGACCAGCATGCTGGGCTGCCTCGCTGTAAGTTCTGTGCTCAGTCGTAGTCAGTCCTGTCCAGAGAGGAGCTGTGAAGTGTGCAGGGGCCTTGGAGCTGCTGGGAGCTCTGCCCTGTTACGGAAGAACATCCCATTAGTTGAGAACTAAAAGATTGTAAAATTGAACATGTTTGACTGATGAGGAAACAAAACACAAAGAAGGAAATGAAAACAGGAAGTGGAGTCAGAACTCTGAATAAAGATGTCTAAATAAGAGGCTGGAGACTGGCTGGGCTGCTAGAGCTCGTATGCTCTTGTAGAGGACCGAAGGTCAGTTCCTGCTGTCCGTAAGGCTGCTCACCACTCTGCAACTCCACCTCCAAAGGATCTGTCGCCCTCTGCTGGCCTCCACAAGGACTTGCACTCGCCTGCATGTATACACAGCGGAATGCCCAGACACATAAGCAAGCTTCTTATTTACAATGGCATTTTCTAGACTAGTGTGCGTGGAGAGTGGTCACTCAGCAGATGACTCTGTGGCGTCTGTTGTTGATTGTGGGGAGCTGGCTCTGCTGTGCCCTCCACATTGCTGCTGACTCTCATGTCCATTTTCTCCTTCCACAGGCTGCTGGTGCTTCACACTGAATCCAGAACGTCGTTTTCCCAAGCCAAGAGAAAACCAAGTGGCTTTCTGCAACTAACTCCTATGTGTGGACAGGTTTATAAAACATGCATTCTTATCATAGCCTGCATAGCCTAGAGTACCCCTACCCCATCCCTCAAACCTGGTATCTTCACATCTTGGTCAGTTCTTTTAATTATTAAACACTAAAATTTTGGCGGTTTCTGGATAAGATTGTCAAACTTTTTAGTGATTTTTCAAGGTCCTCTCCCCGCTGCTCCTCTGTGGTCGTTTCTGTGTGATAAAGTGACAGAGTACTCTTTAATTAGGTGACCACAGCCCTTCCCCTGGCAGAAGCCCTGCGTGAGACATGAGTGTTTAGCGTTCTTTGAGTTTCAGTGCAAAGTGACTGTTGAGCCGCCACTGGAGTGTCAGAAGTGCGCCTCCAAATGGCCGAGAACATTTAATAGTTGTCTGTGCCGAAGTGTCTATCAGAGTTTTGCATGAGATCCTAGTAGCGTTGGTAGGACTTGCTCATCCGGTGAGATGTCAGAGCCCAGTGACCCTGCCCTCCCTTCAAGCTACTGACTGAAAGGGAAGAGACCAAAAGACCCAAGTGAGCCCACCCCCGTCACGTGGCTGAAAATGCCCTTTGACTTATGGGAGGTGCTGGTTTTTAAGAAATACCATTTTACTTGAACTATTTCTTGTCTAAATTCTTGCACAATGAATTCTATTATTAATTAAAGAAGACAGATTTACATTCAGAATTCTTGTGTCTGGAGGCTTAGCCTTGAGACCACTTTTGATGACTTAGAAGGCAATCTATGTCACTGTCCCCACAAAGTGATTTCATACAATAAAAAACAAGAGTAATTAAACATTAAAGAATGGTGTGGTCCTTCCCAGAGGAAACCCTGGCCAAGTAGGGCGGTCTGCTTTCTCGATGGTGCTGCAGACAGCTTATGAACAATTTGTCCTATTCCTGAATTTAGGGGGTGGGGGGTGGGGCAGCACCTGAAAATATGTTGCTGGCCTTGCACTCAAGCAGTAGGAATTCTGTTATCAACCAGTGAATGGCACTACAGGTTGAGCCCCTCAGTGTGCCACTCTGTCACATGGGACAGACCAGCTGCAACCTGCGTGGAGGACATTCTTGGTCTTATAAATGGAAACTCAGGGGATGTGTGTCTTCAGGAGTCAGTGGATGGTTCAAGAAGCAGTCTACTGCCTTCCGGGCAGATCCCCCAGAAACACCATCGTGATAAAAGCGCTAGAAACCCTGCTGCTGGGATATCCTTGTGTCCAGTGTGTTTGTTACCCCAGTTTTCAGATGGACAAGGGCCTGCCATGTTAGATTACCAAATGAAACCTCTGGAAACCAAGAGCCAGAGCAGGAGAGGCTGGGTGCCTGAGAAGGAAGACGTCCCCGGGGAATTTGGCCCTGGAGGCTGCCTGGAGTTGAAGTCCGAGTTACACCGACCAGAACAGAAATTATTATTTTAGCCACCAGGACACAGAATGTTCTTGGGGAGAAGGGCCATCAGATCAGAGTTGACTATAGTTATCCAGAAGCGATTTGGCTTCCCTGGAGGCAGTATAGAGCTTTATGCAGAGAAAGTGGGCACAAGAGGCCTGTGTGCCATCGCCCAGGCAGAGTCTCTGTGCAACAGACTCCTGGGAGAGCTTCAGATTCAGAGAGCCTGCTATGGAAGGAGCTGAAGAGACTGTTCGGTGGTTAAGAGCTCTTCCAGAGGACCCAGGTTCAATTCCCAGCACCCACCTAACAGCTCACAACCCTAACTATTGGGATCCAACACCCTCACACATACATGCAGGTGAAACACCAGTGCACATAAAAGAAAAGTTCCTCACTGCCAGAGCCCACCCTCCCCCCCCCCCCCCCCCCCCCGCCTTTTCACAGTGTAAACCAGTTAATCAAAACCTGACTTCTCCTGTCTCACAGAACTGTTGTATATGAAGGTGTGCACCGGGAAATTAACCATATTAAGCCAACCCACAGGTGCCATGGGCTCCTTAACAAATCTCAGGTGTCCAGCTGCGTTCCCAAGTGTGGAGCAAAGCCCTGGCCTTACGTGAAACAGGCTGCCTCTCCAGCCTCACCTGGAGAACAGCAGTTAGGCAGGCAGCTCTCAGTACACTCAGCCCTCCACACCAGCCTAGCCAGCCAACTCGGCCTTCCTGCCCCCCACCCCCATCAGCTGGAGAGACCTCTCAGTTGACATCCCCCATTTCCCAAGCGTTGCAGTCAGCTTCACTTCCACTAGCCTCTGCTCATTAATCCGCATCAGCCCCTGTCCCCCAGGCAGCCAGCCTTCAGGAGAACTGAAGGTTCTGGGGAACTGAAGGTGGGATGGGGCCTGTGACAGGCCCTGAACCCCAGCCTTACCTAGCCCACTGAAGCAATGGCATCCCCCAGGCCAGGTAGGCCCTTGGGAATGAGCTTTGTAAACATCCTGTTGGTAAGTTACAGGCTTCCCATAAAGACAATTGTATTCCACTCTTCTTTTGTGATTTCCTGTTTTCAATTAGACCAGAGAAGCTAGAAGAATTTGTAGAGTGTATTGTTAGCCCCCCAAAATGAGCTGCAAACAGCACTGGTTGCCCCTTCTCCAGATAGCACGTGGGAAAGATTGTTTTTCAAGCATAATTTTAAAGGTGGTTATTCCTGTTTGTGTGGCTATGACGTGAGGGCAGGCGTCATGACTTGTGTGGAGGCCTGGGGAGATCTGTGGATATCTGAGTCCATTGGCCTGCACTGTGGGTTTGGATGAGACTCATGTCGATGGTCTTCCCCACCAGGCGCTTCTACCCACGGAGCACCCAGCTGGCCTAAAAAGGTTTATTTAGAGACACCGTGCTGTGTATGTGTGTGTTGGGGGGGGGGGTGCTTTAATCCACACAGTGACACTGAGTTAGGCCTTTATGTGACCTTTGAAAAAGGAGCCCAAGGGTCTGCATTATCTGAGGTCAGAGCTGTCTGGCCATCCGTCCCTCACTTCTGTGAGCCGCGATGTCAGTCTGTCCTCCGGACTGGGCTGGAATCAGCCCCACAGCCAGAGTAATTCTTGAAACTTAGATTCCCAAGGCCAGTCAGCGTTGCATTTTTTCAGTTGAACATGACCTACCACTAAGTAACAAGCACACCACACGGAAGGGTCAGCCACTCAGGCCCGGGCACTGGCTCACACACAGCATCGCCGTGTCGCTTCTGTTTTGTTACATCGTTATGGGTGTATAGGACACATCTTGATGTTATCCCCCATCTCCCCGACTCTTTCCTCCCTCTCCACCTCCATGTCCTCTCTCTCTGTAAACCTGCCTGCTAAGTCCATTAGCTCCAGCTGCATGGGTGGACAACCTACCAGCAGCCACATCCCTGAAGAAAAGTGACTCCCTTCCACACAGCAGCCATCAGTGGCCAGGAGATCCTCGGCTCATGAGGTGGAGCCACATGAACCCAACTCCCACCTCTGCGGGGTCTGGTGCAGGTCACCATAGCTGCAGTGTGTCATGTCCAGAAGAGCACGGCTCTGTCCTCATCCCTGACCCACACCACCTCTCCCATTGATGTTCCAGAGCCCAGGCCCAGCTTTGCAGTTCCTGGTGCAGAGCACATGAGACAGGAGCTGGGCAGCTGCATATACATTCTTAAATGCTTTTATTACATTTTGTTTATTTTTGTACACGTGTGTGTATACATAGATGCCTAGGCACATACTTGGAAGTCAGAGGACAATTAGCGGAAGTCAGTTCTCTCCTTCCACCATGTGGGTTGCAAGGATGGATGTCCGTCAGGTCATCAGACATGACAGCAGGCAGCCTTTACATGATGAACCATCTTGCTGCCCTCCTACTTCTTTATTTTTTAAAGATTTATTTTATGTGAGTACACCATTGCTATCTTCAGACACACCAGAAGAGAGCATCAGATCCCATTACAGATGGGTGTGAGCCACCATGTGGTTGCTGGGAATTGAACTCAAGACCTCTGGAAGAGCAGTCAGTGCTCTTAACCGCTAAGCCATCTCTCCAGCCCCCCTACTTCTTAAATCTGTGTGTGACAGTGTATGTGTAGAGGTCAGAGGATAGTCGCAGGTGTCAGTCTTCACCTTCGATTTTGTTTGAAATAGGACTCCTGAGCTGCATGAACCAGGCTGGCTGACTGGTGGGAGAGCTTCCAGGGCCTGCGCCATCACATCAGGTTCTCACGCCGTCTCTGAAGATTTGAACTCAGGTCCTTAGGCTTGCACGTCAAGAGCCATCTTCCCAGCCAGTTATTCCCTCAGCATAGAGAGGGAGGCCGGTGCTCCCCACACCCACACTCTCACGTTAGTCACTCTGACCAGACCAGTCAATAATTCCCTGGAGCAGTAGAGCTCTGAGCTAGAGCTGGACCTCACTGGCCCTCAGAACCCAGAGTGCCTCAGCCCAAGGAGCTGAGGGCCCAGAGGTCTCACCCCACCAAGGGTCTATATATATAGAGAAAGAGACCCTTAAGCCACAAAAAGACACCCAATCACATAAGGCTTTCTGAGTGTCAGTTGATTGAAAGGGTTTTAAATAGCATAGTAAATATTTTCCCAGAAGGATGAGTTATTCAGCGAGATTAGCTGTCGAACGCCGGCCGTTTGTTAGTTTGTTCTTTCAATCTATACCCACCTCTATCCGCCTGAGCTGGAGGCAAGAACTCTGTAATGGTAAACGTGTCTAAATGGGCTTTCACTGGGAGAATAAGATTTCAATAGTAACGGATCCGTGACAGTACCTTTTAAAAGAAATTAGGAAGGGTGAAGCTGTCCACCAGCCTTAGAAGGAACTAATGCTGCCCGGTTAGAAAAACAGAACAAGACTGAGGCACACGGCTGCTTACTCTGATCCTGGGGGATTCAGCCTGTGGACGCCCCACCCCCATCCTGCTTCTGGGGAAGCCTTTGAAGCTTCCATCCCAAATCCAGACATGGGTTCAAGTCTTACCTGGCTTTTTTCCCCCTTTTTCATTTCTTTTCTTTTCTTTTCTTACGTTCTTTCTCTCTTTCTTTCTTTCTTTCTTTCGTTCTTTCGTTCTTTCCAGTGATAACATTAGAGCCCTATCAGTCACCAGCAGTGACTAAAAGTGGCTTAAACAAAGAGAGCATGTGGCAGCCCTCAAGAGTCCAGAGGTAGATGGTTCTGGGTGTTTGTTGAGTTAGTCCTAGCTGGTGGCCCACACTAGTCTCAGCTTCCCTTTGTGGTTACTCGGTGTCTCCAAGCACATCTGGATTAACCAGACTCCCTCTCCCAAACCCTGTCTTCCTGTCTGCCTTGGGTGTGGGTAGAATTGCGTCCCAAGCTTCTGTGAGCGTGGCTGTAGGGAAAAATCTGGACCATGTAAGCATTGTCACATTCACGTGAGCTCCTTGTAAGAGGAGGCTTGGGGACATGGCACAGGGAAGACCCTGTGACAGGGGAGGCAGACCAAGGAGTGCTGGCTGCAAACCAAGACTCGCCAGCAGCTGAGAGAGGCAGGGAGCAAGCTTTCCCCCCTAGGTCATCCAAAGAAGAACTGAATTGAACTGAACTGGACTTAACAGCCTCGAAACCTTAGAGACCACATCTCTATGATGAAAGCCGCCCAGACTGTACTAATCGATTACCACAGCCAAGGACACAGGAACAGGAGCTGGGAAAGTTTCTGGTGTGCTACAGCCTACAGCTAGATGTGGCCACCACCAAGAGCACCAGCCACAAGGAATTGCTGCTGGTCTGTGAGCAGCTCAGGGGCACCCAAGCTTGGTACTGGGGACAATATGTTGGGTGTGTTCTCCTCATCCAGGGTTGCTTGAACGCAGCCCTGCAGGAGGCAGCCTCTCCAGAAGGTGACAAGCGGGAGCCTCCAGAGGTGGTAGGTGAGAGTCAAGTGGAACCTGCAGTGGTGATGGAGTCAAAAGATTCTGACACACAGAGCCTGTGGCCATATCTGCTCAGCTCCCCAGCTGAATACAAGTCAACTCAGCAGTTGCTTCTTTATCTTCAAGAAATAGGAATGTGACAATAAAGGGCACAGGCTTCCACCATCCCTGAGTCTCAGAGCGGTACCACTCGCTGCTCGTCTCTGAACAAGACAACAGTGGTCTTGTCTCCATCCCTGAAATCAGAAGCCAGGGTGTCCCTCCGAGGGCTGGACATTCTGGGCCATCCTTGGCTCACAGCTGCCGCACTGGGCTGCATCCTTATCGCATGACCGGCTCCTCACGTGGACGTCTCTGAATATATATCTTACATCTGTGTCTAAATCAACCTCTTGCGGGAAAGCAGGTGTTCCCTTCAGCCCACCCAGGCCCTGTGAGCTCAGCGCAGCTAACAACATCTACAGACCCCATTTTCAGTTCACAGTCACAAACACTGGAAACTAAAGAAGGAGAAGGAGATTTCAACCCCAACACTGTGCCTCTGTTTTCCCAACTCCAGCACCTGGGACCGCGGACTTGGGTATCAGCCACACAGAGAGGTTCTCAAAGATCCTTTATTGTTGAGTGGCTGCCTGAGTCCAAGAGACTGGTGGAAAGTTCCCTGAGGAGAGGCAATGGGAAGGCCACCTGTGCTTTCCACATCTGTCTGTCCCTGGGGTCTCAGGGGGCATCAAAACCTCTGCACATGGCCCATCTGTGGCCGGGGGTTGTGTTGTACCCACCTCCTCCTTTCTGCAAGGCCTTCCTTGCACATGGTCTCATCTGGGAAAATGCACACCATCATTTCTTCCTCTGCCTTGCCTTGGGACTGATGCCTGGACCCAGTCACAAACCAGGCCTAACCCGTCTGCATGCCGACCCCTGCTGACTCACGCTGGCTGTCCCCAGGACACTGGCTTAGCATTTGACAGTGTGCTATTTAAGGAAGCTGTATGCCCGGTATAGCAAGGGTTGATTAGGTTTGCAGAAATTAAAGGAGGGTTGGTTTTTTTTTCCATAGTCAAGTAAATGGGGAATTAAATTAGGTCTAAAATTCATGCAAGGCTTCTGATAACTTGTTTGCAGAAAGTAATTGCTCTGGAGCTGGCAACTTTAGTAATCAAAGGGAAGCTTAAGAAATATAGAAAATTGCAAGAGGAGGGGAATAAAAATGTGAATTAAAGTTCATTTTAAACACCCCCTCCCAACCATTTATCCTGAACATTTTCAAACACTGAAAAGCTGAAAGATTTATTTTTATTTTTTTATTTTATTTTATTTTATTTTATTTTTTAAGATTGATTTATTTATTTCATATGTTAGGACACTGTCATTATCCCCAGACACACCAGAAGAGGGCATCGGCTCCCATTACAGATGGTTGTGAGCCACCATGTGGTGCTGGGAATTGAACTCAGGACCTCTGGGAGAGCAGTAGGTGCTCTTAACCACTGAGCCACCTCTCCAGCCCCATTTTATTTTATTTTTGAGACAGGGTCTCACTATATCGCCCCGGCTGGCCTGGAACTCACAGATTCCCCTATCTCTGCTTCCTGAGTGTCAGGACTTAAAGGCAAGTTACATCATGACCAGTGTAAATGATTTGTTTGTTTGCTTGCTTGCTTGCTTTGTTGTGTTGTTTTTGCTTGCAGTGAACAACTGTGCGCTCACAGCCTGAATCCAGCTAGCTCCAGTCTGTGCTGGCTCCATGGCCTCTTGGTTCTCTGCTCATCTGAGGGAGCTGTTCTCACAAGGTGACAGCCAGCCAGGGTTGACAGGGAAGCACAGAGCAGACTCAGTCTTGGCTTCCCAAGTTTACAGTCCAGGAAGGACACCCTTCCCCTTCACCCAAGCCCACATTTACACCCCGACCTTCCTTACAAAGCCTTAAGAACTCTGTTCCTGGACCCTCGACTGTCCTAACCCCTCAGCTGACTGTGGCCAAGCCCCCCCTGAACCTTCCAGAATAAACTATACCTTCCCGTAAAGAGCAGTAGTCCCACCCTCTTGGAGCCCCTGGGTGTGGGCTTCTCCTAGGGAGACAAACATCTCCAGACCAAAAAAAAAAAAAAAACAACCGGGGTTGGAGAGATGGCTCATGGATTAAGAGAACTGGTTACTTTTCCAGAGATCCTGAGTTTAGTTCTGAGCAACCACATAGTAGCTTATGACCACCTAGAATGAGATCTGGTGCCTTCTTCTGGCCTGCAGACATGCATGCAGGCAGAACACTGTATGCATAATAAATTTACAACAAAACAAAACAGAACAGAATCAGTGGCAAGCCAAAGAAATTCCACCCAAGTCCACCTTGGTCCGGTGCACCTGGTATAGTGATACAGGGTAATAGAGAGGTACATGCTTACCAAAGAGGAGGAAGCAGTCTCCTGTTTGTGTGTGTATGTGTGTGGGGGGGGGGATATGTGCATATGGGGAGGATGCATTGCACATGAATGAGAGTCCAATGTCTCTCAGGTATTTCCGCAATAGCTCTCCACTTTATTTATTTGTTTTTAAGATTTACCTATTTTATGTATGTATGTAGCTCTCGTCAGACACACCAGAAGAGGGCATCGAGTCCCATTATAAATGGGGTTGCTGGGACTTGAACTCAGACCCTCTGGAAAAGCAGCCAGTGCTCTTAACTGATCCATCTCTCCAGTCCTGTTTATTTATGTTTGAGACAGAGTCTCTCACTTGAGCCTGAAGCTCATTACTTCAGCTAGGCTGGCTGGCTCACAGCCTAGATGGCATCCTGAAAAGCTTGTCTCTCCTGTCACGGAAACCACAGACCTTCAGTGGCACTGATTGGAGTGCTTGTCTGAGTACAGTTTTCTATCTATGTAGACGGTCAAGTGTTTGCGCCGGGTGGTGTGAGTTCTGTGCTCCAGGCCTCCTAGGCCTGAGATAGTTTGATCCATGAATGTGCACACACTCTCTCTCTCTCTCTCTGGGGACCCCATGTTTAGCCCCTACAAATCCCTGTGACACCGTCAGGAGCCAAAAGAGAGGGAATTGGGTTCCGGATGGTCACAGCCTTGTCACCAGTCTGCTCTCTGCTACTAGTAACAGGAAACCTATTTCAGCTCCATGGAGCAGAGGCGATGGTATTCGGTAGCTGAAGAGGACTGGGGGGAGGACCAAAGATCGAACTCCACAGCAACTGGGCTCTGCTGGCCTAAGTGTTGGCTTTGGCTCTTGTGACAACACAGGTAACAGCAGTTCCCAGCTTTCTCAGGCTCCCAGAGTTCATACAGTCATCCTGACGGTGCACCCCATTGGTTGGTCTGGGATGCGGCACTTGTCCATCTTAGAGCCCGTTGATGTAGCTGGGAGGGGTGGGGTGCTCTGATAACACACCAGCAGTTGAAACAACCCAGTCCTCGAACACTGGGACCGGGAATGGTTATGGAGTGTTGCCTAATCCCAGCCAGGGCTGCTTCTTGAGAGACCTGTAACCAGTGGCTCAATGAGAAGGGTGTGTCTGGTTACCTGGTCCTTCTGGCTTGCTCCAGGCCTGCTCACAGCTCTCCCCCAGCTCAGCCACGACCTGGACAAGTCCTTATTGCCTACTTGTCAGAGCAATTTTTTTAACCCAAACATGGTACCCAGAGAGAAGTCCTGCTCACAGACCCATGTCTTTCTCAGCCTGGGGTTTCCGGGCAAATGAATGACTCTGAAAAAGAGGGAAAATATTTGCTAAATGCCCGCTGAATGCTGGGAACTGCACTAGGCTCTACACGGCCCCTGCTGCGCTCTTCTTGCAGTTAGAACCACCTGGAAAACTTTCCTGCTCATTAATGTTCAAGGGCCCGGTGGCAAAAATCCTGCTTCCGCCGGGCTGGGTACAGAGGGCCAGTATATTTCCGAGGTCCTCCCCCAGGGCAAGTCCAAGGAACAAACAAGATACTGTACCCCCAGGTACTAGAGGACATCCGGGGTGGGGGGGCGGGGCACAAACGAGGAGGAGGAGGAGGAGGAGGAGGAGGAGGAGGAGGAGGAGGAGGAGGAGAGCAACAGGCTCCTGTTTGAGAAAAAGCCCTGGAACCACCGGTAGGTGCTCTCTATACAGAGAGCCACATAGCTGGGCTTGGGGTGGGGGTGGGGGGCTCTGGTCGGGATGGCTAGTTCCAGAATCATCAGCACTTGGAGGCCTAGGCAAGAAGAAAACGGGGGTGGGGGGTGGGGGGGGAGGAGAGTCCTTGTTTAAAAACAACTAAGAATTTCAAGATGGCAACAGCAGAGATTCAAACCCACCCCCACCCTACGGTACCCACCCCCACAGGGCTCTTCGCGTGCCACCCTCTTCACCACAGGCCCTGCCATCCCTGTCTTCAGGTTTTACTGCTCATAGCCTGGGAAGGTCATTACTGCAGAGGGCAGGGGGCTGGTAGTGCAGTGTTCAGGGTAGGGCTTGCGCATTCCCAGCTAGAGTGGTGAAGAAAACCCGGAAGGTAGCTGGCTGGCTGTTCCCTGTGAGCAGACCCCCCCACCCCCACCCCGCTTCACCACCCACAATTTGATGGCTGGGATCAAAGCGAGCCAGCAGTGCACCCTCTGCTTAGACGCGGCCCCTGACCACCAACTGCGGCCAACAGAGGGCAGCATTGCAGAGCTAAGGCAGAGAGCGAGGTGTAGCGGGGAGATAGGATGGGCGATTGCCCAACTACAGAAAGTGAAGCCCCAGCGGATACTTTAAAGGCACGTAAACAGACAGTAGGAAAATACCCCTTTCCCAATGTCTGTAAAATATCTTTCTCGTTCCTCTCTCTAGGGTGGAGAATCTTCAAAGGATTAGCTTTCCCAAGCTGGAAAGAAAAACAACAAAAAACAAAAACAAGCAAACAATTGACAGGCCATTCTCCCGGCAGTATTTCATTTGGTATTCATGATGTCTTAGAGAGGTAAGCATTTTAATTAATTCCTTCATTTATGAATAGAAGAACAAGGGTTGGAGAATAAGTAATGTCCTGTGACCTCTGGTAGAGTTCCCCGAGGTCTTCGTGTGTACTGTTCCTTCTGCCTGATATGATGCCCTGTCTGTGCCCTTGACTGAAATTTATGCTCAGCTCTGACGTCATGGCACCTTGGAGAGCTGAGCAGAGACCCAGGCTTTTTGCCTGAGCCTGGCTGTGGGCCCCGGGGCCACACATGTCTGTGACAATTTTATTGATAGATTTTCCCCCTTGCTTTTTAAAAAAGATTTATTTATTTTTATATAGGTGAGTGCACTGTCTCCAGTCCCTCTCTCACACTTTTTCTAAGCATTTATTTCTGCAGTGTGTGTGTGTGTTTGTGTATGTGTGTTTGTGTGTGTGGACATGTGCGTGTGTCACAGCATACATGAGGAGGTCAGAACTTGTAGAAAACAGCTTTCTCTTCCTACCGGTTGGCCCTGGGCATTGAACTCATGTTGTCACACTTGACAGCAAGTGCTGTTTCCCACCAAGCCATCTCGCCGGTCCTTTCCCAGTGATATTCTAGAAGTATTGTTGCTGGCTAGATGGATGTTTTTGCGCATTGGCAGAACTGCTGAGGGGCCTGGCAGCCTCTTTGCCACTCCTCTGACCCCTCGGTCACTCCTATTTCTGATGCCAGGGATGAAGATGTCAGTTACAAAGAGGTTTAAAAAAAAAAAAAAAAAAAAAAAGCGGTGTTTCCCCCATGACAACTAAGCTTTGTGTTGCTGTAAAGATTCTGTACAAAAAAAAAAAAAAAGAAAAAGAAAAAAAAGAAAAGAAAAAAAAAAAAAAAGAAAGAAAAAAAAAAAAACCCAACAACCATGCCTGGGCTAACTCTCCTCCTGTCTGCCTTTGAAAGCATTTATAAATAAAACTATGAGCTAGGGCCACAAGATTTTTTTTTTTTTTTAAAGTCTGCAATGAGGAGAAGCAGATTGTGAGATCTGTGGTCCCAAAGCACAAAGGCCTTCCAGAGGCCAACTGGTTCCCCACTGTGATTCGAACAGGAGAATACCTGCACAGAGAGGTTAAGTGAGCTGCCTCACATCACACAGCTCTACTGCAATGGACTCCCGTAGCCAAGGCTGCAATGGGATTTTCACCTACTCCCCTTGTCACACTGCTACCTGAGTGAGCCCCTCCTCCCTTCTTGACACAGGTGGTGTCTGTCAGTCCATCTCACTTTGCTTCAGGGAGATCCATCTGTCTCTGCCTCTGGAGTGCTGGGATCAAAAGCATGCACCGACACTCTGAGCCTAGGTGGTTTTTGGGGTTTTGGTTTTTGGTTTTACATCGGATCTACCTAGCCAACTCCGGCTCTCACATGTGCGCAGTGAGAGCTTCCCCCCCCCCCCCCCACTGAATATTCTCTCCAGCCCCCAATAGCTGGGATTTGAACTCAAGCCATCTGATTCCAGAATTTACATCCTTCCACAAATGGTTCTGCTGCCTCTGTCTGCCAGGTTGGGGTGAATGCAGCTTGGGGGGGGGCTTGAGGGGGGCAGTAAGTGGGGGCGGGGCTTCTGCATCACAGAGTAGAAGCTGGAATCCTCAGGCCAGGACCAGGGCACTCACTACCCAGTCCCCTCTCACCCTTCCTCTCTCTCTTTCTCTCTCTGTCTTTCAGCCCCCGAGGAAGCCCCTGCATAAAGCCACAAACACTCAGAGATTGCTTCCCTGTGCCCCTGTCATCCTTCTGCCCTTGACCGGCGCTAATTCACTTCTGACTCTTTGGCTCACGTAACTAGATGACTTTTGCAATGTCAGCCATAAATAGATTATGAGAAGAAAATCTTTTGTTTAAACAGAAATCCTAATTTTCCTGGAGGCATGAATAAACACTGCTGTAGGTCGGCAGCTGTGTTTGCTTAGAGATGGGCTTGGGCTTCAGTTCTTTCTAGAAGTCACTAAAGGCCACTCTTGCGTCCTTGCCAGGACCTCTTTGTGCCAGAGATTCAGTCTTCCCTTGTCAGTGTGCTTTCATGGGGTAGGGGAGCCCAAAGTTCCCAGCCAGGCGGGAGGACACCAAACGGAACCAGGTGACCTAAGGCTCCCTGCAAGGTTCCAAGGTGGCTGTGTCGTCCTGCCCTCCTGGTCTACCTCAAAAAGATGTTGCTTCGAGGTGAGAGATGAGAAGAGGGGCAGGGGTCACTTTGCAGTCTAGAGAGGTGACCCCAAGCAGATGATCACGGTCAACATTACTGAGCGGCAAGTCTCCCGCACAGGTCATGATGCGCACTGAGAAGGGACAGCTGTCCAGCACCATTGAATCCCAGCACCCTGTGATCTCCAGCACAGAAAAAGAAGAGATGGAATCTCATGTTTGTCAGGGCTCTCTAGCCAACTAGAACCATAGAGTGGATGTATGTATGCTGTTATGGACAATTTGTTAAGTTAGCTTATACTGTATGGGCTAGGGAGTCTCATAACGGCCATCCTGGAGAGGCTGAGAACGTGCAAGCTTGTCAGTTAATGAGGCTGAGTACCTCAACAGTCCCAGTAAGGTCCCGAAAGGCCTGAGAGTTTTCCTGGAGAATGGCTGGTCTCTGGTCCATGTTAGAAGGCCAAAGGCTACAGCAGCAGAGTACATGCACCTACCAGCAAGAAGCAAAGGTGGGCAGGCAAACAGCACCACTTCCTCTTAGGACCTTTTTATCTCGAGCTACTGCTGGAAGGTGTCACCCGCTCTCCAGGAGGCTCTTCTCCACTCAGTAAATTCTCCACAAATCCACACAGAAATGTGTAGCTCAGTCAATTCAGAAAAAAAAAAATAGGCCTTTGCCTTTAATTTTTGTCCCAAAACTCATAAGCCAATCATATGATAAAACCACAAACTAAACTCCAATAGAGGGAGTGCTCTACAAAACATGACCCAGGCCATCAACAAGAGGAGTCTGAGAAGCTGGCCAGCATTCTCAGCAAGCCCGGAGTGCCATGCAGCCCGGGGTAGGGGGAGGGTAGCTGGCACTATCTGCAGAGAAGGATAGACCTGGCACTAAAGAGAGGAGGAGGGGCGGTATTAACATGTCCACGTGGTCTCACGGGGTTTCATGGCTTCTAGAAGCTGGGAGAAGAACTCCATGACAAGCTCAGAATGAGGTAGAAGCCTGAGGATCACAGGTACCTCTCAGAGGGGGTGACGGGGTGATGGGGGGAGCACTTTCTGAGAGACTCTGGACACCACTGAAGTTTGAAGCTCTGAAGGAAGACTTTCTCTACCACAGGCTCTGGGCTCTGATTTCAACCTGCCCCCAGTTTATTGGTTTCATACTTGGGCTGGTGAGAGCTGAGCCCCCGCCCCCACCCCAGGTATCACATGTGGGTTTCAAGAATGAGGGGACCGTGTTTGGAGTGCCCTGACAAGCACAGACCTGTGCACATACCCCGAGCTAATCTCTACACAGCACACAAGACCACCCTAGTAGCTCGGGCTTCCCAAGGCCACTGTGGCTTGGTGAAGGAACACCTTTCCTTGCTTCTCATAGTTTCCAGAGTGTCTGCCGTCCAGAACTGACCGAGACAGGAGACTAGCCTTTGCTGGCCCCTGCAGAGCTCAGGCTAGGCCACGTATGTGCCTTGGGCTATTGGGAGACATTGAGAGATCTGGGTGAATTGAATGCATATTTAAGAGGGAGAATCAAGCCGGGCGGTGGTGGCGCACGCCTTTAATCCCAGCACTTGGGAGGCAGAGGCAGGCAGATTTCTGAGTTCAAGGCCAGCCTGGTTTACAGAGTGAGTTCCAGGACAGCCAGGACTACACAGAGAAACCCTGTCTCGAAAAAACAAAAAACAAAAACAAACAAACAAAAAAAAAAAAACAAGAGGGAGAATCCATAAGACGTCAGGGTAGACTGGAGAGACTGTGTAGACATTAGTCCTTCATATCAGGAAGGGTAACGTGGCTGTTCTACGCTCAACTTCCTGATAGGCATACCCCAAACCTGCCACGGAAAACACTATTCTTTTAGAGATGTGGGACTGAAAAGAAGGGGTTCAACATTTCCTACCAAGAGTAAAATAGGAATCACAGAATGTTGGGGACCAGGCTGGGAAGATGGCTCTGTGGGTAAAGGGCTTGTTAAGCAAGCATGAGGACCCGAGTTTGAATCCCCCAGCATCCACATAAAAAGCCAAGTGATGTTGCACATATCTGCAATCCCCATACTTTGAACACATGAAGGACCACACTGGAAATCAAGGAGAGACAGGGGATCTGTGAGATTCACTGGCCAGCCAGCCTAGCCATTTGGGGAGTTTCAGATTCAGTGAGAGACCATATCCGAAAAAAGTAAGATACAGAACAGCAAAGGAAGACACCTAGCAGTAGCCCCTGGTGTACGCATGCACACACACACACACACACACACACACACACACATATACACACAGACACACATACAAATATACACACATATACACACAGATACAAATACACAGACACACACGCATGCACACACATAGACACACAGACAATCACAGACACATACAGAGACATACACACAGACACAGATACACACACAGACAATCACAGACACATAGACACATACAGAGACATACACATAGACACAGATATACACAGACACAGACAATCACAGACACACAGACACATACAGAGACATACACACAGACACAGATACACACACACACAAACAACTAAAGACCTAATTTATGAGAATCTGTTTTGTTTTTGAGACACCCTAACCACGGAGCCTCAAACACACAATCCTCCTGCCTCAGCATCCAGCATGTTGCTATTACAGGTGTGAGTCAACACACCCAGTTCCCCAGGAATATTATTCTATTCTTGCCAAGAAGTTTAACCAGCATTCCAGTCCTAAGAATTTAGAATCAATTCGGCTCAATTTTGAGTCATTTTTAAAGAAAAAGGAAAACAAGCACTGTACACAATGATCTCATATTTAATAAAATTGCACCTCTTAGGATTTCAATATGATGAGATTTTAAAATATCAACATCTAGATAGTCATCTTAGGTAATCAGCTCCCATCAATAGCTCAGCTCGGGGCTGGTGAGATGGCTCAGCGGTTAAAAGCACTGATTGTTCTTCCGGAGGTCATGAGTTCAACCACATTGTGGCTCACAACCATCTGTAATGAGATCTAATGTGTCTGAAGACAGTTACAGTGTACTTACATATAATAAATAAATAAAAACCTATAGACCAGAGTGAGAGGGAGAAGGAAAAGAAAAAGAAAAAAAAAAATCTGGAACACCTTCGAAATGATAAAGCCAGCCATTCTCAACACGGATGCGGCTGTCGTTATCGCATTAATCTGCTCAGAAGGAAAACTAGCTTTCCAGATCACCCCCCCCCCCCAAAAAAAGCCTATGAGGGACAATCACGGATCCCTGCTCATCCTGGCTCTTGGAGTGACCAGAGAGCACTACAGCCTTAAAGCTTTCGCTTCATCTTGGAGGGGAGTGGTTAATTCTATGGACAGACAGGCCATAATGCAATAGCACTGGAGGGGAGGGGGTTCCAAGGAGAGCTCAGGCTCCAGCACCAGAGACAAGACAGCATGGTGGGGGTCTCAAGAGAATAGAGCCCGCGAGCATGCGCAGATATAGGGGAAGGCCCTTCCTCCAGTTCTCTGAGGAGGGGGGATGGTTACACAGCCAAAAGCTACATCCAGGCTCTCTGATTCCCAAACCTAGAGGCAGGGAAGCAGGTAGGGAACAGAATGTGTGGCCACGGGGACCCCCTCTGATGAAAATTCACTTCCCAGCTGAGTGAGACTGACATTAGGTTGTCTGTTAACTAAAGACTCACACGAAGTGGCTCCGTAGGGTACCTGCCCTGGACAGTGTCCTGCAGATGCAGGCATGAGGAAGGGCTGGACTCTCCACATCATACTCGCACACACGTCAGCCTGTGGCAGACATTCCACATTCAAGACACAAGAGAACAGCCAAATTTCAGATCTGGGTCCCCAGACTGCTGTAAGAACTAAAACACCCGTTACCACATTTGGGGAAATTACACTCAAACCCACAATCTCACTTATTGCTAAGGTTGGTAGTTCCTCCCCACCACGGACTCTGGATAATCAGGGATTCAGACCCCTCCAGATAATTTGAACTCTGCGAAATTCTTTTCATTTATCTTTATCGTGTGTGGCAGAAATCTTAATTTTCCAGTTGTGTTAAGCTTGGCTCATTCCTGAGGCAAGAAAAAAAAAATGTTTAAAAAAAAAAAAAAAAAAAAGAAATCTTCAAAGCCGTTTACTGGCGCTCCGGTCGTCTCCGGTTGCAGCTTAACACAGAGCTTAGAAAAGAAAGCAGATTAATTAACTCACAGTCACAACTGTGGTTATCTCATTTGGTTTTTTTCTCCTAGACTTTCAGTCTTGTAAATTCAGCCAATAGTTAAGTTTGGAGGATTCATACAGCACAAACCGTTAATCAACCACCTTAAAGTGAAGGGTTGTTTCTCTTTGTTATTGTTGGTAGTGGCGGTTTTGTGGGCTTTTTTTGTGTGTTTGGGGGTTGGTTGGTTTTTTGTTTTTGTTTTGTTTTTTTAATGTAATGATTTCCTGAGGTTGGCAGGGAAGAAAAAAAAAAATAACTGGTCACTTTCCTCATGTTTCATCCAAGGGGTCAAAAAATGACAACTCAGAGTAAAAATATAGTTTAATTAAAAAAAAAAAAAAAAAGCTAGGGGCTTCCATTTTGATAGATTTTTTTCTTAGTTCTAAATGGAGAGAGAACTTATTTCTAACCCATGGGTGTGTTTGCATGTGTTTGTGTGTGTGAGCATGTGTGTACGTGTGCATGCACAGGTGCAAGTGGATATCAGATGAGGACTCATGGAAGTTGGTTCTCCCACTATGTGGACCCAGGGACTGAACTCTGGTCATCAGGCTTGGCGGCAGGCTCCTTTATTAAGCAAGCCATCTTGCCGGCCCATCACTCAAAAGGTCAGCAATTTCTTGAGCTCAGCTTGTTAAACCCAAGCTCTTGGGATGGAGACTCTGTATCTAAAGGATCTGTGGAGCCAGGGCAGGTGCCAGCCAGAAAAGGGACCTGGTCCTGCCCCAGGTTCCAAGTCTTCCAGTAGCCAACCTAGAGAGCGACTGGGAAATGACTCCCTACTGAGGTCATATCAAAACCCAGGGAAAGAAGACAGGAACTGTTGTGACTTTGGGGTGGTGAGCCTTTAGCTCCTTCACTTAGCAAGATGGCCCATGCTTCTCTAACCCTGCCTATGGGTGGAGATTTCACCTGTCTGGATTTCTGAGTCCAAGATGACACAGCAGACCGAGATTACAGCTGGAAGCAGTCCTGCAGAGAGTGCTTTCTAAGAGCTGGGGAATGCCAGGTTCCCAAGGGAACTGGATCAATATGAGAGATAAAAGATAGGTAGGTAGGTAGGTAGATAGATGATAGATAGATAGATAGATAGATAGATAGATAGATAGATAGATAGATAGGTGGATGGGTAGATGGATAGATGGATGGATGGATGTGTGAGAGGGTAGGTGAATGGATGGATGAATAGGTACATAGATAGATAGATAGATAGATAGATAGATAGATAGATAGATAGATAGATGATTGATAAATAGAAGATAGATGATAGATAGACAGATGATAGATGATAGGTAGATAGATGATTGATAGTAGTTAGATAGATGATAGATACATAGATGATATACATTTATATAGAGGATAGATATAGTAGACTACAGTACATATACATCAGATAGATGACAGAAATAGGTTAATAATAGAAGATAGACGATTATAGATAGGTAGCTAGATAGTAGATAAATAGATGATGAATAGATAGTACATACTAGTAGATAGATAAATGATAGATGAAAGATATATAGAAAATAGAAAGATGATATGTATTTATATACATTATAGATAATAGAAATAGAGGAAAGATACAGTATATCACACTACATATACATCAGGTAGACATAGATTAGTGATAGATGATGATAGGTAGATAGATGTATAGATATATGGATACATAGATAGATACATAGATACATAGATAGATGATAGATAGATAGATACATAGATACATAAATAGATACATAGATAGATGATAGATAGATAGATAGATAGATAGATAGGTACAAGGGGAATTACTAGATTGTTATACACAGTGGAACCTGGATAATCTTAAAGCTGCCACTGTGTCCTGTCCAGTAGGACATTAAATAGGGGTCTGGGGAGGTCACCTGAAAGAGAGCAGGGAAGGGGGGGGACAGGCAAAGACGCAAAGAAACACAGCTTGTCTATAGGCTGATCAAACCGTAATTTTTACTTTTTCACACAGGGGTTATATACACAAAAAGGCAGGATGTGGGGGAAGGAGATGACGCAGGAGCATAAGTGTTTAGGGGGGATACAGATATCTTCCAGAACAGAGTATCAGCTGGGTGAAACTTCAGGGGACAGGTCACTCTGACTCTACCTATGATTCACTTGTCCCTATCTAAGTTAGTATTATCCATCAAGATTACTTATCTACAAGGTTTATGATTGAGACCTGGCAGCTTTCACCAAAGCTGCTTGTTTACAATAGCTTCTAGCCATCTGCTTCAAGGCTTTTTTCACAGAGACTCAAGACTTTGTGCTACCAGGCTGGCTTTAAGCCTATGGCTGATTCTGGGCCTTCAGTGTATAAGCAAAGCTGCCCCTGACACCACTGTAGACTGGAGATCCAGTCTGGTAGCCTTTCTATCCAGTGTGGAAGCCTCAGAACAAGAAGAGATGATGCTGCTGCCCCAGTTCAGACTGAAAGCCTTCGGGAAGCCTTCAAAAGCTTCCTGCCGGTTCACAAGAGTGACTGTGGGCTAAAAGACAAAGATGCTGGAGTCCTAAGGCACAGATGACAATGGCAAACGGCAGAGGCTTCCCATGCTAACTGGCTTCCCCTTCCATTTCTCCTCTGTCCAGACATTTGGATTATTGGATGGTACTTCTGCACGTCTCCAGAGCAAGGCTTCCCCATTCTCCTCATCATCCCCAGAGGTGCTGACACAAATGCTTCATTAACCTCCCAGGGATCTTCTATTCCAGCCTAGTAGGCAATTGAGATCAACATCCCTGGCAAAGATAGTATAACTTCCCCTATGTGATGGTGTATATATCCTTGGCCCAGGGTATGGCACTATTAGAAAGTGTGGCCCCATTGGAGTGGGTCTAGCCTTTTTGGAGTAGGTGTGTCACTGTGGGCATGGGCTTTACGACCCTCATCCTAGCTGCCTGGAAGCCAGTCTTCTCCTAGCTGCCTTCAGATGAAGATGTAGAACTCTTAGCTCCTCCTGCACCATGTCTGCCTGGATGCTGCCATGCTCCCACCTTCATGATAATGGACTGAACCTCTGAACCTGTAAGCCAGCCCCAATTAAATGTTGCCCTGATAAGAGTTGCCTTAGTCATGGAGTCTGTTCACAGCAGTAAAATCCTAACTAAGACACCCTCCTAGTTCATGGAACATGGAGGGATGGGTTTCTACCTGACCTGCAGGGCAGCATGCAGGATCAAAGGCAAGCAGAGCCACAGACTAGAGTTTGAGAGTCTTATTTAATGCCAGCTTCCAGGAAGTCTGTCTAAGAATGACATGACACTTGGACGGTGTAGAAGAAAACGCTCATGCCTTTGACGAGAAAATTAAGCTGCCCTGACTGGAAGGGTGTGCCATAAACAAATCAAATGACAAGAAAGATGGGGCAAGCACGGTGTATCTACAAGGGGCTGATTGATTTCTTTAATATCAAAAGAGCTTCTATGAATTGATACAGCTCAAGACATGCCACCCCAAAATAAGATGGTAAGAGTCCAGGTCCAATAGAATGAGCCTCTCCTGGGATGCCCTCGATGGGATAAGGAAATTCAGACACAGAACTGCAAAGTTACCCATTTTAGGTAGCTTAGGAAAAAAAAGAAGAACCTTGGTAGGGGAAACATATCTGAAAGCCATGAGCCTGCACATGCTCAGTCAGGAAGCACTACAGCTGACTCTTGTCCTGAGATCTCATGTCTGGGGGCTTTTTCTACACTCTTCTCTTGCTAGTTCACACAACAATGCCATTCAAGACTGAGACAGTGACTGTATCTTGGAGGATGGATGTCTCATTTCTCTGTGTCGTGATTCACGGATGTGGGAGGGATACGGTCACCTGGCAACAGGAAACACAATTTGCTGTGTCTGGCTGTGTGAGTGGAGGCATGCTCCTCCCAGACTCCCACTCAGCTACAGCCAGGTTATAGTCTTCTCCGGCAGAAAAGAATGTCAGGGCTTGGAAGGAAGCAGCGTGGGAGGGGTGGTTATTAGGGAAAGTGGACGTGGCAAGAGACCCAGGAGCTTGCATCAGGGGGAACACTGGTCACTCTTCTTGTTGCTATGACCAAAGCAGCATCTGTCTCCAAGGACAGAGTGAGGCTGGCAAGCACTCTGGAGCAGCACCTGGCACAGAGGTCCCCTGCAGATATCTGTTGGACTCGAACCTCAATGGTGGCGTGCCACTGTGCTAATGAAACTGTTTGACCCGTTCTCTCGGTGCTTCTCGAAAAGGGGGAAAGAAATCATCTCTTAAGTTTTCCCTTCTTCAGTTATTAAAGTTTTCCAGCAATTCTTCTCGTTTAATGACAAATGACCACAAAACAAAGCCTTGGGCCTTGTCACCTTGCCTCTAACAAGTTGTTCTACAGTGGTTGGCAAAATGTTCCCCGAGACGTCTGCATCTATCATCGTGAGGTTTATTGATCTGTGGCATTTTTCAGAAATAGATAGCATAATATTTTAGGGATTGAATTTTAGAGAATAGTTTGCTTTAATGGTCTTCCCACCTATCTCTCTGTGTCTCTGTGTCTCTGTGTCTCTGTGTCTCTGTGTGTGTGTCTCTCTCTCTCTCTCTGTCTCTCTCTCTCTCTCTCTCTCTCTCTCACACACACACACACACACACACTATTCACATGCACACATGTGGGATTCCTGTCTTTTACCTCTGATCCTCACTTCCTCTTTTTTCTATGGGCTCCACCTGGCCTTCTTGTGACAGAATGAATTTAGCTTTGGTCCTGGCTAACTGAAGCAACTGACACCTAGCCAGTTCTCCCCTCCCTCCCATATCCTCCTGCCAAGGGAACTTGCTCCTCTCCTATGAGGACAGGGACCTACTGGCCATCTCTCTCTAAAATGCCAACAGGATAACTATAGAGATCTTGTTTAGGACCCTGAAGATCTTCCAACTGACCAGGCATCCCCGGGAACCCTCTTGTACCCTGAAAGTGCATCCCTCTGTCCGACTAACCTCTCAGACAGTCCATGACCTTAGTCATTTTCAGCATCCCCCTCTACCTGGGAATGAAGGAGTCAGCAATATGCTGGGTGACCACCTGCTCTCCAGATCCCTCCGTTGCCCATACTGGGCCTAAGGCTGCTGGAGGACCTTGCCTGTGGGGGGCAGGGTGGGGAAGGGAAGAGTACCTACCAAGGTCAAAGGAAGGGACGTCAGTGACTGCATGTTACCCACATTTGCCAGACTCTTGCCAGCTGCCTAGCTTGCTGCCCTCTCTTGCAAGCAAGCCCAGCAAGCCGAGGACTCCAGGCCCTGCTGACCCAGATCCACAGTGTTCTTCCTGAGTTTTGCATGTTCTCCTGATCTCGTGTCTCAGGTTCCTGCTTGAGGGGCCATATTTCCTGCCAGGAGCCTTTGGGATTGCCTGGCATCACCATAGCTTCCCCTACTGTGGCCAGAGCAGCAAACCCTTCCCTCAGCCTCCCTCCTGTTTCTCTGCTGGACAGCTCCTTCCAACTGTTCTCTGCTTAGCTCTCCCTACCCTCTCTATCAGGTTCAGAAGTCAGCAGAGGACCCTCCCCCAAGAGCACTTGGTCTGTGCAACATCTCTGAGCAATGCATAGCACTGTGCCTCTCCCTCAGATACATCACTCTGACCTGACAGGAAATTGCTATAATACCCTTATCGTGGATCCAGAAAACTGTCAGAATAAATCTACATTGTCCACTAGTAGTGACAGCCACCTCTCGGGCAGGAACCTTGAGAAGTGAACAGCCTGAACTCGAATGCTTGCCTAGATAAATCATGTGTGTATTCTTTGTAACTAAGCCCTAAGCACGTGGGAACACGTCTTGGGAGGGACTCTGGGGTCAGATGGCTGAAGTCAATGTCTTGTTAGAGAGAGAGAGCACCCATGTGCTGTCTCCTCTTCAGGGGTGATACACACTCCTGATTCAGCTCTGGAGACAAGCCGCCTCACGGAAGACATGCTAAAGGGAAGAGGGTGTATCTAGATATTCACGGTTGTAGTCTCTCCTTTACAAAGTTGGACCAGTTCATCACCACAAACCCCAGAGGCCTGAACACTCATTCTTCCCCTCCTCTATTTAAAAGACGGGATCTCATGTAACCAAAGGTGGCCTCAAACTCAATATATGACCTTGACTTGTGATCCTCCCGCCTCTACCTCTTACATCTGGTTTATGCTGGGGGTGGACCCCGGGCCTCCTGTGTGCTAGGTGAGCACTCCAACCACTGAGCCACACCCCCAGCCCCCTCCCCCCATTTAAAAGGTATAGTGTAGAAACTGAGCTGCCTCCTGGCTCAAGAGCCCCTTCTAGTAAACCCCTGAACAGTGTGGTTCCCCCCACCTTCAACAGCTCATATGCAAGAGTCCTAGAAGCATGGAAGACTTACGTTACAGCATGTCCTGAGCTCTACTTTAAATATACATATACATCATATACACATACATACACATATGCACATACATATACATATGCATATACATATACATCATATACATATGCATATGCATATACATCATATATATATGCTGCAGTTACAGGCATTTTGGTCACCAGGTTATCAGGGTTGTGAGCTTGGGGATCAGTTTTCACTTGGAGAAATTGTCTGCACCACAGTCCCCAACTAAGGCTGCCTCCAAGATGCTCTGTCTAATCAGCTCCTGGAAGGAGCATCAACCAGAAATGCCACCGGCAGAACTGTGAGCAAAACACGGCAAAGGTTAACAGCGTGTCTGCTCCCTTCAGCTCCTCCCCCAAGGGTGCCCGAGCTAATAGTTGAGGTTTTTTTTTTTTTTTTTCTTTCTGCTAATCAGAAGAAAAATTGATTACCGAAATTATAATTAAGAGCTGGGAAAATATGCAACAATTTAGCCGCTTCGTTTAACACGTATTTCAGGTTAATTGCGTGATTTAGCTAATGAAGATATTTGCATGAGTATTTTCGGTGGCTATATTCAACTTATTGTGTTGTGAAGATGCAGTGAGGCAGCTGACTTCACTAGTGTTGGATTTAGAACAAGAAAAAAAGTGGGGGCCGAGGGGTACAGAAAAGGCTGTTGGTGAGACACCCGAGAGGCTGCCTCAAGAAGCCTTTTATGAAAATGAGGGCAACCGTGAACTCCTCAGCTTCCATTACAGGCTAATTCTGAGATTATGGAAGTGCACCACCACTCCTACTGTAGACAGGGCTAAGATCAGGGCCTCTTGCCTGTTAGCACATACCCTGGCCATTGAGCTACAGCCTCTGCCCCATTTATTGGTTGTTCTTGAGACAGGGCTTTACTGTGTAGATCAGGTTTGCTTAGAAAGCGAGATTCTCCTGCCTCAACCACTGAGTTAAGCATGGAGCTTAGCAATGGAAGTTGAACAAGCAGCCACATGGCAGAAACGGGGCGGATCAGGGCCGGGCGAGCTACAAAAGCAGCAAGAGAACGTCCAGAGAATCCAGAAGGTATTCTCAGACTGTGGCTAGTTTTTGTTTCGTTTTGGTTTTCCAGACAGGGTTCCTCCATGTCACCCTGGTTGTCCTGGAACTCACTCTGTAGACCAGACTTGCAAACACAGAAATCTGCCCGCCTCTGCCTCCCATGTGCCGGGATCAAAGGTGTGTGCCACCACCACCCGGCACTGTGGCCAGTTTTGAAAGAGATAGAAAATTGGAAAAGGAACAGTTAGGCTTCTCTAAGCAACTCAGAGTAGTGGGCAGGCACATAGTAGAGGCTCCACAAGCCACACTAGCATGGCAGGGTTTCTGGGAAGAAGAAGAACATTATCTTATAGGGATAATTATTCCTCCCATCTGGGCGGACTCTTCCAGGTGACTGGCAGGCCCAGCTAGATTAATGCCTATGTTTTGGGTAGCTTACAATGTCAGGTCTCCACCAAGACCAGATGGTAGAGTCCATTTTTTTTCCATTAAGGAAAATACAGTCCCCTTACTGGGCTTACTGGGAGCCCTGATCAATGATAGTTGTAAAAGTAACCCTTTTTGTTGTAATTATCATCTCTGAGGTTTACTGCCTCTGTGTGCTAACCTAGATCTAGTCCTGGAAGCTTCTAGCCTCCATACAATCTAGTCTAGACCTCGAATATTTTCAGCCTCTGAGACTTACTGCTGAGTAAACTCACTCTTTCTAGCTCTTTCTGAACTCTGGCTGGTTGGTCAACTCAGCTGTTCTGGCTCAAACTCCTCACCAAGCTGACTGATTCAATCTGGCTTCTCTTGGCTTCTCCTAAATTGCTCTGCTTGGCCTCGTAATGATTTTTGGCAATCTGTTCTCATCTTCTGGTTCCTTCTCGTTCTCTGGCTCATTCTATCTTCATCTGTGTCTAGCTTGTTCTCTCTCCAACCTGTCTTTATACAACTGTCCCAGTAAAACTGCTTCCTCTCCCTGCACTGCTTTCTCTTAAGTAACCTCTCTTTCCTCTCTCTTCTCATGAGAGTTGGGCATATCCTATTCCGTCAAATCTTTCTCTGATTCATCACTTTGTCTACCACTCAATTAGACATTGCTTTCAAACATGGCTGCTCCCTTTTACAAACAAACTTTACCTTCATTGTTTGGAATTAAAGGTGTATACTAAGGGTGTGTCTGTATTCCAGCCAGAGGAATTAAAGATGGGTGCTAAGGGCTAAGCCATACTACACTTAGACACAAGTTGTTCTCATTTCAGTAAATAACACAATCTCAGAGCTCACAATGTGATCAAATATCCTGATGGAAATTCCTATCCCTGAGAAGGTAGTGCTAGAATCACTTAGGAGACAGGCTGAGACGAGGGAATAGATAGAACCATTTTCCCCTGAAAATCTAGAGATCTAGAGCTCACCAGGAGGAACTAGGGTCTGGGTTGGAGTTTCAGTTTCATGGTCACATATGGTCTCCAGCAGGGGAACTCACTGGAAGGAGGAAAGAAACCAGGGTTCCTCAGCATTCAGGCCAGGAAAGGAGGACAACCCTGGAAGGCTGCTGTTTATATCCTGTGGGTCTTCCTCCTGTTTGTCACCAATTCTGTCCTCCAATGGGGACTCGGCCTTCATGTGTAGGCTCTTGCACATTCAAAGCATGCTCTTGCTTCTGTAAACAAGCAGAAGGGCCTCTCCCTTCTATAAACACTGTCACTCAGAATGCATGGTTCCACAGCTTGCTTTTCTGACTTCATGTTGCTTAAGAAATGCACCCAACAGCCTTGATGTGGTTCTGTCCTGTTGAATTCACTGCCCATGGCACACCCAAAATGTCCATAGACTGATGGGTATGTTAACTCTGTTCTCCCACAGTTGAACATGTATGATAGTCCTGTTGCATGCACAGCCAAGAAGCAGAGAGCAATAAATACATGTTGATATTCATCTCACTTTCTCCACTTGCAGAGTCCAGGACCTCAGGCAGGGGATGGTGCCATAGACAGTGGGTAGGTCTTCCCACCTGAGTTAATAGACTCAAGACAATCCCCCCACCGGCATGCTCAAAGGCTAGCTCCCAGGTGATTGTAAAGTCTATCAAGTTGACACTGGGTCTAACCATCACAACATAAGTGTTCCTCTGACTTTCCCCAACCAGCACAGGCTCTCCTTTAAGTAAAAGTTGCTAGAATATTCTGAGGAGCACCATCAGAATGCCTAGTGCAATCCCATCCCCCCATTGTATTTTACAATGTGGCAATGTACTTCTTAAGAAGTCCACTGGTCCCAAACATAGGGACAAGGAGGAGGGAGTACTTGCTAAAGAAGCCCCCTTTGAAATAGGGGACCATTTTTCACTTCTTGGGTAAGTGCTCCACCAACGGTTTTCAAAGACAAGGTCTCTTCCCTTTCCTGTGGCCAGAGAACTGAAACAGGAGACAGAGTACTTTCTGCCATTTGCAAATTCATCCCTGTGAGGTGAGCCAAAAGAAGCACTAACTGCCAGGGATCTGAACAGGGTCCATCTAAGACACAGAGAGAATTCAGTAAGCCCCTGCTCCACTCTGAGAACTATGACAGTGTATATCATAAATCCAAGGTCCTCCCACCAATGTTGTCATTGACCAAGCAAGAAAGCCAGCACAAACCCAAGACTATGGATTGTTAAATTAAAAGAACTGTAAAGAGACCCAGTTCCCACTTTTTTTCTTTAAGAGGGAAGGGAAGAGGTTAAGACAGGGTCTCATGTATTTCAGATAAGTCTCAAACTCACAATGCAGATGAGGATGACCTTGAACTTACAATCTTCCTGCCTTCATATCCCAAGTACTAGGATCTCAGGCACATGACACCTACCTAGCCTGAGGTGTACGGTGCCTGGGATCAAACCTAGGACTTCATGCATGCTAGGCAATCACTCTATCCACTGAGCCATATTCCAAGCCCTCGGGTCTATTCTTTATTCATTTGTTTGGTTTGGGGCATTTTTTTGAGACAGGGTCTCTTTGTGTATCTAGCTGGTCCAGAACTTGATTTGTAGACCAGGCTGGCCTTGAGCTCACAGATGTCAACCTGCCTCAGCCTCTGAGCACTGGGATTAAAGTCATCCACCACATAAAAATAGACAGGTTGACCAACGGAATTGAATCAAAGACTCAGATGTAAATCCACACACCTGCGGATACTTGATTTTTTTTTATTTGAAAAAAAAAAGCCATAAATATACAATATAAAAATGGCAGCATCTTCAATAAATGGAGCTGGTCTATCTGGAGGTCAGCATGTAGAAAAATGAAAATAGATTCTAGATCTATCACCCTGCAGAAAACTCAAGTCCAAATACATCAATGTCTTCAACATAAATCCAGATACACTGAACCTGATAGAAGAGAAAGTGGGGATTAGCCTTGAATTCAGTGGCACAGGAAACAACTTCCTGAACAGAACACTAACAGTGCATATACTAAGATCAATAACTAATAAATGGAACCTCACGAAACTGAAAAAAAAAAAAAAAAAAAAAAAAACTTCTGTAAGGCAAAAGACACTGTCAAAAAGACAAAAGAGCAGCCTATAGAATGGGAAAAGATTTTCACCAATTCCACATCTGGCAGAGGGCTAATATCCAAAATACATAGAGAACTCAAGGAGCTAGACATAAGAAACCAAATAATCCAGTTAAAAAATGGGATACAGATCTAAACAGAATTCCCAACCGAGGAATCTCAAATGGCCAAGAAACACTTAAAGAAATGTTCAACACCCTTAGTCATCAGGGAAATGCAAATCAAGACGACTTTGAGATTCCATCTGTCAGATCAATGGTTAAGATCAAAACCACAGTGATAACTCATGCTGTCGAGGATGCAGAGCAAGGGGAACACTCCTCCAGTGTTGATGAAAGTGAAAACTTGTACAGTTACTTTCGAAATCCATATGGCGATTTCTCAGAAAATTGGAAATGGATCGACCTCAAGGCCCAATTATGTCACTCCCAGGAATGTACTTAAAGGGTGATCCATTCTACCACGGGACATTTGCTCAACCGTGATCATTGCAGCTTTGTTCATAATAGCAAGAAACTGGAAACAACCTAGATGTCCCTCAGCTGAAGAATGGATAAAGAAAAATGTGGTACATTACCACAATGGAATACTCCCCAGCTGTTAAAAAACAAAGATATCATAGAATTTTCAGCCAATAGATGGAACTAGAAAGATCATCCTGAGTGAGGTAACTCAGATCCAGAAAGACAAACATAGTATCACTTGTAGTAGTGATACTACCTATAGAGTAAAGGATAATCATGAAACAATCCATAGACCCAGAGAGACTAAGTAACAAGGAGGACTCATACACACACACACACACACACACACACACACACACACACACACACACTGGGGAAAGGATGTCTGGTTGGAAGGGTCACTTTCTTCCTATTCAATTTTATTCCAGATTTTCTTAAAGTCTCCTTGTTTTCCTGACATCAAGACATTTGCAGAATGAGCAACTCTGACAATGGCAAAAGTTAGGTGTCGGTAACAGCCTGGTGTGTAAATGAACCGTCCAATAAGTCAAGAACAATGGCCTCTCCTAGGTCTGTTCCCTCCCTGCATCTGGACCCAGTACCTTAGTTAATATAACCAGTGGTTGAAGTCACTTTACCATTTCTAAGTCCTATCGAGGTGCTGGGAAAACTATACCTCTAACACACTCTTTTCACATGAGCTAGGTCTCATGGAGGAGGGAGATGAGGCACACAGCACAGTCCCTGTGCTGTGCAGCCTGTCACATCAACAGCTATCAGTGAAGGCAGAACACTCCCCATGTAACCTGAGGCATCTACACAAAGGCTTCCCATACACCAAACACACTAGCTCACAGCCTCAGGTTGGCAGGGCTCAGGTGAAGTGCAAAGATGCCTAGGAATTTTCAGGAGATGAAGGGGGCATGAATGTAGAATGAGACAGCAAGACAGACCTCCAAGTGGACAGGGGAAGCCTTAGGAAGGCGTTAGCTGAGTCGGGTGGGGAGGCAGAGTGAACAAGGCAGAAAAGACCTTTAGGTCCTGGGGCAAGCAGGATGCAACATTTTACCATAACTTACTGGTGATTTATTCTCACATCTGATCCTCATGTTGGACTGAATACTCCCTAAGAGCTAAGAATGTGTCTTACTTAGTCCATCACTCTAGGCTTTCAGAACCTGGAAAACTGTCATACACTTGAAAATCTGCAGTGACCGTTGGTTGGGAAGGATTAGAAAAATAAGCCGCACACTAGGAGGTCTTGAGAGCCCCACCCCAACAATCACTTACCACTGCTTTTTTGTAAATTGCATTTATTTATTTATTTGTGTGTGTGTGTGTGTGCACATGTGTGCATGTGCGTGTGGAAGTCAGATGACATCTCATAAGAGTCAGTTCTCTCCTACCACATGTATCCCAGGGAATGAGCTCGGGTTAGCCATGTCAAAGGTTCGCCTAATGCTTCTTCATGTTGACGAATCCTTCCCTTTCACTGGAACTCTGGATCCCCTTCTGTAAACCACGAATGTGAGACCCGTGGATCAAGAAGCCATTTCTGAACACCCCATCAGAACCCAGCAGTTAGGGCCCAGTCACACAGGAACCCCCTGATACCATGTGCTCAGGGCTCAACATGTATGCAATCCTCCCCCAGCCCTTTCTGCAGCTGGGAATCAAACCCAGAACCTAGAGCACAGTAAGTCCAGGCTCTACCAGTGAACTGTACCCCAGCCCCCACATAATCCTTCATAGTATTAACTCTAGCACACATCAGTACATGCAACATCAGGCCAGTGTCCACTTTGAAACTAACCCGATGGAGCGGCACAGAGGGAAGAAGAGGGTGCTAATGTGTGCCCAATGCCAGTCTTCTCAGGCTGGGGCATCATCCTCTGGGCCTTGCTCTCTGTAAGTGAACCAAAAGGCTTGTCAGGTTTGGGAAAAAAAAAAAAAAAACTGCTGTTAAGTCTGGGAAAGTGTCCTGGGGTTCTCTGTGCACCCCCACATCGCACTGTTCACTGTCACAGACCTAATGCTGCCAAGTGCCTCCCCTGAGACTGCAGCAGCCATTAACATCATTGGGGAGGCAGCATCCGTATTTATAAGGCAGTATCCCAGGTTTGGCTGGAGTCAAGCTAACAGATTTGTAGCTGTTAAGTAACAAATCACTCCAGCGGGTTTTAAGCTCTGTAAATGCAAGGCCTTCTCTGTTAAGAGAAGGCTACGATGCAGAGCAATTAGTGTCTACTAATGCTTTACTGGGGAGATGTGCGGGTACATCCTCCAGCCTCTACCAGGATAACGGAGGTGAGAACAAAGCCTGCAAGGACACTATCACGGGAGTTATTTTACGTACATGATTACCTAGTTTGCAAAATCAGAAGGAGGAGGAGGAAGAAGGGGAGAAGGAGGAGGAGGAAGAAGAGGAGGAGGAAGAGAAGGAAGAGGAGGAAGAGGAAGAGGAGGAGGAGGAGGAGGAGGAGGAGGAAGAGGAGGAGGAGGAGGAAGAGAAGGAAGAGGAGGAGGAGGAAGAGAAGGAAGAGGAGGAGGAGGAAGAGAAGGAAGAGGAGGAGGAGGAGGAGGAAGAGGAGGAGGAGGAAGAGAAGGAAGAGGAGGAAGAGGAGGAGGAGGAGGAGGAAGAAGAGAAGGAAGAGGAGGAGGAGGAGGAAGAGGAGGAGGAGGAGGAGGAGGAGGAGGAGGAGGAGGAGGAAGAGGAGGAAAAGAAAGCTTCCTGGTATGTCTTCAAAAGGGACAATTAAATCTTAGGTCTTGATTTTTGCCATTGAATTATTCTGCTTGGCTACTAATGACAGTTGATAATGGGGTCTCATGAAGGGTTGGGCATGGGAAGGAAGCTGGACAGAAGGGGTGGGTGGTCAGACATTTGTCTTGAGAATGCACCTGAGGAGGATGGAATGCCTGAGGGGGCCCCCACCCAGTGCACTTGTCCTAGAGAAGTTGCCACACACTCTGTAGCTGAGACTTTCAAGCTCCGAGATGTGACATTATAAAGCATCGGCTAGATCCAGAAAGGCTGCTACAGTCGAGGATAACAAAGGCTGTCTTCTGCCTGAACCGTTCTCTTCTAGAGGATCAGCAACCTGGGGCAGGGCTTCTCCCAGCTGAAGGTGCAGCTCACTAACTAGGGAGGGGCTTTGGTCAGATTTTGAACTCAGCATCTCTAAGGTGAACAATAGGAAGAATCCCTTGTTCCTGCCTCTGGCCTCTGCTTTTGAAAACATCCATTAAACAGGCTGCCCTTTTAGACTGTGTTTGCACTTGGTTTCTGCTGTCTGTAGCCAAGGGAAGGCCACTCCCAAGCCTTCTTAAGCCAGGCTTCTGGGCTTCCTTCCTTTCTGGTGTCTGGGCCCACGGTGTTCAGATTCAACATCCTCTGACATTAGGTGTGCAGAAGGTGTCAAGTGGACCAGGCCTTGTCTGGTTCATCTACCCGACTCAGAGTATGGCTTTCCCTGTAACAGGCCCCCAGACCTTAACACAACTGACACGGTGACAGAAGCATTATTCGTGCCATGGAACCCAACACATAGGCAACACCACCAGCCAAAACCAAAACAAAGACCTAATCCATCAAAGTCCATAGTTCTGGGAAAGTCCCTAATTGTACTAACCTTGGTCTGTTTTTTGGCTTCTGTAGTTCTGGAGAAAGGGAGGGTCCCTTTCAGAATATTCCAACTGAAGCTGCACTCTCCTCTGAATTGAAACACCCCATCCAGGAAGGAGGGGGAGGTTCAAAGGCCATATAGCTAGCAAAACAAAAATTTGGAACCTTCTGGAAGTCCTTTCCCCAGCCCTAGAAAAGAAGTAAACGAGCTGAGGGAAGGAGACTCTGGACACCTCGCCGATGCTGAGGAGAGACTACCAGGGCTGCAGTTTCTGTGAGCCCTGCTTGTCACGTGTTGGGGGTGGACTCCTTGGTTATGCAGCTGTTTGAGTCATCCATGATCTGATACAGAGCCTGTCGCTCATACTCCTGTTAGTTGCCCCAATGCACCAGGGGCCGTTTATGTTTAGTGTATGTGGGGGGAGAGGAGAAAGTTACCAATTCCCCGGTATTTGGATGGTCTAATGATCATGTCTGTCCCACAACACAACCCTAGGATGAAGTCTTCTGGGCCTGGGCTGGGTCCTTAGCCCATCCCCGAGGCAACTGGGGCCAGCCAGGTAGAGTAGGCAGACTGGCTGGGCCTGAGTCATGTGCTCATCTCTGGCTCAGATGGCTGTGAGTTGTGTTAGTTACTCTGCTGTTACTGTGTTAAAACTCCATGACCAAAAAGCAACTTGAGAAAGAAAGAGTTGTCAGGCAGCACTTGGGAGGCAGAGGCCAGCCTGGTCTACAGAGAAGTTCCAGGACAGCCAGGGCTACACAGAGAAAGTTCATTTTAACGTTAATGCAGTCTCTGAGGGCTGGAGTCCATCATGGCGGGAAGGACGGCAACTAGGCAGGAAAGGCATGGTGGTGGCAGGGACAGGAAGCTGGCTGACCACAGTGTCATCCCCGTACAGGAAGGAAGAAGAGAGGGGGAAAGAAAGGGGGAGGAGGAGGGAGAGGGATGAGGCTATAAATCCTCCTCAAAGCTCCCTTTCAGTGATTCCTCCTCCAGCAAGGCTCCACCTCCTAAAGGTTCCATAACCTCCCCCAAACTGTACTGGGGACCATGTGTTTAATTATACGAGTTTATGAGGGAAGGACGTTGTTCATTCAAACCACAACAGCGGAACAAAGAAGTCCATGTGCCAGACAGAGGTAAAGATGTGATCTCACCAAATTCGATGAAGGGGCTGAGCAGTCATACCTTCATCCCACAGGTCACCCAACCTTGCGTCAGGATGTGTTAGCCAGTGAGCATCGGTTCTGGCGTGATCAGAGCATGACGTCAGAGCCACCTCTGCGTTTTCAGCAGTGTGTAAACACCGGCGCTGTTGGGAAGGCGCTTTCCGGAGGGAGGGTTCGACTGCAACTGGTTGAAAATGTAAGGAAACCTCTGGAACTTCTTAGTGAAAGCAAAAGAGGCATGTGTCGCTGGGGGGTGCCGAGCTTCCTGTAGGGAAAGCTGAGTGAAGAATGTAGAAAAAGGGAGGAAAACGGAAAATGTGTTTTCTTACCGGCATTGCCAGTGGGAGAGACAGAAAGCATCAAATGCCTGGAAAAGTCAGCTCGGGAAAACCGGCGGTGTGTGGGCGTTTTCTACACAGCCTCGTGAGTGAGCTGGGCCCTTTCTTTCTTGCATAAGAAACCATGTTACAGCTAATGGTGTTTGCTAGATTTTTCAGGAGAGAAATATGCAAAAGACCCACTTTGTGAGCCATTACGTGGAAGCCGTCTAAGGGAACATGTAGTCTCAGTAGTGCATTACCTTTTTAATAAGAACAAGCTCACAGAAAGGGTGCCCAAATTAGCTAGTGGTAGACTAGATTAAGAAACTCCAGTGTGTGTGTGTGTGTGTGTGCGCGCGCGCCTGTGTGCTAGAGAGCATGTCACATGGTTGGATGAAAGGCAAGTTGTTTAATTAGTGGGATTAGATTACCTAACCAAGACAAGATTCCTACATAACCATCTTACAGAAAAGGGACCTCCTGTAATATGCGCTAAAGGAGGTGAAACTACAGAGAGATGCTAAGAAAAGGAACAGGACAATATCTTTGTGCCCCATAGAGATTCTAATATATATATATATATTTTTCTAATATATTTTCTAAGCATAAACTAAAAGGCAAAGGATACGGACTGAATCAGTATGGCACCTCACAGGGATAGCATTGCCAAAAATTTGGCACATACAGCTGAGAGGGAGCAGCACTCAGGAGGCAGAGGCAGGCAGATCTCCATGAGTTCAAGGCTAGCATGGTCTAGAAACCCTATCTCGAACAAACAAAACAAAACAAAAACAGAAAACGTATCATAGAAAACCAGAGCTGGCTCATCAGTTAAAAGCACAAGCACTAACTATTCTTCCAGAGGATCAGAGTTCGACTCCCTGCACCCAACAAGGCAGCTAAGGACCACTTGTAACCTCAGCTCCAAGGTACCTTCTGAGGTCAGAAGAGGGCGCCATCTACCACAGTGACCCAAGTAGCTAGGCTCACAAGCCTGCATCATGTGGTGTAGTCTTATATTTTGTCGATTGTCTATATGTTTTGGTAAACACACATACACACGACTGCCAAGAGCAAAGTCAAGTCACTTTTCCCTTGAGTTTTTGTTGGGTCTAACTTTTAAGTTTTCAATGAATTTTTAATTGGTTTTTGTGAGACTAGGGTCTATCTGTGTGGATATCAAGCTTTCTGAACATCACTTATTTTTAAGATTTTTTTTTATTATTATATGTACGTGAGTACTATGTCACTGTCTTTAGACACACCAGAAGAGGGCATCAGATCCCATAAGAGATGGTTGTGAGCCACCATGTGGTTGCTGGGAATTGAACTCGGGATCTCTGGAAGAGCAGTCAGTGCTCTTAACCACTGAGCCATCTCTCCAACCCTCAACATCATTTCTTAAGCAGACTGTAGTCCTGGGCTCTCTGTTCTGTTCCATTGGTCTGTGTGTCTCTTTCTGTGTCCGTGTTGTACTGTATACTTACTGAAGCTTTCTGTTATGGAGTGGGGAAGGCACTGGTGTAGTGGAGATGGGGGGTGGGACAGTTATGTTGGGTCAGTTCTCCCATCCCATCTTTATGTGAGTTCCGGGTATTGAACTCCTGTCTCCAGGCTTTTACGGCAAGTGCCTTTAGCCACTGAGCCATCTCACTGGCCCCAACTGTGAAGATTTTGAAATAATGAATTACAGTTCTGTTCATTTTGTTTTTACTTATTCGAAATTGCTTTGGCTTTTCATGGTATTTTATTTCCATATAAATTTTAGCACTCCTTTATTTCTACAAAGAATTGTCTTTGGGGCTTCAGTACAGATTACCCTGATCCGTGAATCACTTCGGGGCTTATGGGAATTTTAACAATATTAAGTCCAATCCACGTACACATGACATCTCTCCGTTTAGCTAGGTCCTTTGCAATTGCTTCATCGGGGTTTTCCAATTCTTATCATGCAAGATTTACGCCTCTTTAGTCAAATTTATTCCTAAGAACTTTATTCTTTTGTTGCAATTGTAAATGGGACTGTTTTCTTAATTTTCTTTCTGGAAAGTCTATATAAAGGAATAGCACCTTTTTTTGTATATTGACTCGTATCCTGCAACTTCAGTGTATTTGCTAATCATAGCAGTTTTCATTGAGTCAGTGTGTGTGTGTGTGTGCGTGTGCGTGTGCGTGTGCGTGTGCGTGTGTGTGTGTGTGTGTGTGTGTGTGATCATGTTATCTGCAAATGTCTGTTGCTATGACAAATGCTAACTAACAAAAGAGCAGCCCAGGGAGGAAATGGCTTATTTTTCTTACAATTCCAGGTTATAGCTCATCACTGCAGGAAGTCACGGCAAAAGCAGAGAGAATAAGGCCCGGCATGGTGCACACACCTTCAATCCCAGCACTCAGGAGGCAGAGTCAAGTGGATCTCTGTGAGTTCAAGGTTAGCCTACAAAGTGAGTTCCAGGACCACCAGGATCAGACAGACCCTGTTTTAAAAACACAAAAACAAGAAAAAAAAAATAAGTTACGTTTAAAAAGCAGAGGGAATAAATAAATGCGTGGATCCTCGCTAGTTCTAAGTTAGGTTTCTCTTCCCTTTTACTATTCGTTTATTCTGCCTACAGGATGGCGCTGCCCACAGTGGGCTGGGTCTTCCTACCTCAGTGAACAATTAAAATTATCCCTCAGAGACATATGTACCTGTAGGTATGATAATCTAGATTTAGGTAATTCCTCGCCAAGACTCTTCCCAACAATCGTGGTGATAGTTAGAAGTAAACAGAACAGAGCTGCAGAGATGGCTCAGTGGTTAGAACTACTAGTTGTTCTTGCAGAGGACCCAGGTTCAGGTCCCAGTACCTGAACCGCATGGTAGCTTACAACCATCTATAACTCTAGTCCCAGGGGATCTTCTGCAGGCGCCAGACATGTACACAGTGCAAGGACATACATGCAAGCAAAATACCAATGCACTCAAACTAAAAAGCTATTATTATTATTATTATTATTATTATTATTATGTTTTTTCAAAAAAAATATTTTATATTGGAATAGTTCTACAAATTGCTATTTGCAAAGAAAAATAAACAGAAGGCGCTCAGGAAGGCAGGTAAGGAAACAAGTGTAATGATTTAATCCATGTTTCACTTCACTCCAGCGGGAGCGGGCTGCCAGGCAGCTTGAGCCCAGTTTGCCCTTTGATACTTGAGTTGCTTATGATGGAGGAGGCATGAGCTTTCAAGAACTCTTCAATTTGTTTTATCTTTGTAGCTGGAAAAGGATAACATCAACAGTCAAGCGGGAGGGGAGCACTGTTTTAAAGAGAAGGGCTTCTGGACCTGGAATCTGGGCAGGCAGGTATCTACGGCTGAGCTGAGGGGTTAATGGGCCTTGGGTGTGTCTGTCTTTCTTTCCCTTTCTTTCTGTCATTTCTTAAGAGCTTTGGAAAGGGATCCCTAGGGACAATATAGTTTCCTGGTATTTGGAAACTGCAAGAAATTATGAAAAGCTGAGATTCTCCGTGGCTTCCTCCCCAGGTAGGCCTTCAAAGTCCCTTACTTCTTCAGGCTTCCTTTTTGCCAGGTCACCGTGTGCAAGAGAATATTTTTCATTCGAGTCTTCAGCTAGGTTCCCAGAGTTGCCCGAGTCCACCCTTACCAAGGTCTGGGTCATGCACTCCATTTCTGACACTTCGGCTTGGTCTTGGCCAATGATCCTTGCTGCGGCCGAGGAACCACCAGGGCCGAATGCGAAGTCACAGGGACATAGGCAGGGCGCTGAGCAGCTTCTGAGAGTAAGGGTCTGGCTTGGTGTGAGCATCAGCCATGTGGGATCCCATACTGGAACCCTCAGAGAACAAGCACGAGGAGGTGCCTATTATTTAGGGGTGAAAACCCCCCCAAAACTTTACATAATAAAATTATTCGTTTTTTAAAGACAGAGTATCTATTATATAGCCTTGGCTGCCCTGAATCTCAATACATAGTTCTCAGCTATATCTGTGAGTCCTCAAACTCACTGAGGTCTGCCAGTCTCTGCTTCCTGAGTGCTACCTTTAACTGTCAGCTTACTACTGTCAAGCCTAAAGGAAACTCCATTTTTTCAAATTCCAAAAGGCAATCCAAATATCCAGAAATGGGCTCAACCTGGACTATAGAGGATTTGGGGTGGTTAGACAAAAGCCAGCATTCCTCGGGGACTTGTGAAGTCACTTCCCTTCTACCAAAAGGAACTATTTCTGTTATCATTGGCAGAAGGAACAACTGGCTACCTGCAGTGTCTATTACTGTACCAAAGTGTATGCTGGCCTCTAGACTCCTTCTGTGTCACAAGTAGCTATTACTGTTTTCAAAGTCTATGCTAGCATTCTAGCATGAAAGAACAGGGCCCCATTCCAGGCTTCCTCAGGAGTGCCAAACCTGACCATGGCCATGGACCAAACAAACAAACAAAAACATGTGCAAAATAATTCCCCCAAGACCCTTGGAGACAGAGATTTTGGTGATGTAGCCTTACTGTGTTTATATGTTTTCTTCCCAATTTCTATGGATGGGAACAAAACCAGGAAGCCCCCTCCCCTACCTTAAACTTTCTCCAGTTCTCTGGAACTACCAATTCTCTTTACAACCCTGCCATTTCAGCTATGCCTACTGGAGCTCTCCTCTCTCTCCTGCCTCTGTCTCTCTCTGTCTCTGTCTCTGTCTCTCTTGCTCTCTCTCTCTCTCTCTCTGCCCCTCCTCTCTTCCCCTCCATTCCCTCTCCCCCTCCCTCCCCGCTTCCCCTCATAGCTACAATAAAAACCTTAACCATACCATAAAGCAATCATAGCATCAGTTTATACACATACAACCTAGAATCACTTGGGAAGAGAGCATCAGTGAGGGATTGTCTATATGCAATTGACCTTGTAGAAGTGGGAGTTAGCCTGATTGTTAGTTGATGTGGGAAGACTCGGGCAACTATGGGTGGCACCATTCCCTAGGTACAGGGTCCTGAACAGAGAAATCAAGCTGAGTACAAACAAGCCAGTGCACACGTGTGCCCATATTCACATCTCTCTCTGCTCCCGTCTATGGATGCTGACGGGCTGTTTCAAGCCCTGGATGCTGTAACTTTTCCACAGTGATGAACTGTAACCAAAACACCAGTACCGTGAAAATAAGCCCTACATTTCTCTCCAGGTTGCTTTTTGTCAGAGTACTTTATCACGGTGGCAACAGAAATGAAACTAGAACAATCTTTAAACTCCACTTTTAGGTACTGAGACACAGATCTAAGTCTGGGTTTCAGCCCAGCACTCTCTGTCCTGACTGAATCTGACCCAGGGTTTCAGTTTGAATCTGAAACACAAAGACTAAAAGATTGGAGGCTTGGGGGCCAGACAATGAACTTTGGGACATGGGTGGACCTTCAGGGCTCTGACCTAATCAGTGTATGAATCCCCTGATGCGCTCTACAAGGGGGTTGTCACATATTTGAGATGTGCAATCTGCAGGGAGGAGTCCTCTTTCCCGGGGCACAGCCTTCAGGGTAGCATCTTCAACTCCCTGCTCAAGGATGGGCACTCACTCTGGGCATCCTTTTCCAGGCTGTTTCTTTTCATGTAACAATACCCCCCTCTACTGGAGCTTGTGGATTTTGCTACAAATAAGTATTAAGTAAAAAAATCTCTTAAAAAAAAATCTCTTAAACTCTCATACGTGTGAGACTATGTGAGAATATGCCAGAATGGTGTTGTGTTGTGGTTGTTGTTGTTGGGCAGATGTATGTGTCCCATGCTGTCTGCTAAGTGTTGTTCGGCACCAGCTAAGCTCTGCTGCCATTTTCATGAGACCAGCTGTGTCCACTTGCAAAGGATCATCACAACTGGGCTTGTTGACCACTGTCACTTCCTCATAGAAGGTGGGGGGACAGGAGGATCATGGGACTTTCACCTGAGTATCCAGACACTCCTCCCTACCGTTTTATACGATTCTGCCACAATTGCACGTGGCTTCAAGATCTCAAGGAGACCTAGAGTGTATACCCTGGGGAAGGCTGGAGGATGGGGGCCTGGTTCTTATGCTTTTAAGTGCCATTTTAATTTCTTCTTTTAAGAATGCTCTGGCCCGGCTGGAGAGGTGGCTCAGTGGTTAAGAGCACTGACTGCTCTTCCAGAGGTCCTGAGTTCAGTTCCCAGCAACCACACGGTGGCTCACAACCATCTGTAATGGGATCCAATGCCCTCTTCTGGTGTATCTAAAGACAACTACAGTGTACTCGTATACATAAAATAAATTAAATTTAAAAAAAAAAAAAAAAAAAAAAAGAACACTCTGGCCACCTCCTTTCCCTATTTTCCTATTGTGTGGAATCTTTTCCCTTAGTCCTTATCATCTTCTATGTACTGGGAAATCAGTTCTAGGCATGTCATGGATGCTGAGAAACATGTTTGTTTTAACAATGAAATTTTGTTTGGAAAATTTTATATATGTGTGTATGTGGGTATACATATACACATATGTACACACATATACACATATGTTTATACCTATATACCTACATGCCTACATACCTATATACATATATACATATGGGGGCGTTGGGTTTTTCAAGACAGGGTTACTCTGTGTAGCCCTGGCTGTCCTGGAACTTTCTCTGTAGACCAGGCTGACCTCAAATTCAGAAATCTACCTGTTTCTGCCTCCTGAGTGCTGGGATTGAAGGTGTGAGCCGCCTCCTGTGTGGCCTGCAGGGTTGTGTTTCTCACTCAGACACAGCACTCCATTTTTATTTCACTTTAAATCTCCAAAAAGCCTCAGGCATCTCAGTTCTAATGTGTACGGTCCAAGGTTGGCATCCAACTCTGCCCTTTCTCCCAAGAAACACAGATAATTTCTTTCAGTTATGTGCAAGACTTCTATAACTCTGAATTGGAGACAGGACAGCTACTTAGGACCCCACCACCCCTGATTATGATTTTCGTCTCCCAGTGGTTCATACCCAGAAATTTCAACATAACTGATCAGACCATCAGTGAAAAGAACTATAACCCCTCCTCCTACTTCTGTGAAACTTCACACAAGATTGCTATGATGGCAAGTGACCCAGGCCTTCACTCCAGTTTCATTACAACCCCTCTGAAGCAAGGACCTTGGAGTGTTTTCTCTCTCCTACACTTTCCTCTCCAGTGGTAAGCTTGCATCCTGCCCCTAGAGGCTTGTCTTCAAGGACAGAACTCCGTGGATACAGAACAGGATTGTACCTGCTCATAGCTTCCCTGACATCTAAACTCAGCCCCTAGACGCTCACAGAGATGCAGCTGAGCCACTTCCGTGCACTGAAAGGGCTTGCTTCAAGTGCTCCTCAGTGCTCTGAGAGGGCTCTTCTCCAGTGCTCCTCTTCATCAGTGAACTTGCTAACTGCTTCCCTACGACTGGATGCTAAGGACCCCCAAGGCTGTAAGGTCTCGGGCTGCACTGCCAGCAACACTGAATCCTATTTCTTAATGACAGTAACAAACCCTCCTTCTGGAAGTCAGTGGCTCAAGGACAAGCTGGTATAGGGAAAAGGAAGAAAACCAAACAAGCTGGCTGTCTCCAGCAGAGACCATCTTGCCTCAGGGTTCCTGATACAAGGTCTACATAGGAGATTGTGGGGAAGCAGGGAGGGGGCGGGCTGCTGCTTTTCAGATGCCTGGGTTCCTACTTCTGTAAATTGCTCCATGTTCTGTGAATCAAAGGGAAAGTTACTGATGACAGAAAGTCTTCTTAGTTTTTTTTTTTTCTGCCAGAAATATTTGGTTCTGTGGGTGATATTAAGAGACAAAAGCTGGGAGGGTGGGGAGATGGCTCAGTGTAGCTAAGCGCACTTGCTGCTTTTGTAGAGGACCCAAATTCAGTTCCCAGCACCCACATCCAGCCAGCTCATAGACACCTCTAACTAGACCTCTAACTCTAGTTCTGGAGGATCTGACACCTTCTTCTGGCCTCTGGGGTGACTTTAGCAAAGCCAGTGGTTTTTCTCAATAACACATTTTTACACACTAAATACCCCACATTACTGGGCCTCTCTCTGAGCTTTCTGTTTTTTGTTTTAAAGATGTATTTATATACGCAAGTACACTGTTGCCCTCTTAAGAGACACCAGAAGAGGGCATTGGATCCCATTACAGATGGTTGTGAGCCACCGTGTAGTTGCTGGGAATTGAACTCAGGACCTCTGGAAGAGCAGTCAGTGCTCTTAACCACTGAGCCATCTCTCCAGCCCCATCTGTGAGCTTTTGATTGTGTTTTACAGCTGTTGGCTCACAATACTTTGACCACCGTGGTAGTTTGAATAAAAATGTTCCCATGGGCTCACAGGCTCATATTAGGAGGCGTGGCCTTGTTGGAGGAAGTGTGTCACAGGAGAGGGCAGGTTTTGAGGTCTTGGATGCTCAAGCCTGGGCAGGTGTGTCACTGTCTTTTCCTACTGCCTATAGATCCAGATGTGGAACTCTCAGCTCCTTTCCCAGCACATCTGCCTGCCTGCTGCCACACCTCCCCTCCAAGATGATAATGGACTGAACCTCTGAACCTGTAAGCCAGCCCCAATTAAATGTTGTCCTTTATAAGAGTTGCTTTGGTCATGGTGTCTCCTCACCGCAATGGGAACCCTAAGGCCCTCACTCACTTTGTTTTATTACTATGCTGGAGATTGAACCCAGAGCCTCTCACATGCCAGGCAGGTTCTCGACCACTGAGCTACATTGCTCACCTTTATTCCAGGACAGGGTCTTACTAAATTCTCCCATGGTAAGGTCTCAGCAGCTTCTTCCTGGATACATCATCATTGGTACCCAGCTTGGCGGGGGGTGGGGGGGGAGGGAGAGAGACAATATTCACCTATAGCCTCCAGAAAGGGGAAAACTCTAAAAGCCTCACTTCAGAGAGTAGAACAAAGAAAGAGTTTTAGGGTCACAAGGGTCAAATGTAGGCTTTCCTCCCCCCTACGTATTTTCCTCAGTAACTCAACTGACCCCATCATGTCCCCGATTTATCCACTGGCTGATGTAGTGGAAATGAGAATTAAAATCATGGGAGAGGCTGGTGGTGGATAGGGAGAGGCTGGTGGTGGATATGGTGTCTGTGGTAGTTTGAATATTCTTGACCCAAGGAGAGGTACTATTTGTGCCTAGAGCCATCTAGGAGAAGCTAAAAACTAGCAGGAGATCTTTCTGAGACGGTTTCACCGTGCACTAAAATCTACAAGGAATTCGCTTCCCTAAACAAGGCGGAAAAGATTAAATCTGAGGAAAGATTCCTGCTATTAATATGCCTTTCCTGTTATTATTAAATATATAACACTCACTAGATATTGACCACCCTTTTGAGCAGACTTCTCCAGACCTACGAAGATGTACTATCTTGTAGTGATGCTATATATAGACAAAGAGATAATGATTCTGTAGAATTCCTGACTTGATTCAGATAATTTTAGGAAGAAAGTTTTTAGAGATGGTCTTAGTTGCTAGAAAGATGTAATAAAGTTAGAATCAAGAATAGAGTGTGCCTATTCCTCAGAATAGTAAGTAAAGACTGCATAAATAAGTAATACAATGAGCTTTCGTAATTACACCAAAAAGAGGTTGTGACAATTTCGTGTTCAAGGAAAAACATTTAGGTACAAGGATAAAGTCACAGGTGTGTACTATGATAGGGAAAGGCCATGTAAAAACTGTTGCTTTGAACTTATAATGAGCTTATTATAATGAAACACTGCTTTGAACTTAATATCAACATCTTTCTGTAACTCCCATTTTGTGTAACATTTTATCTATTAGGTAATTTTCTAAAGAAATTTTTGTCTAAGAAGGAATAAAAAGACCATAGAAAAGAAAGTTGTTTGAATGGTTTGGCTTAGGGAGTTTGTTCCATCTACCCATCCTTCCATCCAAATGTATGTCTGTTTGTCTATATGTTTGTGTGTAGGTATATGTGTATATATTGTAGCAATTATTTTAATAAAGTGGCTACCAGTTAAGCCAACTGGCTCTGCTGTGGCGGCTCTGCCGAGCTCAGCTGCCATGTTGCATGGCCTCCACAGCTAGAAATGACCAGCCAGAAACACCAGCCCTGCCACCCACAAGACGCCAGCATGGGAGATGGCTCTGCCAATCTTCCACACTGTCTCTGCAAGACTGGGCACTGCCCAGACCATCCCACCAACCATGTGGGCTCGGTACAAATGACACTCTAAGGCTTAGATTATCCAAAGGCTTATATATTTAGTAATGATCAATAACAAGATGCCCTTACAATCAGAGATGTAACCCAATACCCAACCTAGATATACCAACTACCTTTGACTGCTACAGACAAGCGAACATCAGCCTCCATGTCCCCCTCTCATTCTCCATCTCTCCCTTAGCTCCTCCTCTTCCTTTTCCTTTTCCTCTCCTTTCTCCTCCCACCTTAGCTCCCCCTACATGTATATATGTAAACATGCATGCATACTTGTGGAGTTGATTTTGACAGACAGTCAGGCCTGGCCAGAGTGTGAGTATATGAATGTTTGAATGTATATGTATCTGTGCATATTTGCCTGTATAAAGCATCTTAATTCTTTTCCTTTCCTTCCTCTCTGGTTCACAAAGAGTTAACCAGTTTAGCCAGAAAGCCTTCTGGCTGATTCACCAGAGAAAGGAGCACCAGCAATACATCTTTCACTTAATTTCCTGCTGCTAAACAGTATGTGTTTACTGCCAGATAGTAGCACTCATTAAAACACAAGTAATAAAGACTTAAGAAAGAGTTAAGCTATTAGTGCTTAATGAGGCACAGAACAGTGAGAGAGCGCTAACTTCTTAGCACAGAACAGTAAGAGTTAAGCATAAAGAGTTAAATAAAGCACAGAGTTATAATGTTTAATAATACACAGAGTTAAAGAGAACGAAGCCAGCATTTTTAAACTATAGAATAAGCAAGAAAGTTTTTAGAATCTTTTAGAAGGTATCAGCAAGCATTCAGTATAGAGAGCTAGAAGGCCAGAGACCATCAGTCTTTAAAACTGTGTTTTCGGGCTGGAGAGATGGTTCAGTGGTTAAGAGTATTGACTGCTCTTCCAGAGGTCCTGAGTTCAATTCCCAGCAACCACATGGTGGCTCACAACCATCTGTAATGGGATCCAATGCCCTCTTCTGGTGTGTCAGAAGACAGCAACAGTGTACTCATATACATAAAATAAATAAATCTTTAAAAAAAAAAACACACAAAAAAAACTGTGTTTGCAGACTATCAGTCTTTAAAGCAATGTCCGACACTGTATACCCATGCCAGGATGGGCAGGCTCCTAGCAATTTGGAGGCACTATTTGTAGCTTCAACCATGTGGCTCTGGCTTTATAGTCAAGAGGAGAAGACTACTGGAACAATTGATGCTGGTTAGCTGGAGCTAAGAAATTAGTGGTGATTAAGAAGAGACCAGCATCACCGAGGTGAAAGCTGGGAAGCGTTTTCTGAGAGCACAAAGACGCTGTGTTCCAGAAATAGCCAAGGTTGTAGCTTGTGCTGCGCTCGACTTGGTAATGTGTAAGAGCCACCCAGGTGGTACTATTTTGAAGGCATGAAGGGGTCATGGAGAGCAGCTGACATTTGGCACTGTGAGAGGCCAGGGAAGGCCATTGGTGAAGATGCAGCCTCAGTTGAAATTAATGTCTCAGGACTAAAGGGGTCATGCAAAGAAGTTGGGGCTTGGCCCCATGAAGGGAGCCTATGAGAGGCTATTGGTGAAACCTAGTTGCAGCAGAAGACCCCAGTGTATTGGAGATGCCAGTACCATGGGAGGATCACTTAAGAACAGCAGCAGCAGTGGAGTGGAGTCAACCAGAGCCTAGAGGGCAGAGCTGGAGAAGTGACGCCAGCCCTTTGGAGGAGCCCAGAATATCATATGTAGATCCCAGACACTGGAAAAGGAACCGTGAAGTTCAAGTCCATTTGGAGACATCAAGATGTTCAAGATGCCAGAGCCATGGATACCTGCCAAGGAAAGCGGCTACAGGAAGTGGAACCAGCCCAGCAGAAAGAAGTTTGTTGCAGTCAACAAAGGTGAAAGAGGAGTTGGAAATCTGAAGACCACTTTGACATCAGATATGGAGAATAAGAGTTTGGAGTTTGCCCCACTGATTTCCTGTTTTGCTTTGGGGAATTACAGGTAAGTGATTGGATGAATCTCAAAAGAAGCTTTGAACTTTAGACTTTTAACATTGTTGCGACTGCTATAGACTTTGGGGACTGTGGAAAATGGACTAAATGTATTTTTTTATTATGCTATGGCTAGGTAAGGCCTGTTTGAACAAGCCCAGGGGTGTGGGCCAGGGAGTGGGATGTGGTGGTTTACATAGGCTTGGCCCAGGGAGTGGCGCTATTTGGAGGAATATTATGTGGCCTTGTTGGAGGAAGTGTGTCACTGTGGGTGTGAGCTTTAAGACCCTCCTCTTAACCATGTGGGAGCCAGTCTTCTCCTAGGGGCCTTCAGATGAAGATGTAGAACTCTCAGCTCCTCCTGCACTATGCCTGCCTGGACTCAGCCATATTTCTGCCTTGATGATAATGGACTGAACCTGTAAGCTAGTCCTAATTAAATGTTGTCCATATAAGAGTTGCCTTGGTCATGGTGTCTGCTCACAGCAGTAAAGCTCTAAGACATTGTTATATTTCCAACTCTTTGTGTGTCCCTCAACCCTGTAGCACAAAAACCACACTCAAGTCTCACACACAGGCAAATGTTCATTTTGGCATGGAGAGCCCTGGGGCATGAAGTCCGGGCTGGAGTAAGGCAGGCCCTGGTTCAAGTCCTAGCACAGACTGCTGTCTCAGTGCTGTCTGGGGATTCTGACTGCCATCTGTCCACCTGCTGGGAGCACTCGTGAAAGTCCCCGTTTCTCTCTGGGCTTCTGTTCCAATCTCCATCACATGGGAATAATGGATCTCTCTGTGAAAGGTGATCGTGACATTAAGTGTGCAAGAACTGTAGAAGGCATGCATCTAGCACATGCTGAAGTGATTCACGTATGTAAGTGCATGTAGGTGCTTCGTGTATATAAGTACAGAAGGGGCTCAACTATCTCATACATTTGCGTCTTCGTGGCTGCTTCAGGAACTTACTTGACTTTGTGGCCAAGTAAGAACAGAAGGGCCCACCTTCTAGCACCCACAGATCTCTTCAGGGGTCCTGTTCTGGTGAGACCCAGAATCCTTCTGTATCCATCTCCTCAGGTCTAAGCTTCATCTTGGAGCCCACTTGCCCATCTTACCTTCCCATGCTGAGTCTATCCCCTCCCTGGTTTAAAGTCTTTTTCAAAACTGATAGTCAAATTCTCTATGCTTAGGGGACATCAAAATGCAGAGAGAGAGAGAGAGAGAGAGAGAGAGAGAGAGAGAGAGAGAGAGAGAGAGAGAATGAATGAGAATGGGCTGGAGAGAGTGGGAGCATGAAAGCTGGTAGGGAACAGATTCTTTGTTTACCTATTTCCAGCACAACCAGAAGCTCTGGGTGCAGCAAGAGGCATGGGCTGGGTCTTTGACAGTTTTCTTTGGGTAGGATCCTTGACAAGGACCGGAGAGTACCTACCTAGGTGGAGTCATACAAAATGTCAAGCCAGAGGATTACTCCAAAAATTACTTACTTTGTATGGGCATGTGCATTTTCTTGTACACATGTGTGGGGTGCATGTATGTAGATGTGTGGTTCTGGAAGCCAGAAGACACCTCGAGTGTTGGGCGCTACCTACCTGTGTTTTGTTTGTTTGTTCTGGTTTAGTTTTGGAGATAGGATCTCTGGCTGGCCTGGATTTAACTTGTAAGCTGGACTGGTGAATGAGCCAGTCCCAGAGATCCTCCTGTCTCCACCTCCCCGAGATAGGATTACAAGCGTTTTCCCACGGGTTCTGGATATGAACTCAAATTCTCAAAACTTTACCAAATGAGGCATCTTCATTCCTGGGAGCCCTTGTCCAGCATGCAACCTCAAATTTCTCAGCTCCTCGCCTACACTAGATCCGAACCATAGCACTGGAGCCTGCGTGCAGAGCACGGTCCCGGGAAGAGCTGAGATGTCAAGCACTCAGATCAAGAGTAGCGCGTGCGTGCTGAGAAAAGAGGCAAGGAGCTGAGATAATGACTCTCGGAACAGGTGTCAGGATGCCCGCCAAGGGGGCGAGTCAGGTGCCCTGAGGCTACCCGGTTCCTGCGACCTTTGGCAGCACTTGGCCTCTCGCCTGGGAAAGCTGCCTCGCCCCCCCCCGAAGTTCTGCTCTCCGATTGGTCCATGCTCCCGTCCGTCGTGCCGCCTCGACCAATAGAACCGGCGAGGCACCGGAAGCCGGAACCGGAAGTGCAGCAGGGGCAGCTCTCCGGTGGCGTCTCCCGTTAGCAGCTGTTACGGGCTGTCATGAGAGGCTTCGGGCCAGGCTTGAGGTCTGGGCGCCTGCTCCCATTGCGGTACCCGCCGCGGCCTCCGGGGCCTCGGGGACCTAGGCTGTGCAGCGTGCTCACGGCTAGCGCCATGGACGAGCTGCTGCGGCGAGCCGTGCCACCCACGCCGGCCTATGAACTGCGCGAGAAGACGCCGGCGCCCGCCGAGAGCCAGTGCGCCGACTTCGTGAGCTTCTACGGCGGCCTGGCCGAGGCGTCCCAGCGCGCGGAGCTGCTCGGCCGCCTGGCTCAGGGCTTCGGCGTGGACCACGGCCAAGTGGCCGAGCAGAGCGCCGGAGTGCTGCAGGTGCGCCAGCAGTCGCGCGAGGCGGCCGTCCTGCTGCAGGCGGAGGACCGGCTGCGCTACGCGCTCGTGCCGCGGTACCGTGGCCTCTTCCACCACATCAGCCAGCTGGACGGCGGCGTGCGCTTCTTGGTGCAGCTGCGGGCCGATCTGCTGGAGGCGCAGGCCCTCAAACTGGTGGAGGGGCCGCACGTCCGGGTAAGGCCCCGCCCGGGCCACCGCGACCCCGGGGCCACCGCCCCGGGGGCCCTGCCCCATCCCACTTCCCAGGCCCTTATCCAAGCCCCTGCAGCCCTCCAGCCCCACCTCACCGGCCTCAGGTACACAGTGCTTACTGCGCGGTTTATGGCACTATCCTCGGGGTCACTGTCAGGTGTGGCGCCCATTGCGCTTACCCCGAAATAGCTCTGGTTTTAACTGAGCTGTACTTGAACAAGGATGGAACATGGCACTGGGCAAAGTTTGCACACCTCCCGCGAGCGCGGCATTGCCCTAACAGGTTATACGAAATGCACACACATGGCTAGAAGCGAAGGTCACCACCGTCTGGGTCTCTAAAGTCTCCAGCCCTCTTTTTTGCATTCTGACTCTCTAGACAAGAGATTTGATTCCAAATCCAGCCCCAGACGCAGTGGTTCTGAGTTTACTTTTTACTACTTGTGCTAGTCGGCAGCATACCCAGTGATGTCACTCAGCGTGCAGATAGCCGAGGTCTACATGGCTGTGACCAAAAAAAGATTGTCTAGCACTGCTGCCAGCCATTAATATTCGATAAAGGGGGACACCGGTCCTGAGTTTGGTGGACATGATACCACCATTTCAGAAGTCCCCCGCATTCAAAGCCTCATCTACTTTTTCAAACTCAGTGGTGTGATTACATCCTGCCCTGTTTGAGAACTCTAAAACAGGCACGGCCATTCCGTCCTTTTCGTCGTCAACACTATCTCCTTTATGGTGAAGGACATCTCATGCTGAGGTGATAACTGTCCAAGGCCTCAGATACACATCCCTGATCCAGGCTCCTTTGCAATGCCCACCACCATGCTATGCGAGGGTTTTGCTGACTTTCTTCTCATTTTGGTTGCTTAGCCTTGGGTATAGTTAAGGGATTAGTATGAGCAACAGGCAACATCCCATATGACCAGATTTTCCAAGATACCTCATTCATTTCTGAGGCTAAGTGTTACCCCAGAGCTGTAAGCTGTCATCCATACAAGTTTCCGACTGGGGAGCCTGAGGTGTTCATTGGATGTTGCAAAATCTGTCTTAGTTTCTGTGGCACCTCTTTCCAGGCTCTGAGGATGTCTGAGTGGCTGCTCCCTTGTATTCTGAGATGTGGAATGTCCAAAATGTCCCAACAACTATACAGCTGGTTCTTTGAAAACTGGAACTTTGTCCTAAATCTCCTGCATGGTAAAATGATGCCGAGTCCTGGAGATGGGCTCCAGAGAGGCATATGTTTTTGAGGTCAGACTGCTCCATGCTTGACCCCAGGGTTCAGAACTAGAAAAGAGGTCAGGAAGGGCCTGAAAGACTCACGACCAGTCACAAAAGCAAAAACCAGCAGCTCCTGGATAGCTTCTAATGCCCCATCCAGTTCCAGATTGTTTGATTCTGGAAGTTCTTTTTCCAACCAGAGTTCTGGGTGGCTCGTCATGGTCACTGACACTCGAACACTGAGTCTGACTTTGGTGACGAGCTCCCATCTGGCAATCAGAAGCAAGTCATGCCTAGACGTGCATACAGGCTCCCTTGCCTTTTAGCTTGGCTGTCCTTCACGTAAGGGAGAAAGGCAGACACTACCAACTGCTGGCCCCAAGTCATGAGTGATCTTAAACAGATTTGTCTGCAAAGGAGGACTAGCCACAGCCTGACCAATGTCCTTCCACACGATGCTGACAGTGGAGGCCTTGTTTACTTCTCTACCCAGATCTTAGGCTAACTACCATGTTTAACTTACTGTACACAGTTAAGCCTGTCAATTGTTTTGTGTTTCACGTGATTTTATAACATTCATCAGTTAAGTCATTTTGAAAATAGAGGTCTTAGTCCTTTCCCTAGCATTTGTCAGTCAGGATTTGGTATTGTTACCTATCACTAGAAGAGCTGACATCTGGGTATGTACATGCATGTGCTCATGTGTGTGCGGAGGGCAGAGGTCAACCTTGAGTACCATCCTCAGAAGCTGTCTACCTTTTTTTTTTTTTTTTTTTTTTTTTTTTTTTGAGGCAGGGTCTCTCACTGAGACTTGGAACTCACCAGTTAGATTAGGCAGACTGCTCAGTAAGCCCCAGAAATAGTCCTGTCCCACCTTACCAGTGCCAGCTAACAAAGTGCACCACTATGTGGCCTTTTAAAGAGTATGTACCAGTGTTGTGCTTGCATGTATACAGATGCATACAGTGCCTGCAAAGGCCAGAAGAGAGCTTCCGATCCCCTGGAACTGGAATTACAACCAGTTGAAAGCTGCCCTGTGGATGCTGGCACGCAAACTCAGTTCCCCTGCAAGATCAGTCTGCTCTTAACCTTTGAACCATATCTCTGGCAAATTCAGAAGGGTTCAAATTCAGGAAAGTTCTTATTAACTGACTGTGTTATCTCCTCAGCTCTTCACAGTCCCTTTTCAAAGACCATGTTTAGACCATGTTTTAGGATCACAGCACACATGAGTATAAGGTACAGACCTCCCCCCACAAGTCTCCTCTGCCCTATACAGGCACAGACTCCCCATTATTAGCATACCAAGCAGGTACCACTGTTAGGTGTCCTGTGATTTTAGTGTGCAGGCACCTGTATTCACAGGGCTGCTCAGGTGAGGACAAAACTACCACCAGTTTTGCTCACAAGGCTTTAGAGCTGACTGTGTAGACCCCTAGGGCCTTGTTTGTTTGTTTGTTTGTTTGTTTGTTTGAGACAGGGTTTCTCTATGTAGCCCTGGCTATCCTGGAACTAACTTTGTAAGCCAGGCTGACCTCAAGCTGAGAGATCTGCCTGCCTCTGCCTCCAGAGTGGTGGAGTTAAAGGCATGTGCCACTGCTACCTAACTCCCAGGACCTTAAATGCTGTGGTGTTTTTGGAAGTGTCCCAGTTTGCTTTCCTTTGCTGTGACAGAACTTTCTGACCAAAGCAACTTAAGGAGAAAAGTGTTTATTTGGCTTACAGATTACAGACCATCATGGAGGGAAGCCAAGGCAGGATCCTGGATCCAGGAACTGAAGCAGAGACCATGGAGGGATGCTGCTTACTGACTCGGCTACCTTTGTTAATACTACCCAGGTCCAAACAAGAGGTAGCACCATCCACATTGGATTGGACCCTCCTGAGTCAATTATCAGTCCAGAAAACGCCTCCCTCAGGCAGGAGGAGTGCCTCAGTGGAGTTTCCTTCTTCCAAATTGTGTCAGCTTGACAACTGAAGTGAAATAGGACAGGAATGTGCTCACTGTTCAGTGTCCCCAGATCTCAGAGCTACAGGTTGACAGGTAGCCTGACCACCACCCCCCAAGTATTGTCTGGATACTTGGTTTCTGAGCTTGATCCTGAGGTCTCCCATCATGGATTCATGTCTCTGTGTTTTGAGCCCTGGGTGTTGCCATCAAGTGTAACAAATGGCACCCCCCAAACACATGCCGATTCCATGTGTTTCCCAGGACAGAGTAGAAGACGTTCTGAGTGAAGAGATAAGTCTATTCTAGCCATTTGTCTGCTGTGGCGTGGTTGAGATGATGTTTCCATGGGATTCTTGGGCTGTACCATTGAGGTGAGCTGTTCACTGATGCTGGTCTCAGGGAAGTTCCAGGTCAGCTACATAGTAAGAAGCCAGCCTGAGCTACATAAGACCTTGTTTCAAAACACCAAAATGGCACCCCATAGAAAAGAGAACATGAATGGATTATTCAGTATGGGGACTAATATAAAATCCTAACAGCAATGTTACTGTGCCAGGAAAAGCTCCCCTTGGTTACAAGTTAAACAGTGTTGTTTAAAGAAAAATTACCTGCCGAGTTTGAAGGCTTTTTGCTGTGCTTGGCTTGGTGATCTTTCTGGAGATGGGCACTGAGGGCTTTGGGCTTAAAGAGGCACCAGTTCCCATCTGAGCCATCAATGGGGCTTGGGCTCCTGTATGTAGTTTCATCTCTAATATACCCTTTGGTGACCAGGGAGCGGTGTACAAGGTAATACTCAATGCCAGCCAAACAGGGACTCCTAGCAGGAGCTGAGTCTTCAACAGAGGACGATAGCCAGGTTTTGTTCCACCCCTGCATGGTGGCACCTGCCTGAGGCTGTATCTTTGGGTGTATGGGATGGTGCCAAAGGAAGTATCCATTGGGTAGAGTTGGTAGGTTTTGGGGTTTTCTCCACACACTTGCAGCAGCCCATGTGGTTATCAATTACATTCCTTATAGGTAAAAATGCAGTGAAGGGAAGTGTTTAGCAGGTGCAGGCACCAGACCAACGTTGGCGGTTAGAACCCCAGAAGGACTCTGGACAGACAAGTTGGGCATAAGATTCATAGTAAAATTGGAGGTAGTGACCCTCGCCAGCATGCGAGCCAGAGGAGGAAGGAGACTGCCCACCTTCCCACACACAGCCACCATGCTTGGTGCTTGGACAGCCTTTCTGCCTGTTAGCCAGTAGGGTACCTCTTGAGAGCTCTAGCAGTTCTGTGCTGTAAGAAGTTCTATATTAGTTTTGTGCTTTTCTGTGTTAAACCAAAGGTTTTGTTGTTGTTTTGTTTTGTGATAGGGACAGAGATTCCAGTATATCAAGCACCCCTCTCCCGCCCCATGGCCCCGTGAGCTCGAAGGATACCTCTCTGGCTCACCCTTCTTCCCTGGCAGTCACTTCACCTCCCTCCCAGCTCTGGGCTTCTATGCAAGGCAAATCATACTCCAGAGAGGCCACTCTAGAGAGCCAAGCATCTCAGAAGATGCTTTCCATAAAGAAAAGAGCAGCCTCCGTGAGCACTGGGGTTGAATGCACCAAGCAGGCACAGGAGGAAGGCTGACAGTCTAGCAGGGCTCTTGGGGCTCCCAGGCTCCTCTGCTTCTGCTGTGGCTCATAACTGCTGTGTTAGTGAACAGAAAGTACAAAAGATTGTGTTGCTTATTGTCTGTAACCAGGTGATCTGGCCACTTGCCGTGGTCACTTCCCACCGGAACAGCTGTTATAGAACTAGACTTCTCACCTTTAGCCCACATTCCCTACTCTGGTGTCCAACATCACATGTCGCAGCTGTCAGCAGCCCAAAATAGAAGAGGCTTCCAGAGGAGAGGTGTCATCAATGCAGCCAGGGTTCCTGGCTTTTTCCTGCTGTGAGTGTCGCTCATCACACCTGCACAGCCAGCCTGTTCTAGCCCCACAGTGAGGCAGGCGCACAGAGGCAGATCCACAAGCCCCGGAGACTGGGGATGTGTTTGCATTTTAACTAGGGGTAGAGTTAGTGATTCTTAGTTTATGCTTTAAAAATTGAGAGGATCTTAAGACCATGAAGAACTCTCAGAGTATGTAAGGACTTGGTTTGGTTTGGAGACAGGATCTCACTCTGTAGACCAGGCTGGCCTCAAACTGACAGAGACCAAGCTGCTTAAATGCAACTAAATGCTTGCTAAATGCAAGCATCAAAGGTGTGTATCACCTCCAGAACCAACCTTTAAAAAACAAATCATTGTGTATATGTTGTGAGTGCAAATGCACACACCATCAGAAGACAGCCATGGGTATCGGCCCTTGGCTTCCAACTTGCATAAGATAAGTCTGTTGTTCACTACTGTAAATGCGACAGGCCTGCAGGTCCCAGGTACCATCTTGACTCCACCTCGTACCTCTCCTTAGGAGTGCTATGACTGCAGGCACATAGGCCACGTGTCCAGCTTCCACTCGGGTTCTGGAGATCCACTCAGGTCCTCGTACTTGTGGGTGGAGGGTGCTTTATCTGTTGAGCCATCTCTCAGCCAGACCATGAGATTTCATTTAAAAAACAGACAAAAACCTGTCCCGTGTGCCAGTCTCCTGTTCCAGTCACCATTCTCAGCACCTTTCTCCTTCCTGGGTGTCAGCGTGTCAGCCTTGACTAAGGTAGACTTCGCTCTACAGAACCTTTCACTGAGGAGGGAGATGAGATTGGGAGCCTGCCCAGCTTCCACCCAGCACTTTTCCAGCCTTGCCTTCTGTCCCGAGCAGCTCCGTTGAGTTCTCATGCAGCCTGCATGCAGTCACTCCCAGCTGTTTTCACAGTCTCCCATGGGCCTGAGAGCTGTGGGCAGTCCTACCATTCAAAACACCCTTCTTGGTTAAAGCAGGTCCTCTGTCCTGGGTTTGTACTCTCCACCCAGTGAAGCCACACAGGGCAACACTGTGCCTCCTCTGGTCCTGGTACTTAACTACATGAATGAAAATGTCATTTGTATGTAAGTGCTCTTCTGTAGAGCCACTACCCACTCCTTGCCTGCAGCTGCTGCCTAGTCACCTAGATGGGAGACTTCTTACCTTTTATCCAGAGTTAAGACGCAGCGGTGGTGGCACACACCTTTAATCCCAGCACTTGGGAGGCAGAGGCAGGCGGATTTCTGAGTTCGAGGCCAGCCTGGTCTACAGAGTGAGTTCCAGGACAGCCAGAGAAACCCTGTATCCAAAAAAAAAAACCAAAAAAGAGTTAAGATGCATTGTAAAGTTTTCCTAGCTGTGATAAAACTAATCTTCATAGATGCAAATCACACCTGTATTGAGCCTTACAGGGTATGGGAAAGGTCACCTTGGTGCTAGCTGCCCCAGGATGTTTACCATTCTGTCTGTCAGAGTAGAATTTACCTGTGAGTAATAGGCCCAGAGTACCGAGGTCTGTATAGCAAGAAGTCAGTCACTCAGGGCAAAGTCTGGGAGGAAGCAGCCCCGGGCTGGCCTGGTATCCTGAACTGGGGGCTTACTATTAGGCCCTGAAAACTGTCACAGTCATCACCTGGTCCAAAGTGTCTGCTCCAAAGTCATCCATCCTAGTAACTCAACTCAGAGTGGAAGAGACGAGAAAAGGGTCAGCAAAAGCCATGTCCCCAATGTCGTTTAAGGCTCCCAACGCCATTTCAGGACTGCTCTGCATAGAGCTGATTGGCTGAAGTCAGGCACATGATCACTGCCATATGCAGTACAGACTTGATTCTACAGCCATGAGCCTAGCTGGATGTGGACTACAGGACATCGGGATATGGAAGTATGTGTCTTGGAGTGGTTAGATGGACTACTGGGTGGACACCTGCTTCTCTGAGGCCTGCCTTCCTCTCTTGCCTAGGAAATGAATGGAGTGCTTAAGAGCATGTTGTCCGAGTGGTTCTCCTCGGGCTTCCTGAACTTGGAGCGGGTTACCTGGCACTCACCCTGTGAGGTGCTTCAGAAGATCAGTGAGTGAGTATGGCAGCTGTCACCAACATGGCTTTGTCACCTGATACTTGAACACACTGAATGTGTAGGTGCTGGGCTATTATCACAGGAAGGGTAGAGATTGGGGTGTACACCAGGAAGACCCTAACCAGTCTATTAGTTACCTAAGGTCTTACACCCTGTCATTTAAAGCAAATGGCCCCATCACCAAAACTGTAGGGACTAGTTAGAGCGAGCATTGGCATGAGTGAGTGGTCAGTGCTCTCTCATCCAGTTGTAATGCTCTCAGCATAATCAGAGCCTGCCCAAGGGTTCAGAGCAGCGCCTGCCCTGTCGTCCTGCCCACATCCCATCCTGGCCCACAGAGTCGAAGGCTGGAAAGCATCCTGGGATGGAAACCTTGCCAGTGTCTACTGTTCCTCTCCACGCTGGCAGCAGGAGTGTGTGGGATGAGGCTCGAGACTGTAACCACTAGTGTCGGCAGCATGGATGTCTGCTTTCAAACTGTAGGGACCCAAAGACACTGATTGGTGACAGAACATTCCAGGAAGCTTGCATGAAACTGATGCATATGTGCACCTGAGAGCCCCACCAAGTCCTCGAAAACAAGTGTTGAATTGGGCAGCACATGCCTGTGATCCCAGTATTTGGAAGGCTGAGGCAGGAGGATCATCAAAAGTTCAAGGTCAGCCTAAGTTATAGCATCAGACTAGCCAGGACTGTAGAGCAAAAACCTGTCTCGGAACAGACAGATGAGAGTTAGGATGCAGAACAGCCATCGCTAATGTGGATAGGAATGAGCACTTGTCGGTTTGTAGTTCTCCATCTGTTTCATCTCTGCATTGCTTGCTCAGGTGTGAGGCTGTGCACCCTGTGAAGAACTGGATGGACATGAAGCGGCGTGTGGGGCCGTACCGGAGATGTTACTTCTTCTCCCACTGCTCCACCCCCGGGGAACCCCTGGTGGTTCTGCATGTCGCTCTGACTGGTGACATTCCCAACAACATCCAGGTACTTAGGAGTGGTCCTTTGAGGACAACATGGGCCTATCATTGTGGGGTGCATGGGTGCATGCGTGTGTACATGCGTGCACACCTACATATGGAACAGTGAGTGTGTGGAAGTCAGAGGACAGCTTGTGAGGTTTGAGTCTCTCCTTCTACATGGGTCCTAGGGATTGAATTCAGGTCATAGGGTTTGGCAGCAAGTGCCTTTACCCGCTGAGCCTCTGACCCACTGTCTTTTTTTTTTTTTTTTTTTTTTTTTTTTTTTTTTTTTTTTTTTTGGTGTTTTGTTTGTTTGTTTTCAAATAGGCCTCATTATGTAGCCCTGGCTACCCTGAAACTTATGTAGACCAGGCTAGCTTTGAACTCACAGAGATCTGCCTGCTTCTGCCTCCCAAGTGCTGGGATTAAAGTCCAAAGTAACCATGCCCAGCTTCTAAGTGTATTTTAGTTGGTGGGGGTTTTTTTTAGTGTAATTTTATCTCTTTTTAAGAGAGTCTGCTTTAACCTCTCAGGGATACTTGGGCTGTGTAGGTAAAATCTCCTGGTGTGTAGTTAAAGACAAGCACTCTCCTGCCTGGAGATTTTGTATTGAGAAGAGCTGATGTTTATAAACAGGACCCTGTGTGATGGAAGAGGGAGGCAGGGCACGTGTGCTGTGGCATTTGAGAGGCAGCTTGACAGCTGAGCGATGGACTTGATTCCCTGTGCTGCTGCTGCTGCTGCTGCAGACTGGGAGCTGATGAGGAGCCGAAGTCGTGAGGACTTGACCGGCCCCTTCCTGTGGAAGCTGGTCCCTGCAGGCTTCCGGCAGGAAGGTATGGACAAGCATGGACACTTGGGCCAGTGGGCCAGTGGCCACTCTACATGACCTACAGGCAGATGAGTGGAGTGAGGAGAGAGAGAGGAGAGTTCCTGGAGAGGGGTTTGTTCAGTGCTGGAAGATGTGGGGAGGAGTGGCGGTCTGGATGGGCACGACAGAGGTAAATGATAATGAGGCCTCATGAGATAGGCTCCCCAGCCTCAGCTCCCCAGCTGAGGAGCTCAGAGGATGGGCATCAGGCAGATTGATACTTGTTCTTGATGAGCAGAGACAAAGTCCCTCTAAGTTGTCCTGTGTAAAGGAGTCAGCAGGCCACCGAGCTGGCATGGGACCAGCGTTGCTGGTGCTTCTTTTGGGGCAGATTGGCATGTGTGTTAAAGTGCAGGATGTATTTCTTTTTATCTGAAAACTTGGCTCTTGAGGGTATTTCCAGCCCTGAGAACCCAAATGGTCATGCATGCAGCTCATGTGTAGAACTGGAAGGCAACACCCACATGTGCGTGGCCTTCAGAGAGGAGCTCCAGGAATCCTGACCTGCACAGCCTATGTACTGGAATGTCACTGTGGGTTTAGGTTTTGCATGGAAGGCCAACCTTGATTTCTGGAGGATTGGACTCCAAGCTCCAGAAGCACGTGTGTGGCACAGCCTCGTTTGTGATCGTCATAGCACATGTTGAGCCTGTTCCATGCTCTTCAGGCCACAGAACACCTTAGTAGTAGGTCTCATCTTAGGCAGCGCTGAAGCTGAAGGGGCCTCAGTCACTTGCCTGTGACTTTAGAACAGAACACAGTACAGAAGGAGGGTGCCATCAGGGGCTCGGGGCCGAGCAGCCCTGCTCCAGGGATCACAGGCTGGCAGGCAAGTGGTATAAACCTGTTTGTTCATCCAAGACAAGCTGTGCCTGCTTCAGCAGCAAGAGTATCACCTGCTAGTCCAGTGTCAGGGTCTAGCCTCGACACAGGATTTGTATTCTCACCTGGAAGCAGGGATATCTGGAAGGTGCTTAAGAAACACACATAGACAACATTTTCGGGTACAAGCTGACAGACAAGTTTCAAGGCTTGAGGTTATTCTGTATCTCTTCCTCCCCTCCCCCCTCAGCTAGAGACTTGCGCACTTTCACTCTCTCCATGGGCTAGAGGTTGTGTTCTCTCGTTCACTCCCTCTCACGCACACTCTTCTACACCTCCATGTGCTCTCCTTTTACTCACACACCTCACACACATACACCTCACACACACCTCACACACATACACCTCACACACACTTGACACACACCTCACACACACACTTGACACACACCTCACACACATACACCTCACACACACTCTTCACACATACCTCACACACATACACGTCACACACACTTGACACACACCTCACACACATACACCTCACACTCTTCACACATACCTCACACACACACACACCTCACACACACTTCACACACACACTCTTCACACACACCTCACACACACACTCTTTACACCTCACACACACACACTTGACACATCTCACACACATACACCTCACACAACTCACATACCTCGCACACACACCTCATACACATACACTCTTCACACACACCTCACACACACACCTCACACACACACCTGACACTTACACTTGACACATACACTTGACACATACCTCACACACTCACACACCTCACACACCTCACACACACTCCTCACATTCTTTCTTGTCTTTAACTTGCCCCAGTCTTTTATTGTTATTCCAAAAGCAGGTAGGAAAAAACAAACATTGTATAATCATTACCAGATCAACTTCAGAACAATACCTACATCTCACAGAGAATTAAAAATTACAATTATCCTCCAACGTTTTAAGCTTCCCCTATTTCCCTTCAGAACAATACCTACATCTCACAGAGATTTAAGAATTACAATTATCCTCCAAAGTTTTAAGCTTACCCTATTTCCCTTCAGAACAATACCTACATCTCACAGAGATTTAAGAATTACAATTATCCTCCAAAGTTTTAAGCTTACCCTATTTCCAGGCCCATGACCAAAATAATAATTGTAAAATTATCATCATTTAAACTCTAACTTTTGACTTATTTATACTTCAGGGCTCAAAGGTCTGAGGTCAGCTATATGTTATTTTCCTGTAAAGCTCTAATGATAAATGACATGGACAAAGCTGTCAGGCAGTGGCCAAAAAGAGTCACGTTAACCCTTGACTCAGCAGTTCTGCTAGCTTCTGCTTCTGTGCACTGCACACAATGACTCAATAGCTTTTCCCTTTCTAAATTAAAGCATCCCGTGTTTGTGTTCTCTTATTCCATGGTTGTGTCTCTTACACAAATACTTTTCATAGTTTTAGTAAATTCTTTTACTTTTTAGTAATGGGCCCTGTATGAATCTAACAGTACATGGTTCTGTTTCATTTTCTAATAATCCCTTTAAACTTTCTTTTCAAGTTAAACATTAATCAGACACTACCATTGTGCAGTTATCACATTGTTTCTAAGATGAGAGCACACAGCACGCACCTGGGCCATTGGGAGGGACTGTGCTGTGCCCCTGTACCTCAATTTTTGATTAAGAATGATTACATCAAGGAACATCTAGTTTCACAGAATTTACCAGAACAAAAGGAGAAAGAAATAGAAAGTCAGATATAATAAAATAATTATGCACACCAAGGCCAACTGAAAAGCAGTCACACACAAATGAAACCTATCCAGCTGTTGTCCAGGGCTAAGGTCAGGAGAAATGGGAACACTTTTACAAATGAGCTGCCTGCAGGCTTCTGACATGTCACCAGGCCTGCTGCATGTAGTTCCTTATTTCTGATGGCAGGTCTCCTAGAAAGATGTGTCTCCTACCTCTCAGGGACCCATAAGCCATCTATGTCATGGTATGCTGTCCCCAGTAGTCCAGTGTCATGAAATGATCTTCAGAGTATCAGCTTAAAACTCTGTAGTGACCTGGGCAGTGGTGGCATGCTCCTTTAATTCCAGCACTCGTGAAGCAGAAACAACAGAGGTCTGTGAGTTCAAGTCCAGCCTGGTCTACAGAGAGGGTTCCAGGACAGGGTGGGCTACACATGAAAACCCTGTCTCAAACAAAATAAAACAGGAAAGAAAAAGATACACCACACATTTAGTAAAAATTGGGAACCAATAAAGTTGATGCCACTAAGAGACTTCACACAGAAGTCAGTTCTTAGCTTGCTATGTGTAGGTGTCTGTGAATGTTTTTATTAGAAAAAATAAGGATAGCACATGAGGCTAAAGAGATGCATAGAAAGTCTTTTAGAGGGTGCAGTTTGAGAAAGAAAACTTATATGGACTGCCTGTGGCCTTCTGGAACAGAAGTACAAGCTGAGCAAGGGGGTAGATGACAGTGGGCAGAGGACCGGGCTCTTAAACAGAATTAAAGAAATCCCATGTAAGCCATTAGCCTTGACCAAGGCTCAGTGTGCAGAGCAGCTTACTCCAGCCGTGCCTGCGAAGACCAAAGGTGCTGCTGTTGAGCAGAGCCGGCATGGGCTCCAAATGGCAGGCAGAGTGAGAGGTGGTCACCTCCAGAGTTTTCAGAACAGATGGCTGAACCTGAGCCACCAAGAGAGCAGGAGCAGGGACTAAATTCTCCTGCAGTACTTTGGTGCCATGGTACTTGTGATTGTGACAGGGTGGCCGTCAGTGTGAACAGTGCACATGAGCCTGTCTGATGTCGCTGTCGGTGTTTTCCAGAGCATTGTGAAGGAGGGCCCTCCATCTGAGACAGAGGAGAGGAGCAGGATCACTGCGGCCATCTTCTACTCCATCAGCCTGACCCAGCAGGGCCTGCAGGGGGTGGAGCTCGGGACCTTCCTCATAAAGCGAGTGGTTAAGGAGCTGCAGGTGAGCACACTGGAGCGGCACCCCAGCCCTGAGGGTCATTGTCATGGTGGCAGGTGAGCCCCCACCTCTCTGGGCACACAGGATGAAGACCGGGGGGGGGTTGTTGGGGGGGGGGATCGGAAGGAAGGGAAGGAGCTAGAGCTAGAACCGCATCAGGTGCTGCTGGGCCAGGCCAGGAGCCAGAAGAGCAGCTGTGGGCACAGCATGGCGCTGGCTGTCAGTATGCATATGTTAGGAGGGTGTGAGCTGTGTGGAGACACTTTGCCTGGGTTTTGCCCTGCACTCCTTTCGCACACATCTGGGCACATGTTAGCATGGGCACCCATCACTCTCTGATGTGCCAGTCTATGTAATACAGATGACCGTCCTCCCCATCATGCTATGCCAGACCCTCCCTCCCTCCCCACAGCCTTCACAGCCTTGTGAGGGGAGTTTCCAGGTTAGACTAGGCAACATAAGGATCTGATTCCCTATTCTTTGCTGCCTGGGAGGGACACTAGTTAGGGTCTTAGTTAGGGTTTATTGCTGTTAAGAGACACAGTGACCACAACTCTAATAAAGGGAAACATTTAATTGAGGATGGCTTACAGTTCAGAGGTTCAGTCCATTACTGTCATGGTGGGAACTTGGTGGCATGTGGCAGGTACAGTGCTAGAGAAGAAGCTGAGATTTACATCTTGATCCACAGCGACATACTTCTTCCTACAAGGCCACAACTTCTAATAGTGCCACTCCTGGGCCAAGCCTTCAAACACGTGTGTCTATGGGCCATTCCTAGTCAGACCGTCATGGACACATCACATGTCCTAAGACAGAAAAGCTGCAGTTTGCCCTGGGCACAGCTCTGCCAGCAGCCTCATGGGGAGCAGGTGGCCACAGTGACGAGTCGTAACTCACTGCTGAGAGCGGCTCTGCCAGCTGCCCCCTCCGGCCTGTTGTTGTGCTCAGGCACAGTACATGGTGGCAGCCAGATGCTCCCTTGCTTGCGTTACTGGCTCAAAGTAGTGACTGGATTTGATCATGGAGAGAGGCGCCCTGTCACTGAGCTACAGCCACAGTTCCTGTCCCCGTTCTACCCATTTTAATGTTTTACTTTGAGATAGAGTCTCTCAAAGTTTTTCAGGCTTACAACCCTCTTCTCTCAGCTCCAAAGTGGCTGGGATGACAGGCATGTGCCAACCAGATTCAGAGAACTTGGTATTCTGGGAGTCTGCTCTATCACCATTCTAACTAACTCCATCCCCCAGAGAGAGTGAAAACACACCCTGTCTCTCTTTCGTCTGCTGATGGTGGTAAAGTGTGCTGAAGGGAGAGGAGACACAAGACAAGGAAGTCAGAGAGTGAGCCAGATCTAAGGTTCTGGGTGATCCACCCAAGACCGTTCATGGACAGAGCTAGAAGCTTGACCCAGAAGTCACCTGTGGCCACTTCCTGGTACTCATTTGTGAGCCAGAAAGTCCCTTCAAGTTCCCTCCTCTGAAAGCTGGCAGAAGCCAGTACCCTTCTGCACCAAGGGCTCAGTCACCAGGGTTTCCAGGCAGCACACTCAAGAGCCCCAAAGCCAGTGAGGAGACGGTGGGAAGCCACGGCCCATCTCTCTGTGCTGCTCTGTTGACTCTAGATGGTGAGTAGACCATGTATAGCAAAAGTCACATACAGCATGGAAAACACACCTCAGCTGTGGAGTAAAGGGAGAGGCCAAAGGCACCATGAGGTGCCAACTCAGCTGTGGTCTCACAGAGATGGGATTTTCCCATAGTGAACTTACTATGTGTATAGCCGAGGAGTGTGCATGCTTGAAGACCATCTGTGAGTTCTCTGTGTAATTTGTATAGCCCTGATTAAGCTGTGCCCTCTGGTAACACATTTTTGCCTGACCCTGATGTGCCCTCCACTGACCAGTCATGAGTCACTGGACATCTGTGTATCAAGCATCAGAAGCCGGCTCTCTGGTTATGAGCAAGCTGCCCACTGCTGACCACTGTTGTGGCGATGGTGTGGCTGGAGATACCAGTTATAGGCTGATGTTGGGGGTGCAAGATGCCTCCCGGCCTTGACAGTCGCCAGAGTCCTCATGAATGTGGTTTGAAGGAACATACAGCGATGCCGTCAGCTGGCCCTGCTGCCTGCAGCAGCACACATAGGCTGTGTTGGGAGTGTTCCCATGTGTCTCACCCCTCTGACCATGTGTTCTCTGCCTTCCCTCCTTCGCCTACCTGCTGTGCAGAAGGAGTTTCCTCATCTGGGGGCCTTTTCAAGCCTGTCACCTATACCTGGATTCACCAAGTGGCTGCTGGGTCTTCTGAATGTGCAGGGAAAGGAGCATGGGAGGAACGAGCTATTCACAGACTCAGAGTGCAAAGAAATCTCAGCGGTCACGGGTGACCCCGTTCATGAGAGCCTCAAGGGCTTCCTGAGCAGCGGTGAATGGGTGAAGTCAGAGAAGCTGGCGCAGGCACTGCAGGGGCCACTGATGAGGCTGTGTGCCTGGTACCTGTATGGTGAGAAGCACCGAGGCTATGCCCTCAACCCAGTGGCCAACTTCCATCTGCAGAATGGGGCTGTGATGTGGCGTATCAACTGGATGGCTGACAGCAGCCTCAAAGGCCTCACCAGCTCATGCGGCCTTATGGTCAACTACCGCTACTTCCTGGAGGAGACAGCCCCCAACAGCATCTCCTACCTGGGCTCCAAGAACATCAAAGCTTCTGAGCAGATCCTCAGCCTGGTAGCCCAGTTCCAGAACAACAGCAAACTCTAGGAACATCCATCCTTCCCAAAGCTTGGGCCCCTTCTCAGAAAGGAGGCTGTGTTCTGATAGGCCAGGTCTACTCACCACAGGAGCCTTCTCAGGGAAGCCACAGCTGTGCTGTGTCCTCTGACCTCAGCAGGCACTCAGGAGGTCACACCTCAGGTGTCACTGTGCTGGCCAACTTACTGCTGGTGGTATGGTACACGTGCCCTGGGGATGTCACTGTGCTTCTCCAGAAGCCCTTGCTGCTGTCCACAGCCTGTGCCTTCAGAAAGCTCTACAGATGCAACCACAGGCCGCCCAAAGCCCAGAGCTTTTGGAGTATGAAGAGACAGTCATGGTCTATTTGGGAGAGGGCTACGGTCTGAGCTGTGGCTGCTACCACAGCTTAAAACTCAGACTTGGGAGAGTTTGGGGCATGCACAGGGTATGCTCAGCACCCCAGGGCTGCTGCTGCTTGAGGCCAGAGTTGGTTTTAAATGAGATTCCAGTTCATAATGAACTGAACAGTAAAGAACAAATCTGTTCTGTAAATATTAAACATGATTGTTCACTGCACGCCTTTCCTCGAGTGTACTTCACTGTGTACTTCTCTTCAAGATTAGAGTCCCAGCAAGGCTCACGCTCAGCTCGGAAATGTCCATGGTGTCATGTTCCTCAGCCAGCTCACTGGGGACAGTGTGATGAGACCATAGGTACTGGATAAGGTGTGGAGGAGAGGTATGTATGTGTGTGTGTGACCTGGCCTGCACTGCCCCCACGTTTGGGCGCCAGGTGACCAGGGCCCATGTGGGTCAGTCAACAGGGTCTACAAGAGAGAGAGAGAGTGGGGATGGAGGAGCAAAAGACGCAAAGAATGGAGATAAGACAGGGTGTCTGATCAAGTTCCGTTTATTGAAAGAAAATCATGAGTATACAAGCACAAGCAGGGGAGTGCAGCTGAAGACTATGACGTGTGCCCTGTAGCTGTGGACACTAAACAACAAAACGATATGTCTGAGAAAAACAAGATGTTTATCAGAGTGTGCTCAGCTCTTGTGGGCTGCTGAAAAACAAGTCTCTTGTCAGGGTATATGGCCAGAGATGGCTGCAAAGATGATAGCCCCTTTCTGCTAGGACTTGGCTCCCAACATGTGTGTGTGTGTCTCAGCATGTCTATACAGCTGTAAGAAGGGCTTGGATACACTTGGGTTGTATTGGCGGTATGCTTGTGACTAGGGGCAGGTGCAGTGAGTGTATCTGTGTATGTGTCCACACTCGAACATGGCATCTGTGAGCGTATCACACATCAGCAGGCACATGCTGCTGCTCTTGGTTGGACATGCTTGTCCCCTTGTCTTCTCTAATAGCATCTTCTCGACCTTCCCAGAGTGGCCTCCCTAGGTTGACTGGACTCCATGGCCCCAGGCTCAACACTGGCCTAGGTAGAAGTGTCAACAGAAAACAGCTTTCACCTCAAAGGGTGAGAATTAAACACTGTTTCTACTTGAGCCAAATGTGTCTATGGCCCAAGGAACATGGCTTCAGGTTGCCTGAATACACCACCACCGTGAAAGTGTGTGTGGATTCATTATAGAGCTGAGTCATAAAGCACTTCCAGGCACACCCAGCAGTGCAGGGACCTGAGGAGAGGCTCCAGGGGCTGGTGCCACTCTTGCCTTTTGATCAGTGGGAGCTGGTGGTTTGTTATAAAGCATTTTAGGGCAAGACAACTCGTGGGCAACAAAGTTATCCGAACCTGAATCCAGGACCTACCTAATAGAAAGAATCCGCTCCCACAAGTTGTCCCCTGACCTCCACACGTGTGCCATGACATACACACCCTGTCCCTGACCTCCACACGTGTGCCATGACATACACACCCTGTCCCTGACCTCCACACGTGTGCCATGACATACACACCCTGTCCCCTGACCTCCACACATGTGCCATAGCACACATGCAAAAGAAATAAGAAATAAAAAATATAATGATATTTTTTAATACGTTTTAAAGGTGGATAGTCACAAGGCTACTAGGTCAACCCCAGGATTGTGTTGAACATGCTACGGTCAGACTAAAGGCAAGGATAGTTTGTCTCTGATAGTTTTCCACAATCCGGAAGTCCAGTTGCTCTGCCTTGTTAAGTCTTTAACACTGCGTGGCTTTTCTTGGTTTAGCTTCAGCTTACAGAAATAGGCCTCTGTAGCACTCAGAACCTCTGGCAAACAGCAGATCTTGCTGCAGAGGGCTCTTGGGGGCAGCTGGGAGTAGATGCTAGGGGCATCTCGTCTGCATCAGCTCTGCATTAGCTCTGCATCAGCTCTGCATCAGCTCGCTGACCACCTTTCAAAGTGTGTCCCTAGAGCCCTTCCACCCTGGTCCTCACCTGCCACCAGCACTCCAGTCACTGCCCAAACCTCAGCTTTCCTTTGATGTGTATTCTTGGTACTGGATGTCTTCTGGCCTGTTCACATCCCACCATGGCCCTAACCTAACCTTGGAGGAGCACATGTGGAGCTCGGTCCTTACTAAGACCTGTCACAGGAAGCTCTTGCTGACACTAAAGGGGAAACACAAAGGAGACTTCTCCATAATCACACTTCCCTTCTTAGTCACTGGACCGCATCCCACATCCCCGGACATTTTGTGGTGGAAAACGCACCCTCGGTACGGCCACTTCCATCCTGAGTGATGTTCCTAGCGTGCCTCCCACCCAGGGCTTTAGGGAAGCTAAATGAGGGTTGGCAGGAATGCAGGGGCTGGAGTTAACACAGCACCTATGTAGACAGCTCTGGCCCCTTCCCCGGCTAGCTGGTCCTGGAGGCTCTGTGCTCCCCATCGCCATCAGGTGGCACTGCTGCTGCGGTGCGCGTGCCTTTTCCAAAGGGTGTCTAAGAGTGGGGTTTGGTTTTGAGCTTCTCCTTCTCATTGGAAAACAATTACCCAGACCCACATCGGCCCACACAGACCAACCCCAGGTTTCTAGAAGACTGAGCTAGTGAGAGGCACAGAGCTGAGAAGGAATCAGAGCTGGGTGGGGGGTGGAGCTGAAAGGGACTGCAGAACTGTGGAAGAGCAGAAACTAGGGGCTCCTGGAGCTGGGGATACAGCGCTGGGGGCCGGCAGCTGCCACTTCCCCTCCTCCCAAAGCTCCTTGGCTCTTCCAACGCTGGTCTGCTTCACCAACAGTGGCCATCTACACGTTTCAGAGGATCCCTCTCCCCGTCTCTCTCCCCCTCTTCCCCTCTTCCCCTCTTCCCCACTCTCTCCCTCTTTCCCCCTCTCCCCACTCTCTCCCCTCCCTCTCCCCTTTCCCCCCTCCTTCTCCCCTCTCCCTCTCCCCCTTTCCCCTTCTCTCCACCCTCCCTCCCCCTCTCCCATCTTCCCCTCTACTCCTCTCTCCCCCTCTACCCTCTCTACCCCCTCCCTCTCCCCTCTTCCTCTTCCCCTCTACCCCTTTCTCCCCCTTTCCCCCTCTCTCCCTCTCTCTTCCCCTCTCCCCCTCTCTCCCCCTCTTCCCCTCTACCACTCTCTCCCCCTCTCCCCCCTCAACCCCTCCTTCTCCCCTCTCCTTCCCCTCTCCCCCTCTTCCCCTCTCTCCCCCTCCCCCTCTCCCCCTCCTGTCTCTTCCCCTCTCTCCCCCTCTCCCCATCTGTCTTTCCCCCTCTCTCCCCCTCTCCCCTTCTGTACCTCTTTCCCCCCCTCCCCATCTCTCTCCCCCTCTCCCCTCTCCCCCCTCCCCCTCCCTCCCCCTTTCTTCTCTCCCCTCTCCCTCTTCCCTCCTCTTCTATGCACAGATCTCATTCAGGCTGACTGAACAGCATGTTCAGGCCTGAGCTGGGGTCACAGACACAAATCCAAGTGCACTAGTGGCCAGGTTCCTGGCATCAGCCTTGGGTGGTCATAGTTAGGGTTTTCACATCACCACTGAGCATAAGGATTAAGTATTTCATGTCCTTGGATATAATCTAAGTCTGAAAAATAGGTGATTAAAAACCTATTAATTTATTTGTGTATTAATAAATTCTTGTTGCTTTTTCTCTCAGAAAGGAGTGGTGATAGAAAATTTGGCTCAGTGGCTAAAGTCCCTGCAGTGTAAAGATGAGGGCCTGAATTTGGATCCCCCAACCCACATAAAAGTGTGGCATGATGACACACACCTGTAACCCTAGCACTGGGGAGGCAGAGACCCCAGGATTCCCTGTAGCTCACCAGTCAGCTGCCTAGCCAGTCAGTAAGCTCAGAGAGAGCTCAGAAGATAAAGTGGAGGACAGTAGTAAAAGATGCTGGTAAACTTCCGGCCTGCGTGCACACGTGGTGCGTCATTGCTCACCGACAAGGGCAGCGTAACTACACACAGTAGAAAACATACGAAGCATCACATCGCCAACAGAGGCAGACCCCTGAGTGCTTCTGAGTGGAAGGGCTTGGAGTGAAGCCTAGGCAGGCTCAAGAGGAAATGCGGAAATGCGCCTGTGGCCAGCAGGACCCTTGGCAGAAGCCCAGAAGATAACGGAACAGAGCAGGCTGTCCCATCCGTGCGACTTGTGGACTTGTGGATGACGTGGGTCTCGGCTTTACCTCAGCCAGATCTCACTGGCCTCCAAGGAGCCTTTGGACAAAGCCATATCCACTATCTGTGAATCTTGCAACCTGTGGAGATACGTCACAGCCTGGCCCAAGTTTGCAGCTTTGTGGTTTTAAGGGAGAGACACCAGAGTATATTTTATTAGAACTCCGCCATGGGTCCTGTTGCATTCATTTTCCAGGGAGTCTTTTGTTTGTTTTTAATAAATCAGGAGCAAGAATTTCCAGTGACTTGTCTCTTCTGTTTGCTTACGTGATTGGTGTGCTTTGTGTTTTATTACATTTATCTTTCTATCTGTGCATGTGTGGGGGCGCTCAGATGCCATGGCATCCATGTGGACGTTGGAGGACAACAGACAGAAGTCAGTTGTCTCCTACCATGTGGGTCCCAGGGATAGAAATCAGGTGGCGAGCCTTGGCTGTGCCATCTTGTGAGCCCTGATGTGCTTGCTCGCTGCCTGTCCTTTTGTGCACATTTTCTGGTGCATCCTAGCTGGTCCATGTCCTCACCCACAGGAGAAATTTGTAGGAAGAAACATTAACTACATTTAACTTTACTTATTTAATGTCGGTTAGCCAGACATTAACTAACTTCTGTCAACTTGTGGTTTAACTTTGCCCTTTGAAATCTACAGTACTTTTGTAATAGGCAGAGTACAAGTCAAGCCCAGCTTTTCCTGTGCTTGAAAGCATTTTAATAAAATATAGCTCTGATGCAAGTGGCCCTCAATAACACATGAACAAAGGTTCATTTACTCCATAGAAGATATATTTTTCCAGAAGGTGTGCATACAAGAGCAGATGTCATCCAGTTTAATATTCTTATCCTAGAGCTGGGCATAGTGTGGATATCCAGGTAGTACTTGTTGGTGTGGGCATGAACGGGCTGTCTTGATCTTCCTCGTGGAAGAACTAGTTACAGGTCGTATTGTATGTGTATTCAGGGAGAGAGCACACACAGGCTATCAAATAGTGTGCTCCCTGTGGGTCCTTAGATACCAGGATGCAGATGAAGAAGAAGAAAACCTACCATTTTTTTTTTCTAACCTCTAGATGAGAAAATCAGTGTTTTTGCAATCATAAAAACATGACAATTTTTAAGAAGGTTTTAATTATAGTTTCAGTTGCTGGGAGAGCGTGCAAAGCATAGACGTGGTAGTCCGAGGACTCCTTATGGAAGTCACTTCTCTCCTTCCACCATGCAGGCCCCCAGGATTGAACTCAGGCCTTCAGGTATGGATGACGTATCTTCACCACTGAGCCTTCTCACCAGCATGTGCGCTTCTCCCAGGACAGAGAGGGCCAGACAGACTCCATCCACAGCCAGCTTCACGAGGCCCTGAGTTTAATGTTCTTAGTCTTGAGAGCACAGACATGGACTTAGAGGAGATGGGCTGGTTATAGCACCCGAAGGACCACTGTAGCCGCACTGCCTGGTCCCCATCCCTCTTCTTGGGCAGTGCCTGGGCTGGTGGCTCATGCTTCTCTGAGTCCTATTGGCTCTGGAGTGAACTGAGTTCTTGCCTCTTTCACAGGGCTCCATCCCTGGAGAAGAGTTACCACCATCCTTACCCTATCCAGGCCCAGGGAAACCTGAACAGCCCGGGATCAGCAGGCCTGGTATGTAGGGGCTGTGCTCCTTCAGCCCAGAGTGCTCCTCTCCATGGCCAGCGGTGCTCCTGATGTCCTCCTAGGACAGCTCCTTTGTTCACTGCAAATCTAAAGTGTCCTTAGGGGCAGCACCTTGGACATGCAGTAGGCCTGTGCCAGGTCAACCTAGAGGCAGTCACCACAGCAGCCTGGGGTCCCTGCCTGTGCCAGATGGTAGGGTAGAGTCCTGGTGATTTCCCTCTCTCAGGGAAGGTCTCACTGGAGTCCTGCAGGCCATAGCGGTGTCCTTTGGCTCCAGTGCACACCCCCTGCCCCAGCCTGCCAGGGTGGGTGACTCTCCAAATCCCCTTCCCTGGAGTCCTATAGGTAGCTTGCAGGCTGTCACACTGGAACCTCCTCTTCCCAGCTCCTCCCCCTGCTAGCTGGAGCCCAGGCACCTCAGAAAACACTAGTAAACGGTCTTCCTCACAAGCCATTGCTAGGCACGGCAGCCACACAGCAGCCTGTGTCGTGCTGCCAGAGGTGCCCTGGCACCCACAAGAACAGGCTTCTCCCTACAGACGCTGCTTTGTCAGCCCCACAGCAGCCTGGTGGAAGTGTGGAAAGAGAAGGCCTTCTCCCTCTCAGGGAAGACCCAGGTGCTCAGCCGATGCCTGTCCCCAACCCCTCACTCCCAGACTCCCCAGGCCTCAGGGAGGCTAAGAACCCCAAGACAGCACACTGCAGGAGAGCAGATCCTGCCAGGCCAGATGATGCCTCAGCCTCTGAGAACACTTCCCCCAGGCCACTTCCCAACCAACCCCCCCACCCCCCCACCCCCCACCCCCGCTAGCAGCCCTCCCACACTCCACTCTCCCTCCTCCCCATCCTCCCTCCTCTCCCATCTGGTCCTACTTCTCCCCTCCTCTGTCACTCCTCCTGCCCTTCCTCTCCCTCCTCCCATCTTCTCTACACCTTACCTCATCCCAGCTCTCTTCCTCAAACTTCTCCCCCCACCTTCTCTCATACCCTCCCTCTGCCCAACTCCATTCCCACACACTCTTCCTCTCTCCACCTCCTCACACACCCACCCTCCTCCCTTCTCTTTCATATCCTCCCTCCTCCATCCTCTCCCACCCTCTCCCCTTCCCACCTCTTCTCCCACACCCTCCCTCCTCCCTTTTCTTTCACACCCTCCCTCTCCCTCCTCCTCTTTCACTCTCCCTTTTCTTCTACACCCTCCCTCCTCTTCCACACACACCTTCCTCCCTCTTCCAACCTTCCCCTCTCCCTCCCCTCCCATACCCTCCCCTCCTATACTTTCCCTTTCTCTCCTCCTCTCCCATACCCTCCCTCTCCCTCCTCCCCTCCCATACCTTCCCTCTCCCTCCTCCTCTACCACATTCTCCCTCTCCCTCCTCCCCTCCCATACCTTCCCTCTCCCTCCTCCTCTACCACATTCTCCCTCTCCCTCCTCCCCTCCCATACCCTCCCTCTCCCTCCTCCTCTCCCACATTCTCCCTCTCCCTCCTCCTCTCCCATACCCTCCCTCTCCCTCCTCTCCCATACCCTCCCTCTCCCTCCTCCTCTCCCACATTCTCCCTCTCCCTCCCCTCCTACACCCTCCTTCTCCCTCATCCTCTCTCACACCCTGCCTCCTTCCTTCTCCCTCCTCCCCTCTCACACTCCCTCCTCCCTCCTCTCCCACATTCTTCTTCCTCCCTCCTCTATCCTGTCTCCTTTGTCCTCCCACTTCCCCCTCCTCATGTCCTTTTCCTTTCCCCTCCCTTTTCTCCTCCCCATCTTCCCCCTCCTCCCCATCTTCCCCCTCCTCCCCAAATTCCCCCTCCTCCCCAAATTCCCCCTCCTCCCCATCTTCCCCCTCCTCCCCATCTCTGCTCCTTTCCTCTATTCTTTTCCAGTTCACCTCCCCCTCCTGTCCCACCTACCTCACTCCTGTTCTCCCCTCTCCCTTCTCCCTCACCCTCCCCTTTCCTCCTTCCACATCCCGTCCTTTCTCCACCCCAACTCCTTTCCCCTCCACCTCCTCCCCTCCAGCTTTTCTTCCTTTCTCACCCACCCCCTTCCTTCCCCCTCCTCCTTCCACCTCTTCCTCCATCCTCCCCTCTTCCTCCCGTCTTCCTAACTGTCCTCCCATCTCCCCCTCATTGCTCCCACTCCTCCGTCAGTACCTCCTTTCCCTCCTTTTCCTTCCCTCCCTCTCCTTTTCTCTTTATTTACCCCCATTCCTCCTTCCCCATCCCATCTTTCTTCTCTTTCCATTCCAACTCCTCCCCCTCCTTTCCTTTTCTTTCCCTGCTCCTAAACCTCCTCCCTTCCCTCCTCCTCTCTCCTTTCTCTTCTTCTACCTCCCCTTCCTTCCTTCCTTCCTTCCTCCTCTTCTTCCTCTCCCCTCCTTTCCTTCTCTTTCCCCCTTGCTCCCTTCCTGTGCCCCCTCCTCCCTTCCCTTCTCTCTCTTTACCCCACTCCTATTCCATCCTACCCATCTCTCCTCTCTTCCCCTTCCCAGCCCTCTCTGCCCTCCCATCCTTCTCCATCCTCCCACTCCCTTTTCTCTGCCCATTCTTCTTTCTTCCCCTACCTTGTGTCCTCTCCTCCCTCCTCCTCCTAGGTCCCCTTTTCCCTCCCCTTCCTACCTCCCCACTCTTCCTTCTCCCCCTCCTTTTGCTCTTCTCCCCCTTTCCCCCCAGCTCCACACCACCCCTCTTGCTCTCATGTTCTCTGCTGGTCCTCTCTCCACTTTTTCTCTGTCTCCCTCCAAACCTGCCTCTGCCCTATGTAGTCCTGAACCTGCCTGTCACCCACAAGCAGCTCAAGGAGGCAGGCAGGTCCTACACGGTGAGCTGGGGCCAGCAATAAGGGCTGGGGGCTGTGCTGATTACAGCGGGGTTCCCACCAGCCTAGCTCACCTAGCAGGATGCTTCATTCTTAAGGGGCCCTGCTGACACTGTCCAGACTGGGGGAACCAGCTCACAGCATGCCTTCTGGAGGGACTTTGTGATGCAACAAACAGGTACCTGGGTCCTTGTCCCCCAGATCCCTGTTGCCTCATGGGGGGTGGGGCCCCCTGGGGGATGGCCAGCTATACTGGGCCTTCTTCCCCCCACCCCCACCCCACCAGCAGTCCCTTCCACCTGCTCCCGCCACGCCACCAAAGCAGTTCATCATCAGGTAAGCAGACCTGTGGCAGGAAGGGCCCTTGGGGTCCACGTGGAGTCTGGGGACAATAGAGAGGAGGGTTCTAGGGAGGTGGTGGCCATGCCCCCTGAGGAGTCAAGTGGTTAGATAGGACCCTGAAGCAGGGCTTCTTGGATAATCCCAAGAGAGCACACAGAGTACCAAGCACCAGTCTCCTCAACAAAATGGGCATGCTGGGGTCCTGCCTCAGGACTTCACTTCAGAAGAATGAACTTAAAACCTGTGGCAAGGGCCTTGGCCCTGGAACAGACTCACCCCGTCGTCCCCAAGCCAGACTCTCCTCGTGTCACAGGCCAGATAAAGCTCTGTGCCAGAGTTTGTGCCTCTTCTCTGCTTCTGTAGCTTTTCGCCCAGACCTCAGGGACAGCTTGGGGACAAACAGTATGGAATCTCAGCCTCGGGCTCCTTGATCCAGTTAAGGCTGGCATTATGATTGAGTATGCAAGCAGTGACAGTATGTCCTAGTGAAGGACTCCCACTGGAATGTGCCATGGGATTCTGCCAGATGCCTATGGCCCTCCCAGCCTGCCTTGCCCTGTCAGGGCAGAACCCTCCATCCCTGCCCCACTGGGTAAGGCCCAGTTTATAGGCTGCCTGCCTTTCCCCTTTCTCTGTACAGACACACACAGGGTCCTGCTGACCCTACCTCTTATCCACCAAACCCTGACTGCCCCTCGAAGTCAGCAGAGAGCTTCTGCAGCAGGACTGTCACTCCCACCCCAGGTCTTGGGCAGAGTCCTCCAGGCTTGTCCTCCCTCTTGGACTTGCCAGCAGAGGCTGCAGCCGAGCCCCACATGCCCTTCCAGTCCCTCAACCTCTTGCTTCCAAGCCTTTCCTGGTCCTGCCTGTTAGTGGCCCCAGGGCCCCTTCAGCCCAGATCACAGCTCTCTGAACTGAGACCTGTCTCTGTCATGAATCCAGGCCTTTTGAAATCAGACACAAGCGTTCACTCCATGGATAGGTTGATTCCCAGAACACACAGAAGCCAGACAGTCTGGGAGGTTGAGGCCTCCAATCTTCAGGGGACTCAGGGGCTACTTTGCCAGACCTTTTCTGGCATCCTGCTACTTCCCCATGGGGTGGTTTGTCTCAGTGCCTTTGAGCATAGACCTCCATGCACACAGCTCAGGATCCACAGGTCCTCACCACCGTACAGTCTTTCAAACGACCCCCAGGGCTGACAGCACAACTCCAGAGCCTTCAGGTTGACAGCCACAGGCAAATGAAGCTGCAGACAGCCATCTCTCACCCTTCATGTGGTTCCCATTGCCCTGTGAGACTCTGCTTCTGGCAAAGGTGCCACTGGGGATGGTCTCTGTGTGTGGGGGCGGGGTGGGGGTCCCAGAGCTGGGGAGGACAGGTTGCTGCACATCACCCTCCTCGGTTCTGCTCTGTCCCTTTGTCTCCTATACAAGTGTCCTGGGCTGCTGTAGCCCATAGTCACAGACTGGGGCTTAAGACCACAGAGTAGTCTCTTAGCAGGTAGGGATGACTAGAGCCCAGCAGGCCAGCTTGTCCAGGGCCCAAGAGTCTTCCTGCTTGAGCTGCCATCTGCAGGACTTCCGGCTGCCTAAGCCCTGGCCTCAGTCTCTGGGTCACCCCCTCACCCACCCCGCCCGCATCTGATCTCCTGGCCCCATTTCTTTCTTTCTTTCTTTCTTTTTCTTTTTCTTTTTCTTTTTCTTTTTCTTTTTCTTTTTCTTTTTCTTTTTCTTTTCTTTTTTTTTTTTTTTTTTTCTTTTTTTCCCCCGAGACAGGGTTTCTCTGTATAGCCCTGGCTGTCCTGGAACTCACTCTGTAGACCAGGCTGGCCTCGAACTCAGAAATCTGCCTGCCTCTGCCTCCCAAGTGCTGGGATTAAAGGCGTGCGCCACCACCGGCCCGGCCTGGCCCCATTTCTTATAGACACACTGGGCATCAGACTCAGAACTAGTCAGCCCAGGTTAATCTCATCTCAAGGTCCTGGATACATCTGGAAAAAACCTTTTTTCCAGTCACACTCGGGTTCTCGGGGTTAGGGATGTGAGCATAGGACACATCCTACGTTGTCAGCAACCCACACTTAGTGACACCTGCTCCCCCTCACCGGAGTCACAAGAGTCACCACAGTCACCAGATGGAATGGCCCCTGACATGGATGTGAGTCTGCTGTGACTGTTCCTATGAATGAACAGTCTGGGCTAGCATGCAGTTGACACACATTCTCCCTCCCTTCCCCCTCCTCTTGACCCTCCCCCTCCCCCTCACACTGCCCCTCATACTATTCTCCCCACTGCAGTCACATTTTCCCTCTTTAAAGTAACAGGGGAGAGACTGGATACAAAGACACCAACTATTCTAGATAGGCACTTGAGGAGAAGCTGATCAGTTGTGTAAACCGTGGGCCAGCCTGGCACCCTTAAACCTTACTTGCTCCCTCAACCTTGCCCACCATCCAGCCTGCCCCTCCCCCACCCTCTCCTCCCTGCCTCCTAGGGCTTTCTGACCTTCCCCAGTCTAGTGCCCTGCACCACCCAAAGGGGCTTGTTCCTTTTCATCTTGCCTGTCCCCAGAACCATGGGATGGTAGCCCTGTGAGCTCTGCACACACACACCCCTCCAAACTCATCTGTATACCTGCCAGCATCAGAGTGCATATGCTCCTTCCAGGCTTAGCTCCCTTGTGACCTCCATGAAGATATTCCCTGTGACCTCCATGAAGATGTTCCCTGTGACCTCCATGAAGATGTTCCCTGTGACCTCCATGAAGATGTTCCCTCCCAAGCTCCCCAAATAATAATGCCTGGCCTTTGACTTAAAAACTCCCCAGCACCCAGGCAGGGGTGGAGGCTCTCTCTGTGCCAGCATCCTTTGGCTCCCAGGAGTCTCAGCACTGGCTAGATCATCACTTCTACCACCGTTCAACAGACCCAAGCCAGGGCTTTGGTACCCACCCTGCCGGGGCCCTCGGACCATCCAGAGCCCGACTCCAGCTTGTAACCCCCAAGCTAATGTCCTGCCAGAGCTGGCCATCTGCTTTTGTTTCTCTAGGGTCAGAAAGATCCATCCCTGAGAGGGAAGGAAGGGAAGACGCCCTCCCCTACTCCCACCCCCACCCCCGGAACTCACATCCCAGTGCGGAGGATCACACAGACACACACAGGTAAGTGTAAAGCACGTGAAGGGACAGCCAGGGCTCTGGGAAAACACAAACCCAGCCAATGTGTGGGTAAACACAGGTGCACACCCAGGTGGAAGCCAGAGGAAGACTTGGGTGTCTCCCTCTAGCACTCTCCTCTGCAATTTCCATCAGGGTCCCTGGTGCTGAGTTTAAAGGCGTTTGCCACTCTGCCCAGCCTTCCCACTACACCTGAAGCTCTAGGTCAGTTGACCTGTCTCCACCCACTAACAACTGGATGACAGGCATGCACAGCCATGCCTGGCTTCTACATGCATTCAAATGCAGGGCCTCTGAATTGTCGCATAGCAAGTGCGCTTGCCACTGAGCCATCTCTCCAGCCCCAGAAAGTGTCTACAGGCTGCTCTGGGCTCGCTGTTTGAACAGAAGCCTGCAGACTGAGGGACTAAGGAGGGTGGATTCTGAGAATGAGGCCCTGGGCACTGTGTGCCTAGACAACTGCTGCATAAAGGCCCTGAGGCAGGATTGTCAGGCATGGAACAACCATCCAACTCCCAGACGGTTGTGGGAGGAGCTGGGGAGATTTGCTGTTGGTCAGGATGCACAGAGTCTGAGGAGTCAGGGTATGGGTAGAGTCTTGGGGGTCTGGGTGTGCATGGAGTTGTTTGAGCCACTGAGATAGGAGAGCATCTGAGGAAGGAAACCCAGTGGAGCTGCTTCGGCATGGAGGGAGGGAGCCCTGGCTTTCTCTCTCACATCTGAAACAACCTGAGCCCAGCAAGAGGGGGGATGCTGGGCCTCCGGGGGTTCATGCTGTGCTCCCAGCAGCTCTTCCTGCCCTCTGCCCATCGTCATTACCCACCCTGAGCACCAGCCTCTGCTGGCAGCCAGCCATGCCCAGCCATAGGCAGCCCTGGCAGTAGCCAGTGGGTCAGCAAGGGAACACTGTGTCCCTGAGCTCCCAGGCTCGTAGTGCCCTCAGAGCCAAGCAAGCTCCGTCATCACCAGCCTACCCACCCTCGGCTCACTGCTGTCCAGAATGAGGATGGCAGGCCCTAGCCCTAGGGCCCAAACAGTGGATATCCAGCTCTAGATACCCAGCTCACCATGAAAGGTTTGGATAAGACCCAGGAGGGTATGGCCTCAGCCAGGGGTGCTTTCCAAAGCTGGGGTATGCAGCAGGCAGGAGGGAGGGTGTAGCTGTATAGAAGACTGGGGACCCAGCCCAGTTGGCCTGGAACTCAAGCCAGCTCTCTTCCCTGCTAATGATAACGATGAGAATATGGCTGCTGTCACCTTTGCCCCAGGTATGGTTCCCGGACTTAGCCGCAGTCCAGTTGTCTCCTCAGCTGCTCTCTGGGCACACAGAAACTGAGGCTCAGAGGGGTTAGACCACTTATCCAGAACAGACATGCCCAGGTCCTCACATGCTTAGTAGAAAACTGTCTGTGGTCGACACTGCCATGCCTCCCCAGTTCACTGTGTGGCTACACTGTGGTCCTCAGACTCACCCCCTTCTGGCCCCAGGCCCTTTGCACACCCTGCTTTCCTTAGCAATCTCCTTCCCTTGAAGCTTCACTGTTCTTTAGGTCACAGGGCAAACAGCCCTCCTGCCTTCCCATCCTCCCCAGATCTAGAGCCAGTCTTGTTCTCCTAATAACTCTGTATTCCGAGGCCCATGTTAAGTACTGCCCTGATGGACTGACTAAGGCACATCAAGGAACAGTTCCAACCCATCCCACAGGCAAACCTCTAACCCTGCCTCTCTTGCCCGCATCCACCCACATGACACCCCTTCTCCTCACCCCACTGCTTGTAAATATTCAGGAGTTCACCGAAGCATGCCTTAAGCTAGCTTGTCTCCCTATACAACCTTGGAGGTGGTTCATCGTAGTTAAATGAAGTAATGTTTGCTGTTCCTCCACCCACCTGCACCACCCCATGAAACTTCAGCCCTCAGTAGTCCTAGTCTGGTATTCCACACTCAGCAGGAAGACAGAAACCCAGCTGCCTTCAAAGACAAGCCATGTGTAGGAGCTAAGAGCTGACGTGACAATGGCAAACTCAGTGCCTTCAGGAAAGTCTGCTATTAGACACTGGAAAGGGCACAGGGGCTGTCCAGCAAAGAAGTCATCGAGCCAGCCTGTTGCAGCAATCAAATATTTGTGTTTAAACTGTATCATTGTTTGGCCGGGTGATAAGTGAAAATAAAATCAATCTTAGTATTTGGGGCAGGAAAGCTTCCACAAGATGTAGGTTAGCTCAGGATACAGGATACATACATACGTAAGTGTTGGGCTAGCCCGAGCCATGTAACAAGACCTAGTGAAAAAAAGACATGGAAAACGAAGCTAGCCTTGGCCACATCCCATCTGACCGCATGCTGCCACTGATCCCTTGGATCCTCCCGCCCCCTCCCCATCCCTGCCTAAGCCTTTGCACAGGGGACGTGCTCAGCCAGCATCCTGTTCACATGCAACCTCGGGCACCCGTCCCACCTGCCTTAGGGATTCTCCAACAGAACATGCCAGAACCTCTTTAATGAGTCTCCATGACTGACACTTGGCTTGTGGCCCACATGGGGCCTCCACACACCGTGCATAGCTTCTCACAACCGTCACCAAAAGTCTGTCCATGTGTCAAATGCCTAACTATGAATGGTTGTCTCGAGTGCCATGGCTAACTGGAGATCTCCTAGAGGGCCTCCTACTGTCCCACCTACCAGCCACTGTAGGGGCTGATGTCACCTTGATCAGCAGTTTCCTGTCCTCAAATTCACCCTGCTCTGTGGTTTCCTGTTGTTTGGTCTCAGAGACACTTACTCTGAACTCTCCCAGGGAAGGCTGAGCTGTGGAGGAAGTGGCCACAGTTAGTCAGGTGGGCTTCCATCCGTCTGCTGGGGGTCTGCTCCCCAGCGGGCGCCCTCAAAGGAGCCCAACAGGGGACAGAGGCACTGACAAACCAAAAGACAGCAGACACAAGAAGTCTGAGCTGTCCTTGGGTTGAAGATCAAATGTCACAAGCCCTGGGGACAGCCTGACAAGAGAAACAACCACAGGACAGAGCCTCAACTCCTCTGGGAGCCTTGACAGGGACCCAAGTGAGGAAGCATCACCCGCCTGACAACAGAGTGCCAGCGTGTTTGGGCCCAGCATCCAGGGCCTGTTGTCAAGTGTCCAGCAATCTTTCTGAGTCTGTTGTTACATGCACCTGCTAGTAAAACCAGAAATCCGCAGTCCATCTCACATAGTTTGCTCCTGCCTGAAGTCCCCTGGTCTCTCGGAGATATTTCTTTGAGTGCATGGAATCTCTGTTCTACTGTGCCCTTCAGAAGCCCCAACTCTGGTCATGTAAACTTGGCAGTGAAGTGATGGCTACTTCACTGGAAGCAGCACATAGTACAGCTGTCTTCAACACCCCAGAAGCCAGTTCTTGCTTTTATAATCTTACTGATTTTTATTTATTATTGTGGAATGGCCACATGTGTGTAAGTCAGAGGACAACTTGTAGGAGTCCATTCTCTCCTTCTACCATTGGCTCCGAGGGATCGAACTCAGATCCTCAGACTTGGCCACAGGCACCTTTGCCACCTGAGCCACCTTGCTGACCCTCAAAGCTGATTCTTAAGACTTTGCTAGCTCCAGCCCTGGCCACTCCCGTCCTGTCCTTCAAGCTCTGGCTGGCTGTGGCTGCTTGATGAAATGTAAGCAGAAAGCAAGCTTGTGCAGTGCTTGGGCATGGGGTTCCCCCGGCAAGGTGCGGCTTCTCAGGGCTCAAGGGACTGTCCTGAAGGAAGTGTGTCAGGGAAGCTAGTGGGAGGGGACTGGCAAGCAGCCTCCATCCTCGGGAGAGCAGATGCCATGCCTTGGGCCACACCCCCTTGCCAGTCAGCACTACATTAGTGCTGACCCGGGGACGGGCCTGAGCCTTCATAGAGGCAGTGGGGCTCTGCATACATAACAGACACCATCAACCCATGTGCTTCCTGCCTTTAAAAACAGCGCAGATGAGTCGGATGGTGGTAGCACACGCCTTTAATCCCAGCGCTCAGGAGGCAGAGGCAGGTGGATCTCTGAGTTTGAGGCTAGCCTGGTCTACAGAGCAAGGAATGAGGGCTGCACAAAGAAACTGTCTTGAAAGAACACAAAGCAGCTGCAACAGCAACAAAACCCTAAATACCAAAAAGAAAAAATTAAAGATGATGTTCTTCTACTTGAAGAAAGAGACCTTCCATTTTGGATTCTTCATCCCTTCCTGAGTGGATGTTGTATGACCTGGGACTGTGGGAAGCTTAAGTATCAGGCCCTGGGAGGTGTGGGAAGCCATGTGGCCTCCAGGTTAGGGCTCAGGATTCAGGGAGTTTGAGGCTGGTTTGCATCTCCCATGTGCTGCTGGCGCTGAAGGGGACCCGTGGCCAGGAGTAACCTACCTGCTCCAGCCCACTCTTGTGACAGACATAGGCACTGTGAGTTTGTGCCACTCAGCACAGAGTGGCACAGGATGTTCTCCCTATGGAGTGTGGTGATCCTGTGGACCACAGAGTCTAAGACTATAAACCCAAGTGAAACGGTGCCTGGCCATAGGGTAGTCTAATGTGAGCGGCCCTGACCAGGACCATGGCTCTGACTCAGTATCTCAAGGATGTTCTGAAGCCTAGAGTGTCAATGGCGCCTTGCTGAGAACAGGAAGCTGGGGCCTTGGGGCCTATCTACAGAAACCAGGAACCCACAGGCAAAGCCATGGAGAGGAAGGAAACAAGTCAGAAATCAGGACAAAACAGCCAGGCCCGGTCTAAGAAAGAGTCCAGATGTCAGGCAGTGCTGGCCAGACCCAAAGGATCTACCGCTCAAAGCAGGGTGGGAGCCAGGAAAAGAGCCACACAGAGGGAATGTTCAGGCTCGTTTATGCCAGCACCAAGAAGAGGCACTGCTAACGGAGGGGATGAATAGCAGGGAGAGGTTACAAAGCAAGTGAGGGTCTGCCTGAAGTCCTCCAGGGGGCAGGCATCCCCTCCCCAGATGTAGATGTGCACACTTCGCCTCATAGACCTGATACCCCACCTTCTTGGGCCCTTCTTCCCACAATGTCCCAGAGGAGCCGTGCACTCCAGAGTGGACCAAGGGACACACGATGCCCGCTGTGCCTTGGTCTGCAGCTGCCTACAGAAATGGCGCACTTCCTGTCCATGTCTCCCCAGCTGGCACCACACTTATCACCATAAGGGAAAAGGAGCTAGACTCCGAAGGCTGGGAAGAGACGAGAGTCTCCATGACCTCGGTCCCCACTGCACACACTGAAACACCGCTGCTGACCCACATACCCTCTGTATACACCCATGCACTGACAGACATGCGCACAAGCACATACCCACGTATAGGCATATGCACCCGGAACTCCCTGGAAACCAGTCCTCCCTAGGAAAGCTCCTTCCACTTCCTCCTGGGGACAGGAAGTAACTGTGACTTTGAGGCTTTCTTAGGACAACTGCCAAAGCTCATGACCCACACTTCCCCTCCTCCTCTCCAGTCTTCAAAATGTATGTTGGCCATGTGTCCCCTCTCTGTTGCCCTTGGAAGAAACGGCAAGCTCCTCTAGTGGCTACTGGGTCCCTTGTTATCACAACAACCCTCAGACCTCTCTCCCTCCTGCTTTACCTATCAGTTTCTCAAACTGCCGACCACAGGGCCTTTGCACTTACATGCTGTCCTCTTGCCAGCCTTCTCTCTACTCCACTCTTATCTTTCTGGTCTTAGCCCAGTTGCTGCCGCCTCTGGGACAGCTCAGAAAGGCTGTTCCCAGCACGGCCAGCCTGGCCAGCTTGGGTATTTTCCCATGCTTACTTGGGCAGTAGCCTCCCTAGGAATAAGGTTTGAGTCTCTCTCCATCCTCAGGTTCCCAGCACAGCACCAGTGTGTTACAAACTCCTTTGTCTGTATCAGTGTGGTGAGAACTGTAGACCCTTGTGTAGAGCATGTGGCTGTCACTCAGGGGAAACACGTAGGACTGAAATTTGATCCCTGCTTAGGGATCTCAGCTTCTCTTCCCAGGAAGTGGAGGACTCTAGACTCCCCATGAGTCTAGAGTCCAGGATTGTGCATCCTGATATTGGTAAACAAAGTTTGGGTCTCAGCAAGCTCAGAACCCCTAAGGTGATGAAAGCACAGGGTGCGGAATCTGATCCCATCCTTAGCTGGGGGAGATGGGGACTGCCTTCTTGACACAGAGGCTGGAGGAGGATGTTATGCATAGGAAGTAGGTCATGGAGGCCTGGAGTTGTCTCAGAGTCCTTGACAGCAGCGAGTAGGTCTGTCCTGGAGCACACACTGATGGGAGCAGAGCCAGGCCAGCAAATGGTGTCTGACCAGCATCAACTCCCTGAGCTGGGAATGGACTGCAGAAGAGGATGTCCGGACCACAGTTCTCTCCAAGCCCGAGGGTGAGGCTGCCCCCACCCTCCACCCATGCACCAACCCCGCACAGCCTCCAAGCTTGCCCAGGCCCGACTGGGCTGCTGGCATGCACTTGTAGAAAGCCCCAGCAGCCAAGACTGTGGAACAAAACAGGCTTGCCAGCACATTGGGGTGAGAAAAAGCGGGCCAAGAGCCAGGGCCTGCCTGATCCTGCCCAGTGGGGCCGTGTCAGTAGGGCAGGGGGCTCCACTACTTATCAAGTGCCTCCTGTGCCTACAGTTCTCTACCTCATGCTCATCACAGTGTCCCTGTTTAAAGATGGGTGTGCCCTTGGTCCCTAAGGGAACCTGGCAAATACAGCTCAGACCAGTCCCCAGAGACCCAGCTGTGCATTGACAGTGACCACATCCATGAGCAAGGATGATGGCCACAATAGAAATGGGGTGGGAGTGGGGGGGCGGTGGCAATGATGCTGAAGGTGACAGCTACTTAGAAAGCTCTGTGACCGGTGGCTTCTGCTCAGGATGATGTGAAAGGAGACATAGTGGGTCTCATTTCCTCCCAGACCAAAACCACTCAGGCTCTGCTCTGAGTGTGGAGAAGGAGCCGAGGAACCTGGGTGGGGAAAGGGCAGCCAGTCCCCCACCACTGGCCAAATCCACCCATCTCAGGTTTCATCCCATTTGGCAAGCACAGCCTTGGTGGTGATCCTGTAATCCAGTCCAGTTTAGCCTGCATCATCCCCGTGCTTCCTAAACCTTGGGCCATGAGTCACCCTGGTCTGAGCCAACCGGATACTTCTGAGCCACTTAAGAGACCTCACCACTGTGGTTATGAGGATCGGACAATGCCAGGATCACAGCCAGAGGAAGTCCTAAGCCCTGAGAAGCACACAGAGGTTCCAGCCAGCAAGAGACTTTCCCCCAGGGTGGCAGGAATAAGCCACCTCTCAGTTCCACCCAGCACCCTTCGCTCTGTGAGGGCTTTGTGCCCCCATCTCTTTGCCAGTGACAAAGAACACTCACAAGAGACAAGTCCCTCTGCTCCCTGTGCCCTGGACTTCTGGACAGTTGGACAAGTAGACAGATGTCAAAGTCCCTGTGAACATGATCCAGCTTTGGCTCCCTCAGCCTCTCTTCCTCTCCTGTTCTGCCCTGCCTCAAGGGTACTGTCTGCCCACCCTGGCTCAGCTTCCCCTCTCTCCTGCCCACAGCACCCCACGAGACTCACACACAACTTGAGGTCAGCCACAGCTAGTGGAGTCTACAGCACAGACATCCATGGTGGCCGCTAATCTGTGGAGTTTACACCACAGACATCCATGGTGGTCGCTAATCTGTGCTTTTCTTTGGGGACATTGGTGTCCAACATGTTGCAGGACACAACTACTGTTGGGGCTTGACCTTGTAGTCCATCCCCAAGTCCACCAGTGCAAGCCCTGTCACTTTCTCACTGGTCAGCCAGAATCTACTCCTACTGAGTGGCCCTGTCCCCAACTCCCAAGTCTGGCCCCCACACCCAGGCAGCCCAGATATTTCAAGGTTGTCTTCCAACCTGGGAAACCCTGGCAGCCTCAGGCTTCCTCCGATGATCTGCCTAGCCCCAGCTGGGGCTTGTCATAGAGAACCTGCCCTTCCCTCCCCCCTGTCCCACCCCCACTCTGCTTAGTTCTACACCCCACCTGCTCTCTGCTACAGAAACTGCTCCAGAGTGTCCCACTAACTCACCGCACGACCCCTTAACTCTTTCCAAAGTGCCCTTTCATTTTTATTACCCTGGCACACAGAACTTAGGCAAGACACACTTGTTGGCTCGCACGGTTGCCTTTGACAAACGGGAACTTGCCAGGGTCAACGTGGAACGAGCTGGTTTGGCAGGAGGCCAAGGCACAGGCAGCTGGAAAATGCCACACCTGGAGCCCACCCTGCTCATCCTAACAGGCAAAGCAAAGATGGGTCCTGAGAGGTGTGCCCAAGCAGTGTGTGCGAGGCAGGACCTCAGAGGGCAGAAGAACCCAGACAGAGGAGAAGAGAGCCTTCAGTGGGGCTGGGCCTCGAGTTCCCATCCTGTGGACCAGTAGGCAGTACAGAACTGGAGGTATCCAGAACAGCAGGGGTGCTGTGTGTCCGCAGGGTCGAGTGGGGAAGGTTTATTTATGTGTGTTTGCTTGTTTTGTTTTGAGACAGGGCTTCTCTGTATAGTCTTACTTGTCCTAAAGCACACTCTGTAGACCAGGCTAGCTTCGAACTCATAGATCCACCTGCCTTCACCTCCCAAGTGCTGGGACTAAAGGTGTGCGCCATCACCACCTGGTTGGGATAAGCTGCTCCAGCTTCCCACATCCTTCCACAGGAGCCTGACTGCCATCCCAGCGCTTGGCATGGAAGCTCTCCTGCAGAGAGATGGGAAAGCCCCAGAGCTAGTTCCAGTCCTCTGTGACCTCCTGCAGGTCACTGGCCTTACCTGTCCTAGAAGGAAGGCCTGCCAAATTTACAGAGGCTGATCAGGGCAACAAACAACAGACTATTGAACCACCCTACATAAGACCAAAACAAAAAGGGGACCAATGAGCAGCAGCTGTGTGGGCCAGAGAGCAAACAGCTCGATGGCTCAGCTTCTCGGAACTCTCCGGGCAGTGAACTGTAACAGGCCATAGCTTGTTAGCTGGGAATGGAAGTAGAAGTGAGATTCTGGTCAGCCAGACAGCAGCCTCAGGTCTGCAGACCCCTCACTTGCAAAGCGGCCACCAGTATACAAGGTACCTGGGCCCTAGCCGGTGTCCCCACTGATGAGAGACACACAGCATGACCCTCAAGGACAGGGGCTAGTGAGGTGAGAGGCCTGTGAAAACTCCAGGCCTGGAGGCACAATTCAACAGAATTCCTTCCCATGGCCAGGACCAGGAGTCATCATCCCAGGGCTGAGCTGATGTCCCCAGAGTGACTCAGTCAGTCAGCTGTCATAATTTTTGCATTCTGTCACAGACTGGGGCCTGCGGTGTGGACAGCCCATCCCATATAGCTGTGATTCTGAAGCGCCATGCTTGAGACAGTGTGAGTGGCTGAGCTTCCCTAGGCCTGCTGGGAGAAGGCAGGCCTGGGGATGCGGAGGGCTACCAGGGCCTAGGCTAGGTGTTGGGAATGGCAGGCTGTTCAGTGAGGCAGAGGAGGCTGAGTGGAGTCCTCTGCTAAGGGCCTGCAGTGTGCCAACCCCAAAATCACCACAGTGGGCAGTAGGGATTGCTATCCCTGTCTTGTGGATGAGGACTGGAAGGCTGGGCTTCCAAGAGACTGGGCTGTCCAAGCGCACGCCGCTAACAAGACCAGAGCCAAGATGTAGCCCAGAGGCTCTGACCTCACAGACAGACATTTCCACTCTCCTGTGGCTTGAACATCTGTCTTTTCCTAGAAAAAGGTTCTCATGGTATGCCTGCTACAGGGCTGTCTTCGTCTTTGGCCAATTCAAAATTGTTGCCAAAGATTTAATCACAGAAGACATAGCCATCAGGTGCTTGTGACTGACGTGGAACAGGGTCATCCATATTCAGGAGTGTCCTAGCAGTCAACCAGAAAAGCCAGAAGACTTCAAGAGCTGTGGCTCAGTTGGTAGCAGCATGCCTGCACCCCGGGGGTCCCTCCCCAGCATTACATAAACTGCCATGGTGGTACAAGCCTGTGATCCCAATACTCAGGGGGTGGAGACAGGAGGATCAGAAGTTCAAAGTTCTCCTTGGCTCCCCCTGAAAGTCAATACCAACCTGGGGCTACATGAAACTGTTAAGAAAGGAGTGAAGGCAAGAGGGGTAGGCTTATTTATTCAGAACATTTGATTGAATACTTGATGAAGCACTACTGTGTCTCAGGCCCTGGACTGGGCAGCTGAGACACACTGCATGAATGAATGTAATTGAAGGGCAGAAAATGCTTGTCCAGCCAAATCGCTCTTGCTTTTTGTTTTAAAGAAAATCTATTTGGTCCGGGTGGCACAGGTCTGTGATCTCAGCCACTAGAGAGGCTGAGGCAGGAGGATTCTGAGCTCAGGACTAGCCTGGGCAATTTAGGGAAAGCCTATCTCAAAAAAGTTGGAAAAGAGGGCTGGGCGTGTGACTCAGTGGGGGTGAGGGGTGGCTCAGTGGTAGAGCCCTGTCCAGCATGGTGGGACCCTGGCTTCCACCCTCATGCCAAAAACAAAACAAGCCGAAGCAGTTTATGAGGAAGCTCTTGGCACGGTGGGCAATGCAGCGGCTAGCTTCCCTGTCCGCCCCATGGGAGCTGGGAGCTGCAGTGCAGTCTCGTGATCTGCTCCTCTTCCTTCCCGTGGTTCCTGCTGCCTCTGCCTCTGTGCTTGCATTTTTTGTTTGTTTGGTTTCTGTTTTTCCAGACAGGGTTTCTCTGTATAGCCCTGGCTGTCCTGGAACTCACTCTGTAGACCAGGCTGGCCTCGAACTCAGAAATCCACCTGCCTCTGCCTCCCAAGTGCTGGGATTAAAGGCGTGCGCCACCATTGCCCAGCCCTGAGCATTCCATTTTTAATAGTTGTAAGATAACCCACATCCAGGCACAGCCAGTGGTAACTGACCTGTGCCCAGTTAAGTACCTGGGAAGTGGCATACAGTGTTTGCTCCCGGTGTGACCGCAGCCCTTTCAGATTAGAACTGCCCAGAATGGTGACATAAATACCAGGGTGCACATAAGCCCTCCACTGAGTTCCCAATTCATTGTCAGGAGAACCAAGCAGTTCTTTGGGACTTCCCCTGAGGTCCTTGAGTGACCTATGACCCTGCTGCCCAGCTGACCCAGCTCATAGAACATGCTTTTCTTTTGGACCCCATGATTTCCTGTAATCGGTGTATGTGGTTGACAGGAGATGAATGGAAGGAAGATTGCTAAACTGTAGTTACTCATTCCCTGAAGCCCAAGCCTGAGGCAGAAGGACCCTGGAGCTCCCAAGTCTCCAGAGGGTAAGCATTGCCCCGGGAGTCTCAGCAAGCCTCCAAATCCTGCCACATGACTGCAGGGAGAAGCAGGAAGCAGCATGATTGGAGATTGTCTTCCATCTCACAGGTGCAGTAGCCCAGAGAGGTTACGCCTCTTGCCTGAGGTCACACAGTTTCAAGGGATGGAACCGGAACACCGAGGACCCTTGCACACCTGCTGCCTTCCAGACCCTAGAGCAAATGTCCTCACTTTCTTGCAGTGTGTCCCCTGCTGTTTAAAAGGACCAGGCAGAGGAGGCTGCTGCAAGCCTTGGAGCCTCTAATCTCCTTAGGAGCTCACAGTGCTAACCCCTAAGTAATCCTAGGGCCAGGCAGGCACTGGCCACCTACACTGAACCCCAGGTCCACGCAGAGCAGGACAGGCTACAGTGGAAGCCCCTCACCCCGCTTCTGGCCCTGGGAAGCCTTTGTCTTTATCTGTAAACTAGTCATTGCTACAATATCTGGCCACCTCTGGGCCAATGAAGAGACTGAAAAATTTGAGAGTCAAGGCCACTAACCTTGGTGAGCCTGAACAAATATTGACTGTGTGTCATGTGCCGGAAGGGGGACTGGAATCTTTGTGCCAGAGCCCCAGCCCAGGTAGGGGGGTTCACAGACCTAGCTCTGTCCCAACTGCGGCTTTCATTGCTCAGGGTCTCAGACTCTCCACTGGGGATTAAGAAGAGCAATGCCCCTGCTTCCATTACTGGGCTGCCGTGTGGACAGAACCACCCTGAACCCACCTGGAATTGGTGTCAGGCTCCCATCAGCCCAGGTCTGAGACCTGAGGCCATGATGCATGGGGTGCATGCAGCAGGATCTCAGGGCAGAGGGAGAGACACGCTGAAGGAAAGAACGGGGTGGAGTCTATTCTCCGTAAACACTTCGCCTGTGTGCCAATGTTTCCCTTATTTTATGTGAGAGTTTTTTCCTATGGCTCTGGGGGCAGAACCCAAGCCTCCAGAGTGCTGGGTGAACACTGTAGCACTGAACTACACGTAGCTCAACATTCCTGTTTTCACTGACTGTAATCTACAGGGCTGAGATGGACTCTGTGGTAGATGTATGCCCGGCATCTACAGAGCCATAGATTTGAACTACAGCCTTGGGGGGCGGGGGACACACGTGAAATCTATATACAATTTACTAACAAGACATTCTGTCCTACTGGAGGGTGAGATGTGTGTGCGCTTGTGTGCACGTTGAGTGTGTGTGCGCTTGTGTGCACATTGAGTGTGCACACACAAGTGAGAGGCCTGGGGGCCAGAAGTCAACATCCGCCTTTCTCTCTCTCTCACCACCTCGACATGTTTTGTTTGTTTCTTTGAGACAGAATCTCTCACTGAACTTGGAGCACACCTTTCACCAAACCTGCCTGACCAACGAGTTCCCCCTAGGATCCGCCTGTCTCTGCCACCACAGTGCTGGGATTTCAGGTGTGTGTCACCCAGTAGGGTTTTTACGTGGATGCCTCGGGACTGAACTCAGGTTCGTGTGTGTGCCCAGTGAGCCATCTTCCTCAGCCTTTCCCACCCAGTGCTCCCTCTTGGGTCTGATGATGACCTCATGCACATTTTATAGTCAGAATTACAGAACTGAAAGCAAGTTCTCTGTGCAAGCTGAATCCGAGCCTACTTCCCCATAAGCTTTTAGTGTGAGTGGGTCTCCCGGATGCACTTGTCCTAAAGTCTCGTCTCTTGTGAGTGTGTAGTTGCTGGCAAGCTGGCTTGGCTCCCTAAGTAGGAAGGACCGTTAGGGATCCAGATACCCCCCAGGAGTCCCTGTCAGCCTGCAGGGACTGGCTACCTGAGTGCCCCTCTGCACTCTCCCAACAGTGCCCTTTGGCCTGCTTTCTGTGGCATCTTATATCTATCTTTCATCTTGATAGTTCTGCTGCTGATAACCGCTGGACAGGTAAACAGGGAAGGAGGAGAAAGTCCACAAATGCCTATCAGCCAGCTTCACCTACAGGCCCATGGCCATGGCCGGGGCCAGCCCGGAGAAAGGCCAGTCCCTCCTTCCTGGCTTTCCAGGCCCCGGTCCCTAGCCTCTTCCAGTTTCTCCCTGAGGCTCCAAAGCCAAAGTCCCTGACCCTGGGTTTATGTTCTCTCTGCCTCAGTTTACATATCTAAAAGCATGGTTAGGTTGGCGCCAAGCACTGTGGGATGTGAAAGTTGAGATGGGAGACAACGGGGGGGGGGGGGGGTGCAGCCAGACCCACGTGTGCCCTGCAACCATGCTCCAGCCCTCAGGATCCCCTCCGATTTCAGACCCCACTCCAGCCCCTGGTGTGTTGTAAGGATACTTTAAGACTGTAGGTGTCCACAGAGGGAGTTCCCTCATCCCAAGTCTCAAAACACACCTGCAGAGAGCTGTGGCCTGTAGCAGGGGTCTCTGAAGCTTCTGTTACTGGGCTCTGGCTTACACTAAGCCTCTTAGTGTACCTCAACACTAAAGGGGGTATCTCAGCAGCAGAACTAAACCCAACGCAGCTCTCAGTCAGGCTGGGGAAAGTTGCCCAGCCTAGCACAATGGGAAAATGCAGAACACGTGATCCTTCTTTTAAAAAAAATGACCAAGAATTTTAAAGAAGACACCAGAGCATTAAACCAAGATTCTGACCACAAAGCCCTAAGCAAAAATTGCAGCCCAGAATCCCTCCAGGGGAGGAGGCCAGGAAAGGAAAGGAAGCAGTAGTTTCCAAGACCTGATAACTAAGCTGTGGGCTGCAGGTGCCTGGCCTTCCCCCTAAACCCAGGTCAGTAGCCGGCCTTGCCCACCCGGCCTCCTACCTCCCCACCCCAGGATAGTGTCCCTCTTCACCCAGCCCTGCAAGAGGTGCCTCTCCACCAGTTTATGGTTTGGCACCATGTAGTCCCTGGGGAGCAGACTCTCCCATTGAGACTGCTAGCACAGACTAGGTAGGACTCAGGGGTTCTGTGAGTGTGTTTAGCAGTTCTGGGGATTGAAGGCAGGGCTTTGAGCGTGCTGGGCAAGTGTTCTGCCACTGAGCCATCTCCCAGCCCTGAGCCCAGGGTTTAAACATATACATACGAGTGTACAGAGAGCCTTTTTTCCCCCAATGGTCCTGGGGCTTGAACCTGGGGCCCCATGCAATGCTAGGCACAGGTCCTACTGAGCTATTCCCCAAAAATTATATGTGGTGTTTTGAATAATCATTGTTTTAATCCAAGAAAAAAAAAAACCCAAAATATAATTTAAAAAAAAAATCAAAATGCTGTGTTAGCAGCCAAGACTCTTGCAGCTGGAAGATACTCTACAAGGTGGGCCCAAGAACCTGTACTTCTTTATAGCTCTGAAGGGTTCTTTTTCTGTAATTTTTTCCTTTAGAAAATTGCACCAAAGTGTCACTTTCTTGATTAATGAATCCTCCTCCTCCTCCACCACCACCACCTTCTTCTTCTTTTAGTTTTTAGAATTATTTATCTTACATATATGAGTGTTCTGTCTTCATGCAGACGAGAAGAAAGCATCAGATCCCATTACAGATGGTTGTGGGCCACCATGTGGTTGCTGGGAATTGAACTCAGGACCTCTGGAAGAGCAGTCAGTGCTCTTTAACTGCTGAGCCATCTCTCCAGCGCCAGATTAGCGAGCCCTTCTTAAAGTTGCTACTTAGAGCAAGAGCCTGACACAACACTCGCCCCCAGTTCTGGGACTGGTGGCAGAGAGAACCCTGAGGATGACAGCTGATAAGGACAGTAACAACGGCCACCGAGGTGTGTGCACCGACCTAAACCGCTGCCCACCATCCTTCCCTTGAGCCAACGCTGAGCACAATATAGAAAGCACTATTCCAGACCCAGTGTGCAGCAAGCGACACCTCCCCAGGACCCAGCTTACGCTCAGGGAGCACAAGAACCGGCTAGCAGATGGGCGTGATCCCCTACAGGAAGAGAAGTGTAGAAAGGACCAGGGAGAGGACACACACACACACAAGTCCAACTCAACCCCACTTTTCAGATGGAGAAACTGAGATTTGTTCAGAGCCAAGTTTTTTTTTTTTTTTTTTTTTTTTTTCTGCACACTCCCGTGTCCCCTCACCCCACAAGCTGGGGTGGAAACTGAGTGGAAGAGCTGCCTTCTGTAGCTCAGAGGCCAGCTAGCCAGTCATTTCTCAAAAGCAGTAAAGTTGTCCCACTGGTAAGAGACCTAGTTGTGTCTCTCAAGAGTCACTAGTTCCTCCTTCAGACTGAACCCAGGAAGGGCGACTGGCCAGCGGGGGCCCTTTAAGACTGGCCAGGGGCAAGTTCATTCACCCAGGGGCCCCTGCTGACTCACGCTTATGAAAGTGATTTTCCTGGCCCCGCCTTTGGCTCCGCCTCCTCCCTGCCCCGCTGTGAAATACCCCTGCTAGCCTTGGGCCTCGCACAGCCTCTGGGATCCCCAGGGCTAATGGGCACCCTGTTCCTGTAGCCGGGCACTGTGACAAAGTCTCTCACCGTGACCAAGTTCCTCTGAGTGTCCAGCCAACCCAGGCTCACCAGCTCCCTCCAGCTACTGTCCATCAGGTGAGCGGTCTGGGCAAGGTTGTGGGTGGGAACCAATGGTTACGGGGCAGGGGTGGGTAAACGGGGGTTGTGGGGGGAGCTGGGCTGTCTACGGTCTGGTCCCGAATAGGACTCCGGGAGTCCTCGCTGCTCCTCCAGAGACGTCCATGTTCAGGTGTCTGGGCCCTTCTCCCCAATGGCCCCTGTTCAGCAGCTTCATCCTAACTGGTGAAATAGATGTTCCGGCAGGAAGGAACGTGGGTAGCCTTACTCCTTCGAGGCATCAATGGCCACTGTGTCCCAGCTTGGTGAGGCGCTTTCCTGGGTCCTGTGTACCAGTCACAGGCACAGCCAAGGGCTCCTGGACACTTTGCTTTATGGAAGGCGCTGTGGAGAGGGGTGGGCCATAGAGGGTGGGGCATCAGGCACCCTTGGGCCCAGGTGAGGCAGGCACTTGGAATGAGGGTTCACTGTGACTAAGGCCAGGTAACACTTGGTTGACTGCACACTTCCTCCTGCCCCAGGGCTCTGTGTCACTAGCAGCTGTCACTGCTACCTGTTGCTTTATTTGGGAACGGAGGGGAAAGGGGGCCGACTAGGCTGTCTGGGAGCTAGAGCAGATGCCTCCTTCCCCCACCTCAGTTTCTTTTCTCCGTGCAGTGGAGTTGAGAAAACCCCAGCTCTTGGGGGAAGGGGGTGTCAGTATACGGCTCCCAGCCTTTTCCCAACGTGATGATTTCATAACCTTAGAAATGTTTGCAGTGTTACACCAGGGCAGCTAGCACCGCTTCTGAGAAACGCTTCTTTTTCTGTGCTCATACCTGTGGGCTCAGAGGCCGGTCTGGTGTCTTCCTCAGTCACAGTCCACACATTATTTTATTACATTATTATTGTTGGTGGTGTTGTTACTGCTAGAGAGAACGCACGAGAACGTGTGTGGAAATCAGACAGCCACCTTCCTCAGGGGTCAGGGGTCAGCTTTCTCTTTCCGTCTTTATGTGGGTTCTGCCCTCAAGTCTCTGCCCTTGTACAACAAGTTACCTGCTGGGCCACTTCCCTCCAGGTTTCCCTCTCTGGTATTGAGCCTGGAGCCTGTCCTTTGGCTCTCTGGAGGGTGATCTCCAGGGGCCCTCCTGTGCCTGTGTCTGCAGACCTAGGATTACAGACATACACTTTTTCCAGGAGTGCAGGAAATCTGAACTCAGTTCCTCAGTTCCTCGCCATCAGGCAAGCACTTTACCCAATGAGCCGTCTCCCCAGCCCCTCAAACCAACAACTTGAGAACATTTTTTTTTCTGTCAGCATTGCCCAATCAGAGAGACTCAGAAATCTGCCGGTACTTTAAAAACTGGTTATTCTATCCTGGAGGGTGGTGGCTTTCTCCTGTAATCTGAGCAGTTGGGAGGTGCAGGCAGGAGGATCAGGAGTTCAAGACTGGCCAAGGTTTATTCCAGTTCCAAGCCAGCCTGGACTACATGAGACCCTGTCTGAACAAACCAAGCAGCTTACTCCAGCTCTACAAACGGAGGCCATGGGTGGGAGTGCAGGGTGGAAGAAGCTGTTTTGCCTTTTAAACTGGTAGCAGGTGCCTGTGGGTGTTAGTGAGGGCGAACAGTGGGGGCGTGTGACCTCTGGGGGGTTCAGGCTTGGCGGTGACCTCATGCGTATGGCATCCAGCTGCTCTAGGTGAAGCTTCTGCCAGCTGGGAGAGGGACCTGGTCTAAGAGTGCAAAGTCCTCCAATGCACTGGCCCATCCTACTTCCTGTGAGGCAATTTAGGCATCCCCTTGGATCTGGCCTGTGTGGACAGGGCCTCCTGCTGGCACCAGTGAGGAGCTGTATGCTGGGATAGTAAGAGAAAGGAGGAGTTGGCGCCTCAGTTCTCTGGGAATGGCTGACATGCTCTTTTCAAGGGGTATTGGAATGTCTAGTAGGGGTATGCCAGCAGGGATCAAATTTCTGTTCCATTATGAGCCTGCTCTAAAATTTAGCAGGCTTGACTGTATCCCCACTCCACCCCTGCCTCAGTCTCCTCATCTGAGACATGGGTTGTCATAAGGATTAAAAAGATAAGGCACAGGAAAGCACCCTGCCAGGATGCTACCCTCACCTGTGTTGCTGCTGTTACTGGGTAATGAAGATGGGGTGAGGGGGACCCGAGGCCTTGGCTGTGTGCCCTGCAAGCACCAGTGAGGGGACCACCCTCCAGGGACTGCAGCTTGAATTTCCACAGCTCTGAGCACATCTGCACCCTCTAGTTAGTGAGAAACTGACCCCCTTCCAGGACATTGGGGTCAGAATCTGCTGCAGGACAGAAGGGGACAACCACACACAGTGGAGGCTTCTAATCCCCTACACCTGCAGAGGCCCAGAGAAGCCTCTGGAGCAGGGTAACCCAGCTCAAGTCCAGTCCAGCTCACTGGAGGTGGGACAGGCTTCTTGCAGACTATAAAGTCTGTGCTAAGCTCCCCAGCCTCAGTTTCTCTACCTGTAACACAGGAGTGACCAAGAGAGTACTTTTCACCACCCAGATAAAAGTTATAAGCATAAGCTTCTGTGTGAGGAGGGTTTGGAACCTGCATGGCCCCAGCTTGACGGAAGCCTGGAGAAGCCTGGTGTCAGCTCTGTAATTATCGCCATCAGGTGTGTTACCTCAGTATCCTCTTAGGCCTTGTAAGGGAATGCCACGTGGTCTCAAATAACAGCAGGAAGCCACCTGCACTCTCCCAGGGAGGAGGAGGACCCAGGGGTGCTGGGGACATGGGAGACATCTTAACAAGTCTACAAAGCTGTCCCAATGGCTGAGCACAGCTGAGGCTAGAAAGATGGTTCTTGGCCAGCCCAGCTGTGAGCCCACAATGACTTGCAAGGGCACATCCCACTGGCAGCCCGTTATGAGGTTCACCCCTCACGCTCCCCAGCAGAGGAGCACTGAATACCAGCACCAGGTGCGAGCTGCTAGGTCAGTTGTCCGGTCTGACTGGTTGGACTTGCCTGGTGGGAGATGCCTGGGCTTTGTGTCCCTGCACCAAGTCACACTCGGCCTCAGCTGTGTTTTGTTGGCCAGTGAAGTATGGCCTCAGCTGTGTTTTGTTGGCCAGTGAAGTATTTGCGGAAGGGTGCGTCACTGGCTGCCCACTTTTCCAAACTAGAGAGTTCACATACAACCCCCAGAATTCTGCCTCCTCTGGAAGAGTTCTGCAGATGTGACCTCAGACCACTGTGCTGCCACTAGGTGAGCCTGAGGCTCCCAGCGACTCGCACGATAGCCCAGGGTCTTAGTCACCAGTTAGCCTTGGCTTAAAATCCCGCCAGCAGCTTCCTCTAAGGATCAGCGTGGTCAGCGTGGGAGGAACAGGTCACTGGAGGAGCTCGTTGTCCTTGTTCTCCATCGAGGGCCAACATTTTTTGTGTCCCCCTCTACCACCACTCGGGGAGGAAGCTGACACCAGCCTTAGTTCTGCTGTCATGGTCCAGAGTTGCCTGTGTCCCTGGGGAGAGGCTACTCTGGTTCCTGCTGCTAGCCTGGGACTGCCGCTCCAGTGCATTGAGCAATTAGGCATTGTGGCCACCAGGGGGCGCAGGAACTCCAAAGCCCAGGCTTGCTGGCATTTTCCCAAATCCAGCTGTCAGAGTCTCCCCAAGTCCAAGGTCCATCCCCGCCCTGAGCAGGAGGTCAGGCAGGGCCTTCCTGGCAGTAAATCCACCCCAGCAGGTGTTCCAGAACATTCTCCTACTTGCACAGCTTACTGAGGCTCAGGTCTGAGAACCAGGCAGTGTCACCAGTGAGGAAGTGGGTGGTGGCCCTGCAGCCACCAAAGAAGTCTTGTCTTGCCCCTTCCTCCCGTACTGGGCCGAGAGTCTTCTCCTTATGATGAAGTGGGAGATGGATAGCACGAGGCTCAGAAGACTTGGTGGCTCCTAGTTCTCAGGCAGCTGGGGGAAGCGCAGGTGCCCCATGTGACCGAGGCCGAAGAGAATGCGGGTGGGTAGGGGGGAGACAGGAAGCTCACTGTTGCCGCCCGCAGGGGTCCTGCACTCAGCCCGGAGCTCCACCGCGTAGCTGAGATGAGAGTCGGTGTGATGTCCCCCAGCCTGACGACAGGCACTTTCTCTTTGCTCTCCAGGTCAGCTGCCAGCCCCGGGCTGAACACCAACCCCAGCTATGAGCTCCTGGAGGCGCGACTCCCTCAGGGCCAGCAGCTCGGAGCCCCTCCCAGTAGTTATCATCGGTAAGTGTCACACCGGCCAGCTTGGGGGATACACACTGGTGCTCTGCAGACCCCTGGGTCTGAGGCTAGCAAGGCCAAGGCTGGCCTCTAGACTGTTGCCTTTAAATGAAGCTTGTCTGCTTACCGTGGGGCCAGCACTGTGCATCTAAGTCTTTGCACCATTACCCAGTGTCCACAACTGTGCCAGATGCCCATATGGGGAACACAAAGAGAACACAGAGATAGGGCCCGAGGTCCCTGTCCTCAGCTCTGCAAAATTGAGAAGAGTGCAAGCATCAGGTCGACCCACACGAGGAGCAGACATTTTAAAAGTGAAAAACAGGTAGCGCTACGCCGGGAAGAGCTGGATGGTCTGCGGAGGACGCTCTGACCCCAGCTAGGAGGAGCTTCAGTCCACTCAGACACCGCAGGGCTTGAAGAAGTCCATCCTGCTGATGGATTGTCACCTCCAGGTGTTTGTCACAGCCCTCCTGGCTTAAGCAAGCACTTTGCCCCTGAGCTATACCCCCACCCACCTTTTGCTTTTCCTTTGGGGCTCACTGTGTTGCACAGGCTGGCCTTGAACTCAGATCCTCCTGCTCCATCAGCCTCTCGAGTTTCAGGCTCGAATGGCTATAGGCTCTGTCTCCCTGAGTGTGAATCGCTGCTTAGCCTTTTGCCAGCTGCCTGGACACGGGACACTTGTTTAACCCCTCTGTGACCTGTTCCCCAAGTACGAAAAGAAAATGCTAGTACCCGTTCCCTGACTGACATCACACAGGAAGCCTTTGACCACTTCTTGGTCATTACTACACATGGCGTTTGTCACAGAGTAAGGGCTTGGTGAATGGTTCAGGGAATGAAGGAGTAGCCAGCCAGGCTGAGTGACCCTGACCTCCCTGTTTCTGCAGGCAATGGTCCCTCGGGTATCTGCCTGTCCTACCTGCTCTCTGGCCACATCCCCTACGTGAAACCAGGAGCTGTCCACCCACACCCCCTGCTGCAGAGAAAGCTGGCCGAGGCTCCAGGGGTCTCCATCCTGGACCAGGTGGGTCTGACACATGAGTATGGGAGGGGCATTCTCCTGGCAGAAAACCAGGAGTCCCTGGAAGACCAAGCTCAGAACAGGAGTCCACGAAACCAACCACAGAACAGGAAAAGAGCAGCTGGGACTGTCTTCCAAGACCCACCAATGCCACGTCAGTGGTCTGACCACACATTAGACCCATGGTTCTCAATCACTGACTCCCTCCCTTGGGCTCCCAGAGGGACCACAGTGACAGTCCCCCAAAATACTCAGCATAGAGGTCTCTGTGTGACCAGTTTCCCTCAGACTCAAGGTGGGACTCTGCTATCCCCTGGGAGTCCCACTGACCTGTGCCCCCTCTTCAGGATCTAGAGTACCTTTCCGAAGGCCTCGAAGGCCGAAGCCAGAGTCCTGTGGCCCTGCTCTTTGATGCCCTCCTGCGTCCTGACACAGACTTTGGAAGCAGCATAGACTCCGTGCTCTCCTGGAAGCGACAGAAGGACCGCGCCATTCCCCACCTTGTCCTGGGACGGAACCTCCCTGGGGGCGCCTGGCATGTGAGTGTCATCTTGGAGCATCCCTGTTCTCCCTCACACCCTGAGGAGGGGGGTGGGGTGTGCTGGTGACCTGGCTGGGCCTGACAAGTCCTTTCTCTGCAGTCCATTGAAGGCTCCATGGTGACCTTGAGCCAAGGCCAGTGGATGGGTCTCCCAGACCTGCAGGTCAAGGACTGGCTGCGGAAGAAATGCAGGTAAGGGGTCCCTGGGAGGCCGGGCAGGCAGAGGAGACTCCCCTATAAACAGACAGATAAAACCGGCCTCTCTAGGTCCTGGCTCTGTCCCTGCAGACGAGGAGGGGTATCAGGATCGTCTAGTGACAGGAATGTGTGCATCACTTGCCTTTTTGGTAGTCACCAGCTCTCAGACTGTTACTAATCCCCGTTGGGGTAATGATGTGGCTGGATGGTCAACCCAGACATGTCACCCCATGCTCAAGTTCCAGTCTAGGTGCTTGGCTTGTACCCAACCTTGTATGATCTCCCAAGACCCTCATGGGATGTTCCTGACACACTACCCTGTCTAACAAGTAGGGAAACTGAGGCACCGGGAGTTTCAGGCTTTGGGAGGTACCCTTGTTAGTTCTACTTTACACCGGAGACACCAAAGCCTGGCCTCAGCAGGGCATGCTGTCGCCGCTGGCCATCGCTTACCTCCATGCCTGCCTCTGACACCCCGCCCCCCCATCTGCTTCCTCTTCAGAGGTCTCCGTAACAGCAGAGCCACAGCTGGCGACATCGCCCACTACTACAGGGACTACGTGATCAAGAAGGGCCTAAGTCACAACTTTGTGTCTGGTGCTGTGGTCACTGGTGTGGAGTGGGCTAAGTCTGAGCATGGCAGTCCCGAGGCCCAGGCACCCAGCCCTCTCTTCCAAGTGACCGGCTACTTGACTACCAAGGACCACAGCCGCCAGCCCTTCTCCCTATGGGCCCGTAACGTGGTCCTGGCCACGGGCACCTTTGACAGCCCAGCTACACTAGGCATCCCAGGAGAGACCCTGCCCTTTGTCCACCATGAGCTGTCAGCCCTGGAGGCAGCCCTTCGGGCAGGCACTGTAAACCCAACCTCAGACCCGGTGCTGATTGTGGGAGCCGGGCTGTCTGCAGCCGACGCTGTCCTCTTTGCCCGACACTACAACATCCAGGTGATGCATGCCTTCCGCCGGTCCGTGCATGACCCTGACCTGGTGTTCAACCAGTTACCCAAGATGCTGTACCCCGAGTACCACAAAGTGCAGCAGATGATGCGTGATCAGTCCATCCTGTCCCCCAGCCCCTATGAAGGCTACCGCAGTCTCCCCGAGCATCAGCCGCTGCTCTTCAAGGAGGACCATCAGGCAGTGTTCCAGGACCCACAGGGGGGCCAGCAACTCTTTGGAGTCTCCATGGTGCTGGTCCTCATCGGCTCCCACCCCGACCTCTCCTACCTCCCCAGGGCAGGTGCTGACTTGGTCATAGACCCAGATCAGCCACTGAGCCCCAAGAGGAACCCCATTGATGTGGACCCCTTCACCCATGAGAGCACTCACCAGGAGGGCCTGTATGCCCTCGGGCCACTGGCTGGGGACAACTTTGTGAGATTTGTCCAGGGTGGAGCCCTGGCTGCTGCTAGCTCCCTGCTGAAGAAAGAGACCAGGAAGCCACCTTAACATTAGCCAGATGCCCTGACACCCAGGCCCTGAAGAGGAAGAGGGCTCACCACAGCCCGGTGGGACATGAGCCCATCTAAAGATTTTCCATGTAGGGACCAGTCTCCCCGGCAGAGGGGAAGACTTGAGCCCTGTGGATGGACTATCTGCCCCAGAGGCATGAGGGAACACAGGCCTCCCTACCCTCAGGGGAGTCAAGGCCCCAGGTGGGAGCAGTAGCCATAGACCAGAGGGCCCCCTTGAAGCTGTCAGTGTGCTGGAGTCACAGGGCCAGCTGAGTGTCCGACTAGGAGGACCCCAGGCCCAACCTTTCACCATCAGGTCTGTAATAAAACCAGCTGTGCCTCCACTGTGCCTGAGGAGTCTGTGCTTGGGGAGTGGCTAGGCAAATAGACCGTGCACTGGGGCCCTGAGTCAGGCCCACGGTTCCAGGAGAAGAAGCGATGGGGCTCCAGGGTGGAGCATCTATGGGCACAGTGCTAGACTCTAGGGAGTCTGGGCAGGGAATGAGGCTTCCAGAAGCCTGCTGCAGCCCTGCCACTCTGTAGTCCCCCTGGTCTGTGATCAGTCTCCCAGTCTCACCTCCTGCCTCAGGGTCTTTGCGCAGGCTGGTGTCCAGCCCCCTAATCAGGTGTCTTGAGTCTGAGTCACTTGCCCAAGTCTGTGTCTTGCTCTGCCTTCAGGGCAACTAGCGCCCACGAGTGGAGGAGGGGAAGAAGGGACTCGGGAAGGATCGGCCGGCAGAGGGCGCTCGGGGCTCGCCGGACACTAGTACCACAGGGGGAGGGGACGGGGGTCAGCGAGACCCTGTCGGGGATGGGGGCACAATCTCGGGGGCCCTCACCCTCCTCCACATCTGCCCTAAGCCCCGCGTGAACGAAGCCATCCCCCTCTGTGGCCGTGCCAGGGTCCGGTCTCCAGGCCCCGCGCTCCCGCGGGCAGTCCCCTGCCTCCGCTCTTGGCCGCCGGGGTGGGGGTGGCGGGCGCGGAGCACGTGGCTCGGGGTCCGGGGAGCCCCCCCACCCCCGGCACTGGCGGTCCCCGCGGTGTCCGGGCCGCGGGGCCGGCGGCGGGAGCGGCGCGCGCGGGCGGGCGCGGGCGGGCGCGGGCAGGGGGCGCGCGGGGGCGCGGCCGGGCGGGGGTCGGCGGGCGAGATGTGCGAGCGGGCGGCGCGCCTGTGCAGGGCCGGCGCGCACAGGCTGCTCCGGGAGCCGCCGCCGCAGGGCCGCGCGCTGGGCGGGCTGCTGCGCTGGGTGGGCGCCAGGATGGGGGAACCCCGCGCACCGCTCGTCCCCGACATCCCCACCGCGGACCCCGGCCCCGGGCCCGCCGCACCGCGAGGGGGCACAGCCGTCATCCTGGACGTGAGTACGCGCGCAGGACCCTCCGCTCAGCGCGGCTGGGTGCCAGTCCGCACCGGGGACCCAAAGACCCTCTCCACCATTCGCTCCCTGCCCGTTCCCGCATCCCTGCATCCTATAGACGAGACCCTCCTTGGCGCGGGGACCCCGAGCGCAAGCCCCAACTCTAATTGCTGCCGAGGCGCCTGTCCCCCAGCCTAGACCGCGCGATCCTCGCCATCCCTCCATCCACTTTATGTCATCTTCACATCCCACATCCCATAGATGGGACCCCTTCTTCCCGCAGGGACACCCCTCCAAGTCCCCAACTCCACCCGGACTGTATGATTCTCACTTCCATCCTCTTCCTCCCCTTCCTTGCATCCCCATATCCCATAGCCTGGGACCTCCTCCGTGTGGGGACCTCCAGCGCGAGCCCTCCCACCACCCCACTGCGGCCAAGGCTTGGGTTCGCACCCAGAACGAAGACCCTCTCCTCAGTCACCTCCCCCCACGTTCCCGCTTCCACTAATTCCGTAGCACGAACCCACCCAACTCCCCTTCCATCGCGGCTGGGGCGCCTGTCCCCACTGGAACCGCAAGACCCTCTTCATCTCCTCCCTTCGCATTCCCGCATCCCCCGCATCCAATAGCGTGATCCCTCAGAGCTGCTGTGAGTCTGGTCGCTATTCCCTGCTTCTGGTCCTAACTAAATCCTCACTTGAGTCCTTATGACTGGGACAAGAGCTGGGGACCGCCAGCCCCCTCCTCTTTATCCCGGATTCTTCTCTGCACTGATGATACTTCTCTGAGACCAGCCACACACACAGCCCCTATCCACCGAGGCTCTCTTCTCTGCGGAGGAAGTTGAGCCCACTTTGCGAGTGAAGGCCCTTCCCCACCTCCTCCCTTTCCATAGAGTCAGTTTTATTGCCTGGACTTAGGGGTCCTCACCCCCCAGCTCCACCCTGAGCATCTGTCCTCCTTCACTCTCTTCCTGTCCTTTCCCCCTGACTCTTGGACCCCAGACTCACTCCTCACCCCACCTAGTTCCTCATGCACCACACCGCTCTCCCCACCCCCACCCCTGCAGAGTGGGGGTGACATATAGGCAGAAAGGGTCGGTGGTCTGTGGAGGGGATGGAACTGATCCCAGGGGTGTCTGTACATGTTATGGGGTTCTGAAAAATCAGGGTATTTTTGAGTGTGTGCATGAGTTCATGTGGAGTGTGTGTGTGTGCGCGCGCGCCACACACCCCTACAAGTGTCAAGGGACTAGAACCCTATCCCCCACTTTGCTTCCCTTGCTACATCTCAGAACTTGTGGATGTGTCTGGGCAGGAGGGCTTTTGGAAATGGGCGTTCTAGTACCTCTCGGAACACACAAGCAAGAGATGCATGCACACACACACAAACACACAGATGTGCACACACACAGCAGGATCCAGGCAGAGTCCAGAGTAGAGGTGGCAGCTTGCCCTCTTTCAGGGAAGTCTTGCTCAGCCCCTCCTCTGCACTTGGTGTTGTGTGCTGGCTGAGCCTCTTCTTTCCCCTGTGAGGTGGGGTAAGGAGTAGAGGGAAAATGTCACTCATGCTGGCTCTGGGAGCCAATCTACCTGGTGTCATTTGAGGTCACACCAACCTAGTCATTTCGACACCCAGGCCCCTTGAGGTCAGTGGGTACCCAGAGAGCACACAGTCCCCTTGTCCAGTTGCTTATGGGCTGCAGGTGAGCAGAGCCATCTGTCCTTTGTCTCAGGGAGAATGGCACATCTTGTCTGGCTTAGCAGATCCCTGACAGACTTCGTCTAGGAAAACGGGGGGAGTTGGAGGACCTGGTCATGGTGTAGGCTGACTTCTTCTTCTGGATAGGGGAGCCAATTCCTCCAGGGCCCTGGGACCATCTCAGACCTTACAGTGCTGGGACATCAGCCCCACAGGGAATTGGTTAAAAGACAATCCTGATTGTCCAGGAGTGGGTCAGGAGTGGGTCCAGGATTGGACATCAAATCCCCTTTCTTATGAGTTGGGAGGTCTTTAGCAGATACCTTGGTCTGTCGGGAGCTGCTGGTCCACCTGCCTGGGTTATGGCCTGGGTGGAGCGGCTCTTGGAAGTGCCCTGCAATTATTAGAACGGCCTCTTGGCCCCAAGCACCCAGCACCCACCATTCAACTGACCTTAAGGGATTCAAATGTCTGCAAAGCAGAGAATGACTTTGTCTCAAAGTGCAGGTCCCAGATTAGGAGTGTTCCCCATCCCATCTCTGCTAGTTGCAACCAGAACATCCCTGCCTGCCTCTCCCCCATCCCATAATGACGCAATACTTCTTGTGGGCTGATCTTGTCACCAGGTTTCACGATCACCTCCTTCAGAAGTAACCCAGGCAAGCCAGGGCAAGAGGAGGTGGGTCCTGGAAACTGTAGGAAGGCGTGGAGCTCCCTTGTGGGCTTCTGAGCATGGCTGGGTGCAGCTGTGTACTCAGAGACGGAGGATGAGTGTGCGTACACCTGCCGAGATGCATGTGGGTGTGTGTGAGTGTGTAGCACGAATGTGTGTGTCTGTCAGCAGCCGTGGGCAGGCCGGCGGCAGTGCAGTGGGAGAGGGGTTGATAGTTTATGCAGGGTGGGGAGGGTCTCAGCCTGCTGCACTCTCTCCGCCCTGGGTCCTAGCCATGAGGTCTCCTGGGGAAGTTTGGACTTCCAAGCTTCCCCCAAGCTGCTCCTGGGAGAGAGATCTCAGCTGGGTTCTGAGGCTGCTCGGGGCACCTGCCCAGGCTCATCTCAGGACTGACTCCAGCCCTCCTCTCTCCAGATTTTCCGTCGTGCGGATAAAAATGGTGAGTTCCCTTCCAGGTGCTCCGCTGCCCACATTCTCCCTGTCCCGATGCTTCATGGGAAACAGCTAGCGGTGGGGACACGGACAACTATGGTCCTGGAGGTGAAGAGCACAAGAAGTCCAGAGGCCAAGTCCTGTTACTGTTCTGTGCCTCAGTTTCCCCTTCTGTAAGCTGAAGCGGTAACAACTGTCCTTTGTTGCTCTGAGCTTTGGGGCAAGGTAAAGAGATGTATGTGGGTGACCTACAACATTGCAAAAGAGAACCAGAGACTAGCGTGCTCATCCAAGAAGGAAGTACTGATGAGACCCCTGCCTGTCACCTGCCCCGAGGCCCTTCCCAAGTGGGCTTCAATTCAAGGTGGCTCTGGCCTTGTCCAGCTCCTGTGTCCTTCCTAGGAGCTGTGGTTAACTGTCCCATGTGGTTGTGGGGTAGCTCCCCAAAGGGAGCTCTTTGGGGTATGAAAGGGCAGGGGAACAGGCTTGGGCTGGGATCATTGCAGAGGAGTATCGCCCTCTTTGGGCCTGTCCCCGGGATGATATGCATCTTCCCAAGGCCTTCCGGTGAAGGCAGATCTACCTGCAGATTGCACACACAACACAGGGATGCACGAAAATCAAACAGTACCGAAGATGTGCTAGCACCGTGCAGCGCCTGCACTCCCCAGGGAAAGAGGCCTGGCCCCACCACCAGCACAGGTCACAGGAATGTCAGCTTCAGCTTGCAGTGAGCATTAGATTGCACACTCCTAACCCCCACCACTCCCACAGGTTGGGTGTTTGGACTTGTCTTCTCAGTGAGGTCATTGTGCCCCAATTCACAGGAGGGCCTCTGTCGACGTACGCAAGATGCCTTCCATCATGAGAGCAAGGCTGTGTGTCTCTGGGAGGCTCTCATGATAAAGACTAGTTTGGATGTGGTGGACATGAGGTAGCTAATCTCCAAGGAAAGGCTAGTATGAGAGGCCCGGGTATCACCCTGGAAGACTGCCATTGATGTTTAAAGAAGGGTGAGGACCAGCCAACCTTCCCACCCAGGGATGTGAGGCTCACAGGCTCCTGCTATTTAAAAGGTCATGGTGGCAGGCTGGGCCTCTGCTCATTAGTAACACCACCTGCAAACAGCCCCCGCTTGGGTCATTGGCAGAAATGATGAAACTGCAGGATAACTTGTCTTCTCTAATTGGACCAGAAGCCAAGTGGAAGATATTTTCCTCTTAATAGCTCATCTGTGCTCATTAGGCCTGTGGTTAGCACCCAAGGAAAATGTCAGAAGGCTTGTGATCAGAGAATCGGCAGACCCTGTCTTTCAGCTCCCTGTTCTCTCTGGATACAGAGGACACTGAGGTACCATCCATGAGAAGCAGGTGGAAGCAGTCAAGAGGGAAGCTGGGCCTGGTGTTGGCACACCCCATGCTGTGGCTGGGACAGACATGACTAATCTATTACAGCACACATTCTTGGAGCCTAGCATTGGCCTCAGCTTTTCCATGCAGCCCGGCTACTCCGTGAAAGATGAAGCCACTGACTACCCCTCACCAAAAGAGTAGGGAACTGTGCTGGCACCTACCATGTGGCAAGAGTCCTGCTCTAGGCTAGGTTGAAGGTCTGAGCTCAGACTACTGTTGCCTTGAGGAAGGATGGAATCGAGGAACTATTCTCAGACTATCCCAGAGCTGGGACCTCGGGCCAGGGTTGAGCGTGATCCCTATAGGCTATAGGTGTCAGGTTAAGCGTGTTACTTAGTGTCTGTGTCAGATGACTGAGGGAAGAGCAGAAGGGGTGATTGTCTGGTGGAGACCATGAAGGTGTTTGTCTGCTCCCCAGAAACCAGCTTCTGTTGCCTCCGATGGTTTGGATTACCTGTCAGTAGGCCTCAGGCTGACAACAGGGAGTTTGTCAGCTGAGGCAGTCAGTGGTGCTGGGGACAGGCTGTGGGCTACCATGTGCTCTTCTCTCTGAGACAAACAGCCACTTGCCTTCTTGCCTGTCCATTGCAGATGACGGGAAGCTGTCCCTGGAGGAATTTCAGCTCTTCTTCGCAGATGGCGTCCTCAATGAGAAGGAGCTAGAGGGTCTCTTCCACACCATCGACTCAGACAACACCGAGTGAGCCTGGGCTACTGTGGGGCACCCTGGGGATGTATGGGCTCCTCCCTTCTCCACAATGCCAGGGTCCCGTTTAAGGGCAAGAGGCCTAAGATTCCCCTGACTCAGTAATCCAAAAGTCAGACCTATTTGGTCCTTACCGTCAAACTGCATGAGCTGTGTGTGTGTGTGCGCGTGTGTGACTGCCACAAAGTTTGTCCTTTCTGAGCCACCAAGAGAGGAGAGTCCCTGGACCTGCTGTAGGATACACAGGACTGATGGGAATTGGCCATGGCCCTGCTTGCTTTCTCACTATTCAGTTCTAATCCCAGTACCACCCCAGGATCTACTGTCTAAGATCCTGTCTCTGTGAACCACCCCCAAACCACCCTGTAATGTGCATGAATCCCAACGCTAGCCTGAACCTTACTTCTGGCATTGAAACAAAATGAAATTTTTCTGCAATCCACTAATGACTTGGACCCGTGGCTCAGTCTCACAGGACTCCTGGCCTCCAGAGCCAGCATAAGTGTGCACTGTCCTTTATCTGGCACTCTTAAATTCTGCCTGGGTGGGCAACAGCCACCTGGTCACCTTCCTCTGCCCCACTGAGGTGCTGAGGACTAAAGTTTCTAGGGGTGCTAGGGCAGGTTGGGTCACTTGGGGGGCCCAGAGACTAGTGGTGGTGTGGGTACACGGTTACTACCAGGCCTGTTTTGCAGTTTTCTAGTAAAGTGGTAACCCAGAGCCGAGGCTGGAGACCTGATGGGGTCTCTCTCTCTCTCTCTCTCTCTCTCTCTCTCTTCTTTATTCCCTTCCCTTCCTCTACAGCCATGTGGACACCAAGGAATTGTGTGGTAGGTACCTGGATTAATGACAGCCAGAGGAGGGCAAACCAGTACGGGCCTGGGTAGGGCTGGTGGGAGGGTCCCAGGGCAAGGGGTGGAATTCTCTGTGACCCCTGACCTTTGCAACCTCCTTCCTCAGATTACTTTGTGGAGCACATGGGAGACTACGAAGATGTCCTCGCCTCCCTGGAGACTTTGAACCACTCAGTCCTGAAGGCCATGGGCTACACTAAGAAGGTCGGTGGGTATGGGTAGTGCCTTCAGGAAGCTAAGACCTGAGTGCCAGTTTATTCTAGGTCTTTCTGATCATTGTTGTTGAAGGGTGTCTGGATTTGTGGTGAAAAATGCTGACCAAGGGCTCTTTAAGGAGCGGAGAGAAGCCACGTACTGAGGGGAGCGCCTTGGTGGATAACCCTGTCCTGTAAGCTGTGCATCAGAGTGTGAGGGTCTTTTCCAGGTCAAGGCTGGTCCTGGAGTGGAAGCTTTGTGAAGCAGGAGTCCCCAAGTCCTTGGCTCCCTGAGGCACAGTGCAGACCTAGGAATCTGGAAGTAGGGATTGCAGGTTTATCTATCTGAACTTGACCTAGGAGTGCAAAAGTGTCTCCTAAGTGGCTGGCCCATATGCAGTAGAGAACACTTAGCCGATCTAGTCAGAGACCAGGTTGAAAGACTGTGGTCCGACTTTCTTTGTCTGGGAAGCAAGAGCATCCATATTCCAGGCCTTGAAGGAACTGAAGGAAGTGGGTCCTCTGAGCTGCTGAGAGCAGGACTGAGGAGATCAATACCAGCTCCCTCACCTTCTCACAGAAAGCCTGTGCCAGGCCCTGCCCACAGCAGGCCGGACGGCCCCTTCTTGCCATGCACCCAAACATTGCTGAGTCTGAACCCCCCCTATACACACACAGACACACACATATAGACACACAAACAGACACACACAGACACACACACAGACACTCACATAGACACACACACATACAGACACAAACAGACACACACACACATACAAACACATATAGACACACAGACACATACACACACAGACAGACACATACACACACACACATACAAACACATACAGACACACAGACACATACACACACAGACAGACACATACACACACACAGACACACACACAAACATACAGACACACAGAGACATACACAGTCATACAGACACACATATAGACACACAGACACACAGATACACAGACACACAGAGACACACACATATAGACATACACACAGACTCACACACACACAGACACACAGAGACACAGACACACACATATAGACACACACAGACTCACACACACAGACACACAGAGACACAGAGACACACACACACACATATAGACACACACAGAGACACAGAGACACACACACATATAGACACACACACACAGACTCACACACACCCTGCCACTGTGGCATTGCACTTGCAAGACTGTTTGCAAGTATTTTAAGACCCTGCAAGAGCCCCTCTTGAAGGCTGTTCATCGTGGCAGTTTTGCTGACAGCCCCGGTGTCCATGGTGGCTGGCGCATTGGCAGGGTGTTCCAGGCAAGGCAGGCCTGTTCTGCTGCTGGCTGCGAGTGGGAGGGGAAGATGGATTGGGTAGCAATCCCTCCTTGACCTCTCCCTCCCATCTAGGAGCAGAGCCCTGTCGTGTAATAAAGCATCAGGTTCTCATTACAGTGGTCCGCCTGCTCTTTGATCGTGGCTCGCAGGAGCAGAACCTCACCCTCCATGAAGGAGAGGGGCTGAACTCCTCCCAGGAGGCTCAGCCCAGCCTTAGCCGTGGTGCCACAGGGACTTTGCATGTGTGGCCTCAGGTGGTCATGGTGGTCCTGGGTGATTGCAGGGCCTGACAATGGCCACTGAGTAGTTCTCTTCTTGGGTATCTCCTAGCTGGCCTGTTTGTAGAAAGGCAGCTGGCTGGTGATCTGTAATGCTTTCTTTGTGCACTGACTAGTTTGTATGTCAACTTGACGTAAGCTACAGTCATCCGAGTTGATCTCGGATCTTCTCAGTTGAGAAGATCCCCCCAACAGATTGGCCTGTGGTGTTTTCTTGACTGATGGCTGATATGAGAAAACCTAGCTCACTTAGGAGTGGGGTGGTGGGGGTGGGGGGGTGGGGGGAGTGCAGTCCTTGGACTGGTGGCCTTAGATGCTATAAGAAAGCTAGCTTGGGGTCCAAGCCTGTGAGCGGCACTCCTTCCTGGCTGCTGCAGGGGCTCCTGCCTTGGGTTTCTGCTCTGACTTCTGTCAGTGCACAGTAATTGAATGTGTAAGCCGAAAGAAACCCTCTCCTCCCCAAGTTGCTTTTGGTCACGGGGTTTCTGCACGGCAGGAGACACCCTAACTAAGGCACCTTTCAGTTCCTGGTGGTAACTGAATTCTGTTACCTCGGTTTCTGTCGCAGTAGCCTCTGTCACGGTTAGCTGGGTTAGCCTCCTGCATGCTGGCTAGCATCTCCTCTGGGGCCTGTGGTACATGGGACATATTCCCCAGAAACTAACGCATCATAATGATACCAGGCCCCGGCTTTTCAAGTACACCCCTACCCCCAGCAGCATCTTTCCACTAATTGCAATATTAATGTCATCTCTTATTTTAGAACCCTCTTCAGTTCAGCCTGTGCAAGGAAAAAAAATGTTTTTGCCTTCCCCTTTGTTCCGTCTTGTCTTGGGCGATGGTGAGAAATCTGCTCAGATGCCTGTGGGGTGTGTGTGTGTGTGTGTGTGTGTGTGATCTGATGACTTTGCCTCAGCCATCGATGGGTGGATTCTATTTTTAGATCCCCTCATATTGAACAGTGCACACTCCGCCATGCATCCGCATCGGAGCGCCATCCTTCATCCCTTACTCGGCTCTGTCACTCACGGAATGCCTTCTCTCTGCATTGGTTGCTGAGGTGGGATAAGAGCCTAGGGAGCAGGTCGTATGGCTGGACATCTTCGGTACGAGTCACCATCCCTGGTACATATGGAAGTGGGTTTTTTTTTTTTCCTATTAAAAAACAAAAATGTGTCTAGAACTCTTGGGTCAAAGGACTGAAAGGGTAGGGACCCTTGTCTTTTATTATTTTATATGTGAGGGGTGGACATCTGTGTGCCATGTCTGTGCCCGGAGTCCACAGAAGCCAGAAGAGGACATTGAATCGCCCGGAAGGGAGTCACAGATGGTTGTGAGCCATCATAGGGGTGCTGGGAATCGAACCCCAGGTCTTCTGTCAGAGTTCTTAACCACTGAGCCGCGGCTGCAGCCCCTGTCACAGGTGGTTTGCGGCCTGAAGTTAATCATTTCCTTTCGGTGTGTTTCCCTTTCTGTTTAACAAGCCTGGACACGTTCCCTTTCATGACTGGTTAACATGCATGGCATCTTCTTATGATTCTTTTAAAGTCTAAACTGTTCTTTGACCAAGGCAAACACTTTCTGCAGAAAAGAATAAAAAGTCCTTAGGCAGTTGTGAAGTCAAGGGGAGGGGGGTGGGGGGCTGTCACAGTTTCAGAACACTTCAGAAATGGCCCCATTTCCTCCAAGATTTGTTCCCCCGCTCCCTCTTCTTCCTCCTCCTCTTTTCTTCCTTCCTCTCTTTCTTTCTTTTCCTTCCTTCCTTCCTCTCTTTCTTTCTTTTCATTCCTTCCTTCCTCTCTTTCTTTCTTTTCCTTTCTTTCTCTCTCTCTCTCTCTCTCTCTCTCTCTCTCTCTCTCTCTCTCTCTCTCTCTCTCAAGAAACGGTTTCTCTATGTAGCCCTGGATGTCCTGGAACTCTCTTTGTAGACCAGGCTGGCCTCAAACTCAGAGATCCACCTGCCTCTGTGAGTGCTGAGATTGAAGGCAGGAGCCACCATGCCTGGCCCTTCCTTCTTCTCTTTCATGTTGTTTGTTGACCCCGGGGTCTTACTTTGTAGACCAGGCTGGCCTCTAACTTACCATCCTCTGCTTCAGCTTCTTCAGTCCTGGAGTGTGAGCACGTGACACTTCCAACTATTTCTGACAGTCTTGTCTATTTTGATTAGGTGTTTCTCATACCAGTCCCATACACTTATCTAATATATGTGTTATGTTTTCTAATTTATTCATGCTTCTTCTTATAATTCCTGTCCTCTGTTGGCTTGGGTTCATGGTCATGACCGGTCATTTTTCCCTCATGTGAATGGAGTGCTTTGGTTAATATGAAATTTTGAAATACAAACCATTGGTATGTTCATGGCCACCACAGATGCTACCATGCAGTGTCTTTGTCCCCAGCGTTTTTTGAACCATCTCTTGCATTCACTGTATCATGATAAAGACATGTGACCAGTAAGCTTCCTCCCCCATTGTGTCTTGTGTGGACCCATCTCTTGGCTGCCTGACAATGTCACAGGAGCCTGAGAGGGACATTTGAAGACTGTGGGACATCAGACCCGAAAATAGATGTTGTGTCTTTGTTGGGAAATGCATATGGCTGAAACATACTCTTTAAAAAGACAAAGCTGGTCTCTTCTGTATGTTAGACTGACACCTCTGAGACGTTGCAGCTGGCTTTGGAGAAGTCAAAGAACTCTGTGCCGGTGTGTGTGTGTGTGTGTGTGTGTGTGTGTGTGTGTGCACGTGCACGTGTGCATGCATGCGTGCATTTATGCCTATGTGTGTGCACGTGCAGACGTGTGCATGGGTGTGGGTGTGTTGCTTCTCTCTTTCCACAATCATGGGTGCTGGGGATTGAACTCAGGTTGTCAGGATTGGCTGTAAGTGCCTTTGGCTGCTGAGCCAGCTTGCTGGCCCTTTTCCCTGTTTATGATTTTCCAATGCATCTTTCTTGTGGAACAGCAGAGAGCTAACTTTTCACACTAAATATTATCTTGTTGTTTAATTATTGTTTTCTCGGTATATTTTCATCCATTTTGTTTGATGCACTTAGAGTTTTATTGTTTTTTTTTTTTTTTAATTATTATACCAAATCGTAAGTATTCAGTAAAGCAAAGTTCAGAATACAAACTATGGCGTGCCAGATTCAGGTCACCATTCACCCAGAACCTTGAGGACAGAGATTTTGGTAGATGATATTGGCAACTTTTTAATGTGTGGTTCTTTAACTTCTTTAAAATTTTTTTGCTTTAAGTGCCCTCAAAGGCCAGAAGAGAGTGTCAGGTCCCCTGGAACCAGAATTACAGAGGGTTGTGAAGCACCCTGTAGGTGCTAGGAATCACACCTGGGTTGTCTGAAGAGCAGCCAGTAATCTTAACCACTGAGCCATCTCTCCAGACCCAATATTATTAATATGCTGCCAGAAAATTTTTATTTGCTGACTTTTACCGAATATTTTAACACTTTCCCTGTAATTTTTAAGAGTGTCCATTTGTTTATTTATTTATTTAATTCTTATTTTCAGGTAGGGTCTCACCACAAACCCATAGATGGCCTTGAACTCACAGAGATCTACCTGCCTTTGCTCCCCGTTACTGGGATTATAGGTGTGTCTTAGGGTTTTTATTGCTATGACAAAACACTATGGCCAATAGCAAGTTGGAGGGAAAGGGTTTATTCGGCTCACACTTGCACATCACTGTTCAACACTGAAGGAAGTCAGGACAGGAACTCAAGCAGGACAGGAACCTGGAGGCAGGAGCTGATGCAGAGGCCACGGAGGGGTGCTGCTTCCTGGCTTGCTCCTCATGTCTTGCTCCAACTGCTTTCTTAAGGAACCCAGGACCAGCAGCCCAGGGGTGACTATGCCTACAATGGGCTGGGTCCTCCCCATCAATCACTAATTAAGAAAATGTCCTACAGGTTTGCCAGCAGCCTGATCTTATGGCTTTTTTCTCAGTTGAGGTCGCCTCCTCTCAGGTGACTCGAGCCTGTGCCAAGTTGAGATAGAAGCACAAAGCACAGGGTGTGTGCTACCACACCTGGCTGCGAGTGTCTCTTTAAATACTCCTACTTGGATTTACTAATTTTTCATTTATGACTGGGCATATTAGTTGATTTCTAAGATCTTACTGTTATAAGTATATCCTGTTATATATAAAATACCATGGCTGTCACCCGAGCTTTCAGATCTGCCCCCTCCTTACTCTAGCCTTCAGGAGCAATGATCAGGCGTGGAGGGTTACCGGGCTAAAGACTACGAACAAGAGGCTGGAGAGATGGCTCAGTGGTTACAGATGCTTGCTGCTCTTCCATTCCCTGTTCACAATCCCTTCTGACTCCTGCTTCCTCTTCTGGCCTCCGCAGGCACCTGCTGACACATAAAAATAAGTCTTAAAAAGAATATGGCCGGGCAGTGGTGGCGCACACCTTTAATCCCAGCACTTGGGAGGCAGAGGCAGGTGGATTTCTGAGTTTGAGGCCAGCCTGGTCTACAGAGTGAGTTCCAGGACAGTCAAGGCTATATAGAGAGAAACCCTGTCTTGAAAAACCAAAAACCAAAAACAAAAACAAAAAAACCCAAGTTGGATGTAGTGACACAGACCTGCCATTCTAGCTACTCCCCAGACTGAGGCAGGAGGATTGTTAGGAGTTCCAAGCAAGCCAGAGACCCTGATTCAAAGCAGCTGGCCTGCTTTATATGACAGCTGGGTCCCTGTCCCCAAGGTTAGCGAGGCTCACGTCAGCCTCCGCTCCAGCCCCAAAGGATGTAATAACAGCCTGGCCGCACACGGAGTCCTCAAGTCTCCTTATCTCTTGTCGCGTTTTCTCATTTAAGTTCTATGGGCCTGGCGGTATTGCAGCCGGCCCTGTCGGCCTGATTGAGTGTGATTGCAGAACCTTCTGCTCCGGCTTCTCTCTGCAAAGCCTTTGCTGCTCTGCTGGGGCGCGCCCCAGCTGCCTCTTGTTTAATCAGCTCCGGAATGGTGCCTGCACCCGGGGGAACTGTGGATGCCTTTCTTCATAATGAATGTTCCGTCTCGGCTGACAGTTCTTGTTCTTCCTCCGCCCTGATCTTTCTTCAGCTCTTTCACACTCTTCTTTTTTCATGGTCCGCTCTGCTTCATTGATTATGACTTAGAAGATAAAAAAAAATTCTTCATTTTTATCTTACTTAGTGGCTTCTGAAGCCCGGTGTGGTGACATATACACGTTTACTCTTGGCATTTGGGTGGCAGAGGCAGATGGATCTTTGTGAGTTCGTGGCCAGCCTGGTTTGCATAGCAAGAAGCAGGCTAGTCTGGGCTACACAGTGAGACCCTGTCTCAAAACACACATACACAGAGACACACATACACACAAGCATTCGCACACACACAAGTGCACATACACAAGAAACATCTCTGGAAACATCCTAAATCCCATTCTTAGGCCATTAAAAACATTTCCTGTTCACTTTGGGAATTCCGAGATGGTAAGATAGAATCTCAATGGTTTATTGACTTAATCTGGTCATCGAGATGGCTCAGCTGATCAAGGAGTTTACTGCCAAACCTAAGGACCTGAGTTCAACCCCCAGGACCCACATGGTGAAGGGACAGAACAGATTTCCACAGGTTGTCCTCTGACCAACACACATGCACCATGGCACAAGCTCACACACAAGTCACACACACATGCACACATGTAAGTAAATTAGTTTAAGTGAAGTTAGTGGCTAACAGGTTTCCTTCTTTACCTCTGAAGCCACCGCTCACCGACAGCTCTCCTCTTAGGGGATAACTCCCTGTGACCAAGCATGGATGTTAGAGGAGATTCTTAATGGCTGTAGAACCATCTGGCAAATCTGGGTGTTCTACAGGGCCCTGGGTGGCTCCTGCAAATGGCTTTGTCACAGCACATACGGAACAGCCTTCCTGACCCTTCCCCCAGGAGCTGCTCTCCTGGTTCTTGGAGGAGGAGAAAGGGTACTGTCTCCATCGGCTCCCCCCAGAAGGTGATATCTTTTGAATTCACATTTATTGCATTTAGGGACTGCCTTGTGAGGCCCTGGTCTGATTGTTGTGAACAGATTTCCCACTCCTGTCCTGCCCAGAGCCCACCTTCCTCCTGTGGGTTTAGGGTTCTCTTGTTGTTGTTGTTGTTGGTGGTGGTGGTGGTGGTGGTGGTGGATTTTACTGTGTTCTGTCACCATGCACATCTAGAGGTATTCAGTTGTCAGAGTTCATTGCTCTCTAGGCCATGGGTGGTCAGGTTGTTAGAAAGACAGCTAGAAGATGCTTGTACCTCCGGCTAGGATGTCTTCTCCACCAGGGTGTGCCCACAGTGGCCCGGAGCCAGGCCTCGGGACAGACTGTCCACCCTTTTGTATCCTTGCTGTGCCGCCCCCACTCAAGCTCGCTGTCTCCCCGCATGTTTCCCAATGTGTAATTATTGCTAATTAATTCCCAGTCAGAGTGATGGATAGTTTAATTTGCTTTCCTTGAGAGCCTTGCTTTTCCCTGCTTTGCCAGGGACTGGGCAGCGTTCCAGTGTACAGAGGGAGGGGCGGCTCCAGAGGGGGAAGTCTCTGTGGCTGAGGTCCCGCACCTCTTCCCAGTGCTGCTTACCTCTGCATTCTGTTGACTTCCCTCAGCTTCTCTGCAACCTTCTGTAGAGGCAGGAATCGTGACAAGGGACGTCAGTTCCCGTCTTGCCAGGAAAGTCTCTACCATGCACCAAATGGCAGAGCCTGCAGGAGAACCCCTCGTCTGTCCTCCTCTCTCCAGAGCTTGCTCTTCACCGTGTACACCTGCCCGCCTCTCTGCTTTCTCCCCAATTTCAGAGCACAGGCTTTGGTGGGGGGGATTTCCTGGGGAGCCAGTTAGTCTTCTTGCCTACATAGGTTCTTTTCAGGTAGTTTCTGAATAGCAAGCAGCATGAGGACTCAGGGGCACAAAGAATTTTTCTTATAGAAGAAAGAGGGGAACAGAGGCCATCTCTCTCCTGGTGCTTTCTGCCGACCGCAGCAACCAAAACACCACCACTTGTGATTGACGGCGTTATTACCATCTCCCTTACCGTCATCAACATCCCCATTACCATCATCATAACCAACAACATCACCAGCATCACCATTTATTAACACCACCACCACTTCCCCCCTCCCCCATCAACAATCTCTATTGCTGTCTTTACCATTATCACCACCATCATCATCACCACCACCACCATCATCACCATCACCAGCATCATCACCATCACCAGCACCTCCATTGCCATCCTCACCATCATCAGTTCGCCAACACCACTGTCATCATTATTGCTATCACACTGCTACCACTTTTATACCCAGTATCCTCTCTGGTCACCAGTGATGTAAGATAGTACGGCTGCTCTCTGGGCTTGGAATGAAACCGAAGCTCCACCTTTGGCCTCTGGAGGTGGGGGCCCTGCTTGGTATACCCTGCAGCTTCCAGGGTGCAGGAGGAAGTGCAGGGCCCCACCATGTGTGCCCGGTCCCGAGCCAACTCACATCTAGGTTCTCTCCCGACGCCCTCAGGTGTACGAAGGTGGGAGCAACGTGGACCAGTTTGTGACCCGCTTCCTTCTGAAGGAGACAGCCAATCAGATCCAGTCACTGCTCAGCTCTGTCGAAAGTGCCGTGGAAGCCATCGAAGAACAGACCAGCCAGATCCGGTGTGTCCGTGGGACATATTCGGGGTACTCACGGCAGTCTGACTCTTTGTGCTTCTTGGATCTGGGTACACAAGTTCCTGCCCCTCTCTGTGCACTCTGCAGTTTCCCCAACTGCAATCTGAGGACAAACTTGGGACCTAGCACCCGAGTCACGAGGCTTACATGGGACAGGGCGTGCTTAGGAGAGTATCTGGTATGGGACGTGCACTCCTGAGACCCATAGGTCTTACCATAATTTTCATTCACGAGAAAATGTCCGTCTGCCCGGGTTACTTCTGAACACTGGAAACCAGTTTGGGAAGTGGGATCCGGCTGCAGGTTGGAAAGACAAATGCCACACGCCAGAAGTGGAGTGTCCGAGGGAGGTGTCTTCTTGTCAGGAACCCTGAGGGTCTCCAAGGGCTCCCTTGTTACTTGGAGATCTAGGGAGGCTGACGGAGGTACTGAAGGCAGGGTGGGACAAACTAATACTGACGGGGACTCTGGAGAGGTTTGGAGTTCAAAGTTTTACCCTTTCGTGTACTCTGGCAAGAACCCAGAGGTTTCCCATGGACACTGTGGGTGCTGTGTGGCTGGTGCCTGGTACCTGGACTGGGGTACCTCAGTCTTTCTAGCTAAGAAGGGCCTGCTCAGCTTTGAGCCCCTCCCCCACATCCTGCCTATAGCCAGCTGTGCACACTCCTGTCTGTTCAGAGCAGTAAAGGACAAACAGGACCCACACACAGGTAGGCAGTTGCCGGGAAGCCCATAGCCGTGGACTCGGCTTTCCCCGCGTACAACTTCAGTGTGTCCGGCAGGGAGTCAGTGTGACCAGGATGTTCTTTTTGCTACGGGGTAGGGTTTGAGTGGGTGAAATGTGGTCAGTGAGGACCCCCGTCAGGTAGGGTTGTGAGGGGGGCTCTTAATGACACCCCCTGCCAAATATGTTTGCTCTCAGCACCTGGAAGACTTAGTTCATGACTGCATATGTGGACAGCCTTGGGGTCCCGAGTCTCCAGTGTCAACAGCCACCGTTTGGGGAACAGACAGCTTTCCCTTTATGGATTTATTATCATCGTCATCTTAATCAAACTCGCCCCTTTTCTCCTGCTGCAGACAGATAGCAGCGTTGGGCAATTTACCTGGCTGTCTTCCTACGCTGTGTAGCTATATCTGTGGTTCCACTTGCCTGTCCCCACTGGGAGGGGATAACCCTGGGGTGTCAGTGGAAGGAGAGGGTGGTGTGCCTTGATGGGAAATCTGTTCCACACCCACAGACACCTCACGCTGGCCCACTTATCAAAACACTTTTGGCTCCAGGCCCCGAGATCCCCAGGGCTACCCTGTGTCTCCACCCTGGAACAACCCCCAAGAGTGCTGTGTTCCAGGAAAAGCTTTTATGCAGACCTTGCTGCTTGAGGGCCCTCCCACTCAACCCATCATGGTCCAAGGGACACTGCATTTGTTGTTAGTTTGTACAGATCTTGTGATTGACATTTCATTCCCCCAGCCCTGCTGAGGGAGCTGAGCCTGCTTCCTCAGGACAAGAGAAAGACTTGTTAAAGCTTTCAGGGGTCACAGGAGACAGATTTCAAAATGTACTAAAGGCTTCAGAGGCGGGGTGTGGGGGTGTCAGCTGCACACCCTGTTGGTTGGAAAGTCTTAATTTTGCAAGGCCCCCTTTGTGCATAAGGAATCGACTGTTCACCCTGCAGTTTTTGGAGACCCTGCTGGCTGCCAGTCACTGTTGCTAAGGGGCACAGTATGCCTGCTGAGTCCTGTACATGGAGGAAGGATACGTGTGCAAGAGGGATTGAGGCTGGCTAGGGCCAGGATTCGTTTTTTCTTGCTGCCTTGTTTGGGGATGGGGGTCTGACTGACACAAAACCAAGTCTTCCATCCACGGCACAGTGGCCTCTACTGAGACAGGAAGGGGGAGAAGATAATATGGTGTCTCCTACCTGGGCTCAGCCTGTTCTGGCTGGAAGCTATGAGGTCTGCCAGATAGATGCCTGGCCCAGCTTTACCTCAGCCATGGAGCCTGTGGGGGCACAGGGACCTGGGCTTTAGAGTCTGGCACGGAGCTATGCCGCAGCTGACCACCGGGCTTTAGTCAAATCACCTGCCTCGTGCATGGTTTTTCCTCCTCTAAGAAAATGAAGGCCCCTCTGCCCATCCCGCAGACGTGGGGGCCACAGGGCAGATCCGGGTACATTTTCGGACAAGGTCAATGCTTTGAAAGTGCGCGGTGAAGGCAGTAGAGGTGCCCTCTTCAGCAACTATGTTCCTCCTTCATGCACTGCAGACAGGACCACTGCAAACCCAGTCATGCCGTCAACGAGAGCCGCTACGGAGGCCCCACGCCTCCCTACATCCCCAACCAAAAGCTTGTGGCCCCGGAGCCGGTGAAGAGCCTGCCTGTGGGTGAGAGAGCACCGGTGGGCACTGCCCTCTAAGGGGGATCTAAGTGATCTGCACCGGGGGCCTATCCTGGGGGCTGGGGCTCTGCCCCTTCAGGACGGCCCCGCCCACCGCCAGGGTCTCTCTCTCTCTCTCTCTTTCTTTCTCAGCCACAGGGGAGCCAAAGGAGGAGGGGCTGGAGGGCCAGATAAGCCGGTTGGCAGAGCTGATTGGGAGACTGGAGAACAAGGTAAGGCCGCCCCGCCCCGATCTCACCTTTCTCCCAGCCTTATCCACTTTAGAGCATGCAGGGAAGTTGAGATGTCCTGGTAGGTTGCGGGAAGTAGAGAGCCAGACTGGGGCCATTGATCCCAACGCTGGCTCCAAGACCGGTGGCAAAAAAGCAGGTGAGAGTTGGAGCCAGGGACGATGGTCCAGGGCAGATCTCTAACAGGAAGCTACTGACGACTTAATTAATACATTATGGGAGTGTGTAGCGGATCAGCCTTTACCAGAGACGTTTCTACGGACCGTGTGTGACCCACAGTCCTCTCAAAGGGGCTTGCAGAGGAGTAGGCTCAGGGGTTCCTCTGTTGGAGCTGGGTTTCTGCTGTTTGGTTTTGAGTTAGTGGCTTGCCCTCTCTCTGAGCCTGAACGTCCTGCTCTGGTGACAGGGGAGACAATCAGAACGGCAGTGTTCCTCACCTAAGGCACCGGTGGCTCAGGTTAGAGCCTGCTGTCCCGGTTGGCATCTAACGTTGCCCTGTTTAGCACCCTTTATCAAATTCCCCACACATGCGCCTGCAGGACTCCTACGCACCTGCCTACACCGAGCGACAGGTGTGTCAGAGCCCTGAGTTTGACGTATCTTTTTTTTTTTCCCAGCTTTTCTGTATTTCTTTGGCAATGAGCTCTTGTCCTTAGGGGGGCTTGGGTGTTCATTCTGAGCGACTCATGGGAGGGAACCATAGGCCTTCTCACTGGAAGGCGGTCTGATGGGAGGAGAGGCAATCCAGTCCGGAAATGTATTGCCAGCTGCAGGGCTGTGGCTGAAGAGAGGGTCCCACCACCACCACCACCACCACCACCACCACCACCACCACCCACCCACCCACCCACACACACACACACACACACACACACACACACATCTTTTAAGCTTGCTGCCCCGGATGAGAGCAGCGCGGTGGGGACCTTGTGCCCGGTTGTCATAACAACTCAGTGGGGGCCCCAGGAGGGAGGCGCTTTGAAGCTTATTTTTAGCACCCCGGTCGCCCTAACAACGAGGCTTGCTGGTAACCAGGAGCACCTAGGCGTCCTGGAGATGGGGTGGGGCCCTCCGAGGTCTCTGGTTGGCCTAAGCACAAACACCGGCCAATTCAAGCCTGCTTCAGGCTCCGCCCCCATCTGGCCAAGCACCGCCTCCAACTGTGCTTGCAAGGCAGTGGGCGGATCTGGACCCTGCTTGGGCTCTCCCTCTGACTGTGGAGAGGCTAAAGGGTTCCTGACTGGGCCCGCCCCCCCCCCCCCCCCCGCCTTCCAGGAGCCGCCCTTGTGCCTGTTAAGTGACAAAACCAAAGCTAAACCTGCAAACACATCTTGTCCGCCGGGCACTTTCTTGAGATGTGTGGACAAAAAGTCAGTCAAGCCTGGGGATGTGATTCAGGCGGCAGGCCCTTGTTCAAACGTTTGCGAACCACCCCACCGGCCCACCTGCAGCTGCTTTTTTAAACAGTGGAGCATGTCAGTTGATAGGATAAACAGGCACGGGGCCTGGAGTCATTGGGGTACCCACACTGAAGGAAGAAGAATAGATTTCTTCAGGTAGCGAAGAGACATAGTTTAAACCCAGAACCTACTGTTTAGCCCTCTTGGGGACCCTTTGGGGCCCCGGGGCTCTGTGCTATGATATAATGAGTGAATATCAGTGCTTGGGTGCCAGGTACTGGTGACCCGCAGAAGCTGGCATGGCTTCTGCGTTCCCAGAGCACAGTCAGGCAGCAGCTGGCTCGGGGAGGCTGGAAAATAAGATATATATGGAAAGATTTTGGTTCAGGGCTTTGGGGGAGGTGGCGTGTAGGCCATCCTGTGTAGACCATGGGTTTATGGGGAACTTAGAGATGAGGTCTTAGGGCTCTTATAAAAATCATCATTTAAAACAGTGTCCCGGTTTGGGGGCCCCCGGGGTGCCTGTTACTAAGATTTCCCAGCCACATACCCCAAGTTTATGGGAGCCCATCTTTGTCTCTGAACCTCCCAGTGCTTCAGGGGACCATGAGGAACTCTGCCATTTCCCTGGCTCGCTGGTTCTAGATTCCCCCTCTGAGACTTTTCTGTGTCTGGGAACTAAGTAGCCTGTCTACTAGGCCTGGCCCTGGGAACCTCACTTCCAGCCTGGGAGATCTCAGAACCCCTAGCACACTGGGGTAGGGGCTTTTAACTCTTGGAGTGTGCGGTACCCCATACCCTGAGTGTGGTCTTGGGAGCCTTCTTGGAAGTGGCCTGCATCCCAGGCATCACTGTTTTTTGTTCCAGACCCTCTCATTTGACCTGCAGCAGCGCCTCTCGGATGAAGAAGGTACCAACATGGTGAGGCCCTCTCCACACCTCTCCTCTGATCTGTTCCTTCAGCTCTCTGAGAGTGCTGTAACTCCACGTCTCTGGCCACCCTCTCTGTCCGCCCCTCCTCGAGGGGCATTGTGAGCCGAGGCTCCGGGACTCTGATAAAAAAGTGTTTGGCCTGGCTCCGAGCAAGCATCTGGCCCAGTCATCAGACCATGCATTTGCCAGAAAGGCAGCCTACTGGTCACTTAACCGGCTGTGCCTCTTGCTGGGGGTCCCTACAGCCTTACTACCCTGTTTGTGGGGACCCCACAGGGGCTTTACCCATTTGGGCCTCTCTCACCTTTAGCTGATTTTCACAAGTAAGAATAAAAAGTGTGGTGGGTTTATTTTATTTTGACCTCTCCGAAGCAAGGCGTAGGCTGCCGGGATTGGGACGATGCCTGAGTGGCTGGGGAAGGGCCTGGCACATGTGTTCACGTCCACCTTGGCTCACAGCATCTGCAGCTGGTCCGTCAGGAAATGACCGTGTGTCCCGGGCAACTGAGTGAGTTCCTGGATTCCCTGAGACAGTACCTCAGGAGCACCGCCGAAGAAAGGAACTGCTTCCAGTAAGTAAAGAGCTCCCTGGGGGGGGGGGGGGTAGGGGGGCTTGACGGGGGCATGGGGGAGGCCAAGATCTCTGGCTAGCAGGGAGGGGACATGGCAGAGCCAGCTCTCCCCTTAGGAGAAGGTATATGGCAGGAAAACCGAGAAAGTGGGGGCTCAGCTTCATCCCAGCTATAGGAGGTGGTGGGTAAGTTCACCCCCAGGCCTGGGCTTCCTCAAGCAGGCAGTTTGTTGGGAGGGTAAACAGGATGTTGTGGGGGTTGAAGCCATTCTGGTTCACACTCCTCTCACCCAGTGTGACCACTGTTATAGAACACAGAGTCTGACCCAAGTCAGTACCTGCTTGATTAAAGGGGAGACGAGCTAGCCTCCGGGAGCGGTGTCTTCTAGACTGCAGGTTACCTGACGTTTGTTCGTTCATTACCACTCCTGTCCTGCCTGCTACCCTGGGCAGCTCAGCAAGGCAGAGCAGGGGACTGTGGCCACCAGCAAGGGGTCTGTACATTGCCAATATCAAGAAAGGGTGAAGGTGGTTTGACTGGACAGAGGAATGGGTGAACGGCCTAAGGAGGGCTGCCACAGGCTGTGTGTTGGAATGGTGCCATCAGGAGCCAGGTCGGTCCTGTCTTCTGTGTGAAGGTAGACAGAGAAATAGCAGGGCTACAGGGAGAAGCCACACACTCAGGCGAGGAGGAGAGCCTTGGTTTAGTTGGTCATGCAATGACGGTTCTTTAAGGAAGAGAGGGAAGGGCAACTGTACCATGTAGCCCGGGCACCCATTTTTCTTCACCTGAGCCTTCCTGGTTCTGTCGCCCCCGCCCCCCCCCCCCCCAGTCCTTGAAGGATGGGACCCTGGGATACACCAGTGCACACGGTTTCCTTCTGTTGTCTCCCCCATACCCAAGCCTGCCCTGTTGTGCACCCCTCCCCCCCCCCCAAGTTCCTTCATGAGACTCCATCATCAGCCAGGCGAAGGAAGTCACCAGGCTGGCAGTCATCCTCCTGCGGGAGCCTACACTATTACGGACCCAACTGTTCATGGTAGCCGTTGCTGTGCCTAGAGAGAGACCAGAGCAGGCACCGGCATGGGCTGGCATAGGCTAAGGCTGGCAGGCACGCCCATCCACGCAAGAACCCAGAGCTCTGCACGTGACTCTAGGCTGGCCCATAACAAGCCAACAATGGGGCAGCAGCCAGGTTCCCTTGCAGCCTTCACCCTAAAGAGAGTCCCTCCTTGTGGGGCTCAGGTGCACTTCTGCCGCATGTGAGAAAGAAAGGCATCCAGGGGCCCGGAGGAGCTGGTAGGGACAGGGACTCTATACCAGAGCCCACATGGTCACACCACTGCCCCAGCCCCAGCCCCTCTGAGATGGAGTGACATCCCAGGTCACTCAAGGGACATGGTTGGGATGCAGGTCATTCAGTCTGGGGGCAGTACCTCCCTGAGCTTCAGGTGTCTCTTCTCAGTCTTGGTCTGGGCTTCCTGGGCTTAAGGCCAAAAGACAGGAAAGAGACTAAGGGACAGGCTGTGTGCTTTGGTTTAAAAACCCAGATATTTTGTGTGTAAACATCCCTGTGTGTGTGTAGGTCAGAGGTCAATTTGGGGGGTTCCTAAGATGAGTGGCTAGCTTAGTGTGTGTGTGTGTGTCTGTGTTTATGTACCAGGGGTTGGGGTGTGATATGTTTGTGAGGTCTGTCTTAGTTACGATGAAATTCTATAACCAAAAGCAACCTGGGAAGGAAAGGGTTTTTATTTCATTTGCACTTCAGATCACTGTTCTGAAAGGCAGTCGGAGCAAGAACATGCAGGCAGGCTCGGCCATGGAGGGTGCTGCTCACTGTTTGTCCCCCATGGCCTGCTCAGCCTGCTTTCTTATAGAACCCAGGACCACCAGCCTGGGGATGACACACCCACCATGAGCTGGGCCCTCCCACATCAATCACCGATAAAGAAAATGCCCTACAGGCTTGCATACAGCCTTCTGGAAGCATTTTCTTAATTGAGGCTCCCTTCTTTCAGATGACTCTGGCTTACGACATAAAAACCTAGCCAGCACAAGGTCAGAGGACAACTTCCAGGAGTTGGTTCTCTCCTCGGCTGTGTAGGTCCTGGGAATGAAACTCAGGCTATGGGGCTATGTTTCAAGCTCCTTTACCCAAGGGGCCATCTTCCTGGCCCCAACATTGTTTTCTCGAGACAGGATCTTTAGTTTTGTTCACATGGACCCTAGGGTTGAGCTTCGGTCTCAGTCATGTGCAGACTGAGCCATCTCCTCTCAGAACCAAGCATTTTAAATACATCTTTAAAACCCCTGCTCTCATTGTGGGTCATGGTGCTGAGCCAGAGGTCCCGGATGCTGCTCTGAGTTACAGTGGTCTCTGATGTCTCCAGCTCCCATTGCCCTGTGGAAGACCAGCGGGAAGAGAGGCTGAGGGCTGTGGTGTGTGTGCAATGAGCCACACGTGTGCTTGTCACTTCCCCGCAGTGTCACCGCGGTGAGGATGGCAGACGGCCTAACCTTTGTCATCTATGAGTTCTGGGAGACAGAGGAGGAGTGGAAGAGGTTGGTGCAGCCTGTCCCTACCCTATGCCAAGGGGTGGGGCTATGGTAAGGTGGGGCTGACTGTCTCTAGGCTCCTGTTTCTTGACCCCGAGGACTGTCAGAGAGGGTGGGGAGGACATCGAAGAGCAGAGGCTTCCGGGCAAGCTTCCTTTCCTGGCCAGCTTGTGTCTTTCACCCAGAGGCAGCCGGGTTCTGAGATACTGAGACCCCCGACCCAGGCTGTCCATATGTCACCGTACATGTAAACCTCTGCTCTAAGGACTAACTCAGTTTCCCACAGCCTCCCTGCCTGTGTCATCAGGCGCTGGGTCCTGGAGCCTTGCTGTCAGTAAAGCTGCCGAGTGTCATGGGGCTGGCCAGCCACAGGGCTACTGCGCTGGTTTAGAGCACTAAGTGAGCCCAGGCACCTCGCTCACCTCCCCAGACGGAGCCACAGTGCTGCAGAGGTTTCTAGTTTCCCATGTACAACCCAACACACAACAAGGACAGAGGAGGGTCATGTTTGCCCATGTTCTTCCCTGCAGTGAATACTCAGGGCCAGGAGACTAAAAGAGTAAATACAGAGGGCCGGCTCTCAGACACAGGGACTTGTCTCCTAGGGCTGCAATGTTGTCCCCTGCTGCTACAGCTCATCAGGAGGGGAAAGGCCAGGGCTACAGGTCTAATCCTGTTCCCATGGACAGGCTGGAGGCAAAGGCTTCCTGGATGGATGCTCACAAGGTCACAGCCTCTCCCCCAGGCAGCAGAACTAGACCTGGACCCATACCTAGAGCTCCCCTCATCCCCACCTCCAAGACACCCTCCTGGACTAATCTGTGTTCCTGGCTTGCAGGCACCTGCAGAGCCCCGTGTGCAAGGCCTTCCGACACGTCAAGGTTGACACGCTGAGCCAGCCTGAGGCACTCTCCCAGATCTCCGTGCCAGGTAGAGAGGGCCCTGGGGACAGAACCCATGGGGGTGGGGTACCCCAGATCTCTAATCAACACCAGCCTCGGAGAAGGGCCTCCCAGGACTACTTGGGGGACTGCTTGCTCACCTGGTACTATCAGAAATCCTGGCCCACATGCAAGCTCCTGACCCAAGGTTTGGTGTGTGTAGACAGGGACACCAGTGGGTATACATGGGGGCTCACCCGAGCACCGCAGACCTCTCTGTAGGGCCTGAGGGAGCAGCATGGTCCCAAAGCCTGGCCTGGAGTAGTCTGCCCCAGGCTCTACCCCAGGCATCCTAGCCTCAGTGGAAGGGCCCTTGAGATCCATAAGCCCAGCCAATGACCACATTTCTCTTTCCCCTGCTTACAGCTGCCTGGTGCACCTCCGGCCGAGACTGACCCCTCCCTGTTAAGAAGCCCTACTACCACCCACTGCCCCTTCTTGTAAAGGGCAATACCCCTTTTCTAGAGACTTTGGTAAACAGCTGTCTTTTCAATATACTAATCAAAGGACTTGTATTTCCCCTACTGTGGCACAGAGGAGGCCCTTCCCCTGGCATCCCCACCTCTGACTCAACCTGGCAGAGTACTCCCGTGATGCTGGGGAGGCCAAAGTTAGTAGGGTTGGCTTCCCACCCCAGCCAGCCTCTGGTGTCCCTGACTCTTAATAGCCAAGACCCAGCAGGGCCCACCTCAGGTGGCCAGGCCTGCTCCTCTACTTCTGTCCTCTTTGATGGCCCGCTACCTAGTAGGAGCTGTGACCCTGTAGTACCCATCCTAGGCTTGTGTAGAGCCCAGGTCCCCAGCACCACGCTAGGTCCACAGCTACCAAATAAAGTCTGGTTAGGAACAGTGCGTGTCATGTCTCTGTCCCTTTCCCAGCTTGGGGGAGGGTAGTTGGGAATGCCCTTGTGAGCAGCACAGAGCCAGGGTGGCTCTTAGCTGTCCCTTAGCCTCAGAGTTTCTAGTGGTGAGTGGAGCTGTGCTGGGGTAGGTATCTTTGTTAGTATTCCGTCTAAACTCCACCCCCACAGTTACCTGGCAACAGCCAGGTGGGCCTGGCCCACTATAAAAGGGGCTGCTTGTTGGGCAGTGGTGGCACGCCTTTAATCCCAGCACTTGGGAGGCAGAGGCAGGCAGATTTCTGAGTTCGAGGCCAGCCTGGTCTACAGAGTGAGTTCCAGGACAGCCAGGGCTACACAGAGAAACCCTGTCTCAAAAAAACAAAAGAAAAAAAAAAAAAAAAAAAAAAGGAGGGTGGCTGCCCCCTCCTCTCTCTTAATCTTTTGCTCTCTTGCCTCTAGCTTCTCTGTCCCCTCTCCCCTCCCCATTCCCTTCCCCCTCTCTCCACATGGTCATGGCTGGCCTCTGCTTCTCCGTCTCTCTCTCTGTCTCTCTCTCTGCTCCTGGCTCCCCTCCCCATGCCCTGAATAAACTCTATTCTATACTATACTGATGTGTGTCTGGTCCCTCAGGGGGAAGAGATGCCTCGGCATGGGCCCGCTGAGACATCCCCTTCCCCCATACCTCACCACACACCCACTGAAGATACTCTCTTTATCTCTCTATCTTTTTATAAATACTTCAATCTTGACAAGCAAGTCTGTGCGGTGCCTGGGCCACCTCAACTGTAGCAGCTCACAGGAAGGGTACAGTGGGACAGGCGGGGTCGTTCGAAGGTTGGCAGCAGAGGGCATCAACAGAAGTCAGTAAAGAAGGGCCAGGCCCCGGGGGACACAACTGCATGTGACCAAAGGGAGTCTGGAGGATGGCCGACCCTTAATGCCACCCTCCATAGATGGGGCCTCAGCCTAAACTGAAGCATCGTTACCACAGTAGGACTTAGAACTGGCCTCCCAGGGGCTGGGACAGAGGCCACCACCCACCTTCGTTTACCTGTCAATCAGGGACTCTCTGAAAGATTGCTTATGGCGCCACTGTTTGGCAGGTCAGTCCTGGACATCCCACTCTGCTCCTCTCCCAGTCAGCAGGAAAGACCATCACAGAAGTCTCAGATCAGCAGATCTCCCTCTGGCTAGGAAAGACTTGAGGGGAGAGGCAGGGCCACTACCTCTCCTTTCACCCCTGCCAACGTCCACCACCCATGAAACCCTCTCCCCCCTGCTCCCCCTGCACACTTGGTGCCTTGTGTCCCCTGCTCCCTGGCAGGTGCCACCCTCCCCCAGATGCAGCCTACCCCATGCCCCCAGTCAGCTGCCAGCTACTTGCAACAAACCCACTCCTAGGGAGAGTACGACAGATTCAGATCTCAGCTTCTGGCTCTAACTGGAATATCCCACACCAGCCTTGAAGAATCAGAGGCTTCCCTGAGAGTGGGTAGCAAAGCCACCCTGTGACCGGTCGGGAATTACCTGGCTCAGCTCAGGGAAGGCTCCAGCTGGCACCATCAGTCTGGGTAAATGTCGCACCACCGGTTCAAGGCTGCTGCTTTCCCACACAGTTCGGTTGCTTTATTCGTGAGGAGACTGCTTAGCAGAACATGGCACACCTGTTCCACTCACCACACTTAGCCTAAGTGTGCTTAGTGCTTGAAGCCTAAGCAGCACACTGAGTGGAAGGCTTCAAGATGCTCGCAATTGGGAGGTGTGGGGACGGGCTGAGGGAATGTTCTCCTGTCAGATTCTCCATTATATTTACACTAGCCAGGCACCAGCACCCAGGAGATGACACACAGACACAGAGAGGGCAGGCTACTCACCAAGGTCACACCGTACAGTAGTAACTCAAGAATATCCAAGGACAGAGCCTACTACCCACAATCCTGTGCCTCATACCACACCACACAACAGTAGCACCTTGGGAGGACAGCTCCAGAGTCATGCTAATTAATATCTGTGCCTGCTTCCTCAAACCATTTGTGACAGTAACCCAGTGATGTTGACATGGAGATGCTGACATGGGATGTTCGGAGGGTGCTCAGTGGGTAGAACACTGGCTATGACAGCATGAGGATCAGAGTTCAAGTCCTCAGCGCCCGTGTAAAAAGCACGGCTGTGAATGCATGCAACTCCATTGTGGAGAGAAGGTGGGCGGTACAGAGGCTGGCAGAGCCTAAGAACTCATTGGCCAGCCAGGCCAGCCAAGCCAGCCTAGCTAAGACAGCAAGCTTCTGGCTCAGCGAGAGAGCTTGTCTCGGGCAGTAAGATGAAGGGTAAAAGAGGAAGACACTAGAAACCCTGCCCCCCCCTATGTACTTTAGCCTCCCCCACCCACTACACAAGCACAACACACACACACACACACACAGAGGGGGAGGGGAAAACTGTTGTGACAAGATAAAACCTCATGTAGCAATTCTACAGCAAACTAGTGCAGCAGCCCTGGACTCCGTCCATTGATGTGGTGATAAAACACTTTGACCAAAAGTAAGTTGGAAAGGAAAGTTGGTTTTTTTTGTTGTTTTTGTTTTTGTTAGGCTTACCTTTCCGGCTCACAGTCCATCATGGAGAGAACTCAAGGAAGGAACTTGAGGCAGAAAGCACAGAGAAAGGCTGCTTACTGGCTTTCTTATAAAGCCCAAGACCGGCTGCCTAGGGGATGGTGCCGCCCACAGTCAGCTGGGCCCACCTATATCCATTAGAAACCAAGACAATTGCTCAGAGACCAGTCTTATCTAGGGGATGGTGCCGCCCACAGTCAGCTGGGCTCACCTATATCCATTAGAAACCAAGACAATTGCTCAGAGACCAGTCTTATCTAGTCAATTCCTCCTATTGAAGGTTCCTCTTCCCAATGACTCTTAGCTTATATCAAGTTGACAAAACTAATCAGCATACACTGCCCTCATCAGAGCCAGCCCCGCTCTCCTGTATCTGCAGTTTCACATCCAGGATTCAGATAACCGTGGGCCAAATAGAAATTCCCCATTGTTGACAACATGCTCTGTGTATGCAGGCTGCAGTGTTTGCCAGGAGTTTACGGGACATGCTTCCTAAGCCATGTGACCATTCGGGTGGTTCTCTGCGGACAATAATCTAAAGAGACAGTAAGTAATTGGTGGACATGCACTGTTGCACGATATTTGATCATATTGTGAACCCCGAGATTGTGAACTGGAAAAACCTTGTCTCGTTGCCGTGTGGCTCAGCCTAGCACACACCTTTAACCCAAAGCTTTCTGCTTACTGTAAACAGGCTGTTGTGAAGCAGCTCAGCCCTAGTGAACACCTTTAACCCAGGAGCCTTGTGTAAAGAGGATTAAATAAAGTCAACCATAGATTGAAAGGCAGAGCAAACAACCAGTTAACAGAGAGTGAACATAAGAGAAGCCTGGAGAGGGACAGGAGGGTCTGTGAGTTGAAGGGTGTTTAAGACAGTGTGGAGACAATGAAGAAGATGAAGAGGGGGGAAAGGAGGAGGGAAAGGAGGAGGGAGAGGAGGAGGGAGAGGAGGAGGAGCAGCTTTTTTCCTTCAGTGGAGTGGGAAGGTCAGCTGGGTGCTTTCTCCCCCTCTCTGGGCTAGCAGGCTTTCACCCCACCATCTGGCTCCTGAGTCTTCATTGGTAAAATCAAATGTTTGGGATTTTGTTTTAAAACAACAGTGCACAGGCCATATTCTATACAGTACCTTTTGTGTGAGAGGCTCCCCGTCCACAGACAGATCCAATACGGAGGAATGGCTACCTTCAGTCACAGTGAGGGGTGCTGACACCTGTCACAACATGGATGAACCTGGCAAACACTGCACTAGTGACAGTCATCAGACACACGTGGCCACGGATTGTACAACCCACAGGCAGGTTGACAGGTGGTGGCTCGGCTGGTGAAGAGAATGCTCCCAGGGTAGAGGGAGCCCCAGGAGGAGACGATGTTCCAGAGGGGAGGGAGGCCTTGGAGTGACGCCTGTGTCACAAGTGGTTCCCCAGGATGCCTTCAGTTCCCGAGTCTCCTGCCAGACTCCCTTGCCAGCTGCTTCCCTGCTAGGCTGATGCCCACCACGGCCCTCTGCAGGAGATGCTCAAGGCAATCCTATTTGCATCCTGTGAGCTTGGGTCTTGGCTACTCCTGAGGTTGCAGGCAGCAGCCAAGGCTTCCCTGGCCTACAAAGAGGTCCCCCTGGAACACAGCGCCCCTACAGCTTGTGATTCTCAGGGGAAACATCACATCCTCTGCATATAGTGTCAGTGGTGGCATGGGAGAGGGTGCTGCACACTCAAGCACAGCAGTCACCTTTGACGGGGAGCTAGTAACTTCTGCTCTGTGGCGAAGACACAGAGTGTGTCCCTCAGGGGGGTCCTTCGGCTGTCTTTAGCTTTGTCTCACTGGAGGACACTAGGTACTGAGAATGGGACATAGAGAATGGGCGTTAGGGAAGGACAGGGAGCCGGGAATGCCACTGGCCAGGGCTTTGCTGTGCTTGTTACCTAAGGGTTGGCAAGGTTCAGAAAGGGTGCCTGCTTCATCAGGGCCACACAGCCTACACGCTGATCAGCAGGGGCCCAAGGGTACCCCCTGCATCCTTCCCATAGCCAGCTGCTGTCCAAACCTGAAATCCACTTAGAAATAAAGCAGGACCTCCCTCACATCTTCCCCTCTCCACTCACTGGTTTGACATCAGAGTGTAGTGTCCAGTCTGAATTTCCCCAATTAACCTCTCATTATGCAGATTTGTGACTTATATCTGATCCTGTTACAGAACTGAGATGCCTCTGCCCCCAGTAGTGACATCTCGTCACTCTCCGGGGTCCTTATCCTCCCTCCCTCCCTCCAGGGGTCTTCATCGTCACTTCTGTGCTCATGCACCCTCCTCTTGGACAAGCCCTTGCCTCTGCATTATTTCCCTTTTCCCCTTGACCGCCAGGGAGCTCAGAGTCTCCCTCCCGTGTCTCACCCTCAGCATGACATCATTCCAGCTGATTGGGATAACTTTTATACTTTTACTATCCACATAGAACATCTCTCTCTCTCTCTCTCTCTCTCTCTCTCTCTCTCTCTCTCTCTCTCTCTCACACACACACACACACACACACACACACACACACACACAAACTGTTCTATTGTTCGAACAGGTACCTACACCTTCCTGGAGGTAGAGCCGATGGCTCAGCTCCAAAGCCGTTTGTCCCCCAGCCTCCTTCACCGAGGTACCTACTACCCCTGGTCTGACATTACCTAGTACAGCAAGTGGTCTCACAGGGGTCCAAACCCCCTCAGCCAGGGCTACAAACCTTCACAACAATGCCAGGCAGTCTGCCCCAGAGAGCTAACAAGTCCTCAGACACTGCAGGGCTCGTTCTAAAAATCAACCCTTTTAGGGTGATCCTAAGCCTCTGGATGAGGGCCAGCTGCTCACACAGGGATGGCCAGAGGATGGAGGTGGACAGGAGGCCCACCCCTCTGGCCACTCCACGGTGTACAATAGCAGAGAGGAAGAGGAAAGGGAATTCAAGCCCAAAGTAGTCTGCTCTCATAAAGGACCTTGCAGGACAGGTGGCTTCGACTTCCCTTGCGCCAGTGGACTCGCTGTTAAAGTTACAGGTTGGGATTTGTGACAGGATACCAGGGCGGCCACATACAACCATCTACTGCAGCATCTGCTCATGGGACAGCTAAGCCAGTGAGAGACAGGCCAGGAGATGGGAGCCTGGGTCTGTGAGCACAGGCACGCAGTAGAGTGAGTGCTAAAGGACGCGGGTGTCTTTTGGAGGTGAGCAAACAGGCCTGCTAGAATTGGGCTGTAACTTTGGCTAAATTCTGACTACGCTGAACTACGGTCAGCATGCTTTCAAAGGGTGAGTCTTAAAGTGTATAAACCACCTCTCAACATTGAAACTCTACGCATGTGAACAGGTAGTGGGAAACTATCAAACCGCAGACCGGTTACACCAACTTCATGAGGTCCCAGACACAGTGTGTGGCACAGGTAGGAAGAGTCTGGCACAGAGATTCCAGTAAACTGGAGAAGAGGCTCCTAGTCCAGCTGTACCAGGACACACTTGGGCCCAAGGAGCAGCCAGGATGCCCCCTTACCTTCCCCTGGCACGCGTGGCGCCCCCACAAACAAGGTAAGAATATGCTGGAGGTTAAATTGAAGTTCTGGATGAAGATTTCAAGACAGCCGATATTGAGTCTGTCCCATGGTTGTTAGTGATCACTGACAGGCAGGTCTACAATGAACAAGAACAAACTGGACAAAAAGAAATACAAAGTCTGAGGAGAAAAGAACACCAGGAAATCCCACCTTAGAGTCGTGATTTGTGCTGAAAGAGAAAAGGGCAGACAGTGCACCCTTAGGGTGGGGCCCCACCCAGGCAATCCGCAGTTTATAAAAGTAAAAGGCCTGAGGGGTCTTCTGCTCCTTCAGAGCAACAACAAATCAAAGCTTAAATTCACAGAGGGGGGCCAGGCTCCATCCCTAGCAGGCAGCAGAACTTGGCAGCAGCATCTGTGTGGTTCTGGCTTTAGAATCACTAAGGATACAGGAGCAAGTAAACGGGTTGTGGACTCTTCTCCTGGGGAAAGGACACGGAGGCCAGGTGTGTGTGACAGGCACTGGAGTTTCTGCATGGAAGCTGGAGAGGCTGTTGCATGAGGCTGTGAAGGTGAAGCCCGGATTGCATTGGAGACCCCATAATGCTGGCAGGACCAGGGCCATAGGTGTCTACCAGGGAGAGCTGCATGCAGGGAGAGCTGCATGCAGGGAGTGGAACCAGCCTGAGAGAGAGAACTGCGTGGCAGTTGGCTAAGCCAGAAGGATTGAGACACCTAAGCCTTGTGACATCAGACACGACACAGAGTTACAGATTTGGAGTTTGCCCTGGTGGGTTTCAGTCTTGCTTTGGTCCAGCGTATTCCGTGCCATCGTACATTCAAGTACATATGTAAGAGACAGTCTTGAGTCTCATTAGAAACTGAATTTTAAACTGTTGAGACTATGAAAGAATATGGGTGGGTGAAGCTGTCTGGACAGACAGACAGACAGATGCAAGGAAACCAGGGGATTCAAGGCAGCCCAGCGCGATTTGCACAAGGCTCGGTTGATTATCATAGTTCCTTTGATAAAAGAGTGAGGAGTTGGCAGTTGCAGAGATGCCTGCTTCACAGCTCTGCATGTTCAGGTTCATATAAAGCACGGCAATATTATTTGTCTTCAGAAAAATGTCTGAGGTATAAGAACATCGTTGATTATTTTCTAGAAACTGAGGAAGGTCACAAGCGGTCCTGTGCTCCCTCCCACATTTGTGGGCGGTCCAAATTTACTTCCTGAGAGAAATAGCAACATTAGATTTTAAGCTTGTGTCTCAAATGCATTCTGTCCTTGCATACCCTTAAGTCAGACCCCAACAACGGGGGCTTTTGAAGTTGGGCTGAATGCATTTTGCTTTACGACATAGCTGCAAGCCTATGGGGGCCAGGGAGTGGAATATGGTGTTTTGAATGAAAACGGCCCCCACAGGCTCAGATGTTTGAATGATTGGTCTCAACTGTTCAGGAAGGATTAGGAGGTGTGGGCTTGCTGGAGGAGGTGTGTTACTGGGGGTGGGCTTTGAGGTTTCAAAAGTCCACACCGTTCCACTGTGTGCTCTCTGCCTTGTGCTTGCAGATGAGGATGTAAATGCTACAGCACCATGCCTGCCTGCTGCCCTGCTCCCTTCCGCTGTGCTCCCTGCCATGACGGTAGACTCTAACCCTCTGAAAGTGTAAGCCCCCAACAAACTCTTCTAGGCACTGCCTTGACCATGTATGTGTCTCTTCACAGCAACAGAACAGTAACTAAGACATGTGTCAGTGCAGACAAGCGCTCACTAAATTGAGATGGGCCTAGACTAGGGAGCTGGACATCCTGTTTGGGAAAGGACACACAGGGCAGGTATTGACCCTGGGACTACAGTGATACATCTACAAGCCAGGGACACTAAGGAGCTCCTGAAACCCCACCAGAGGAGGACAATGAGAGGAGCATTCCAGAACCTTCTGAAGCAGCATGGCCCACCACTCTCTAGCTCATGGTCCAGCTTTCAGTTGCACGGGCTTCTATTGTCCTGAGTCACCACATGGCAGTAACTTGTCACAGCAGTCCTTCCTCACCAGGATCCTCCTGTAAGTCGTAGGAGGAGCAGTTCAATAGACGGGGCAGCACTTTGTGACAACAAGAACACCTACAGGGGTCTTCAGGCCAGATTCAGGAGTGACTGTGTCAGCCCACATCAGAGCAGCTCCACCATGGCCACAGCTGTGCTCTGCCCAAAGATGAAGGTGCCCACCAGCACGGAGAGGATGCCCCAGGCCTCCAGGCAGCACCTACAAAGCAACACACCTGGGTTGTATGCACTGTTAGGTAGTGCTAGCAGGCCAGGGGTGTCATTGAGATAGATAAAATTCCCTGTGCTGGACAGCTTCATGTCAACTTGACACAAGCTAAAATCATCCGAGAGGAGGCAACCTCAAATGAGAAAACGCCTCCGTAAGATCAGGCTGCAGGCAAACATGTTGGGCACTTTCTTAATTGCTGGTTGATGGCAGAGGTTCTGGTTCGGTCCCCTTTGGGTGGTTCTGTCCCTGGGCTGGTAGCCCTGGGTTCTATAAGAAAGCCGACTGAGCAAGCCATGGGGAACAAGCCAGTAAGCAGCACCCCTCCTCTGCATCAGCTCCTGCTCTAGGTTCCTGTCTTATTTGAGTTCCTGTCCTGACTTGTCTCAATGATGGATTATGATACAGAAATATAACTTTCCTCTCCAAGTTGCTTTTGGTCATGATTCGTCATGGCAACAGTTACTTTAAGTAGGACATCTCCTTTTCTCTTTAATCAGAGGGACAGCATGGAAAACAATGTCCCTCACTGCAATGCCTCATTCTTCCTGGATACTTTATCAAAGAAAAGAAACGGGGCGGGAGAAGAACAAGTTCAAGCCCTCCTCCCTACAGCATGTACTGGAACAGCCCGAAATGAGGGAGAAACACCAAGTCCTGAGCCCCACACGATCAGGAAAGCAGTCAGCTAGGGTATAGGACCAGAGAAGTCTGGGGCCATCAGGACAGACAGTCACTTAGAGAGAGACCCTCAGTCAAGGAAATATCTGCATAAGATCCATAAGGCTGTAGGCAAGCCTATAGGGCATTTTCTTAATTGGCGATCAATGGACCAGCAAGTGGCAGAGCCTCCAGAGAGATCACTGTAGCATTAACCACGGCAGAGAAGAAGTGTCCCCAGAGATGGACATCTCTGACTGAACAGCATTAGCACCCCCAAAAGCCCACAGGACACAAAGCCATTTGCCCACAGGCAGGAAGGACAGGAGGTAGTTTCAGAAAACCATCTTGAAAGCCCAGGAAAGATCTGTGGTGAACTTGACCATGACAAGATTCCATAGCCTGCTCTGGGAACTAGCCAGTAGGGACAAATCAGTTAGCATAGAGAAGTCCAGAGCAACTCCTGTCAACAAGAGGGGTCTGATCCATGCCTGCTCCCTTGGGAAAAAACAGACCTTGGGCTCACGGGGGGGGGGAAGGGGGGTGCGGCTGAAGAACAGGTCTGAGCACAGGCCTGGAGCAGGTACCACATCCACGACTATATGAGCCAGGGGCATCTGAAATGGGCTGAGTGGTATTGCACATTGCATGCTTATATGGGACCAGGGCCTTATGCAGCGGGGTCTTAGGGTCTGCAGGTACCATCAAGTGTAGGGTGCTGGGACCTGAGTCCATGAACAAGTGTCTTCCTAAGCAGTTGAGTGGTGTGTGTTTGAGGGGCACAACATATCCCTGCCATCAGCTGCTCTCAGGCCCACCTCCAGAGTACCCAGGTACATTTGTACCACTGGATGCCCCCAGGCACACTGGTGAAGGCTGATGGAGATCTGTGCTGTTCCCCTGCAGGCCACACCCACCCCACAGTTTCCCAGGCCTAGAAGCACATATTCTTTGATCTCCCAGCCCCTCAGTACGCCCGAGGTGCCACCCTCATCTCAAGGACACTCACTTGACTCTTGGTCCTATGGGCTCCGTGTCCACAGCACAGATGAGACACAAACCTGCAAAGGAGACACGAGGTCACCTTGGCTCTCCCTTGGCTGGAGGTGTGGAGAGCTGCCAGTATCCCTCAGCCCTCAGGTCCCCAGTGGAAGACTGATGCACCTGGAAAGGTGGTATGGCTTGGAGCTAGTGAGGCCAGTGAAGGAATCCAGCTAAACACCCCTAAAATGATTTGGTGAACAGCATTGTCTCTCAGCATCTGCCTTAAAGAGGCAGGAACGTGGTTGGTACCCAGGCACCTGTGGAGCTGTAGCCACCCCTGGTTCCTTTTCTTTCCCTTCTTTTAGATAGGGTCTTTCTACACAGCCCAGGCTGGCCTGGGATTCTTCATCCCCATCTCAGTCTATCTCTTGGGATGACAGACAAGGGCTACTACTGTTCAACTTCCTCTCCCCTCCCCCATCACCTCTCCCCTCCCTCCTCTTCTCCTCCTTTTAGTGTGTTTAGAGGCTGGGGAGATAGCTCAGTGGGTAACACATTTGCCATGCAAGCTGGAGGACAGTAGCTCAGCTCCCTAGAATTCTAAACCCAGCACTGTGGTGGCCTGCCTGCAATCCAGACACATGGCTGGCACAGCGGACTAGCTGGAGCAGCTGAAATGGCAAGCTTCGGGTTCAGCAAGTGTGGAGGGTAGAAAGCAACTGACAAAGACAGCCAGTGTCAATCTGGGGCCTCCACTTGCATGCACACACATATATGTACATGCATCCATGCATACGTTATATATGCAAAGGGGATGGGGGAAGGTGTGTGGCGCAGGTAGATTGCTGGCAGTCTCGTCTCCCTATTGAGTTCCACGCCAATGAGAGGTCCTATCTGGGTACCTGAGGAACAATACCTCAGATTGTCTGCTGCCTCCTGCCCCCCCCCCGCATATACACATACACACATACATATACATACACACATATACACACACATATACACATACACATATGCATACACACATACATACATGCATACATGCATACACACATGCATATACACGTACATACATGCATACATGCATACACACACACACATACATATACACGCATACATGCATACACACATACACATGCAGAATAACATACACATACATACATACACACATACATATACATACACACACATACACACATACACAATCACACACACATACCCACATACATGCATACACATACACGCATGTACACATACATTTACACACACATACACACATATACACATACCCACATATACATACACACATACACAATCATGTACACATACATGCATATACATAATATACACATACACATACATATAGTATAGTATAGTGTATCTGGGACTGTGCATTCGCCGTAGAGCGCTGGCCTGCCATGCAGTCCTGGGTCCCACCTCCAGCACTGCATTAGTTCTGTTCAGCTTCAAAGCTTGCCAATTCTGCCTGGAGCTCCCACGCAGCTTCCCCATGCTGACCCTCCCCTGGCAGTTCACTTGGGTACAGGCAAGAGCTGGACCTTTGAAAAGGCTCCCCTGGAACCTGAGCCAGAGCTAAAAGAGGTAGCCTCAGACCAGGGAATTGAAAGAGGTAGGCAACATGAAATTATCAAACTGTACCCCAAACCAGGGTAAACACTGACAGTCTCCCTCCTGGCTTCTGCACACAGACAGAGGAGCCACACCCCGAGGTGTTATTACTGACCCAGAGACAACCTGGGTTGGGCATCAAGAACATCTGGCATGAGCCCCCAAGTTCAATATCTGCCTAGTACAGATCTCCCCATAGCAGAATTGCATCATCTACACATGAGAGTATGACTGCGTGCTGAGCACCCACTATGTGCCTAGGCCCCTAGTGTATGCTGAAGCCTGACTTCTCTGAAGCATTTCTCCAGTCTTACCCCTGCTGGGTTTCCCATCTGGAAAATACACCTGCCACATCCTTTGGAACTTACCACCTCCACTCATGTACACTGGGAAGGCTTCCTCAGACAGCCTCACGGCAAAGCATGATACCTACCTCCAAATCTGAGAGCCCAAGAAGACTCTCATGGAACGTTCTTTTGTACCGTGGGCCGTATGAGTTTCACATAGACACTATTTTAAAATGGCCAACCATCCTACAATGGGAGGCATTGGCAATGCCTACCAGGTAGCCTGTCCACTCTGCCACAGGCTGGGTGTGCCCTGGTGCCTGGGCCTCTGTCTTCCCATCTGTGGGATGGGATGACACAGTACATCCATCTAGAGTTGTAGAGACAGGAAAGGTCTGGAAAGCCTGGCCCATACCTAGCTCAGTAACCCAGGCCCTCATCCTACAAGGGTCCCACATCCAGATCCTGAAGAGCAGAGGTCCTCAACCTTCCTGATGCTGCGACCCTCTAAACCAGTCCCTCATGTTGTGGTGACCCCTAACCATAAGATTGTTTTTGTTGCTACCTCACAACTGTAATTTTTCTGTCGTGAATCGTAACGTAAATATTTTTGGTTGCCAAACAGGTGGAGACCCACAGGTTGAGAACGGTGCTGTAGACCAAGGCCTTTTGCTGGAGGCGAGGGGCAGCCTCCACTCACCTGGGAAGATGAAGATGAAGAAGGAGCTGATGCCACCGATAATGCTAATGATCTCACTGAGGTCTGGTAGGAACAGAGCCATGGCGAGTGTCACTGCCACCCACAGGAAGGTCAATGGGAGACGAACCCATGGCCCTGAGGGGTCAGCCAGCACTGGGGGGCCCCGTGTGGCCCAGTAGCTCTTTTTCCAAAAGTCCTGCATCACAGACCTGTCGATACATAGATACCAGTGCTCAGCCAGCGCCTGTGGTTACTGACCTCTCACCTTCATGAGTGCTGCACAGCGCAGGGTCTGCTCCACACTCAGCCCTGTGTTCCCCAGGGTCTGTAGGGCGGGGGTAGGGGAGTCAAGGTTCCTAGGCAACACCTAAACTCACCGTGCCTGCATCCCTCGCTCTGTCCATCTGAGGTGACCGCAACCCCACCGTGCACACTCACACACCCCACACACAGAGAACACAACCCGTGGTGCACAGAGCTGAACAGACTCACCTCCCCAGGAACAGCACGATGGGGTAGACAGTCACAATGGAGACCGCAAAGAGAATGCGTGCTACAATGATGGCTGTGTCATTGCCTGGGTACGACATTAAGATATCCGCAGAAACTTCAGTCCCGAAGGTCAGGAAGCCATAAACCCCTGCAGGTGGGAAAGAAGGGGCAGGCATCTGCAATGAGAAGATTCCCTACCCCACCCCACCCCCACACACACACACACTTCCCCCCACAACCCCTGCAATACCCTAAGGATTTCTTTTGGTATAGTTGGAAGGTTCTAGAAGGTTCCTTATTCTGCATCCTACACACTCCTGCAGACTACTTGGTTGCTGACGGCTGGGTCCAGGGCTACGATGAGAATCACTGACTAGAAGAAACCAGAGCCCTGGGAAATAGACATGCAGGTCCCACGTCACCTAGCTCCAGGGCAATAGTAGCTGAGGAAGCTGCTGGTAGCACATTCACCTTTCAGAAGGGAAAACTAAGGCCTAGACTATCCTTAATTCTCCACAATCACATGGCTGGCTGGAGCAGAGAGCTAGCTCCTTCCCACAGCACCGAATGACTTCTCCTCACCCAGGTCCCTTGCCCTGTCCTGGGATGTTACCTCTGGCCTAAACATGTGGGTGTCTCTTGGGGGCCTATCTAGGAGATCCCGTGATCCTACTGACCCTGACACTAGGGACATCTGGAGGAGATAATGCAGTCACAGCCTTTAGAGTCTGGAGTGGCAGAACAACAGATCTCCTCGCTGGCTGGGGAAAAGGTCCCTGTCAAGTCCCTCGGGTGACCGTAGGCGTCTAAGACTGCATAGCACCTTCATGTAGCCCAAAGCCTTCCAAGTCAGAGGCTCTCATAGATGAAAGCAGGGAATGCCATCAGACAGTAGCCACTAAAAGTCAGCTGTACTGTGACACGAGTCTGAGTTCGCACACATGGCTGACCTTGGGCCTCTCATGGCCACTCTCTGGACCACGCTTTTACCACCTTTGAGGACCTCTGCTGACCTCATGAAGTTTGTGAGCACTCAGAGTCGCACATCTGTGCAAGCATTCTGTAAACCTAAGCCGCTTCCCAAATACAGCCACACCTCAGAACAGCAGGGGAGGCGTCCCACTGAGAACAGGGGTGATGGGACACTCAGCAGGTAGTGGGTCTCAGCCGTGTATATCTAACTGTGCGACCTTGGAAAAGCCACAGAAACTCCCTGATCCTCAGTTTCCCCATCTGTAACCTTTTCCTACTGACACCAAGGATTAAATGAGCAAAGCTGTTGGCAGCACAAAGCATCTCAGTATGGGCTCTCTAAACCCTTTGTCCCATTTATTTCCATGGCCACTCCCTCCCCTCTGGGGATTTCCCCCCCTCAGGCCCTACCTGTCAGCGTGTAGACAAGGCAGCAGGCCAGCAAGGACAACACAGAGACCAGGGCCCAGTGGGAGAGGCTCTGGTTCTGCATGCTGCAGTAGATAGAGACAGCGGCCTCGTGACACTGGAAGACAGAACCCGCAGCTCAGACCCTCCAGGGATGACCACAGAGGTGCTAGAGCCCAAATCTGGGAAGTGTCTGAGTGTCCGCCAACAGCATAGGCCAATGTCAGGACACTCGACAAGTGGAGTATTAGGCAGCTCTCAGAAGGACTGACCTTGACCCCCCTTCCCCCCATTTCAGCACAGAAGAATTTCATAAAATACAAGGCTGAAAGAAAGATGTGAAGCAAGGGAGAGGCCTGAAGTTCAGATCACAAGACAAACATCGGCAGCAGGGTCTGGGGGTCCTAGCATTGGTTTGATTGTTGGCACTTGGAAAGGGGATCATTCCTGCAATGAAGGTTGTCCTGTGTGTTGGAGGGCATCAAGCCGCAATCTCTGCCTAGACTGCTGGATTCCTGAGTATGTAAAAAACCCCAATTAGCCCCAGATGCCATCAGATGCCTCTGGGACACCATCAAGCTGCCAGGACGGCAGTGGGAGGAGTGGGTGTTAAGACGGAGAAGGTGGAGAAAATCTTCTAGGGTGGTTGTGTGGGGATATCTGACCCTTGTGATTTACTCTTCAAACCAAAACAAGTTCTGGGTCAGCAAGATGGCTCAGCATGAGAAGGAGCCTACCACCAAGTCTGTTGCCCCTGGTTGATTCTCAGAACCCACAAGTTGTCCTTTGACCTCTAAACATTATCATCACGTATACGCGCGCGTACACACACTAATACACAAGCGAGTAAAACAATGTTAAGGTTATATGCTATATCACGATGACACAGTCACAGCCCTGGCCCTGGTATCTCATAAGCAGGCTCTAAGGAGCCCATAGAGATGTAGATCAGAATGCATCCTATTACCTACCACAGTCACACCCTTCTCCTCATCCCAGAGTTCTTTCCAGCCCTCACCATGAGTGTCCCAGGCTCTGTCTCTTCAGCCTCTATCAGCTATAAAGTCACCACCCCCCAACTCAGAACCATGCCCAGGGAACACACAAAGCCTCCTGACTCCACCGGTGGTCAAAGGCTGACAAACAAGAGTCACCAGCTCCACCAGCCCCCCCATAGCCCATGCTTGGTTCCTACCTGGTGTGAGGCGGAGGGGCCACAGTGTTCCCAGGAGCCCTAGAGCACAGGTGCATCGTGGCTGCACGTAAGACTTCATCCTACTGGCCCAACCTACGTACAGCACAGACACGCTAACCCTGACCCACAAACCTGGGGCAGTGGTGTACCCTGTCTGCCCTGGGCATCTTTGAGCCCCTGGGCTGGGGGCAAGCTCAGCCAGGCAGGTAACCCTTCCTGCTGCGTGCAGCAGCACTCCTGTGTGTTCCCTGTGTACCTGTGAGCACAGCCACTGGATCCTGAAGGGCCACTTAACAGCCCCGTGGCTCCGGAAGGGACGCCCCGCATCTTGGCCCTGTCACAGATTCTGCTTTAGGGAACCATAGACAATGCCCCGTTTGAGGGTCAGAGTCTCAGCTCTGCAGGGAGCAATGCAGCCAAACCCCAACACAAAATGAATATGCTCAGGGCACAGACACACCTGGGAGCTTGTCTTCTCTATGTGCCTAGCTGAAGACAGCATCTGGGGACAGCAAGTGGAGTCAGACCTTCCAGACCTTAGTCAATGCACAGGAGAGGGGACACATGTGAGCCAAATAGTGTGACAGCCTCAGTTCGCACAACTGAATGTCACTTGGCTTTTACAAGGGTAGCTCACGCCTTTAAGTGCAGCCCTTGGGAAGCAGAGTCAGGAGGCTCTCTGAGTGTGAGGCTGACCGGGTCTACAGAGCAAGAGTTTCAGGACAGCCAGGGCTACACAGGGAAACCCTGTGTAGAAAAACAGAAACCAACCAAAGAAATAAAGAATCAAAACCAAAAGAAATAAGGTGTGCAGGGACATCTAAGGCCCAGGCGACAAGAGTGAAGCATTGCATAGGGAGAGCTACAAACCACCAGGGCATGAAGAGCCTCAGACAGAGGAGCCATGCTGGGGGGAGGAGGAGGAGGAGGAAGAGAAGGAGGAGGAGGAAGAGGAGGAAGAGGAGGAAGAGGAGGAAGATGAAGACAAATAAGAAGAAGAAGAATAAGAAGAAGAAGAAGAAGAAGAAGAAGAAGAAGAAGAAGAAGAAGAAGAAGAAGAAGAAGAAGAAGAAAGAGAGAAAGAAAGAAGAGGGGGAAGAAGAGGAAGAGGAGAAAGAAAAAAGGAGGAAGAGAAGGAAGAAGAGGAGGAAGAGGAGGAGGAAGAAGAGATGGAGGAGTCACTAACTATTCAAGTTCCACAGGCACACTTTAGAAGGGCAGGTGTATGAGGTGAGCTGACCCTCAGTAAGTCTGTTTAAAACAAAACCATAGGGTTCCAGATGGCCAGGATGACTGGAGACACAGTCCCCAGCCCTCTGTTTCCCAGGCCTCTCACTGATCCAGTTCAGGCTGGGATGCAGGATGCCCTACTTCTAAAGTGTTCAGAGAACAGTGGTGTGTTTGGATCCTGTCAGAAGCCCTGACAGCCCCTCATTTCCTCACAGCCCAAGCCTGCATCTTCCTGCATCTCCTCAGACTCCTGGATCTTTCAACCACCCCTGGCCTGAGCCCCACCCCCACCCCCGTCCTTCCTTCCTGCTCCCCAAGCACAGCAGCCCTGGAAACCACAGCTTGGTTGCTAGGAGAACAGGAGGAGAGAGCTGAGGTCAAGGTGAGGTCTGTGAGCATTCAGAAGGGGGCTTACACAGGTCAGACCGCCCGCTAGCTACTCCATATTGACCACACCCAGGCAACAGCTCATAGAGAAATCAGCCCCCTGCAGCTTTCAAAATATCAGGCATGAGAGCTTCTCAGGAGCCGGTCATCTAGCCCCAGCAGTGGCAGTGAGTCATTATAGGCTGAGAAATGGCCATGCTGCAGGCAGGGGCTTATCAAAAACAGCTCTGACAACAACTGCAGGCTGGAGAACAGAACGGGAGAGTGAGGGCAGGAGGCACAGAGGCCCTGAGACTACCAAACCACCCCTGTGGTGTCCCTCACTCACCCTCTGCTGGCTTCTGTGGGGAAAACTCTGCTAATTAAGGTGGAAGTCCACCATGACCGGATAGCCTCTGGGCTCGGCGCAATATGGGAGACTCCCTTCATTAGAGGGGCTCCTTCTCTGACCTTGTCTGGGGGACTCTTAAGCCTCTACATATGCCTCTACCTGAGAAATACACAAAGCCTCAGTTAGATTACAGGACCAATTTCCTTCCTTCTAATAAAACCTGTTCAGTCAGCACAAGAGATTCCCGAAATGCTTCCCCATGCTAATGAGGCCTTCCAGGCACCCCAAGCCAATGGCCTTGGCCCATCCTGGATGTCCCTACCCTCAGTCCCCCAGAACTTCATAAGCCTTGAATCACTCTGAGTAAAGTTGATCTGCCTCCTGATAGCTGGTCCCGGTGTGGTCATTCATCCTGTGTATCATCACAGGGCTTCCAAGTCTCCCTTCCCCTCCTCCCACGCCCTGCTCAACCTCTCTGCTCCCACTGCCCTCACGGACCAAATCAGCCAACGATCCACAAGAGAGGGGGAGACCTAACGGGTTCTACACAGAATGGTGGCTTTGCTCTAGCAGTGACCTGCTAGCAATTCTGCCTGTCTAATCCCCTGTCCTGTCCCTTGGACTCCTGTCTTCTCCCCAGACCCTCTAGGCAGTAAAGCCTCGGGAGGCAGGATCTTTCTTCTCTTTCTTCTGCAAGCATACGTGCAAGCATACGTGGTGGGTGGCTCTGTCCCCAGGTCCGGTGGGGGTTCTGTGATCACTCTTCTTAGAGAGGCATGTTCCAGGAACCCCGCCCCTTCTCTGGATTCCACACCCAACCAACAAGATACTGCTGATACTGCTGTGTGGGGGAGAAACTCAAGGACAGTCCACACCCCCTCTAGGTGGCCCAGATGTCCCAGCCTCTGGAAGACAGCCCGTTAGGCAAGGCTGAGCACTGAGAGAGCCAAGCAAGCATTCAGACTTCTCCCCCATCCTCCAACTCCCACCCCCCACCCCCTCCAGGGTAGGTGTGTGATCCGCGCTCTCCAGAGAGCTCAGAAGCCTGAAAATGTCACTTTCTGAACGTACCTGGAATCCAAAGCAGATGGCAGGGAAGACACTGAACACAGAGGTCCAGGGAGACGGGCTGTAAACAGACAGATGTTCATTAAGGAGCTAGAAACCACCCTCAGCTTCAGAGTGTCTGCTTTAAACGAAATGAGAGAAACATGACACGGTGTGGCTGCAGGGTGTGTTTTAAATGACTGAGTGTGCGAGCATGCTCCAGGGCCGGAAGGAAGCTGGTTCCATGCTGCACACTTTCTAAATACATCTTTGTGGACATTTGGTGACACGGCAGCCAGTGTCCAACACATCTCCCCAAATGCAAGGTTGGTGGGTCCCATGTCCACACCACCTCAGGGAACAAGTCTCCCCTCCCCTGGCTCCTGTCTGGTGGGCCCTGTTGGCTAAGCAGCTCTCCATGCCAGTCTCTGATACCCACAGGGATACACAGCACAGGGCAGTATCAACAGCAGCATTTTTAGCTGTGGAAGAGTTAACAGCCCCCCCAAATATCCATGTCCAGATAGTATCCAGGACTCTGCAAACACATTCCCTGGGGCCAAAGGGACTTTGCAGATAAGGCTAAGGTGTGGGATGAGCAGTGCCTTGGATCATGGAAGTGAGCCCAGTGTGATACACGCAACCACAGTGTGCAAGCAGAGCCCAGCTGTGACAGGGGAGCCATGACCAGGGAGCAGATCAGAGCTACCACATGGCTGCCTTCAGAGGACGTAGGGCCACAGTTTCAGGACTGTGGGAACCTGCTGAAGGCAGGAAAAGCAAGAGGCTTTCCCTGAGACTCCAGACAAAATGGACCCACTTATGCCACGATCTGGCCGAGCATATAAACCGGGTCTCTGATCCCAGCATTGTGAGGAAGACAAGTGTGCTCTAGAGCTCAGAGAAATAAATACTCCTAACTGTCCGAGCTCCTTGGTTTGTAGGGACTTGTCACAGGAGCCCCAGGAAAGCCACCTGTGTTAAAACCCCACCCACCCAGCTTCTTCCAACTCCTCCCTCCTCCCTCCTCAGTATCACAGCTCCACAGAGCAGCAGCGTAGACATTAGCACCCATAGTCTCTATGATGTACTCTATACATCACCACAACTCTGCTTTTCCTCCCTTAGCTCCCCGAAACTGCAAGCACACACAGCTGAGCAGCCACCGGGCATCGAGCAGATGTCTACAAGCCCCTCTGGCTCAGCCTCTACCTCACCCTGGCTCTCAGGCTTCACCTTGTAGCCCCTGACCAGGATAACCATATCACTGTGGGTCCCAACACAGGATGGATCCCGGCTCAATCGTGATTGAAAATTCCAAGAGTGGTGACTGTATACTTACATGCCCTGAGCTGTCCCTGACCCTGAGAAGCAGATGCCCACCCACACACCCGGCATCGGACTACATCATATCACCTGCCTGGGATGCTCCCCAGCCTGGGATGCTCCCCAGCCTGGGATGCTCCCCAGCCTGGGATGCTCCCCAGCCTGAGGCATCAGATCTGAGTTGGGACTTCCTGCCTGCCTCCCATAGAACACTTGGCAACCCTTTTCAGGAACAAGCCATGCTCTATCCCTGCGGGGCCCAGAATACCAAGGGTTCCCCAGTTCACCCACTTCAAAAACAACGGTCTTCAGAGCAGCTCTGAGTCCCCACATGACACCCTACCTTACTTTCAGCCTTAGTCAGGGCTTCTCAACAGCCCCACTGTTTCCTAAGCCTGGGTACCTGTCAGCTTCTACATAGACAGTGTGTCCGGTTTTGGCCTAGGAGCCCCAGGCTGCTGTGGTCTTTGGTGCCTCCTTTTTTTTTTTTTTTTTTCCTGAAGGAGAAACTTCCTTGGCTTTATTATACATCAGAGATAGGAGGGACTTCATGGGAAAGAGCCAGGGTTGGGCAGCAGGCCCCAGAGAATCCCAGTTCAAGAATCCTAGTCCCACCTGAGAAGCAGGGAAAACTGTTTCCCTAGACTCACCTCAGCAAAGGACCAGGCTGGCGTAGGAGGCCCTGGGGCCATAGGTAGTACTGCACTGTGATGACCAGAGCAAGGTAGCAGGCAGCCAGGGTACCTAGAATGCTGGCACACATGGGGCAGAATCAGAGACCCCGCACCAGAGACACACAGCCAATGCCTACACAGGTATCCCATCTCTGCCCTGGCTAGAGTAGAGCCAGGCTGCTCTGCTCCAGAACCACTGTTCCCTCTCCATTGGGAGGTGGCTGGGCAGTGCTGCTCTGGTCCAGAGTTCAGAGATATGGGGTTTAGCATCCTTGGAGGGAGCAACTGGGATAGCTTTCCTCTCACCAGCGAGCACCAGTGAGCTGCCGAAGTTTGACATCGAGTCAGGACATCCTCGGGCTTGGCCCCAGGGGAGAGGAAGAAGAGCCTGGTGTAGCCTGAGGGCCACAGGAGCCTTGTGGGCTGCAAGTGTGGAGGGACTGGGCCCTGAGGCCTCTTCTCCCAGGGTTACAAAGTCCATTGTTATTTACGCACAAGGGAAAGGTAATGAACTTCAGTGAACTTGGACCAAGTCTGTCTTTAGGCCTTGGCTTTTCAGCACCGGTTCCTGGGAGCTTCAAGGTCAAAAATGAACTACAAACCAGTCATCTGACTGTATAGTCTGCAAGGCTGGGTGTGTGGGAAGCCTGCCTCAGTCAAATTACAACCTATGCTGTTCTGATGGCATTTAACTCAGCTGTAAGGACCCGTAAGGAAAATGGATGAGACTGAAGACAGTAAGGGAGACGACCCAGACCCAGACAGGGAAGCTCTATTGTTTGTTCTCTCTCCAGAAGCCTTCATGAAGAAGGCAGTGGGAGAGCACACGGGATATTAAAATGTAGGGGGTGATCCTGAGGTCAAAGGTTAAACATGGAGAGAGAGGAAAGATGTGGAATGACTCTAACCAAAGCTAAGGACCTGTGAAAAATCCTTATAGAAGTACGCTAGTTAAAAAATATTTTTAAAAATTAATTTTAATTAACAAAATTTTTAAAAAGGAGTTTAAACTGGGTGTAGCAGAATCTGCCTTTAATGCCAGCATTCAGGGGGCCCTTACCCTAGACTTCTGCCCCATCTCTTGGGCACTCCTGCTAGCTCAACCTTGCCCATGGCAACCAGGAGCGCTCCAATCTGGACGCTGCCAACCCTCCTAAATGCCACGCAGAGACCTGCCATGAGGTCTCTTATGCTACCTGCTGCAGGACATGGGAATGACCGTACACGTGTAGGAAACTGCTAAAGAATAAATGAAAATTATTGTTATAATTAATTATTTGGGGTTTTTTGTTTGTTTGCTTGAGACAGTTTCTCTGTGTAGCACTGGCTTGTCCTGGAACTTGCTCTGTAGACCAGGCTGGCCTTGAATGCAGAGGTCCACCTGCCTCTGCCTCCTGACTGCTGAGATTAAAGGTGTGCGCCACCACTTCCCAAGCCTCAAAGTATTTTTTAAAGACTGGCTATTAGTATTTCTTGACTCATTTATATTTTCTACTATGGGTACGTGAGCCTGTGAAGCTTCCAATTTTCTTCTTAAATGGAAGCAATCCTTCCTTTATCTCTCACAGTTTACTCTCCAAAGTGTGGCGCTGGCACAGAGCTGCCCTGCCCAGAAGCCGAGAGGCCCCGTACCTGGTGTACTTCTGCAGGGCAATTTCCCGAAGCGCTGACAGGGGAAAGATGACCAGCACGGAGATCAGGGGCAGGGTGAAGTTCTGGGCTGCATACCAGGGCTGTGGGGCCTCAGGCAGGAGGGAGTCACACACTGTTAGAGACAGGAACAGGAGCTAGGCTTGGCCCCACAGTAACCACAGGGCACACACACATGGGCTGGTGGCTAAGTCGGCCTGGAGTAAAGGGATCAGAAATGAGATGGGACCCATCCCATGCCCCCTTGAAAGAAGGAACCCCATATTTCATGAAGTCACTCAACAAACATACACCGAGCTTCCTTCTTTGCCTTTGTGGCACTGAGAACTGACCAAGGTTCCTTTCAGTTTGGCTCGGAAGCACTCTGGGAAGAAATGATCTCCTTTGGTTCTTTCTGCAGCTCTGCACAGCTGCTCAGTAACTGCCCACTCCAAAGCTGGGTGCCTGAGAACTATAAATCTCACCCACATTGTAAATTGGAGGGTAAACCTTGGAGGGAGCTGGGCTGGCCCCTCCTTTCCACCAAAGGTGGTTAGATCCCTTATGGGCACCTGGGCTGATGACAGAGCTGGTCTGGGGGGCCCTGGAGAGCAGCAGCTCACTCCCAGTGCCTGCCGGAGACCCTAGAGCCTTCCCCTTGGTCTTCTGCCTCACCGTAGGGGCCCTCTTACTAGCTCACCCTTGCCCATGGCAGCCAGGAGTTCTCCATGCTGGACGCTGCCAATCCTAAAAGCCACACTGAGACCAGCCACAAAGCTGTGACAGAGCACACCTGACTCAAGGACAAGGGACAGCCTCTCAGTGAAAGCACCAGAGGACCAGCAAGACGGCTAATGTGAACTAAGAAGGAGGGCGGATGAGGGAAGGAAGCAAGGAAGTGGCAGACAGCCTGAGGCTGGAGTGACCTGGGAATCACAGGCAAGGTGACCACTGGACAGAGGCGAGGCTGGGGAAGGATGCTCACACTGCCTGAGTAAACCCTTTTCTGAGCTCATCAAATGCCTCACGGAGAAATAACTGCCTTGGGAGAACAGCTCCCCCATCTGGTGAGGTGAGGAAAGGTCCTACAGCCAGGTCACCCTGCAGAGAGAAGCCCTTGCCCCCTGCACCACCAAGAGGAGGCAGGCTGTGAAGGGTACATAGTGATCTTTAGTGGGCTTTAGAATGTCACACAGGATGGGACACAAACCCCTCACTCCCCACCCCCTCCCAAGTTACCTGCAGCCAGGAAACACCGTCCTCAAAAGACTACAACCTTTCCTCCTTCATAAACCTGAACTGACTAGCCAGCCCATGAAGTCTTCAGCCAATGGGGTCATTTGTGTACCTAACTCACACAGTAACTGCCCCTATGCACTCAGACTGCTTTTAGCATCTTCTTTCCAAGAGCGTGGGATGTCAAGAACAGATACATCTCCAGTGATGGACCAGAAAGAGACGCTGAGCGCTCTCTCCTGTCAGTCCACAGAGACCCGGGATGGCTCATCTCTCAGTCAGGACTCTGGTCACAGTGCTCCATCCTGGAGACTCTGACTCCTCAACACAGCCCAGATCTGAGGTGTGGGATGGGTTCCACCTGCCATTGCCAGTGCGTGAGCTTTTACTCCCTGAAAGGTCCAGAGAGTCCATCCTCCACATTCTTGGGTATGGGACAGTGTCAGAGGTTCTAAAACCCCACAGCCAGGGGCCTCTTCATGCAAGGGCAGGAGAGAAAGACACAGACAGCAACACAGTAGACTATCCTCTAACCTGAGCAACAGCTACATTCCAATTAAGCCTAAAGATTCCAATTAAAAGCCTGAGGTTGTCAAGATGATAAAAAAAAAAAAAAAAAAAAAAAAAAAAAAAAAAAAACCCACAAGACTCAGCCATATGCTGTTTACAAAAAATGTGTTTACAACCCCGAGCTGTAGCCGGCTTCAGAGAAGAATAGGAGGGTTGCCCGCGGATGCTGATCTTGAAAGCGGGTGAGTCTATTAATAGAGACGGAGGCTTCATGCCAGAGATAAAGCAGAATATTTCATATTAATAAAAGATGTATCTAATCACGGGGCTTCAAAAGCCTTGGAGCAGAGTCTGGAACTGAAGGGTGGGAGCAAGGTCGGAAGTCACAGCTGGAGGTTCGACACTGGGCTCTTAGATAAAGGTAGACTAACTGGGGCATTTAAAAACTCAGGGGAAGCCAGGCAGTGGTGGCGCACACCTTTAATCCCAGCACTTGGGAGGCAGAGGCAGGCAGATTTCTGAGTTCAAGGCCAGCCTGGTCTACAGAGTGAGGTTGAGGACAGCCAGGGCTACACAGAGAAACCCTGTCTCGAAAAAAAAAAAAAAAAAAAAAAAAAAAAAAACCCTCGGGGGTGGGGGGAAACCCAAAACCAGGCTGGGGATGTGGCTCAGAGAATGGAACAGGGGTCCTGGATTCCATCCCCAGAACTGCATAAACCAGGCAAGGTGGCACACGCCTGTAATCACAGCACTCAGGACAAAGGCATGGGGCTGGGGAGATGGCTCGGGGAAGTGACATGCACTGCCTTTGTGTGGTCCAGTTTGCTTTCCAACATCTACATCTGGTGGCTCACATCCAACAGTAACTCTACCTCCGGGGGATCTGACACCTCTGGCCTCTGTGAACACTTACACTCACACACACACATGCCCCCTCCCCTACCACACACACACATTTAAAAAATTCTTTTTTTAAAAAAAGAAATGGAACAGGGGGATTAGGAGCTAAAGACCCTCAGCTATGTCGTGAGCCCAGTTCTAGTCCAGCCTGGGCTACGTGAAACCCTGTCTCAAAACAGAACATGGAACATTCACCAAGTGTGATGAGAGCTGGGTCACACGTTAAGTCTCAAGACTCTCGAAATCTCTTAATTGTGCAAGAGGATAGATAGTCTTGTCGGTGATATAATTAAGACAGGAACTGGGGGATCTGAACAACGCTTAAATGGAAATGAAGCAAGATGGTGCAGGCATTCTGTGAGTCAGGGCAGAAGGCACAGCAAGTTCCTAAGCCCACGACTGGGGACTGGCGTGCTGCAAACAGGAAGGTAAACGGGCCAGGTGCAGCTACAGCCATGCTTAGAGGAGAAGCCTCTGTAGGGGACCAGAGGCCGTGATCACGTGTCTTCACCATGCCCAAATCAAAGATGCTACTGGGAAGCTCTCAAGAGAGTCTTTTGGCACTTGGCTTACTTTCCCCTTCTGTAAAATGGGCTGTCTCCATGAGCCATTCCATCTGTAGCCATCGGCTCTCTCACACCCTCATGACTGTTCCCTCTCTAACCTGTTGAGAGGTTAGATGTTGGGTCCTTAGGCGAGGCCATCCCTCTACTTCCCCCCTGTGGTCGGTCCCTCAACTACCCACTGGTCCTGCTCATCAACCAGGGGTGGGGGGATTATTTCAGGTCCTGCACCCTGGATTACCCCAATGCCAGGAAAGGAACTCACACTTCTCCAGCTGGTCCCCGATCACTCTGAGGAAGGCCACGGAGATCATGAGCAGGTTGGTCAGGAAACAGGCCTCACACAGCTTCCCCATGGTGGGGCCACATAGCTCACGGACCACACCCTGGTAGGTGGTTTGGCCACTGACAGATGCTGCATAGCCCAGGATGACCAGGCCACTGATCAGGAAGATCAAAGATACCTGCAGAGGGGACCATGGGCCTGTACATCAGAGGGGTGACTCAGGCCAGTGGCCCAAGAGTACCCTCCATGAAGCCTCTGCAAGAGCTCTGCCCAAGAGCTTCAGGGGAGGTGAGCGCTGCCAGCTGTTCTGAGTTTGAGAACCTGACAGCTCTGTCCCATGGGACAGAAGAGACTTCACAAAGTCAGCGAGTTGAAATGCTCTCCTGTTCCCTTGAGAGGCAAGGCGAGGAATGCGGGGGCGGAACAAGGACATCTGGCTCAGAACCTCAGGCTGGCCTGTGTGCCACGAAACCCTGCTGTTTGGCCTATGCAATGATGAGGGTTCCACCTACCCACCCACCTCCCTCTCATCGGTGCTGGGGTCTGATGCATTCAGGTGCAGGCTCAGGGTAAGTTGTTTGTTGAGAAGGGCAAGGTTGGTGGTTTGTGGGGGTGGGGCTCTTTATTTGTGGCTTTCCAGGGCTCTCTCTGTCATTTATAATGAACAATTCTCACACATACATTGAGTTAGACTACTGCCCTGAACCCACAATTCACCCCAGGTCCCACAAACAGGTTCCTGTGCTCTCTCCTGTCTGCCCTGCCAGATGCACTCAGAAGCCAGGGTATCCAAGTGGCCTGCAAGGATGGCTAATTTCCCAGGATGCTTTGGGGACCCACTGTTGAGAGTTCAGTGTCCTGTACGCCCCTCCCTCATGGGCTAAACTTAAAAGGGCCTCTGCTGCCCCAGGACACCTGTCCCAAAACAAGCCCCTCGGCACACAGCCCCACACCACCCCTGCACATCTAGTACTGTCCCGGCCCTGTATCAGGAGGTACAACCGTGCATGCCTGCAGCTTGTGGCTCTTTTTCCTAGGCCATGATGGATCTCATCCTAACCCTAAGAGCCCCTGGAGATTGGTAGACAGTTCTTGCTTTTAACCCACTTAGTGTGGGACCTGTCTCCCAGGTACTAAGGCTCGGGAATAAGATCCCACGATAGCACACAGAAGTCAGGCAGCTCTGCAGAAGGAATGATAAAAGATCCCACCCAGAAGAACCAGAGCCATCTTCCACCTGTCCCCGGACACCTCGGTGACTCACCAGGGCCACCAGGAAGGTGGGCACCATGCCTCCTGCCTTGTAGAAGGCCCAGGGGAAGTTGAGCAGGCCAGCACCCAGAGCAGACTTCAGGAGGATGAACACGGCGCCCAGTGAGGACAGAGAGGGATGGGTGGTAGCAGGGAGAGGCTTCTCCAGGCCTCTGTTCCCTCTGGTCTGCCCTTCCATGGCTGGGGCAGCAGAGAGAGAGGGCTAGCATCGAACCTTCCTTTCTGACCCTTTAAACTCAAGGTCAGCACGAGATGGGGCAACAATGGTACGCCTCACTCTCCCAAACCCCATCCTCTCCTGTTTCCTCTCCTCTTCCAAAGTGGGCCATGCTCATATCCATACCTGGCCCCCTAACTTACCTTACGCTTCTTCTCTCTGCTGTCCTCCCTCTAACCCCGAGGCAACCCTGATCTCATTTCTCCTTCCCCTTTTCATCTGAAGCCCTGGCTTCCTCTCCTGGTGCAGCATTTCTCCCCAGCCCCCACCCACAACTGTGCTTCCAACTCAGCTCCTGCAGTGCCCAGAGCCCTAGTCCTTACCAAACCCAGTAAGGTGCCCCACAGGCTTGGGCCAGCAGATTCAAACCCAGGCTTCCTCTTAGTGCTTCGGCTGCATTGTTGCAGCCACGAGAGGCGGGTGGACGGAGAGTCTACCTCCACAGGTCTGGGCTCTTGAGGCGTTCATTAGGGGGCCCTAAGGGCATGTGTTGGGTTAGGGAGCCAAGTCTGAAGGGCAGAGAAGACAGACTAAGGCCACCTGTTTCAAGAGCTTGCAATTTTGGAGGTCTCGGACCTGCTCAGGATGTCCTGTGATCAGCAAAAGCCCCTCCTTGGGGTGTGGCTTCGTCAGCTGCTTGTTGGGCAAAGCCCAGCTGGGATCCATCTAGGCCCTCAGAAGCCGACCCCACCCACTGCAGGCCTCCGGTCAGTTTCTTCAGAGCCCCTGCCTTCAGCAGTCCCTCTAGCCCCCCCTGGTCTTGGGTAGGGTCATGGAAGAAGGCTAAGTCTATCACCATTACTGGCTGTCACTGGTTGGCAGTATGTCTCATTGAAGCCCATCTGTGAAAGGGTCACTAAGCATTCCTGGTAGGTCCTCTCACTCCCTGCCCCTTATAAGGCCAGTGGTGGCTGCTCATCAAACTAACCCGGTGCCTCAGCTGTGCCTGGGAGCTTGTTGAAAGGTAGACTGTTTGGCTGCACGTTGGGGAAGCCCAAGGTTCTTGATTCCTAACAAGCTCCAGGCAGGAGCCACACTGAGTAGAAGGCGAACTTGGATGCTCTCTGAAAGCTGAGCAGGCAGAAGACAAACTACGTCAAGACCAACCTGGCTTTTTCACTGGCTTGTTGCTGGAAGCCTGACCCCCAACTCGCTTCTTGGGAATCCCCCGGAGGACTCCTGCAGACAAGCAACCAGTCCATCCTTGGAATTTCTGCCTCAGTGGGCCTGGGATGGGGTCTGAGAATCTGCCTGTTTCCTGCTGCTGGTCCAGAGACCCTGCTGACAAGTGCTTTCTATCAAACATGCCCAGAGCTCCTACCCCATCCAATCAGCCTGTCAGGGACACCCCCAAAGTGCTATTTCCTCCTGTGTTTCTAGCATCCCCACTCTGACTTGGTGACCTCCTTGAGGCTCCACACAGCTGGTGCTCACTAAATGCCTGACAGCACCTCAGCATGAATGTCTGGGAAGGCTGTGATTCCACTGGCCCCCTGCCCTGTGCTGACAAGAGTCAGCATACAGGAAGTACTGGAGAAAGGATGGAGGGAAGAGGGAGGAAGGATGGAGGGAGGAGAGAGAGAAGAGGGAGGAGGGATGAAGAAAGGAAGGAAGGAGAGAGGGAGGGAGGGAAGGAAAGGAAAGGAAAGGAAAGGAAAGGAAAGGAAAGGAAAGGAAAAGGAAAGGAAAGGAGAGGGAGGGACTCCAGAAAGAACAGTAAGTCACTTTCACAGGTCTCCCCCTTATGAAAGCTCCTGGGGCAGCTGTAACTAAATCCCACAAGCTTGGTGACTTGAAACATCAGGGATTTCTCTCTCACTCTAGAGTCCCAGGCCTGAGGTCAGCCCGTGATAGGGCCATACTCCCTCTGAAGGACCTGGGGAATGCTTCCTCTGGCCTTCTCATGGGGCTACCGGTTCGCTATGGCTATGGCCTGGGTTTTTTAATGCACTGGCCCGGGGTGTGGTGTTCATTGGCCCTGCTGAACTGAATAAGGTCCTTCAAATCCACATCCTCCTCAATAGAGTGAGGCTCTGGGCCAGGTGGAGATGGATGCTCCAGGAGTGGGAAGCAGGGCAGGGCAGGGCAGGAGCCCTGGTTGGCAGGGAGAGGAATGGGCCACACACAGTAGCATAGAGGTGACCCAGGGCACACTCTCCAGGAGCCAGCAGGCTCAACGCCCCACCTCTACCCGCACTAACGGGCTCCTCAGGAAACAGATAAAAAGCGCTTGGCCAGTTAGGCGCTAAAGCTTTGTACTCCTTAATCAGGCTCAGAGTCTCAGGGCACTCCTCGGTCCCTGCCCAGGGTCCCTCATTAGCTGCCCATTAGTGTGCATGACTTAGAAATTGGCCAGCGGGCTGTAAAATTCCATGATCTCTTAATTCTTTGGGGCTTTGATATCCACCCCCTGCCGCCCTCCCAGAGCGGTGTGACCTTTCCCAAGCTGTGGAGGGGGCACCCTGCAGGGCTCCATCTGTAGCTAGGGGTGGGTGGGAGGCCACCCTCGGCTCAGCCCATTGCAGTCGGGCCACTGCACTAGAGTAGAAGACAGGCAAGGGTATGTGCACAGGCACCCTGGGGATCCTGCAGGTGGTGGCTCGCAGGGCACTGTTCCGGAGCCCCCATGCCTTCGAGCTGTCTCCCTTTATTCTGCTGGCCATGCACCTGTCCCATCAAGGGGCTTCCTGAGGGTCGTTCTCTCCCTCCCCACGGAGTGTATGGTGGGGACTCTCACTGATGCTTAGAAACTTCTTGATCATGTGAGGTAGCTTGTGGGTGTGGCCACCTCATTGGCACTGGGTCTCTGGCTTGACCACCTTGTGAAAACTGTCTTCTGTCTGTAGTCATTCATGACTAGCAAGGAAGAACCAGCATTGTTAGCAGTTAGTGCTGAAGCAGGGTGCAGGTCACATGACACAGGTTTTCTAAACCTCAGCCTCACAGGGAGCCTCTAAGAAGCTGCCAGTGCCAGTCCATCAGCACCCCAGGCTACACTAGTTTGATACAGGGCCCCTAACAGCTGTCCAAGAAGTGTGTTGAAAAGGAGGCAGGCCACCATGCTGAGTAGGTGGGGCTTCCTGGGGCTCCACAGCCCCACAGAGGCAACCCAATGAATGCTGGTGCCGCAGAGCCAGGGCTCAGAATCCATGACAGGTCCCTTAGGCTTTAAGTGGCAGCTCACAGGGATCTGTGGTTCCCCTTTGGGAAACATGTGACACCTTAGGGATCTAAAAACCAGTGTGGCTGGCTGACGAGGGGACAAAAATGGCCCCATCCTAACCTGCAGTCTTTGTGATGGGTCTGCAGATAAGATTAGGACCCTTGAAGTGGAGAGGGAAGCCTGGAGTGGTCATGTGACCACAGCAGAAGCCCCTCATGGAGGTTAGGCCTGCTGAAATCCACTTAGATGCAGCCATATGACCCTTGTCTGAGATGCTAAGCCATCAGCTTCTTCCTGCAGGGGCAGAGTGTGGACAGAGGGTTGACTGGGGTAACTTTGGAGTTTAACACCCATGCTGGGGTGGGTGTCTCAGAGTCATCCATGTTCCCATAACAAACTCCAATGAGGTCACTGGTTCAACAAGCCTCTGGTGTCCTACCTAGGGTATACCGGTGGTTTTGTGTCTCTTCACCAACATTCACTTGTAACAGGTGTCCTTGTAAGAGTGCAGGAGGTCAGAGATCATCAAGGACAGAAGGGCCTAGAGTGGTAAGTATGGGAGATGAGGACAGGCCATGAGCCAAAGACATGCAGCAGCCACTGGAGGTGACACAAGCAGGAGACGGTCCTCTAGGAGGCTCCTCGGCATCCCTGCCACTCAGCCAACCTCCAGAGCTCCTGTTAGGAAACAGTTGTTTGCAGGCCCCCATCCCAGGTCATTTGCCCTGATCCTTGAGAAACCTGAGAGGCCTCAAGCTCTGGGCAAGGGCTGGGTCTGTGGTTACAATCCTCCTGGGTACTTTTGTCCCCTCTCCTGATCATGGGGCTGCTTCTGCAGGTATCCAGGAGTCCTGTCTAAAGACGAGGGGAGAAGGCGGAGGAACTTAAGGAGGTTTAAGGACATCTTAGATTCACTCTCAAGTTTATCATCCTCTTAGCAACAGTGTGTCCAGGAGGAAACCTGAAGGCTAGGTAACCAAGAGGCCTGAGGCAGGGCATATCTGGGGCAGGACACATCTGGGGCAGGGCACAGGGTAGAGAGCTAGAGCCTCTGCCAAGCCCACAGCCTCTGTACCCACCACGGCCTACTCAGGTCTGCAGAGACCCTTCCCAGTGTCCCAGCTAGCTGCTCTCGGGAGCTGGCCCAATCACAAGGATCCCCTGAGGAGGTCTGTGTGAGCCAGTGAAAGGAAGGAGGGGGCCATAATCACCGTGTTAGCCATGCTGAATGCACCTCAGGGGCTTAGGTCAATTCCCAGTACTGTGCCACTGTTACCACTAATTCCTGAGCCTCTTCCACGGCAGCTCCCGTCCTCTCCCCAGCACCCTTCTCCTCCAGCCCTGGCAACAGCTAATCTGCTTTGTCTCCATGGATCTGTCTGCTCTGGACATTTCACACCGATGCAGTCACAGGAGACACAGCTTTTCATACCTCACCGCACGCGGTTAAGGTTTATTGCGCTGTTAGCATCCTTCCAGACGAGTCTGCCATCTCCTCCACCATCAGCACATCGTGGCCTCTGCAACTCGGCTCTAGCAGCAGTATGAGTGACTCCTTCGGCTTTAATCCAGCCGCTTCCAGGAACATCTAGGAAAGGGGCTGCAAGGTTTTACTCTCTCCACTGATTCAGATCCTTCTGGATGGAGTAAGACAATAGGGACAAGACCGGAAAACTTGTGTTTCTTTCTAGGCTATTCCTCTGTGTTCTCTAGGTACCAGTGAATGAAACCAACATCCCATTAGGGAGTATCTGGGGGGAAAACGAGCAGCCCCATGCAATGTGTGGCTCAGCAGATCAAGAGCCCAGCCCGCCTCAGCTCAGTGGACTTCTTTGCTCTGGCTAACTCAGCCCAATCCGAGGATAGCCCAGTACTGCAAGATGTTAAGCCACCTTAGCTTGTTGCCCACTTTAGCTGGTGCTCAGGGGTGAAGGCTGGGCAGGTCCGTCTAAGCTGCTGTGGCCCACCCCTAAGGCCTGTCTTCCAGAGGTACAAGAGTCATCGCTTTTTGTATGCGTTCCAGCATAGGCAAACCTGAGTGTGTAAAGTCCTGAATATGGATGTCCGATACAAAGATCAAGAGAGATCAAGCATGAGCTTGAGCTCTGAGATCACACACCACTGGGGAGCTGACAGGGCTGGGCTTGAGGTGGTAAGGTATCTAGAGACACAGAAAACAAAAAAAGCTTTGTGTTGAGACGGTGAAGTGATTTTGTGGCAAGCATGCAGGGACCGGCTGTGCACAGACCGGAGTTATCTGTAGTAACCAGCATGCTGTCATCAGAGCTGAGCTAGTCCCGTGTCCACAGCAGCTCACCTTCACATGTCCACGTGAAGGAGGTGTCACTGGCTGTTTCACACATTAACCAAAGCCCAGAGACGTCACCTGCGGTCATGACAAGTGGCAGAAGCAGAGATGAGATCTGAGCTGGAGGATTTCACAGATTCCATACTTCAGGCTCAAGTCAGCCAGAACTCCCTCACTTCCCTCAGCCCTCGGTTCTTCTCACTCCTGCTCTGCTGGGCTCTGTGCAATAATCCTAGTTGTCCTCTGAGCTGACAGTGAGCCCATGTGCCCCAGAGTGACACAAAGCCTCCACACCAGTCACTCCTTTGAAGGCAAGTGGGAGCTACATGTAAACACGGGGTCCACTGTATGCTGATACAGCCGAGGTAGCTTGTGATATCCTCAAGTGCCTGGAACAGGGACCCAGAACTTCACGGGCCTCAGGAATACCTCTCATACCAACAGCAGCCATGAGAGCAGCTACTGCTGTAAGTGACCCACAGACCTGCCAAGGGCAAGACACCCAGGGAATCCTCCCGTTTTCTTCCTGGACATCCTCCTGCCCCACGACACAGCAGCCTGGCCTCCAGGCGTGGTACCCAGGGCTGGTGCACAGCAGCATTGGCATGTGTGGTACCCTGCTTAGACAGGGATTCCGCGCCGAGGATGCTGGAACTCGGCATGCTTAAAGAAGCAAGTGAAGGAGGAAGCTCAAACCTGACCCAAAATCAGTAATGTTCACGTTTTAAAGGTCACTCAGAAGGAGGGAGTGCACTTCAAGTCTGGTAAGGACACATAAAGGAAGCTCACACGTCAGTAACAAAGATTCAAAGGACCTCATCAGAAACCAAGCCCAGGGTGGAAACGGCATTGCTCCGAGGAAGACGCATAAAGGGTCATTTGGCCTCAGCATTGAGGACTATACAGCAAAACCACAGGGATGTCACTGTAGCACAGCAACCAGAAGAGCAGACTTGCACAGGCCAGGACATGGAGAACCAGAATTCACACTGCTGGCAGAGGTGTGAACTGCACTGCTTTGGAAAGTTTGACAGTTCCTCCAAACGCATGATGTCATCCCTCCTAGGAAGACTCTCAAGAGAAACACACACTTGCTCGCTCCCCAGCACGTGAATGACAATACTATCCACAGTAGTTGGCAAGTGGTCTACCCATAGCAGAATATTATTCAGCCATGAAAAGGAATGGCCTGTGAAACCTACTACGCCATGAAAGACGCTTGAGGACATGATGCAAACTGAAAGAAACCAGCTGTGATGTCCTAACAGAAAATACAACAGGCAAATTACAGAAAGCAAACTAGCTGCAGGGCGAGGAGTAAGATACGGGTACCTGCTAACAGGCCCGAGGTTTCCTTGGGAGTAATAAGAGTGTTCTGGAGTTAAGAGTTGAGTGGCACTGGCCATGCTACCTAGTGAGAACTGCAGGGCTCACGAAAGCATCGCCTGACACTGACATTTTTACAGTGGACGAACTAGCAGGACTAGCATGAACATTTCTATAGTGTATGAATGCAGACCCTACACTGTCAAAGAGAATGGGAAGGTGCAGGGGTCTGGTGCACGACACATTCCAGCTTTGTAAGGTTATGCATATTTATTGAAAATTTCCTTCACCAACAACGGTGAAATCAAGACCCCAAATTACAAAACATGATGGCAGTTGATAGTTATAAAAAAATAAAGCGAAGGCCTGCATCTCCCACATCTGTGCAAGTTCCCTTCAGTTCAGTGTGTCCTCTCATCAAAACAGAGGTCACGGAGTCTGATTTTTCATGATGTCGTTGCAGAAAACTGCACTTGACTGACAAACAAAAACAATAGCTCTGCTTCCAACCAGCACAAGTCTTTAAAGTGACTCTCCCACAATAAATATAGAAAATAGCCTGTAACAAGCATGTCCTCGCTTGATCAGGGATGTAGCATTATGTAGAAAGTATGTCCCGACAGCCCTTCCAGGCTCTGTGTCTTTGGTGCACTGTCACTTGGCCTGATGCCACTGGAGGCTGAGCTACTGGGCGCCTTCTGCCAGTCAAGCACAGAGAGGCACTGCAGGATGCACCTCACAGATGCCTGGGCAGAACACTCTAAGCCAGCCACAAGCTGGAGATAGGGTTCCTTGGAAACAGGCACTTCCCAGGATGTGCTGATGCTGTGTGGTCACCAGAGTGGTTCAAGGCTTGTTAGCTTCTGTGGCTGGCCACTGTGATGATCACACTGATGGGGTCCTTGCAGGGTGGGCCTGCTGTGCAAGTTGTGGACGTTTTGCCCTGGGTCTCCTCCGCTTCGGCCGGCTCTTGGCCTTGCTGATCTGTACCACGAAGAAGGCCAGGGCTACCATGGCTCCAAGGAAGGCAAAGACAGGGATGGTCTGGCCCACTTCCTGGTTGTAGCGGCCAGGCATGATCCCTGAAAGACGACAGCGACTGGTCAATGGTGCCACAAAACTACAGCTCCAGCCTTTCTGAGACCAAACACTAACTGACACTATTAGCTGGGCTAGCAGGGCAGACATCACTTGTGAGCCAGAGTTAAGCAGCCTGGGCTGCTAACCAGAGTACGAGGAGAGGCACTTCAGACTGTTTCTAATCCTGGCCTCTGTGGGGCAGACAGACCTTGATCAGCCAGCCTCCAGCAACAGGACCCAGAGAAGCTTCTTTTCCCCAGAGATCAATGGACACTAGTCTCAATCCAGAGAGGAAGAGGACAGTGCTAGAGTCTTACTAGCTGAGAAAGAGTGAGGCAGAGGTACCAGAGGCCTGCTGGCCATGTTCTTGAGGGCAATGCCTTCTGGAGGTGCCATCAGATGAGCCTCAGGTTAAGGGAATGACACTGTAAGCAGGCAGTGCCAAGGGCTCCCGAGTTCACTATCACTGGCTACTCTACAGCTTCTACCACAGGCCTTAGGACCTCGGTTTCATCCTATGAAGTGCCCATCGATGGCCTCCAAGGGCTGGGGTACCTTTTCCCAGACAATTTCTGAAAGCCAGAGAAAAGCTCCTTGGAAGCTATGATTCTCTGAGGAGGCTGCAGGAGTTTCCAGGTTAAAAGGACCACATACACTCAGCTGGAGGGACTTGGGACCAACTCTCCCAGGTAAAAACTGGGGACCTGGAGTAATAAATGTGCTCAGGACAAAGAGCTCATCCAAACAGATGACAAGACGGGTCACCTCAGGAGCCTGGTGCAAAGGCCTCAGGGGCCAGAGTAACAGATAAACTTCATAGAGAAAAGTTGTTTCCTGGGGTCCCTAATACATATCTGCTTGCAGAACTTTAGCAAAGAGCATCCAAGTTACTCTGGAAAATTGTGAGTGTACCACGTAGCCAGCACGCTGAGATGTAGAACCCGTGTATAGAGGAGGTGGAGATGGCTCAGGGGTCAAGGACACCTGTTGTGGTTGTAGATCTGGGACCTGGGTTTGCTTCCCAGATCCACAGGTGGCTCAAAACCATCTACCTGTAACTCTAGTTCAGAGGGTCTGAAGAAGAGGACATACAAGTGACACACATACATACATGCAAACATTCATACACATAAAAAGAAACATTTTATTATTATTATTATTATTATTATTATTATTATTATTATTATTATTTTTTTTTTTTTGGTTTTTCGAGACAGGGTTTCCCTGGCTGGCCTCGAACTCAGAAATCCGCCTGTCTCTGCCTCCCAAGTGCTAGGATTAAAGGTGTGCACCACCACTGCCCGGCAAGAAACATTTTAAAATTAAAATGTATATATATAGAATTTTCTAAGAGAAATGGCATCTTTATTTCTAGGCTTGGCTTTCCTCCTTGGGAAGGGGAAACACCTAGAAACCCACAGCAGAACCTAGTCCAGCAAGATGCCATTGAGGACTCACCTCCAGGAATGTCCCAGGCACCACTTTCTCCAGGGGACAAAGGTCTCACTTGAGGGCGATTGGATCGAAAGTTGGGTAACACTACTTTGTCCAGGTCAATGGAGAGCAGCTTCTGATGTTTCCAAAGATTACTTCCGAGAAATAGATTAAAATGAAAGAAGATAAGTAGCTGTCCTCACCTAGGATGCTTAGCTGATACACAGCAAACTGCAAGCAGCATAAGGGCCACATGAAGACGCTCTACCTCTGGTCACCTGACTGCCAGCAGAGCAGCCAGGGCAAGCAACTGCTTCCCGGTCCTGAGAAAGGCATAGATCAAATTCCCAGGCTCAGACCACAGTACCCGAGGAAGGTCTGGGATTTATAACACAGCCCACCCAAGTCCACTCCTGCTCAACACTGGGAACGTTGCTGAGCAAGGCAAGAGGACAGTCCAGGCTGGATCTCTGGAAGGAGCAGAGGTCCGAGGATGTCACAGAAGGCCTTTCTGAGGCTCCAAGTAACTGCAGCAGTGCAAAGCAATATAGTGAAGGTAGCGCACAACCACCGTGATCAGAAGTGGGGCCAGACCGATGGCCCAGTGGACTGAGAGAGAGCACCCACAATGAAACTAGAACAGATCTGCAGGTAACTGAGTACTGAAGTACAGGTGAGCAGGAAACATCTGCCTGCCTGTGCTGACAGCCAACAAAACCTATGTGCTGGAACTGGGGTGCCTGGGTGGGAGTAAGGCTTTACTCATCTTTGCTTCTTCTTAGGTCCAGGGAAGCTGGTTAGGTCAACACAATTAGAGCTGAAGACTATAGGACTGACACACTGCAAACAGCAATGGGCACCCTGCTGACATCCTAGGGAGAGCTAAGTACACCAACAGGAGGTGTCTGCAAATGAATTCCTTGTCTTCCTGTAGTCAGCCCACCTAGAAATTGTTGGGTCTCTGTCTTCTTTACTTTAGTTGAGGGAAGGCACAATCAGCCCCAGCAGCAGCAGCAGTCAGGCATGAAGCTTGTCACTGGTGAAGAGTGGCAGACACACCCCAGAGGCTCCTGACTGAGTACAGCTTAGCCAACTCTGACACAACTTCACCAGCCTGTTTTGCACGACTTAGTGCTACTGCTCAGAATTAATGTCTGAAATGTTAATTAACAAAGTCATCGACCCTGGGGCATCTTAGGCTCCCAAGTACGATGTTAAGCAGACATTCTAAAGTATCCTGTGTCCTGGAGCTGGTAGTGGGAACTGACCGCAACGACTGCTAAGAACACCTGATGCCCAGCCAAGAACTGGGAAAAAGCATCACTTCACAGAGATGGGAACTTGCCCTTGGTATGGCAGCCTGCAGCTGTCTAACATTGGAATAGGATCTTCTAGAGATTCAGAATATACACCATCTAAGTCTCAGAGGACTGAGAATAATTTCCCACAAGCTGTGACTTGTGAGATAAGAGAGCAGTGCAGCGATGTGGCATGGAGAGGGCCTTGGAGAGCAAGTGTCAGGATTCAATTCTAGGAGCTGGCAGGCATTATCAGCACCCTGGAGAGCCTCCTCCGCGTGGGAAGGATTATCTGATGTGGCCAGGCAGATACCACAGGTACTGTTAGATAGGTACTGTTAGCTGTTCTCGGAGCCTTTAGCACACACTGTATTGGGGAGAAGAGCTGGGCTTGTGGCATTCTAACTAACATGGCTGCTCTTAACTGTTGGTCATGTCTAGAATATAAGTCTGTTTGAATGCTAAGGTAACAGAAGATTCTAAATAAATAAGGACTCAAAAATGGAAACATTACAAGTTTTAAATGATGCAGGGTGACTGGAATGGAAAAGCACTCCTCAATGGAAGCTGCAGGAACAGCACTGCTGCCGAAGACCAAGCAATGAGTGTGACGGTGTGAGTGCACACATGTGCCCAGGCGTGTGCAGCACAGTCAACAGTGCTGTCTTCTTGTGTGACAGTGTGAGTGCACACATGTGCCCAGGCTTGTGCAGCACAGTCAACAGTGCTGTTTTCTTCGCTCTTGACTGGTTTAGCAAAAGGTCTCTCCTGACACGTGCCTGGCTGGCCAGTAGGCTGCAGGCATTCTTGTCTCCACTCCCAAACACTGAGTACAGGTGCACGCTGTTGCACCTAGCTTTTAAAAAAAAAAAAAAAAAACAAAACAAAAAAAAAAAAAACAAAACCAAACCAAACCAAAGGAAACCACCCATGGGCTCTAGGGATCCAGCTCAGTACATGGCAAACTCGTTACTAAGCCACCTCTACGGTGCCAACTTTCTGGTTTCCTGGGACAGATATTCTAAGACATGGCCCTTAAGCAGGATACTGAGGACCTGATGAGTAAAGCATACAGACTTTAACGGCAGGCCAGGCTGTCCCCTCACAGCACGGATGGGGTCGCACCTTTGCTACACCACATCTGTCCATCACTGAACCAAGCATTGTGGCAGCTATGAAAAGGGGAAGGAGATGAGATGAGAGGCACTGTTCTCTAAAGGAAGCCTGTGTCAGGAGAGGCTGAGAGAGGAGCAGCCAACTGCCCTGCAAGGGGATGTCTGCAGGGCTCTAGGACACCAAGTCCTGTTAATTTTCTCCCATCTTGTCCCTGCTCAAGCAAGATGACAGACAGAGACAGAAGGAGCAGGCTGGGTAAACAGCTTGGCTTGCCTGGTTACAAAGAAACTACAGTGGAAATGTAGATCCTGAGAAACTGAATGGGATAAGGCAAATGGTTTGTATAATGGGATGGTTTGTATAAGCTTGGCCCAGGGAGTGGCACTATTAGAAGGTGTGGCCCTGTTGGAGTAGGTGTGTCACTGTGGGTGTGGGCTTTAAGACCCTCATCCTAGCTGCCTGGAAGCCAGTATTCTGCTAGTAGCCTTCAGATGAAGATGTAGAACTCTCAGCTCCACCTGCACCAGGCCTGCCTGCATGCTGCCATGTTCCCACCTTGATGATAATGGACTGAACCTCTGAACCTGTAAGCCAGCTCCAATTAAATGTTGCCCTGATTAGAGTTGCTTTGGTCATGGTGTCTGCTCACAGCAGTAAAATCCTAAGACAGCCTTCAAATCCTGGACTGGAGCTAGAGCTTAGCTCCTGCTCAAGTGACAGCACTTGGCTGGACACCACCTTTCTTTCCAAGGCACTCTACTGTAGGACACTACCAAAGGACGTTTCCAAAGATCAATACAATTATCAGAAAATGAGAACTAGACCGGATTATTAACAATGATGTCAGCAAAATTGCATTCTCTCCTATAAACAAGGAATGAGTCATGGCTCTGGGGAACGAGGACAACACAGCACATACTGACCTGGGCGCCGTCTCATTCAAAGGCTGTGGCTTGGCCCATGACAAGTGTGGACAGGCTGGAAGGGGCCGAGGTTTCGGGTCTCCCAAGTGGGCCTCAAGAACTTTGGAGTACCGATGAAGGTGGTTTCCTGAGGTTAGCAGCAGTAAGAAAAGGACAGGTGGTCACCATTGTAAAATACGGGAGAAAAGGTGGCTCTGAGTGACTGTATCTTTGTGGTGACAATCCACTGTGTTCTGTCATGCTATGCTCCACATGTTTCAGGACCACAGCTAACAGGGTGGTTACCTACCACACTGTGCTGTAGCCCTGGAACCACCTGCCTCTGCCTCTGTGTGCTGGGAAGACAGATTTGCACAGCACTGTCCAGCTGGGGTTTACACTTCTCTAACCTGTGCTCACACCACAGCTGCTGAGCAAACGGAATGGGTGCCACATCCTAAGTCATTTTTAAACATTAGATTGGAAGACATTATCAAATTGAATTTTACCTTTTCTATTTTCTTTTAAAGGTTTATTTTCTGTACATGAGTACACTGCAGCTGTCTTCAGACACACCATAAGAGGGCACTGGATCCCGGTACAGATGGCTGTGAGCCACCATGTGGTTGCTGGGAATTGAACCCAGGACCTCTGGAAGAGCAGTCAGTGCCCTTAACCACTGAGCCACCTCTCCAGCCCTTACCTTTTTTACTTTGTGTGGTATGTGTACATACATGTTGGTGTGTTACATGTGTGTGTGTAGGCCAGAGATGATGTTGGAGGTCGTCCTCACTCTAAATTATTCTCATGGAATCTGGAACTCAGCGCTAGACTGGCTGCCAGTGTCTTAGCTCCCGCAGAGCTGGGGTTACAGACACGCCCCGCTGCACGCAGAGTTTCTGAGGCTGCTGAGGGAGGATCTGCATGCAGTTCTCACACTTCCTACCTCCCAGTCCTCCTTACACTTTGATGTGGCTGTTGAGATTCCTCTTTCTTCAGTTTTGGTTTTCTTCTATTTTGAGATGGGGTCTCACTCTAACAGGCCAGTCTGGCCTCTGTGTAGTTAGTTTCTTCCCTTGGCCACCCAGTGCTAGGACACAGGTATACAGCAGCACGCTGGCTGCTGCTCTACCACTCTAACTGGCATCTGTGGCCTACATCTTTATCCTGCAGACAGTGCTGCCATGGAGGAAACATTCGGTTCTTTGAGTACACCAGCCCAACCCACCCAGCCCCTGGAGTGCAGGGAGCTGCAGGCTCACCTCACATGGCCCAAGTGACCTGAGGTAACTGTTTAACCTCTCTTCTTCCTGTTTCTTTATCTGCACACGAAAATTAATACTATCTCTTTTTATAGGATTACTGAGAGGCATTTGCGAGCTAATCCTTACAATGTACCCAGCCAAGTGCCTGTGCCCAGAGAGAACTCGAAAGTACTGTGCTTTAGGGGTGGGATGACTCAGTGGCTAAGAGCGTTGTTGTTTTGTAGAGAACAGGAGTTCAGGCCCTTACCGATGTTGGACAGCCTACAGCTCTCTGCACCTCCAGCTCTAGGGGGGCTCCAATGCCTTCTTTTGGCCTCTCCAGGCACTTGCACACATTATGTATATTTCCCCCATACACAAAAATATTTTAAAAGATGCTGGACTCCAGGAGAGTACCCACACATAGGGCTCACAGTCTCTGTGCACCCTGGGAGGAGGCAGATGGGCCTCTTCAGCAACTGATGAGCTATCAGCAACCACTGGGAAGGATCCACAGCCCTCCTTAAAGGGCAGATCCCTGGACTGGCAGTACTACGTCTTGACGCAGCACTGAAGTGGCTCAAGTCTGCTGAGGCACCAGGAAGATACTCACCTTCCATCCTTTCAGGAGGAGCCAAGCCAGCTCCGCTGGGTGGACGCTGCCGGTTCCCTGAATGGCTGAGGCTAGGAGGGGTCACACCATATGATGTGTATTGAAGGAGTGCATCCAGAAGCCAAAAGCAGTCTGCAAAGTCAACAGGCACACTACTTAGGAACCAGTTTTAAAAAGAGTTAAAACTGTTGTGGGTTGCCCTGGTGCTGTCTATATTCTGATGTTAATTCTGCTTCCCCAAGAGGGGCTGCCCCCCATGCCCGACAAGCAGTCGATCCCATACTTAGGTGATATCACGGGAACCTTTTGCCCGTTTTAACTGGTCAAATAAAAGCTAGAAGCTGTGAATGGGTAGTGGAAGTGAAAGGTGAGATGGAAGGTCTCTGAGAATTGGGGCAAGGAGGACGAAGAGGAAGAGGAGGAAGAAGAAGTGAAGATGGAGCAAAATGATGTAGCCAGGAGAAACTGCAAGTAGCAAGGGTCTCACAGCAGAGGAATAAGTTAGTATAGTGATAGACCTGCCCAATCTAGGCTTATAAATATAATAACTGGATTGTGTGGTTTTCATACAGGTTTATTGGGGTTACAAATTCTTGCAACAGAATCCCTCCAGGAAAACTGAAGAACATTAGCTTCCCTGAAGAGGAGGCTCGGAAGTGAGAAGTTTAGGTCAATGTGTAGCTGACAGCCCCACCAGGCTCTCCTACTTTTGAGAAGAATGCTTTCTCCACAGGCAGGGTTCCAGCCCACCCAGGACAGTCTGTTCCAGCACCAGCTGCCTGTAGGTGGGCTTTACTCTATGTCCCAAGGCCTTGGGCAGCTCAGCACCAATGTGACAAGCTGCCTGAGTGTCCCACAGCTGTAGACAGCTCATGGGCAAAGACAGAACGGCATTTATTTAGGGATGGCAAAACCATATGATACCCATTGAAAAAGAATGGCTTCCATAAAAGGAGGGCCAAGGACATGAGCCACCACCAATGACCCAAAGCTATCGTGGGAACAGGAAAAAGGTCTGAACTCTGAGGGACTACACATGAAAAGGAGAGTCCGGGATCAGAGGGAAAGTGCATTATTTGAGTCAGTGGTCCTAGACAGGATGGTCAACTCTTCCCTGGACATCTGAGTCCAGGTGTGAGAATGCAGGCAGCAGCTACCCAACGCATCCTTCCTGAGGAAGCTGCAGAAGCTCTAGTCCAGACCTGTCTCTCTGTCTACTCCCTCCTCCTCCCACCCCTATTTACCCAGCCCAGATCCCATTAGCACCTATCTGGATGGCAGCAGTTCCGTGAGTGGGAAAGGCTATTAAGCATTCTGCCCAGGAAGAGCATGCACTTCTGGCCAAGGGCCAAAAGCCCCAAGGACCCAAATAGCTGCCATCTGAAGTGTACAGGCACACACAGTCCCTTTAGGCACTTAAAATTTTAATAAAGACTCTTACCAGGAGAGCTCAGGTCTTAAAGAGAATTTCTGTAGAAATAAAACATTAATCTCCTATCTGCTGTGACTTTAAGCCTTATGCTTTAAAGCCAATCACATTCTAAGGATTTATGTAAGCTACTGAAATCCTGTCAACATCAACTTGAAATTGGGAAAGGTGACATCCAGCATGTGCTCACACCACCCCTGTCCTGAGTACCCTTGTCCAAGAGAAGACTTGAGTCCTGGTTTCCCACATCTTCCAAGATAGAGACCCTGCAGCATTTCCACTGTTCCCTCTCTAAAGTAAGAAAATGAAGTCCGTACATAAAATACATGAGCTGCACACTTGGAGAATACAAGAGACAGCCGCAGAGGAGGCAAACAGAGAACTAATTCTGACCTCTTTATGTGCTATCTTCAAGAAAATAACAGAGGCCCCTCATTGACAAAGCTCTTAGCACCCCAAAGTCTCAAGTCTTACGGGAGAGCACTAAGCAGGGCCTAAGACATTTGGCTTGAAGAGAGGCCAGACCACAGAAGACACACATAGAGGTCACAAAACTAGCAGGAAGCCTGAGAAAGGTAGGACCTGGGTCAACTGGGTTAAAGGACTTTGTACTAAACAGGTGACAGTGACTCATGCCTGTCACTGTCAGATGGGAAAACAGATGGGATTCTAAGGTCTGTAGAGGTCTGTGTGTCCTGTGTGTTAGCATTCAGGAATAAGAAGTATTCCAGCAAGCAAAGTTCTTCTTTATTCTCCAGTGTCTGGCCAGTATCACTCGAGGGATAGAGGGAAGAGGGCTGTGTGCTCAAATCTTCGATTCTGGCCATGTGGGTACTGAGCTCCAGCCCAGCCCTCCTCTGTGTTCTTTTCTTACCCTTCTGTCTGTGACTGTCATCCAAGCAGTTGGAGTCTCCATACAGCACGATCCGACCTCCACCTTCAGATGGAATCTGATAAAGCCCCAAAATGGGAACATTTTCAACAACTGCTGTCTCTTGTTTTAAGACCTCCAATCCTGCAGTAAACAACGAGAACAGCTGTTGTGGAGAGCCCCTGCCTTGGATTTTGATACTAATTCCCCTCTCCTGTGAAGGGCTGCAGAGGAGGTGTGAGTCATTACACAGGTGATTTCTAGTGAACCTTCTGCTCATCTTAATTTGTAAAATAAAGGCTGGAGCCAGCGACTGGGCAGAGGAAGGGGAGGTGGAGATATAAAGGTTGGTGGGACTGGGGAGAAGAGAGGAAAGAGAAGACAATGGAGGAAGACTGGGAAGCAGGAGGGAGAAGGACAGATGCAGGGTCTGGAAAACCCTCAAGTTATAAGGGTCTCATAGCTGGGAACAGAGTAGTGTAGAGGTATCTGCCCAATCTAGGCTTACAGAATATATTCATAATTACTGAGTTATGTTTTCTTTGACGGGTAATATTTTGGTTGGAGATTCAAATATCTCCTACTACAAACAGCAGTGACTTCTCATGAGAAAATTACTGATTTTCTAGTTGCCACTTAACCTGAAATTTGACCTGCCTAAGACTAGCAAAATTCAATATTCAATCAAAACAGTACAAATCCTTAGAACAGGGAAGCAGTATTAGAAGCATTATTAATTTTGATTTTAACAAAATCCAGCTCTCACAAAACTGTATTTACAGGAGTAGGACAAGAGTAGTTAACTTTTAAAATGTGTGCCCATCCATCCATATGCCATTTAGATTAAGATGTAAGCACACGCCTTAGCAACAGAACCTCTGACCTGCTAAACAGACAGCACAACTTGAAATGCTCAATGAATCGAGATATAAAAAAAGTATCAGTGCTCTGGGAAGCTGCTCACACTGTAGTCACAGTGTTTGACCTAAGCCTGCCTTAGCACTGGGTGCCACACAGCGTGACAATCCAGGAATGCGCCTGTCTGTCAGCTCTAAAATGCCTAACCTCTGTGAAACATGGGCTTCACATGACATTTAGCCCCACAGCTAGACAAGAGTTTTGATATTTTGTTATCTTTTCTCCCTTTCTTGTTCTGTTTGGTGATACTGGGGCTTGAACCTAGGACCTGGTAAGCACACTGTCACTGAACTGCAGCCCCACCCCTTTCCTAAGGTCAGATAAGACAGGGTGTCCTGCTAGGTCACACAGGCAGGCATCAAGCTTGTGGCTGTCTTGTCCCAGCTGTATGAGTAGTCAGGATGACAAGCCTGTGCCATCTTTGAAAGGAAGGCTCTGGCGTAACACGCTCTACAAAGTCCTGCCTGACAGGCAAAGACCATCCAAGTTAACATCAAGCAGTTGACTTTTAGATAGTACACAAAATAAAGTATGCATTATTAAATCTACTTTTGCTACCGCCTTCTCCAAATTACTGAACTGCAGGATGCAGGAGGCCACAAGCAAGCAGGAGGCCGTGGCTCTTAGCCGTGAAATGGCGAGCCTGTGAGAACAACATTTAGAAGGGACTAATTTACAATGAGTTGGCCAGGGGCTGAGAAGATAAAACCAACATGTACTTAAAGAGGCCTGAGATAGTTAAACTGAGAAATCTAGTTTCACTTTTTCAACTGGTAAAACTGTCTCCCAGTTACAAAAAAAATAACATCTTGATGGCGGTGTGGCTGGTCACTCTGAAAACAGGCCATCAGATTTCAGGAGGATATGGTTCCACCAGCGCATGGTCACAGGCTGTCACATGAGGCAAGTCAGTCTCCTGGAACTTAGCAGAGATATGAGACATGTCTTAAGCTCAGAATCCCAGGTCTGGAGTGACAGTCGTAGGAAGAACTTCCTGTGGTCCAGTCCCACTGCCCTGCACATAACTTTCAAACCCAGAGGCTGTCTAGTTTGTTCCTGCTCCTCCCAACTCAGCAGGTACGCTCTGTGGAGTAGGTGCACTGTTTACAGAGATTTCATCTCCCCAGCCTACACTCAGGGCCTGACCTAGGCTTGAGGGATGTTTGCTGTGGGTAAATACCATCAGCAATGCCACCTGAAAGGGAAGCTGGTGCTTTAACCCTTGAGTTTTCATCAGGCTAAGAACTGTCGCAATCATCGAGACTATGCCATAGCAGCACGCCTATCACAGAAGAGCCCTTTGACTGTGACAAAGACCATTTTGAGCCCCATCCTGGAGACCCCCCACCTTTTGTTGGTAGACTATATACATATATTCAACTGTTCAGCAAGAGTTTGTCTTGCTCATTTGGGATCTCCTAGAATCCATGGCACAGTCAGCACTGTACAAATAATACTGCAGGGAGCTTTACCAGGAACCAGAGAAGATGGAAGAGAAGGCCCTGATACTGCTAAGGCATTCCTAACATCCAACCAAACGCGCATAAGTGGTGTGTGAGGCGCACGTGGGACACACCAAACACTACTAAACCCGACACTTAGAGGAGTAAGTACAGTAGGAGAAATACACAGGAAAGCTGGGAGCGGGGGGGGGGGGGGTAGAGAAAACGGGCACTAGGCCTATGACGGCACCCTTTCTTTACCTTGGTCCTTGAAAGTCTGTGTGATTACGACACCATCTTCTGGAAACTTGGCGATGCTGCACCCTGACGCATAGTACACTGGAAGACAGTTGCTCACCATTAAGGGAGTAGAGATGCCCAGAACTCGACTCACTGACCCAGCATACATACATACATACATACATACATACATACATACATACATACATACATATATATCACTTAATTTTAGACATTTTTAAACCTGAAGAGACAAACTGATATTGTCTGTTACATATCAACTACAAGTAATCATTTCAAGCTTCAAGTGAAAAATGCTGGTAGCATGAGGTTTCTAAAAAAAAAAAAAAATTTAAGTGTATAAACTTTTTTTGTTTGTTGTAAAGAGTTTCGTTATATATCCCAGAGTGGCTTCAAACTCCTGTCAGGCGCTTGGCTCCCAAGTGCTGGGATTACATGCCCAGTTTATGTGGTGGTAAGGATGCAACTCAGGGCTTTGTGCACACTAAGTAAATCCTTTATCAACTGAGCTGCGTGCCCAGCTCATTTTCTATAGTGATGGGAACTGAACCTAGGTCCTTGCACATGCAGACAGGTGAGCAAGAAGCTCCAGCCCAGCCCCAAGTGTGCTGTCTGAAAACACTGACTCGGTCTTTCTACACTGCAGCTCCTTTATGAATCCCATCTCTCTGCAACCTAGACTTCAAAAGCATGGAGCTCACACCCTCACTATTTTGTACTGTATGCCTCTACACACAGATGCAAAACCTTACTGTCATGGTTTGCCAGGGCAAACTCTCCTTCATATAGGCCGTCGCTGAAGCCCATGTTCCACACAGACAGCAGTTCATTCAGAGCTGGGATGTTGGCTCCTCCGGTATCTGGCATCCACCACTGCCTATCAAAGCGGCAGAAGGCACAGAGAAGGCAGGAATGAAAACCCTCACATACTCCTCTTTCCTTGACAAAATCCAGTCCACATATACATATAAGAATGTCAATTTAAACAAGCTGTTTGATTTGAGAAATATGCAAGCCTCCAGCCAATTGTATGCCTCTACAGAGACACACTGCAGCTTTCTTTTATGAAATGAAAAACAGCACTTCACTGGCATGCAATCCAGACAGGCCTAGTCTGGATCTAGCCAGACCAGTGAAGCAGAAGTGAGAAAGGAGCAGATATGCTAAAGAAAATCCATAACATAACACATGACATTTACAGCAGCACTCCAGCACCCAGCGCCACAGGGCTCTGGGTAACAGGTCTTGGGTGCATGTGAATTTTCTTCTGGTCAGTATGTAGGAGGCAGGACATAACAGCATGAGACAGAAAGCAAAGAACAAGTGTCTAGGCTCAGCAAGGGAGCCCTTAGTGAGCACTGAGTCTAGAAACCTCAGTGTCTCCAAGGAGCTTCTTGTACGCGAACAAGAGCTTTCTCCACCCACACTCCACTAACTAGAAAAGACAACCCCAAGTTAAGACAGTCACAAAATAGCCTGTTGGGGGAGCTGGGATGCCATCTTGCTATGCAACTGTACCTTGTGTTTTCATCGTAAAACTTCACTTTTCTCATAACAGAAGTGTTGTACCAGTCACTGAAGATGACAAGGGAAAGGCCATTGTCCACGTCCCTCCTCAGCTTAGCGATCTCCTCAGGGAAGTACTCTTCCTCGCTGTCCACCATAAGCAATGTGCCTGACAGAAGCAATGACACACTTTGAGAACTGTCACTCCTGAGTGGCAGAGGGCAATTCAGCAGTGCCATCTCTCACTGGTGTCCTGCCTCGAGGAGCCTGTACCACTACAGAAGGAGGTAAGACACACAGTGGCCGCAAACCACAGGAACAGCTAACTGTGTTCTTTGGTTTTTATATTTGCTCAATATAATAATTTTCATTTACTTAGGAAAAAGAGGAATGTATAGTTATAGTATTTAAAAAAAAAAAAGATTGGGCCAGCAAGATAGCTCAGCGAATAAAAGCTCCTTCCACCAAACCCGATTTCAATCAGGACACACACACACACACACACACACACACACACACACTCACACTCACACTCACACACTCTCTCTCTGTCCACAATCAGCTCTGTAGTCGGCTGAGCATTCCGACCACCAGTGCGCATGAATGTCATGGGGAGCCTTGCTCTGCACCTCCACTTTGACACAGGAACTGTCCATGCTCCCTTTCTTGGCTTCTCAGTCATCATCACGGGAATACTCAACACACACTGAAGGCCTGGCCAGCAAGGCTGCTCACCATACTGCGTAGCATCAAAGCACGTGAATGGGGCACCGAGCACCTCCACAAAGTAGCCCATGCTGCGCAGATGCTGGTACATGTCCCTGAAGTTGGTGTGGACGTGGTCGCCATTCCTGAAAAGCAATAAGCACACTGCTCAGATGACCACTGTGCAGGACATGACACGAGCCCAGGGCTGATCCTCTCCATGGTCAGTAACCTGGGGCCAACAAGCTAAAGCAGGGCCAAGAGAACTGCGTGCACAGCACGTGCCATGAGAAAAACGATGCAGGGACGAAGCTCGCAGTGTCCTGAGCAGCACTGCAGAGGGCCCAGTAACTAACTTAACAGGAGCCACCTGCATATGACAGCCACCATGGAAGCAGAGACTGGAATACTCCGTTCAGGTTAAGCACACGACTGCCTATCGCCTTGTCTTGCTTTCCTTCTGAATCCTGCTCCCTCTTCCTCTGCACAGCTAGATCAACAACTGTCTAAATGCCTGGCAGAAAACCCTAGAGCCCATCCCCTTGCAATGCCCACCTGACAGGCTCCTGTGCTGGGCCATGGCCTTGCCTGGTATCAGTTTCTCTATTTCTACCACCAGCCTCTCGTCTGGATCAATACCACCTGCCTTTCAGGAAAATCTTACCTTTAAAAGAAAATCTGGGGCTAGAGAGATAGCTCAGTGGTTAAATCAGCTGTTCTTACAGAGAACCCAGCACCCATGTGGCAATGCACAACCATCTGGAACTCCAGTTCCAGGGAACCAATGCCCTTTTCTGGCCTCTGTAGGCACTAAGAATACAAGTGATACCCAGACATTCATGCAGACAAAACATCTATACACATAAAATTTTAAAAATTAAAAATAAAAAAGGCAAATCTGACCCTGAATTAGGATTTTGATTCCCAGAATCCTGGTGAAGCCAGAGCAGAAGCACAGGCCTTTAACCTCAGCAATAAGGAGGCAGATCTTTGTGAGTTCAAGGGCAGCCTGGTCTAAAGATTGAGTTCCAGGCTAGCCAGTGTTACACAAAGAAACTCTGTCTCAAAAAATTAAAAATAAAGTAAACAAAACAAAAAATCAAAGCAGCCCTGGTCAAGGGGTTTGATACCCCTCCTCCTCACACCATCAACATGGAGGCTCAGCTTCACTTTACACTAGGAGGAACACGCCTGCCTTTGAGGCAGAGAGAAAGGCTGCCTAGATGTCCTGCAGGACTGGCAAGCAGGACAGTGCATGAGGGAAAGGAAGGGAGGCAATCTCAGTCTGGGAAGTCATGGCAGCCACACAGGGCTGGCCCACTAGGCAGTAGAGGAATAGTCTGAGGTAAGCAGTGAGGAGCGACTACTTTCAGATGATCAATACAGAGCGGATGGAACACAGGGAAACAAGAACAATAGAACCAGGACCTGTCAAGACGCACCACCCAGGCCCAAGACAGAGCCAAAGGCAGGCCACACGTGGGAGGATGGAGAAGAGCTGGACAGTGGGACTGACTGACTCAGTGGCAGACAGGGAAACAAGACAACAGAGAATAATGTCACAGCTTCTGCTGCACGAGAGCATGTATAGAAGTTGGCGTCACCACAACACTGGCTCCCAACAGTGCCAGGAGCAAGCACACCCTGCCCTAGGGTGACAGCGTGCAGGTGAAGCTGCTGCTCACCAGTCTAAAGGATCATTCTTCATCCGCAAGTTGTCCCTGGGGAAGTAGCCAGGTGGGTAGCGGAGGTTGTGGTACTGGTCCCAGAGGACTCTCTTGCTCCGAGGAGGGGTGGGAATGATCTTCACCTTGATGGGAAGCTTCACTGTGGAGGTATGCTCGGCACCATTTTTTAACTGAAAAAGGAAACAGATAAAACAGAAACTTGAAATGCACCCCCTTGCTGAAAAGTCTTAGTCTGGGTTTTAAAATGCCTTTTTCTTTTTCCTCTTTCCATTGTTTTTGAGGTAAGATGTCAAACACAGGGTGTGGACTCGAGCTGGGATTGACCACATAGTACCACAGCACACTTAGAAAAGCTGTTCCCATTTACCAGTTTAAGTCACATAACTTAAATGTAAGAAGGAGTGGCAATAACACAGACTCATGTGCTGCAATGAATTCTGTCCAAACTCAAGAAGAGTTGAAGGCTTGAAATCCAGGCATTTTATTCCTAAAAGTCACTAGAATCACACAAAGCCAACCTCGTATGCCCTACCTGGAGACTAATGACCAAGTTCAGATGCACTAATTCTGAGCTTGAAATTAGGCCCAAGAAAGTCCTGTCTGCTATGATTTAGCAGCAGAGCCTAAAGCACAGTGGGTTTAACTGCAGCTGCTCTGGAGGCTAATCCAGTCAACCTCAGTGTTCATTAAATGGAGACCTGCAGCTCCGAGTCTGTTCCCCACCTCTGCTCTCCTGGCAGGAGCTGGTAAAGGGTAAAGAAAAACAAGCGTTTTCCTGGTGCACCCTTACTTCCGTCTCTGCTGGGGAAGCCACTGTGATCATGATGTGGCCCTGCGCGATGCCTTCCCAGGAAGCTGCCTTCTTGGTCACAGAAATGGAGATGGCAAGGTACCCTGACCAAGGCCACAACACCGAGGAGTAAGAGAAGGCCACTTCAATGTTGTCTCCATTCTGTGGTAAATAGGGTCGCCACTCAGGCTGCAAGAAAAAGAAAGCAGGTCAATAGAAGTGAGGTGTGAACACAAGAGTGAGTCCTAAGTGAGCTAGCCTGGCTGTGGAGATGGAGTCTGTAGCTGGTTGTAGGTGACTGCCCTGCTGTGTGATATGCACACCCCACCATGGGCCAGAGGGGAGAGGAGAAGGAGACAGCAAGAGAGCACCTGAAAATCATACAGACCAAGTCACTGACTCCCGCACAAGCCACAGAGCCAGGGCAACTGCCCAAGTGACTAGGCAAAGCAAATACTAATAATAAAGAGAAAAAAAAAAAGCTCTGGGAAAGAAGACCCTGCAGGTACAATACCACACACTCAGCTTTCATGACTACTCTTGGGCCACTGGTTAGCAACCGAGAAAAAAGTTCCATCAATCTCTTCTGCAACAAACTTTAACAGATGAACAAATTCAAAGTTTAATCACTGAGTTAGTAGAGTATTAGTATAAATATTAAAAAAGTATAGAATTAGTATAAATATAAAACTGACTTTATTATACCTCTGTAAGGGAGACTTCTAGTTTTTCAAACAACAGGAAAAAAAAAAATCACACAAGAAAAAAATGCAGGGGGCTGGAGAGTACTGGCTACTCTTCCAGAGAGGTCCTGAGTTCAATTCCCAGCAACTACACAGTGGCTCACAACCATCTGTAATAGTATCTGATGCCCTCTTCTGGTGTGTCTGAAGATAGTAACAGTGTACTCATATACATAAAATAAATAAATAGTTCTAATAAAAAAAGAAAAATTGCAACAACATCAAAGTAGAAAATGTTTAATGAAGTGAGAACTAATAAAACTACCACAGAAAGTCATATCAAGAACAAGAAAACAATGGCCTGGGGGTGGGGTGGTGAGAGGAACTCTAAGAAACAAAACAAACCCAGCCAAGAGCGATCTTTTCTAAATCAGACACTGAGACAGCAGCAGGGGAGGATACTCCAATTCTAGTAAAAAGTAGACAAGGAAACACAGAGGTGATGGCTCTTGAGAGACATAATCAGAAAACACAGAGGTGGCCACGCCAGATAGCTGTTTCATACAATCTTCACTAACCAGATCATATCTCTAAGAGGTACAGACAGGCAGGCAGGCAGGCAGGCAGGCAGGCAGGCAGGCAGACAGACAGACACACGCACGCACATAGACACTTTTAAAAAAGTGGCACTATTCACATATCAGAGTATCACTCAGCCATAAAAAGGGGGCAAAACACAGAATGACTCACGAGGAACCTTGAAAACATTTTCAGTGAGAAAAGCCAGTCATAGCAGGACACACACCAGAGTATGGACTGTTACGAGCAGGCAGATCCAGAGATGGAAAGCAGACTGAGCAAGGTGTAATCCCAGCACTTGGGAAGCAGAGACAAGGGGATCTCTGTGAGTTGGAGGTCATCCTGGTCTATATAGCAGTTCTAGGACAGTCAGGGCTACAAAAAGAGACCTTGTCCCAAATAAAAAAAGAAAGAAAGAAAGCAAGAAAGCAAGAAAGCAAGAAAGCAAGAAAGCAAGAAAGCAAGAAAGCAAGAAAGCAAGAAAGCAAGAAAGCAAGAAAGCAAGAAAGCAAGAAAGCAAGAAAGCAAAGCAAAGCAAAGCAAAGCAAAGCAAAGCAGACTGACGGCCAAGGGATTGAGAAGTGGGAGGAGAAACAGAGTACATGCTGATGGACATATTATCTTCAGGGGTGACAAGAAATGTTCTTGAATGCAATCAGTGCTGGCACAGCCATGAAAATACACTAACAACACACTCAAAATTTAAAAGAGCCTCATGAAATACAAAAATGAGAAAGACGTGCACCCAGGACAGGCATGGTACAGACATCTCCATAAACAGCAGCAGCAGTCTAGTGGATACAACTCTCTTGGAGAGAATTTAGTGTATGCACCAACAACTGGAGTAACCTAGATTCCCACCTACGAAGTACATGCTGAGGAAATAACTCAGAAGAAAAGAAAACTCTGTGTAACGGCAGAATCTTTATAAGCAAAAGCTACCCAAGTGCTCAAGTAAAGGCACACAGTGAGCCGATGACAACCCAACATCCATCATGTGGAGACACTAAAGCACAAGGCTGCTTTCAGATGCCTACAGTGGACAGACTGAAACACATTTTTGCTCACCACACAATGACAACAAACAACAAGCAGTTGCAATAAGGTCTGGTAAAGAATATGTTTTAAGGGCTGGAGAGATGGCTCAGTGGTTAAGCGCACTGTCTGCTCTTCCAGAGGTTCTGAGTTCAATTCCCAGCTACCACATGGTGGCTCACAACTATCCGTAATGGGATCTAAGGCCCTCTTCTGGTGTGTCTGAAGACAGGGACAATGCACTCACATATAAAGTAAATTAAAAAAAAAATGTTTTATAGTACCTGGTACCAGAGATATCTATACAGTGAGTGGTTAGAAAAATCATAAAAGTAAAATTCAAAACAAGAGCCAGGCCTTCTACAAGGCTACAAGTGTTCAGTGAGGAACAGAGTCATTTTCATCGGTCAGTAGCTATGAAAGCTAAAAGGCATTCTGCCATTAGCCAAAGTCAGAGGATAAACTGAGGCCTTGACTTCTCTGTAGAGGAACATATCTGACTTTCTGTATAGCAGCTGCCCAACACCATCTGAAGCTTGAGCAGTTGAAAGAAGTCCACCACCCCTTTCTGCTGGCACAGCCATGAAAATACACTAACAACACACTCAGAATTTCTTTGAATGTGAGACAGTTTCTTTGTATAGCCCTGGACAACCTGGAACTCACTCTGTAGACCAGGCAGGCTGTCTTGAACTCAGATCTGCCTGTTCCCGCTTCCTGAGTGCTGGGACTAAAGGAGTGTGTAGCGCACCCAGCTCAGCCCTTCTCTCCTAACTTCAGGAGGGATCATAACTAGGGTACAAAATCTCGGCCATGCCAGAGAAGTTTCACCTTATCCACAATTCTTCCTGTGACTCCCATGCCATTGAGGATGGTGACATTAACTATTGTTGGCATTCCTCCATAGTAGATGGGCTGGGAGCAGTAGGGCCACATGTAGGGACACTCGGTCAGGTCGATGTAGCTAGGACTCAGGCTGAAACAAGAAGAGTGTGTTACTGTAGGCAACATCAAAGAGCAACTCGGAAGCAGGCAGCAAGCTGGGCAGAGGAGGCACAGTGGACCTGCACACAAGGGCCTGCTTGTAGCGTGCCCTGGCTGGCACTGGGGGTGTGCCCACTGTGCTGCTCCTGACTGCTACAGTGCACAGCAGAGACGTGCAGGAAGCCCCTCCACCTTCTGCAGTTGGGCTGTCAGCTCTATGGCAGCAGACTATGGACTGAAGTTTCAGGAGGCTTTCGTGGCAGACATACCCATTTACCACCGCAGCCTGCTGTTAGTCAAGGGGACAGCTCTGTGAAACCTTGCTCAGGAGCTGGACGGGAGGGGAAGGCACAGGAACTCTGAGTCTAGACGCCTCAGACTCCCTGCACATCAGCTGCCTTCCTCACTTACAGCAGGTATTCTTGCTCTGGTGCACCACACACACTCAGCTGAGACTCATGAAAACAACCTCACTAAATGCTAAGACTGGAGAGGTCGGGACCTGGCCAAGATGCACACAAGTGCTGACATAATGATCCTGTGCCAGGTTCCCAGCATTCCTAGCAAACACTGAGGTCAGATATCTATGTGCAGGAAGTGTATGCGGCAGCAGGAGTGGGCACGGGCTGCTCCCTACTTCATCTTACGGTGCACTCATCTAAACATATCAGGCAAGCCGAATCACTACACAGACTTCTAACATAATCTCTGTGTACATATGTTCATGTGCAAGTGCACATGTGGGTATGCACATGAAGGTCAGAGGTCAACCTCAGGTACTGTTCCTTAGAATAAATATTCAACTTGTTTTGTGGGGCAGGGTGTCTTACTTTAATTAGAGTCTCATAGTTTCAGTTAAGACTGGCTGACCAGCAAACAAGAGTGGACAACTGCAGTCAGCTTTTTCTATGCACTCTGGGGGGAGAGTTCATGACCTCATGCTCATACAGCAACTACATTGCAGACTGGGTCACATCCTCAGCTGAGCACCGAGAGCTCAGAGACAGGTCCAAACTCACACAAGTCAAATGAAGCACACATAACAGAAGCACCCCAATGGGCCTGGGCCAGAAGGGCCTGCGTGGGAGCACAGGGGACCGGCAGGCCAGTCTACAGTGCTGTCTAGCTGTCACTCCAGGCTGAGCAGCTTGCTCTGGTGACATCAACATGCCAACATTAGGGAAGGCTGAGAGGAGAACTTCTGGGTTCTCAGTACTATTTATGAAACTTGGATGTAAATCTAAAATCATCTCAAAATAGAAGGTGAAAAGCAGCCTTTGACCAATCATGAGACAACAACAGACAAACCCTCATTAAGACAACTGGTTCTTTACTCCAAGAATCAAAGCAAAAATAACAAAACAGGCAAACTGTCAGGGGCCAGTGACCAGGTTAAAAAAAAAAAATCACAATGTAGGGTTTGGAACCCCAGTAGGTAAAAGACACAAGAGGAAGTGTACAGTCTGAGTGGCTAGAGGCCCTATCTACAAAGCCAGTGTTCCATGTGACTTCCAATACTGTGTCAGGTCAGCTAAGCTGTCATCTCTCCCTCACTGGGGAAGCAGAGCAAACAGTATATGGCAATTCTATTTTTTGCAAATTTTCTGCAAACTTAAATTGCTTCAAAAGTGTTAAAGAAATGAAAATTATTCTTTTTGCTACATCCATTAAGGTACATAGCATCAGCAGGTCCACAGAAGCCAGGGTTTTGCAGGAAGCACCTTACGAAGCAGCTTACAACCTTACAATTGAATCTGAGTGTAGGCTCCATGACCCATGGCACCTCGCTACTGTTATATGCAGGGAGCCCAGGATAGCAAAGGCAGCTGAGAACGCCAGCACACACCCACCTCGCCTGGGGTTTGTAACTGCTGAGGATCTGATAGGCTCGAAGGAGATCCAACTTGCCATGGCCTTGCTCAAACATGTTGACACCAGGAAGTCTCCGGGCTGATGCTATCAAAGCTTGCTTCACACTGGCAGGATTCACCAGCTCCCGCTTCTGTACTGTGCTGGGGGAAAAGAAGCAGTATTTGCTCATTTTTCTCAGTATAGGATGAAAACCAAACAGCCACCAACTGGCAAGAGGGTCAGGATATGGCCTGCAGTCTGTTTTGTATCTAGCGGGAATTCCTGGTGCATTGAAGCCATGAGATGAGAACACTATGAACTTAAAGGTCCTTGTGGCAGCTTCACTGACCACTCAGTGAAGCTCCATAGAACTTTTCTCAGCAGTGACTTTGAAGGCTCATGCCTATTTATACAAAACTACTCATAAATAATACAGTTTCCTAATAATCTGAAGAAATCAGTCACACAGGTTACAAGAGGGAAAACCATCAAAGAGGTTCAGGGTCCCCAGGGGGGGGTCACCTCCTGGCTGAAAGATGGAAAAGAAATACAGGTGGATATTGGAGAGGAACCCAACGCAGGGTGAGCAGGAGGTGCAGGTTGAGGGGAGACAACTGTGAACATGCTGCCGATAGACTGCAGCTCCACACACTAACATGGAGCCTTGCTTAACCAGCACGGCTCTCTCTAATTCTGAAATGGTCAAGTTTTCACATCTATGTATCATATACAAACAGGTTTTAATAACTAGACCGTGAGAGCAGTTGTCGGGCAAAACTGGAAAACTTACTTTCCTACTTAGCCCCTAACTAGTAACTAGCGATGAAGGTTAACCTGCTAGTCAAGGCAGGGTTTTTAATGGGTAGCAGACAGGAAAAGGAGACAGTAGGGCTAGGCCTTCATGAGGAATCAGAGTACTACTAGAAGTTATAGGTCAGTAGACTACTTCCTCACCGAGCATCTACCACACCAGTATAGGCTCCTGTCACCACCACGACTGCTGAACTAGCACAGTGGCATCTGACATGAAGAGAGGTATGCTGAAGGCTCCCTCAATGCTGAAACCACATGTGTTGAGAGCTGCTACTGGGAACGGCAAACACAGCCTCCTCACCTTCCCACTCACTTGGCAGGAGACAGAAGATGGGCTCCACAGAGAAGTGGGAAGCCTGGCTTCCTGCTAACAATTATGTGACAGGCAAAAACAAACCAGTAGTTTCTGTTTCTAGAATTCACAGTGCTAGGAACAAGGGCCTGTAGATTTCTCTACTCGGCACAGAGCACATACGAAAGTGTGAGTCTGCCTTCTCTCCTTTGCTGCTCCCCAGGGGAAAGCGAAGCAGTGCTCCCAGAAGACACACACTTATTTCTGAGCAATGCAGACACTTTCAAGAACCTGGCTCTAACCTATACGGGAAAGTCAGGCAAGAGATACACTGCTCCCATCAATATTACTAATATCATAATCTCTGCTTTTAGAAATTGAACATGCAATTAGCTTAATTATAAACTGAGCATAGAATGCAAACTTCAAGTATGTAGAGATGCGTGTTTGTGTTATTACAACACAGTGTCTTGACAAAGACCTCAACAGAGGAGGAAGAAACCTGACGTCAGGGGAATGCAAGTGCTTCAGACATAACTGAGAAAAGGACGCCCGGCTCATCCGACCCCACGCCAGGGCAGGCGTGCTTCAGTTCTGCTCTCCTACACTGTAAGCTGCTTCTAGTTCCATCCTGCAGGAGGAAGGGCTGAGGACTAAGGTCCACCCCACCTACAGATGAGAGTCAACAGGACAGGATGTGTGGACAGAGACACTGTCTGTCTGTCAGGACCTAAGTGGCTCCACAGCTTAGTTAAGAGCACGGAAACAAAACCTGAGGTGATGGCTATGTTGACTTGCATCACAGCAAAACCCAGTTCTTCTCTGGGCCCCACGACATAGTGCTACATATGCTAACCTTGCACAGGACTTTAACAAGAGGAAACATGTACTGCTAAGGAAGCAGAGGGCTCAGCAAGGAAACCTGCATGCTTTGTGTCCTCGCCTGATACACCGATGTTGTAAGAACAGTCCAGCCCAGCTGCATCTCCATCACGGAGCCATGGAGAACAACAGAAATGTGCCCTGCAGGGCGTTCTGGTTTACTCCGGCTTCCAGCTAGCACAGAAGGATCGTATGCCTCCTGTAGGAGATGAGGGAGCAGAGAGCAAAGATCAGGGTGCAATACTCACCTCACTAACAAGGTGACAGCCCCAGCGACCACTGGGGAAGCGACACTGGTCCCTGAGAGTGCCCGGCAGCCCCCTTTCACACCGGAACCCCGCACTCCAGCACCATAGGTGACAATGTCAGGCTTCACACGACCATAGCCTCCTGGTAGTTCCTACAAACAAGGGTAGCTTAGTTTCTCATCACATCTATAGCCTTAGCCACGGAGGGTTATGTGTGAAAAAAATCAGATAGATTTAAACAGTTATCTGAGAAGATGCTGGTTTGAGTTAGAAATACTCTGCAAACCAAAGACAAACTTTAGTGGTAACATAAAAACAAAAACACTTCAGTGTTCTGTAATACTAAAGTAGCAAAACAATATTCTAATAACTGCTCAGATCAGAAAGTAGTCACTGACTTGTCACTGAGAGAACCAGCAGCCTGCTCTATCTTCTGATAATCATGAAATATGTCAGAGAATTAGGAAACTAAAAAACAAAAAACCCAAAAAACAAAACAAACAAACAAACAAACAAAAAACCCAAACCAAACAAACCATTTACGAGATTTATGAGTTTCTTCTTCATAAGGAAAAAATAGTACATGGTTATGATTAGCTGTTTCAAAGAGTAAGGCACCACTGAGGACAGGCACGCCTGCACAGACATCACTCTCTTCAGATCCCTAAAAAGTGGACCCCATGAGAAACACAAAAGGATTGTAAACTAACTCTCTTCCCCATACCCCGCCTTCTCTCTGAATCTGCAGACATGGTCTTGATGGGCAGCACAGACTCGACTTGAGCTTTTCTGTAATCTTTTGTTCTTGTTTCCTTAGGGCTGGGATTAAGTATGTGCCACCATACTGGTCAAGAACTTAAATTATATTCTGCTGGGAAAAAGTATACTTATTTAAAATGCAAATCTTTTCCTGGCAATAAGTAATAAAAGGAGTGTAGACACATGGGCAAAGTGTGAAGACGCTGTTGGCAACAGCTGCATAAACAACTCAGGAACAGTTAGTTCTCCATAGCACCAAAAAACAAGCCCCCATGGAAGGCCAAGGGTACCACATCATGCAGCTGGTGAGGGGAGCTACAGACTGGTACTGACAGATGCCCTGCTTGTTGCTACCTGACAGCACACAGGACATGCTGGGGAACACATAGAGCACACAATACAGTGCAGGTCTGACTCAGAGTAGGGTCTACCAGACCAGACCGTGCATCAAGACACTGAATGGGTCAGCTCTAAAGATGATGTCCTGTGTGTAAGGGACAGAGACCTAGCAGCTAATGGAGCCCACAATGTACAACTGAGCTGGCATGGAAGACTATTCTAGAGTGCTGCAGGGGGTGGGGGTGGGGGCAGACGAGGCCTATGAGCTCCCACAAAGCTGTCAATCTCTCTGGGCCCTTCTTGAGCTATCTCAGCGCTTAGCACATAGTCAAATTAGAGCAACAAGACATGTTCTAGCCCCAAAGTACACTAGGGACGGGTGCTTCCCAGCCACCCCTTGAAGGATGAAGTGACACACTCTGACTCCATGCAGCTTAATCCCTAATACTCTGCAGTGGCTCTGTGACAAAACTGACATCAGTTATTCTTATTGGCCTTTCATTTTTACTTCAGTGCTACGGATGGACCTGGGGTCTGGAACTTGCCAGCCAACATTTTCCCATGGGGCTAAATCACCAACCTCAGAATTTACTTAAGGCCAAAGATAACTGGAGCTCGTACTGAGGAAAGTTGCTGTCTTCCCCCATTTGGACTACTGAGTCTGAGTCTACTTCACCTATGCTTGTGTTTTTCAGAAGACGGTAAAAAGACATGAACTGGAAAATGACCCCCAGAATCCAGGATCTTCAAGACAGCTTAACTCACTGAACTACGGTAGCTAACACCAAAGGACCCTGATCCCTTGTTCCCACCAGGGTGGGTGTGTCCACGCACATACCCACAGCCTTGGCTACTTCTCTGCCTGTACATTGACAAAACATATACCAAGGCTTTTTAGACTAAGTGCTCTATGAGTCACATTAGGCTAATACAGAAAGCATACCCAGGTAGTCATTCCCCTGGAAGAAAAGCGGGCGATGTTATCTTCAAAGTCAATGCCACCCACTCCAATCACATCCATCTGATCAGCAGGGTTATTCAGAGTGCTAGATCGAGACACACAAAAGAAAAAGAGAGAAAAAAAAGGGAAGAAAAATAATTTTAAATGAATAATTCAAACTAGGTCAAGCACTCCCAGAAAAATCTAAGGCCATTTCTTAGGTCTTCTGTACGAGTGTGCAGCTTTGACAGGAGGCTGCTCCTCAGGTGTCCTGTGAAACGCCATGTTCGTGCACCTTCATGCTGCAGCCGTGAGTCCAGACCATGTGTTGCTTCTCTCTTCACCACTTTAGCACTCATGAGTGGCCCATCTTGAGGCTTTCTCTTCCCTGGATTTCAGGATCCCTCAATCTCTCCTGGCCATGGACTTCCCTAGAGCCTCCATCTCAGTCTCTCACTCACTCCATGTTCTCACACCCATCTGAGGCTATCAAGTATGCCTAGCCTGTCTCTTTCACCAGAACAGACACTATCTGAGATGAGTTCACCTGCATAGTTGTGTTACCAGAGTTAAACCTACTGTATGTGTGACACTTTCTCAGGACAATGTGAGGACGGCTACCTTCACCCTGAAATTTTAAGCCCTTAGATAACAGACACATGCCAGGACCTCACAGCACTAGATCTGCACAAAAAGCTATACTAAAATGATTGACAAAAGGGTTAGTCATAGCCAGGCATGTTGGTGCACACCTTTAACTCCAGCACTCAGAAAGCCTCTGTGAGTTCAAAGCCAGTATCGAGAACCTTCAATTGCTTCTCCCAGAGACACAGGTGGACTAGACCCAAGGAGGATGTGCGTGCGTCAATGGTAAAGAAGGCAAGCCAAAAGTTCTGTCAAAGAGCTGGCAAAATGCCACAGAACAAGTCAGGTGCCACATCTCTACACAGAGCTTTAATGGGACATGGACAAGCTTGGCCGTTTTCCCATCTCCTATGGCTCTTTCACATCACAAGGGCAGAGACCATCTGACCACAGAGTCTATACTAGTTATTTCAGAAAGTTTGTCAATTCCAGATAGTATATCAAACAAGAACCACGTGGATCTTCCCATTAGGCATATTTGTCTACCAGAAAACTGTTTCAGTGTTGTTCTGCACAGCAGAGATACAGACAAAAGGCAAGAAGTAGCAGCTGCAGTCAGGGCAGATCTTCATGGTGCTCCCCTGTGTGCAAGCATCACCTGCACAGCATCTGAAGAGTGGTCAGAGCCCTGGGACAAGGCATGAGCTAAGGCTCAGAAGGAAAGGTCTGTAGCTTGGATAGGCCCCATCACACCTGCCTGATCACACCAGGTTCCACTCGTGTTCATGCTAACACAGCTAAGAAAGCCTAAAGGTGGAGAAGGGTCCAGGAAACAGACAAATTGGGTGACTCTGAATTGAGTGAGGGTATCAGAAATGGGAGATGTAATACCAGGGAGAAAATGTTTAAAAAAGAGAGAGAGAGAGAGAGAGAGAGAGAGAGAGAGAGAGAGAGAGAGAGAGAGAGAGAGAGAGAGAAAGAGAAAGAGAGAGAAAGAAAGAGAGAGAAAAGAAAGAAAGAAAAAAGAAACATCAGGGAGAATATGTCAAAAGAAAGAACAAGAAAGGAGGCTGACATCAAATGCCCCAAGATCTGATGCCTCCTCTAGAAGAGGCACTTAAGGAAGTTCATGCACTTACATTTATGAATCCCAGCATAAGAAACATGGACCCTCAAAAGGGAGGCTTTGCATACCAGGCTGAACCACAAGCCTGCTACACAAACACCAACTTCACATGGTTGGTCTTGCCTTATGCCCTGGACGCTCTGCATACATTCTGCCTGTTCTCCAGGCAAGTCTGCCTCCCCTCAGCAAGAGCTCCAAGGACATCTCAGACAGATACAATGTGAACAAATGAGTGAATGTGTACATCCAGGCAGCCTCTCCTCTACTGCCCGTGGCATGTAGCATAGTTCCCTGGCATCTTCTCTTCCCTCAGATGACCTCACCCTTGGTTCCAGGATACAAATGCACCCATCCACAGTACTCTGGCCAAGTGCTGAACACTCTTCGGCAGAAGCATGCCTAGCACTTGCTTGGAAGTCATCTGCACAAGGAAAGCCAGAGAACTGAGACCCTAGGTTTGTTTGTTGGTTGACTGTTAAGTTTTTAAGAGTCCTGGCTGTGCTGGAACTCACTATGTAGAGCAGGTTGGCCTCAAACTCACAGAGATCTGCCTGCCTGGGATTAAAAGTATGCACCCCCACGCCCAGCAGGTTGTCTGTCAGTACAGGTGTCTCGTGCCTCACACCGCTTTAACTCTACAACTGGCACAGTACATACCTCAGCTCTGTCTTCTGATGCTCTCCTGACTGACCCTGTCAGCCCTGAAGCACAATCTGCATTTCCATCAGGCACCCAGCAGTCTCACTGTGTTCACACCTGCTCTTCTGGGGCAGGCAGACAGGCATCCATTTGCATTTGCTTCTTAATCACTGTGTTGAACACAGTGAATCTCAAAAATTACGCACTCAGAACCCACTTTTCCTTACAAAACCCACTATCCTAATTGCTGTCTTCTTTCCTTTGAAATAGGGTCTCATATGGTCCAAGGTGAATTTAAACTCCTGACCCTCCTGCCTCCACAATCTCCCAAGTACTGGGATTACAGGGATTTGTCACCCTGCCCAGCCTCCTAACTATCTTCTGTGTATGTGTGGGGCATATGTACATTTCAGTATGTGTAGGCATGTATGTGGATGTGCACACATGCTCATGTGTGCTGTGTTGGTGGAAATAAGAGGTCAACAGTGTCTTGTTTTCTGAGGCAGGGTTCCTCACTGAACCAAAGCTCATCGACTGGTTAGACTAGCTGACCAGCAAACCCCAAGAATCATCCCCTCTTCATTCCTTCCCCTAGAGCTGAGGTCATAGGTACGTTCAGTCACACTTTCCTCTTACGTGGGTGTTGGAGAATCCAAACTCCCTTCCTCATGCTAACATGGAGAGTACTCTACCAACGGAGCCACCTCCCAGACCATTCTACTGTGGAGAAAAAGGGAAAAATAAAAATATCAGGCCTGTAAACCACAACTAAGTTTTTGGTTTTGTTTTTTTAAATTAACATAAAGACTGGTTTCCATTTACAATTGTTAAGGAAAGTGTGAGGACTTGGAGGGTCATTATGTATTGCCTTTTAAAATCAAAAACCTAATATCAAGTTTAAGACAGATATAAACAAGGACACACAGAGAGAGACACACAGACCGAAGACACAATATGAAGGAGTAAGACTCTCTCACACTACCTGCTGCGGTAACTTACCCATAGAGAGGTCCATCATTGCCAATAGCAGAAACCATGATTACATTGTTAGCTGTTAATTCCCACACCTACAAAACAACCAAGCATTCAGTTAATGAGTGCTGGTAACAATAAGTCACTGTCCCCCAAACCATGGACCTTCTGCAAGTATGCCCAAGAAAGGAGCCCCCTCTAAGGCAGTGCTAGGCCCAGAGGGATGAGCACATATGACAAGATTTTGGAGGACAACTGCATGAACCTGGGGCTGGACAGTGCACAGCACACTGGCCAAGTGGCCAGGTCAGGAAAACAGGTTTAAACAGAAAGGCATCAAGGCACCAGAGAGGCAGTAATGTTCCTTTAAAAGACCTGTTTCCAGGCCACTAAGCCTCTGAGTTTGTGACATGCAAGTTTCTCAAGTTCATGTCATTAACCATCTGTTTCACAGAGCTGTCATTACCTCAGTGGAAATGATGACTATCGCAGGTATAAAAGCACAGAAGCTGTCACCCAATATACTGCCATTCACAGTCACTTGACCAACCTTGTCCACAAAGGGATGATCCATGAAGTCGGGCCCGCCGATGCTAAGGTTTAGAACATCGATCTTCTTTAGGATGGCATAATTGAAGGCATCCAGAAACCAAGATGTGTAAGACACCTGGTTAAATACAAACAGTCCTCTGAAGGCCTCAGTGAGAGTATAAAGAACGTAACAGCTCTGCTCTCTAAGGACAAGCACACTCTTCAAAGCATGGGGATAAATCCTAAGTAAATACACTTTAAAATGCAAACATCATAGCTACAAAATCCTCAAACTAGAACCAACGAAGTAGGCTGTGCTGTATCCTGTCTCTCCCCTCCTGGGGCAACAGGCAAGCGTCTACCTTATAGTATGCCTTTGAGGGTTAGCCCAGGCATCTAACTACCCTTATAAGAGGAGCCATTCTAAGACACTGCTGTGAGGTTGACCATCTCTACAGTTTATGGTATCTGTCTAACATCCTTCATTCCTAAAAAGGTCAGACAGGAGCAATCGCGGTCACGTCAGAGATCCTAACACCAGTGTTCAGCTCCCTCTACTTTCCTTACGCTATGTAAATTAACTGCTTTTTGGAATACTTCTGTTATATCTGTTTGTTCGTTTTTTGTGGTTTTTTTTTTTTTTTTTTAATATAAACTAAGACAGGCATGGTGGCTAAGAATTGTAACCCCAGCATTTAAGAGAAAGGTCAGTCTGGGCTACATGATGAGTTCCAGAACCAGTCAGGCTACCGAGTAACAGCCTGTTTCAAAAGCTAAAGCAAAGACCAACATCAAAACCATGAAATCATGTTCACAGTGAGCAGAGTGGTACAGTGAAACTGCATGCTGACACAGAAAAGAAATCCTAAGAGACAACCTAAGCAGCTAAAAACACTCCCCACAGAGAGGTGAGGAGTGAGCTGAAAGCCACTGCATTTTGATGTGTTGGAGCTCAAAAATCCTTTTTAAAAACGAAGGTTCATTGTTGTGACCACTAGGGTCAATTGTCAAGTTGAAGAATCTAGAACCAACTGAAAGATGGGCCTCTGGTCATGCCCAAGGTAGTTATCTTCATTATATTACTTCCCAAAGGAAGAGCCTTTTAATTTTGTGTGGGTTCACAGGCAGGGCTCCCTGGGGAAACACAGCACTAGTCTGCATTCGTTGTTCTTCTGCTTGGCGACTGTAGATCCTTGTGACCAGCTACTTCAAAGCTCCTGCCACCCACCTCCAGCCCATGATGAACAAAACCTTCAACTGTGAGCCAAAATCAATCCTTTCTCCATTAAGTTGCTTTTGACAGAGTATTTTGTCACAGCAACAGGAAAAAAAATTAAGTGAGTCAAGAGCTTGCAACACGAATATGAATTTGATGCATACATCAGGATCTGGGTGTAGTGGTGCATGCCTGAAATCTGAGAACTGGGGAAGCAGACTCCTGGAGCTTTTTTGCCAGCCAAGCTAGCCTAATGGGCAAGCTGCAGGCCCCAGTTGTTTCATCATGGGCCTATATGTTTAAATTAGGTCCCATAGCCTCAATCAGGCCAGGCTCCCGAGCTCTCACTGGAACAGAGTTGAGTAATCCACACTGACTTGACAGCTCTCAATTTATGGTACCAGGCTCTTTACCTTGTATGCTACACTGAACTAAATCACTGTGAAAAATACAACCAGCCTGACAATTGCTGTTCTCAGAATGTCCTTATTAGGGAAGTGGTCAGAAAGCAGTTCTCTAAAGAGGCTCCTCTGGCTTACCTCCACACCAGTTGTGAGCCCCCCCACCCCCCCTTTCCTTATTTCTTTAGTCTCATTCTTAATGAGGTTGCTCTCCAGGATCTAAGGGAAGCCTCTTTCCTTCTAAAATCCTGTGATGCTTAGATCTCCACATACCATATTGTTTCTGTCTAATGTTCTCTTCCCCCAGAATCCTAACAAATGGCATCTTACAAAGGGACTGTGTGGCCCCTTTCTAGACCATGCTGCTGCTCTTCTCTTTATCCAATACCAACGAGAGAGCCTGGCTCAAGTAATAAGGTGAAGTTGGGCATGGTGGTGCATGCCTTTAATCCCAGTAGGCAGGAGGCTGAGACAGGAAGATCTCTATGAGTTCATGAGTTTGAGGCCAGCCTGGTCTGCATAATAAGCTCCAGATCAGACAAAGAAAGACAGTGAGACCCTGTCTCAAAAACAAACAAGGTGAACAGTATTGTTTAGGCTAACATATGGCCTCTATACACAAACACACATAAATGACTACTATGAATTAAACTCACTCTTTCTCTCCCTTTCCCCCCTTCCCCCCAGCAGCCTCTTCCTTTTCTGCTTGTAGATGAAATGACAAAACAAAGCTGTAAACCTTAGCTGCTGGGCTACACAGGTCAGCACCATAGCATTCATTCTCCAGCAGCGGGAATGAACTGGGAGACAAGCATGCCATGCACATGCCATTACTCCACCCTGGAAGACCTAGACAATGGGCTAGAAGGCTCAGGCAAGCCCGATGTGAAGGACAAAGACATCAAGGAACCACAGTAGCCTTGGAGAAAGGTCTTCAGGATTGGGGACTGATGAACACAATGTTGGGGGAAGGACGGCAGAAGGCAGAACAGGGTGAGACAGTGAGGCAGACGTTACAATAAAGAAGGCTGTCACAGCAGCATGCCATCTGCAGTGGCTGTGCAACAGTGCTTTCCTACCAACCTCACCTCTGACCACTAGTGTGACTCAATGCTCTGCAAACACATACCTGATTGTTGGTAAAGACCCTGAAGATGTGTAGCTCTGCATCTGGAGCAAATCCTTGGCACTCCCTCATGCTGGCAATCACACCTGCAACAAATGTGCCATGGCCCAGCCCTGAAGGCACAAAAAAAGAAGTCGCATGAAGACAGCTGAGGACAGACAAGGTACAACACTCAAAACCAATGACCATACATGCCTGGTCTTAGAAACACCTCAGTAGTTTCTGCTGCAGTTTTCCCTCCTCCCCTTACTCCCAACACCACTGCTCCTGTCTCTTTTGTGGTTAACTTCTCAGCAGGTACCACCTTCTCTTCTAGCCTCTACTTCCCCACATCATCTGTAAGCCTCTGAGGACCTGGGCTTGTCTGTGTAATCAGAGGCTAACTCACAAGCACTGGCTCCAGACCAAGAGCCCTGTCCTCATCTGACCTGGACCTACCATCATCCAGGGTCCGCTCATTGGTCCAGTTGGTTCTCTCCTTCACATTCTTGAAATGCGGATGCTTCTCACTGAGCCCAGTATCAAACACAGCAACTCTGACATTAGCACCTTATCCCCGAAGAGAAAACAACAATCACATTGGGAGAAATAATCTTGCTTGATTTCTACTCACAAAGCACCATTTCTTTAAGGGAGTCACAGTAAAGTTCAAACCCAATGTTCTGCATTTCATTCCCAGGTCCCAGACAATAGGAGAGATGCCCACCAGTCATCCTCTGACCTTAACATGCATACCATGGTATACATTTACATTCTCATTCTCTCTCTCTCTCTCTCTCTCTCTCTCTCTCTCTCTCTCTCACACACACACACACACACACACACACTCACTCTCTCTCTCCTGTATACATACACATACTTATGTTCACATACATACATGTACTCATATATATGTGTGTATATATATATATAAATATATGTGTATATACATATATATTCAAGTGTATACACATACACGAGTGCAACTCTATACATACACATGCACACACACATACTGTACACACACAAATCTTTACAAGAAAAATCAAAGTCACAGAAACAGACGCTGGTTTAAAGAGGTTAAGTGCAGGGAGAGTTCATTGTACTCATGCCACACATGGTAGGAAGGACAGACGTATATGATAGCAGACCTGTGGCAGGACAACCTAGCAGAAGCTCCTTGAATGTTGTCCAAGTCCCTGGTCTACAGAGTTCCTGGTCTACAACACACACCTGTGTATCCCATCTGCCACAGCACATCCGCCTGCAGTGTCTGGGCAACCTGGCGAGGAATGGCTCTCAGCAGTCGTCGACTTGAATGTCTTCCTGTTGCATGCCAGAATCCAGAGCCCAGGGAGAGACTGGCTCTTTTCAGGGGGCGTGATGACTGCCACTTCTGGCTCCACCGTGTTTCATTACAGGGCACGATGTGGTCAGCTAGAATCAAGGAAGAACATGATCAGAGACCAAGAGAAGTGCACACACCGTGCCCAGAGACAAAGTCACCTTGAAGTCATGTTTCAGGATGGTCCTCAAGGTAATCACAACTATGGGGCAGAACCCATTGCCATGTTATTTCCCAAATGATTCTTAGACTTCTGTAACCAGGGTACATAGAGAAAGACTTACAGCAACTTTTATAAAAGCCCCATTGGGCATCATGGGGTTACATCTGAAACCCCAGCACTAACAAGGCTGAAGCAGAATTACAGGTTTAAAGCCAGCCTAGGCTGTACTGATAAACCCTGTTTCAAATAAACCTTCTGTGATATCAAAACACTAAAGATAAAACTCATTCTCCCCAGTGGTCCGCCTTGAGATGACAGAGAAAATGGGAATGACCCAGGAGCTGGCCACTGGCTGCTGTACCAGCAGCTTTTACAGTGCTATACCAGGGCACACCTCAGGCCAGACTGCAGCGAGGACTTTAAACTACGAATTGCCCCAAACTCAGTCATTTCCTTACTTTCCAATTTCCTCTTTCAAAAACTAAAAGAACCAGGAGGACACGAAGGAAGGTCTGAGGTGATAAGAACACTCTACCTAGCTTGTGTGCTTTTGCCAAGATCTGTCAAACAGAACATTTAAATGATGAATTTTAATACCTGAAAAAAATATTCCTTCAAAAATAGGGCTGGAGAGATGGCTCAGCGGTTAAGAGCACTGACTGCTCTTCCAAAGGTCCCGAGTTCAATTTCCAGCAACCACATGTTGGCTCACAACCATCTGTAATGGGATCCAATGCCCTCTTCTTGTATTTCTAAAAACAGCTACAACATACTCATATAAATATAATAAATAAATCTTTTTTAAAAAAATTAAAAAGTAAAAGGGTGCTGGAGCAGTGGCACATACCTTTAATCCCAGCACTTCGGAGGCAGAGGCAGGCAGATCTCTCAGCTCAAGGCATGTCTGGTCTACAGAGTGAGTTCTAAGACAGCCAGGGCTACACAAAGAAACCCTGTCTTGAAAAAACAAAATAAATACATAAAATAAAATGAAATAAAAGTAAGATACTATTTACTTTTATACTTTTAAAGGTCTATGTTATAATGAAAAACAAATTATATTTTTGAAGCTGTAATTTCACTTATTAGTGGGGAAGCATGTGCAACTGTTTTGTCTCAGCTCTCTCCCTACATGGATGGCTCCCAGGGGCCAACCTCAGACTGCCCAGCTCACATGGCACACACCTTTCCTACTGAGCCACACTGCTGGCTTCAGATCAGTTTTGAGCACAAGCCTGTGTTCTGTTACTCCAACAGTACTGGTTCTCAAGGCTCCAGACCACACACATGAAAAAAGGGGGTCCTAGAAAAGAGACTGTCAATCCTGGGACATAACTGTCTGTCAGTCCAACTCAAATCTATCCACACCGTGTTTCCCTGGAGTGACTCTAGTCTTGATGTCAACAGAAGGGACAATTCCAGAATAGAGTAAGAATACCTTGATGACGGGAGCAGTCTGCTCTGCTTGATCTACAACAGAACACACCGCTCAAAGAAACTCAAAACAGACAGAGGCAAACTGTGTCATATGAACAATCACAAAAAAAACTGGGAAAATCAGCTTGGGCAGAAGAAACTGGTAAAAAGAAAGCAAGACATCTGCGAATAACAAAGAGCTGATGTCCTGGTCAGGGTCACTGCTGCTGTGATGACCACAGCAACTTGGGGTGGGGGTGTGTGACACCTACACTTCTAGGTGACAATCTATTGCTAAGGGAAGACAGGGGAGGAACTCAAATACGGAAGAAAGCTGGAGGCAGGAGCTGATGCAGAGGTCATGGGGGATGCTGCTCAGCCTGTAAGTCTGCTGCACTGCATCGATCGGCCGTTCCAAAGACTCAAAGGCTCTAGGCTAGCACATGATGGACAAAGCGGAGAATAACATGTTGTGTCCTACCCAATCAAAGAAACACTGAGGATTATCTTAGTTGGTGGAATGCCTGCCTAGCGCTCAAAGGCTCCACGTATGGTTACAAGCACCACCTAATCCTGGTGTGATGGTGAGAGCCTAAAGTTCCCATATGTGGAAGCAAAAGGATCAGAAGAAGTTCAAGGTTATCCTGGACTACCTAAGTTCTAGGTCACCCCGTGATACAAACAATCCATCTCAAAAAAGACAAAGGGGGGGAGGGGTAGTAAACTGTTAAAACTTGCGGCATGCTAACCTGGTTTGATAAATAGCAAAAAAATAAATGAAAATGTTTCCGTGATGGCATTAAGCCCGAGAAAGTGCGAGCCAGACTCTTTTGGCTCACACACACAGGCCTGCCAATGCCCACAGATTGCAAAGGTATACCACAACACCTACCTCTGTCTGGCCATAGTCAGGGAGCTCAGAGAGAAACAAAGCAAAGGCCAGGAAAAAGATACTTTGCAAGAGAGTTGGAGAAATGAAAGCCTGTACTCAGAGGAGACTCAAAGGCAAGGCCTACAGAGGGTGAGTGGCAGGCGGCTATAATCCCAGCATTTGTAAAGCTGAGGCAAGAAAACTGTCCCAGTGGCAGCCCAGCCTATAGAGCAGGACTCGGTCTTTTCCTTTCTAAGACTTTCCACTCTACACATGAAGGGCTGGTAGACTCAAAGTTCCGAGAGTCCCAAGTGAACACAGACAGAAACCAGCTGCCACAGAGATAAAGGTCACCACCATGCTACAGACCTTTAGAGTTCCTCCCAAGACAGTATGAAGCTTGTTTTCTCAAGAAAATGCTGTCCACTGGCTATGGCAGTACATGCTGGCAATCCCAGCACTTGGGAGGTAGAGGCAGGAGCACATTGAATGCCAGGAGTTCAAGACCAACCAGTCTCAGCATCAGAGTGAACCTGATGCCTGAGCTATAGCAAATTCTGTCTCAGAAAAGAAAACAAAGGAACTGCCTGTCAATCCAACATTCTCCACTTGAGAACTGTGAAAACGGACATAGGTGTTCCCAAATCCCCCTTAGTCTCTGTGGGGAAAGCCAAGCAGTGGTGTAACTGTGCTGAGTGTACTCACATTCAGCAAACTTCAAGGATCGAAAGACTTTCCGCTGGGGTGTCACTCGCTTGATGTTTGGGTGATCTTCAAGTGTGAGCAGCCCCGCCTTCTGCTTCTCTTTTATCTGAATCACCTCAAAATCACTAGGGTAGTCACTAGATGGGTTGTTCCGAGGTATTATTCTCCAGTTGTCCACTTCACTGCTTTTCAGAGCACTTGAAATAAATGAGTTTCTAGCTTTGGCTGTGAAGTATCCGTTGAAAGCCACAATATATTCTGAAATCAATGCCCACAGTAAAAATAAGTACTTATATACATAACAGAGTACAGCTACTCTGAAAGGTTGAGAAAAGAACAATGAACCTCAGAGCCCACAGCAAAGTAAGCATAAGAAGAGAGATGAGTGTGAACTGCCACAGGTGGCTGCATGAGAGATGAGTGTGAACTGCCAGGGGCGGCTGCATGAGAGATGAGTGTGAACTGCCACGGGCGGCAGCTCTGGGTAAAGCTGACTCACGTGAATCTCAAATCACACAAAATACACACTTCAAAAGCAAATACCTGTGCATTTTTCTAAAGTAAGTGTGGGTCTGATGAGACGGCTCAATAATTAAGGTCACGGACGGCTTTTGCTTCTGCTTTTGCAGAGAACCTGATCTCAGTTTCTAGCGCCCACATCAGGCAGCTCACGGCCACCAATAACTCTATAATCAAAATACATTTTAAGAAACATGAACCAGGATTGGAGAGATGGCTCAGGGGTTAAGAGTGCTTCCTGCTCTTGGAGAAGACCCTGGTTCAGTTCCCAGGCCCCACAGAAAAGCTCATAAGCACCTACAACTCTAGTTCCACAGGATCCAGAACCCTCTCTGGCCCCTGCAAGTACCAAGCACTCATGTGGTTCATGAGTGGCAAAACATGCAGGCAAAATTTTATATACTTAAAACATTTGTAAATTGAAAGAATAAATAAAGTAAAATAAGATAGAACCTCCATATTTACTAAAATTCAACTACAGTAAAGAAATAGAGTTTCCCAACAGGAAAAGGAATTCAGAGAAATATAGCTGTTTGTTCTACAGAAGGTGAAGACAAAGCTCAGGATCAAGTCACAGACTTCCTGCTCCGCCCTTCTGCCTGAGGCTTGACCTCCAAACTGTCAGCTGAGCACCTGCATCAGCACCTGCTACAGTGCTGCAGTCAGTGTTAGTCCAGGGCAAACACCTTAAGCAAAGGTTAGTGTCTGTATGATGTGCGCTCAGCCCATTTGAAATGTACCACAGAGGTGAATGGATGCCAGAATTTATATTAAGTTTGAAAACAGTAAGATGGGAGGCCCAACCCTGAAGACAAGTCATTACCATATTCCACCACAGTTGAGGAGAATTCCACCTTCAAAGTCAGGTGGGAACAGCTGGGGCATGGGGCCTTTTCAAAAGCTCTCTTCCCCAGCCTGTCACCAAGATGCTTTTTCCCACAGAGCAAAACCACCAGCAGCAGAAGCCAGATGTTGACGAGCTTCATGGTCCTAAGTGAATATGGTCATAAAATTGCATAAATTCAAATCGCACTAGGCTCTTCCTTGATCAGAAGTGGATCTGTTTTGGCTAAAAGCTGCAACCTTACTGATCAGCCATCCTACAGACTTGTCCAATGTAAAGAAAACCTCGGTCCCATGGTCACCCACGGCTTGGCCCAAAGAGAGGCTTTCATTTCTTTCTCCGCTTCTTCTCCATCTTGAACAGGGGCTTCTCTCATTAGGGCTGAGTCCACCGAGTCCTGAACTCCATTTGCACCAGACCCAAATCTAGCAGGATGCCCAATCCACCTCTCTGTAGCCAATCTGAAACAAAAGCAGCACACAGAGACATCAGTAGCATCCCGACCCAGCCAGCTGTGACAGTTCTAGCTGCATTTAATGGAAGGCTCAGACAGCTGTGGCCACCACACGCCACCGCAGTGCTTTGTTTACAATTCCTCACTCCTCACTGCTTTCATGGAAACATTCCGACAGCTCTAACAAGTGAAGAGACTGAGAACGAGAGCTGACAGGAGGAGCAGAAAGCAGGCTAGCCCCATCCCTGCAGCCTTCATGTCCCACCCTTCACGCCTTCCTCAGACTGTTTCCTGTCATCTGCAGCTCTCTATCATCCAGGCCTTTACCTTCTGCTGTAAATTACACCTAAGGACAGCCAATTTTAATCAGTTCTATAAGAGACAGCACTGTTTTCCACCAATTTTATAAAAATGGCACAGGTATTTTCTGCAGCCATTACATTTATTTTACCTGAAGCATCAAACTTAAACTGAAACAGTTTCATCTGTTATAAATAAAATCGGATTAGCTCTTTACTCAAAGTGGAACAGAGAACCATTTGTGAGGCACGCTACCCCTGAAGAAAGTGTTATTTGAGTGTAAGATTTCTCATGGGCTCAGATCTCTCTCAAAATAACTGAAGTAGCAGAGAAACAGCTGTTCTTCACAACAGTGGCAGTGGGGGCCAAAGTGCCACAGGGTGACCAGCTCGCCACCATACCTGTGGGGAACAAGCCAGCTGGGGTGGGGGCAGGAGGACACAGAACAAGTGAGGCCCTTGTACTGTTTTAAAAAAAAAAAAATCAGAGAAAGAATGAGCCACCAACAACCAAGCTGAGTGAGTCCAACTCAATTCTTCTGGCAGAAACTGGTACTTAGAGTAATGAAGAGGTTTTGGTTCGGCATCTGCCCATATGTACTTCCAAAACAGGGAAGGGATGAGACAGTACAGAGCGAGTAAAGGACCTAAACAGCTGATTAAACTTTACTGCAGTACCACCCTACTCTGCAAAACATACCAGTTTTGAACCAGAGACTGGGGCTGCCGGCATGTACTCACAGGAAAAGCAACTATGTCTGTGTCAACATAAAGACAGTGAGGATGCCAGACACAAGAACAAACGAGTAAAATAAAGAGCCAAGACTTTAGAGAGACCAGAGGTCAGCTAACACTACGGACACATTCTGCAGAGGCCAGAGTCTCTAGCACAGAAAGGAGTCTCAGAAAGCAGCCCTAAAGATCACTGGTCAAGGAGTATACAGCTGGTCACTGGAGTAAGCTTGCACTTTACCAAAGGGGCTGGAGAGGTTTCTCAGCAGTCAGGGCACTGGCTGCTCTTCCAAAGATCTGGGTTCCTTTCCCAGCACCCACATGGCAGCCCCCACCACCTGTCACTCTGGCTCTATGGCCCTCTGGGAGCAATGAAGACAGGGAACAGGGGACAGGGGGAAGGGCTATATGGAGATCATGGGAGAGAAGAGGCTTGACTTTAGACCTCACAGATTAAGTAGGCAGAGTCAACAAACTTCTGATGACCCGATGGAGGAGAATGCAGGTGAGGAATAAAGCCACAGGGTAACTTTGCCTCTAATGGAGATGGAGAAGACTATGGGAGCTGGCTCAGGGGAGGGAACACCCGCACTCACACCCACATGGTGTAAACTAAGTTGTGAACATCTATGTTAAGGATGTACACCAACACTGGGAAGTGGCCAGAACCTGTCAGAATCTTGGTCCACCCAGTACCTCTTCTTTGGGGAAGATGACAAGGAACAGGAGAGGCCAAAAGAGAAGGAAAACCAAACTTCCACAAGGAGAGTCTGGCCACTGGATGATTGTAATAGCTTAGTTTTTAGCAGGAGAGGAAGATGGCTCAGCAGAGGAGGGCACTTGCTACCAAGCCTGACTACCTGAGTTCCATCCCTGGAGCCTACATGGTAGAAGGCACACACTGATTCCGCACGTATGACTGCTCTGATCTCCACACTAGCACCCGTTCACATTCACAAAGTAAGTAAATGTTTTGTTTTGTTTTGTTTAAATGTCACTGCTCCTTTCTAGAAAAAGGTTACAGGTGGCCCTGGTCTGACTGCACTCTACCAAGCCCTGTCGACTTCAGGAACTGGCTCTCCACACCCACCAGTGCTAGAAGGAAGTAAGGAGAAAAGGAAGCCGCTGCAGGTACAAAAGTCTCCTGGGATAAATGAGCAGGCTGGAAATGACAGAAAACTCAAGCAACTCTGCTGTACAGAGCTAAGTAACCTGTTTATTGTCCTCAAAGGTGAAAAGTCCAGGCTTTTAGAGACATTACAGTGGCAGACCTGTGGTGGAAAAGGACAGAGCCTGAGGTTTCTACACGTCCCCAAACCTGGAAGAAGACTCAAATCATTTTCCTTTCTGGTTTCTATGTCACCACTCAACAGTGCATGTACCACTAACCCCTGTGCTCTTGGGCCTGATCCACACACATGTCCAGTGCAGCTTTTAAAGAAAAGAATGCATCTTCAGGGCTGTAACACACATACCCACCTGTATCAACAACCCATGGTGCCCAGGACATGACCCCAAATCAGTAAACCTGAGCTCCAAGCCATGCTCACTAGCTAGTGGCAAGCAGGAGCACCACAACAGACATGAGTTACACAGACAGGTGTGTGTACATAGGCTCACACACAGAGAGAAAGAAAACTACTAACTTGTCCTTCCCTTTCTGAGTTAGTATGCTGAGGACAAGGAGGCCACAGAGAGCCAGTGAGAACAGAGTCTAGTAGGTAAGAGAGTGTGTGAGGAGAAGGCCATCGAAGAATAGAACCTGCCATTCAGTAGTGAGCTGAAACCGAAATGCTGGTACAAACTCCAGGTTTTCAGATGTGCAGAGAAATGCAGAAATGAACAAGTGGGCATCTGAACAAACTCATCTACCATGAGGACACAGCAGCAGTGCATGCACTGTACCCCCAGGAAGGAGTCTCCCATGTGCCCAGATGGCTGAGTACCACTCTCCAGGGAAAGAGGTTAGGCTCCTTGAGGAGTGAGCTCAAGGGCAGGCTGGGCTAGATGAGATGACTCTGGAGCCCTGCAGCAGACGTGAGGCGGTGCTCCCTGGGAAAATGGGGCTGCGTTGCCAGAAACCAGGGGCGAGGGCCTCTCCCTAGCCAAATCTGAGACAATCTAGCTTCACAATACCTAATGAGTAACAGATCACAACTCTGTGAAAATTCAAAACGGGAAAACAGATCCCAACACAAAGTGGAAGCTTAAGGAAACTTCTGCTGTTTACACAGTTTAAAAATGCCACCATTAAAATACATATTTACAAAGAGGAAGAGTGACTTCATTACTCTATACATGCCAACCAGCCACAGGCCCAGCCCACCCCCTCCCCCAGCAGAAAAACTGAGAAGAACCATGTCTATTTCTAGGTTCCTTCCAAAACTTCACAGCAGTCAAATCACGAGGAGGCATCAGATAAACCCCAAGGGCCATTTCATGAAGCGGCCTACCACCCACCAGTTGTACAGTGACACCCAGGAGATGGATACATTGACTACAATGAACCAGGAGTGCGGCTGGCCATGGGATCTACTGATGAGCGGCTCCAACCCCACAAGCCCACAACCCCCTACATCTAAGAGCATGTAAATCCTTCACATAAAATGGCATAGCACTTCCACAGGAACAGTGAACATCTACCCACATACTTTAATTTACACCAGTATTATAATAGCTAACAACGTAAATGCTAAATGTTAGGCCATATTGTCCAGAGACAAGGCATGCTCAGTACATACACATCCTGACTGCTTTGGTTTTTAAAGACTTTTATCTTGTGTCTGAGTGTTTTCTGAGTGTACCACGTATGTGCAATGCCCACGGAGGCCTGCAGAGGACGTGGGATCCCCTGGTGCTGGAGCTGCCACGTAGGAACTGGGAACAGAACTCAGGCTCCTTGTAAGAGTAGCAAGTGCTCTTAACCACTATCTAACTCAACACCCCCAAACAGTTTCACTCAGCAATTGGCTGAATACGTGAATGTGGGGACAGGATAGTGGGCATGGGGGGCACGCTAACTCCCATTCTACAGAGCAGTCGCATTTTCTGAAAAGCTTCAGTTAAAAACATTCTGTTCGAATTAGCTTTAATGCTTTTACCATTTACATTGTAAATAAACAAAAACCAGGCAACTTTCTGAAAAAAAGTGAAGAATATAACTCATACTTCATAATCAACAAATCTACTAAGTATTCTCATTTGTCAATATGTGCTAAAACCCTTAAAACTGTACAGAAGGCCGGGCGGTGGTGGCGCACGCCTTTAATCCCAGCACTTGGGAGGCAGAGGCAGGTGGATTTCTGAGTTCGAGGCCAGCCTGGTCTACAAAGTGAGTTCCAGGACAGCCAGAGCTACACAGAGAAACCCTGTCTCGAAAAAAACAAAAAAAAAAAAAAAAACCTGTACAGAAAAGATTCCTCACCAGGAAGAAAAACTTAACACTTACTTAGCATTTCTTGGTAGAAGGCTGGATTTACTATCTCGTGGATAACTCACATAACCCTCAGAACATCCTGTTACTACCCACCCTGGGTGAGAAAACAGGCCTAAAGGATGGATACCCTTGCTGCCCCCTATACCCTGTGGCTAAGTGGGAAGCTGTCAGGGAACCCAGTGTCTGAGTCACAGTCTTCAGAAGAAAGGAGCCTGATGTTTTAAAAATGCCCCTTAGACTGCAGCCCAACATGCAAGACCCTGAAAGCACACTATTTGTATCCAGGGATAGACAGTAAAGCACTGTAATGGGGAAGAATTTGAGACTATGTAAGTATGCAATAATGGGGGACAGATGGGGAAAGGATTATGGTTTGTTTGCACTACAGAATGCCCTGCAGCATTTTTTCAAACTAAGTCTTAATAAGACTGAATCATGGTCCCCCACAGATGTCCACATCCTGTCCCCCAGAACCTGTGGATGTGACTGTATACCAAGATTCAGCAGGATGTGAGCACCCTAAGCTGAGGAGAGATCCCCCACCCTCTGGTCACTATTAGGTCTCTATACAGCTAAGTGGATGGTTCAGAGGTAGGACAATAAAAAGTCAGGATGTGGTTTTTGTTAGAAAGAAATCAAGGTGCCAAGGAATTATAGGTAGCTTTTATAAAGAGAAGGAACCGGATCTGTCTTGAGAGCCTCCAGAAAAAAACAGCTGCCAACACCGACTCTGAGACTCACTGTGGACTTCTGACCTCTAGAATGCTAAAGTGGTTTGTGCTATAATAGGAGAACGAGCTAATGACGTACTAAAGAAATCAATTCATGTATAGAATGGTCCAGACTCTGCACATATACATCCTCCTCTGTGAGACGGGGTCTTGCTACACAGTCCAGGCTATACTGGACCTATGTAGACCAGAACGGCCTCAAGCTTATTAGATCCACCTTCTTCCACCTCCTAAGTGCTAACAAACTTTGACTTTTAAAATTGCATCCATGGGGTTGGAGAGATGACTCAGTGATTGAGAGCACTTGCTGCTCTTGCAGAGGACACAGGTTTGATTCTCAGCACCCTCAAAGTGGTTCACAACCAACCCTAACTCCAGTTCAAGGGATCCACCACTCTCTGCTTACCTCTGCAGGCACCAGTAAAGCACATCATGAATATACATATATTAGGCAAAATAAAGGTTAATCTATAAAGTTTTTTAATGTATCTATGTACACAGGAAAAATAACTCTGAAAGGTAACTAATAAAACAGTAAAAGCGCTGTAGCAGTGACTTACTCTTCTCCACTTTATTACATCTCTTCACAGTTTACGAGCTTTTGTTTTTATAATTAGACAAAGCATTATTGTTTATTATTTTAAATAAATCCTTTAAAATAAATTTTAAATAAGAAGGTTACATTTTCTGGTAAGACAGCAGCACAAAAGTTCAACTGTGAGCCAGGCGTGAGAGCGCACGCCTTTAAACCCAGCACTGGAGAGGCAGAGGCAGCAGAATCTCCGAGGGTTCAAGGCCAGCCTGGTTTACATAGTGAGTTCTAGGACAATCACCTACATAGTGAGACCCTGTCTCAAAAACAAAGTAACAACAGAACCACCATGTCACACTCACTTATTTCGCTATACAGTAATCTTACGCTGTTCCTCTCTGAGTTGTTCCCACAAATCTGTCTACAGTGACCTTCCCAACTACAGGAGAATCTGCAGCTCCTCATGGCTGCTTCCAGAAACTCCACAGGGATGCCGCTCTACTTGCAGGGTCTCTTGAGGCCGCCCCTGGATTCAACAAGTAGTGATCAGATTTAATTCCCAGGCATCCTTGTAGAAGACCTGGTTATCTTCTATAAAAAGCATACCCTAAAGAAGGCCTTTCCACCCATGGCTTCCCCTGAGTGTGAGACTGCACTGCTCAGATGGGTGGACTCAAGATGAGCCCAACATCAAATTCTGCCTGAGAAAGACACCTGCACATCAGGGACAGATGCAACGGGTACAGTGTGAGAGAGGGAAGAGTGAGCAGCAAAGGGCAACTAATATCCCTTTCAGATCTGAAATTCTTTGTACAATGTGTACATTGTAAGAGAACACCACCAAGATTACACATCTAAGCACAATTTAAACATATCTAAAGTTATTTGCTTGAATATAACTTTAAAATCTAATTCAGGTGAGAGGAAATGACTCATACCACAGTCATCTAATTATGCCACCATGCCCTGCATCTTCAGAAACGAGTTACTGAAATAACTCCAGTGAAGGCCGTTTAAACCATGAAAGGGTACTATCCAATTTAATTAAAAGTTGGCTGGAAAATGATCTCTTCTGAAACTCAACTGCACACTTGGCTGTATTCCCACTGTTTAACAGGCTAACAATTAAGCAGTGCCAGAAGGTATTCTCTCAAAGGTGCATGTGGAGGTCTCAATAAGCCAGCACTGTTCAGTGTTGTGTGAACAGGGAGGCCGAGGTATCTAGTGCCTGTCTGTGCAGAGTTTGCTCTTGGTTCCTAGTCTCTGCATATCTAACAGGTACCAGCCAACCACAGACTGGGCCACCACACTTCTTACTTTCCTCATTTTAGCTGAAATTCATTTCCTTGTCAATACTGTCAAGATTAACAGGAATGACGACTCAGTGGTTAAGAGCACTTACTGGTTTTCCAGAGGACCAGGGTTCTATTCCCAGAACCCACACGCTCTGGTCTCCTCAGGCAAGAGGTGTGCAGAGACATGCAGGCTAGACTGTCATATACACGAGAGAAACAAGTAAAACAGCCAATAGGTAGGATCAGATGGTTCCATGGGTAAAGGCACTTACTGCGCTGGCCTGATGACCTGAGTTTGATCCCTGGAACCGACTCCACAGTTGTCCTCTGACCTCCACATGTGTGCACCTACACACATCATACATACATGGATTTACAAAGCACATCAAAACAGACTGCACCACTAGGAAAGAAATCTACTCATTTGTCACCTCCTACAATACCAAATGAAAGTCTGGATTCCTGAGCATTTCAGATCAAGGGGTGGGTTCTGAGCCCATCTACACCACCCCCAAAGTAACAAGAGTTGTTAATAAGGGGCTGGACAGTAGTTAAGAACACTGGCTGCCTTCCCAGAAGACCCAGGTTTGATTCCTTACATCCATGTGGCAGCTTAGAACTGTCTGTAACTCCAGCTCCAGGGGATGCAACACCCTTACATACATATACAGGCAGGCAAAATGCCAATGCACATGAAATAAATATAAATAAATAATCACTTTAGGAAAAAAAAGTTGTCAATAATATACAACTTTCTCCTCAAAAGAAACCACTAAAAAGACTCCTTGGAGGAGCTGGGAAGATGGTCCATGAGGCACAAGGGCTTGAATTAAGACCACCAAATTCACACAGAAAGCTAAGGTAGACTGCCCCTGGGGCACAGTGGCCCCTTGGTCTAGCTCAATCACTGAGTCCCTGTCTCAAAAAAATCAGATGAGTGTGATCAAGGAAGACACCTGCAGAGCTCTGGCCTCCACAGAGACACTTCCCTTGGGCCTCCCATCAGACAGAGAACGTAAATCAGAGAATAACGCATACGAGAGCACCAAGAATGAACAAGATCTGACTAGAAAAACACACGCTCCTTCATTCCCACTGAGTCGGGGAGGGGAAGCCTATGAACACTACATCACTTCCTAAATAGTAACAGCAAACTGTTGGTTATATGGGATGTTTGGAGACTGCAGGTGAGACTTAATGGGCAAAAGTGCAGGTTCAGGTAGCCACCTCATCCCTACACAAAAATAAATAAATAAATAAATAAATAAATAAACCCACAAAACCCAGCTCTGTGGCCAAATGTGTCACATCCTGCATGATAAAACCTTCTTGGCAAAAGGTATTCCACGTGAACGGGGGTAACTGTGGGCTATAAAGACAATGGAATATCATCCAGGCATAAAAGATGAAATACTGATTGACGCTACAACATAGATAATTCTGGAAACAAGGCACCAAAGGCCACATGTGATTCCTGACTATTCCCCAAAGGCAAACCTAAGGAGACAAGTCCATTGGTGATAAGCAGACTAAGAATCCGTACTAATCACAGAAGGGCACCGGGAGTCTTGGGAGTGGTTGTCAAAGTGGGCTGTGGTGCCGACTGAACTGCTCGGCTAGCTGACACAAAGTCACAAGGCGGCACCACTTAATACAAGGGACCCTGTGATAGGGACGTTTTATAAAAACCAAGTTCTTACGTTTAAAAAATAACGGTAAGCGGTGTGGTGCTGGACGTTTTAAATCCCGGCACCAGGCAGAGACAGGAGGATCAGGAGTTCAAAGCCAGAGCTACTCAGACCTTGTCTCAAATATTAACTTTTCTTCCCCCCCACTAGTTTTGCAAATTTTAATGCTTTTCTCTGTCTGGCTTTTCATTCGTTTCCAAACCTAGAGGCTAGCGAGGCTAGCCCCAGAATCAAATCTTCAAGTGCTCCTCCCGTCCCTTCAAAGCGCCACTCGAGAACGCCTAACAGTAAATGCAAGTAGGAGCCGCGCTATGCACGGACGGACCCGCAGGCCCCTTCCGCGGGACTCGCGACCGCAGGGCCCTGCGGAGGCGAAGCGCGCGTGCGCACAGCGGCGCGCAGGCGCAGGCCTGGCCGCTGCGCCGAGCCAATTTCTGGGGAAGCAGATGCGGTCGCCGGCAGCCCCCGCGCGGGCAGCGAGCGGCAGGACCTAGAGCGCGGCCGGCTCTCTCCCGCCGCCGACTGACGTACCTGCGTCCGCCTCAAGCTTGGAGCCGGCGGACCCGGGGGAACGGCGGCTCCGCCGCAAACACGCCTCGGGTCTCCATTCGGGGGATGTTTACCCGCAAGTCTCGCGAGACCACGCCGCTAAGGGGAACGGGAGCGACGACCAGGCGTGCGGAGCACGCCCGCGACCAGCGTGCGCGCTCCTGACGGCCCGGCACCGAGGCGAGAGGTTGTGCAGTGATCTCGCGACTTTCTGCGGCCTTGGGGCGGGGCCAGGAGGGGGCGAGGTCCGGGGGGGCGGAGCCAGATCGCGTTCTCTAGGTATATATGTTGGGAAGACGTGCTTCTTGAGTTTCTTCCGGCTTTCTGGCCTGGAAAGGGACTGCGCACTTTTGCACGAACGAAGTGGGCCGGCTCCTATCCAATCTATATATTCTCAACTACTCCCATGGCCCCAGCTGCTGAGAGGGCCTCTGATGGCCCAGTTGATTCCTGCTGCCAGGTGGGGGCATCTACATCTTGAGAAACAGGAAGGGCATTTGTAACACCAAACAGTTATCATTTGGAACAAACGGGATCAATGTGAAATTCGTCCGATAAAACGCACTTGAGCGATTTAGACACCAGTAGGATGGCCCATTCTCAGCCTCAGTACTGAGCTGGATCTCACCTGGCCCTGGCAAAACCTGAGTGTGGGCGGCAAGCAGCTTGGGGAGTGTGACTGAACCAAACAGGATGGAGGAGACAAACTTCTCAGAGTCCCAGGCTCACAAGCTCGCGAGATGGGCCTTGGCTACCAAGCCTGGTATAGAAACCGGGTCTTTCACTAGGACCTCCAGCTGAGCAAACTCAAGGGGATCTGGCTCCGGGATTTGGCTCAGGGTATAGAGGAGACCTTGTGCAGAACTCTTGTTGCCTTTTTCCTCAGGTGTTCAGTCAGAAAAGGCAGATGGATGCTAGAAAGATGATTCGCCTAGAAGAGTGCATGTAAGAGGGGACACTACTCTTGTCTAGGAGCCAAGTTTAGATCCCAGAATGCATCATGGACAGCTCACTGTAACTTCCGCTCCAGAGGGATCTGCTGTTTTAGGCCTCTGTGGGCCCCTGTACTCCTATGCATAAGCCTACACAGACATACAAGGTTTTAAAAGGGCAGTTTTGAGACAGATGTATGGTATGTGGATGTAGCCCCACACATTGAAAAGGACATACCGCATTTGTTCCCAGGTTCCAGAGCCCTATGGGTGACCCATCCTTTGGGAGACCTATGTGGTGGCCCCCCTGCCTCCCTACTCTGTGCCCCGGGACTTCTTCAATCTTGCTCTTGGCCTGAGTCTCCCTGCTAATTCACCACACTCTCCCAAGGTCTTCTGTCCTTCAGCTGCCTGGAGCCCAGTAATTAGAAGCCTCTTGCTGGCTCTGGAGAAACTGGGAACAATAAGTTGATGTCATAAAGGCCCCATTAAGCCTGCTTAAGAAATACTAAGTTGCATACAATAGACTTTAGCTGAGGGAGTGCTCAAGGCTGAAGTGTACTAGCCAGACTGTATAAAAAGACAACTGCACCTTGAACATAAAGTTTTGGTTTTCTGAGTGTTTCTGTTAAGATCTGTTCATTAAGATCGCCACCTATTAGGAACATAACAAAAAGGAGACACCCCTGGCTCGCAGCTGGCCATCGGACCGTCCCCTATCAAAGACCACGCCTCGGTTAGAAACTCCAAAGGCACTGGGTCACAACCCCACTGAATCCTGGTCCTCATTAAGTCCAGGTTCCCTTATCAGCAAGAACAATAGTCTTCCAAGCAGACATGCTGACCCTGGTAACAGCTACTTGGAATAAGTACCAGCTACCCTGGCAACAGCTGTCTTGGAATAAGTAGAGCAATTACTTTATGTTTTTAAATTCCCCACTTGTTCAAACAACCAAACTTTGGAATTTCTGTGTCTGTGACGCAAATTTAACTGCTCAAAGTGTAACGATGGGGCCTGAAACTCCTTAAACCGATGGGGATTTCTCTTCAGGATTGGTTCCCTTTTGCGTAGTAGCTAGAACCAATCCCATGCTACCATTAAAGAGTATCCCTTATTAATCTCTAAGTGCCAGAGTGACTTCTCACTGGGAGGTATTGTGTCTACAATCTCACTGTGGTTATACGGCGATGTGCTATAGAGAGAACCTCCGTGTACAGAGGACCCGCGCAGTCACATACAAACGTGATTTTGTTTGATCCAGGGAACTTAAACATCTGCAGGACTGCTCCCCTCAAACTCCAAGGGATAACTGCATAGTAACCACATGACCACGGGACTGCCAGAGGGAGGCTTGCTGTCACTGTCCACAAACACATCACAACTCAAAGCACATAGGAGGCATGGTCAGTCCTGAGTCAGGGACTGTACCAAGCTCACTGTGGACAGAGAAGAGCAGAGATGGAGGAAAGACATCATCAAGACTGAGGAAACACCACCAATCCTCTGGTCCCCAAACAGGGAGAGATCTTATATCACTGAAGTAAGCAAAACAAAAATGGCCGATCAGGGGGCTAAGAGATAGTTCAGTGGTTAAGGGGACTTACTGCTCTTCCAGAAGACCTAAGTTCAGTTCCCAGCACCCACATCAGGTAGCTCACAAGCACCTGTAACTCCGGGGATATCTGACTCTCTTCTCTTGTGGGGAGCCGACAGAAGGCGGCTATCATCCTTGCAGCCATCTTGAGCCATATACCCTGACAAGAGACTTGTTTACAACAGCCTACAACAGCTGAGCACACTCTGATAACATCTTGTTTTATATACCCAGGATTTTCCCTTGGGTGTGTGTGACTTAAAGGTGTGTCTTAGAGACTTAAAGGCGTGACTTAAGAAGTGAGACTTATAAAAGGCAAGAGGCAGACAGAAGAGGGGACTTGAAACTTGGAGGCACTAGGAACTAGGGACTAGGAACTAGAAACTTGGGACTTGGACTAGGAACAAGGGACTTGGAAAGAGAGAAGAAGAGAGATTTGAGAATAAACAGGACTGAATCACACTCTGTCTGGTCTCCATTCTTCGCGTCCGCCCTCACTCTCTCTCTTGCTGAACCCTGACCCGTGGATCAGAGCAGCAGCTTGAGGCGGGACATTCTCTGGCCTCTGTGCCCCCCTGCACACATGGCATAGACTCACATAGATGCATAAATACAACAAAATATAAATCAATAAAAAGGGGGTCTGGAGAGATGACTCAGTGGTTAAGAGCACAGGTTACTCTTAAGGGGGACCCAGATTTGATCTCTCTACTGCCCATATGGTAGCTCATAACCATCTGTAACTCTAGTCCCAGGAAATCTAATGCCCTCCAACGGCACCTGCATGTATGTGGTGCATACAAGTTCACACAGCCAAACATATACATACATACATACATACATACATACAATTAACCTAAGAAACACAGAAGGAAAAGACCCATTAAGAACTCTGTTCTCTCCCACCTCTCTTTCCAATCTCTAAAACCTACCTCAATTGGCCTTTGCACCTACCATACAACTGAAACGGTTCGTGTTGAGCCACCTCACCATCTCCACAACACCAAGTGCAGAGCCCACCCTCAGTTACTCAGCCAGAGCATGAGAACAGGTCCCTCTGGTGCCCAGTGGGCAGTAGGCACAATGATGTGTGCCCTGTTGTTTAACCAATGACAACCACCGGTGTTGACAAGTCAACCTCTGCTCATGTCTGTAAGGGAAAAAAAAAAAGAAGCTCTCCTGCCAGTGACACCTAAAGGAGACAGTGATGCTTTTATTGTTACATTCCAATTCACAGGATGAGTTACAAAGGTTCAGAGTTCCTCCTTCCTTGGTAAGAACCATGTCCATTGTGGGTCACTGTACTCTGAGTCTGTGCACGATCGGGTTCTAGCTGAGTCCCGCCGAGGGAACATCACTGACAGCGCTGACCCCTCCTCATCTTAACTGCCGAGTCATCTCTCAAGGCCCTTTTTTATTTATCACTCTGCACTTGACCGACAAGTCTGAATACCGGACCACAGGACCTTACCCAGAACAGACAGTGTGTCTCTGCTATTGTTTCTGTTTCCTGAACCAGAGTTTCACTATTCAGCCCATGCTGGCCTTGAACCCGAGTCTCCTGCCTTCCTCCCCACCACTGGGACCATGCGTGATCATGCTTCATATGGAGGTGCTGCTGCCTAGCACATATCTGCCCGGGTTCTCGGCAGTAAGACAGATGTCTCCACTGATGCTCCGTCTCCACCGACGCTCCTCCTCCACTGTCTCCAAGCATGGTGTTCTGCACATGTTTTGAAGACATAACTGAGGACATGAAGACACTGATCTTCTAGATCCGAGTCACACTGAAAATGCCACATCTGATGTCCTGGGCCCATAGGTAATGGGATATCACTAAAGCAACTCCACACAGTCCCAGCCTGCCACCCATTTTCACTTCCTAGGCACAGTAGCAGCACAGAAGCAGCACCGCAAGGGTAAGTGCCACATCCTCCACTCTGCACAAGCTGCCATAACTTCCAGGTTCCGAGTGCCAGGAGTGAGACCCTTCCAAGAGGTTGGCTTTATAAGACCCAATTAAAGACACTAAGTTTCAGTGTGCACTCATATTGTAGGACTTACGTAAAGGATCTTCACGCTAATAAAAGCATTGCCTATAATGTACACATTCATTACACAGGCTAAAAATGAGTTTCTAACATCACTTCAACAACTACCTTGTACCACACACAAATGTTGCCCATATCTTAACCACTATTCCACAAACACTTGATGATTTTATCGACAGTGCTCCTGGGGTGAAAGTGGATTACATAGAAAAGTGTAAGAAAGCCAGCTCTAACAAGACCTGAAGGGGGTCAGTTAGAACATGGACATACGGAGGAGTCACCACGTAGCCACAACAATTACCTCCGACATCAAAAGACAACCTGTTATGTGTCCCGGTCTAGGAACAAAACCCACCTACACAGAGTTGGAAAGACAAAAACCACTGAGAGAAAGCAGCGTTGGACACGGCAAGTGCACGCGGTAGAGCCGGAGAGGCTTCAGACATTTACTATGGGAAGGTTCCCCATTGCCTTGTCTTGACAAAGTCTCTAGCAAAGATTCATCAATAGCTTTGCTCCAACACACGGCACACACTTGGTTCTACGGGGACCTTAGCAAAAGGCAGTGTGTACACACAGACACCCCTCACGGAGCTATGTGGTGTGACACACGGCTACTGTTAACACCACCTGCACTCACAGTTCACAGTGTGAAAATAACACTTTTCCGTTGTCTTCCTGATGAATGTTATTATTTTTTTTTTAAAGGTAGGTTTCACTACATATCCCTGGCAGTCCTGGAACTATGAAGCCCAGGCGACTCATAGAGATCCATCTGTCTCAACCTCCCAAGTGCTGGAATTAAAGGCATGAGCCACCACACCCAGCACGATGAACATTTTGATAGCCAATACTATAATCAATCACCTATAAAAGGAAAACAGGTGGCTTCTCAAAAAAAGAAAAAATAAGACCAACACAAGGCGTTCCAGGAGCGAGCCAGTCACGCTCTAAGTGTTGGGGAAGCATCCCTTTCTGCTCTCAGGCTTCGTGGCCATGTGCCCTGGGCCACCCCTGTGGTCCCTGAGGTTGTCTCACAGACTCATGAAGGATGGCAATGCACTAGGTACTCGGTACGAGACGATACACAGGTGAAGCGGTGTGCTCTTCCAAATGCCAGAATACCGTGGATGACTGTGGCTTGGCCAGGCGTCTCCGAGCTTCCCGGTTCAGGCTTGGCAGGATAAGGCCTCTTTCCGTAGGGAGCGGTTGAGGAGGTTTGCACCCCACACCCAGAGCCACTCAGGCATATACTGTGCGAAGAGGAACTACAAATGAGAGAGGAAGGAGATGTGGTCAGAGTCCCAAGCCATGAGAGCTGAAGAAACAAGGGTGTAGATCAGTGTGGGAGCCAAACCAGCGGCAGCTACTGACACACTAAATGACAAGGAAGACGCCGGAGCCCCTTTCATAGGAGACCTGCTCTGCACAGGGCACTCAGTACATTCACTCGAGATGGGGCAAGGACATGATGACCATCAGGATGCCCGCCACCAGCGCCCACTCCCACATGCCCCTGGGAACATGTCCTTAGTAAAACATTCTAAACCCAAGGAGAAGCTACGCTGTACCACCCCGAGCAGATCTCCTCAAAATCCGAGGAGATGAAAAGAGTCTTGCAGGGGTCCCCAGGGAGGACCTGGGAGTGGGTCATACAAAACCATGAGCACTTGAGACGGGGCAACCCCGGGAGCCCCTTGGGTGACACTCTCTATGCGTGTTCCCGTATTTGCTTAGTGGGAAGGGACAACTAGAGAACACTTAGACATTTGGCAGCTCTACGGGAGCTAAGGGAAGATGACTGATGAAGTCTGTCCTCGGGATGCAGCCATGAGGCACTGGGGTGTCAAAGGCACACTCCTGGGTCAGGACACCTTCCTTCAGTTTTAGCCGCAGTTCCTGGGAAAAGCTGAGCATGCCCAGAGCATCCATGTGCATCACCTTACCCTTGCTAACAGTAAAGTGAGCACACTCAGGAATGGACCTACCCTATGAGGGTATGTACAGACTTCCTGAACGAACCCCTACACCCTCTTAAGGGAGGCCCTGCTTTGGAGACGATGCCTCCACTCTTGTGGAGCTCTGCAGGGCTGTCTTCTTCCACTGCTGCAGCTGGGCTGTGGTACTGTGGGCTCTGCAGTCACCTAGCTAGGAACTCACTGCACCATTCTGGGCTGGGGAGGGAAGAGTCCACAGCTAAGTCGAGAGGGGGAAAGGAGGCAGGCAGGAAAGGGGTTCAGCTCTCTAAGCAAACTCTTGAGAGCTTGAGCTGCGCTGTGGATGGTGACCCTTCCAAGTTTCAGAAAGCAGTGCTCCTAGGGTGGCAAAAACATCAGTGGCAGCCCTCAGATCGCTGCCGTTCAAGGAGACATCGGAAGGCACTGAGAGCGACCGAGTGCACTCTGGTGCTGGCATGTCACCTCAGCAGTGAACTCGGGTATCCCTCCTTCCCAGGCTGGGCCAGGCAGGTGGAAGACGGACGGATGGATTTGCAGGGAAGTAGGGCCACAGAAGTGTGCTCAGGTCAGCCGTTCTGCCCTCAGACTGAGGTCCTCTCAGGCAGAACTGAGCTGCTGAGAGCTGGGTGCACTGGCACCAACCCATCCCAGCTGGAGTGGACCAGCTGAGGAAGGATCGCCCCTTGTCAGTATCCACCTGGCTTCCCTCACCCCATCCCCATCTTGGCTAGACCTCCTTCCTCCATTCTGCCCTGGGGTATTGAGACTCTCACCTAGTTCTCCTTCGGTGCTCTCTCTGTGGTGTGAATGCTGCAGACGAACCCTACGAACCTGTCACCTGAATGCCAGCCTGTGCCGCTGCCACCTCAGCTTCTCTGCAGAAGTCCCCGAGAGCCCTGCACCGAGCTTTTACCACACCTGATTACCACGCAGGTGGCCCCCATCTGAACCAGTGTAGCACCGATTCTTCTGCCCTTCCTGTCCTATCCATTATGTGTTACCAGTCTCCGGCAAGGAGGTGCCTCCACCACTGTTCACTGCAGGAGCGGACTCCCCAGTGCACACACACTATCAACTTCCTCCTCCAGCAATGAACAGACGCAGAATCCTGCTCTCAGTAATCTCACAGCACATGCGTTGCCCACAATGGTACTGGGGCTAGACTACAAGGCCCTGGGCCTGGTAAGAAAGCACATAAGCACTGCGCTGCGTCCCTGTTTGTTCTCGTTCTCTCTGTCTCTCGTTCTTTCACACTTTTTCCATGTTGAGACAATTTCTTAATAAGTTGCCCAGGCTAGCCTTGAGCGCACTTAGAGCTCAGGCAGGCTCCGGAATCCTTCTGTTGCTGTCTCCACAGTAGCGGAGCTTACAAGCCTGCACCCCAGGGCCTAGGTGAAAAACCACAGTCTGGTGAGCTCACTGATGCAGATTCTGTGCCGTGGCTAAGACGCTGCTTTGGTGGACACAGTGAAGTGTCTCCCCACCCATCGCAGCTACATCCCTAAGAGGACGGCGGCAACGCCCTGGAGCTGCTTCTCTGCTCTGTTGTTGAGAAAGAAAAGGTCTCACTCCATAGTCTAGGCTGGTCCTACATAGAGGTCCTCCCACCTCAGCCTCCTGACCACTGAAGAGATGGCAGGCTACCAAATCCAGCCCAAGCCTCTCTGTTCACTGCTCTGCTTATTATGGACTTGGAAACAGCTTCTTAGGCAAGCTGCAGCTCTGAGCCACAGACAGCGTGAGAAGTCACCGCGGACTGAGTCACACGTTCATCTTGTGCTGGTAAACTGAACTATCTTCATGCACAACAGCCCCAAAGCATTCATCTGGTAATCAGAAATTGCCCAGTAAAATTCTCAATTTGGGCACATCTATTTCTATTTCAGATAATAAGAAACAAACTACTATAAATCATTTAGTTACTGACCTACTGATCAAAATCACAATTTAAAATATTTCATAAATATCAAATCTTTTTCAGATGTGTGTGCACAGTGGGGGAGAGCATCGCTGCCAGAGTGTGTGTAGAGTTCTCTCCTGCCATGTTGGGCTGGGAGAGCACTTAGGTCATTAGGTCTGGTGGCAAGCACCTTTACCTGCTGAGCCATCCTGCTGGCCCTCAAGTACTCTTAAAATCTTTGTTCTGTCTGAACAACAGTAACATCAACAAAAATCTTAGGTTCAGTTCTAGGTCTCCTGAGGAACTGGGTCTGAGAATAAGATGTGTGGAGACCGATTAGGCACCATGGCTAAGAGCCTGATGGCTTTCTGGACAGGGAGGTGCATGGCATGGAGCCCTTCTCTTCAGGACTCAGCAGGACCTCTGCCCTGAAATCCCTACAGAGCACCCAGTATCCTTACACCCCCACACTCCAAAGCAGCCTGTTTCTGTTTTAAGGGTGACAAAGGAAATTTGAGACCTTCTGGTTTAATCACCCCCCATGAGCACCTCGCACTGTAACCAAGATCACTGTGAACGTGGGACGTAGGAATAAGGATTCCCGCCCTGGCGCAGCTCAGAGCTTTGACTGACGCAAGGTGCTACCTGAATAGAATGGGACCAGTAGCCCGTGGTCCTTTTTGAAATGCCCAGGGTCGACACGGCATGCTGTGCATACACTCTCGGCGACGGCGCCAGCCATGGGCATCTGTGCAGGAAGCTGCCAGGAGACGTCACACTGCTGGTCACGTAGAAGGGGATGAGACTCTGCACGAAGATCCCTTTAGAGGAGTACTCATACTGCAAGGCTCGGCTGAAGTGGTCCAGATATGCCTGGGGGGGGGGGGGGTGAGAAGAGGAGGATTTATAACTTGGAAGGAACTTGCAAGAAACCCCATGAGCAGAGAGACTTGCTGTTCCCACCTGGGGGACTGACTACTCCCCGACTGGCCCATGGGGACATGAGCCTTACCTTGGACGCAGAAAAGGCAGCCAGCTGTGGGGTGGGCTTGCAGCAGGAGCCAGAAGACACAGTGACAATGGCGCCCTTCTTTCTCTCCACCATCCCCGGAAGCACTATGTGCACCATCACGCTCGCAGCTGCAATGTTCACATTCACAATGTCCCAGAGCGTGTCCTCGGGAACCTGGCCGAAATACTGAGGATAGGGGTAGAATGCACCCACGTCATTCACCAGGATGCCAATGTCTCTGTCTCTCAGGGCTTCTCGGATTGGAGCATAAATCTCCCGGCCTCTGCTAAAGTCCGCCACCAGGATAAGTGTCTCCACCCTGTAGGTGTCAGTGATGTGCTTGGCCTCGGCCTGCAGCTTCTCCTCTTCCTGGCTGATCAGGACGATGTTGAGTCCATGGCTCGCTAACTCCTCAGCATAGGCCTTCCCGATGCCATCTGTGGCCCCTGCAAGGCAAGCCAGGAGCCATGAGCATGTTGAAACATCCTTACAAACCTTAAAGAGATCTAAACCACTCACTGTTGATTTCCTCAGAGGAGAATGCACAGGTGATAAAGGCAGAACCTCTGTCAGTTAAGGAATGGGGAATGCTAACACTGTAGACCCTAGGCAGGGACTAGCAAGATGGCTCTGCCAGTACAGGTGCTTACTGCTGGACAACCTGAGTTCAAACCCTAGGACCCACATGGAGGATGGGAGGACTCCCGAAAGCTGTTCCCAAACTGTTACACGTGCACGGTGGCACACACAGAGACCTGTATGTGTGTGAATGCTCACACTCGGAGCCCTGGTGTAAGTTGCTATAGGAATCTGTTTCCAAACTTGCACCTGGCTTGCTCAAGTGTTAGACTGGGCTTTCTGGGACACAGATAAATTACAATGCAATTCAAAAAGGTGAAGCATCTCTGAGAACACTGACAGCCTCAGAGGATGATTTCAAAACAGAGAGCAGGAAAGACATGTGGGGGGCGGGAAGGAGGGGCTGGGAATGAGGATGCCAATCTGAGGGATGCCAATCTGAGGGCAGGGCTCCCTGAAGTGAGGTGAGAGAGCACAGAATGAGGTCTCAGCAGGAGGCAGAAGGCTCCAGTTAAGTTCTGTAGCTCCCTATTGGAAGCACCGACTTAAAACTTGAGCCAAACAGAAAGGCCACCGGAGCTGAAGTTACCACTGATGACCGCCCATCTTCCATACTGCTTGATCAGGTCGGGCCTGCTCCCCAGGCGAGGGATGAAGTGCAGCCTGACCAGGCTGTAGAAGTCACAGATGACTGTGATGCTCTTCCGAGCTGTGTACCAGGCCCCCACCAAGGCCAGTGCCTCCATGTAGCAACTGCAAGACCTGGCGATTTCCCTGTACAAGAGGTAGAAGCTGTCGACAGCAGCCATGGTGACCTGCAGGGACAGGAAGAGAGAGAGAGCGAGCTACTCTCTGTGGCTGGAACAAAACCAGAAGGAGCAGACATCCGCAGCAGAATGGAGAACCCTGGCCTTCACAGCTCTGCATTCAAATAACATTAATTCCTGAGAGAGGCAGCCTGAGACCGTGGAGGCATGACCCCACTGTTTAACACCTGCTCTTGCCTTCCAAGGAGATTATGCAATAGAACTACTGAGCAACCGAATTCCTCTAAGGACTCCTGATTCTGTGCTACCAGCAGCCTAAACAAAGATAAACTCGGGTGCCCTACTTCAGAGCTGTAGGAGGCGCAATTATCACTGGGTAGCAGCCTGGGACGTGTTCAGCTCCTGGCATTATTCAGTCAGCAAGTACAGAGGGTCTCCTACCTCACCGCTGACTAACAGAATAGACACAGAGAGTGACAGCACATGGCCTTGGCCCCAAGAATGCGTATTAAATAAAAGAGGCACCACCCCAGCCCCCACCAACGAGGAGACAGTGCTCTCCCAGAACAGCACAGCAAGCACCCTCCCTTACTAATTTGGTTTGTTTGGTATTTTCCATCCTGGCCTCTAGATTTGAGAAAGTCCCACACATGTCTTTGAAGTATGTACACAGCAAACAGTTACTAAAGGGCACTCATGTCCCAGGTATGGTGACAAATATTACGCATCCAAGACACAGGCAGGCATTTAACAATTAAAAAGCAACCCTGCCTGGGTACCTTAACCTATGAGCAGAGGTGACTCTGAAGAGATGGACAGAGGTCAGGCATGGTCCTGATGGTATCACCAAGGGCTATGCTCCATCCGGGACCAAAGCAGAAGAGCCGCTGCAGTCAGATACAGGGAACACTAAATGGCCCGGTGAGCCTGAAGGCTTGCACACACATAGTAAGACAGGTGAGGTGACACACGGGAAACTGGATTTCAAGTACTACCCCAACTCCCCCAAAAAAGAAACTATAAATATTGTGGGATGACTTATGGAAGGAAATTCCACTAAAGTGAGAGAAGGGGAGCCCTGAAAATAACAGAGAGGAGGCAAAATGGCAGGAACTCTGGGGAGGAGCCGACACCCTCTTGTGTCTAGTATGAGATAACTCAAGCTCTGTCAAGTTTCCCAGAAGGAAAAATGAAACAAACTAACCACAAAGTATGAACCTGTGAGCACACCCGCCTTGCCAATAAGAGGCACAGGGAAGCGGGAGAACTGACTGGGGGGGTGCGGGGGGGAGGGGGGAGATGGGTCGGAACTGGGATTATACAGCCAGTCAGCCGCAGACAGCAGAGATGGGAAAGAGAGACAACAGCAAGCTGTGAGGCCGCCCGGCCTTCTCTCCAGTAAGCTCCAGATTCCTACAGTGTTCATAATCAAGCTGACGTGGTAAGCTGTGAAAGGTCTTCTCAACCTAGAGTAGTGATGTGAACACATAGTCTCAGAATCTGGGAGGCTGAGGAAGGAGGATGCCAAGTCTGAGGCCAAAGGCTGGGCTGTACACACAGTAATACCTTGTCTTCAGAAAATAAATATATAAATTAAAAAAAAAAATCAGGCCCCAGCTGAACTTGGTGATACGCGCCTTTAATCCCAGCACTGGGAGGCAGAGGCAGGTGGATCTCTTCAAGGTCAATGATTAGCCTGGCCTACAGAGCAAGTTCCAGAGCAGCCAGGGCTGCATAATGAGAACAAACAAACAAACAAACCCACAAAACAAATCAGGCCCCATGGCACAGGTCTGTCATCCCAGCCACTGGAAGCGGGAAGATGGAGGTTTAAAGACAGCCTGGAACTTAATGAAAAACATCTAAGGGGGCTGAAGGTGGAGGTGTGGTTCAGTGGTTTGTCCAACATGAGGTCCTGGCTACAAGTACTGGCAGAGGAAGAAAAGAGAGAAGGAAGGGAGGGAGAGGAGGAGAAGAGGAGGGTGAAGAGAGTGAAGGCTACTGTAGGTGCCAGACCTCAGGGGGTTCTGCTCTAGTCCTTGTCTACCCCAGTCTCCTCCTACCTTCCTGCTGCCAGCCTGGGCCTGGTGTTACAGAGCTCAGCCCTCCTCAAAGCTGAGCTGTGAAGGAAAGCCCACAACAAACAAACCCTAGCTCAGCTGGAAAGACTTTGATACAAAACTAAGAGCAAGGCTTTCAAAACAAAGCAAACCCTTCACACCTTGGCAACAAAGTAAAGAGCACGTGCCTGGGGACAGTCCCCTGGCTTGGAGGCACAGTGGCAAGGGCATGCCTTCCTTGTCCTGATTCTTTCCTTCCTAGGCAAATCAAATCACAAATGGGATCACACATCATCAAATAGGATGAAAATTTATCCAGGAGACTGTAGGATCGATGGCAATCTATACTGACCCAACTGTGCCAGCACTGGCCACCCACATCAACTCTCTCTGTTTGTGGAAGGGCCACCCTCTCTCTGTATACTGCCTTCCTCGGGTCCCCTGCAGTACCCAATTTCCACACCACATTGGCCAGCCTGTGTACTCCATGCCCCGTGCCTGATCGAGTCTGGCTGGCCTGCCTGAACCCATTGACAGTTTCTCCTGACCGGCCAGGAAAGGCAGGAAGGAGAGGGACTTAAGGAGATGGGAGGTTGGGGGGCTTGGTGGGATCGCTTGGAGCCCCTTTCCCCGCTCTCCTCTCATGAGCTGTTCAGACCAAGGTCCCCCTACCTAGGATTTGTTCACTTAGACAGAGGCACTGGCAGCCCTGAGGTTCTGGAGCCTTGACATGAAGAAAGGCCACTCAGCCATTTCTCTCAGCCAGGTCAAAGCAAGACCTGACTCACACCTTCCAAACTCACAGAAGCCTAATGGAGCTGAACACCAGATTGTTTAGTAACAAAGCACAAAGCCATTGAAAGACCTAAACTGATGGTCATTGGCCTCGCATAGCAAAGTGTGTGCAAAACCAAACCACTCAAACAGCACAACTCAGGGTCTCCAACCAAAGGAAACTTGAGAAATAAATCAGGAGTACCATGGCCCATATGCCTGGGGACCCACAGAAAGATAAGTAGCCATCTGTGAGGTAGGGCATTTGCAGGGCTGTTGAGGGAGGTGGCAAAACCAGGACCTGGAAGGGGCACATCTAAGAGAACAGTGAGAACCCTAGGACAAAGAGGGATGCCAGCCAGCCAGCCCCCATCCCACAAACAGTCTTGAGGCATGACTGGACATTACCATGTGGCCTTCGATGGGGACAGAAAGGTCAGAGGCAGAGTGAGTGACATCACCACAGTCTCCACAGTGTCACAGTCAAGGGCTGTGAATGACTCTGGGAGCCAGCAAAGGTGAGAACAACCTTCACTGGGGTCTCCAGTAGGACCCTGCTGTGACTTCGATGTGGTGAGGTGGACTTTGACCTCTAAACTGCTGAACTATGAAGTAATGATCACTTGTTAAGTCACTTCTGTCACTTGTTACAGAAAGAAGTATGGTAGACACAAGGGCAGATAGATGGCAGGAGGAAGGGATGGACAGACAGACAGATAATGCACTGCCAGCCTGGAAGGCATTGTATCAGGCCCTCAGCCACAACCATAGAGTTTATGGGGAAGCAAGCCTATGCTCTTTGACTGAAGGGTGAGCCTAAGGCTGGGAAGGGCTAAGTCTTCCTTGCTCTCTGCACCACAGGGCGAGCAGGCATGGTACTTGTCTTCTGGTTCGGCTGTTCCAATGAGTCCATGTTGAACAAAGAACTCCAAGTCCTGTTTAGCCTTCTAAGCCAGCTCCTTCTTGGAGCCTTGAGGACCAACCTCCCCTAACCCTGAGGACCCTTCACCTCTATCAGCCAAGCCCTACCCTCATCTGTTCTAACACGACATTTCATTCCTGACTCTGCCACTGGAGCTTAGGGTTCCGGAGGTCAGGAGCTGTGTCCAAAACTAATTTCTCCATAATTAAAAGGGGGAGGGGGGGCTGGACGTGGTAGCACACATTTAACCTCAGGACTCTGCAAGCAGAAGCAAGCAGGTCTCTGTGAACTCAAGAACAGCTTGTCTACAAGTAAGACCCTGTCTCAAAAAAAAAAAAAAATTAAGAAGAAACTAGGTAATACATTCAAAACATATAAAACCTACTATGCATAGTTCAAAGGAAAACAAAGCACCTACTCAGTGTCCAGTCCAACAAAAGCAGCATTCAGTAAACTCCAGGACCCCCAGGCTTCATCATCATCTCCTCTTTTACAAAGAAGGCCACCCCATCCCAAAAGCTGAGTTTATTTTGGGTTTTTTTTTTTTGTTGTTGTTGTTGTTGATTTTTTTAGACAAAGGCTGGCCTTGAACTCATGATCTTACTTCAGCGTCCTAAATGCTGGCATCACAGCCTGTACCCCCAGCCCGCTCCTTTCTGGCTCTCTTTCTGTTCTGCGACACTTCACAATACTGCTGAGGACTGCCTGTTTGAATGGCTCATGAGGAATCCCCAGTATCCTGAGCTGACCTGCATCCTCCTTTCTGGAGACTTCTCTACCAGCTGAGGTCTGAGCGTCAATGTATGATGTAACATTCCCACATGTAATTCCTGTCCACGCTACCTGCAGCCCAGGGTGGTTCCATGCCCTCCAGTGCAGGGCCACCATCAAGTCCTTAATCATGCCTCTTGGGGACTGGTGCAGGCATTCATGATCAGATGTGCTGGGCCATGAGGCACTCAGGGTTCCCACTCTCCCTTGCCAATCCCTTACAGTGACAGGCCTGCTTCAGATGCCTCACAGGTAGGTGTGCACACTGCCTCCTGTGCCACCTGCAGGAACACCCAAAAGTTCACCCTCGAACACCAGAGTGTAGGAGTGGTTAGTAATGGGGCCAAGGTTCTTTTGAACCACAAGTGCTGCTGTTTCTGGATCTCTGAAACGCCTCTTTCCATGTTCACTCCTCCTCCTATCATTCTCTTCCTTTCAGAATGACAAGACTCCTGGACACACACTCTCTTTACTATTTCTCGCTAACACTGTTGGAGCTGGATGCCTTTGTTTCCAAATCCCTTCCTGTGTGAGCGGTGCTCATCACATTTTACTTCACATTGCAACCCCTGGCAGGGAATCTCCTCACAGTATCTTCTAGAAGTTCTTCTGATAGAAGTCTGTGAAACCTGCATCTTGTAATGATGGAGACTGGTTTTCATTTGTGGCACTACAGCACCAAAATGCTGTGTATACAATATTGCCTTAGTAAATACAATATTGCCTTAGAAAATCCCATTAGATACTGTTTGTGCCAGAGCTCAAGTTTCACTCTTGAAGGGGAAAAAAAAACCAAAAAACAAAAAACTTTGTATCAGCTTCTGGCAAGCCTTGCCCTTTCAAACCCTGACATTCCATGGGTTCCTTCCCCTCTTCTATTTTTAAACACTGATTGACCCAACAATGGGTTCAGAAAAAAGAACAGCAGCATAGGAACTGGAACCCAAGATCCAACCTCCCTGAGATCCAGGTCTCCACTTAGGCACCAGGAATTAAGGCTACTCCTAGGCTCTCAGCCAAAATAACTGAAAATTTTTGCTTGTTAAAATTTTACCAAATGGGCTCCTATCAGCCTCATTCACACTAGCGGAAAGATGAAATTGCCCAGATGTCCCTCAAGCAAAGAACAAAATGTGGCCCCTGCACAAACAACACAGTGGAATATTACCGAGCTCTGAAAAGTAATGGGGCATGAGTACATACTACAGCACGAAAACATGAGGCTGGGGGACACAAAAGACCATTCAGCATAGGGTCACATGTATAAGGCATGGTTGCAACCGGGAAATCCAGAGACACAGAAAACACAGTGGTGCAAGATGGGCCCAAACTGCAGGCCCTGTGGTGAAAATTATCTGGAACCAGGGGCAGTGACACCTGCCTAACTGTGAATATCCTAAAAAGTTCTGAATTGTACATTTCAAAATGGCTAAGACGATGGATTTTCGTTATGTGAGTTTTGCCTCAATTAAAAACTATGCACTGAGGACTGGGAAGATGGCTCAGCAAATTATTTCCTGTGCAAGCTTAAGGCCCTGAGCTGAGATCCCCTGCAGTATAGAAGAGTGGGTAACTGCAGAACAAATTTGTAATTTCAGTATTGGGAAGAAAGGAGCAGACAAGAGGAGCATGGGGCCCGGCCAGCCAGTCTAACCTAAAGAAAACTCTAAGTTCAGTGAGTTGCATTTTCTCAAAAAATAAGGTGGCGAGTGACAGACACTGGCCTGTAACCTCCACAACCACACAGAAAAGAGCAACACCCCCTTCCCCCTAACACACACACACCCTCCACTGATAAAGTAACGTTGAACTCTGCGCTTCTGTAAGTTTCCCCAACCACTAGGATCGCCCCGGAAAAAGTCATCCCACCCTTGGGAATGAAGTCACAACACTACCACCTGTAAAAAGCGGCTACCACTTCTCCCCTACAACGAGAATTAGATGAGGTGGTGCATACACACAAAGCACTAGCAACAGCGCCTTCCTGTCACCCCTCAATAAAGCGGAGCCACGAGCCAGGATTATCATCACTCAGGGTTCGACGTTAGCTACCGCTATTTGTACTGACCCGACTTTAAGAAAAGAGCGTTGTCCCTGCGGCTTCACTTTATCCCCTCCCTCAATCTTACGAGGGTGTACTACACAAGAGGAAGGAAACGGACGGATGCAGTGACACCCCAGGATCGCCCAGAGCCCCGGCAAGTGGTCCCCGAGTCTCCCGGTGGGAACCTGTCCCTGCTGCAGTCACCGCCCAGGGGTGCGGCTGAGTCCTGCTGGTGGAACAGGGACTCCCGGTTAATGTCCCATCCTTCCCCAGAGGTGCCGGGCACGGCCCAGCGACTCTGCAGAACCCACCCGGCTCTGCAGAATCTGCGCGCTTTCTTCGGCAGCACAGCCAGTCTGCATCAGTCCTGAGTCTTAGAACCCACTTAGACCTAGCGACAGGGACAGGAGGATAAAGAGGCACCGGAAAAAAGGGCGGTCCCGGGGCGTGTCGCGTGTGCGAGCCGCGGGTCGAGGACCAGGCCCGGGACACCTGCTCAGGCAGCTGAGGGGCCGCCGGGAGCGCGGAACCAAGAGATCCCGGCTACCGGGCGCGGCGGGGGTGGGGGGAGAGCGTTCCCGAGGGTTGGGGTCCTGGGGGCGTGGCCAGGGCCGGAAGCGGGGCGCGAGGGGCGTGAGGGGCTCGGGCGCGATACCTGCAGCGAGAGGCGCGGTGTCCGAAGCCCGTCCCGCCAGCTGCCCGCGCGGCCGCCGCCCCGGACTCCACCGCAGGTCCGCTACCCACGTGATCCGCGCACGCGCCTGGGTGGAGTCCCTCCCTTCCCCGGCTAGGCCCGCCCTCGGCGGCGTAACCGACTGCGCGTGCGCACTGGTTGCCGCGGCGACCGGGGAAGCGTTGGACAGCTAACGACCCGGAGCGTAGTGCTGGAGCTGAGTGGCGGGGCGAGGAGCGAGCATGCACCCCGAGGCCTCAGAGCCGCCGGTGGACAGCGCGGCGGAGCCCAGTCTGGAGGAGTCGGCAGGCGATCACGGCGACGCGGGCCCAGGGGTCCGCAAAGAAGGTGCCATAGCGCCGGGGAGCCAAGGGGGCGAGGGCTCGTGTCCCTCACACATGCCCATTCACTCAGCTGGGAACAACCAGCACCCTTCAGACATACCCATCTATACAACTACAAGAACAGCTAGCCAACCCGCTCAAACATGGCCATCCACACAGTCACAGATCAGCCAGCACTCCACATACATGCCCACCCATTCACTATGCTAGACCTGTATTGATATGATCAATCCAGTATGTATAGAACACCCATTATTTATTCCATGATAACCTAGCAGGTAACTCCTGTGGCTGGGAATTGTTTGCAATGAGTGTAAGACACAGTCCCCAAATAGTGTTGTGTGTCACCCAACAAACCTCTACAAATAAGGAGAGCTCATGAGTTCTTGAAGTTACATTTGTCTGGGGCTTCTAGAGGTGCCTTGCTGGGTAAAAGTGCTTGCAACACGAGGTTTGAATCCCAGAAGTGCATAAATGCAGTGGTTAGGATCTGTACCGCAGCATACATGAGGAGGAATGATGGACAGAATTTCTCAGAAGCTCACAGGTAACGGAAGTCTGCGGTGCAGCAGAGAAATGAGAGATCTTGCCTCAACCAATGGAAGGAGAGCACGAACTGACTCCCACAGTTGTCCCCTGACTTCCACACCCATATGTGCACATACATTCTGGTAGTTTTTAAATTCTGTGCATTTGAATAGACCATTTTTTAATTAACATCTTTAAAGGTGTCTAAAGTGTTTGTTTTCCTTATAACCAAGATATTTCTTTTTGTCAGTTTTTTTTTTCTTTAGGGAGTGGGGGTTTTGTTTTGCTGTTTGAGACATAATTTGGAATTTCCTGTTTAGCCCAGGCTAGCCCTGAACTGGAGGGCCTCCTGCTTCAACTTTCTGAGTACTGTGATCACAGGAATGAGCCACCACACTCCGCTGCTCCTGATGTCCCAGCGACACTTTCACACCCAGCTTTGAGAGAAAAAAAGACCAAAGAACAAGGCAGCATAATGCAAACCAATGACCTGGAAATGATTAGTATTTTATCCTACTTTTAGTTAAGGAGACAAAACATTTTACATAAAGTCTGCTGAAGCATCAGATTAACACTCCACCTTGGCGAGAATTTACTCCTAACACCCATGGAGTAAATAATAAGGAAAACGTCTCTCATATACATATACATATCGCATGTACATAGGGTTCTAACATCCAAGGAGACACCAGCCCAGAACAAAGCTTGCTTCTTTTACAGTCCAAGATCTTGTGTGTGCTTTTATCTGTGAGTTGTTTTTATGTTGCCACTCCTAAGTTACACTTTGAGCAATTAAACACATTTACAGAAGTGGAAACTGTAGGTGCTCCCATCTGGCAAATGGAGGATTTACACAGCAGACTTCATCATGGTTATCTCTAAACCAAAGTATGGAGAAACAGAGGTCCTTTCCTGTCCCAGAGCTGCCCTTCCAGGTGGCTCTCAGTCAAGGCCATTCCCTGTCTAGTGGTTTCATGCTGTCCCTGGTAAGAGAAACGGGCTTGGTGAACTCCTGTTCTGTTGAGCAGATTTTAACAGAAACATCTAAACTAGAATTGTGTTTGAGTACAACTCTACTTACCTTCCTGTTTTCTGAGGGTCTGGTTTCTATGACATGTCGGTGCCCAAGGAGGCCAGAATAGGGCACCAAATAATCTGGAAGTGGAGTTATAGGCAGTTGTGAGCTGCCTTTAGGTGCTGAGAACTAAATTCTCTGGTTCTCTGGAAGAGTGACAAGCACTCTTAATGACTAAGCCATCTCTCCATCACCCTGTATAGCAATTTTACAACGTTCTTAATGACTTTGTCAATATCATCTGTAGGCTGATTCTCTATAAAAAAAAAAACTGCACAGGAGAACATAAAAATGTGGACAGAGATGTTCACTCTGTGTTGTTTGTAACAGCTGGAATCTGTTAGCAATGCTGCTGTCTTTAAGGGATTGCTTGCAGAGCACGAAGAATTCTTCTGCCTTAAAAAATAATTCACTGTCAGCTTCATCCATCAGTCGGGATCATTCTCAGGAACATATGTGGGTACAAAACTAGTTCCACAAAAAGCACAGGTTCCCGTTTGCAAAAATCAAAAACATAGCCCAGGTTTTTTTTTTTTGCTTTGTTTTGGTATCTCACTATGTAGCCCAGGCTAACCTCAAACCCAATACTCGATGGAGAGGAGATTCTCCTTCTTCAACCTCCTGGGTGCTGGGATTACCATACCTATCCTCGAATTTTTTGATCTTTACAAATTGACACATTTTTTTATTTTACAGAAATTAATGAGACCAAGGAAACATGTGTGAGTCCTTGTACAACATCTTGCCCAAGTCAGCAGCAGCCAAGCGGTGACAATGGGTCAGATGGCCTCTACTCCCACTCGAGAGATGACAGAGATGATCGGGGTCCCAGGTATGTGCTGTGCAGAACGTTGAGCAAGCTGCCAAGGAAGGCACACAGTAATAGCTGCTTAGCCCCTTGCACAGACAGCTTCTGAGGAGCCTGCCCACTTACTACCAGAGCAGGAGAGAAACGGCAGTAGCCTTTACGAGTAAGAGAAGGAGGAGGTGGTATTTGCATTTACTTATGTGTGTGCATGTGTGTGCAGGTAGCTATGGAGGCCAAAACAAAGTGCTGGGATCCCTAGAACTAGAATTACAAGTGGCTGTGAGCTGCCTGAAGTGGTCACTGGGAACTTGTCTCATGCCCTCTGTAAGAGCAGCAAATACTCTTAATCACTCAGCCATCTTACCATGTCTCCAGACAGACCCTAGTTCTTTTGGGAGGAAAATGTATTCATCATTAGTGCCAGGGGAGAATATGAAAGCAAATGTGTGTGGACAGGCACCACGGCACACATATGGAGGTCAAGAGACAGTCTGCAGAGTCCGGGGATCAAGGTCAGCTCTTCAGGCTTTGACTTTACCCACTGAGCTATCGTGTCATCTCCCCTGCTCCTGCACTGAGACAGGGTCTCACTCTATAGCCCAGGCTAAACCTCAATCTCATGAACCTCCTGCCTCAGTCTCCTGGGTATTGGCATTACAATTGTGCACTACTGGGGCTGGAGAGATGGCTCAATGATTAAGAGCCCTGGCTGCTCCTCCAGAGGACCCTGGTTCAATTCCCAACTCACAACTGTCTGCATTCTAGTTCTAGGGGATCCAACACCCTCACATAAACGTGCATGCAAGCAAAGCACCAATGCAGATTAAAAACAAACAAATAAGCAAACAAATGACACTGATCAAAGTATTTTTATTAGGCCAGACAGTGCGGGTCTTTTTAAATGCTGAAAGCAACAATATTGAGTAAAGTCCTAAAAGCTATAAAAAAATAAATAACTAAAGGAGGAGACGGTGCTGGGATGGCACGGATGAGAACTTAAATCAGAATCCCCAGTGCCCATGCAAACACCCAAGCACCTCTCTGCATCTGTAATATGAAGACTGGGGAGGCTGCGCCAGGCAGGAGGCCTGGGGCTCACTTGCCTGCCAGTCTACCCAAATCAGTAGTCTCCAGGTTCAATGAGAGAGTGAGTTCATAGTTCAGAGTTGAAAAGCTATGGCAGATATGATAGAGGAAGACTGCAGGTGTTCACCTCTGGCCTCTGTGTGACCTTGCACACAGTCAGACCAAAGGAAAAGGGAGAAGGAGGACCTTATGTGAGGCTTCAGATTGAGAACTTTAGATAGAATGGGCGTAGGAAAGAACCTGAGCGGGTGCCATGGCTCACAGCAGCAATGTCACTGGTGGCAGAGGCAGGAGAGCCACAAGCTTGAGACCAGCCTAGTTCTCCAAACCAAACCGAGCCAAATACAAACCCTTAGCTGTTTTTTCACAGATGACAAGCCGAAATGAGTGTCTTGCATTTTGCTTTGTAACAGGATGACGAAGCAGTTCCTTCAGAAGCTCTGCAAGCAGCACAAGCTGTACATTACCCCTGCCCTGAACGACACGCTGTATCTGCACTTTAAGGGTGAGTCCCAGGCAAGTCCATAACCAGTGTCCTGAAGAAAGGGGAGAACATGGCTTGCTGAGGTCATCTTTGTGCTCAGACGCTTCTCAAGTGGAGATCCATCTTGACTGAGTTCCTAAGTGGCCATCTGAGTACAGGGGAGTCACTCCAGCTTCTTTGGTTGCTTAATTTTTTTTTCTTGCAAAATAGGGGATGGAATCCCCTATTTTGAACCTCAAATTTGCTAAGCATGTACACTGTCTTCCTGATGTCCAACCCCCGTTAGCCCATCCTCTCCTTTGTATTTGGAAACAAGGCTCACTAGATTCCTGGCTGGCCTTGAACTCCCTTTGTAGCCCAGAGGGATCTTGAACTTTCTATCCTCCTGCCTCACTCAACCAAGTCACAGGGATTCCAGGCCTGCGCCTGACCAGTGATGACCAGGATCTCCAGCTGTCTGTCGGGGCCCAGAGTGACATGGCTTACCTGCTCTTATCGCTCATCTATTTGTCTGTGTATTTATTTAGGGGACCTTTCCTGAGAGCCTTCCATGCATGGGACTTTCTCGGTACTGGGAATCCAGAGGTGGAGGTGGCCCGGATGGGTTAGGAGTCCTGTAAGGTGGCACAGGATGAGTGAGCAGCTGTAGGGAGGAGGATGCTGTGCGGGGAGTCGCACCAGCCTCAGTACACAGGCCTGAGAGTTTGGAAGGATGCCCCACCTGTCTCCTCACCTCTGCCCCCTCTGAAATTCTCCACCTGGCATCTGAGCATAGCAGTGGTTAGAACAACAGATGCGGGGGGGGGGGGGGAAGCAGAGACTAAGGGAGAGGGAGGAGGAGGAGCCAGCATGTCAGGCTGAAGTGGATTTAGACAGAGAAGGAAACTGGGAGAAGAGGTGCCTACCTCAGTTACATGTCACTAGTTAATAAATCATCCTGAAACCCAGCAACTTCCAATACAGCCTCAGTTGTTTTCCACTATGTAAGCCTCTCACTGGCTGCTGGCTCTACATTCTGTAAGCTGCCAAGAGCAAGAACAAGATGGGGTCCCAGTACCAGAAGTGACACATGCCAGGCTACTGCTTTATCTGTCGTCTCAGGGCCACCCTCTTCTTGTTGTATCAACACAAGGGCCTTTGATAAGGTTGGGGGATGGTGCAAGGTCAGAATGGAAAAATAGGTCTGAGGCCTTTGAGAAGTCAAGGAGAGAAAAGATTAACAATGGAACCTAGAGATAAGAATGTCATGGGGGACCCCAGCTTCTGCTTGGAGATGGCAGGAACAAGAGAGAGAAGGTGGCTTGAGACTGCTTGCTGCTGGAGGAACTGAGGACCAAAGGAGCTTTTCCTAGTGAAAAAGGATGGGTCACACATGGGTCAGAACCAGAAGGGTGGGCGAGAGAGAGAGAGAGAGAGAGAGAGAGAGAGAGAGAGAGAGAGAGATCAGAAGGGGCAGGGAGGGCTTGGGTATGAGGCCTTGTGTTCAATTTCCTATGCTAAAAGTAAAAAAAAATGAGGAGGGGTGGCTTTGCAAAGAAAAGCTGTTACTAGCTGGGCATGCTGCCACATGCCTTTAATCTCAGCACTCGGGAGTCAGGGGCAGTCAGATCTTTCCAAGTTCTAGGCCAGCCTGGTCTACATAAGCAAGTTTCAGAATAGCCAGGACTACATACAGCAATGGTTTTCAACTCTTTTGGGAGTATCAAGTGACTCTTTCACAGAGGTAGACTAAGACCATTGGAAAACACAGATATTTATAGTACAATTCATAACAGTAGCAAAGTTATGGAATAGCAACAAAAACAATGTTATGGTTGGGGGAGCACCACAACATGAGCAACTGTGTTAAAGGGTGTCAGCGTTAGGAAACTAGAACCACTGACAGAGAGAGACCAGACTCAAAAAGGAAAACAAAAAAATCTTAAGAAGGAAGGAAGGAAGGAGGGGAGGGAGGGAGGGAGGGAGGGAGGGAGGGAGGGAGGGAGGGAAGGGAGGAAAAGAAGATGGATGTCTTAATCTCTCAATTCCAAGACGGAGGTAACAGCAGATTCAGTGTCTTCTGAGGGCTGCTTCCAAGTTCATGGATGGAGACTTCTGTCTATGACCCCAGTCTATAGCCCAAGGCAGTCTTGAACTTGTGATCTTCTTGACAAAGCCTCTAGGGAGCTGAGATCACTGTTGTGTGCCACTATGCCAGGCAGTTTCTCTCTAAAAGGACACTAATCTTCTTGTGCAGGCCCCACCCTCATAAACTCCTCACACAGACACCACACACACACAAGTCTCATTCTTTTAACACCCTGGAGGTAATGTCCGTTAAGTCAGAATTTGCAGAGACCCAAACACACAGCCTCTGCCAACCAGCAAAACCGGCAGTCCAGGCACACTGCGCACACTGGAGCCTCAGCAGCCCCCTCCCTGGCAGGCTTCGACCGCATTGAGAACCTGGAGGAGTACACAGGCCTGCGCTGCCTCTGGCTGGAGTGCAACGGTATCCAGAGGATCGAGAACCTGCAAGCCCAGAGCGAGCTGCGCTGCCTCTTCCTGCAAGTGAACCTGCTGCACAAGATCGAGAACCTGGAGCCGCTCCAGAAGCTGGACGCCCTCAACCTGAGCAACAACTACATCAAGACCATCGAGAACCTCTGTAAGCTTAGCAGCCCTGCTCCGCACCACATCCCGCTGAGATTCTAGCGTGTGGGCCGGGAGCACGTGGCACAGAAGATGTTCACTTGTGCCGCCTCCCCTCCAGCCTGCCTCCCTGTCCTGAACACGTTGCAAATGGCCCACAACCGCCTGGAGACGGTGGCAGACATTGAACACCTCAGGGAGTGTCTGCGACTCTGTGTCCTCGACCTCTCCCACAACTCTCTGAGCGACCCCGAGATCCTGAGCGTGCTTGAGAGCATGCCCTGTCTGGTAAGTGCGACCCCGAGATCCTGAGCGTGCTTGAGAGCATGCCCTGTCTGGTAAGTACACGTCACAGACTTCGAGCTTCAGGCTGTGCTTCAGAAACACCCTCCGTCCCTTCCCTCCCTCCCTCCTTCCTTTCTTCCCTCCCTCCCTCCCTCCTTCCCTCCTTCCCTCCTTTCCTTCCTTCCCTCCCTCCTTGCCTCCCTCCTTTCTTCCCTTCTTCCTTCCTTCCCTTCCTTCTTCCCTCCTTTCTTCCCTCCCTCCTTCCTTCCTTCTTTCCTTCCTTTTCTCCCTTTCTTCCTTCTCTCCCTCCCTTCCTTTTTTCCTTCTATCCTTCCTCTTTCCTTTTTGTAGTTGTGTGACTTTTCCTAGGGACACTTGAACAATTATCAGGATGTCCTTAATGGGGCACTGTCAAGAGATCAGAGAACAGATTCCACCTACATCGAGCAAACCCATGAGTTTACTGGGGTTGCTTACAGGAGCATGGGTGACTCACCCTGTATCCTGGGCAGCATGAGTGACTCTCCTGAGAGCTGCTTCCCAGGATGGCTTGCAGGCTGCTCTCAGCCGTGCCTGAGGGGTATCTTCCATATAACCTCAGCACACAGCCAAGACCTCATCCACATGAAGTTTCAGCTTTCTGAGATTCCGGAATTTTGTTTACTTTTAGTGCCTTGTGTGGTTCCTTTTGTCTTTTGAGCCCTGCTTGTATCCCCTGGGAGGGGGTATTTCAAGCTGGAAGAAATAGCTTCAGAATGGTGTTTTTAACTTAGTTTCTCAAATGGGAGATGTCACCTGGGGGTAGTTTCCTTCTATTTAAAACATTGCAGTGGCTATATGTGATAGTTCCTACGAGCTATTTATACTAGATCCCTTTATGCGCGCGCGCGCGCGCACACACACACACACACACACACACACACACACACACACACACCCCTATTCTGTCAGTCCTGGTTTTTTGGTTTTTGGTTTTTAGCAACCCTGACTAAGCTGTCCTGTTCTCCGAATTGGTCTCAGAAGTGTTCTAGCCAGAGCTGATCCAGGTGTCCCCAGGATTACTGTTCAGTCGATCCCTTTTGGTCTGTGCATCCGTCTCTGCTGTTGCCTTGTGTTCATTTGATAAGGAAGCTGTCCAGGGAGGCACATCCTGGGCCTAGACCTGGGGAACTTTGCCACCTCCTAAGCTCTATTGACTCTGGTGTTTCCTGTGAACGGAGAGAGGGTAGTCAGCGAGCTGCTTAGACCCTGGTTCAGCAGCTTCCCATAGGGGCGCATCACCCTAGGCCTGCAGCCTCCCTCTCTGCGGTGTGCCTGCCTGCCTGCCTGCCTGCCTGCCTGCCTGCCTGCCCTTGAGATAGTCCCTGTCATCTTTGCAGCGGTCTTGGTGGAAGCACATGGGATCATCTCTAACCCTCATATTCTTTCTTTGTGTATAAAAAAAAAAAAAAAAAAACCTTGGTTCATATGAGAGAGTCAGACTCATTGTTGGGACCTCTCTTCTAGCTATCAAAATGGGTTCTAGCCACTTAACAGAATGGGTTGAGGTCCTTGCCACTTCTGCCAAAACCACTGAGGTTCTGCTCTGCTTCTATCACTGTGTAGTATCAGGTCTAAGTCTCTCTCTCTCTCTCTCTCTCTCTCTCTCTCTCTCTCTCTCTCTGTGTGTGTGTGTGTGTGTGTGTGTGTGTGTGCACTCATAAATGTGCATGTTTGTGGAGGCCAGAGGTCAACCTCGGGTGTTGTCCTTCATAGACCATCTCCTTTTACAAGAATGCCAGTCAGGCAGTTGGGGCCGAAGCACCTCACTCTCAGTTACCTTGTCAATGATCATGTCTGCAAATATAATCACATTCTGAGGTACTGAGGAGGAAAACTAGGGGCTGGCGGACAGGAAGTGGGACAACACAGGACACTCCAGTCTATTCCAGAAGTGGTCACCTCTTATTGTTGATTTTCTGAAAGAACACCGCACAGCATAAGCTTTCTGGGGAACAGAAGAGCACACCTCCCCACCGTCTTCAGTGCAGTAGAGCCGGGCTCTGCTTCTGCCCACAGTCCTCCAGGAAGACACTTCAGGCTTTGCCACTTAGCACATTCTCTAGGGCTCTGGTTACCTCATCAGCACTTAGATTGTTCAGAGACATATTCTTCTATTCACTGAAAGTGTAGCGGGCCCAGAGCTTGGGCATACCTCTGAACATTCTCGAATTAGAATGGGCATGCCGGGGTGTGCCTTCTTCGGCTCCATATACCTTCTCTGGATGAACCCCTCACACCCTGGGCACCAGTGAATGCTGGCATGAGTGAATGTGAGTCTCCTGTAGTCCTAGCTCCGTACTGATCGCTCGGCTAGCAGTGGAGGCCACTGTTTTGGGTTTTGGGTTTCAAGACAGGTTTTGTGTAGCCTAGACTGTGTTGGGGAGAGTGACTTCTCCTGACTTTGTGTCTCAGGTGCTGGGAACATCTGTGCAACCCTACACCAGTTAAAACTGGTCACCTGACCATTTTTTGTGATCCTTTTCCTTTCCTCTCCCCAGTACAAAGCAGTCCTTATCACCTGCTTCTGGAAAACTTTTCTGCTTTCTGCTGTGAACCTTGAAAATCCAGCAAGGGGAGTGAAGGAGCCATGACACCAGAGCATGGTCTGCTGGTTTGAGTAGGAATGGCCCCCATAGGCTCATAGATTTGAGTGCTTGGTCATTAGGGAGTGGCACTGCTTGACAGGGATTAGAAGGTGTGGCCTTCTTGGAGTAGCTGTGGTCTCGTTGGTGTACTTCGGGGTTTCAAATGCTCATGCCAGGCCCAGTGTCTTACTCTCGATGCCTGCAGATCCAGATGTAGAATTCTCCATCATCACATCTGCCTGCATGCTGCCTTGCTTCCTGCCATAATGACGATGGACCAAAGCTGAAATTTTAAGCAAGCCCCAATGAAATGTTTTCCTTTGTAAGAGTTGCATGGTCACGGTGTCTCTTCACAGCAATAAAACACTGACTAAGACACATGGCAAGTTCAAAGCTAATTCATTTGCATGTAATACAGATATATTTCCCCAGCAACACAAGCCAGTTTAGATATGAAAAATATCTGGTGTAATCAGGCAAACAGACTACAAAACGGTTCTTAGTCTGTGGAGCTTCCTCAGGTAGAGGCCAGAAGGTGCACATCTGGCCAGGGGAGAGGGGCACTACCATTGCTGGGTCAACTTTCCTTACTGTATTCTGACCCCCAGGGCATCTGGTACCCAGTGGGAAAGACCTCTCTTGGCGACCTGTACATCCAACCTAGTCGGTGCCTCGCTGTGTGTTTTGCTATTGTTTATTCGTTTTGAGACAAGGTCTCATGAAGCTAACTAAGCCTGGCCTGGCTCAGCCATTGATTATCTGTTTCCCTGAAAATATTCTCTTGAAATATGTCCCAGGAAGAACCAGAAACAATTAGATCAAAGTGTGTTTCAGTAAGAGATGTTGAGAAATGAAGCTAATAGAACCGCTGAGCTGGGAAGGGCTTTGGGGAATACTCTCCAAGATCGCTCTGGAAGAACCTTCCAGGATAGACAAGAGGGTGGCTGAGGAGGCTGGGCAGCTGCAGTGGCTCAGCACGGGAGACCTCCTCATGGTCCTGCCTCTGCACCAGGACATGGCACTGCACTTTGTTTTGCTTAAGAATATTGTGTTGTTATTCTGAGGGCATGTGATATGATGATGCTATTATCTTAGGTTTTATTATTACTAACACACACTATGGGTGTGTGCACACATGCATTCATGCATGCATGCATGTATGTGTGCATGTAGTGTTTATGTGTGTAGGCGTAGATATGTTGGGCAGGAAATGCACGTAGAGGTGAGAGGACAATGTTCAGGGGTTGGTTCTCTCCTTCTACCATGTCAATTCTGGGGACTGAACTCAGGTCATCAGCCTTGGCAGCAAGTGCTTTACCCACAGACCCTGTTGTCTGGCTTTGATAATCAGTTTGGCCCTGTGTGTTTCTTTGCAGCGTGTGCTGAACCTGATGGGAAACCCAGTGACCAAACAAATCCCTAACTACCGCAGGACAGTCACTGTTCGTCTGAAGCAATTGACTTATCTGGACGATAGGCCGGTTTTCCCCAAGGACAGGTAAGAAAGGACCTGGGTCACGTGTATTTGAATGCTTGTAGTTAGACTTTCTAGTTTTCTGATTTTTGCCTCTGGACCCCATTAATGGCACCGTGTCACTTCCCACTCAGGAACAGGAGCACTAACCCACAAAATCTTTCCTGTTTTTTTTTTTTAAGATTTACTAATTTATTTTATGTACACCAGTACACTATAGCTCTCCTCAGACACAACAGAAGAGGGCATCAGATCCCATCACAGATGGTTATGAGCCATCAGGACCTCTGGAAGAGCAGTCAGTGCTCTTAACCTCTGAGCTATCTCTCCAGCGCCAAATCCTTACTTTTTTTTTTTTTTTTTTTTTTTTTTACAGTTTCTCTCTCTCTCTCTCTCTCTCTCTCTCTCTCTCTCTCTCTCTCTCTCTCTCTCTCTCTGTGTGTGTGTGTGTGTGTGTGTGTGTGTGTTGGTACACCTGCTCACACAAGAGATCAGCTTGCACTACATTGGTCCCGGGGCCTGAACACTGAACTCAGGCTCAGGAGCAGATGCCTTTCCCTGCTGAGGCATCTCACAAGGTTCTTGTCTTTGGTTTTTTTAAATCTTGTAAATAATGCTTCTGGGAGCATTTGGGTGCACATTCCTGTGTGGGCATGGCTTGCTCTCCTTGGGTAGATAGACAGGACTAGAAGTGATGGGCCAGATGACAGCTTCATGCTGGGCCTCTGAAGAGCCACCAAATGCTTTTTCAAAGCAGCCTCACTATCTTGCTTTCTTTTCAGCATTGTGAGGACCTGAGTTTTCTGCATCCTTGCCAAAGTCACATTTCTACCCCTGCTGTGGAATGCCAAGTGCAGGCTTGTCATGCTTGTCATGAGCTCTTCCCTGGGGGCTCTTGGAAGGCAGGTTTTCCTTATGCACCGGCCATTGTCACCTGTTCTTTGGGAAATGCTGGCGTTGTGCCTCTGCTCTTTTAAAACAATAGTGTACTTTTTGAAAAAAAGCAGTTTTGGGTGAAGGAAAAGCAGTTTCCCAGTATGATAATCTTGCATCCTTGGGGACGCTTGTTAAAGCTGATGGGCCAAAGTTGACGTAAGGCTGGGCGGTGGTGGCACACACCTTTAATCCCAGCACTTGGGAGGCAGAGGCAGGTGGATTTCTGAGTTCGAGGCCAGCCTGGTCTACAAAGTAAGTTCCAGGACAACCAGGACTACACAGAGAAACCCTGTCTCGAAAAAAAAAAAAAAAAAAAAAAAAAAAAAAACAAAAACAAAAAAACAAACAAACAAAAAAAAACAAAGTTGACATAAGGTTAGTAAGTGAACTCCAACATTTTTTAAAAAAGGGTGTGTGTGTGTGTGTGTCTGTCTGTCTGTCTGTCTGTCTGTCTGTGTGCCTGGTGAGACTGGAAAAGAACATGAGACCCCTGGAGCTGGAGTTACAGGCAATCGGGAGCCACCCAATCTGGGCACTGGGATCTGAATTCTTATTTTCCACAATTGCAGCAAGCACGCTTAGCCACGGAGCCATCTCCAGCTTACTGAATGTGAAGAAATGAGTGAGTTCGGGGGCTGAGGAGATGGCTCAGTCAGTAAAGCACTCCCCTCATAAGCATGAAAACTTAAATTTGGCCCCAGAACTCACAGGAAAAGATGGCACTGTGGCAGGTGCCTGCCATCTCAGCTCTGGAAAGGTGGAGACAGTGTTCCTGGAACACACTGGCCAACCAGCCTAGCCTACTCAGGGGGCTTCAGGTCCCAGGAAGAGACCCTGCCTCAGAAACAAGGTGGATGGTGCCTGAAGAGGGAAGACACCCAAGGTCACACCCTGGCCTCCATGCGCACATTCATACATGTACATCTGCACACACATGTATGAACAGGCACAAGACCAAAGAACAAGCACATTTGGCCAGACAGCATATGTTTATAATTTTCTTTTAACCTTTACAAGCTGTAGGGAGCCTGATAGAGAGATGGCTCAGAGGTTGAGAACATTTGTTGTTTTTGCAAACCACTCTGGTTGGATTCCCAACACAGCTTATAACTAACTACCTCTAACTCCAGCTCCAGGAGGAGCCCGCTTCTGGATTCTGATGTCACCTGCACTCTTACAGTACACATACACACACACAAAATGAAATATAAATACACCTTTAAGTGAAAGAGTTAATTCAGCCCTACACCTGCCTCCTATGTCCCTTCTCCCACCACTTCCCTGACGCCCAGGGTCTCACACTTCCTGGACCTCATTATTTAGCCTCAGCTGACATCGAACTCAGGGCACTGTTCTGCTCAGGTGTGGACAGCATGTGCCCACACCCAGCCCCCAGTTCTGTCCTTTGCCATTACCTAGGGCGTGTGCAGAGGCATGGGCCCGAGGAGGGTATGCCGCCGAGAAGGAAGAGCGTCGCCAGTGGGAGAGCAGGGAACACAAGAAGATAACCGACAGCCTGGAAGCCTTGGCCATGATCAAGCGGCGGGCTGAGGAACGGAAGAAGGCAAGAGACAGAGGTACGCCCCAGACCGCAGCTGTGCACGCTGCGGAGTGTGACTCTTTCCACATGTCTAGGAAACATACACAGGTCAGACACTTCCTGCAGATGGACCAGAGAGAAATTAGTGTCAGAACAATTCTTTGGTGGGCATCCAGTTCTCTCATTTAATAAGGAAAGCTGATATGCATGCTGATGGAATGGATGTATGCAGGTTTTACATAAAGCATTAAACCCTGGGGCCTGCAGAGGTGGCTCAGCAGTTAAGAGCACCGTGTGCTCTTCCAGAGGACCCAGGTTTGATTCCCAGCACCCACAGGGTAGCTCGTAAGCATCAATAAGTCTAGTCCCAGGGAATCTGACACCCTCTTCTGGTTCCCATGAAGGGCATCACAGTCAGGTTTTCCTGTAGTCTCACAGCTGCAGGGCTGAGGGCTCTGACTGACAAGAAGACATAGCATCAGAGGGCAGAGAAATGCTTAGGACTCCTTCAAAACATGTTGAAAATTCTTTCTTAACCCCAAGCTGAAATTCATGGGATGATTTTTTAATTTTATGATCAGTGTGTGTGTGTGTGTGTGTGTGTGTGTGTGTGTGTGTGTGTGTGTGTGTGTAGTGGGCACAGACATGTTGGGCAGGGTTGGGGCCTTTCACAAATTCCTGGGTCCTTCCTAAGGCAAGGGCTTATGAGCAACTGTCAGCCTGTGTCCCTGGGAGCATACTCAAAATGATCTTTATCCTCAAGATACCTTCCAGTCAGCTTACCAGCACATCCTTGGACCAGCCCAGCCTTAGGCAACTCTGGACTTTACTTCTCTAGGGGAGACACCCCTGCCGGACAGCGAGGAGAGTATCCCCACCAGCCCGGAGGCTCAGGAAAAGCCACCCATGGTGGAAACCCAGAAGAAGATGGAGTTGTTTGTGAAGGAGAGCTTTGAAGCCAAAGATGAACTGTTTCCAGAGAAGCCAGGAGGAGAGGAGCTGCCTGTGGTGGTGGTGAATGGAGCAGTGGAAGATCCAGACTTGTCCGGGAGCCAGGCTCACACCCAGACACCTGTGGTGGTTACCCCTGAAGGTAAGGCAGCTAAAATCAAATAAGACAGCCCCTGACCCTGTACAGCTATGGCCCCTGACCCTGCTGCACACAGCTATGGCCCCTGACCCTGCTGCACACAGCTATGGCTCCTGACCCTGAACAAAGTTATGGCTCAGACTCTGAGACCACTGCTGTGGTTCATTCTAGAAGATAAAGTCCATGGGAAATCTTATTTCCAAGGGAGAAGAGTGCACCTTTGGAAACATGTCACATTAAAACCAGATGAAATTATATAAGCACCAGGGAAAGCTATCAGTAGACAATTTGACTTAAGCCAGTGGGTCATTTTGAATCAATAGAAGGAGCAGTGGTGTTTTCTATTGGGTTTTAGATGAAGGCTATTTCAGCCAAGTGTTTCAACACACACACACACACACACACACACACACACACACACACACACACACACACCTCACTGCACAAAAGGAATGGGTGCTATCAAACAAGCACTCAGGACTGGCTCACAGCCCAGAGAGGCCACTTTCATTATAAATAGTAGACTCATTAAAAATGTAGAGCTGGAAAGACAGAGACAGGTAGATCTCTGGAACTCTCTGGCCAGCCAGCCTGGCTTTATCCATGAGCCTATTCTAGCAGGAGACCCTATTCTAGTCTGCTTTCTGTTGCTGTGATAAGACACTCTTACCATAATCAAATAGCAAGGGAGAGGGTTTACCCAGCTTACACTTCCAAGTCATAGCCATCCCTGAGGACACCAGGGCAGGAACTCAAGCAGGAAATAGAGGAACACTGCTTGCTGGCTCAGTCTCTGGCCCATGCTCAACTAATTTTCTTATACATTTCAGGGCCACTTGCCCAGGGAATGGTGCTTTGCAATGTGGGCTGGATCCTCCTATACCAACTAGGAATCAAGACAGTCCCTCAGAGACATACCCCCAGGCCCATTTGATGAGACAGTCCTTCATTATAGGCTTCCCTCTCAGATGACTCTAGGTTGTGGTTACTGATAGGTAACCCAAGATGACACAGGAGCTGGCTTGGAATGTTTTGTGTCCACAGAGCCATGGACATAACTTTCAGAGCCCCAACTTGACAGGATATGAGGTCTGGCCCAGAAAGTAGGTCCTGCTACAAGTCTGGAAGTGCTGTGTTTTCACTAAGGGATCTGTAAAAGATTGGGTGCCAGGGCTGCAGGAATTGGCATGCAAGTGAAGGGGCCTGGGCAGGGCAGAGCCTCAGTAACCCATCTAGCTAGACCTTGATCTCAGTCTCACTAAAATCCACACTGTGAGTCCGCACTGCCAAATGCCAACAGTTTGAACTAAGAACAGCCACCTTCTTTGCAACATCTTCACAAAGCTCCAAATATCCAAGTCCTTTACAGGCTTAGTGGGAGTCGGGGCAGAAGTACTTCTGGTATTCCCAGAACCTTAGGGTTAGTGGCTCCAGTGTGGGGACTCAGATACCCCAAGCTTAAGAGAGGCAGGAAATACAGGACAGAGTGCAGCAGGAGGCATGCAAGAGCAGTCTAGAGAGGAGAGTGAGGCAGGGAGATCAGGAATCCCAGGCTGGCGGGGGTAGGGGCAGCCATGGCCATGGCCGTAGCAGCAATGTTGGCGATGCACGCCTTTGATCCCAGTACTAGGAAGTGGATCTCTGAGTTCAAGGCCAGTCTGGTCTACAGAATGAGTTTCAGGTCAGCCAGGGCTACACAGAGGAAATCATCTCAAAACCAGACAAAACAAAACAGAAATGGAGAGAGAGGGCATGGGGTGGGTACTTGAGAGCCACAGCCACCAAGAGAAACCTGCTTTTGGTGCCCTGCTATGCATATTCAACAGGTATGCTGTGATTCTTCTAGCTTTGATAGGGTCCTATGCCAGAATGTCTATCTGGGCACATGCCTTGCTTTGGTTGTAGCTTCTACAATAGGGAAGGCTTGCTGTCTCTAGCTCAGGGCACATGGAAGGTGAATTGACAGACCCTTAGCCTGCCTGTTTGAGCTTCTGGGAACATGTCTGTTCAGCAAGGATCTTGCTTGTCCTATGGCTTTCCACACGTGGATGCTCTGTGGCTGGTATTTGAAGGTACTGGGCTCCCAGGTTCAGCATGTGGGGCTGTCTCACCACCTCTGATAGAAATGTCACAAATAGATCTGCAGGTCAAGATGGACTTCCTGGCTCAGCCACTCCTCCATGTACCCAGCTGAGGTGGCAGTGAGTGAACACATCATACAGGGACAAGGCTCATAATGCTTCTGCCCATCCAGGCAGCCTTGCTGTGTTAGCTGTCACAGGCCCTGACCCTGGAAAGCAGGCGGCCATGCACATGGTGGACAGGCAGTGCAGGCTTGCAGTGTGGCCTCTCTGGGCTTTGGAACCAGCACTTGTTCTGAGCACATCCCTTTTTTGCTGGGCAGTCAGGCTGTCTGCTCTGGGATCAGCTGCTTCTGCAGTCTCTAGACTCACCTCCTGTCACAAGAGGGCCAGCTTCTTCCAGTCTTTCCTTCTTCCAGGTCTGTCTCTCCACCAAAATCGCTAGTCACCCTAAGATTTGTATCTGAAACCAGTGCTGGGCCAGTAACTTCTCACTGCTCTTCCTCAGAGTCCACATCTCCAGTGGCAGCTACTGATGGGGCCAGGACTGAAGACACAGAAGCCATTGCCCTGGAGACCGAGAGGCTTTTCATCAATGTGAGCAGGGGGCTTCAAGCTGGGGGGTTGTGTGATACCTTTGTGGTCCCCACTGAGGAGTCCTCCAGGGAGCAGGTATATCATAGCCAACAAGGTATAACCCCCAGTCACCCCACCCTACTGAGACTCAGACTTGGGGACTGGTCCATTTACCTCACCTGGGCTGTGAAAGCCACACTAAAGGTTCCAGGGACATTACAGTGCAAAGCAGTTGTGTTTTCGGGTAGTTACCACAGCGAGGCTTTATTCTTGTATCAGCAGAAGCGGAAGACCCCAAGCCCGGGAAAGGCACTGCTATATGTACCCTAGAGTGGTGTGTTCACTTCTGATTGGCTGTTCACTCATTACCCCATATTACGCCCCCGGGATGGGCAGTGACTTTGGCTCGCTTTTGCCTTTTGCACCTGCGCAGTTAGTTGTTTACTTGTGGGAGCACAGGATGCCGGCGCCATCTTGTCACCGTGGCTCCTAACAGTTTTTGTTTTTTGTTTTTTGAGACAGGGTTTCTCTGTGTAGCCCTGGCTGTCCTGGAACTCACTCTGTAGACAGGGCTGGCCTCAAACTCAGAAATCCGCCTGCCTCTGCCTCCCAAGTGCTGGGATTAAAGGCGTGCACCACCACCGCCCGGCACGCAAAGCAGTTCTGTGGCCAGCCCTACAGTCACACTGTATCACTGGAGTCTGCTGGGCATCACACCCACAGTCTGGTAGGTGGTTCTGGCCACCTCATTGACTGGTCTCCACTCTGCTTCCTGTTGGTTCACCATGGTGTGAGTGTCCAGGGTCCCTCCAGCAAATGTTGGGTTACAGCTCATCCCATGTGGATGACAATCCAATGTATGTCCTGCATGCAAGGTGTGAGAAACCACACACTGTCACATTGTCCCAAGACCTGAAATTCAGTGGAACAATAGTTTAAGAGGCACGCAAACCACATGAGCTGGGGCTCGCTCTGCCTGCCCCAGCCTAAGCTTTGAGTTGAGAACTGGCTGTCGAGCACAGTGAAGACGTAGTGGAGTCTGAGGCTGCCTTGAGACATGGTATGGACTGAGTGTCCTGAGATAGCCAGTATTATCATCCCAATATTACGGAGTAGAAATGGGGGAGACAGAGAGGTTAAACAACTTGCCCAAGACCACACATCGAGGAAACAGTGGCATGGTTTTCTGATTTTCAGGAGGTACAGGCTAATGTGTAACAGGCACTTTTGAGTTTGGGTTCCCTGTGACAGAACAGAGTAAAGAGGCTGTGACAATCTCCCTGTGCCTAGCCTGCAAACCCTCTTCCATTACCCACACTTTAGTGTCAGTGTGTCTATGAGCATGCTGGGGTGTGGGGGGCATGGGTGGAAGCTGCTGAGGGGCCTTGGTGACAGTTCCCTTGTCGCCTGATACTTTCTTCCACTGTGTCTCTGGATGACAATGTAGTCACTGACTCTTTCAGGACCTGCCTGATTTGGAAGATGCTGATGGTACAGACGTGTCTGCAGAAGACCAGACGAAGGTCAGCATCTCCTTTCCTAAAGCCCACAATGGCCTCAACTTGTGGCAGCCCTCACCTGCCTGTCTCCCAGGTTCTGGGCTTACAGGAGTGTGCCACTGTGCCTTTCCTGTAGAAGCCACTTCTGTCTCCTGAAAGCGAACTGCCCTTCTGAGGAGACAGCTGCCCTCTAGTCGCTCTGAGGGCTTATTTCAGTGACCTGGGTTTTCTGCTGCCCACTCTACTGGTGGCTGCAGGAAAGGACCTGGGCACATTCAGCCTTATGCTGTGTTCCCATTCACGCCTCACAAACTCATCTACTAAAGCTAGACTTGGAGGGAAGGAGGAGCACACAGGGAGGCACCTGACTCTGCTCCCTGAGCATAACTAGGAGCCAGCAAGCAACTGTCAGACCTGTCCCAGAGGCTTTGGAAGGGACCTCTTCATGAGGTCTCATATCCCTAAATAATAAGCACACTGGCCACGGCTCTGTGGTAACCAAGGTTGTCCAGGATCAAAATCTGAAGAACTGCTGGGCTTTAGGGTGTAGCAGAGGCTAGAACCCTGCATTGGTGGGATGTGTGGAGAATCTGCTGGCTGAGGTGTTTATCCTGAGGCCCTGTACCAGCCTGCTTCCTCCCTACCTGGCATGTGCTTTCCTATATTGTGACCACTGGAAAAACAGACACAGTTCACGTTCTCTCACCAGGAAACAGGCATCCCGAAAATCCAGGCCATTTCTAGCTTGAGTGATGACAGTGACCTGGAGCTGGATGAGCTGTCCCTTTCCATGTTGGAGGACACTCCCATAGGCACCACAGGCGCCCTCTCACACATATTTTCGGTCTCCAAGGACCTCTCAACAGCAGCCACAGTGCCTTTTGCAGACATATGTACAACAGCAGCAACAACAGACTTAGAAATTCAAGGTCAAGACTCCGGCACAGCATCTTCACGCCCCCTCATCCAGGAGCTCAAAGAGGATGAACTGGCAGGAGAGTCAAATCAATCACTGTCACCCCAAACCTGTACAAATGACCCTGCACTTGCCCAGTCTAGTGAAGATGGAGATGACCAGCCGCTTGCAGCCACTCCACTAGGTAACACTCTTAAGAGGCTATATGGGAGCTGGGCAGTGGTGGTGCACGCCTTTAATCCCAGAAGAGGCAGGTGCATTTCTGAGTTTGAGGCCAGCCTGGTCTACATAGTGAGTTCCAGGACAGCCAGGGCTACACAGAGAAACCCTATCTCGAAAGACAAAAAAAAAAAAAAAAAAAAAAAGAGACCCAAAAAGTAGCCATGTAGGGACTGACCGTCCTACCTCAGGAGTCCTACCTACCGTCGAACCTCAGGGAGTGAGTAGTGGAGGGGGGTTTCTGCCCATTCCTAGGTCTGGTTGTGGTTTGTCAACCTAGACCTATGGTTCCAGGCCAGAGGCTCTGGAGGAGGGGACCACAGACATCAGGGCTGAGTGACAAAAGCATTGGTGCTAGTCGGAGGCGTGGCTAGTCAGTGGAGGCGTGGTAGCTTTAAACCACACAACTGATGCTGCTGTGCTAACTCCCCAGACAAGTACCCCCAGGGTTGGCTGTGCATTTTAGGTGAGTACTTGCTTTTGGGGTGGCTTATGCTCCCCATTCTCCCCTTGCACAAGATACACACACACTCACTCACTCTACAGTGGGGTGGGTTTCTGATCTCATCAGAGGAGGACCTGATTGGCAGCCAAGTAACATGCTGACAGTGTGGGTCTTAAAGTGTTTATATAAGGAGCCTGTGCTGGGCTGGACCAATCCAAGTACTGACTTATTCTCTCCAACTCTTCAGGAGATGGAGCTGACAGTGAAGCACAGTCCTCGTTGGACCTGGAGGAGCCCAGCACCGGTTTAGGCCTGGACGATATTGAATTTGGCTTGGACTGAGTCTCAAGGCGGTCTACAGTTAGGCTATCAGTGGCACAGCGGATGCAGGGCACCCTTTCCTGTGTATCACTGCTGGTGCTCTCTGCACCCCACCCTGCATGGCAGGTGCTGGGCAGCTACACCAGTGTGCCTTGTTGTACCCAACACATCGGTTTCCCCTGGTTACAGACCCCACAAGAACATAAACAGTTTAAGACCCACATGGTCAGCACGTTCCTGGGCTGCCAGTCAGAAACCCCACCCCACTGTATTAAGTATGTATCCCCAGGCAGAGGAAGTGGGCTTTACACATCAGACACTATCTGCTCTGCCACATGACCATCTGGCTCATGGCCAGTGGACAGGTTTATTCAGTCCCAGAGTCAAAGTGTCACCGCCTGTTGAACCTATGTGGACTGTGGCACAAACAACACACAACAGCTGACCCACACTGTGCCACCTCAGGGGGCACTCAGGCTGAGCTGCCTCCTCAAGGACAGGAGGCTAAGCCTGACATAGTGGCCCTACTTTCTAACAACCCTGCTGCACTGAGGTGCAGGGGTGACCTCAGATCCAGGTTGTAGGAGCTGGCCCTTTGCCATGGATGCATGAACTTTTGTGGCATGATCTCCTGGTTTTCTGCAGCTCCATGTGGCCCAGAGAATGGCAGTGGGAGAAGGAAGGAGACTGGGGGACTCGGGACTGAGGGACCCAGCATCAGCCATGCTGGTGCGGCCTGTGCATGCAGCTCTTAGGCATAGCCTGCCATCAAATACACAACCCCGACGTTCCCCGCTGCTTCCGCCAGGCTCTAAGCTGCTCAAGCTCCCATGGGCACACTGTTCTGTGTGAGGTAGAGGCTCTGCTCTGGAGTGGCTAAACTCAGTGCAGTGCTCCAAGATAAAGGCTAGGCTCGCAGACATGGCCTTCCTCACTCAGAAGCCCATTCGTGGCCTCTTTCGGGGAGGCTGAGAGCCAGAGAGGACAGGTGTCTGCTGCTTGAAAGACATGGTCTGGAGGCTAGAGGCCTGGGAGGGTGGTGTAGCCACAGGTCCTGGAGTGGCCCTCTCAAGTGGCAGCTTGGCCATGTAGTCCCGGAGGGTCTGTCGACGTTCACGCTGCACACCTGGGGCCCACAGCTCCTGTGTCAACTCCTGGGAGGGTTGAGTCCTGGGTGGCTGAGGACAGGTCTCTGAGGTAGAGAGGTCTTGGCTACGAGGGGCACTGCTAGCATCTGGGGAGTCCAAGTAGCTTGTGAACGAGGAGAAGGTACTAGACAGTTGAGTCCGGCGCTTGGGCCGCTTGGACTGTGTCTGGGGCCCTGAGGTCTGACCTCGATGTCTTTTCCACCAGGCAGCTGCCCGGCCTTCCCAGGCTTCTGCCAAGCGTTCAGTGAGCTCATCCTGCTGGCTGTACTGAGGTGCAGGGGGTGGCTCCGCCCTGGGGAGTGTACTCAGGTCCCCAGGCCGCAGGAGCTGCCCCTTAGCCATGGCTGCTCGGAGCTTCTGTGACAGTGTCTCTTGGCTCTTCTGCTGCTCCATGTGGCCCAGAAAACGGCGGTGGGAGAAGGTGGGGGCAGCCCATACTGGACAAGTGGGGGACAACTCCATCAGGGCCTCCAGCCAGCGGCCGCAACGGGCACTGGCCCGAGAGGTCCAAGAGGGTGTGGACGGCTGGTCCACTAGAGGTGCTGTCGCCCTGGGTGCTGCACGGTCAGGTGGCTCTCTAAGACTGGAGGCTTGCTGGAGGCGCAGGTGCTGATAGAAGACGTCCCCAGCGGCTGTGAGCTGGAAGATCAACAGTCCTGGGGCAGCGGCACAGGGAGGGGCAGCGGCCAGACCTAGACAGGGAAGGGGAAGAGCTGCAGAGCCTGGCAGCACCTCCCATATCAGCCCCCAAGCCCCTTCTGCCCAGCGCACCTATGACTGGTGCCTCCAGACGTTCCTGCAGCTGCTGCTGCCTCTTGGGTTCCAGCAGGGGAAAGGCAGAGAGGGAGTCGGTGATGGAGGGAAGAGACTGAGGAGGCCCTGCCAGCTGGGGCATGGAAGTCCCCTCTCCTGGAGAAAGGACAGAGAGCTAGGCATACCAGTCCCAACACTAGCATGTCTCCATGAGCCCCCACTCAGCCCCCTTCTCCCCACCTGCCTGGCTGACCTGCTATATGAAGCAGCTGAAGCTGTCCACCCTGGCCCCCTAGGAGCAGGGGCCATGGATAGCCAGGGCTAGCTGGGGGCAGCAGGCGGGCAAGCAGGAGTGCAGATGGCAGGCCATGGTCCCACTTAAGCATTGGCACCAGGGGGAGGCGCTCATCCATCAGGTAGATCGAGAACTGAGGAAGAAGGGGGAGAGCATGGCAGATGCCAGTATCAACCTTCCATTAACCCTCTCCAGGCCACACAGCCTGCAGGAGGTGTCCCACACCCAGAGGACAGCACTCCCATCGGCCTTCAAGTCTCACAACTTGGCCTACCCAACCTAAAACATGTATTTTCTGGGCAGGCAGAGGGGTTTTCCCTAGAAGTCCCTGACATCCATCCCTACACTCCCAACAGTAGACCCTTGTGTCAACTGGGGCCCTGAGCCGAAGTCAACCTCTACCTCCTCCCAGGTCCTGATCTAGGCTTGCAACTGACCCAGTTTGACTGTCTATAGTGAGGTCACGTGCATGAGGATGCATCATTCCTTCGTGCCTCTGACTGTGTGCCAGGCCTGCTGGCAGAAGCTCTGGCTCTGGTGAAGTCGGAAGCAGAGACCAAGAAGGATGGCGCTCACCTGGGTGCAGATGAGCTGCAGAGATGTAGAGGTGGGACCCGGCCGTCCAAGGTACTGGGCAAACAGCACCCGCTCTCCTTTCTGGCAGGCAGCCTCTGCTCCAGCGCGGAACAGCAGCAGCCCACAGCCCGGCGGGCCCTAGAGAAAGTACAGCATGCTCAGCCTGAGTCTTCAGGCTGGTGTTGGGCCTCCTGCTTAATGCTTCTCCTCACCCTTGCAACCAATACCTGAATGTCAACCATTTTCACACCCGTGCGGTCCCCCACAGTCAGCACCCGGGGGTGGGCAGTGAAGTCTGCCCAGCGCCAGGGAGACGGATCACGGAAGGCAAGCGTCTCAGAGTCCTTGTAGACCAGCTGCAGCCTTGAGAAAGGAAGGCCATGAGTGTGGGCCTGGTGGGGGTTGGGGCACAAGGGTATCGAGGGGCTGGGCTAGAAGGAAGACTGGGGCCACAGAGTGGAAGGCCATGGTTCTGCTTTGGAGTGGAAGATTTTGGGGGACAGGGGAGTTACCCATCTTGTGGAGTCCACAGACACACAGCTCCAGAACGGCTGCAGATGGCCAGCTCTCCTGACAGGTGGGGGCTACAGAGCACAGGGTCCTGGGTTATCATCCAGCAACTTGGTCCTTCTCCCAGACCCCTGTCCACCCCAGGAAGCCCACATCCTTTACCTGAGGCTAATACCAGTGGCCCCCTTCTCTACCTGCAGTACCTGCAGAGGTGCTGGGGGCCCCTGCTTATCAATCTTCCACATGGCACAGTGGTAGTCAGAGCGGACGGCCAGAAGCGCTGGGGGGGACAGAGAGGTCAGGATTGCGGGGTGGGTGATGGTAGACAAGGAAGAGGAAGGGACGGAGGAAAGGAGGGAGGGAGGGAAGAAATCTTACTTTCTCCCTGGACAGTGCTGGTCACCACCTGCCGTACAGGTCCCTGCAGCTGGATGTGCCCAGGGTCCTCAAGGACCCGGGGGCTGCCACCTGAATTCACACTGACCTCCTGGAAATCTGAGCCCCTAGTTAAGGATTGGGATAGACTCTGGTCGCCTAGCTCACTCTTCCTCTGGCCCACTCTGTGGATGCCGTCAGGATCACCACCAAATGAGAAAGGATACATAGCTTGTCCAAGGCACCTCCACTAGGGTAGACCAGTTGTCCAGCCCGTGCTGTCCTTCCAGGCAGCCAGGCCAAGGCACCTCCGGTGAAGGCCTCATCCATCAGCAACTGCTCCCACCGCATGGCCAGCTCTTCATGCAGCAGCCTCCCCATGAGTAATGACACTGACCTGCTCAGGACAGGACCCCCGAGGATGGAGAAGCGACGCAGCCGGCGGCTGAGGGAAGCCCAGGGACACCTAGGGACAGAGCAGCAGAGGCTAGCACTGGGACAGTGAAGGACACAGAGAACCTCCTAGACCCCAAAACCCTGGATATTTCTGTGTCTCCTAGCAAGTGGCTCACAGATGTCCCCAGTTAGGGCAACCAAAGTCTTTTGTAGGATATGTGGTAGTTTGGACACTGACTTTTCCCTTGGAACAAGAAGCCATCTGTTGCTGCTTGAGTTAAATCAGACAGAGGGATGGAAGTGGGTGAGATGAGAGACCCCTGTCAACATTCTGAACACCTGGATGTAGCCGTGCCTAAGGCTTACCAGTGACCAATCTGCTTTTCCCTAATGCTGCTTGGAGCTGGGGATTTTGTGAACTCATGGTTCATGACTGTGTGGGGCTGGAAAAGCCACTATGATAAAAACCCAGTCAGTGTCCCAGCTCCTCCCACATCCCACCACAGGCCTGTCCATGACTGCTTTCTCACTGGCTACTTGCCCCCAGGGCTGGTGTCCACCGAGGTCCTGCAGCAGCCTCTTCGCGCTGACTATGGTCATCTTTTTGGAGTAGCCCTGCAGGGAAGGCCTGTCAGGTTTGGACCTTGGGTCTCACTGGGGAGGTGGCTGACCATCTACCCGGCTAGTGGCGGCTCCTTACCCGGTTCCCCTCCAATCTGAAGTTCTCCAGCATGAGTTTCCCCAGGGGTGCGAAGGCTAGATCCCCATGGTCCCACAGGAAGCGGCTGAGCTGTGGGGAACAGCTGTGTGAGTCGGCATACCACAGGCCGTGAGAAACAGTCCCACCCAGGGACCCGTTACCTGCTCGGTGACATCCAGCACAATTTGAGACTGGTACTGGTAGCAGTGACCTCCCCGGAAAAGGAAGTCCTGAGCTGTCACACCAGGGTCCCAGGGATCTAAGGGAAGAAGGGGGTCAGAGAAGAACCTGAGAAGGAACGAGGACAGAATACCCCTGCGTGTGATGGCTGAGGTCTTTGGAGGGTGGCCAGAAAGAGAGAGACTTACCAGGACTAGGAGGCACCAGGGGGAGGGGTCCTGGTGTTGATGGCTCCCACAGCAGTTTCTTGGCAAAGGACAATGTCCGGTCCTAAGGAATGGGTGCAATAACACGGCAGGTGTACACTCCCTGCCAATAACGAACTCAGTCCTCGTGACAAATGTGAAAAGCTGCTCACTTCGCTAACACAGAACCCGAAGCATAAGGCTGCTGTTGTTGGTTGCCCTAGGTGACAGAGTCAGCAAAGAACAGGCATGGCCTTGAACCCAGGCAGCCAACTCCAGTCTGTATTCTAAACTCCATTCACAGGGGCTTTCAAAGGAAGCACCTATATCTTGACTGTCCCACCCAGAACCCAATGAGTTCTAACTTCCTCAGCCACTGCCTCTGAGTCCTACCATTCAATGGGCTCCCTTGTCCCAAAGACCAAGAACTCCCCTCCCCCAACACCCTCTCTTTGACCTGCTCTCCTCTATGCACTCAATACAAGGCAGCTGAATCCCGCCTTCCCCTGCCATTCCATTGATCCAGGAGAGCCACACTACACGGGGTCTGCCCATTGACGTATGGTCTCTCACCATAACTGGCAGTCCCTTAGGTGGGGTTGCCTGACTTCCTCATGCTGGGTTCCCCGGGCCTGTAAGGACCCTGACACAGAGACACAGCTAATAAACATCTGAACCCAGAAAGAGGGAGGCAAGAGGAGCCACAGCCCCAGAAAGAGGGAGGCAAGAGGAGCCACAGCCTCTGTTGAGAGACTCTGTCTGAACAGGGTGGCCCATGCGCAGCTCCAGTAGCATCTGCCTGGACCTATTTCCTCCCATAAGTGAGTGAGGAGGAGACCAAGGAAAGGGCCCTATTTCCATCCTCACCCTGCAGTTCTGTGGCTGGGATCCCGGCAGGGTCAGCGCATCTCTCCAGCTGCACATGAAGGACAGGTCAGGGCCATCAGTCATGCCAAGAGGACCAGCCATAAACAAAGAAGGACGCAGCGTGCTGGGGAAGTCCATCCTGGAGAGAACGTATCTAACAACGTAACACAGACACACACCTTCATTAGGAGTCTGAACCGTGCCTGGCGGTGGTGGCGCACGCCTTTAATCCCAGCACTTGGGAGGCAGAGGCAGGCGGATTTCTGAGTTCGAGGCCAGCCTGGTCTACAGAGTGAGTTCCAGGAGAGCCAGGGCTACACAGAGAAACCCTGTCTCAAAAAAACAAACAAACAAAAAAAAGGAGTCTGAATCGTGCACCAGGGTTCCCAGGGAGAGCACAGTGTTCTCAGGGGAGACCACTACAAGACAGAAGATACTAATCACAGCGGAGGGCTCCCTGAGGGCAGCCAGGGAGGTAGCTCTGCACAAACTTGAAAGAGGGGCCAGGGAGAATGACCCGGGAGCGCAAATGACCCGGGAGGCCCCGAGGCAGGTAAAGTACCAAAGAGATAAGCAACCGCAGAATATTCAAAGGGACTGTAAAGGACCAAGTGAGGGCTAAGCGTTCATCAACGCGCTGCGCAAGACAGTGGCAGGCAGACTTTCTTCCACCCCTCTGTGGACAAGGGCTGCGTACTATTCCTGCTTTCTCACTGCCAAATACAGGCTTCTCCGAAAATGCCCGTGGACTGAATAAAAGTGGGAACTCTCTAGAAGCAGTATCAGCCCTCGTTTTTAGTAAGATTAAATCTAACAACCGCAGTAAGAGCAGCGGCCGAGCACTAGCACCTGCTGGACAAGGCGTGAAGGCTCTCAATTTACAGTCTGAACCGAAGACCGGTGTGCGGTAACCTGGTACAAGTGTTCCGGGACCGTCCTCCCTCGTGGCAAGCATCTAGGAAAAGCCTCAGCGCGGCGAAGCGGCCTGTCTCTCTAGCCACGTGGCCTGCCACGTACACTCAGCATCCCGCACCCCGGCCCTGCCCGTTCCCGGCAACAGTCTCACCTGATCCCGGGGCCACAAATGAGCCGGAGTGTCGCTGCTCAACTCCGCCACCCACAACTGCTGGAGCATCTACAACCGAGACTAAACTGTTTTCCGGACCAGGCCGGAAGTGCTCCCGAGAGACAGGAAGTCCCGCCCCTCGCTCGCCTCACTGCGTCCTCCAGCGCCACCTGCAGAGCAGACTGCAAATAGACAGGGTTATGGCACCTGAGCTGTGATAGTCCCATCGTCCTGGTATTAGGCGATCCTGCGTCAGCCTCATTAACTTCCTATCTCATGAAAGTGTTGTGAAAGCTTGAGTTGATTCTCTAACGATAGCTGAGCACCTCCGATGAGCCACGCACTGTATTTATTGTCCACAAGTCCTAGAATCTGCTTCACATACACCTCTGGGTGCATGCAAGGCTTTTAGAGGGGCCGGGAAGGAATATTTATCGTTCGCAAGCTAATATTCCTTGTGTGTGCACCTGCGAGTTTGGGGGGATATGATCAAATTCACATGCAGCGAGTCCTGGCCGCTGCCTGCAAGTTCCCTTGGTCCTGTCACTATCACATGAAACTCAGGGTTTGTGGCTCTGCTGACCACTCGCTTCTACACACCTGGAGGCTAAGAATGTCTTCAGATTGAATATTGCGACAAGGAGCAGATTCTCCTGCTTCACTGCAACCTTTGTATATGACATTTCTGCCAATATGTTTAAAGACTTCTTTGGGTTATGGCTTTCCTTTATTCTGTAATTATCGAAACTTCATAAATTGGCCTCCAAGGTGGAGCAGGTTATTCAGGGAGAGCGGAATCTGTGTTCCTGAGTCTATTAATAAGGGATCTCTAAAGGAACAGAACTGAATGAATGAATGGAGAATAGAGGCGATTTTATTAGACTGGACAGGAGCCTGTCCCGGTTATGGGCCTAAGAGATGGCCTCACTTAAAACACAGAGTAAAAGAAGGAACTCAGATTGCTAGCCATCCTGCCAACTACTACCTAGAGAAAAAGAGGCAATGGTGCACACAAGAAGGGAGAACTATGCTCCCCAGAAAACAAAAGACTTACTAGGCTAAATGCACAGATGGACTCGAGATATAAGTGCATCCAAGCAATCAAGAGATCAAAAGCATATAATGGACCTCAGGTTTTGAGCCAGAGAGATAATAGAACAGCGTAAGGTATGCCAGCAAGCAAAGGCTTATGAGACTTAGAGTAAATAAGAAAATACCTAGAAAAAAAAAAAACAGCCTAGAGTAGAGATCTTCTGGAGGTTTCAAGTGTCTGAGGTAATTAGATCAGATAATAGTCTTACTTTTGTTCCTAAGGTAAGTCAGAAATTGTCAGAGTTATTAGAGACTAATTAGAAGCTTCATTGTTCGTACTGTCTCCAGAGCTCAGGGCAGGTAGAGAGAATAAACAGAACCCTAAAAGAGACCTTAACTCCGGGGTGGGGGGGGGGTGAGTGTCCCTTGTCCCTGTTCCAAACCCAGAATATCCCTCTTGTGTGAGAAATGATTTTTCAGGCTACTAAGAGACTGTTCCTGGTGCTGTTGACCATCAGACCTTGAAGTTCACCAAAACCTATGCCTGATGCCAACTGGAGAACAGCCAGACACCTGAGCAACCCCCTGCTGTTTAGCTCAAGGTCACCTGCTATTCTACAAGGCCAAAGAGCAGCAGGCCTTGACTCCGGAGATATCCCCACCCTAGAGGCACAGGGGTAATGCAGCCTTAGAGGGTGGGGCTTAGGGCATGTGCACCCAAAGCTAAGTGACAGCTTGTGATTCCAGGATTGAAACTGCCCACAAAAAAATAAGAAAGGTAAATCTAGAGTTATATAAATTTGTTCCTTTTGCAATTTCACTTTATTATGTATGTTAATGTATATATATGTAGACAGCTGTGTGCCACAAGATGTATGTAAAAGTCAGAGGGCAACTTTAGAAGTGTGTTTGAGCCGGGCAGTGGTGGCGCACGCCTTTAATCCCAGCACTTGGGAGGCAGAGGCAGGCGGATTTCTGAGTTCGAGGCCAGCCTGGTCTACAGGGTGAGTTCCAGGACAGCCAGGGCTACACAGAGAAACCCTGTCTCAAAAAACCAAAAAAAAAAAAAAAAAAAGAAGAAGAAGAAGTGTGTTTGAAAGAAATAGAAACTTTTTGAGACCCCCTAACCAATAGAATAGAGCCCGAGGACCCCTGATAACAGATACTTAGTGCCTGAGATTGACAAATGGTGGGCTTGCAGTTCAGGATTAACCCTTTATATATCTACTTCTGTCTTTGATGAGGCCAAAGATATTATACTTGTGAAGACCCTCATACTTGGGAGACCCTTCCTCAAGTCTCAGGAAATCACGACCACCCAAAGATCACAAGAAACCATACCTAGATGCAATCAGCAGAGGCTTTATTAGGGAAATTGGCCAGCGGTCAAACCACAAGCTCTCTCTCTGAAGAGCAAGGTTTGGCCAGAGTGATATAAGAATAGCGAAACATTCCAGAGAAACCCACCCTGAAAGGTTAATAGCCATGTCACTGTGTCCCACCCTGTCATTTACCAACTATTTCAGATTAACTATCTTCACTTCTTCCTGCTATAGCCCCACCTAGGTGGCTTGCATCTTTTATCTGTGGTCAGGAATGCCTTCCTGCCTTGGGCCTTTTCCACCCATAGGCGGGCCTACTGCCTGAGGCTTGATTCAGGGAATAATGTCCTCCACCTGGAATGTGTTCCGGGGAAGTGAAGGCCTGAAATCTTATTTTCAGTTCCGCGTTCTGGAATCTGCACTTTTCCTGCTCAGGTCTAAGGCAAAAAATCTACACATATTTCATAAAATGGCCTTTATAATTTTTCACTCTACACTTGTACAGCTGGTCCCACGGGTTTATTATCACCCCACTGATACCCTTGAAAATGAGTTCGAGATGCACCTAAGACACTTCCACAAAGAACCCATCTCCTTGACCTTGGCTGTCATACTGAGACTAGGAGTGGCTGCAGGTGTGAGAACAGGCACTGAGGTGCTAGTACAGACCCCTCGTTATTTCCATGAATTAAGAGCCGCCATAGACGTTGACCTATTTACTGTTTTTTAAAAGAGGTGGTTTATACACTGCTCTTAGAGAAAAATGTTGTTTTTATGTAGATCATTCGGGGTGTATAGGGACTCTATAAATAAACTTAGAAAAATTAGATCAACGACAGAGGGACAGAGAAGCTCAACAGAATTAGTTTGAAAGTTGGTTTAATAAATCCCTGTGGATGACAACCCTGCTATCCTCCCTCGCTGGACCCCTTAGAATTTTGCTTTTGCTCTTGACTATAGGCTCTTATATATATTAAATAAGTTAGTGACTTTTGGTGGAAAAGGAATAAGTACTGTTCAGATCTTAATGCTACGCCACCAATATTGAACTTTACTGAGCCAAGAAAATTATGACAATACTAAAATCTAGCTCTATGATTAGAGCTAGTTAAAAGAGGAGTAGGAATGAAAGATATAAAAAACTTATGAAAAATATAGAAAGTTTTTATGACCCTTAGACCTGAGCAAAAATATGCAGGTTCCAAGAAAGCAGAACTGATTGTAGGATTTTAGGCCTTCACTGCCCCGGGATACATTTTTTTTTTCTCTTATATTTATTTATTTTATGTACACTGTAGCTGTCTTCAGACACCCACCAGAAGAGGGCATCAGATCCATTACAGATGGTTGTGAGCCACCACTGCTGGGAATTGAACTCAGGACCTCTGGAAGAGCAGTCAGTGCTCTTAACCTCTGAGCCATCTCTCTAGCCTCCGCCCCCCCCCCCCCATACATTCTATATTCCGGGAGGGGTACATTATCCCTGAGTCAGAGGACACTTGCTGGATTAACATTCAAGAGAGGAAGGGAAGGACTAATTAACATTCCTCAGACCTCAGGGAAGAGAACCCACCTTTGGGTGGGGAAGGCCCAAAGCAGGAAGACACATTCCTGACCACAAAGAAAGATGCAAGTCATCTGGGTGGTCCCAGGAACTGGCTGACCGCAAGATGAATGGTTGGGCAAGGTTACATCCTTACAAAAGATAAGTGTATAAGATGTTTTCCGAATGACCCTGACTAAATTTGGGTTGGGACCTTTTAAGACTTTCTACTGTTTTAATGTTATGTTTCCTTGGTTACCCCCTCACCCCCCTTGGTTTGTGGTTCTGTCCTATATAAGCCCTCCACTCCCAGCCCACATGCCCCTGCGTGGGTTATGAATTGACCATCAGTCGACTGATCCCGAAATATACCTCTTGCTGTTGCATCAAGAATGGTGTCTTGTGAGTTGAGGGAGGTCCTCCCTTCATGGGGGGTCTTACAGATAGGAGACTGAGGAAGGGCTTGGAGGGATGATGGTGCTGCTCACGTGGTGTTCTGTACCATCCCAAGAGTTTGTAACCATTCACCTCAGTAGAGGAGGCAAGTGGAAGCCCAAAGAAAGGATCCCATTCAGATCCGGCTCAGTGAATTACTTATGGAAGGGTGGGTGATCCTCCAAACAGCGACACCAACCCCAAAGCCCCATTGCAGCATGGGAGCATAATTACATGTCCCCCCACCCTTAAGTTACCCCTTTGCCTGCTATACATCAAGACCCCCAAACTCAGGAGATGCTTACTCAAGTCTCAAGAAATCGCAACCACCCACAAACTCCAAGACACCTTACCTGGAAGCAATCAGCAGAGGTTTATTAGGGAAGAGAGCTGGCAGCCAGTGGTCAAACTGCACACTCTCGCAGGAGTAGAATTTGACAAAGCCAGTCAGTCTGAGGAGGGTTTTTAAAGGGATAAACTACAAACCAGGGGAGTGGGAAGGGGGGTGAGGGGTTGTCAAGGATACATAACATAAAAATAGTGGAACATTTCAGAGGAACCCACCCCAAATGATTTAGAGCCACGTGAAAATCACTCTGCACACACACTCTTCTCAAGAATGTAGTTTTACCATGTCACTGTGCCCTACCCTGTCATTACCAACTATTTCAGGTTAACTATTTCTCACTTGCTCTGGTCATAGCCCCACCTAGATGACTTGTATCTTTTTATGTGGTCAGGAATGTCTTCTTGCTTTGGGCCTTCCCCACCCTGAGGCTTGAGGAATGTTAATCCAGCATCCTCTGATTCAGGGATAATGTCCTCCACCCAGAATGTGTCCCGGGGCAGTGAAGGCCTGAAATTGTTGGGGGCCGACTTTTAGCAGAAAACGGCTATCAGCTTTGCAGCCATCTTGAGCCATATACCCTGACATGAGACTTGGATTACAATAGCCTACAACAGCTGAGCACACTCTGATAATCTTGGTTTAGATACCTTGGGTGTGTGAGATTAAAGGTGTGTGAGATTAAAGGTGTGTAACTTAAGAGTTTGACTTAGAAGTGTAGAGATAAGATTTAGAGACAAGACCTAAGGGCATGATTATAGGTGTGACCAAAAGGCATGGCTTAGAAGTGAGACATATAAAAGACAGAGATCAGAGAATTAGACACAGACAGAGAGAAGACAGAGAAGGAGACACTTCAGAGAGTACAACTTGGAGCAGGAATTAGGCATTAGGTAGCAGGCACTTGGAAGAGAACTTGGAAGAAGTAACTTGGATCTTGGAGGCACTAGGGACTAGGAACTAGGGACTAGGAACTTAGGACTTGGGACTTGGAGAGAAGAAGAGAGACTGAAGAATAAACAGGATTGAATCGCATTCTGTCTGGTCTCCATTCTTCGATTCCGTCCTCACTCTCTCTCTTGCTGAACCCCGACCTGCTGACCGGAGTGGCAGCTTGGACTGGGATACAGTGGCCGCCAAACGCAGAGCAGCCCAGGTCTCAACATTTTGCTGAGGTCGAGATATGACATCTTACATCCAGTTCCGCTTTCTGGAACTTGCATTCTTTTGCTCAGGTTTAGGGTAAAGAAAAAGCCTATATATATTTCACAAAATGGTCTTTATAATTTTTCACTCTACATACACACTCCAGTATCTGCTGAGAGCATCCTAAGCCAGGCCGGGTTGTATGTCATCGGGTAAGAACAAGAGGGAGCAGCTATAATTTTAGACGAGACCCTGATGACCCTCCCTACGTCTTCCTACCATTGGGGCACTTTCACAGACTTGATCTAGGAAGCATAACCACAGCCCGCCTGTTTTCAAGATGGCAATGGCCATGCCATGCCCAGAGAGCTCATACTTCACAACCCAAGGGCATGTTCAGCGTGAAGAGTCCAGACCGTTTTCTATAGGTATGTTGTTGGTATGGTCTGACCTTCCCCCTCCCCAGAATATCTGTAGCCATTTTGTTCCATGCCTGCCAGCTGTTTCATATTGTTGCTCTGCCATGCCTGCTGGCTACTGACACAGAGAAGTGAAGTGGCTCAAGGGCATGCTGACCACACACCCTGTTTTGTTCTGTAATGTTCTGAATGCTTCGTATGAAGTCTGCTAATCTTAAGAAATTCCACACAGCTTTACGTACGGCCCATCAAATCAAAGGTCAATATGAACTGTTATGTCTAAAATAGCTTGGGTCAGAGTTGACCACTGGATAGCCCTTCCTGCACCTACGTATGTGCTCACTGTGGTTTTTATGGCTGACACTGAAGAATGCTACTTATAAGCCAAAAAAATATGATTATAATACTTGGCTCTGTTATTTCTTTTTTTTAAAAGTATTTTTCATTTTATTAGAATATATTCATTATACATAGAATTCGGTTTTGTCATGACAATGTTACAAATATACATGATATATTTCTTTTTTTATTATCAAATCATAATTTTTACTTTTTAACACAGGGGTTATAAACACTAAAAGGCAGGATGTGGAGAAGGGGATGACACAGGAGCATAGGTGTTCAGGGGGAGTACAGATATCTTTCAGAACAGGGTATCAGCTGGGTAAAAGTTCAGGGGACATGTCACTATGACTCTGCCTATGATTCACTTGTCCTTATCTAAGTTGGTGCTATCCATCAAGGCTGCCTATTTTCAAAGTCTACGACTTCTCAGGCTGGTAAATTTCCACAAAAGCTGCCTGTTTACAATAGCTTATAGCCATCTGTTTCAGTGTTTTTCTAAAGAGACCCAAGACTTGTGTTAGCAGGCATGTATGTCAGGCCTATTGCTGATTTTAGGCTTATGGCTGATTTTAGGCCTTCAGTGTATAAGCAGGGCTGTCCCTGATAGAAGGACTGTGGTGATTCTAATCTTGCCAAGGAGGGGATAGAGGCCTGACCTCCAGTAATTAAAGGGGACCTTGTAATGGCTTCGGTCCTCCTGTCGTCCAGTGAGGCCTGAGGGCCATACCCATCCTGATGACTTTTTCCTGGAGAGGAGATACTTTTGACATCAACCCCTATGCAGTCAGGCTTGTCCCTCAGGGAACCCAGAAACATATTTTTAACTTTTATTTATATTCCCTTGCAGTGCTTAGCCTCGCAGCCTAAGCAAGAATTCAGATCGCCAGACAGAGGGGGTTCTGGGTGGCCCCTCTCTGCTTGGTCTAGGGGGGGAAGTCCCCTCTTTTCGGTCAGGTGGAGATGGGACGGCTCTGTTATTTCAATGTTCTGAAATTCCCCTGCTCACCACCCATCCACACGCCACTTCCCCACCCTCTTACCTTACGCAGGACCGATCAGCTTGAAGGTTAGCTGATAATGCTTTGCCTAGTTAAGCCAAGTGCTCTCCTCCTTGCTCTTTAAACTTTTAAACCTAGTTTCTCATATTAAAAGCCTGCCCTGAGGACAGACTAGTGCCACAATTAGCTTTTTCCTTCTTGTGGTCCTGGACGTTCAGTATTATGATGTGTGTTCGATAAACCACTTTGCTTAACTGAGGTTGGTGTGCGTATGGTTTGTGTGGCAATCCCCAGACCCCAACAGTTACAATTTTACAAAAGCTTTTCCCAAAAATAAGAGAAATAAAGAGAAAAAGAAGAAAGAAAAGGGAAAAGAAAGGAAAGAAAAGAAAAGCTGCATCAGCCCTGTTGTCCCATGTCATGGACACGTGGACTGATTGGTTAGGTCACAGCTTGCTTAGTTCTCAAGCTTAGAAACAGAATTTGAAAGATGAGGGCAGAGCTTCTGTCTGGCATGACCCCCAACTGTCCTAAACAGCGCTCTTTAAAACATCGAGTCAGCGAAGGAGAGAATGAGATGAGTGTTCTCTCAGGCCCCTGTCAGCACATTTATTCAAATTGAAAAATGAAGTCAGACTGTTCCTCATAGGATGTGAGTCTGGCAGGACCGGTTCGCCTCTGAGGACTGGCTCTGCCAACGAGGTCATCTGAGGGCTCATTCTTCATAAATGCAATGTCCTAACACAGCATCCCTGCAGTTTAGGTGAAAGCAAATTAAAGGGGTGTTTATAACAAAATAAAAAAGGAGATCTCACCAATAACTTCGGGATTAATGATTGGAGCTACATATCTTTTAAAAATCAGCTTAAGGGTACACATATGCAAAACCACTATTCATTTTGAGACAGGGCCTCAAGCGATCAACTGTCCTACTGATCCCAGTACTCAGAGGATCTTCTAGTGAGTCAGCTCCTCCCCTCTCCTGTCCCATGACCCCCACCCTCATTGAGAAAAGTTAGCAAAAATCTTACACAATACAATCTTACAGTTCTAGAGGTCAGAGGTCCAACATAGACCCACTGAGCCAAAATCATGGTATGAGCAGAGTCTTCTGGGGAAGGAGAAACAACTGTGTTTTGCCTTTTCCAGCTTCTGGAAGCTTCCTGCATCCTTTGGCACATGTCTTTCTTCATCTTCAAGCTAACAATGGCTACTTGAATCTTCCTCGTGATATTATCTCCGATTCTCTTCCAATCAGGATGGTTATGGTCATGTACTGTATGTATGTACTGACTGGGTGGATAATCCAAGATACATTCTTTTAAAATCTTTAATCCCAACACTTGGAAGACAGAGGCAGGTGGCTCGTTGAGTTCAAGGCCAGCCTGGTCTACTGAGCAAGTTCCAGAACAGCCAGGGCTACACAGTGAAATCCTATCTCCAAAACAACAAACAAACAAACAAACAAAATAAATAAATAAATAAATAAAAATAAAATAAAATAGAAACAAAACCCAGTTGATTAGAAGCTTTGATTCCCCTTGTTAAATACCATCATATATTCCCCTGCTGTGGGGTCTAAGGTCCGTAGACATCTTTGGAAGACCATCATTTTGTTTATCACACCAGTATCGTCCATCACCCTTATGAGACATTTATTTCTGCACAGCGAGGTCAACTCCAGGTCCTCCTGGCTTGCTCTGAATAAGCTGCAACGTGGAACAGTAATATATACTCCACACTCAATAAAACATGCAGGGACTGGAGGGTCAGCAAATATTTATATTGGCATCACCTTTCATAGCTGATATTATGTAAATTGATGGCACCTGTGCCTTGATCTTTGTTTTTTTTTTTTTCCCTCTCTCTATCTTCCCTTCACTTTAGTCCCGTTATTTAAAATAATAGTCGTGAGTATGTGAGGTAGCATGTCAGAGCAGTTATGTAGAGATCACAGTAAACCTCTGGCAATTGAGTCTCTGTATTTAACATGTGGGTCGCAGAATTGAACTCAGTTCTCTGAGCTTAGAGGCAAATGCCCGCTGAGCCATGTTGCCAGCCCTACTCCATTCACTTTAAATAACCGTCATCGTGTGGTATTTTAAAATCCAAATGAAAGTCCTTTCTGGGAAGGGAAGATGGGCTAGAGCTAATCTGGGGCTAGCTTGTACTTGGGTTTGGCTTCAGGAAGACCCAGTGGGGGATCTGAAGCTGAGCAAGGGACCCCGGTTTAGGTAAGGGGGCTAGGATGGGCTGTGGTCTGAGCGGAAAGTCTCTAAACCCTCAGCCGCCTGCTCCCAGGAGTCAAGGTTAGAGCGGAGGCTGAGGCCACGAGCCCTCAAAGGACCTGCCCTCGCGCTGCACAGTTGGCGGGTGGCGGGTAGGAAGACAGGCTTTCTCATTGGCTGGTTGCAGCATCTGTCACAGCGCCGCGGTTTGTCATTGGCCATCTCCAGGAAAAGGCGGAGTTCGTAGTTAGCTCTGTGCCACGCACGTGCTCCTATTAAAAAAAAAAAAAAAAAAAAAAAAGAGCTCAGGGCAAGATCGAGTGCAGCCATGGCGAGTGTGGACGAGGGAGGGCGTAGGAAACCTCGATTGGCAGCGTCCCTACAGATCAGCCCCGGGCCTTGGAGGCCCTCAGGAGGACAGGAGCCCACGGAGGCTGGGGATGGGGGTCCTGGGATCGCTGAGTCTGGAGTAGCTAGGGCGCAGGAGGCACACGGGGAAGCCTGTAAGGCCCTGGGGGGCTCAGTCCTGCGCCCGGGGCTCGCGGGCGACTTCCCCATGGCCCTCCAGGGACTCAGCCTGCTACCCAAGGACCCACCCCCAGGCCAAGCTGTGGCCATGCTCACCCAGTGCATGGCTAACCTGGGTGTCTCTCTCACCTTCCTGGAGGACCAGACTGCAGGTGGGGCCTGGGGCAGAGGGGTGTGTGTGTGTGTGTGTCCCCACTGTCTGTCTGGGGCTGTGTGTGTGTATTGTGTGTCCATCTATCTTTTGTTTGTTTGTTTTGAGACAGGGTTTCTCTGTGTACTCTGTAGACTCTGTAGACCAGGCTAGCCTCGAACTCAGAAATCCTTCTGCCTCTGCCTCCCAAGTGCTGGGATTAAAGGCGTGCGCCACCACCGCCCGGCTTCCATCTATCTTTGTGTGTCTGTCTGTATGTCTCTGTGTATCGGAGGATGAGGAAGCCACTAATTAATACTGTAAGGTTTCCCCAATGGCCTGTTGAACTGGCCATGATGAGCAGGAGAACCCCCCGTAAACTCCACCCACAAAGGAGCAGGGTGAGCAGTCAGGTGCCTACAAGGTTGTAGCTAAACAAGCATCTCTACCGGCTGCCCCTGTTGCTTACAATCACAGGTGCCTCTGCCAGAGGCTGTACCTTGCTCACTCTGCACTTGCCAGTTTGATAATGTGTTCATCTGAGCTCATGGTGGGTGCCACTGTGGGCTCCCTTACCAAAGGGCTGCACACACCTACAAGGAACTTACTTGTGTTCTTAGCCTTGGATCAGGTGACCCAGTTCTGGGTTTTTTTTTTTTTTTTTTTTTTTTTTTAACCTGCTCCTGGGCTATTACACCTGAGATGACAGCATTGAACAGAAAGATCTTTTAAAAGGAGGGTCCCTGGAGAAGAAAAATAAAGGACTGTTGTCTGATGGCGAGTAGAAAGCTGTCCCTTATGGGGTGGGAGAACTTTCTCTAGGTGCTACCCTACCTCCCCCGAAGCCTGTCTTTCCTATTACTCATGCTTGTCCCAGAAGCTCTGTGAAAGCCAGGTTGAATCAACAATGGGAAAGTGTGGAAAACCACAGGCCACTTGCTGTCTGTAGAGTCCTGACTTAGTGTGCAAGAGCCTCTTTGTTGATCTGGCCTTCACCTGTTGCTTAGGTATCAAGTGGAGAGAGGAGGCTAGGGTTGATAACCTCTACCAGAAATGGTCCAGCCTGAGCTGAAGGCCAGGAGACTCCTTCTTCTCAAGTTCTCTTCCTCAGGTCCTGGATCCTCCTTCTCTGTGTGTGCAGAACTGGATGGGTTGGTCTGTCCTGCGGGAACAGGGAGCAGCAAGCTGGAAGCCAAACAGCAGGCAGCGCTCTCTGCTCTTCAGTACATCCAGAAGCAGCTGGAAAGACAAGGTAGCCAGGGCATGGATGTGGTGTGTTGTAGTGTGTATGTACAAGTGTATGTTGTATATGTGTCTGTGGTGTGTGTATGTGTGTGTGTTAGGGTGGTGTGTATGTTTTATATGTGTCTGTTGAGAGCCGCTCTACCCCACGTTTGGGGGCCAAAATGTCTCTGACCTCTCTATCAACGTTTGAACCCGCACTGCCAAAACCCTTGGGGGCTAAATTGTTAGAGCCCGCACTGCCCCAGGCTGCTCCGGTCCGAGGGTCAGGGTTCAGCAAGAGAGAGAGTGAGGACAGACTCAAAGAATGAAGACCAGACAGAGTGTGATTCAATCCCATTTATTCTTCAGTCTCTCTTCTTCTCTCTTTCCAAATTTCTAATTCCTAGTACCAAGTCTCAGGTCCTAATTCCTACTTCCTCTGTAATAAATCTCAAATCCTAATCTCTGTTCCAAGTTGCTAGTCTTTTTCCCAGTTCCAAGTTACCTGCCTCAAGTCTCAAGTACTCTTCCAAGTACAAGTGTCTAATCCTAGTTGCCTGTCTCGAGTGCCTACTCATGTCTTCTGTCTGCCTCTCGCCTTTTATATGTCTCACTTCTAAGCCACACCTTTAAGTCACGCCCTCAAGTCTTGTCTCTAAATCACACCTTTAAGTCTCGCTCTAAATCACACCTTTAAGTCTCAGACACCCAAGGGAAAATCCTGGTATCTAAAACAAGATGTTATCACAATGTGCTCAGCTGTTGTAGGCTATTGTAAACAAGTCTCTTGTCAGGATATATGGCTCAAGATGGCTGCAAGGATGATAGCCGCCTTCTGTCGGCTCCCCACATGTGTCTGTTGTGTGTGCATGTGGTATGTTTGTGTGGTGTGTGTATGTGTGTGGTGTGTGTATGATGTTTGTGTGGTGTGTGGTGTAATGTGTATGTATAAGTATGTTGTATATGTGTCTGTTATATGTGGTATATTTGGTGTGTGTGTTATGGTGGTGTATATGTTGTGTGTTTGTGTGTTGTGTGTATGTGTGTGTTGTGTGTATGATGTTTGTGTGGTGTGTGGTGTAATGTGTATGTATAAGTATGTTGTATATGTGTCTGTTATATGTGGTATATTTGGTGTGTGTGTTATGGTGGTGTATATGTTGTGTATGTGTGTGTTGTATGTTTGTGGTATGTTTGTGTGGTGTGTGCATGTGTGTGTGTTATGGTGGTGTGTATATTGCATATGTGTGTGCAGTGTGTGTGTGTATGTGATGTTTGTGGTGTGTGTTGTAGTGTGTATGTATAAGTGTATGTTGTATATGTATCTGTTATATGTGGTTTATTTGGTGTGTGTGTGTGTTATGGTGGTGTGTATGTATAAGTATGTTGTATGTGTGTGTGTTTGTGTGCATGTATGTTGTATGTATGAGTGGTGTATGTGTGTGGTATATGTGCAGCCCCACAGCCCCCACCTGAGCACCAGCATGGAGTGTGCTGCTGCTATTCCGATGAACCACAGGATGGACCACACGGGAGACAGGGAACATAGGAGCAGCTGCTGCTGGACTCTAGAAGGTGGAGCCTTCACCTCCTCTTCTTAGCTTCCCAAAGGCTGGGCGGGCCCAGCAGCCATGCAGCTTATCTCCCCTGGTCTCTTGCAGAGCCCCTGGTGACTCCCCGCCAGCCTCTGCTCACTTCCCTCAGCATAGGTAGGTAGGCTCTCAGCTCAGCCCCCTGGTGTCTGCTCTCTCTCGGGGCAAGAGGGAGGGGTGGGGGAAGCATGGCTTGTGGGTCCTGCACTGTCCCCTGGTCATTGTACAGAGACTGTCCTGACGCATGAGCAGCGCTGTGCAGCTGTGGTCAGTGCCGGCATGGACCGACTCCTGAGTGAGAGTTCACCATACGGGGCCTGTAAGGGGACAGTGGCCGCAGTCATCCTGGAGAGGGGTGAGATTTGCCCGCCCCCACCCCAGCTCCCACAAACCAGCTCAGGCTCCTTGCCTGAGTTTTCTCTGTCCCTTCCTGCACAGAGGTCCAAGGCAGCATTGGTCACTCCAAAGAGACCTATGAGCTGGTGGCACTAGGCACAGGCAGCAGCTGCTGTGCCGGCTGGCTGGAGTTCTCAGGCCGACGGCTCCATGACTGCCACGGTCTGATCATTGCCCGCAGGGCCCTGCTGAGGTGAGGGGCAGGCAGGCGGGTTCTGCGGCAGGCTGCCTAGAACTGCTGCCCCAGCCACCTCTGTCTGTCATTCCCAGGTTCTTCTTTCGGCAGCTCCTGCTGGTCACACAGGGGGGTCCCAAGGGCAAGGAGCGGTCAGTGCTGACCCCCCAGCCTGAGCCGGGGCCCCCCTTCACACTCAAGCCTGGGGTCTTCCTGCACCTGTATGTGAGCAACACTCCCAAGGGGGCAGCCCATGACATCTAGTACGTGGCCTGGGTTGGGAGCCCCCTGCTTTTATTGTGGGAAGCCAGGGTGTAAAGCATACCCTGATTCTGGGCTTTTGCCCACTGCCCCTCACTCTCACAGCCTCCCACTGGCCTCAGAAGACAGCGTCCTGCACAGCCCAGCCTTCCGCCTGCAGGCCCATGTCTGTGGGCAGCTGAAGCCTGTATCCTACGTGGCACCGGCCCTCCGAGATACCCATGTGGGCTGCCTCTCTGCCAGTGACAAACTGGCCCGTTGGACTGTCCTTGGGCTGGGTGGTGGGCTGCTGGCTCACTTCCTGCCACCACTCTATGCCACCAGCCTTGTCCTAGGTGAGGGGGACAAAGTGCTAGGGCAGAGAATGGGCTCTGGATACTGTGGAGGATGTGCTGACTCGGGTGTCCTGTGCTTTCTGCCCACAGCTGACCCCTGCCACGACCCCCCAACTCTGAACAGGGCCATTCACTCCCGGCCTAGACTAGACAGTGTCTTGGGCTCCTGTCTTCCATGTCCGTATGTCCGTACCACCTTGCACCTGTTTGCTGGGCCCCTGGTAGCCTCCTCTGACCCTGTGCCTAATGCCTGCCATGGCCTGAGCCTCAACTGGAGCCTGGGCGATCCTGACGTCGAAGTTGTTGATGTGGCCACGGGACGTGTGAAAACCGAGTGAGGAGGGCCCCGTGGGACCATCCCTTAGCAGGGAGCTCTGGTGGGGAGCCCCATGCCCCTGCTCATAAGACAGAGCAGAGCAGTGGTGGGCGCCTCTGGTAGCACAGACACTGAGTAGGAGGAGACTGCGTGGTAGGGGGGACAGAGATCCGACTGTAGTTTTCCAGTGACCATTGTTACTGTTTCCCCAGCTCCAGTGTTGGGCCCCCCTCCCGTCTCTGTAAAGCGGCTTTTCTCGCAGCCTTCCGCCAGGTCGCCAGGGCTCTGGAGAAGCCCCAGCTCCTGTCTCTGCAGACCTATGAGGCTGCCAAGGTAGACTTTCTCTCCAGCCCTTTCCCCTACTTACAACACTCTTAAGTGAATACCTCACCCACCCTGTCCCCCCCACCCCCCAATCCTAGGCTGTCCCCTACAGGGAAGCTCGCAGGCAGCTCTCTCTCCTCCTGGACCAGCAGGGCCTAGGGGCCTGGCCCTCAAAGCCATTGGTGGGTAAATTCAGACACTGATCCAGACTTCGAGGGACAAGGAAGACCCTTAGTGGAGTTGAAGCTCACAGTGGGAGAACATACTGGGAGCAGAGCAGGGGGGGAGGGGTGGGGGGGAGGGGTGAAGAGCATACTGGGTGAGGGCAGGGGTAGAACTGGGGGCCTGGGAGTCTTGTAACACATAACCACTGAGGAGTGGAAGGACTTGTATGTGTAGTTTTAATAAAGAAATTATCTTTAGTGGTCTGTGTGGTGGGGTGTATTGAGGTGGTAGGTCACTGGGGGGAGCCTTTCATGCCACCACAAATGGTTACTCATCAAGCTGAGAAGCCCGTGTGCTGGGGTAGGTCGAAGTGGGGCGGAGGGCAGCCTGGGAGCATTTCATTGGCTGTGAGGCCTGAATCCTCTTCCTTTCCAGGACTTGGGCTTTGGGGACCTAGGAACTCATGGGTCCTGTCATCTGGTCAGGCTTGGCTTGTACTGGCTGTCGTGTTTTGTGGGTTAAGGGCCTCTGTTGAAGGATGATGCAGGGTGGTGGTAGACACCAGGAATCCTTGCTCTGCTGCCTACTGTGGGGAAGCCAGCATTTCCCAGTTGCAGGGTAGAATTGTCGTCCCCTCTTCCCTTCAGGGTGGCACACATTGCAAATATGCCTGTAGATGGTGCATCTGCAAACCTGGGCCTTACCACCCTGGGCAGGAGCACAAGAGCCTTGAAGTTTAGGTAACTGGTTTTGGTCCTGTACCCCCATTCTACAGTTAAAGCTCTCTGTATGCCTCCCTCCCACCCCCACCTCTCCTAGATCATAGCTAGAGTACTGTCATGGAAGGACCTGGTGATACCAGCTGGTGCTGATGTCCAGCGTTCTGTGGGAACATGGCCAGCTAAGGGATGCACACATGTGTCCTGGGCACCTGAAGCAGTTCTGGGGAGTGGCATTTGAGTTGGGTTGGGTGAGGAAGGCAAACCTTCCAGTGCTGGGCATGGCAGAATGGGGTAGTCGTGTTAGTAGGTATGACCTGGTACCCTCTTCTCGGGCGAGCCTGTGGTACCCACCAATCACACAATCACTGAGAAAACAAGTTACTCAAAATGACATTAACTCTGCTGCGACCTGGCAAGAAGTACTCTGTTCCGTCAGTGTGCCCCTGGGCCTGCCCATCCTCCCCTCCCCAGTCAGCATTTTCCTCACCACAGTCTCTGCCTAGCTCCCTTCACCAGTCTCGTTATCTCAGCATGATGGAGGCTGTTAATGTCTTCTTGGCCTGATCTCCCTGGTGAAGTTTTGTTGACAGTAGGAGCCATTGTAACCTATCCTGCCTCCCTCCTGAAAGGCTTCTTGAGTGTCTTCTTCAACTTCCAGCCCCACTTCCCTATAGCCCAAGCCTGTGGGAACTTTATGGACCTCAGCAGGTTCCGCACTGTGCTGTCCCTGGGTTCCATCTTTATTCCAGAGGCAGAGTGTGTACTTAGTATAAGCACGGACTCAGACCAAGGCTCTGCTATGCCTTTCCAGTCCTCAGTTTCCCCACATGGCAAGTGAATGTGAATCCCAGTCATCCAGGTTGTAAAGCTGATGAGTGGAAGTGTGTGTGTGTGTGTGTGTGTGTGTGGAAGTAGGTGAGTGTGTGTGGGTGTGTGTGAGTAGAAGTATATGTGTGTGTATGTCTCTGTGTATGTAAGTGTGTGTGTGTGTGTAAGTATGTGTGTGTGAGTGTGTGTGTGAGTGTAGAAGTGTGTGTGAGTGTGGAAGTGTGTGTGTGTGTGTGTAGGGGCTCTTCACAGAAATGTGTCTGGCTTAGAACAGAACCCTGCTCCAAACAGGACTCTGTGGGGCCAGGGGCACAGCTCCATACAAAGCTCTTGTAGCGATGGGGAGGCAGAAACAGAGAGATCCCTGCCTAGTCAGATCAGTAAGTGCCAGCTCAAGTACTAGACCGCAGATCACAATACAACTGGGCAGGGAAAGACTTCCCAGATGCCCCTGCCCTATCCGTTTCCCTAGAGATGTACTTGTCAGGCCCCACCCCCACCCCATCTCAAAGTACTGAATGGAGAGCCCCACATCACCAGCATGGATCAGTGTGTGTTCTCCTGCCCCCGAAAGGACACCTCAGCTGCACATTTAACAATTATGAAGAAAGTGCTAGAAGTACCCGTGCCAGGGCTGTGTGGAGATATAAGTTTTCATCCCTGAGCAGACAGTTTGTGTTTAGCATTTTAGGACAGGGTCTCACTCTATTATCCCAGCTGACTTCAAACTTGTGGTGATCCCCCTTCCCCTGCCTCCTGGTGCCGGGCTTGCAGCCATGAACCCTCCACAGCTACTTCCTATGGCTCTGGGAATCATAACCCAAGGCTTTCTGCATGCTGGGCAAACAGTCAACTGAGCGACGCCCCTAGACCCTGCTACTTTTAGAGCAGGGTTAGCTTTGCAGTCCATTGTGCAGAAATGAGACTCTGACTTTATGTTTGTGCTGAGAGGACCATCTGGACGTAGAGAATCTGGCGGTCAGTGAGAAGCCAAGAGGCCGGAGCCACGAGAGCTGGGCTTAATTCCTAAAATCCATCACCCAATGACTTTGGGATATCTACCTCAACTCCTTGTGCCTCAGTTTCCTCACAAAGGGGGAGGAGGTCGTGGTGGGGTTCCACGATGATTGGATGTAAAGGTGTGGGGCCCAGCATCTCCGATGGGCACTGTGGTCCTTGGCCATGGATTCTCTCATCTTCCCAGGGACCTCACTGTCCCCATGGCCAGGTGAGTGGCTGAGCCTATCTTCTGATCCTGGGTGAGCCTGAAGCCCCATGAACCAATTGGTGCCACAATAGCAGGCTTAAGGTGGGATGAATGTGTGAAATTTGGAGCTGGTGCAGCCATCTTGTGGCCAAGAGGAAAGCCTAAGGGTGAAAGTGATTTACCCAGAAACGGATAGACTCAGGAAAATGCAGCACAAACGAGCTTGCTTGGTACTGGTGGTGTTTGCAGAACTCCTGGAGGAAGCTGTTCCTGAAGTCTACCCGGACTTTGAGTTCTTAGAACTGACACTTCTCCTTTTGTTTATTCATTTAATGAAGTCTGAATGGGGCTTCTTCAAGTTGGAATCAGCTCACCCTAACTGAGATTTCTGACGTGGTCTCAGAAGTGATTAGTGCAGTTACCACCGCTGGCTGGGTCAGGAGAGCAGCAGAAGAGAGAAATACAGCTTTGTCCAGCGAGCCCTTGGCTTTTCTGTGTCTCCACAGTCCACAGTTGTTCCGAGGATACCTCCTGCCCCCCCCCCCCCCCCCCACACACACACATAAGGTCTCCAGTGCCATTCACCCAGTGACAAGCAGGCTGGATCACACCACCATATGGGCTCTGCTTGCCCTGTGGTCTCACTTCCCCCTGGTAGTTTTTCCTGGGGTTTGGGTAACTGTGAAGGAATCCTGGCTCTGCCTTTGTGCAAAGGCCGCAGTTGTTCCCACTCTTGCTCAGGGCTTCTTCCCAGATTTTCTTTTTGAACATGGAGGAGCAGGTGGGATTCTCCATTTTCCCCAGACTGGCCTCAGAGTCTCATAGAGTAGGCTGGAGTCAGATTCCCTATAGAGCCCCGTCTAGTCTTGAACTTACAACTGTCTTCCTGCTTCTACCTCTAGAGTACTGGAACACCAGGCGTTTGCCACCACGCTGGACTCCTACCTAACTTCTGACTTAAGTCTTTCAGATGGCTTGAGATGGTTGGCCTAGCTCCTACCATTCTCCCCTTAGACAACCCTTCCATGTCCCCAAGGTCAATGCCCAGTGACTGGGCAGGCCATGATATACTAGAAGACTCATTTATCTCTTTTTAATGTCCTTTAATGTTTAATTCAGAGGTATGCAGGGTCCTAAAAACTCAACCAGCAAGGGCATGTAGCACCTCAAGCCTCCCAGGGGTCTGCATCAGGCAGGTCACTGCAAACACAATGAAGGCAATAAGACGGGCTATTTTTAGTTCAGGGCTCACAATGTCCCAAGTTATGTCACATGATGCTCATGCCCCCTTGGCTGTGTCCTCCTTACAGCGAGTCCCAAAGTGGTGGCCCGAAGTTCTCTATGTGTCCTCAGATGCAGGCTGCTGCGGAGAAGGCTGGGGCCTTTTGTTTTATTTTTAACTGACATTGTATTCCGGGAGGTGCCTCATGGCTAGATGTCAGAGCTGTGTAAAGACAGGCGTTGGGCAGAGACCAGGCCACCCAGGGCTGGGAGCCTGGGCTGAGCCGGGTTGGACCAGCCCTGGGGGTGTGCCTCCTCCTCACACCTCCTCCTGTGCCCTTCCTGTCCACCCCTGCACAAGCAAAGGTGGCTCCTGAGCTGGCCAGAGTTGAGAATGTGGCATCTTGGGGACTCAATTTACTTATAAGAAGGGTATGCTCGGGCTGGTGAGGTGGCTCAGAAGTTAAAGAGCACTGACTGCTCTTCCGGAGGTCATGAGTTCAAATCCCAGCAACCACATGGTGGCTCACAATCATCCTTAATAAGATCTAAATTAAAAAAAAAAAATTGGGCCGGTGTAAGTGGGGACCGGAGCAAGAGGGAGAAGGGAAGGGAAGAAGGGTACACTCAAGACCCTTCAGTCTGGCCAGCCACATTCCACCTGGCCTGGTGCAGGCAGTAGACAAAAGCTAAGTTCCATCGTTGGACCAGGCCAGCTCTCCCTGGTCCCCTCCTTCCCCCTCTCTCAGTTTCTACTCTCCATAGTGTATCCTGGGATTGCTTCCCAAAGAAAGGGACCGCCCCCCCATTGTTAATATCTTTTCCTCCCTCCTCCCTTCTCTCCTCTTTCTTCTAAAGGGGAAAGATTCACCGGAGCTCATGGCATCTGAAATGTTTTCCGGATGAACTGTTACAAACCCACAGGTTGCCAGGGACCACCCAGAAAGCGTTTACTGTCACAAGTCTCCATTAGGAGTGGGAGATGTGGAGAGCATCCACAGTAGGGCACACAGTGCATCATGGGAAGGGTGGGAAGTGGTCCCTGAGTGATGGGAATCTGATGACAGGAAAAGACTGTCTATGGGCAGGTGAGTCTGGAATGAGACACCAGGTTTGGTGAGTAGTGAACAGTCCACAGATTGAATGCTGTGCCCCTCTCTGTGTGGCCTTCACAGGTCACCTCTGGGTTAGAACTTGCTGCACTGAGTTCACAGAAGCCCAGTTGTCCGTGTTGGATGGGACTGTGGTGGCCGCCTACAGGATTTCAGTGAGATATCGTGAGCAAGAGCAGATCCATTGAGTCGATCCCCATGTCTCCTGCCGTACACCATGCCCAGGACACGCCACGGTGTCTCTGCCACCTGGCTTAGGACAGTGTGGTAAACTGCTACTTTCTTTTCCTCCCTAGGGGCCAGGCCCCATTTCCCATGAGCCCAGGGTGGCAGCAGAATATCCTAGAAAGGGCTTGGCTGGGGTATCAAGATACTTGAACATAATGAGATGAACCAGCTGTGTGGCCAGAGGCAGGTGCCTTTCCCTCTCTGAGCCTTGGTCTCTTCATCTTCCAAGAGGAAACTGATTGATGTTAGAAGTCCTTACCCTGTTTGGACAGTCTTCCCTTGAGAAACAAATGAAATCACTGGAGTGTCTCTCCTCTGAAGTGTACATCTGTCAGACACACACTGATCATCTCTTGATGGGACCCCTGGCTGAGTCTGTTTCCTTGTACTGAAGAACTAACTCATTTTCCCACTCACTGCCGGACTCAACTCTGCCTGCCTAGAAAGACCTTCCACCAACACTGGTCCTCCCTTTGGGAGCAATGTCTATGACACAGCCGGAAAGCTGCTCCAAGTCCAGGGTCCCCTTTGGCTATAGCCACAACAGCTGGGGATCACTAGGCTCCTGTCAACCAATGGGGATGCAAGCACTATCTAGCAACATACTTACTGCTCTGCCTCAGCCAATCACATCAATGGGATGCAAGGCCAGACCCGGATACCTTAGACCCATCTCCCAGGATGTTACCCAAGAGAAAAACCTGAAAGTGTCTCATTAAGCTATCACTTCCAATTTTTTAAGTCTTGTTTAGTGAGAGTTTAACATAAAGAAAAAACTGTTCAGTATTTTGCCTGATAAAAGCTGTAAAAACATTAGCTTAGGGACTAGGAGGCTGAGGCAGGAGGATTACTTGTTCAGAGACAGCTCGGACTACACTGGGATATATACACACACCCAGTCAAAACTCAAGATGCTGACACTAGAGACGTTTGATGTCTTTGATGGGTTCAGCTAACGCTGACTTTTGACTTTTCTTTTTGCCCTCGTACATTTTGGTGACACAGAGGACTGTGGAGATAGATGCCTGGTGAGTACCAGAGTGACAGCTAAAAGACATCACATTAAGCAAGTGGTTCAGATGAGGTCAGAAGAGAGGGACAGATGCTAAGCTGACAAGGGGCCAGGTCCCCAGTGACTTCTCCAGTGGTTTCAGTATGAGCTCAACATCTCAGATCATGCTCTGTGGACAGCCCTGGCTTGGAAGGGAAGAGGCGTCTAGACATTTCTGTATTCTTCTAGACATTGTGTGACTGTGTGGTCATCATTGGCCATGGGACCTCTGCCTGTTTGGCTGGTCTTCCTCCAACAACAGCAGCCCCCAAGAGAATTCTGTGGAACTTCAGCCAGAGCCTCAAATCTGGCCCAAACCTGTGCTTTACAGGGAAGAGGTTGGACCCACCCACAGTCATAGACAGTAAACCCCTCAGATGGTACCCATGCCGGCTGTCCTTAAGTGCATAAAGAAAAAAAATTATGGTTTAGTGTTTTGCCAAATAGCAATTGCAGAAATGTTAACTTGGATACTAGGGCTGAAGCAGGAGGATTACATGTTCAAAGATAGCCTGGACTACACGGTGGGACCTTGTCTAAAAAACAAACAAACAAACAAACAAATAACTAGCCTAGAGCAAAAGGTTAATGTCTTAGTCAGGGTTTGTATCCCTGCACAAAACATCATGACCTAGAAGCAAGTTGGGGAGGAAAGGGTTTATTCAGCTTACACTTCCACATTGCTGTTCATCACCAAAGGAAGTCAGGACTGGAATTCAAGCAGGGCAGGAAGCAGGAGCTGATGCAGAGGCCATGGAGGGATGTTACTTACTGGCTTGCTTTTCCTGGCTTGCTCAGCTTGCTTTCTTATAGAACCTAGGACTACCAGTCCAGAGACGGCACCACCCTCACTGGGCTGGGCCCTCCGAGGGATCACTAATTGAGAAAATGCCTTACAGTTGGATCTCATGGAGGCATTTCCTCAAGGGAGGCTCCTTTTTCTGTGATAATTCCAGCTTGTGTCGACACACAAAACCAGCCAGAACAGTTACTATTCCTATTTTTAATATGTTCTCAGAATACATTCAGGTACCCCCAGGACTCTGCTATCTGATTCCTGGAGCAAAGCAGCATGCTGTGTGCCTCATCGGGGCCTCAGCATTCCTGTGACATAAAGGGCCTGCTTGAGACATATCAGCTTGAGAAAGACTAAAGGTGCTCCCTGCACCTTGAGGTCTAGAGGGACGGGAGCATGTGTATGCATCTGTTTGAGGAGTCAGAGTATGTGAGGATTCCCACATGGGCAAGATGCACTCTGGGTAAATGCTGGGGGTTCCTTGGGCAGAGCCCTTGTCCATGTGGCTACAGTCAGGGAAGTGGGAGCATGGCGTGCAGCAGGGCTCAGCTTAATACTACTGGAAAGACCAACAGCCAGGCACGTGTTAGCAGGGCTGCGGTACTGACTATACCCATACGTGAGCCACGTCAGATTCACAGGGTCCCATCCATCTTGCTGTCACCCCTTGTTCTTTCTCCAGTGGCCTCATAGCCAATATCAAATGACAGCAGGACTGTGTAACTCCTGAGAAGTGGCACAGAGATCTCTCCCAGCTGTGCTGAGCCAGACTGGTAGTGTTGTAGAGGAGTTGAACCCACAGGTCATTCCTGGATGGTTATCACTCCTACTTCTGTTTGGTCTCACGACCCCTTGGACTGTCAACCTTGCCCTCACCCCAGTACAGCCACCGTGCTCTGAGGTCCACCAGCTCCCGATCCTAGCCTGCCTAACTGCTCTGACTCTGACCCCCCACAAGTGTCTCTCCAGCACTAGCCCCCATTGTCTTGGGAAACTTGGGGGCACCAGCTGCTCAGAGGTCACTTTATTCCAGGTTCGTCTCTGTAAGTCATTGCCATCTATCTCCTCTGTGGATCCCAGGGCTGACTCTGTGGAGAGATGAGCACGTGTGTGGACACAGAGACAGCAGGGATGTCTGTCTTCCATCAGTGCAGGTCACGAGCAAGTGGGGAGCTAGAACCAGGAAGGCCTAAGGCAATCCTGCCGAGCTGTCAGACATGTTTAGCTGACTGAGGTTCTTCCTGAAGAAACATTATACAGTTCTTGTCAAGGCTGAGAACTGGATAACTAGGAATGTTCACCAAGAGTCCAGCTGGCCAACTGGGTACTTGCAGGTGGCCTTCCTGTCCAGGTAGGTGTATTGTAGGTGACAGCGGGCTTGCAGCCATGAGAACCTGACAGGATTTGCTGAAGTGGCCAGGGCTGCCTTCTTGGCTAAGAGCTTCTAGAACAGTAGGTGCTTCCATGGCATTTGGAAATATGGTTGGCGGTGGAAGGCAGTAAAAGAACATAAGATTCGGCAGGTGCCTGAGCTCTCTGATTCTCAGGAGTAGTGTGGCCCAGGACAGGGGGTCTGAGGGAGAAAATGGAAATCTGCAGACTCTGTATTAGGCTATTAGTGGAAGTCAGGTCTGTGAGCATCCAGAGCCCAGGGTAGAATAGCATAGACTTTGCAAGGAAGGGAAAAGAACACAGAAATGCTGTCCCAGTGTGGCAAGATGGGCAGTGCCCAGTGACTGGCAGGGAGCTGGGGAAGGACAAGGGATGGGCCCAGGATCACACCCATGATGTCATGGCCTGGCACCTTTCCTGCTTTGGAAGGAAGTCAGCATTCTGAGCTCACACCCCCAAGTGGTCCATCAGGAGCTGAGAGATGCAGGAGCCCGTCTCAGCCATGGGATGGGTTGAAGCTATGGCACATTCCTAAGGTGGTGGGAGTTACATGTAGTGGCCTGGGGTGGTCAGGCCCTCCAGGACCAGATCATCTACATCAGTCAGGAGCTCCCGTTCGCTGGCCGTATTGTTGTTCTGAAGACGCCGGAGGCGGGCCTGGACCTGCTCCTGCTCCCGCTTCAGTTCCAGGTAGGAGTGAGAGAAGGTGTGGAAGATGGATGTAGCTGGGAAAGCCATGATGAGAATCCCACTAAGGATGCTGCTCAGAGCCACCATCTGTCCCGGTACGCTGCGAGGGACCATGTCCCCATAGCCCACCGTGGTCATGGAGATGATGGCCCACCAATAGGACGCGGGGATGCTAGTGAATTCCAGGACCCTTCCGGACTCATTCTCAGCCACATAGACCAAAGGAGAGAAGAGGGTAACCGCCACACCCAGGAAGAGCAGCAGGAGGCCGAACTCTCGGGCGCAGCGGCGCACAGTGAGACCCAAGGTCTGCAGTCCCAGCGAGTGGCGAGCCAGGCGCATCACGTAGAGGATGCGTAATGCCCGCAGAACGCGCAGCACCAGCCCCACTTTCTCCAGGTAGGAGCTGCCACTCGGCCTCTCGCCTGCCTCCGGGGACTCGTCAGACACTGCGAGCGACACGTAGTATGGGGAGATGGCTAGAATATCGATGACATTCAGGGGCCCGCGGAAGAACTGACATTTGTTCGGAGCTTGGACAAAGCGCAGACAAAACTCCAGGGAGAACCAGGCCACACAGATGGTCTCCACCACGAAGATGTAGTAGCACTTTCTAGCGCATTCTCCCTGGGGGTGAGAGCCACAGAAGCCATGGGTTAGTCTGCTTTTCTCAAACCCTGGCACAAAGGTACAACGGCTTAGCGAAGGAAGAATTTATCTGGACTCACAGTTTAAGAGGGACAGCCAGCCACGGTGCAGAAGATACGGTGAAGTTAGCCGCACGGTGGCTGTATTGGGGTGTGAGGAGATGGGTCGCCTCTGAAAGCCTTCCTGGGTGTACTGTGTGTATATGTGTGAAGGCCAGAAAACAATCGGGGCTATCATTGTCCAGGCTCCTCCATCTTGTTTTGGGAGGTTGGGGGTGGGGGTGGGGGTGGTTCTTTTTTTGTTTTTTTGTTTGTTTTGTTTTGTTTTTCTTTTGACACAGGGTCTCTTACTGGTCTGGAGATTGCCAAGTGAGTGAGGCTGGCTGGCCAGCAAGCCCTAAGGATCTACCTGTGTCTTCCTCCTCAGTGCTAGGCACACCACCAGACCTTTTAATGTGGATTCCAGTATTCTGACTCAAATCTTTGTGCTTGCAAATACCTAACCAACTGAGCCATCTTCCCAGCCCCTTGGGCAGTGCTTCTCACCCTTCCTAATGCTGCAACCCTTCAGTACAGTTCCTCGTGGTGGTGGTGACCCCCAACCCCAAAAATTATTTCATTGTTACTTCATAACTGTAATGTTGCTACTTTTATAAATCATAATACAAATAGATAAATATCCTGATTTGCAGGATATCTGATAGGTAGCCCCTGTGAAAGGATCTTTGACCCCACCAAAGGGGTCAGAACCACTGCCCTAGAGGCATACTTTGGTCTTGCTATGTGCAGTGGGCTAAGCTGTCCATCGTTTTTAGGTTATTAGGTTGTAGCTAGGCAGATCAACCCAGTAGAAACCAGGATTTCCTGCCTCTGTTGCGGCTAAATATGACCAAGTGCTCGTCACCTATGGAAGGTGCTTTGCTGTGGCAAGGACATCAGCTAGGGCTGCAAGCTCCTTACGCTGACCCCTTTTCTGGCACTAGGACAGTAGACAACAGAGGACCGACACCCCAGTGGAATACAGAAACACTCAAGTCGAGAAGGCCTAGGTTCAGAGTGGGTGGGAGCTGCCACTTTCTTAGCCTCCTCACCCAGAGACTGGTACCCAAGAGAAAAAACAACTTCCATTTTGTTCCTGTCCTGGGCTTCCTTATTACATCAGTCAACCTTCATTTCACTGACGGAAGCATGGCTCAGGCAAGCATACAGCTCTGCTGTTGTTTAAGCCACACAGCCATGTCCTGGGCAGAGGGTGTGGCCGCAGTTGTTACACTCCGGGAAATGGGTCTCACCCTACTATTTATTGCCTTGTCCTGTCTTTGTCCACAGCCACCATTCCTTCCTTCAACAAAATGGACTAAGGTCCACTTGACCTAGTCCTGGAGGCAGGGAGCTGCTGGACATGGACAGAGGGTCCTGAGGCTACAGTCTAGCCTTTAAAAGGTGTGATCACAACCTTTTGCCCAGCCACTATCTCGTACCCAGAGGGTCACTAATGTGTCACCCACTCCTGCCCCCCCCCATATATTTCAGCATCTCCTGGCCCCTCAGAGAGGTCCTTAACCAAAGCCATCAACCTCTCCCAGCCTGGAGAAACAGAACCCCGACCCTCCCCCCACAACCACCAAATGCATAATCTGCATTTAAATGAGATTCTGCGGGATGAATTTCCTTAGCCTTAGCTGGCTGACCACCTGGGCAGCTGCAGGCCTCATGCTCAGGGCTGCCCCTAGAGACTAATTTAGTTGACATAGTACCTTGAGTAGTAGTAGAATTTCCCAGAAGTCCCATAGATGAATGTAATGTTGAGAACTCAGCTTTAAATATTTACATATATGGGTGTACACACACTCTCTCATGCACATACACACACTCTCATGCACATACACATACACGCACACACATGAACTCACACATGCACATACACATATGCATACACTCTCACACACACATGCACACATGTGGGCACATACACTCACACAAACACACACACATACACTCTCATGCACAGACATACATGCACGCACATGAAATCACACATGCACATACACATATACACACACTCTCCCCCCCACACACATGCACACACATGCACACGCTGGGAAATGAGCAAGAATATGACAGAGCTGGAGCTATGTGCCTATGAGCAGAGGAAAATGTAGCCAACTATGGGGGTTTGGGATTCAAGTGTTTTGAAGTATAAAAAGAAATTTCTTCTAGTGTCCAAGCCCAGAGGAGTCCTAAACTGAAATGTCTTTGTTTGTTCATCAGAAAAAAAGAAAGAAAGAAAGAAAGAAAGAAAGAAAGAGAGAAAGAAAATGTCCAGACCACCCCAAGCCCCAGGACTGGGAAGCTTTCTTCCTGGCTTCTTTCTGGTCCTTTCCAGGGTTGGAGCAGATGAAGCTGGCCACACCAACCCAAGCCCCATTGCCCTGCCCAGGACTGGAAAGCTTTCTCCCTGGCTTCTGTCTGGTCCTTTCCGGGGTTGGAGCAGATGAAGCCCTGAGTGTGTGGCTTAGGGTCACATCTCAATCAACAGTCTCAACTTAGGAACTTGCTGGTCCTCCCTGGACTTCCAGGCATCATCACTGTAAAGGGTTGCTGTATGGATGGAATCGTGTATACAGCAGCTCTGAGGATGCTGAGTCCGACAGATACGCATGTGACATGCTGTCACAGATGCTGGCCTACTTGGTCAGCAGGAGGCTACCATTCTACAGGAAGTAGACACATTTCCAACCCACTGAGAGGGCTTCCCCGGAGGTTTGCCATCAGAATCCTGGATGGCGTCAGAGCTTTGGGTCTGGGTTCTCCAGGCTTTCTATTAAAATGCTGTGAAACCTAGAACTGGTCCCTAGCTGTCTCTGGGCTCCAGTGTATGATGAAGAGGGTGGAGCACAACTAGAATCCCCTAGGGTGCCAGCTACAAAGACAGATTCCTGGGTCCATCATGAACCCAAAGCCTTGGAGCCAAGCTCAGACATGGGAACTTGGGGGTCTCTCCCCCTGACTTTAGAGCCCTCAGAAGTCCTAGAGTCTGGGCTGCCTTTTTTTTTTTTTTTTTTCCCTGAGATCTGGGAGCCTTGGGGAATACTGCCCAATGAGGGCCCAGCAGGCTCAGCATGCCATGCTTCTGCCTCTGGTGCCTGCATTTGGCTATTCAAGGCATGTACACCCTGTCCTCCCTCTCCTGGTCTGGGCTGCCGGCCTCCCTGCACTGCAGCAGGCTGGCTCTGCCTAGTCACTCTACCTGCATCCTGCTCTGCCCTGCATCCTAACCAGCCTGGTGCCTGCCTTCAAGAGCTCTGGCATCTCTGCATCCATGCAGGGAAACACGGGACAGAGAGATAGAGGGGCTCTGGTAGGGATGTGATGATGTCCAATCCATCCTCATTTGAAGGAAACGGGTTGGGGAGAGAAAGAAAAAATAAACACACCAAAGCACTTCTTTCTAAGGAAGACTCTGGCCATAGGGCCTGGGGCAGTTTGGTCCACGATGTTCTCATCACTCTGGATTTGGGAACAGGAAAATCTTGTTTGGGAATCCCCTACAGCTGAAGTGGGAGTTAGCGGTCTTGTTGTGTGCCTTGTCCCTTGTAAGTGTGAGAAAGCCCTGCCCCTTCCTTCAGTTGAGGTGAGCCAGGCCCAAGGAGGCTACCATAGAAATAGAAGACCACACAGGCACGTGGGGCCTAGCAAGCCGGAGGCCACAGACACTGGGAACTAGGTGAGGGCTACCTCCAGGACTCCCACCGCCAAACAGCTGCTCGGGCCACCCTGTGTTGACTGGGAAGGGCCCCAAAGGAACTTTTGGGTGAGAAAAATAGCCTAGATTGGCAGGGAGTAGGGTTGTAGGAGTGTCTTTTTTTTTTTTTTTTCAATAATTTCTATGTGTATACCTGAAAACTGAACAATTAAAAGAAGAAGGAGGGTTGGTGACGTGACTCAGTGAATTAAAGCTCTTGCCACCAAGCCAGGCTTGATAACCGGCTGGGACCCACACAGTGGAAGGGAAAAACAGCTCCTGAAAGCTGTCCTCTGACCTACACACACAAACACACACACACACACCCCACACACAAACACACACACAAACACACACACACCCCACACACAAACACACACAAACACACACACCACACACACACACACACAAACACACACACAAACACACACACACACACACTGGGTTGCAGGGAACTTAAACTTAGGAGACAGCTTGGCAGCTCCTCCAAGGGCTAAACTCACACTCAAGATTCGGCAAGGTCACACTTACATCCAAGAGGAATGAAAACACACAGCAAAACACAACCTATTCAGGAATGGACACAGCCCCCCAGACAAAAGGTGGAGAAGCCACAAAGGTCACCAGCCAACCTACAAATGGATAAGCAAACATGGAACAGCCAGATGCCAGCTTTGACAAAGCAAAGGAGTCTGGGTTACATCCCCAGGGTCCCTCAGGGTGTCATTAAATTACCATGCCCTATGGCTCTCCTCAGGACAGCCGGCTGGCTTAATAGAGCCACTCTCTGCCTGGCTGCTGTCCCCTGAGGACAAATGAGAATTACAAAGCATCTACTAGAAAGAACGCTGGCTTTTTTTGTAAATGTCAGGGGCACCTCTTGAAAGAACCAAGAACCTAAGGTTGCCTGTCCTCAGCCTCCCTGGCTTTCTGAATTATCATTCCCAACAGGAGCATAGACCCTCTGGAGGCTGGGACTCTTGGGATGGGGCAGCAGGTACAAAGGTGGTTCTGGAGAATAAACACAAGGATACCGTGACTGTTTCTGGACACAAATCCCTCTTATCCCATGAAACACAGCTGCCAGTTTCTTATGGACAGCTTTGGGCTGTCCAGGCCTGCAAACTGGTGAGCTGCCTCTGATTTGATTTTTGCAGTGCTGTTAAGCCCAGCCTGGGTTTGTGCTCTTAGCCTGGGTTTACGATCTTCCTAATCTTCAAAGCCGTGGACCCTCGAAAAGCCCTCTGCACAGGAAAGCTCCTGGCTCCCCCACACTCTCTTCTCTCCCTGAAGAAAACCACCTGTGTGGAGACCAGGTTTGATGGTTCAGCAATGGGGACCTGCTGCCCTTGACTGGGGAAAGGACACTGCTTACTCTGCCCTAATCCTCAGAAGCAAAAACTAAAAACTAAAAATAAAAATAAAATAAACCCACATGTAGATATTCCCGTGGGCAAACAAGCTTTTCCATTGCAGATTTTGTGCTAAAGACTAAAGGGGGTGGGGGCTCCTGATTGCAACTACAGTGTGTGTGTGTGTGTGTGTGTGTGTGTGTGTGTAACAGCTGTTTGAAAGACTAAGGGCTGAATGCTATTATATCGTTTTCTTTCAGAGGAAACATTGGTCCATCAGGTTAAAGGTATTTTGTTCAGCAACTATTGGTGGGGAACTTGCTGTGTTTGAAGCACATGCTGGCTCTCTTAACTGGAATGTTCTCTGTCCTACTGTACTGTGTGGGGCAACTCTGTAAGGAGGCAGCAAGCAGTGTGTGTGCGTGCTCGTGCTAGCACGCGCTCGTGTCTTACATCTACCTTTCTTGTTTGTTATAACCTAAGTGATGGAGGGTCAGGCGATAGGGAGCTGTGGGAGAGTGCAGAGTTGGTGAGAAGTTCTACCTTAGGCAACCGGCTAGTTCTAGAGTTCAAACTCTTCAGCCACCTTCCTAACAAATGGCTCCTGTTTCGGTGTTTGAGACTCTTCCAGTTAGCTTCAGCTGTCAACTTGACAAAGCCCAGAGACTCTAAGAGGGTCTTAACTGAGGAATTGCCTTGATCAGATGGCCGGATTGCCATGACCACCAGACGTTTTCTCTATTGCTAATTTATGTAGGAGGTTCCCAGTCCCACTCCACTGTGGGCGGCACCATCCCTAGCCAGCGAACCCCTGGCTGTGCAGTAAAGCTGGCTGAGCAGTAGCCAGCCAGTAAGGAGCCTATCTCTTTCTCTGTGGCTTCCAGTTCAGGTTTCTGGTTCCTACTTCAGTTCCTCCCCTGACTCCTCCCCCCTCCCCCGCCTTCCTCGGCCTGTGATCTGGAAGTGTGAGCCAAATAAACCCTTGCCACTCAAACTCGGGGGTTTTTGTTGTTGTTGTTTTTTTTTGTTTTATTTTTGTTTTTTGTTTTGTTTTTTTTTTCCGGGATGTTCCTCTCTTTCTTTCTTTCTTTCTTTCTTTCTTTCTTTCTTTCTTTCTTTTTTTTTTTTTTTTTTTTTTTTTTTTTTTTTTTTTTTTTTTTTTTTTGTTGTTGTTGTTGTTGTTGGTTTTTGGTTTTTTTTCTTCTGAGACAGGGTTTCTCTGTGTAGCCCTGGCTGTCCTGGAACTCACTCTGTAGAGCAGGCTAGCCTCGAACTCAGAAATCCGCCTGCCTCTGCCTCCCAAGTGCTGGGCCACCACTGCCTGGCCCAGGACGTTTCTCAAAGCAACAGAAAACAAATTAGGACACAGACCTTCCGGTTCCTGGGGGTCCATGGGAGTGGGAGTGCACAGGCAGAATGTTTTCTCTCTGGCAAGATCACTTTAGGGTTTCCAGGGCCCAGGCAGCCAACAAACCCACTAGGGAAAGAAAAGGCTTAAACCTAATGCCAGTCCTAGGTGGGGCTTGTTTCCTGGAGCGAGATCTCACATGCTAACCTCTTCAGCCTTCAGATCATGGTTTCCTAAGTATATCTGGGCTGCCTCCTGGTCCCTGATTGGCACCAACTCACCTTGTCCTCCTCAGCCCTGAAGTCAGGCATGGTGCTCACACACAGGCTGACAGCTGTGGTTGCCACGAAGAGAACGGAGAGGCAGGCAAAGACCTTCCCGGGCAGTCCTGACTGTGGGTCCTCCACCATCTCACGTAGCTGGTTCATGCTGCGGGCCCATCGCGAGGCGTGCACTTCCGAGTGGCAGGCCTGGCGCTGCTGCTGGCGCTGGGCAGCCTCCTCCCGGCGGAGCTCGGCTGCCTCCTCCAGCTTCTGAAGCAGCTTGCGCAGGCAGCAGCGCTCCAGGTTGGCTTCCTCGATGCCCCAGTAGCTCAGCTCCTCCCGGAAGGACAGGGCGCACATCTCTCGCAGAAGTACCAGCTTTCCAGCGGCCAGGAAGCTCACGATCACCCCGAAGGCGCTGGGGTTTCTGTCAAAGAAGAACTCCTGGCTTTTCTCATCGTAGTCATCACAGAGCTGGGTGATCTCCTCATAGCTCCGACACAGCCGGAGCCTGCTCAGGCGACTCAGCGGGAAGGCATCCAGGGTGCTCCAGGGTAGCAGGTACCTCTGGCCACCCACGTTCACCAGGATCTCCTTCAGGTTGGCCTCTGGAGAGGCGTCCAGGTTGCCCACCTTCCGGGCCCTGCGGTAGTAAAGGCCCTTGACTGACTGAGGCTCGGGACCAGGCCAGAGCTGACTCAAGGGGCTGCAGGAGCCAAAGTGATGGAGTCCGGGATGCAGGTCCTTGTCTCTGGAAGACATGGGCATTATTGCCTCAGACTGTCAGGCCAGCGAGCAGTGGGCTCACCTGTCTGCCTCCAGAGGAAGAAGAAGAGAAGGAAGGGAGGATGAGTTTCAGCGGATCTCAGTGTTTACGGCAGTATAAACACTGTCCCACAGTAGCTGCAATTGCTCCAGCCATCTCTGACCCTTCCATTTACGTCTTGTTCACTGGGTAGCTACTATATGCTTGGGCCATATCAGTGGACACATCCATACATACAGATGTGCTGCTCACCACACTAAGGAGGTTCTGTGTGTACATCTCCAGCTCTCTGACATGGACATTTTGTGGATGGAGATGTGGGTAACGGGTCCTGTGCTATGCTCTCGAACATTCTGTAGGCTTGGGCAAGAGGCTGCCCCTCTCTCCTCTCAAAGGAAGAGGCCTGTGTCAGTCCTGCAGGGGTGCCCTACATGGCCGTGTTCTTTGCAGAGAAGCACAAGAGGACTGTCTGAGTCTCTCTGGACCCTTTGCTTGGTCTGTGTGAGTGGAGAAGTTTGGGCTCCCCTACTGTTGAGCACAGGATGGGGAACACCACCATAATGGTCACTTCTAGAAGCTCTAAGGCACCCAGTTCCTTTAAGGGACCCAGGCCAACCATCCCACAAGGCCGACAGACACGGTTCACCTTTGCAGGTGAGGGAACTGACACCTAGCGCCCCCTACTGTCAAACGCTCAGGAGCTGGGGATCATGGCAGCTTTGCAAGGCACCTGACAGCCAGGAGCTCCCCAAGAAGGTTTCACGCTGGTCCTTTGTCACCCTCGCTTTGCAAGGCACCTGACAGCCAGGAGCTCCCCAAGAAGGTTTCACGCTGGTCCTTTGTCACCCTCGCTGTGTGACCTTGAAGTGGTCACTCCCCTCCCTGAGCTGTATACCCTTTTACTTGCAACGCAAAGAGGTTTCTAGCGCTCTCTGTATTGCAGACCCATTTAGGGGCTTCGCTTAGGACAAGCATATTTTTTATTTTAGCTTGCTCACATAATTTTAAAAGAAAATTTATGATATGTCTCCTCATCCGTATGGTGTGACCATTTCTTATGCTACCTGTTCTAGCCGGAGCCGTCTCCAGGCACGTATAACCTTACATTGAGAGAGGCCTTCCACTCCGGAGCCAACAGAAAGAAAAGTGCCTTTCGTTTCCAGAGCCAGCTGGATTCTGGCGGACGGTGAGGAGTGAGTGGGGGCCGCTGGGTTTCACACTCTGCAGAGCTCGCCACTAGCTATTCTGCATGCGTTACTTGGTTCACAGCACACGGCGGGAGGAGTGCAGCCTGCAGAGACAGGGAATCCAGGGAGTTCTTTCCAAGCTTTCTCAATTTCCAGTGCAAAAACCAAGACCCAGAGTGCTGAAGGGACTCATCCAAGGTCACTCGGCAAATTCAGATTCAGCCCAGGACACAGCTTCCTGGCTAGACGTTCTCTCCAAAACTGGAATCTTGTCCCCTCTCCTCCCACTGAACAGATCTGATTCTGAGATCTTTGTTTCCCCTAACAACTGGCCAGCAAAACTTCCCTAGAGCCCGGGGAAGTAACCCACTTCAAATATCCCTTCTCCCAAGCTGTTTCACTCAGTCACTGCTCTGGAACATCCCACCCCAGAACGAACAACTTCCTCCCAAGTTCAACTCACCGCTTGTATTAGGAAGTGTGTTCCCAGCCGGTTCTCTGCCGGACATGGGGAGCCCGTGTCTCAGTGACCAGGAAAGAGACAGGTTTGTGATAGAGAGGTAGGGGGAAATGAAAAGAAAACCCAAAAAATCAAAACCGAAACAAAACACAAATCAAAACCAGCTCCCAACATAGCAGCCCTTGCAGAGGGTCAGGATCCAATCCTTCTCCAGCCTCCTGTATGGAGCAGAAGTTTATTCAGTCTGAATCTGCAGAAGAACAGAGGTGCAAGGTAGCTCTCTAGAAGGGCTCTGAAGTCCTCCCTCCTCCTGGAAGCTGAAGGTCCGGATGCTGCAGGGAGCTGGGCCAGCTGTCCTGCCTCAGCATTGGACTTGGTGCTCCAAGTCCCACGGGGACAGTCAGCATGGTCCTGCCTGAGATGGGGGTGGGAGGGGTGTGGGGATGCTGCCGGGAAGGGCTTAGGATTAATCTCTCCATCAGCCAGGCAGCAGGCGGGGAGCAGCGGCTCTGCCAACCACCAGGAAGGCAAGGAGAGTATCTGTCCTCTCTCTGAGGAGGAGCTGAGCTCAGGAGGAGCTGGGGCAGCCGGGAACTTGGGAATTGCGACCTCATGGTCTACTAAGGTGGGGAGCCTCAGTAAAGGCTGCAGAGAGATTTGAAGGCTGGGACAGAATGACCCAGCCTCAGAGCCTAGGGTAGGTACCAGGGAGGTGGCATCAGGGGTTGAGAACAGAGAGGCTTGGGGCCAGGTGCCAGCCTCCAAGTGAATGTCCTCAGGCAGGTGGCTTTGTGCCTTCACACTTGGTTTTCTTATCTGTAAAATGTATGAGTGGCATCGGGCTTTCAGAATAGGAAATCCAAGCCGTGAGCTTCTCCTGGGAGCTTGGCCCTGGGTGTAGGTGGGGAGAGGAAGAGAGCCAGCTTTGTTGCTGTGTGTGCTTGGTGAGTCACTTCACCTCTCTGGGCCTCAGTTTTCTCCCTGGTCAAATGAGGACAGTAGGAACCATAAAGGCTGAAATTGCAAAAGCATGTTAATGTAGGGCTGCCTGTCCCTCATTTCCTTAAAAGGTTTTGCAGCCAAGTGACCTTCACAACAACTCCATCGTGTCTCTGAGATCCCCTGAGGCTCGTTCAAGGACACCATCCTAATTGGCAGCTAGACCTAGGTTCTGGATCGGCTGAATGCAGACAGGGTCTGATGCGGGGGTCCAGGAGCAAGGGGGATCAGAGCCTGGCTGTCCTTAGCTCCCTGGAAGGAGTAACAGAAAGTACCTGTGGCTTCACAGAGGGCTGGAGGAATGCAGGCAAGAGTGAGAAGCTGGCAGGGGACAGGGGTTCTCAAAGGGTATTATAGGAAGCCCAGCGGTCCACAGAAATGCCAAGGGGCATGGCGGATGCCAGGGCAAGACCTAGAGACACAGCCTGTTTTTTCTGCCTTCCCACAGCCCCTCCCTGCTGCCTGTACCACAGTCACCGCTGCGGAGGCCCAAGGCAGAGAGAGGCCTGGCATCTTTATGAGGGGTACTGAGGCCTTGCCCCTTCTCTGTCTCTCCAGCTCTCTTAGCTCCTATAAGCCAGGCTCCAGAATTCTCTCCTTCTGGACGGGGCTCTCTGTTCTCCATCTGATTGAGTCCTGTCTCAGTCAGGGTTTCTATTGCTGTGATGAAACACCATGACCAAAAGCAACCTGGGAAAGAAAGGGTTTATTTAGCTTACACTTCCAAGTGACAACACACTGAGGGAAGCCAAGGCAGGAACCTGGAGGCAGGAACTGAGGTAGAGGCTGTGGAGGATGCTGTGTATTGCTTTGTTCTTCATGACCTGCTCAGCCTGCTGTCTGGTAGAACCCAGGGTCACCATTTTGAGGGAGGGGGTGTCTCTCTATCCATGCTGGGCTGGGCCCTCCCCCATCAATGACTAATTAAGTAAATTCCCTACAGGGTTGCCTATAGCTTAACCATATGGATTCATTTTCTCAAATGCAGTTTCCCTCCTCTCAGATGACTAGCTTGTATCAAGTCAGATAGCTAGCCAGCATGAGTCTCTTAGGCTAACCACCCTCCCCAGAGTCCATCTTCCTCTCTCAGTTCTCTCAGGGCATACAAGGTCCCAATGCCAATCTAGAGTCCCCATCAGAGCTCAGTCAGCGAAGCCCTTATTGCATGGGCATGCAAATCTAAATTCGAGCCCTTAAAGCCCATATAAGCCTAGCCAAGCATGCCCATTATCCCTGTGCTAATGAGGCAGAGGCAGGAGGATTCCTGGTCTTGCTGGTCAGTCAACCTGATTTACTTAGGGAGTTCCAGGCCAGTGAGAAGCCTTTGGTGGCATGGCCCAGCAGACCTCTTCAGAATTAGTATGAGGTTCTGCTTTGCCTATCCAGCCGGGCCTGCTATACCAGGGCTATGTGACCCCAGGCAGGTTTTCTTCTCTCTGTGTGCATCAGGGCAGCCAGGTAAGCTAAAAATAAACCCTTTCCTTCCCAAGTTGCTTTTGGTCATGGTGTTTCATCACAGCAATAGAAACCCTGACTGAGACAGGACTCAATCAGGTGGAGAACAGAGAGCCCCATCCAGGACAGAATTCTGGAGCCTGGCTTATGGGAGCTAAGAGGACTGGAGAGTCAGCGAAGGGGCAGAGCCTTGACTCTCTGATGACTCGGCTTTTGAGCATCTTGGTCTTTGTGAGGAGCAAATGAATTATTTGTTAAGGTCCAAAAAAGGTCATGCCTGGCATCCCACAACACAGGTACAAGAGTTTTAAGCTAGCTCTCTCTCTCTCTCTCTCTCTCTCTCTCACACCCAGGCCGAGGCTGCTGTTGATGGGCAGTGGTGTGTGGTACGCTGACAATGGCTGGCTTCTGAGGAGAAATCCTCCTCAGATACGGTGTTTGCCGATTACTGTAGTGTACATACTCCAGCTGACACCAAGTGAACGGCATCACTCTGGAGGGCTGGGGAGGAGGGTAAAGGACAGACTCTTGCACACCTGTGCTGATGGGTTCTGTGACATCACTGAATTTGTGACTTTCCGGCATGGAGAGAGAAAGGCTCCCCAAGGCAGGATTCTTGGTCAAACTCGGCCGAGCAACAGCGCTTGAGCCTTGACTCTGTAACTCAGTCAAGTTCCAGGAGTACTCAGGGGCAGGCAGTGCCCTGTGGGGTTTCCCTGGGATACTGATGAGGTCACGGTATGGTCCAGAAAGGGACCCTGAGGGCTGTATTCAGAGAAGGGTTGGTGGTATTTAGCCACTCTTACGCTTTGTGCAGGTTCCTTCCCTACACCCTTCTTTTCTCCAGTACCCCCTGATACTCAGTGTCCTCAGGCTGTCCTCAGTGGCTGCAGGCCTCATAGGATACCACTGCCATAGTCTGTTTGGTTTGGGGTGAGCACAGCCAGGCAGGCTCCCTTCTGGTAGTGGCGTCCTCTCCAGCAGCTTGTATACAAGGTGCCTCTCCCAGGCTACAGTGGGCAGGTATAGACTGAGGACTCCAGAGTAGTCCAGCTGGGATCTGTATCAGAGTGTCACCTGGGTGGCTCTGGGGGTATTTTCAGCAGGTTGTGGAACATAGACACCAGGTAGCACCTGGCCTCATCGGGGGATGAATTAGAGTTCTGGGGGTGCCCATAACACAGTGGTGGGAAATTTTGGCCCAATGTCAGTCTCCAGGAGAGGAGTCTGCTTGTGGGTAGGAAGTGATGGTAGAGTGGGGATGGGGTGGGGGTGCCACATGGTTGGGAGTGAGAACTGTCAGACCTGGAGGCCAGTGCTGTACGCAGCAAGGAGCCGTCAGTGTGCACAGCGACAAGAGACCCAGACTCCTGTGGGGTTTAGTTTTGGCACTTCTTGAACCCTGTTCAAGTTTTCCTATAACCCCGTGACAGCACATCAAGAAGTATTTTGCATTGTAAAGCTGTGGGGACATATTTATCATCTTGCCTTGGGAATCTTGGCCGCGAGGTGTTCATTTAATCTGCAGTTGGCACCAACTCTGCAGCAGAAGAAGTACCTGCCCCGCCAGCCCGGAGAGGCAGCTACAGTGTTTCAAAACACCGACAGCTTGTTTACAGAGCAGTCAATTACCTCTACTGTGAACTTAGCCTGGGAGAAAACGGATATGCTAAACACCTGTCTATAGGAATCACATCGGTTTTTTTTTCCCCCCCTCATTTCTTGAGAAGCTTTGGGGGGGGGGGCTTATAGAATTGTCTATCTCTTTTTGTTTTTGTTTTAAAGATTTACTTATTTGTACATATGCATGATCTATGCCAGCAGGACAGAAGAAGGCACTGGATCCCATGACAGATGGTTCTGAGCCACCACGTAGGTGTTGGGAATTGAACTCAGGACCTCTGGAAGAGCACACAGTGCTCTTAACCACTGAGCCAACTCTCTAGGCCCCCCCCCCCTTTTTTTTTTCAAGATAAGGTTTGTTTGTGTAGTCCTGGTTGTCTTGGAACTCACTCTGTAGACCAGGCTGGCTTCAAAATCAGAAATCCACCTGCCTCTGCCTCTGGAGCCTTGGGACTAAAGGCATGTGCCACCATGTGTGGCTGTTGGTTTCGCTTTTTATATTTCAGGTATCTTGTGGAAATTAAGCGCTCTGACCCTGTTCTACCTGGGCTCCATGTCCAGGCTTTAATCTCTGCCTTCAAAACCTGGGCCAAGCTGGGCAGTGGTGGCGCACGCCTTTAGTCCCAGCACTTGGGAGACAGAGGCAGGCTGATTTCTGAGTTCGAGGCCAGCCTGGTCTACAGAGTGAGTTCTGGGACAGCCAGGGCTACACATAGAAACCCTGTCTCGAAAAACAAAACAAAACAAAACAAAACCTGGGCCAAGTTCTTCTGCATCTCTGGAGCTAGTTCCTCATCTATAAAGTCCATAGTCCCCCTCAGGAGGCAGCTGTTGAAAGGGTGAATTAAGGCACAAGTGTAAGGGGAGTATGTGTTGGATTTGAGGTAAGCAGTTTAAGGGTCAGTTTTGTGATTTTTATTACTAACTCTTTTTTTTTAAAAAATATTGATTTATTTATTTTATGTTTATGAGGACACTGTGTAACTGTCTTCAGACACACCAGAAGAGGCATTGGATCCCATTACAGATGGTTGTGAAGCACCATGTGGTTGCTGGGAATTGAACTCAGGACCTTTGGAGGAGCAAGCAGTGCTCTTAACTGCTGAGCTATCTCCCCAGGACCTTATTAATAACTCTTAAAAAACAATTAAAGGAGAAAAATGCATGTTAGGTGTTCCTGGTACTTGACTACAGCACCATGTGTATGTGCGTGTGTGTATGTGTGTGTGTGTGTGTGTATGTGTGTATGTGTGTGTGTGTATGCGTGTGTGTATGTGTGTGTGTATGTGTGTGTGTGTGTGTATGTGTGTGTATGTGTGTGTGTGTGTATGTGTGTATATGTGTGTGTGTATGTGTGTGTGTATGTGTGTGTGTATGTGTGTGTGTGTGTGTGTATGTGTGTGTGTGTATATTGTGTGTGTGTATGTGTGTATGTGTGTGTGTGTGTGTGTATGTGTGTGTGTGTACATATTTATCATATATATCTTCCTCCTCAAAAGCAAAACTTCCCGACTTGCTTTCATGATTTTTTTTTTTGAGAGCTGTTTGTTCCAGACACACTCAGCCTTGGTGAAGGTTTAAAATCTAGGACAGAGCTTTTCCTCGGAGGAGGGGTAAGGTCACAGAGAACATCTGCTGTCCTTGTCCTCAGTGTTCCAGATCGAGGACTTACTCGGACGAGACCGAGACACCAGAGCAATAAAATAATTGACCTGATTCTCTTTTTAATGCAGACTCTGCTGAGCCATGGAACTCTTTATTGTAAGAGGCAGTGCTTTGCCCTGCTTGCTTTGCTGGCAATAAAAATGTTGCCTTTTGTGCCCAGTGTCCCTCCTAGTGAACTAAATTGGAAGAACACACAGGGACAATCTGGTGTAAATTTAAAGCAGGTCTAGATGAGAATCCAGTGGTGGAGGAAGTAGTCCCAGCAGGACTACGAGGCTGAGACACCCTAGCACGGGTGTGTTTTGGACACAAGATTGACCTGAGTCTGATTTAGCTCCACTGCAGCAGGTAGGTTTGAACCAGAGCCAGAATATTGATCTATACACTTATCACAAGAGCTGCTATTGACATTGATGGAGGGAGGGGTGGAGGGGGAGGATGGGAGGATGGATGAAGGGATGGGGAAGGGTGGAGGGGGAGAGGGAAGATGGATGAAGGGATAGGGAGTGGTGGAGGGGGAGGGGGAGAATGGGAGGATGGATGAAGGGATGGGGAGGGGTGGAGGGGGAGGGGGAGGATGGGAGGATGGATGAAGGGATGGGGAGGGGTGGAGCAGGATGGGAGGATGGATGAAGGGCTGGAAGGGCAGAGAGATAAGTGGAAGGGGTGGTAGATGGACACACTCATAGCTAGCCTTTTTGTCTGATGTCCCAAGGTGCTTAAAGTCTTGGGTTTTGAGCATCTTGAGTTACCAATCTGCTGCTCTGTGCTTGTACAGATTTGCTGAGAGACACTTTGGGTCAAGGTCAGGGTACCCTGAATATGGTCTTGATATCAGACAAGGTAAACACTTGTAAAGGAGGCAAAAGGTGGGACTCAAAATAAAAGCAAGTGTTGGATTTCTACAACAGAATCTTGTTTGGCTCCAAAAGACAGGTCTATGCACAGACTGAAACGCTCCTTTCAAAAATACAGCCTGAGTAAGTGACTGACTTAGTCTCCTGGCAAATAACTCCCCAGGCGACTGTAACAAGTGTGAATCATCTTAGACAGAACAAGTACCATAGACTGATGAACATGGAAACAGCAGGACTTACTCTATCACTCTGGGCCTCCCAGGTCAAGGCCCTGGCACTGCTGTTCTGGAGAAGGCTCTTTAGACTGTGGTCATCAGTCCTTGTGTGACAGAGAGAGCCTGGGAGAACTAGGTCCCCTTTCCTATAGGTTTCCTATAGGTACTAATCAACATACAGCCTCATCCCCTGCTAACCCCATCGCCCCTGGAGCTTAGCGTGATGACCTCTGAACTTGTAGGGAGGGGACACAGGCATTAAGTCCAAAACAATTCTCTTTATAGAGTTGTAAAAAAAAAATGTATGTGTATATATAAAAATTTTAAACTTAAAGGCAAACTTAACGAATAATAAATATGTAGTAATTTGGTGAACTAATGTTTAAATCCATTCAGTGATAAATATCAGAGCGCTCGTGGCACGATCTTCATCATGGAGTCCGTTTTCCCAGGGGACTGAGAGACAATGTGACAGCTTGACCCAAGCTAAATTCATCTGAGAGGAGAGAACCTCACTTGAGAAAATGTCTCCTTAAAATTGGGTTGTAGGTAAGCCTGTAGGTGCTCTCTCTCTCTCTCTCTCTCTCTCTCTCTCTCTCTCTCTCTCTCTCTCCAGACAGGGTTTCTTTGTGTAGCCCTGGGGAGCCTGAAACTCACCCTCTAGACCAGCCTGGCCTTGAACTCAAAGATGTGCCTGCCTTTGCCTCCCAAGTGCTGGGACTAAAGGTGTGCGCCTCTGCCACTGCCTGTTGGGTATTTTCTTATTTAGTGATTGACGGGGGAGGGTCCAGACCACGGTGCGTGGTAGCATCCCTGGGCTGGTGGTCCTGGGTTCTATAAGAAAGCAAATCGAGCAAGCCAGTAAGCAGCACCCCTCCATGGCCTCTGCATCAGCTCCTGCTCCAGGTTCCTGCCCTGCTTGAGTTCCTGACTTCCTCCAACAATGAACTGTCGTATGAAGAGGTGAGTAAAATTAACCCTTTCCTTCCCAAGTTGCTTTTGGCTAACATGTTTCAATCACAGCAAGAGAACCCCCCACCCCCGGACTGAAACACACAGGAGAGAGAAACCGCATGTTGTCTTCCCACAGACAGACAAGAACCACAGCCTCGAGAACGTTGTCACTGAGTCACTTGGCTTCCTTCCACTGTGACAAATCCCCAAGAGAACTTTCTAAAGGAGGAAGGGTTGATTTTCAGTCTTCGGGGAAGACAGGGAAATATCATGGTGGTAAGTGTGATGGAAAGGAAGAGAAGGGAGGCTGGAAGGGAAGGGAAGAGAGATCAGGGCTAGACACAGCTTTCAAAGAGATTCCCTGACTACCTACCCACTCACTCACCTACCACCCATTCACCCACTCATCCACAATCACCATCCACTCACTCGCCCTCCTACCCATACCCACTTACCCACACACACCCATCCTCCCACACACACCCACTTACCCACCCACACTTATCCTCCCACTCATACCCATACCCACACACGCACTCACACCCACACACACCCACACACAGGCACTCCCGATCCTAGTGCTTCCAACCAGGCCCCATCTTCTGAGACTTCTGTCACACCATCAAATTGTGAACCATTGATTAGGTCTGAGCCTCCACTCCCCTGTCAATGATTGATCCACCAGCGGAGGACCAAGCTCTGCCATTTGAGTCTTTGCGGGTGGATGTAGGATGCTTCATATCCAAGCCAGAACAGTTGCAAATCCCCTGGGGTCAGTGCGAGTCTGAATACAGGCATCCCGAGCTGGTAGCTGAAAAGCTCTGCTGTGCCGCCTCATCCTTTCAAGGCAGAAGAATTAATTTGCAAATATGTTTGCTGATTTGCAAAATGGACTCCCTTTCCAAGGTAGAGATGACAGCTTGCTGGCAAGTGCCCACGGGCTTCCGATTCCTGACCTGTTTATTCCTGCTGTCTGGGAAGATGATGGGGTGCAGCCCTGTCTGGCCTTCTGGACACCCTGGCGGGTTCTCTAAGGTCACTGCAGTAGTGTGCTCTGGGCAGCCCAAAGACCCTTTCGTATAGAGTCTTTGCAAAGTACAGAGATCAGGCCCAGTGTGGTGGTACATGTCTTTGATCCCAGCACTTGACAGCGAAGACAGGTGAATCTCTATGAGTTCAAGGTCTATATAACATATTCAAGGCCATTTGTTTACATAGTAAGACCCTACTGCATAGACCCTGGAGACCAACATGCTCTGGGCCTTTGGAATTAGAAGACCAGGCTCTTCCAGAAGACCCGATCTTCCAGGAAACCCTGAAGTTCCTGGCTTATTAAGCTGTTCTCTGTCACCTTTGAAAAATCCTTACGTTCTTATGGCCACCAAGTATTATGGCATGCAGTGAGTCCTTGAGTGGCATCATTTCTGGTGGCCCTGCATACAAGTGAGGAAGACAGAAATCTGGATGACAAAGGGGAGCAAGCTGACATGAACCAAGACCCCGGAGGATGCTCTGGCCCAGAGCAAGCCTCAGTGCACCACACACCTGTCTCCAGCAAGCCAGAGTGCTGGCTATAGTGGCTCTGATGTGCTCAAGAGACAATAGAAACAGGAAGTCCACAGCTACTGCTCAGCTCTGGACCCCACAACTTGTCTCTGTCCTTTGGAATGCCTGTGCTGGAGGCTGCCTGGCACTGGTCTGAGTTTGCTTTCTATTGCTGTGATAAAGCATCAGGAGCAAAAGCAACGTAAACGGGAAGCTGCTTATCGCATCTTACTGCTAGCTTATAGTCCATTATGCAGGGAAGTCAGAGAGTGGGGAACTGAAGCGGAAGCCATAGGACAGGGCTGCACACTGGCTTGGTCCAACTGCTTTCTTACAGCATCCAGGACCACCAGCCCAGAGGTAACACTGCTTGCTGTAAGCGGAGGGGGGGGGGGCCCTCCCAGCTCAACCATTAACCAAGAAAGTGCACCAGTCTTGCCCACTAGCCAGTTTTGTGGGGGAATCTTCTCCACTGAGTTTCTCTCTTTCAGAATGACTCTAGCTTGTGTCAAGCTGACATAAAACTAGTCAACACAGCTCTCCATGATTCTGACCCCCAGGCTGCTCAACCCCAGCCAGCAGCCGCCATCGGCTCCGGGGAGAATGTAATTGCTTTCATACCTTGCTAAGTCTGCGGGCACTGAGGGCTTTTGAAGATTAAAGTATCAAAAGAAGTTAATTATTTAAAGAAACACATTTGAAGTGGGGCAAACTGAACTTAGATTAAAAACCTGGCGGTCTAAATTGCCAATTAGCAGTAGCAAGCTCTTCACACCCAGAAAATCAGGAGCAGGGGCTGAGCTCTCCCTCCGGGATTCGGACTGATGCACCTTGACTTGGGTGCGCCGTTCCAGTCCTGTACATAGGGAAACCTAGGCACAGAGAGGTTGGGTGCCTTGCCTAGGGTCACACAGTTTCAAAAAGCAAGAACAGAGATTTGAACTCACACCTCTGTCCTTTCCTCAGGGTACTGCTGGGGTAGAAAGATGTACCCGTTCTTGGAGAAATCATTCCCTTGGGGCTCTCTCTAACTCTGGATGTTTCTATGCCTGCTACATCAATTATGAGGCTGAGAAATAACCCTTGTAGATGAGATGAAAAAGAAAAATAGCTTCCATGGTATCAGCGGGGACACTTAAGCTATCTGAAATTGCAGGAATGGCTCACGATGACTCTAGTAGGGCAGGGTCCATTAGTTATGGAATCAGTTGATGAACCCAGCACCAAGAGGAGCTAACATGATGCCTCTCCTCCCAGCATCCTGCTGGGCCTCAGTCATTGGAGCACTGCATTTCCATCTGGGCACACGACCACCACCACCACCACCACCACCGAACCTCATCATCCCTTCTGCTCGATGTTATTAAACACCCGGTGTTGATGAGATTTCTTTGGAGGACAAACCAGTAACTGTAGCTTAATGGGGAGTATATGCAATCACAGTTAAGCACTGAGTGACTGTATGGACCCATGTGCAGCTCTGCTCTGCCGCCTCGTAGCTGCAGATAGCTTTCTCCTCTATCGAAGCCCCTTTCTTAGCCAAGCCTGACACCTCACCTCCTGTGTGTCCCTGTGGAGGGAACAGCTTCATGACACCTCTCAGGTCAGCGGCAAACACCCAGCAAACTTGTGGCGTTAGAACTGTCATAGAGGGCAGTGGGTTAAAGGTAGCCTGCAAAGAACGCACTCGCCTGGAAACTTAGTGTGTTTCTCTCTTCCAGAAAATACCTCAAATAACATTTGACCAATACCTGGTTACCCAGTGGTCTGTTCAAGTTGACGCATGAAATTAGATGCTCTGTGATGGGCTACTACACAAATGTAGAGACTAACATGTTAACCTTCTACTGAGCAGAGGTCTGTGTGTCTCCCTGTAGCACAGAGGTTGTCTCTTAGCCTCCACACATGTGCTACGGCATGCATGCACACATGAACACGCATGCACACACACCCATTCACCTGACTGCCCAGACAAATATGGACACATCAGACTCAGCCCAGGCATTGCTACAGCCTCAGAAGATTCCACTTCCACACACCCCCAACATTACCTCAGACAAGGGCTTCTGAACACGGGCCATCCTTGTAGCATGCTTGTAATTTCTTGTCTCTTTCAGACCCTCGCTGCCCCTATGGGGCCATAGGAGGGAGTCGGGGATCCATCCTGGGGGGTTACTTGCCCACCCCCAGCTTCACAGGCTTCAGCTAGCTCTTATACCTACTGAGGCCAACTCTTCCAGGCCGGGGAATTGGGAGGGAGTTGAATAATCCAGGAAGCCCCTGAATATTCTTCCAGAGTGACTGGCATCCACATTCTACCTTGCAGGCTGGCATCTTCTTTGGGTCCAGGCAGATTTCAGTAAAGATGAACTCCAGGGTATTTGGGGTACTTCATTCCTTTTTCTTTAAAATTCTTTAATTTTTTTTTTTTTTTTTTTTTTTTTTTTTATTTACGTGTATCTTTGTATCTGTGTAGGTATTTGATGTGCAGATGCTCACTGAGGCCACAAGAGGGCCTCAGATCGCCTGGATTTGGAGCGACAGGTGTTTGTGATCTTGGCATAGGTCCTGGGAACAAAACCTAGGTCCTCCACAAGTGCTCCTAACCACAGTGCCAGCCCTCCAGCCCCACTTAAGGTAATTTTTTGTGTTTGTTTGTTTGTTTTTTGGGTTTTTTGAGACAGAGTTTCTCTGTATAGCCTTAGCTGTCCTGGAACTCACTCTGTAGACCAGGCTGGCCTTGAACTCAGAAATCTGCCTGCCTCTGCCTCTCAAGTGCTGGGACTAAAGGCGTGTGCCACCACTGCCCAGCTTTAAAGTAATTTTTAAACTGTGGTAACATATACATAACATGCCTTTTGCCTTCTTACTGTGTCAGAGAGTGCCAATCAGTGGCACCTGGCATAGGTCACTGTTGAATAGCCTGTGTCTGTGGCATTTCTCATCACAGTGACCAAGCATCTAATAAGAGGCAGCCTCAGGGAAGGAGGGTTTGTTTGGGTTTGTGGTTTGAGGGAATATGATTCGTCATGGAAGGCAGGCACGGGGCCACAGCTGGACCTCACCTTGTATCTTGGCAGAACAGGAAGCACAGAACGAACAGGAAGTGGGGTGGGTCTATAAAACCTCAAAGCCCATCACCAGTGACCCACTTCTCCAGTCCTAAAGGCTTCACAACCTCCAGCAACAGCGCCACCACCTGGGGAAAAGTGTTAAGAGACATGCGCCTGTGGGAGACAGTTTGCATGAAGACCATAGCAACTGCTCATCTCTAGAACTTTCCCTGCTGGCAAAATTGAAGGTCTGTCGTCACTGATGACAGTCTGCTGTAGTAATTATTTTAAAAAGCGGCCGCCGGTCAATCTGACTGTCTAGGCTGCAGCGTCTCTGCCTAGATCAGATGCCATGTTCCGTGGCCAGAGGCCACATGTGCGCCACAGCTAGAAACGGCCAGCCAGAAACACGAGCCCTGCCACCCATGAGACGCCAGCGTGGGAGATGGCTCTGCCAGTCTTCCACGCTGTCTCTGCAAGGCTGGGCATTCCCAGACCATCCCGCCAACCACTCGGGCTCGTCACAGATGAGACTCTAATGCTTAGATTATCCAAAGGCTTGTATATTTGGTAATGATCAATAACAAGATGCTCATACAATCAGAAGTGTAAGCCAGTACCCAACCTAGATATACCAACTACCTTTGACTGCTACAGACAAGCGAACATCAGCCTCCATGCCCCCCTTTCATTCTCTGTCTCTCTCCTAGCTCCTCCTCTTCCTTCTCCTCTTCCTCTCCTTCCTCCTCCCACCTTAGCTCCTCCTACAACAGTCAACCTCTGTCCTCCAGAAGGACCCCATCTCTGTGGGCTTATGTCACTGAATGTCTCTGAGGTCCCTTTCAACAGCAAATAGCCTTGAATGAATGAAGTGTGATGTGGTGATATATTTTAATGAAATACCTCTTTCATTCTAAAAGCCTGTAAACTTTTTTTTTTTTTTTTTGAGACAATCTGTCTGTGTAGCCCTGGCTGTCCTGTAACTCACTATGTAGATCAGGCTGGCTTCAAACTCAAAAATATCCGCCTGCCTCTCCCTCCCAAGTGCTGGGATTAAAGGTGTTCACTACCATACCCAGCTGTGAGCCTGAGACTTCTGCTGGACCTCACAGCCAATAATATACTATAAAATCACTTAAGACAGCCTGTCCAGGCTGGTGGTGGTGCACACCTTTAGTCCCAGTACTCAGGAGGCAGAGGCAGGTGGATCTCTGAGTTGGAGGCCAGCTTGTTGTTCTACAGCATGAATTCCAGGATAGCCTGAGCTACACAGAGAGACCTTGTCTTGGACTCCCCACCTAAAGACTTAGCCTACTGCCCTATGAAGTACTCACCCTGCTTGTTTAGCTGCCTTTAAGAGATTAAATGTAACACCCAACTTTACTATGCCCAGGATTGCCCACACAATCAGCGTCTATAAGCCAACCTAATGCACAGATGTAATCTTATGTGCATTTCCACCCCCCAGCCCAGAGTGATGCACGCGCGTGTGTGTGTGTGTGTGTGTGTGTGTGTGTGTGTGTGTGTGTGTGCTGCTGCTAATCACTTGCTGAAAGCGGCCAACGGACTGAAAGCAATCTTATAAAGCAAATATCTACCGTAAGTGTTGTCAGCAATATGGACGTAGGTTAATCATGTTTGTTTGTGGTTTACTGCTCTGAATTAGTTAGGGTCGGTAAATGTCAGTAGATGAGTTAATCTTTTCTAAGTGTCTGCTAAGGATTTCTGTAAAGTCCCCTCACCCCTTCCCTGCGTGATGCTTCCTGCGGTTCGATAAGCACAGAGCAAAGCCCTACACACACACACACACACACACACACACACACAAGACACAGGCAACAGGGGCAGATCAGACACATAACACACGGAAGACAAAGATGGGAGAAAAGTGGAAAGTTCAAACTTGGGCTTGATCTTGATCAAATTAATCTAAGGGCGAGCGGAGCGTTCTTCCTGACTGTGACACTGACGCATTTGGGTGCCGCTGAGGCTACCTTCAACGTGTCTAACTGACATAGAGTGCGCGTGTCCGTCTGACGATGAGATACTACAGAGCGTGCTGGTGTGAGAGGCTCAGTTCCCCGGGTCCTGCTCTCTTGGGCTTGTGCTCAGAAGTGGAATTGCTACAGATGTGTGAATTCCATTTTTATATTTTATTTTTATTTTATCTTTTGGGACAGAGTTTCTATGTGTAGCCCTGGCTGTCCTGGAACTCAATCTATAGACCAGGCTGGCCCCGAACTCAGAGATTCACCTGCCTCTGCCTCCCAATCACTGGGATTAAAGGCGTGCACGTTACTGACTAGCACCATTTTTTAATTTAAAATTAAAATAAAAAAAAACTTTGTTTCATGTGTGTGTGTGGTATATGTGTGTATGGTGTGTGTGTGGTGCATAATCGTGTGTGCTGTGTGTACACGCCTATGATGTGTTATGGTGTATAGTGTGTGTAGTATAGTATGTTATGGTGTGTGTGTTATGGTGTGTTTATGGTATGTGGTGTGTGTATATGATACATGTATGTATGATGAGTGTGGTATGTGTGTATGTGTAGCATGCACATGAGTGTACAAGTGTACACGCCTTTATGAACCCTTGCAGAGGCCAAAGCAGAGCCTCAAGTATCTTCCTCTGTGGCTCACTGCCCTGATACCTTAAGACAACTTCCAGCTCAGTGTTTGAGATAGACTGGCTGGCCAGAGGGCCCTCAGCATCCTCTCCTGTGCAGGAACATGCAGCTGTGTCTAGCTTTTTACCCAGGTGCTAAGACTCAAATCCAGGTGCTCTGGCTTTCAAAGACAGACACAGACCTGTCACCTGTTGAACCACCTGTCCAGTGCTCTACGTGGCAATGCTGTGTGTGTGGTGTATATATACAGGGCTTCTATGTAAAGATGAATGTCCGAGTTTCTCTCTCATGTACTCTTCCAATGTTTCCTGGCTAGCAGTTTATTAACTCCTGTCCTGGTGATTGGAGTTGGTGCTGGCCAGCGCCTGGCTAGGTCATATAGGGAGCTGGGTTATCATTGACCCCATTGTCCAGATGAGACCACTGAGGTTCAGGGAGACTGGATACCTCTGTTAGGCTTCTGCAGCTGGTAAGTGAGCTCGGGACCTTATTTGCGTAGCAGCCTTATTAGGAGTTAGGACACAGGAGCAAGGCCCCAAATTAATATCAGTACAGTTGGACAACCCTTCAATTCAGGACGGGTGTGTTTGGGGGCTGGGGGTAGGCGGGTGGGGGTGAGTGTAGCTGCTCTGGGTGGGGGTGAGTGTAGCTGCTCTGCCAAGTTGCGCCTTTGGCCTCCTGTGCACACACACCTCCAGCCCCTTTCTGTTTGTTTCTACCTCCCTCTGCCTCCTTCATCTTCCCAGAGTGAACCACCTGCCCCATCCCCATCACTGACAGCTTTATTTCCTGGTTCCCTACTCTCCAAGCTCCTGAGTGAGGCAGGCTGGATTAGGGAGGTGTTAATGATTAGTGAGCCACCTCTGGATTAGGGAGGTGTTAATGATTGGATATCTCAGCTGGGGATTTGATTGAAGCTCCCCCTTTCCCTCCCAGCTCAGCTGGAAAAGCTCCTGACTTATCTCCCAGGTGCCACCGCTAAATCCTCATTAAGAGAGAATTAGGGGAGATAAAAAAGCAAGCACTTAGGGTGCCCTGGACCACCTGGAAGACAGCTGCGTAATCTCACACCCATCCTCAAATGTCACCTGCCAAGGACAGGTGCCACAGCCAGCCCTCCCTAATGTCTAATCTTCCCAGAGGTCACAAACCCAAATTTTATGGAGGCCTTTTACCCTCCGGCCTCCCATCTCCCTTCCTAACCATTAGTTCCAGCCAAAGAGCAGGCAAATCCTTCCTGTTTCCACCCCTCCCCCAAGTTAATGGTTCCCCAACTATACAAAGCTGAGATGGATGTTAGACCCCAGACCCCAGCCCTTGCTTCCTGATGGAAGTAAGCTCCTGGGCTCACTTATTTAGCAGTGGTACTCTCTGAGTCTCAGTTTCTTCCTCTAGAGAATGGGATGAACTGCCCGGCTAGCTCAGTCGGTAGAGCACCGGACTCTTAATCCCAGGGTCGTGGGTTTGAGCCCCACGTTGGGCGTTGTAACTTTGCCGGGCAGTGGTGGTGCATGCCTTTAATCCCAGCACTTGGGAGGCAGAGGCAGGTGGATTTCTGAGTTCAAGGCCAGCCTGGTCTACAGAGTGAGTTCCAGGGCAGCCAGGGCTACACAGAGAAACCCTGTCTCGAAAAACAAAAAAAACAAAACAAAACAAACAAACAAACAAAAGAATGGGATGAATGGTGCCCTGGAAAATCCATGTCTCCGTGAGGTCACTGAGGGAAGTTTGAGACATCTCAAAACAGATCAAGGACCACAGAGTTTTGAATGTCAGCCTCTGAGCCCTCTTTAGGCTACCCAAGTTCCCCAAGCAGATGCTTGCTGCTGACTAGATCAGCCCTTATGTAATAGGAGGCCCTTATTTTAATAGTCATTAAAACACAATTATTTGTGTATATGTTTGCTTTTAACATAAACTTGACCTTGAGAAACTTGGAAAACCAGAAGTTAAAAGAGCGAGCCCCATGATAAGACTCAAAATAGTTTTAAAAAGGGAAGCGTGTGAGCAAAATGGTGGACCAATAGAATAAATTTAAAAAAAAAATGCTGGTGCAAGCCGGGTACCATGGGGCACAGCTGTGATCCAGCAGAGGCTGGAGGGTTAAGGCCAGCCTGGCTACCTGAGATGTTGTCTCAAAAAAAAAAGAGGGAGGGAGGGAGGCAAGGGGGAAGGAAGGAAGGAAGGAAGGAAGGAAGGAAGGAAAGGAAGGAAAGGAAGGAAAGGAAGGAAAGGAAGGAAAGGAAGGAAAGGAAGGAAAGGAAGGAAAGGAAGGAAAGGAAGGAAAGGAAGGAAAGGAAGGAAAGGAAGGAAAGGAAGGAAAGGAAGGAAAGGAAGGAAAGAAGGCAGGCAGGCAAGAAGGAAGGCAGACTTGCAGGCAGGCAGGCTCATCCTTTGGGCTGCTCTCATTTCTTAAGCAGGGAATGCTCAGGGGAGTGACTGGGTTTGGGAAGGGGCGGGCTGCAGGCTGGCTGGGCTGCAGGCTAAGCAGGTAGTTGGAACAGCTGCACCCACTAAGCCCAGTCCTGAGCACTTAGCTTTCCTGGACCATTTCTCTGGATCCAGCTAACACTGGTCGATGATCTCTTGTGTCATCCCATTTCTCAGCTGAGGACATAGTTTGGCAGTTCCAGGAATTTGTCCCGGAGCTTGAGGCTCTCAGGGGGCCGCTGCCACAGCCATCCGGGACCGTGGAGGAGTCGGAGTTGGAGTTCAGAGGGACCTATAAAATATAAACATAGAGATTAGATTTTGTTACTGCCAATTTCCAGCCCCCCCTCCAAAAAAAAAAAAAAATCAACAAAAGCAACGACACACAAAGAAACAAAGACTAACCCATGACTGTGACTAGATTTGGCCTGGAAAGGATGGAGACTCGGTGAAGGTAAGGCAGGTTTGCCATGAGCACTTGGAACAGTGTCTGTTAAACTGAGCTCATGCCATTGTGACTACGGACACTCTGGGGCTGTTCTGTGATAGGAGCATCCGCTAGAGGCCTGAGGACGACTGGCCTGGGTCAGTCTCACAAACTGAGTAGAGCCAGGCTTGGAGGAGTAAGGACCCTGACTGACTCTAGCTTCAGGCCCAGAAGTCTGGGCCATGGTCACCTCTCAAGGGTTGGGGGGGTGGGAATTAAGATGGAAGCTGGGGCAGGGTCTGGGGTTGGGGGACTACATTGCTCTGTGACTGCTCCATGGATTACAGCTATCTCTATACATCTGGTTGTAAACCACCACCCACCCACCCCCGGCTTTGTACTCTTTATTTCTCCATTATTACCCCCAATTGGCTTTGTTCATTTGTCCTTAGGGTCTCTTGTAGCCCAGGCTGGCCTCAACTCACTATGTAGCCAAGGAAAACCTTGACATTCTGATCCTCCTGCCTCTACCTCCTGATTGCCGAGATTATGGACTGGCTCCATCACAACCGGATTATACAGCACTGGGAACACAGAACTTTGTGCATGCTAGGCAAGTGCCCTACTCACCAAGCCTCATCTCCAGATCCACATGTTTTTCTATTTAAAAATAGAGATGTGTTTATTTATTGTATGTGTCTCTCTGTGTGCATGCAGCAGCCTGTGGAGAGGGTTTCAGATCCCCTGGAGCTGGAGTTACAGGCGGTTGAGAGCCTCCATGGAGATACTGGAAACTGAACCCCCAGTCCTCTGCAAGAGCAGTTTGAACAGCTTCAAACAGTTTATGTGCCACAAATCCCCTTTGTTAGCGCCCGTGACTCAGGGGTTGATCTTCGGTATGCTCAGCTGTGTGGCCAACACCACTGTCTAATTGGGGACATCTCTACCCCATCTTGTCAAAAAGAAAGTAGGTTCCTGTTTGCAGTGATAGTCCCTGCCCCCAACCCCAGACAACAATGCACGAAAACAGGTTATATCTGAACAGAAGTCATTATTGAAATATCCAAAGTAGGGTGCGGGTGACAGTCAGATATTGGGGCTTAGTTCTTGTTTTCCTGCTTCAATGCAGGCCTAAGCCAAAGTCCTTCATGAGCAACAGCAATAATTCAAGGGCAGATGTTCTTTATAGCCAGATGTAGGAGCAGGCCAAGCTTCTTTTGTGCCTGGGATACAGCTGCCCTAGAAAGCTTGCTCACATCTGGATGGGATAAGTTCTTAGAACTTCGTGGTCCCCAGAGCCTACTGCTTTAAAGCATGAAAGGCATCGCTGTAAATGTCACCTTTATTCCGCTGTAGTATCATCTCTAAGGCTTACTGCCTCCGTCCGCTAACCTCTGCCTTATCCCGGAAGCTTCTAGCCTCTGTCCAGTCTCATCTAGTCCTAGAATGTTTTCAGCATCTGAGATTTGTGGCTGGATAAGCTCACCCTTTCTTGTTCTTTCTGAACTCTAGCTGGCTGGCTCAACTCAGTTAATCTTGGCCAAACTCCTCTCCATGCTGACTGATTCAGTCTGGCTTCTCTTGGCTTTCTCCTGAGTTGCTCTGCTTGGCCTCATACTAACTTTGGCAATGTGTTCTAATCTCCTGGCTCCTTCTGTCTACACCTCTGTCTAGCTTGTTCTCTCTTCAACCTGTCTCTCTATAACTGTCCCAGTAAAACTGCCTCTCACCTCTGTGTCTTTTTCTTTTTATCTCTGCCTGCACTGTCCCTTAAGTAGCTTCCCTTTCCTCCCTCTTCTCATGAGAGTTGGGCACATCCTATCTGTCAGATCTTTCTCTGATTCATCCCTTTGTCTGCCACTCAATTAGACATCACTTTTAAACATGGCTGCTTCCTTCTACCAACTAACTTTACCTTCATTGTTTGGAATTAAAGGCGTGTGTACAAAGGATGTGTCTGTATTCTAGCCAGAGGGATTAAAGGTGTGTGTTAAGGGTGAGCCATATCACAACTAGAAACAGGTTTGTTTTTTCCCCCTCAGTAAATAACATAATCTCAGGGTTCATAGTGTGATTGCTTATCCTGGAACACGTTATTCTTCTTGGTGTCATGTGCCCAGTGATCTGCCTGGTCTCATGTGCCCAGTGCCACATGGGCCATAGACATAAGGGATGATATTAGGAATGAGCAGGGGCTTGTGCTTCCAGGTCACCTGGGGATGGGTTGACCTGGACTTATGTCACAGTGCATAAGGTGGTATGCTGGTCCCAGGTCAGAAATACCTGGCCACTCACTGGTATCTTGTCTAGGGAAGTCACACTCAGTTCTCACAGGAAACCTGGAAGGCAGGAGACACTGTTTCTGTATTTCAAATAGGGAGTGTGAGGTTCAAAGATGGGTCAAGGGCTGTGCTTACCTAACATGCAGAAGCCCTGAGTTCAATCCCCCATCCCCCCCCCCCCCCGCACTGAATAAGGCCTACGACCTAGGGACTTCAAGGTTAGCCTGGGCTACATGAGGCCCTGTCTAAACAAAAATCCCCAATCAAAATAGAACAAAAATGAACCAAGGAAGAGGCAGATGCTGGCCACAGTTTCCAGCGCTCTCCTGAATTCGTGGGTGGCTGGGGTTCAGTGCAGTGCCTCCCTGCTGATTTCCCCGGAGCTCACTCATGCCATGGGGAGCCTGGACTCCAGAACTGAGCTGTGTTGGGGCTGAATGCCCAGGGTGGCATCCACCCTCGTGGTTTTGTTCAGAGTTCAGCATCCAACCTGTGTTTCCATCATGGCCGCCTGTGTAGCTAAGGAAAGGGCTGGCTTTCCCAGGCCTTCATGCTTCCTGGCTTTCTACTGGTCAAAGTGAGTCACATGGCCAAGCCAGGGGAAGAAGCCAAAATGAGGTTAGTGCTTGGTGCCAGGATCGGTATGGTGCATGTATGCTCCTGAGTGCAGACGCTCATGGGTGTTCATAAATGGTTAAGAGGACTCTGATACTGGGCAGCCTGTGCTCAAATGTCAACTGCATGTGTTGAGAGAGAGAGAGACAGAGAGACAGAGAGAATGTGTGTGTGTGATTGATGCTCTCTGCCTCAGTCTTCTCACCTGTCAAATGGGGATGGATGGCATTGATTAGTAAGTCTCACTTCCTGTGCAGACCCAATGAGTCCGAGCACTGAATCCAGCAGAGTCAACTCCAGAAAAGTAGCTACTGCTGTGAGTTTTAAACTATGTTGGAGATAATTACTATGGCTCTCCAGGCCAACTGGGTAGACAAAGCAGGCTCTGCTTAACGTGGCAGGAATTTCCAGCACCTGCTGCTTAGACGGCTGGAGAGAAAACCCCTGCATACTCAGTAGAACTGGATGGTCCCAGGCCCAAGGGACAGACTCAGTCACCAGGAGAGGACTGGGGGTTTCGTTCTAAGTCTCTCAGAGCAGAGGCCCTCTGAAGCTCTGAGAAGCTGAAGTTCTACTGCAGACTGCCAGGGCGTGGCTGGAGGGAGCAGGGGTGGGCCGGGCAGCCTGTGGGGAGGTGCTGTGCCTCTGCGGGAGCTAGAGAGCAAAGGTGGCAAGAGAGCTTCTGAGCCCTGTGGTATTGGGTGGTCCTGAAGGATGGAGCCATCCTGGGCTCCCCTTGCGTCTCTGGGCTGGGCAGCAGGGTAGGATCCTTCTAGAATACAGATGGTGTGGAAGGATTGGTTTGGGCAGGAGAAAAGGTGACTTCGGCTGTGGGATTGAGGCTGAAAGATGGTACAAGCTAGAACTGGGCTTCAAGAGCCAGAGGCTCTCCCTAGAGCATGGTTCTCAGCCTTCCTAATGTGGTGACCCCCCAACTATAAAATTATTTCTGTTGCGACTTTGTAACTGTAATTTTGCTACTGTTCCCCTCCCCCACCCCCCACCCGAGACAGGGTTTCTCTGTATAGCCCTGGCTGTCCTGGAACTCACTCTGTAGACCAGGCTGGCCTCGAACTCAGAAATCTACCTGCCTCTGCCTCCCAAGTGCTGGGATTAAAGGCGTTCGCCACCATCGCCCAGCTATTTTGCTACTGTTAAGAATCATAATGTAAATATCTGATATTTCTGATGCTCTAAAGGGGTCATGACCCACAGGTTGAGAGCAGTGGTCTAGGATGGGAGAACAGAATGTACAGATGCTCAGAGGCTGGGCAGTGAGAAAGTGTAGGGTGGCATGCCTTGAGGGGTTTTAATGAGAAGCAAACAGGGTGAGAGATGAAGCAGGGAGGTAGGCTGGGCCCAGAAGGGAAAGGCTCTGAGCGCCCAGGAACCTGCTCTTCTGTGTGAGTCACAGGTTTCTGAGCACTAGCCAGGGAAGCAGCTTGCTGAAGAGTTTCAGAAGGAGGTCAGTGCCCGGAAGTCACCACTCACACTTTGAACAGGGATTACCCAGCTCTGGCAAGGAAGAGGCTGAGTCCCAGCTGCAGGGGAGACAGTGGGGGGGGGGGGGGGAGGGAAAGCTCAGTAAATACAGATGGAGTTAAGGTGATTACAGCTTCAAGGTTCGGAGATGCCAACAGCCATGGCCTTCTGTCACTTGGCAGTAAAAATTATCAGAAGGTAGAGCAGCCAGACCTCCCCTCCCCTCACACAAGTGTACATGCATGGGCACACACATGTGGGCACATGCACACATACACATGTACACACATGCATGCACACACACACTCACACACGGGCACATGCACACACACATGTATACATATGCACATGCATGCGTGCACGTGTGCACACACACACAGTCACAAGTGTCAGCTCAGTTCGTTAGAAGCATCATGGAGAATTTTGTAGGTATCCTTCCTCACACTGACTGCTGTCCTCCATTCATTCACCCCATGCTCACCCATGCTCCCTCTACCCACCCACCATCCACTCACTGTCTCAGGGTTTCCATTGCTGTGAAGAGACACTATGATCACAGGAACTCTTATAAAGGACAACATTTAATTGGGGCTGGTTTACAGTTCAGAGGTTCAGTCCATTACCATCATGGCGGGAAGCATGGCAGTGTCCAGGCAGCCATGGCGCTGGAGGAGGAGCTGAGAGTTCTACATCTTGATCCACAGGCAGTAGAAAGAGACAGTGAGCCCCATTCTGCCCGGGTTGAGCATCTGAGACTTCAAAGTCCATGACATACTTTCTCCAACAAGGCCACACCCACTCCAACAGGGACACACCCACTCTAACAAGGCCACACCCACTTCAACAAGGCCACACCTTCTAATAGTGCCACTCCCACCTGCGCACTCTCCACTGGTCAAATCCTTGTCTACTTCCCACTGTCCATGTATCACCTATTCATTTTCCATCCCTTCAGTCATCCGCCACTCCTCTTTTCCACGCCTCCACTGAACTGTCTTCCCACCTACCTACCCAGAAGTCCCTCTGTTTTAGTTAGAATTTGGCTGCTGTGAACAGATTCCATGATCAAGGCAGCTCTTATAAGAACAACATTTAATTGGGGCTGGCTTACAGGTCCAGAGGTTCAGTCCATTATCATCAAGATGGGAGTATGGCAGCGTCCAGGCAGGCATGGTGCAGGAGGAGCTGAGAGTTCTACATCTTCATCTGAAGTTGGCTAGTGGAAGACTTCCAGGCAGCTAGGATGAGGGTCTTATAGCCCACACACACATTGACACACCTACTCCAACAAGGTCACACCCACTCCAACAGGGCCACACCCACTCCAACAAGGCCACACCTTCTAATAGTGCCACTCCCTGGGCCGAGCATATACAAACCATCACACACTCCATCTTCCCTTTCTCCCATTCCTCTTACAGCCTTGACATCTACCCACATTATCTAAATTCATCCTTCCAGTCACCTCTTAGTCCCCACCAGACCTTCTATTTTCCTTCTATCTAAAGGCTTCCACCACCCATCTTTCCGCCCAACCATCTATCCTGTTTCTCTTCTCTCTCCTCATACTTCTGTTCTTCCATGGATGTTGTCATTCATCCATCAACCTTCCTTTAATCTTTCCCTCTCTCCTACCCCAGTCATCTGATATTTGAACATCTGCTATGGTCCACATCCTGACTTAGGCCTTTGAGAATCATGACCGTACAAGGTAGGCAGGAGTTAGGCAAAGCAGACAGGAAAACATGGGAGCCCTGAGTACGGTGGGGAGAATTGGAATTAGGGGCGACAGGAGCTGCACTAACTCGGGTGGCATTTGTACTGACACCTCCATGATGAGAGGGCAAGCATGAAACTTTCTTTCCAACAGAGGCAGCCATTCTTGCTGGAGCATTCACTCAGTGGAGTGTTCACACCTTAGAGCAAGCAGGAGGGCCTGGTCCAGGAAGACACTGCGGCCTTTGTGGGGGGAAGGGGGTTGGGCCAGGGCCAAAGGAGGAGGCAGTGAGTCAGAGGACAGAGCCAGACCTGGAATCTTGTCTGTCAAGGAGACCCAAGATGGAGGGCCCTTGGAGGGGGAGTGTGGTGGTCCTTGCTCAGAGCATCTCCAAATCTGCTTCCACGCTGCTTCCTTGACAAAGTCACAAGTGCTTTGAAAATCGGTCTCTCCTATTAGTGCTACTTTGGGAGGCTGGGAGGCTTCTAGGAGGTGGAGCCCAGCTGGGAAAAGTTGAAGGTTAGACTGGGCACCCTGGTTCCCACTGTATTCTCCACTTTGTGGTCTGTAATGTTAACAGCCTTCATATTTTTTCTTCAATAAATGAATCCTTTTCCCAAGGAGCAAAGAATACTGACTGGACCCAGCAGGCGACATCATGAGCCAGCTCTGTAGAGAAAGAGACCCAGGCTGGTCCCTGAGGCCCTCTAGTACCTTCAGTGTGGGTAGGCAGCCCCACATCTATTTTCTTTCTGCCCCTGCCTCTTCTAGCTCAGCTCAGCCTTCCTGGACTTCTGTTCTGCAAACTATCAGGAAACACAGATCCAGGGCACCAGAATGTCACGTGACAAATGAACACAACCACGACTCACAGCCACCCTGCGAGCAAAGCGGGACTGTACTGGCTTGTTTAGCGGTTTGCTTATTTGCTTGTTTGGTTTTGTTTGGTCCAAAGAGTGTTTTGCTGCCATAGGCCATCCTCTGGAGGCCCCATCATCTGTGTAACTGGGTGACAAAAGGGTAGCCAGCAGCTTCCATCTCAAGCCTTGCCAGCAGGGGGCACTGTAGTTTCATGCTCAGCCTCCAAGGGATGCTTCCTCATGGGACCTAACACCCCACTATCACACACACACACACACACACACACACACACACACACACACACGAGGCCTAGGTGGGGAGACAAGAGCTGGGGCCAAGGTTTAAAAAGTGAAGACCTTATTCCCTCATGCACTATCCACCTCTAATATGGGGGCAAAGTCAGGCAGGAGGGGCCAAAGGAGAGTGACACTGTGTCATATCTGTGTTAGCTAGTTTTATGTCAATCCAATACAAGCAAGAGTTATCTGAGAGGAGGGAGCCTCAATTGAGAACATGGCTCCATAAGATCTGTCTGTAGCTCATTTCTTATTAGTAACTGATTGGGGATGGGGGCAGCCTACTGTGGGCGGTGCCATCCCTAGGCTGGTGGTTCTATAAAATGCATGAGGGACCAAGCCAGGAAGCAGCACCCCTCCATGGCCTCTGTGTCAATAGTAACCGTAACACAGACAATCCTACTGTGGCTTATGGCACAGGTACAAGGAGGCTGTGTTTTAGTATGAAAAGCGACACAGGTACACAGCTCTGTTCTCACTGGAGAGGCTCATTGTGGACCCAGATGTGGTGTGGTCTCGGCCTCTCACGCCGGGGTCACTGAAGTACTGCCAGGAGAGGAGAGGGGCCGCCAACGATATTAGAGAAGCTGCCTTCCCTGCGGTTTAGCTCAAATTTGTTCCCAGAGGGAAATGTACACAAAGGCCAACTCACTCACTCAGTTTGAGTCCAGGAAGGCAGGGCATGGTTGAAGCCTGAGAATGTAGAGGAGGGGCCAAGGCCTAGCCAGACCAGCCTAACCTTGGGACTTTAGTGCCTTTGGCCTTGAGGTGTCCCTTGACTGAAGGGGGGAGGCTGGGGGGGTGTCCTCTCTTTGTAACAATCCCTAAGGCTAGAGCCCAGAGCTGATCCTGGGACCAGTTCCCATAGCCAGGTCCTGGATGGGTCAGTCTGGGCTAGCAGGAGGGAGGGGCAGGTTGCTGCAGGCTGAGGAGGAAGTGGGAAGCTTTCTGGCTGGGGGGACAGTGAACCATAAGTGGGCAGATGCTAAGCGGAGGTCAGCGGCCGGGTGGCCAGGGCCTGGCTCTTAGAGGACAAGGCTGCCCAGGGCAACGACTGTTTCCATTCCCAGCCAGGGGTGGAGCCAGTGGGGCGACACCCTGTACAACTAAGGAGGCTTTCCCTCAGTCCCCACCACCACCCTTGCTGAACACAGCAAGGGAGCCACAGTGGTTAGGCACGGCTCCATCATGGGGCTGATGTCTCAGAGATCAGTCTTTCTGTTCTCAGCTCAGAGAGGTTAGGGGCAGGCCAGAGATCACACAGCAGCGTGCTTAGAGACACAAGGCCCAAGTTCCTAACAGGCAGCTGTTAACATGTTTGAATGTCTCTTCATATGGGAAGGAAAGGGGCTAGGGTTATGGGACATAAACTAGACTCGGTGACACATATCTGTAATCTCAGTACCCAGAAGGTAGAGGCAGGAGGATTCCAGGGATGGTGAGGATGGTTCGGCCATCTTCAGCTATAGGGAGTGTAAGCCCAGCTGCATGAGACCCTGTCTGAAAAACAATTATTTTTAAGAAAAAGAACGTGACGTAGTTTGGGTTAAATCTGGTCTTTTTTAATCAATGCACCAGCGAGGGAAAATGTTCTTAGTGTGTGTTTTATACAGGAAAGGCTCACAGCAGCAAGCCAGCCTCCATCTGGTAAAACAATGCCTCTGTATGGCACCGCCCATCCACTTGGGGGCACCCAGCCAGGGCTGTGGGCCCCCTGCCTGCAACCTCTCTGCCCTCCCCATGCTCCGGGTCATTGAAACCTGGACCTGAGGTCTCAGCCTGGCTCTCCAAGCTCAGCCCCTACTAACCTCCTGGGGTCTCTGGTGTCAGCCCTAGTGTCTCCCAAGTGTCTTGACCTCCTGTGGTCATAGGGCACAGCAGTTCTAAGCACAGGTTCTGTCCTGTCTGCTTCCCTCTCTGCCTCTCTGCTGTGTCCTGGTTCCAATCTTGCTCTCTCTGACCCCCAGCCTTCTCTTCGAGCTAGAGACACTGTGAGCACCCACCTAATGCTGCTACTGCAGCAACAACAGAGGAACTCATGTTCTCCCTTTGAGACACAGTGTCATCCTATAGTTCTAACTTGTAATCCTCCTGCCTCAGCCTCCAGGAGGCTGAAATGACAGCTGTGTGCCACCATGCCTAGCTGTAAATGGGTGACTATTCTTAAAGCAGTCAGGTGTTAAGCTGAGATAAGATCCAGTAAGCAGAGCGAGGTTATAGGCAGGAGGCCATTGTCTAAGTCCTTAGGATGCTGCCTGCCATCTATACCTTTATCAGAGCTCCAGGTTAACAATCTGACTCCTCCTCTTGGTAGTAAACCCTGGAGGCACAGAGGTGGGACTTGGGTCTTCTCCTTTTGTGTTTTTAGGTGTGTACTGGGTAGATATTCAAAGGCTTGAATGAATGAATGAATGAATGAATGAACTCCAAGTCTCCTACACCGTGATGTTTCTCTCTACTGGAAGTCATTCACATGGCAATATAAAATAAACGTCAGTACCGTTTTTTTATCTGATCTGATCAATATTCTTAAACTGTTCTGTGTCCCTGGAGAACGGTGACCCTTAGTGAACCTTACTGTGTCCTCTGCCTCCTGACCGTGAGTCCCCAAGCACAGCACTCTTTACATTTTAAAGTTTCTATTTTTTTTTCTTGTTTTCTGAGGGAGGGAAGCCCTTGGCAGAGAGACTTCCCCCCCCCCACCCCCACCCCCGGGCTCACTGGAGGAAGCCTTGTTCCCCCAATCTCCGGGAAGGGATACCAAAGATTGAAGACTTTGCTGGGGGACATCCCACTAAGCTGGGGTAAAGTTTAGGTTGCCTGGGTCACATAAACTGAAAAGGACTCTGAAGCTTGGGACCTCAAGTTCTGAGTCTCTCGGCAGGAAGCTGGGAAGGGGGCTGGACCTGACCTCATGGTGGGACTAGGCCCCTGCTGGCAGCATCCTGTCATTCTGTGGTCACATCAAATCCCTGATCAAAAGAGGTGCTGGCTCCCTGGGGAAAATTTATTCTGTTTGCTTCTTGGGCCTTTTTCCTTCCACACAAAATCCTCAGTGTGGCTCAGTACCCTTGTTGTCCTGAAGTCTGCAGGGTCCTTTTGTAACTTACCACTGTGAAGAGTTGACTGTGCTACATTTCAGAGGCTCCTGGTATCTCAACCCAAGCACCTAATGTATGCTTGGACCTTCAGTGTTAGCTAGGAGGGAGGTTAGTTTAGTCACACCTTGGGACTTTAGACTGTAGGCCTATTTGGGGGGACTATCCCTCACTAAATCTGAGGAACCCGGAAGAATCTTGATAGTTAAGAGGATTATGTTTACAGCAAATACTCACTGGGTACAGGCTAGGTGCTGGGCGCAGCTGGAGGGGATACAGACATGGTCTTTGTGAGCCTGGGTCCCAGGTGGGGTCCCTACCTTCTCTCTTCAGTGTGATAAATGGCCACCTGTTAAGCAGCTTATGGTGACCTGTGCCATCTGCCTCATGACGCCAGGGCTCAACTCCAGATGTTGCCAGTGGGTAGAGGGATCCCAAGGCTTTGCTTTACTCCCCTTCAATTTCCAAATGCTGGGTGGATCCACACAGAGAGCTTGTCATTAGAAACTCCGGAATGTACCCAGTGTCTTAGAGTTCCTAACTCTGGGCCTGATGGGGAGGATGAAGTCACACGGGCGGGTTCCCAGTGAGATCAAGGTTTGGATAGTCGAGTGTCAGAGGTTCATCCGGTGTCACAGAGCAATGACCAAATGTCCTAGTAGCTGTGTGACCATACAAGGAAATGGCAGGGGGGTGGGATGGGTGACAGACATCCTCATGGTTCCTTTTGATCCAGGAGTACTTTTCAATGTACACACGGTCAGATGTCAAGGACAAACCACTGTTTTCTACCTCCAGTTTTGAGAGTTCTCTGGGGTCATTGTGGGAGTTGAGGTGATTGACTTAGTTGGTGAAACACTTCCTGTGCAGGCACAGAGACCTGAGTCTGATTCCCAGGACACACACCAAAAGGCAGGTGTGGGAGTGTGTGTTTGGAACCCCAGCTCTGAGGACACCAAGACAGAAGGGTTCCTTATGTTCGTTGGCGGGCCAGCTATGCCATCTTAGAGAAGTCCCAGCCAGGGAGAAAGTATCTGAGAAAACCAAAGTGAATGGTTTGTGCCTGAGGAATGTGAGGGAGGTTGACCTCTGACCTCCACAAACACACATGTGTGTTTGGCACATGGTGTCTGCTTTACAGGTAAACAGTCCTTATTCGGAGCTGCTACATGACACATGTTTAGCGATCCCGTGACTATGTGTTAGATACCACAGGCACCAAAATATAGGAAGGCGACCCCAGATGAACGTCCATCAGGCACAGCAGGGTTAGCTGTATTTACCTACTGCGCATGAGTACAGCCTTATGTATCTGTGACACCGGGGGCGTGGCCGGGCGTGGGTGTGGGGGGCAATAAGAACAAGAGAAACTCACCAGGTGGAGCGGGCTGTCTAGTTCAGAAGACAGGTGGGAGGAGGGTACGGGGGGGGGAGGTGGGGGGAGTGGAGGATGGGGGCGGGGGTGGGGCTCGGTGCTCCAATCAGTGCAGATGCGCCCAGTGCTGGCGGCACGAGAACCTCTATCAGGAGCCACACTGGGAAAGGTCCCGGCAGAGACCCAAGGCCATGATAGGAGCTTGGCAGAAGGAAAAGCCTTCCTGGTGGGGAACTAGGAGACCTGGCACAGCGAAGGCAGAGGGAGGTCACAGACCATCAGCCCAGCTCAGGCAGAAGCCAGGCCACCCACGGAGAGACCCAGGAACTGGGCCAAGAGCCTGCTGTCCAAGAATGTAGTGGAGGCACATGTGGAGAACAGGATGGAAGCTGGGAGCTGCTGTCAGGGCCCCAGGGCCTGGGTGCTCCTGGTGGCGGGTGGGAGGATGGACCCACCTTCGTGGGTGATCGTTCTGTCTGTGTCACCCTGCCAGTGTGCCACTCAGCCTCAGAGGGTGCACCTCAGAGTCCCCTCACAGGTGGCAGAACTGATGCAGGGGGCCTCAGGACACATGCCTGCCTGCAAAAGCCACTGGGGCTGCAGGGAAAGCCAACCCTACCTTCTCCGGTGGAGTGGCTCGGGTGATCCTCTGGCCTGGGATCGTAGCTCCACCTCACACTGTTGTCTGATGTCCAAGCAAGCATGGAACCTCCTTTGACCTCTGTGTCCCCCTCTGAGAGAACCGGGCATCCAGACAGCATCCACCTCTGCATGCTGTTGGGGATAGCCTGTTGGGGACAGCGAGGTGCTTGGTTCCTGCAGCGACCCTCAATACAGAGGATGCTTTCCTGTGCAACGCCACTCTCTCCCAAAGTCACATCAAAGCAGAAACCCAGAGGGAATCTGCTTCCCCACACCAGGGCCACAGGTTTCTGCGGTCCCCTGTCTCCTCCCTACAGCACCTCCAAACCCAGTTCCCGGGGCAGACAAGCAGCGCTGAGATCAGCTCAGCCCATCCTAACTTGAGGTTGAAGCAGCCACCGCAGCAGCTCAATAGTTACAGGGGAGTGGCAGGCCCCTCCCGGCCACGTCTTGGTTGGTTGGTGCCCCCTCCTCCCTCTGCCCGGCGTGGCATTCGAGCTGTCCAGCTTGTAGCCACCCTAGTCACTGGAGCTACAGGGTGGATTAAAAATAACCTGGGGACCAACCAGCACCCAGGGCACAGGTACTGACTGAGGGCACAAAATCCCAGGGACCCTGTGTGGAAGACTAAGCCTGCAGCAGGCAAAGTTCTGTTCCTCTCTCAGGCCCCACCCAGGCTATCGTCCCTCCTCCCCCTTTTAACCCCTCTTGCCTCCTCTCCCCGGCCGCGGAGGTCACTCGTGCAGAAGGAAACCCTGCCACCAGCCTCAGGATGGGTAACGGCAACAGGAAGGTCTTTTGGACTCTGGGTTTCCTGCTGCTTTTGGGCTCCAGCTTGGCACAAGACACTTGGGAGGCAATGCTGCCGGCCAGGCTGGCCGAGAAGTCCCGAGTAAGTGCCAGGAGGGGTGGAGGGGCCTCTGTGGTGGGAGGTGACCCAGGGGACATAGTCCCCAGATGCTGTGGTTTCTTATCGTGGTGGGAGTCTCCTGTATTAGAGCTGGAGCAGGTAGTAGGCAGACAGGACTCTGCCCCCTGTCCCCGAGGACCGGTTCCTGCCAGCAAGGAGACAAGAGATAGGTCCACCCCCATGTGGAGATTTTGCTTTTGAAGCTTAAGGGAAGTGTCCTTCTTCCTGGAAAGCAGAGTTTGATGAAAGGGTCTGAGGACGCAGAAGTGAGCGTTTGGTCCCCTCCAGTGTCCAAAGCCTGGTCATGGTGCCTTATTCAGGCAAGAGACACTTAGTGGGGAGCATGCTGGGTAAAAATCTATATGACCTGCAAATACAGGATGAGGGGACCTGCTCTTCTCCTCAAGGGTGAGTCAAGCTGCCTGCGGACAAATGACATCCATACCTAGGAAGGTTCTGAGCAGAATGTCAACGGGAGGCAGGCACAATGGGGCCCTACGGCTGAGTCTTAAGTCGGGCTTGTCTTTGGCTGTGTGACTTCAGGCAAGTTGTTTGACCTCTGTAGACACCGACAATCTGCTCTGCAAAGGACAGAGTGATGCATTCCTCTCAGCGAATATGTGGGGGGTTTGTTGTGGTGTGTGACACATCTGTATGTGTTTATAGACGTGTGTGCAGTGCTTATGTGTGCACATACTTACTTGTGTGTGCCTGGGCCATCTACCTTGTCCATCTGATTGCCTTCATTGACAGAAGGTCTCCTACTGAATCCAGAGTTCCCTGGGTGGGCTAGTCTTGCTGGACAGCTTGGCCTGGGCATCCCACCTGCCTCCCGAGCCCATGGGCTCCAAGTGGCTGCCACCTCTGCCAGCTTTTACATCCATTCTGGGTTCTGGAACTTGAACCTCAGATCCACACGGTGGGCGCAGTATCCACTAAGGCATCTCCCCCAGCCCCGGTGTTGGTGTTTTGATGGCCACCACTTGGCAAGACTGTTCTGGGTGGGGGACTTGTCTGCCAGTTCCCGTCCCGGGGTGTCTACACGCGGGCAGCATAGAGTGAATGAGAGGAAGGAAGCCCAGGGCGTGTTAGCTTTTGAGCATTGGGGAGACAGATAACGAGGAAAATGCTGGGGTGGGTGTAAGGTGGGCACCCTCCAAGAGTGTTGAGGTCAGGGAGACAGGATGCCTACAGTGACACTATATACACTTGGGCAGATGCAGAAAGCTCTCAGCACTCAGAGTGGCCAGTGTGTTTCACAGGCTTCAAGTTCAATGCCAACACATGCCTCCTGGCAGGAATGTTGGTTCCTGGGGCTGTAGCTGTTGCAGACCCGTGGCAGGTTCCTGCCATCCCAGTCAGCACCTGGAACATTCTCATGCTAAAGTGAGCAGCAAGGGTAGGGCCTTCTAGGGTTGGAGACATTTGGCCTGGGGCTTTGAAGGGTGAATATGAGTTTGCCAGATCAGGAAGCAGGGAGCTGGGAAACCAATCTGTACTGAGGCTGATCTGGGTTCAAGATGATGCTCTAGGGAAGAGACAGGAAGCCACAGGAGGGGGAGGAGTCAGAGAGTGAAGTAACTGGAGGTGATGGTTCACGTGAGACATGGAATCACCAAAGGCTTCCTGGAAGAGGTGGATGTCCTGAAGGGAGGCTGAGGAAGGATTAAGAATCCAGAGAAAGAAGGACACATCCCTCGAAGGCTGAAGCTCAGAGGCCAGAGTCTAACTAGAGATGAGGGGGAGGGGGAGCGGGGCGGTGCAGGCCAGACAGAAAGGGCAGGCTGCAAGGAAAAGGGCTTTTCTGGTTTTCTCAGGTCCCGGTTCTTTGTACCTTGTGCTGCCATTGGTCACAATCCCTGGGCTTTGCATTATCTGTAGAATTGGCCCCTCCCCGGTGTTCAGACTGCCGTACGTGCCAGAGGAAAGAAAGTGTGTGTGTTGGGGGACATGCTCCACCCTGGGGCAGGCCAGGCTGTGACTCAGAGGTTTCGGGTCCTTGTGTATCTGCCTCTTAATAGCTGTGCAGCCTTGGGCCACTCGCTGCTCCTCTCTGGGTCTCAGAGGGACCTTTAACTGGGTAACCAGAAGAGATGGCAACCCACATACACTGAGAGGCAAGATGCGGCCACATCTTCCACCCCCTCACACAACTTGGTGCTCAGCCCTTGATGGCTGTGGGCTGGTCGGGGCTGGGGACCCCATTTGCAGACTTAGCCTTAAGGGGAGCCGCTTTTTATTGAGAACAGAATCACAATTAAAAGTTAAATCCAGTATGTCTACAATGGACACTTCATTATAGTCCAGTCTGGAATATTCTGTAAATACGCATGTGTTGATGGAGGTCTGGTCCCTAACGCAGTAGTGTTGAGAGGAGGGGCGTGTGGGAGGTGACTGACAGGTCATAGTCCTGGGACTGGATACATTAGTCCCCTAATGGGTTTATATCTGAACGGGCAGTCAAGAGTGGGACCAGGATGCCCCCGCTGATGTTCTGCTTTTCAGGACAAAAGTAGTGAGTGGGCTTTCAGAGGGAGCCCTCGGAAACCCTGAGCCCAAACAAACCTCTCCTGCTCAGGTGTTTGGCTAGAGTGCCCGCTAGCTCCCAGCCGGAAGGGGGCGCTCAGCACAGACGTGGCACTGAGGACTTGGCTGTTTTATCACTGCCCCGGAGGCTTAGAGCTGTGGACTTGGGGTGGGTAACGAGGACATACTGTTTATTTTTCCTGTCTTTGTGCTGGCCTGGACTCAGCCCCACTAGGATGGACAGCCTTGGCCACAAAGGTGAGAGGGTGGTTAAAACCTGCTGGGCACTGCTGCCTGCCTCCCATCCCTGGTTCATCCCACCTCTGAGCACATCCTTCAACGGAGAGAGCAGCTTGCATCCAGGACCTGGAGTTTTCCCAGAGCAAGGCAGGTTCATTTCTTGAGCGACTCAAGTAGGGGTCAGGCAGGAACACTAACCGTGGCTTCCCACGTGAGCTCCTGAAGAAAGCCCAGGGTTGACATCGGTCTGAGCTTTCCTCATGGGTAGTGTAGACACAGCAGCAGGTGCTTTGGGGTTCAAGAAAAGACCAGAGCTCCGGCTGCAGGGGGCCAGAGAGGCTGGAGAGGTGGCTCGGAGGTTAAGAGCATTGGCTGCTCTTCCAGAGGATCTGGGTTCAAGTCCCAGCACCCACATGGTGGCTCACAGCAGAATAACTCCAGTTCCAGGGGACCTGATACCCTCTCACCTCTGCAGGCACCATAAACACTGTGGTTCACAGCCTTACATGTAGGCAAAACACCCATACACATATAAAAAAAAAAAAAGAAAAAGACCAGGCCTTTGCTTTATGCTTGGCATCACTGTGTCTGTGTGTGTCTGTGTGTGTCTGTGTGTGTCTGTGTGTGTCTGTGTGTGTGCGTATGCAAATACACACACTCATGAATATGTACGTGTGTTTGTGTAGGGATGTGAATGTAGATATTATGGGTGGGGCCCACAACAGCTGTGAGTGATGACCAGATCACCTCTGAACCTCCCCTGCACATGCGTCATCTGGGCCTCTCCTCTCTCCTGGAGACTCATGTCCCACACATGCTTTTGTGATATCTTTGTATTCTTTGTATTCTCTTGTTCTTATCAGCAAGATTTGTTTATTTTCTGACCAGCTGCTTTCATAGAAGACAAAAGAAGCAGAGGGCTTACCCTGGGGGTGGGTCTCTTTCGTAATGTTGGGCGTGGGTGGGGTCTGCCCATGCCTGGAACTGGGCCAAGTGAAGAAGACAGGGGCAGTATCTTGGGGTCCAGCCCAGACTCTGACTGAGAGCATAGGCGCAGGCAGAGGATGTCTGCATCACCCAGAGCATAGAGAACACAGGAAGTTCTAGAGGGGCTTCCTATGTGCAGTTGATGACAACACTGCACGAACTGAAGTTTCTGCTCTTCTGAGCTCCAAGCCTCTCCTGAGTGCTGTCCCCATGGGCTGCCGTGTGGAGGTCTGGTGCATCCTCACACTGAACCCCGGCACTGTGGGCCAGGGAGACGCCTATTTTTAGATTTCTGACGTCCAAATTCCAGAGGAAGGGCAAGTGGGCCTTGGAAGGAAAGTTGGCTTTCTCCCTCCGCCAGGCAAACCAATCCTGGAGGACATTTTATTGGTCTAGCCGTGTAGTCTCTAGAAGATTCCAAAGAAGGGCAAAGCTCTCTTGTGGAATGAAGGCGTGGTGAATGTCGGGGAGATCTGGGGTGAGGGCGGCAGCTTCACAGGTGGGGTGCCAGCTCCCTAGAAGGGGGGTCACTCCACAGTTCTTTCAGATGGGGGCAACACTGTATTTACCCTCAGAAGAATCCAGACAGCCCAGAGCTGGGGGCTCGAGGACAGTCCACATGCTGTCCCCCTCCACACACCACTTGTCTGTGTGGACCTCCACTTCTTCATGAGCCCTGCCCATAGCACATGTATTTATTTTTATTCATAGTATTTAAAAATATTTAAAATGGAGTTAAATTGTATATGACATAAGACTTTTTTTTTTTACCTTTTTTTTTTTTTAAACAGGAGCTCGTGTAGCCCAGGCTGGACCTCCTCTGTAGCCAAGGATGACCTTAAACATCCCATCTTCCTGTCTGCACATCCTGAGTGCTGGGGTTGTAGACATGTGCACCATAGCCAGTTTATCCCAGGCTGGGGATTGAACCCTGGTCTGTACACATTCTACCCACTAAGCTGCAACCCTTGCCCCAGCAAACCATCTGTGTGTGTTTGTGTGTGTGTGTGTGGGGGGTGTCTGTTTGGTATGTATGTGTGTGTGTGTGTGGGGGGGTCTGTCTGTCTCTGTGTCTGTGTTTTGTGTGTGTTGTCTGTGAGTGTATCTGTGTATGTATCTGTCTGTATATCTGTGTGTGTGTCTGTGTGTCTATCTTTCTCTGTGTCTGTGTTTTGTGTGTGTTATCTGTGAGTGTATCTGTGTATATGTCCGTCTGTATATCTCTGTGTGTGTCTGTGTGTCTATCTTTCTCTGTGTCTGTGTTTTGTGTGTGTTATCTGTGAGTGTATCTGTGTATATGTCCGTCTGTATATCTCTGTGTGTGTCTGTCTATCTCCAGTGTTAGCCCTACTCCTCTTGAGTCTGAATAAAGGTAGACCTCGCTCTTGGGTTCAAGTACCAAGGATGTGCAAAGCATCACATGGAGGGGGACAGCTTGGGTGAAGAGCAGAACTGATAGTGGTCATAGATATTGGTGGTATCATGGCAGCCTCCGGAATAAGATGCATGGGCTGGCTCTGTCTTGTCTTTAGAATGTGGGGTCACACAGAAACAGATAGACATACAGACCTACATACAGGCAGACGCAGACACACATATACATATACAAATGCATGCACACACAGACACACATGTGCATACGCATGCACACACACGCACACACATCCATTAGTGACAAAAGGCTGGATGGGTCACTGTGTGTACGTAGGTAGAGAGTACACAAGTGACCAGCCAGGTAGGTGGTGGCTGACTGGCAAGGGACAACCAGGGCATTGGCGGGGGGTAGGGGGTGCACAAAAAGGACAGGAGGGGAGGAGGGGAAGGGCTGGGGAGCCAGTCCTGGCCTGACCCTTGGGGCCATCAAGCCTTTAACCTGAGCTGGGAGGGGTTGCAGGGTACACCCTGTATTTCTTTGAGTTTCTCAGATCTCAGGAAGCACCCTTTGTTGAGAGCGTCTCTAAGCGTCATTTTTGCAGGACACCGGAATGTTCTTCAAAACCCTTTCATCAGGGCCCCTCAGTTCTAGGTCACCAGTGACTATTTCTTGTCAGGAAGGAGTGTAAGATGCTTATCTTCATCGTGAGAAACAGGCTTGCTTTCCCATGGGACAGCAGTGGCCCATATTCAACCGATTTCTCCACAGACCACCCCCCAACTAGGGCTGTCTGCGACCAACTAATGGGATAGGGGAGACAGAGAGGTCAGAGAAGAGGGTCCTGCTGACCCCCGGGCACCACGGTGTCTGCACATGGGGCCTACTGTGGAGAAAGCCTGACCATACTCGGCAGTTCTCAGTCACCCTCTGAAGGGGGCCAGCATGGCTGTCATGGTGGATCAGGATTAGAGCTGCTGAGGCCGAACGAGACACAGTTCACTTAATCCTCTAGATGATGACTGTGGAGAGAGCATGAGGGGTTGCGTCTCCTGCCAGCAGTTTCCAAGCAACTGTGGATAGCGTATCGATGTGGGAAACAGCATCAGGTTGCTAAAGACTGAAGACTACGGGACTCAGAAGCCCCACACAGGTCTCCCTTGAATATCTGGGGGAGTGCTAGCCTCGGGCCTTCCTCTCTGCATCCGCCAAGAGTCACTTAGCAATGTCTTCCTCTTACTGGTCATTTCTTTATTTCTGTATGTGTTTCAGGGAGAGATGTATGTATGTGGTGTGTATGTATGTTTATGGATGGACTATACATAGATGGATGTGTGTATGGGTGTGAGGATAGATGTATGGGTGCCTATTGGGGACAGAAATGTCTGTAAGCGCATGCAAAGCGCTAGAAAGTGTGAGTATATGTGTGGACACCAGAGGACAAGCTAAGGTATTCTTGGGCCTCTGTTCACCTGGTCTTTTGAGACAGGGAACTCACAAAGTAAGTTAGGTAGGCTTGTCTCTGCCCGCCTAGCACCAGGAGCATAAGCACTTATCATTGGGGCTGAATGTTTTTTTTACAAGGGTGCTGGGACTTCAACTCAGTTACTTACACTTGCAAGCCAAGCTATTTCCTAACGGAGCCCCCTACTTTTCACAAATTGAACAAGCAATCTGTAAGAGCAAGAAAAGAGAGATTCTCTGGGTAAAGCAGGCTGTAATCCAGAGCAACCCATCACACCTGCGCCCCTGATACCCTTGCCCTGATACCAACCCCGGGACTATCCTGAGCAGGACTTATTCCCCGTGACCAGACGCCCTCTGCAGGACATCAGCAGTAGTGCAGTGCATTTGCAGCCTCAGCTATGGCAGCACAGAAGGGTGTGTAAGGATTGTACCAGAAAGATCCGTGTTGTCTGTTAGTGAGGAAAGGCCACCCTTGGGAGGAGATATATGCTGAGGGATGAAAGGTGATCTAGCCAGAAGATAGACTGAGCTAGTTTCCACCCAGGGACAAATGCCACACTGGGCACTGGGCATGTATCTATTTACAAAACCCATATTGTCCCCACATGGTAAAAGGTCAGACATCAGATCTGTGGCAGGGTTAGAAGCTGACTCCCAGGGCCCAGATTTGAAGCCACCGTGGCTACAAAGCTCCTACTTAAGCACACTAGATGGACCAGGGTGAAGCAGAGCATGCTCAAACACAGCAAAAGCTCTGTTAATGTTGACTACAGATGTCTGATGCAAACAAACCCCCTTTTTTCTTTAAATGAGCTAAGATGTTCTGCACTAGGGTCTTCTAACCTCCTAGGTTTGGTTAGACCCTTCCCAGGGCTCTCTCATGCAGTCCAGCTGCTTTGAGCATCCCACGGATTCCATGGAGAAGATGCTGGGCTGCTTTGAGCACCCCAGGGATTCCATGGAGAAGATGCTGGGCTGCTTTGAGCATCCCACGGATTCCATGGAGAAGATGCTGGGCTGCTTTGAGCATCCCACAGATTCCATGGAGAAGATGCTGGGCTGCTTTGAGCATCCCACAGATTCCATGGAGAAGATGCTCGGCTGCTTTGAGCATCCCACGGATTCCATGGAGAAGATGCTGGGCTGCTTTGAGCATCCCACGGATTCCATGGAGAAGATAGGCAGCAACCACAGCTGCTTGCTGCTGACGCACGGTTCTGGCTCCAGCAAGCTCTGTCTCAGCCAGAGCCATTTTGAACAGCTTGACCTTGTCCGTCACAAGCCTCAGTGAAGTCCAGCAGTCATTTCAGCTAGGAAGGAAGCACTTGGGAGGTGGAGAAAGGAGGGCCATGAGTTCAAGGTTATTCTTAACTGCACAGCAAGTTCAAGGCCAACAGGGATGCGTGAGACCCTGTATATAAAAATGAGCTGGAAAAGATCATAATTCAATTATCAAGTGGATCCCTGTTGCTATTTTACACAGTTTTCCCATCTTTATTCCCCCCATGCATAATGCATATATACACATACAATAAACATGTAATGCATATACACACATACAATAAACATGTATGTTCTGATTATGTGTAGCCACATAGTCAAGACCTGACTACCTAAGTCACTTTGTGTGTGTGTGTGTGTGTGTGTGTGTGTGTGTGTGTGTTTTGAAACAGGGTTTCTCTGTGTAGCCCTGGCTGTCCTGGAACTTACTCTGTAAATCAAGCTGGCCTCGAACTCACAGATCTGCCTGCCTCTGGCTCCTGAGTATTGGGATTAATAGTGTGCACCATATATATTAATATATGGGTCTTTTGCTTGTATATCTGCAACCATGTACATCCTGGTGCTCACAGAGGGCAAAAGATGGACTCATATATCCTTTGGAACCAGAGTTACAGACGGCTGTGAGCTGCCAGGAGGATGCTGGGAACCAAATCTGGGTCTTTTGCAAGAGCAAGAGCTCTTAATCCCTGAGCCATCTCTCCAGCTCCATGTCACTCCTTGCAGGTGGATAGTCAGCCTTTTTTTTTAACATTTAATTTTGAGGGGAAATGACACGCACACACGTGGAGATGAAAGGAAAATTTGCTGGGGTCTGCCCTCTCCTTCCACCATGTGGGTCCCTGGGATCAAAGCAATCAGTAGGTCAGGCGGCAAACGCCTGTCCCCTCTAAGCTGTCCCACCACAGCTGTCTTAGTTAGGGTCACTATTGCTGCAATGAAACTCCATGACCAAAGCAACTTGGAGAGGAAAGTTTATTTTGCACACAGTTCCATACCATAGTTCAGTCCATCATCAAAAGCAGTGAGGGCAGGAAGTTAAGCAGGGCGGGAACCTGGAGCAGGAGCTGATGCAGAGGCTCGCCTGCTTTCTTATAGAACCCAGGACCACCAGCCCAGGATGGCACAATGGGTGGGGCCCTCTTCCATCAATGGCTAGTTAAGAGAACACTACAGGCTGACCCACAGCACCACCCAATCTGGTGGAGACATTCCCTTAACCGAGATTTCCTCCTCTCAGGTGACTATATTTTATGTCAAGTCGGACATATACGTACCCAGGACACCAGCCCTGTCAGTCTGGTGTTTGCCACTAATGACATCACTGGAGGGAAACATGACAGTGTCCCAGGGTTCAGTCCATAGTTGGCTGGATCCATGGCTGTGGGCCTTGGCAAGGCAAAGCATCCTGGTAGTAGTAACGTGGGAAATGTTGCTTACGCCATGTCGGTCAGGATGCTGGGGACAGGAAGGGACCAGGTATCTCCTTCACAGGCACAGGTAGGTCCATGACCTACTCCCTCCAACCACACCTTCCCCTCTAAAGTTTCCACCATCGTCCCTGAACAGCGTCACCTTCTGGCCATCAAGTGTTCCACTATGTGAGCTGTATCCAAGGTGGTGTAAATATATTTATTCTCTTGTGTGTGGTGTGTGAATTTTTAAAGTTCCAGGTACATGGATGTACCGTAAACAAAACTATGTTTCTATAGAAATATACATGTACATGTATCTGCGTGTGTGTTTACATGTATATACATGTATGTGCAATTACATGTAGACAGACAGATGAGAGTTGTCTTACAGGGAGGGGGTCATGCAGACTGCTGTCCCAGCACACACTCAAAACTGCCTTCCTTTTATAGCTACTTCCTTCCTTCCTTCATCCCTTCCTCCATCCCTTCCTTCCTCCTTCCCTCCTTCCCTCCTTTTCTGCTTCTCTCTTGAAGCCATCTCTTTGAGGACAAACAGCAAGTCAAACCCAGACCTTCTGCACTCGTTGTCCAGATAACTGTTTACCCAGGAAAGAGGCTCAGGCTGAGAGCCTGGGTCAATGCCCTTCCACCATGTCCCACAGGCTGAAGAGGTTGCAGCGACAGGCTCCCGGCAGCCCCACGCAGACCGCTGCCCACCACCCCCACGGACACTGCCCCCGGGTGCCTGTCAGGCCACACGCTGCCAGGCTGACTCTGAGTGCCCACGACACAGGCGCTGCTGTTACAATGGCTGTACCTATGCTTGTCTGGAGGCAGTGCCACCTCCACCAGGTAAGTTGAGCTGGGGTCAGAGGGTTAAAGGTCAGGTGGGCCCAATGCTGACCTAGGGAAGAGAAAGAGCTGAGCTGTCTTTGTTCTGAGCTACCTGCTACCTAGCCTGGGTGCTCACCTGCAGCCTTCAGCTGCACCTCTGCAGCTCCTGCTAGGTGCAGCTGCCTCACCTGCATGCACGGAGCCCCCAGCTCCGTGAATATACTCAGCCCAGTGACAATGTCATCTCTGTACAATTCCATCCTTTAAAGGGTGGTCCAATCTATAGGATAGCTCAGCCCATAAAAGAATAAGGGATAAGGGGCTAAGGGTACCTGCTACCAACATGATAACCCCTACGGTTGAAGGAGAGAAAACACTCGTCCAAGATGTCACCTGAACTTCCACACGCACACACACACACACACACACACCCTGAAAATAAAATTCAAAATACATGTGTATTTATATGGGGCAGGACATGCTCAGTTGGTAGCCTGTTTATACTCCGCCTTGGAGCTTGGCCTTGTGAGATTAGGGGACAGGAGGATGACAGTCACCCAGATGCTGCAAGCCTATAGAGTGTCCTACAGGGCAGTGTGCTGGAGCTATCCTCACCTCTCCTATGGGATGACTCGCCCCTCCTCCAGAGCTGGTCACATGACCCCGCCCCAGGAAGACCTCCCTCCCTCTCACCTAGTTCTCTGTCAGTTCTAGACTGGTTGGTGCAGCCCAAACCACGATGGCTTGGTGGCAATGGCTGGCTCCTGGATGGTCCTGAGGAAGTGTTACAAGGTACCTTCCTGCCCCTGGGTGCCAGGTCCCCAGATCAGAACCAGCCCTCCTCACTAGACTGTGAATACGCACATGTGTGTGGAAGCATGTGTGTAAATGTGTTGATTGAGGGTGGTTGTGTTACATACACATGTGGCTGTAGCTATGCCTGCATGATTCAAAGTATGCAGGTGTACATGTGTTTGCACGTTGTTCTTTGTATGGTGTGCTGTGACTGTGTGAGTGTGTAGGGGTGCTGATGGGAGGTGGTCTCTCGAGGTGTCTGTATGCAAGGTACAGCCTGGAGTCTGACAGCAGGTAGGAGGTGGCCTCTCTGAGCGCACATGTATGTATAAACGTGGCTTGGTGTCTGAGTTTATATGTGTGCACTGTGTGAAAGGCACAGATTCGGCCTGCATCTGGGTGGGGTAGAAATTTGCTTTTCTGGATGGGGTGCACTGTCTGCTCCCCAGGTCTGCTAGCTGAGACTTGGCCTGTGTCCCTCCACAGCAGAGGCTTGCAGCACCACCGAGGATGGGGCAGAACCACTTCTCTGTCCCTCAGGCTATGAGTGCCACATCTTGCGGCCAGGGGACGCAGCCCAGGGCATACCCAACCATGGACAGTGTGTTAAACAACGCCGGCAAGCAGGTGAGCACTATTGGTCTAAACTGCCCTGGACCGACCCCAACCCCACTGCTGGAGAACACCTTGTCACCCCAAGCCTGGCTCAGAGTCCCCAAGCCCCTCTTCCTATCCCTCTGGGTCCTGCTGCCATCTGTAATTCCAGCTCTGTCTGTGTCTGCTACCTGGGTGGCCTTGGGATCAATTTCTTTGCCTCTCTGAGCCTCAGTTTCTTCCTATGTAGAATGGGACCACTTCCTGTTGTCATAAGATCAGGTGAAAACATGCGGAGTTCTGGGAGTGGAGCCAGGCAGGCACAGGTGTTAGGGGACACCAGATCTTGTGTATCTATCTCTAAATCGGTCTTTAACCCCACAGAACTTGAATTTTTTTTTTCTTCAGAGCTGAGGACCAAACCCAGGGCCTTGCGCTTGCTAGGCAAGCACTCTACCACTGAGCTAAATCCCCAACCCCGCAGAATTTGAATTTTTTAAATCTGTTATTGTATATGTGTATACAATGAGGGAGAAGCAAGCAGATGTTCCCTGGTCCACAGCTGTGGCCAACTTTGAAGAGTCCCTTCTCTCCCGCTAGCTTCTTGTGGGTTCCAGGACTTGAACTTGGGTCATCAGGCTTGGTTACACCACAGACACCTTTACCTGCCGAGCCATCCATGAGACCCAAACCTCCCAATTTGGATTGTCTGTGAATCCTCGCTTCCCATGGCAGTTGAGTGTCATTAACATGTGTCACTGGAAGTCATGGATAAAGCAGTGAGTGACAAGGTTCAGTCTATGTGAAATGGGCTGAGAGCAGAGTGGTCAAGCTGCTAGTTGAGGTTCTGTAGGGAAAAGCCAGGTTAACACACACACACACATACAAGACCATCATGGCTCCACATGGAGTAGCGTCTGCCCATTTATTGATGCCAGTCCCTAGATACCAGGTGCCGGTGAGGGGGCGTGAGGGGGTAGACCTCCAGAAATAGAACCCCTGAAGCAGGCAGCTGACTAGTTCTACAGGATAGAGGGATGCCTTCCACAAGAGACCCTGGCATCCCTAGGGATGCTTCGTACACTGGAAGCCTCATATTCCTGCCTCTTTCTCACATGTAGCCCAGGCTGGCCTGGACTCTCTATTTATTGTAGCTAAGGATGGCCTTAAACTTCTAATTCTTCTGTCCTCCCCTGCTGGGATTACAGGCTCTACACCATAAACTACCATGCTGGGTTTATGTACAAGGGGACAGAGCATAGGGCTTTGTGTATCGAGGCAACACTCTGCCACCTGAGCTGTGTCCCCACCCCAGGATGGCCTTTCTGGTCTCCCGATCTTGCTCATTTGGTTCTATGATTTCTTAGATTGGAGTAATTCAAACCAGTTCAGACAACTTCTAGAGAGTCTGAATCCAAATGGACTCATGTCCTAAGGAAGCTTAGCACGGAGAATGGGCTCTTCAACTAGACCACACCATGGATGTCCAAACACGAGAATGAAGACTTGGAGAAACTGCTCATAGCCTGATGCTTCCTTCCTGGGTGCCCTCGCCCTCTCACCAGATTTTCTTAGTCTCAGTTTTTCTATCTGTAAAATGGGGCTTGGGGTGGTAATGGGCTGATTACTGCATAGGCAGATTCTAAGGCTTGAGTCAATGTCTGTGGGGAGCTTATGTCCCACCAGATACACAGCAGCTCCTCAGTGAGTGTGCACCACCTCTATCCCTGGCACAGGAAGGGGGAGGAAGCAGGCCAAGATCCTGCCTCACCACGAGCTGCAAATCTCATGTGTGCACCCGAGCATGCAGCTGTGTGTGCATGCACCTGCACACGCCCGTGTGTGTTGTGCCTCCTCTCCCGCAGGGACACCTCCAGATTCCCAGGTGGAAGTAAATTCTCCCAGTCTTGACCTCGGGGCTGTCACTTAGAAATAATTGGTGATAATTAGATCTGAGTTTAGAAACATCTTGGAGCCCCTCACCAGAGGGACAAAGCTCTCAGCAGAGTATAAGAACACGTGTGCCACAGTAACCGAGAGACACTGTTAGGAAAAAAAAAAAAAAAAAAAAAAAAAAACCACCAGTTTTTTAAAAACCGCTCATTCAGAGTAACCTCAGGAATATGGCAGAGCTGCAGGAACATTACTGAGACCACCATGGAGGCCCAGCACTGGCAAAACAGCCCTTTCCTGTCCCCACGCCCCACAGAAATGGACATGTGTGCTTTATTGGGCCATCTGAGAATTAATTGCTGGGCTAGAGAGATAGGTGAGAACCCTTGCTGAGTAAGATAGGGACCAGAGTCTATATTTAAAAAAAACTGGGTGTGGCCAGATGTGATATCCCAGAACTGGGGTGCAAGGACAGACTAAGGGTGACTGCTGACCACCCATTTAGCTCCAGGATCAAAGGACCCTACCGCAAAGGAACAAGGTAGAAAAAGAAATGGATACTAATGTCCTTCTCTGGCCTCCGAGCATATACAGGCATACACTCATGCACACACATGTGCACGAATGCACACACAAGCATGCACACACACCACATGCACACAGATCACACTCATGCATGCATGCACACACAAGCATGCACACACATGCACACAGATCACACTCATGCATGCACACATACCACACACACATATATGCACACACATCATACCACATACACACATATCACACCACACACACATAAACATGCACACACACACACAGAATAAACTGTGGGCTTGAGACCACCCTAAGGCACAGTCTTCTTTCCTCCTGTCCGCTCTCCTGGGTTAGTGGTCAGAGATCTTTTTTTTTTTTTTTTTGGATTATTATTTTTTTTATTAGATATTTTATTTACACTTCAGATGCCATCCACTTTCCCCATTCCCCCCCTTAGAAAACCCCTATCCCATGCCCCCTTTTCCTTTTTGCATTTATACATTTTTTTAAAATGTTAATCATAAGCTTTATAAGTTTGGAATTGTTCAATCAGAGGTGTAACCCACTGACCAACCTAGATATAACAACTATCTTTGACTGGTGGAGATACATGAATATCTGCCTCCCTGTCTCCCCCCTCTTTCTCTCTTTTATCACCTACCTTCTCCTCTCCTTTTCTTCATCTCAGTACTCCTCCTACCTTAGCTCCTCCTACACATCACCCTTCCTGTTAAAATGAAACTTTTCTCTCAAAATACAATTAGAGCATAATTATGCCAATATGTACCAGTGAGGTACAAGGTAGTCCTAATACGCCGTCCATCCTTTTGTTGACTAACCAGCACCTCTGTCATCTATCCTAACTAAAACATTTAGTTCTGAACCTGGCTTTAGGATGAATGTCAGCTGAAGACCATCCACTCAAATCTTTTCTCTTAAGGTCAATAGCTATAAGTTTTCAACCCCATCAGAATTCCAGAATGACTGAGTTAACTATAATTGTGGGAAGCACAAAGCATAGCTTCTAAAACTTAGCCAATTTATAGAGACCTCTGAACACCTGAAAAGCCCCTATACTACCGAACGTTGGAGCATCAAATCTTTAGCCTTCTGGCCCAGAATCATCTGACAGACCTTAGTGATGCAGGATTATTAAGGGCTGATTACTCTGTCTAGGCAGATATAATCAGTCGACTATTCTGCATGTGTGTCCTTTTCTGGACAGTAATTTGTCTGTAGATGGAGAGAGGCAATTCTTGCCTAGTGGCTGTTACCACACAACTGGAGTAACTCCAAGGATGCTCAATTTCTTCTTAGAATCCATGACAGGAAGCTGTCAGGAGCAGACAGGTCTCTAATCAATATGAACATTGATATATAAATATTTGTAGCGTCAGTTCTATGGACTTCTGATGTTTTGAAAACCAAGTATCCATGTAAGGTAACCTGGACTGTTGTCTGTTCACTCCTCTCAGTTATTTCTAAATAAAATATGGAAAACACCCTAACAATAAACTCAAAAATATGAATTTGCTATAGTCCCTTAACTCATAGGTTAACCATCCCAAATCAGTTAAAAAAGTTAAAAAAGGGCTGGGTCTAGGCCTTGTATTCCTAAATGTGTTATACAGGCACAATGCCCATGAGAGTATCAATATTCATCTCATTTTTATATTAACAAGAGGCTCATACCAATGAAAACCTTAAATTTGGGTCAGAGAGCTTTATGGTCCAGATAGCAGTTCCCAAACTCTTTGGTCTCTGGTCTCCTTTGTCCCTCAAAATAATGTCAAAACATTTGCACAGAGCTGTAACTGGAAGCTGACTAACAGCTCCAGAGCTCCTAAAATCTTTCTCTTTTTGCTCATTTTTTTGCAGAGGGGCGGGTCCTGCGACAGAAGCTTCACAAGGTATATCCAGGTGAGAGGAAGAAGGCTCTCTTTCTCTGAAGAAGACACAAGAAAGGGAAGAAAGCATATGTGTGACCGAATAAATTTCAAAAGACCAGGACTAAGCTAGAGAGAACGGAATGGCACTTAGGTTTGAGAATAAAGCCGAGATCTGTCATTTTGATACTGGGCAGGACAGGTGGGAGCCAGAGAGGGGCTCGGGCAAATCACGTCCTCATTCTCTGGTCAGAATCTGGGAATGGACACAGTTATGTCTCTTCTCCATGCAGAGAATTTTAGAAGATGATCTTTTATCCATCTTTCTGATTGTTCTGATTTATCTGAGAATCCATACATACATCCACCCATTCATCCACCTATCCATTCTTATATCCATCCACCTGTCTGTTCATCCATCCATCTACCCATCCATCCATCTGTCCACTCATCCATCCATCTACCCATCCATCCATCTGTCCACTCATCCATCCATCTACCCATCCATCCATCTGTCCACTCATCTATCCACCCATCCATCTACCCATTCATCTATCCATCCATCCATCCATCCATCCATCCATCCACCCACCCATCCATCCACCCACCCATCCATCCATCCATCCATTCATCCACCCACCCATCCATCCATCCATCCATTCATCCACCCATCCATCCACCCACCCATCCATCCACACATCCATCCACCCACCCACTCATTCATCCATCCATCCACTCATTCATCCACCCACCCATTCACCCACCCATCCATCCACCCACCCACCCATCCTTTTCCCATTCTTCCATTCATGTCTTTGGCCACCCAACCCATCTTTCCATCCATTCCTTCTTCCTTCCGTCCCTCTCTTGATCTTTCTACCTCATCTCTTGATCTACCTGTTTCACTCATCCATCTACCCTACCTATCCAATTTTATCTCTCCATTAATTCATTTATCCATTATTCATCTACCTACCCACCCCATGAACCCACCACTCACTACCCACTCAGTCACCCGTCCTCCACCTCCCATCCATGTAGCATGTCTTTGTCAGGCATTGCTCACTCAGGGCTGTGGCTCCATCTGCAAATGCAATGAACCTAGTTCCTGTCAGAGTAGCCCAGGCGGGAAATTTAAATACACATAAAGCTTCATGGTCTGGTGACCAAGGCTTTAGATATCACACACCAGATACCATGAGGATGCTTCAGACCAGGTTGTCAGAGGAGTTTCTAGGGAGGGATTAAGAAAACTCAGGCTATGGAATTGGAGGCATTGGCAGCAGAAGGGCAAGTGTGATGATCTGGGGGAGGAGTGGCTGCCCCCATGGATGTCCCTGTGGCTACCCCCGTGGCTGTCCCTGTGGCTGCCCCATGGCTGTCTCCGTGGCTACCCTGTGGCTGCCCCCGTGGCTGCCTCCGTGGCTGTCCCTCTGGATGCCCCATGGCTGTCCCAATGGCTGTCCTTGTGGCTGCCCCTGTGGTTATCCCTGTAGCTGCCTCCATGGCTGTCCTTGTGGCTGCCCCCGTGGTTATCCCTGTAGCTGCCTCCATGGCTGCTCTTGTGGCTGCTCCCGTAGTTGGAGCATGTGATGAATGAGCCGGTTGGATTGGGTAGGTAGGAGAGCCAAGGATACGGCTCAAAGGTACAGCACCTAGTGTACCTGAGGCCCTCGACTCAATCCCCAGTATACTAAAGGGGGAACAGAGAAATGCAGGCAGGAGCCCTGCTGAGGCCAGGGAGAGATATGTGTGCAGACTTGAGCGGATTCATTACGAATTAGCGCCTGGGGCCAGCTGCCGTGCGGTGCCAAGGCATCCAGACTTCCTGTGATGGTCGCAGGAGGCTGGTGCGGGAATTCAATCAGAACATCTGTTCTGATGGGCTGTGTTCTTGTTGCAGAAGGTGACTCCAAGAATGTGGCAGAGCCTGGGAAGGGACAACAGAGGCACTTTCCATAAAGTGAAGACTGGCTGGTGAGTGGAGGCGAGTTGTTTGCTTAGACAGCCGTCATACCCACCTTGGCCACACGAGGGCGACCTCAGAACATTACAATCCTTCCAAGTACCCAGAAAATCAGCCGCAGACCCTAAACCTAAGACCTGGCTGACCACCGCCTCCTTGCTAGTCAGCTGCCTTCACGTTTTCTAGTTTAGGCCAGTGGTGTCTCCTGTGCCCCGTAAGTCTTGCCTTCTCTCCCATTCTGCCACACAGTACTATAGGGAGCGGTCTGTCTGACTGATATGGCCCGTGGACGCCCCAGCTCAGCATTTGTCGTGGCATCTACTGAATCCCACTGCTCAGCAATAACTGGTGGTCCTTCCTGTACACCACAGGGAACAAATCCTACAGGCGGGGCTTTGGCATCCTGTTAGAAGGGAGTCTAAGCTAGCCACCCGGTAGATCAACAAGGATGCCACAGTCATACTAGGGACTGTGCAAGGAATGACAAGAAGAATGCAGGAGCTGCCCCCAGTGAGGGTGAGGAGGATACTGAGGGGTTACTGAGCCCAGAACTGAAATCTGTGGAGGAGAAGGTGCTTCCTGGGGGGTGTAGGCTGGAGGGCAGGATGGCACCAGGTCGGGGGAAGTGAAGGGTATGGTCCCCAGGGTGGGTCACTTCAGATGTGAGGAGCCACAGGGAGGCTGCTGAGGGGACAGGGGATATCAAGGAGACCAATTACATAGGGGGCTACCCAGCAAAACATCCACACAGAAACATACAAAGGTGCAGGTTTGCTTTGCTTTCACCAGAAAACCCCCCCCCCCCCCCCCCCGTAAACCAAGAACCTGCCCAGACTTTAACATTCTTACAAGACAAATGACAGCCATGACAGTGGCAGCTCCCCCGGGGTCATGGAAAAGGAAGGCATGGCCCAGTTTCTAGGGTATTCGAGAGTAAATCCCTGGAATTTTGGGAGCCGACTTTAGTAGAAAGCGGCTAGATCAACTTTGCAGCCATCTGGAACCATATACCCTGATGAAAGACTTGGTTGTCAAAAGCCTATAACAGCTGAGCACACTCTGATAAATATATTGTTTATTCCACATAGCTTATTTTGCTGTTTAGTGACCTCAGCTGTATGGTGCACGTGGTAAAGTGTTTTCACCTGTGCTCTCCTGCTTGTGTATATAAATACCTCAGAATTCCCTTCAATAGAAGAGACTTGAGAAAAAAGAGAAGAGACCAAATAAAAGAGATTCAATAAGAGAGACTTGAGAGAGACTTGATAAAGAAGAGACTTGATCACACCCTGTCTTGTCTCCATTCTTCTCGTCTCCTGCCCCAAGAGCCCCATTCTCTCTCTTGACCAGAGCACTTAGCCACAAAAGCGTTGAGGCAAAGCGTTGAGGAAGAGTAAAGGCCACAACACTGGAAGACTGCGGAGCAGGCAGGGACTGATGTCAACCTGTCTGCTGTCTGCAAATGACAGGAGCCAGCCTTGGTATGATTCAAGAAAGTCTAGGCCTGCAACTTCCATCAGAGCAGGCTAGCTCAGGCTCAGCATGAGGTCGTGAATCATAAGGAAGGCTGGGAGTTCAGACTCTGGAGGCAATGGGGCCTGACTGTAGATCTCAGTTCCCTACCGTGTAGCCTTAAGCGAGTGACTCAGCTCTCCAAACCTGTTTTCCTCTCTATGAAATATATATAATGGTAATGGCACGGGTCAGTAGCTAGTCAGGGACCATGGAGACCTTGCAGAGGTGTAAGGGTTTCATCTTTGCAGAAATACATCTTTCTGATGGGCCTAGGGCAGACAGGAATTTAACAGTCCCACCCACAGTGGAATCATGTCTTCTTTGCCCCTTTCCTTTATAGCCGCTGCCAGTCCTTTCCTGTGCTTTCCACAGCAAAAGAATTTGACCCTAGACATCACACTCCACAGAACAGGACTCTAGAGCTCCCGGGAAATAGGACTTCAGACTCCCAACCCCAGAGTGGCCCAGCCTGGTGTGGTAACTTGCTGGAAGCCCCCTGATCAGCTCTGGGTCCCTGCTCAGCATCCTCATCACATGAACCCGCAGCTTCTAGGTGACTTTTGCAGATTTTCCCTGCGGAGGGCATATAATCATCCTTATTGTTCCCAAAATAAACCTGACCACTGCGTAGCAGAAATAAGCTACTTTATCAGGCTTGATTTTTTTTTATTACATTTATTTATGTGTGTGTGAATATCTGTTGTGGGAGGGGGAGGGGAGGGGAGGGGAAGGGTGAGAGGGAGGAGGGCTACAGTTTGCAGAGTCGTGATTCTTAGGAGGCAAGACCGTAGTTCATTCAGTTCAACAGGACTAAGTAGCTGGTGTTAGCTCAAACTTCAGGAGTCCAACCCCAAGTAGATTATTTTAGGTATATTTAAACACAGCCTAGTTAGGCGAAAACTCTCCTGGTGATAAGTAGCTCAATCCTGTGTGCACAATAAAGCAAAGGTGAGACTATATCAGGACTCTTTGTAAAGTACATGTGACATCTTCTGTAAATGTAGGTTCCGTAGACTGATAAACTCACAGACAGAGTCTGGGGAAGGACCCAGTGTGGTCGCAGCCACACAGATAGTGTAAAGGTTACCAGGCTGTTAACCATGTCCACTCCCAGCCTTCTGGGCAGATAATAGGTTATGTGTCCCTTCCTTTGAGGGAACAACTTTATGTGCTGTGTTTAATATTCCTGGGTCCCTTGGTGCTTATGTGTGAGCACAAGAACATCCATGCTTCCCACAGTCTCTCTGTCTCTCTGTCTCTCTGTCTCTCTCTCTCTGTCTCTCTCTCTCTCTCTCTCTGTGTATGTGTGGATGGATGGATGGATAGATGGGCACACATGTGTGCATGGGTATGCACACACCACAGCACATGTGTGTATGGAGGTCAGAAGACAACTTATCCAAGCTGGTTCTCCTTCCACCCTGTCTCAGGGGTTGAACTTGGGCTGTGAAGTTGGGTGTGAGCCCCTTTCCTGTTGAGCCACCTCAGGTCTGAGTCAGGGCTTTAACTATTTAATATCCTTAAATGTGCTGTGCTGGAGGCTACCCCTTGGAGGTTATTGAGGAGTGCAGGGTGTGTGTGACAGGGAGATGCCACGCTTCCTGGGGCCAGATGGATTCTCTGGGTACAAGCAGCTGAGTCCTGGGTGCTCACAGCAAGGAGGGGCACTGGGAGGCTGGGGCGGGTAGGTGAGCCAGGAGCTGCCCCAGGCCAGTGGCGTTGCATGGGCCAAGTCCCTTCACAAGGACTTCCCTGTACAAGCAGACTTAAATAATCACTTTGTGTTCTGGTCCTGCTGACCTTGGCTTAGTCCTCCTTGGTGGTTTTCCATCAGATCTTCCAGCACACATAATCTTGGGTAAAGCAGGCAGGCCCCTAGGCCCCCAGAGCCTTCCTTCCTCAAGGCACAGTGACCTAACCTGGCTGAGTCAAGGTGGCACACTCTGTGCCCTTCAGTGTTATGAGGTAAGTGTGGGAGAAAGCCTGTTCACAGGCACTGGGGGAGGAGCCAGAGAGGGCTTCCTGGAGGTGGGGAATGTCTGAGCTAAGTTTCTGAGTATTGGTCTCTGGGGTTGCCATCCCAAGCCATCACCAGCCAAGTAGCTGCAGAAACACAGCACAGTGATGGAGCCTGGAGTAGGAGCCTGACCCTCATCCAGTGGCCTTGGGCAGTTTCTCTGGCTTCTCCATCCCTTAGAACAATGAACACTTCACCTCCCCTTGACTACCATGGTCTGTCACAAAGAAAAGGCTGAGCAAGTGTGAATCCACTGTAGGAGGGCAGGAGAAAAGAGGGAAGGGTGGAAAAATCTACCAGGTAGGGGAGGAGCGGGGCGGGGGGAGGGGGAGAAAGAAGAAAGAGAGGGAGAAGAAAAAGGGAGGGAGGAGGAGAGAAGAAGAGGACAGCTCTTGACCACATTCCAGGGCTAGCCTCTAACCCACATGGGAGTCAAGGCAGAGATTCCAGGGTCCCCAGTATCTAGTATCTAGCTCCCTGATTTTTGATTTAGACTTGCTCTGTGGGTTTATCTTGTATGAAAACAAGAATGTATGAATGTATGAAGCAATGCACACAACCTCTGGGTTGGGACAGGCCAGCAGGTGAAGACTACAAGAAGTCTGTCAGAACCTTCTTGGACCTGCATGCCAGGATCCTGAGACCAGAGAGAGAAAGTCCAGCAGGCCAGAGCCACACCGAGGTAACAATGGAGCTCCCTGGTGGCTGTGCCACCTGTGTCTGAGTCTCATAGCTAGGGACAGACACAGCCACCTCCTCAGTCCACACCTACCCCACACCTGTCTTTCCTGCTCACAGAGCTTCTCACCAGGTCACACTCAGAGTAGTTCAACAGGCGCCTGGAGATGGACAACACCCTGCCCACTAGATGAAGGAGTGCCACCCTACCCAGTCTGAGAGACTGGAGAGAACTGAGGATCAGGGCGATGGATCGGGTTTCAATAGTCACAGCTGAGCCTAGTAATTCCTGTTTCCCACCTGCAAGCCATCAGCAGCCAGCTGCCACTGAGAGCAACTGAACGTCCCGTCTGTGAATCAACAAGGTCTTTTTTTTACTAACTGTTAGATTATGGACCTGACCCTTTAAGAATAGGATTTTACATATACAAAAATATGTGTGTGTATGTATGTATGTATGTATGTATGTATGTATGTATGTATGTATGTGAGTATATATGTATGTCTGTATGTCTGTATGTATACACACACAAACACACACATCACACAGCTGAAGAAATAAGGCCACCAATGAATTTGTTGCTTTTATTGTCCTGGTTAATTTTTGTTTTTGTTTTTGTTTTTTTTTTTTTTTTGTCAGCTCGACACAAACTAGAGTTATCTGGGACAAGGCACAAATGTGCCCATCAGATTGGCCGATAGACAAAACAGTGGTTCACTTTCTTGATTAGTGATTGATGTGGGAGGACCCAACCCACTGGTTCTGGGTTCTGTAAGAAAGCATCCTGAATAATCCACGAGGGGCAAGCCAGTAAGCAGCACCCTCCGTGGCCTCTGCACCAGCTCCTGCCTCCAGGTTCCTGCCCTGCTTGAGTTTCTGCCTTGGCGTTTCTCGGTGAACTCTGACCCAGAATACGTATGCCAAATAAGCCCTTTCCTCCCCAAGGTGTTCCACGTATTATCACTGCAGTAGAAAACATACCAGGCTATTACAGAACACGGGTGAAGGGTTACTCACCAGAGCATGCATGACAGATACCAAGTGAGACACGTCATTGAAAAGTCTCACCACGCCATGGAGGGCAGCTTCCCCGCAGCGGCACGGAGTTCCTGATTCTCTCAGCTTCCACCCTCTCTATTTGCCCCTGCACCTCCCGAGGCCACGTACGGCTGTCCCAACATCCCGAGCAGCTGGAAAAGGGGATGGATGTACAGATCCAGGAGCCCAGTCTGACCCAGAGCAGGGGGTTTGCCAGGAGACAAAGGCCACCTTGTTCCCAGACTCTGCCTTCCACAAACTCAAAGCTCACAATTTACCGACATAACGCACATCACAGACCCAACGTCTAACAGAGGAACTTGGAGCATGTGGGCTCTCTTGAATGGCTCTCCACGGAGGAGCTTACAGTGGACAGTGATGTCCCCTCCTCAGCCAGGTCCCAGCATGGCTCAGCACTAGGGACACACTGTAGGGTCAACAGAGGGTGCTCAACCTCAGCAATCAGCTGTGCCCATCCCTGCAGCATGTGACTGAGGCCCTGAGCTCCCCTGCACACCTGCCAGCCCAGCTGGGTCTCCCCCCACCCCACCCCCCGGCTCTCCAGACGGGGGAATGCTCACAGGTCCTTTGCGATAGATATTCTGTCCCCCCCCCCCCCAATATGGACTGATCCCTTTGCCGATGAGAGGCTGAGACTGGGGTAAAGGTTATATGGTCCGAGGTCCCAATGACCCTAGGAGTCTAGCTGGGGTCATACTCAGCCCTGCTGTCACCTGGAGGCTCTGACGCTCATCTTTTGCTAGAGAAGGGCTGGGAGACACCTCCAAAGGTGTTGCCTCCAGCAGGCCAAGAGGAAGCTTGCTGATTGCCTGCCCCTGTTCTGGTCCAACCAAGATGTTATGTAACGACCTCTTACCTAGGGCCTCTGCACTTCCCCCACAAGACTCCTCCAAGGTCATCAGATCCATTGTCACTGTCCTTTCCTGGGCCTCCCAGACGGACCAACATGACCCCACATTCTTCTCAGGTCTTGTATGGTGACACTGTGACCCTTGCCTCCTGGCTTCCTTTCTCCTGGCCTGAGAGTTCTTGTGTCTCTGACTCCAGCATCTCTCCAGGTGCACAGTAGGTCATCGACGCAGTGTTGAACCAGTGGCTGATCCAGAGGACAGTTCGGCTCTGCCTTCCTAAAAAGACTGAGAGCTTCCAAGGAGAGAGCCAAGGATCAGCATGGGGTTAGTTCATCTCTGCACTCACCCGACCCCCAGACTCCTGCCGGGCCTGTAGGAGGAGTTGTTGAACTAGGTTTGCAGATAAACAGATGGGTGAGGCATTATACAGATGGACTGACATACAACCTGGAAGTGCTGTGGTTAGAGAAGCTACAGACACCAGAGTTGTGAAATCTGAGTTTCTCTCTTCTCCCTCTCCCTCTCCTCTCCCTCTCCCTCTCCCTCTCCCTCTCCCTCTCCCTCTCCCTCTCCCTCTCCCTCTCCCTCTCCCTCTCCCTCTCCCTCTCCCTCTCCCTCTCCCTCTCCCTCTCCCTCTCCCTCTCCCTCCCCCTCCCCCTCCCCCTCCCCCTCCCCCTCCCCCTCCCCCTCCCCCTCCCCCTCCCCCTCCCCCCCTCCCCCTTCCCCTCCCCCTCGTGGCTATGGTACTTATCACACTGTATTTCAGATCCTGTCTCTGTTTGGTTCCCAGAAGTCTAGACATAAGGCTTGGAAGCGCCCTTAGCAGACTTAGAGGGGTGGCGGGTGCAGGTCACACTTTACCTTCTGAACTTGCACTTGATCCCAGGGGTAACTCCCAAAGTGCAGGGAGAGGGTGTCAGAATCCCCGGGGGCTAGAGAGATGGCTCAGCAGTTAAGAGCACTGATTGTTCTTCCAGAGGTCCTGAGTTCAAATCCCAGCACTACATGGTGGCTCACAACCATCTGTAATGGGATCTGATGCCCTCTTCTGGTGTGTCTGAAGACAGTGGCAGTGAACTCATATACATAAAATAAATAAATCTTTAAAACACAAAAGAAAGGGCACCCCCAACACCAAGGAACCAAATGAGACAATACAGCCGGAACCTGTAAGAGAGGGGACCTAGGAGACCTGGGCGGGGCCTCTCACCCGTTTGTATGGTTCCCTCCGTCCATGGGACAGAACTGCAGTGAGGATCAGAACCAAGCACAGAGCCAGCTTCCATCCTTCCAGGTCACTGCTGGTGACACTACCTAGGCACAAACCCCTCCCTCCTTCCTTCGACTCTGTAGACTACGCCCAAAGTGATTGGTTAAGCAGGTTGCTGGCGCCCACTCTTCCTGCACCGGCCAAACTGTGGACCGAAAGTCTTTCTGTGGGCTGGGTATGCACTTTAATTGGTAGGATACTTCCCTACCATGCTCAAAGCCCTGGGTTCAATCCCCAGCATGGCATAAACTGGCTTTGTCATTAATACTTGTTACCCTAGCAGCAGGAGGGCAGGGTCAAGAAGGTCAAATGTTCTATTTCATCCTTGGCTGCATATTGAGTGAAGACTAGCCACAGACCTCTCAAAGCACCTACTGTGTGTCAGGCACTCTTCCAGAGGCTGGGGATGCCTTTGGGAAAAGGCAGAGTCTGTCTTGCTCTCATGAGGATGACAGTCCACGGGGGACAGGCAGTTGACAGTGCTCTAGGTCATGTAGGTGGGCAGAAGCGTTCTGGAGGAGTCACAGAGGAACTTGAGAAGGAGGGATGGGGCCACATGATATTTCTTCCACATGTTTATTTTGGAATAGGTATAGGGTTACCAGGGGGTGCCAAGATGGCCCCCAGGTCTCCAGAGAGAACACACAGGTGTGGGGAATCATGGCAGGAACCCTTCCTGACAGTTATGTCTGACATGACTGTTGTGTGATATCAGAGCCAGGAACATGGGCTGGCTACAGGGCAAGTGTGTGGTCTCTGTGCCACTGGGTAACTCTCCTGGGTGTATGTGACTATCACCTTCATCAGAACAGAATAGCCCATTACCATGTAAATATCCCTACCAGCCTGGCTTCCCCATGTCGGTGCTGAAACTTCCTGTCACTTCCTGGACAATATGTTAGTGGAATTCTACAGCAACAACCTTCTGAGTCACAAGTATCCTCTATTGGGTCTCCCTACTCTCTTCTCTCTCCCCCTCCCCTCCCTCTCCCCTCCTCCTCCCTCTTGCTCCTTTCTCTCTCTTTTACCCTTTCTCTCCCCCCCCCCACACACATAACTAAAGTACAATGAAAGCTGGGAGTCCACACTTGCAAGTCCATTGTCACCTACCTGTCCCCACGATGCCCCCTGTGACAGACGGTGAACCGTTTTCTGAGCCCAGAGCCATGATCTGTATTTGGCTGAGATGCATCTTTGGTCACCTTCCTTCTGGAATGTTCTGCAATCTCTTCCTGATGCCGGAGGATGGCTGCAGCTTTTGAGGAAATGAGCCAGTGACTTCCTGGGACACGTCCCCTTGTGACTGGAGTCCCCGCCGTGTAGCACTGCGAGGTGGCCACTGCTATGTCAGACTCAGAGCCAGCTATGGTCACCCGGGCTCCTGAGATCCTCAGGTCAGGTAGGATGGGGGGGATGGGTCAGCTGAGGTCATAGCCACTCACAGCCCCAGATGTAACCTTCCTGGAGATGCTAGAGGAGCCAGGAGAAGAGCTCCAATGGTGTATAGACACTTCATCTGTGTATCACCCACACTGGGGTGGATGTTGGTGATGGAGTTGCCTTTGAGCCCCCATGCATCTGGAAATGATCCAATATACTCTCTGGCTCACCACACTAGACATGTATGGAATCGTCTCTGGTCTGCTCTCCCTGGGGTGGATAGAAAGTCTCCCCAAGAAGTCTCACTCAGCACCTCAGGGATGAGATTCAGGCTGAGTTTCAGGCAGGAACACCCTTGGGGTGACATATATCCCCCACCCAACTTTCCTACCAGGGCAGAGCATACTACTGTCCCTTCCTGGGACACAGAGGGCCTCTTCCTCACTGACCTCACCCACTTTGCCCTAACAGAACCTGCAATGGTATAGAATTTTTTTTAAAAACTATTTATTTATTTATTATATGTAAGTACACTGTCACTGTCTTCAGACACACCAGAAGAGGGCATCAGATCTCATTACAGATGGTTGTGAGCCACCATGTGGTTGCTGGGATTTGAACTCATGACCTCTGGAAGAGCAGTCAGTGCTCTTAACCACTGAGCCATCTCACCAGCCCAACGGTATAGAATTTAGCTGGAGGCACAGGCTTGCTGCAAGAATGTGCCCCAGGGATTCTGTTTTTATTCACCTCAGAGAGGGCAGTAAAACACCAAAGAAACGAATCCATCCCAGGCCATCTGTGAATCAATGACAGACTGGGGTTACCCACAGGAGCATGGGAGACTGGGAAGCCTGCCCCAGCACCGGTGATAACTCAAAACTCTGCACCTCTGGAGTCTCCTGCAGCCTGTAGGCAGCTCCACTGATGAGTGTCCTCTCCCCAGCTACTGCTTCCTGCTTCTCCGACCTCAGGAGGGATCCAGGGATGATTTTAAATTTCTTGTGGTTCTCCTGAGCCTTCCCCTCTCTCAGTGAGAGGACATTTCAAACTGGAGGAGCCAGGTGTACAATTAGCAGGAGTAGTGGCAACAGGATTCCCAAGAGGCCTCTGAGAGGGAGCCCTTATACCTAGGCCTGGAAAAAGAGGAAACCCCACAAAGATTGTGGGGAGATTATGCTGGGCTGAGAAGGCCAGGAATATAGAAGCTGGGGGCAGGGCTGGTTGACTCTCCTTTGAATAGTAACCAGGGCTGTGAGCACGGAGAGGATGGCAGAGGGATCTGTGGTCTTGGCCCAGGGGTTAGATGTACCCATGTCCTGGTTCAGGTCTCCAGGTAGCCCAAGTCCTACAGGTTTGGAAAATGAGTCCTTGGGGAGTCATGAAGAAGAGATGATTTCTTTTTCTTTGTGTATGTGTGTTTATTCACATGTATACATGTGTGTGTGAACATGCAGAAGCCAGAGATCAATGACAAGTGCCTCTCTTAATTGCCTGTCATTGCTTTTGCTTCTCCTCCTCCCCCTCCTCCTTCTTCCCCTCCTTTCCCTCCTCCCTCTTCTCCCCCCTCCCCCTCCTCCTCCTTCATCATTGTTTATGTAAATGGGATGCATGTGTGCCAGTGTCTGTGACAGTCAAAGGATAATTTTGGGTGTCAATCCTCCTCTTTGTTTGAGACAGCATCTCTTGTTCACCACTGTGCAGAGCAAGTTAGCTAACCTAGAAGCTTCCAGGTTCCCCTGTCTCTGCATCTGTTCTTGCTGTAGGGGTGTTGGGATCACAGATGCTATTGTGGCAGGCTTGGCCTTGGTTCTGGGGTTCCAAGTCTGAGTCCTCAGTGTTCCATAGCAAGGCATGACTCTCTGAGCCACCTCGCCATCTCGGGAGCCATTTATCTGGAACCACAAATTCCTACCACGCCATGACGTTGGCCTGGGAAGCAAAGGCCTGTGACTTGGAGATCTCCACCTGCATATCTACCTTCTAGAAAGTTTCTGGAAGTCCTCCCAGCCATGCTTGGTCTTCTCCCTGTGAAAACCCTTCTGTAAATAGATATAGTTGTACATCAGGTGCCAATAATTATGGTGGCTTCTAAGAATGGTAAGGAGAGGATTCCCAGGCCTGCCTTGGCCCAGGGAGAATGACCCATTGCTGTGACCTGGTGACCGAACAGAAATGCCTATGGCTGGGGGAGGAGGGGGAAGGCATCAGGCATCTGAGCTATGTGTTTACCCCTTGGGCTCCTTTGAGTCCTGGGTCACCTTTGCTGGGTCGCTGGTGTTCTCAGGCACAGGTTGGAGCTTGTCCCGGTCTGGTGGAATGAAAACCCTGCAAGAACATTGATGTCACCAGCAGGACAGCTCTGGAGAAGACACTGAGAGCGAGCATTGGAAGTGGCTGTCACCCCTGTCGCCCCAGGCCTCTGCTGTGCCCTTCGCTCCTTGGAGCCTACCCTCCCCCAGGGTCCCATTCCTCACTTTCAGTTCTGCGCCTTCACGTCACCTCCCGGCCACTTCCACTGAAGGCCCCCACCCATCACCCTGCTTATTTATTTTTCGTTTAAAAAAAGATTTTTTTGAACTTATATCGTCTGCATAAAAGCCCTGCCTGCTCTCTCTCTCTCTCTCTCTGTGTGTGTGTGTGTCGTGTACAAGCCTGAGGCTGTGGAGACCAGAAGATATCAGAGGAGATGGAGCTACAGGCAGTTGTGAACTCTCTGACGTGGGAGCTTGGAACCGATCTTGAGTCCTCTGGAGGAGCAAGTGCCCTCAATTGTTGAGCCACCTCTCCAGCCCTGGCTCCTTGGTAGTCTCTGTCTGTCTGTCTGTCTGTCTGTCTGTCTCTCTCTCTCTCATTTGCTCTTTCACTCTCTCTCTTAATTAATATACAGATTTCATTATAGGGTTTCCTATGCACTTGGTTTTGGTTGACCCCCCCACCTCCCTCCCCTGCTATACCTCTCCATCCCCAGTATCTACTCTCTTTTCCACTTTGATACAATGTGCATTCTCCTGCTGCCACACTATACACTCCCTCCCTCACTGCCCCCCTGGAAGCCTCCTCATAAACCCCTTTCCATTCCTGGCCTCGACTCTCACCCACAAACACTCACATTTGATGGTTAGAAGCTAAGCTCCATGTGTGAGTGTGAACACACACTATTTGTTTTTCTGTGCTGGGTCACCTCTTTTAATATTGTCTTCATGACATTACTGCTTGTCCCCAGCTCTGGGCTGTAACAGTGATCAGCACCTACCCTCAGGGCCCCAAACTCCAAGTATTTGTTCTCTCAGATCTAGAAGTCACAGTCTAAAATCTGGTACTGGCAGGGCCACACTCCCTCTGGGGCAGGAGGCTTTGCCATCCTTCCAGGGTTGGATGGTTCCAGGTCCTCTTTGGTGACACTTCAGGTTCTAAGACTTCCTCATCCATCTATCTCCAATTCTGTCACTCTGATGACATCACCAGTGCTGGAGTCAGAACTGTTACAGGGGCCTGAGATCTTAGCACAGCTGACGCCATGACAGAATACCATCCAGAACCTAGAGGGCACAACCTGCCAAAACTAAAACAAAGGCCTAATCTATCAATGTCCATAGTTCTGGGAACGTCTCTAAATGTACTAACTTTGTTTTGGGGCTTCTGTGATTCCATTTCTGGCTAACTGTTCTTGCTAACTGAAGTATGTCAACCCAGAGCATGGTTGTTGTGCTTACAATCTCACCCTAAGAAAGGCTCAATGCTACACTGGGTAGCCACCAGTCGGCGAATAGACTTTCCATTGGCTGAAGCCCCTGTCAGAGCAGTCTTCTCCGGTGAACACCTCACAACAAGGACTCCCAGTCAACTCAGGCTGAATTTACTCCTGGAGGCTTAAAAACAGTGCATCTATGAAGATCTTCATTTCAGATAAGGACCTGCCCTCTGATGTGATGGTTAACATGCTAGGGTTTCTAGTCACCATGGAAACAAAGTTTTGTGCTTGTCTATGAGGGATTATCTAGGTAAATTGAGGTAGGGAAGAACCAGCCTAAATATGGGTAACACCATGCTGTGGGCTGAGGTCCTGGGCTTCCTACAAAAGGAAAACCAATTGAGGACCAGCATCCACCTCTCTCTGCTTCCTGATTGGGTACAATATGAACAGTCACCTGTCTCCTCCCACGTGACTCCCCTACCATGATCGAATGTCTTTCTTGGAACTGTGAGTAAAAAACAAACTTAAGGTCTTCCTTAAGTTGCTTTGTCAGGCACTTTGTCACAAAGTGAGGAAAGTGACACAGGAGGGGTTAGACGGGGACATGTCTTCTCCCTCCCCACCATTATTCAGTCTGCTACCTCACTGCCTGGTGTTGCACCACACAGAGATTCACAGCAGTCCTGTCTCATCGGCTACGAGAGGACAGGGCTGGAGTCTGCTGTGCTTCTGGTTCCTTCCCCATAGACCCTGGACACAGCTTAAAAAATATTGTTGAGGGGCCTGGAGGTGGCTCAGTCTGTAAAGAGCTTCCTGTGTAACCATGACGACCTGAGTTCCATGTGATGAGACCCTGGGAATCCCAGCGCTGAGAAGACAAAGAGAAATAATTTCCATGGCTCGCTGACCACACCAGTGAGAGACCTCCTCTCAAAAACCAAGGTGAAGATCAACAGAGGAAGACACACAAGGTTGACTTCTAGCCTCTACTCACAGGTACACCACGTGCCTGTGCACTTCTGTGAACACACGTCCACATACATGTGAACATGCACACAGCGTGAACACACACATACAAATGTGTTCAATCAGTGAGATGGGTTGTTTTTTCCTCCAGTGACTTAGCTTTCTTCAACTGTACAATATATTGTTACTGCTGTTTTGAGACAAGGTCTCACATTGTAGTTCAGGCTGGCCTGGGACCTCACTACATAGCCCAGCCTGGCCTTAAACTCATAGCAATCCTCCTGCCTCTCACTCTCCAGTGCTGGGGTTACAGGTGTGTCACACCTGCTTCTGTGGTTGTACTATTTTGTGTGTGCTGCTAACACACAACCCGGGGAGTGTTTGTACAAGTGCATGTCACTGCCAGCTCATTCCTACAACTTAAAAATGTGTCTGAAATAACACCTGTGTGCAATGCACCCTCTTAGAAGAGGACACCTCCAGTTGCCAAACCCAGGAGTGCAGTTTATGACCAAATAAATTTCAGGTGCCTTGAGACTGTGTCAAGCCTGCTTTTCTAGATGCATTCTTGGGAGCTAATTCACAGAGAAAGAAAGGACTCCACTTTCAAGGAGAGAGTGAAGGGAGTTGACCAGTGTGACCTCACTCATTGCTCAAGGTATCCAGAGCAGACATTTCAAGAAAGGCTACATGCTTCTTAGGCCTCGCCCTTGGCCCAGCTGTCAGGACCATCTCCAAACAGCACACCTCAGGGGTTCCCAGGTAGGGCAGTTATTTTTGTCTGAGGACATTCCTTAAAAGGTGGGTTCTAGAATCTTCCAAGGTGAAGAAAGAAATGAAACAGAATTTCTCAAAGGGAAAATGAAAACCCTTGGACTCTGTAGGGGCGATTGCAGTATGTCAGGTGACAAGACAAGAAGAGAGACAGAAAACAAACAGAAGCCCCAGGTGTCACTGCTGTGAACATCTGCACAAGAGCCCTGCTTACTCCAGATCAAGGTAAACGATGAAAGACAGAGAGTATTTACCTCAAAAAGTCAGCAAGAAGCATGAGAGAGGCGGAGAGAAGCCAGCAGGACACACTGATGTGGGACGAGGGAACTCAGAGGGACAGGAAAGTGCCTGCAAAGGAAACTTCAAAGCCCCTCTCCCTGTGTCAGCTCAAGTGGCTGTCACCAGAAAGCACAGGACCAGACACTGGCAGTTACCTTACAAACAGCACACTTTGCACGCAGCTCACGGTGGTCTGGAGATGCCCCGAGAACGTGGCCTGCAGGGCAATGATAAGGTTCAGAAAATAAAGATCTAGCAAAAGCATGTCCACAGGCTGCATTTTCTCATCACAACGAAAACCTTAGTCTCCAAAGCCTGAGTCGGCCACTTCCAGTCGCTGTGCTGATCTTTCCACGATCTGCTTCATTTGGGGGGACTGCTCCGTGACATTTGGCACAGTGTCCCCTCTCACACTTCCTGCACGTTCTCACGCCTGCCCACAGATTCCAGCTTCCACACATCCGGTGGGAGCGTGGCTGTGGTGATGGGGATCCAGGAGCTGAGCTGTGAAGAGGGCATGGGGGGAGGTTAGCCAACCAGCCCATTGCTGCTGCTGCCAGAACCTGCCTTGTCCCCATCAGCAATGCCCCGGGAAGGAAGGTGAGAGGTTCCTCACCACCAGAGCATTCTTTTTAGAGTCACGGGAGATAAGTTGCAGAAGACTCAGGAGATAACGGAGCCAAGTTCCCATGTGTTCTCCACAAGAACGAAGGCTCTCCTGAGAGCTCAGATGTCAGTGCTAGGCAGTGGCTGAGGCTTCCCACTGCACAAGCACGCACCAGCAACACAGCAGGCCCTGACATTTGTTCTGGAAGTTTCTTTTCTGTGCCCACAGAATGTGTTCTTACCCTTCTCCTAGAGACTCAGCCCAGGAGGGGACACCAGTGACCTCCTGTCTTATGCCCAGAGCCACTTCTTCCCCTGAAGCTCCCCCACTTACACTTAGTGGGTTTCTCCTCTCTCCATGCAGGCCCTCCACACACAGTAGTCAGTTCATCCTATTGCTCTCTCTGATCCTTTATGCTTTTCCTGCTGTGTCCACATCTCTCTCACAGACAGTCTCTCACTGAAGCTCTCTGGTGCTGTTTTCTTTCAGGACACCAACTCACACGGGTGGGTAGGCAGGGTGGGTAGGCAGTATCTCCCCCACTTCACGGAGGAGTAAACTGAGGTGGAGAGAGACCGGAAAAGTCATCTAAGATCACATGTGGCCTGAACTGCAAAGCTTAGGGAGACCAGTAGTTTCTCTCTCTCTCTCTCTCTCTCTCTCTCTCTCTCTTTTAAAGAAGTGGGGTGGGGGTGGGGTGAAGTCTCATGCTGGGGGAGGGACCTCACAGCCGGAGCAGGCCTCGTGGTGGGGGATGGGCAGGATGATGGAGGCACTTCGGTTTTGTTAAGAGAGAAAGATGCAAGGGAGACATGAAGCCCACCCCGTCAGGTTGACAAGGATTGCAGGGGCCACCGCTTGGGGGAGCCAGTGAGGCAGGTGGCAACTATTTGTTCAAAGGGGGCAGTTTAGTTACACAAACAAATATTCAGTCAGTTGATCAACTGCCTGAGGTCAAAAGTAAACCCAGGATGGGGCATGGGCCAGCCCTCTCCAGGGGCCGCCTTTGCTCCGTGGAGTTGGGGACCCTGGTCCACCCTAAAGCCCTGTGGCTTTCCAGAGCACACACTGGGCAGCCCAAAGTGTGCGACACCCCTCTCCTTGTCACAGGGTACCAGGGTGCTGCCGATGCAAACACGCTCTGTGCCGAGCCCTTCAGGATCACCCTGCCTACAGGACGCCCAGTTTTCCTGGGATGGGGGTGCTGTTCTGATCACTAGAAAGAGAGGAGTGTGCTTTACAGGTGGACATAAAGGTTGGAGATCGTCCACAGGTGGCTGTGATACCCCCAGTTTCCCTACTCCCAAGGGCGCATCTGCATAGGTGTGGGTAAGGTTCCTGTAGGTCAGGTCTCAGCTTTCTGCTCTATTTCAATTACAGATGCGGCCAGGTGGCTCAGAGAGGCCAGATAATTGACTGGCCCGGAGCTGCTCTGTCCCGAGTGAGGCTTTTGGCTCAAGACTTTCTCCCTTTCAGGTGATTCTTACGCTCTGGCAGGTTTGGACAAGAATCTTAGCTCTGAGACCACACAGTGGCTTCCTGATCCTTCCAGAGCCGACCCTGGGAGTCTGGGGTCCTGGCGCCAGCGGGGCGGGCCTGGCGTGCAGAGGGCGGAGCTACTGAGCCCTGCCCAGGGGCGGAGCTCACCTGGGGACCAGGTAGGCAGCTCCCCGGCAACCCGGCCGCCCGGGAAGCCTGGGCGCGCAGCAGCCGCGGCCTCTCTAGGGCCCCAGGGACGCGGGCAGGGACAGCGACCCGCCCCACGCCCGGCCGTGGAGCAGCCTGGACACCAGCTCACCATGGGGAGACGCTTCAAGTTTCTGCAGAAACTGGCCTTCTTGGGCCAGAACCACCGGTACAAGGCGCTGGAGAGGGACGAGGTGGAAACCCTGGTGAGTCTGGGCGATTTGGTGTGAAGCATGACTCCACATCTGTCCCCTGGGACTCTCTGTATCTGACCCCCGGAACCCCGTGGGTCACTGGATACTGAGATTCTTCTCAGCACCTCCTTTGACTCTGAAAAGAAGCTAGCTTCGAAGTAAGCAGCTCGACCTGGCTCAAGGCACAGAACTCAGTAGTTCACTTGGTTAGGTCAGCCCATTTTGGGAATGAGAAACTGAGGCCTGTGCTCTTTAAGGGCATGGAGCTAGTAGGCCACCTAGCCCATCTAGCCAGGGAGTTAACTTAGTTTTTTTCTCTGATTCTAGGGAATTTAAATATTTAAATGCCTTAACACACACAGACAGCTGCATGGACTTTTAAAGCCTGCTGGGATGGAAAGAGATGGGGACAAACTACACACCCCCCCATACACACACACACACACACACACACACACACACACACAATCCTGCTCAAGTTTAAGAGTGAAAATTGAAGCATCTCAGTCGGGCTCCTGTGGAGGCCTTTCCTCTACATCCGCATGGTTTTTAAAAAACTGCTCTGAGCCAGGGTAGCGCGTGCCTTTCATCCCAGCATTTGGGAGGCAGGGACAGGTGGATCTCTAAGATGGAGACCAGCCTGATTTATATGGTGAGTTTCAGTACAGTCAGAGTGACACAGAGAAACCCTTTCTTTAAAACAAGCAAACAAACAAACACCCACTCTAAACTGTATAAAGTCTTTGAACCCCCAGGGGACCCTCTGGGATAACCTTACAGCACTTAAGTGCAAGACCTTTCTCGTCAGGACCAACAACCATAAAGTTGTTTCTGTGACTCTGATGGGGAAGTAGGTTGGTGACCCTCCCCCGCCTGCTTTGTAAAGTCTGAGAATGGAAACTCACAGCACACCCAGAACGCCATGCTTGTCCATGGGAAACACCCCCCCCCCAAAAAAAAAAAAAACAAAACGGTCTTTTCATGCCAAGGGGGGAGGAGGAGCTAGGTTAAATTTGTATCAACAGAAGATGTTTCATAACATTTCAAATTTATTTTCTCCCAAGGAATGCCATGGTCAAAACACTTAATGGTGTGGTTTTTAGATATCTATGCATTTATTTACAAAAGTTACTGTCTGTATCCGTATTGGTGTTGATGTAAGAATTCTGGTCTTAATGCTGTGAACCACAGGACCCAAGACTATCCATGTTTCTCTGCAGCCTTATGGGTTAGCGGTGTACCATAATCCTTTGCTAATGCCAAGCGTGTCCCTACACATTTGTACTGTGTGGTTGGCGGGAGTTGGAAGTGTATTTGTTGACCCTGATGGCTTCCTTTCAACTTTTTCTCTTCTATTTCTTCCTCTGTCTTTTGATGTTTTGGGCAAGGCGGGGCATCCCTAAGCACTCCTAGATGTGTAGCTGGTGTCATCAGGGATTCTGCGAGTGTGCAGGTGTGGGTTGGATGAAAAGTCCATCTGGAGATGCTCTGAGCCAGGTGGACTTTGTTTCCCCGAGCTGTTCAGAAGAGCTGTATAAAGGCAACCTGTCTGCAGGCGTATTTCCCAGCTGGCCGTATTATCTGTAGCACACTAAAGATGAGGGAGCCTTGGGCATGTGGAGACTTATGAGGAGGTCAGCAATACAAGCAGTCCTCAGAAAAGGCCAGCTGTGTCAGGTGTACTGTCCCCAAAGCTGGCCTTACAAACACGAGGCACGAAATAAGGGTGCATAGTCAGGGTCTGGGGAGAGTGGAACTCAATGGTGGATCAATGCTTCAGTCCCTGCTTCCATCCCCAGTACCACAAGAAACAAAGCAACCACACTAAACGCCAGTCCCCAGGAATGAGATGAAGAAATAAGGCTGGGAATACATTGCATCCTGCTGGGGCTGAAACCCTGTGTGTTTTTTTCTCCCCAAAGGCTTTGGGGAGAAATCCAGTTCACTCTGGGATCACTTCTGCAATTGTCATGACGTGGCTTTATGATCATTTGGTATGTGCTGTGTCCCAGGTGCTGGCTGGTTTCGCAGTACACGCAGGTGTCCTGAGACTGGCTGAGTCCCCTCCGAGGCCTCTGGCCTCCAGATGAACTTTATGGCAATTTTGGCACAGAGATGAGTGCCAAGGTTCCAATGGGCATCGTTTGGTTCTCACTGAGTATTGACTGGACAATCTTGGGCAGCGCAGAGGGTAAGACAGCACACAGTACTCACAAATTAGTTCATGGGGAGGAGACGGGAGTGATAGATGAAGGAAGAAGAACGTGCTTCATCAATGGTCTTATCGACTCAGATGTGCCAAGGAAGAAAGCCAAAGAGACTGGAAGGAGAAGAGAGGCTGGAAGAGATGGGGAAATCACCAGGTTCCGGGGGTCAAGGCGGATTTGAGGTTCAGCCCCCAGGCTGGCGGGGTAGCTCCTTTTTGCTGCGATTTCAGAGTGACAAATGGACAAGCATTTGTAAGACTTCTTGGTTTTGACGTTGAACAACGCTCTCTCTGATGTCCTGCACAGTAGGGACAACAGGAGACTAGAAATCCCTACTCCTGGGAAGGCTAGGTGCCAGCTCCAGGGATCTTGACTCTGTCCTCGAGACTGCTCCTGAGGTGGACGTGACCCCCACCTGTCCTACCATCCTAACTATTGGCCTTGTCATCCTTCTGGGCTCTGCAGATCCAGACCTGGGTACCAGTAGGTGGGCATGTGCAATGGGCACCGTGTCACTCGACTGCTGTGTGTTGGGTTGGGCTGAGGAAAAAGCCTGCACTCTCTGCTCTTAGGCACCCATCCTGGTGGGTGGAAGCAGGTCAGAGTTGACCTTGACTGTGGAGTTTGGAGAGAGCAGTGTCTGAGATTAACAGGAGTAGAAAGATGAGTGAGCCGGGCAGAGTGCCAGACAGGAGGGGGGAAGTACAGGGGCTGGTCTGAAAAGGCCAGGCTACACAGGTGACCCAAGGAGCCTCAGCAGAAAGACTCTGGCCTTTCTATTTACAGTTGTGGGGACCTTTGACTAGTTTTAAATCAGGTCTTGGCAGTTGTTCACATATTCATAAATGTACCAGACTTCAGAGACTCAGTAAAGAAAAAAAATTCACAGATTTGTATGTTTAAGACCCAACGTTCAGCTGGAGAGATGGCTTCTTCATTAAAGTACTGGTTGCTTTTCCAGAGGACCCAGGTTCGATTCCCAGACCCACATGACAGCTCTCAGACATCTGTAATTCCAGTTCTAGGGGGTCCATGTACTCTTCCAATGTCTGAGATAGCTGCATACATGTGGTCACAGACATGCACACAGACAAACACCCATATACATTAAAAAAAAAAAGATTAATTAAAAAACAAAGACATGACTCTTATCTAGCATGTGCAAGGCCCTGGGTTCTATAACGTGTGTGTGTGTATGTATAAAAACATATATGTATGTGTGTGTGTGTATATATATATATATATATATATATATATATATATATATCTTGGCATATACTGAGCAGGCTGTATGTGTGCACACATGTGTGCATGTACATGTGTGTGTATGTATGTGTGTGCATGTGTGTAGCCTTCTTGATATGAATCATGTCAGTTAAAGAAATTGACAGAGAATTGGTGTGGGCTTTTTCCTCAACCCAACCCAACACACAGCAATTGCTGGAGTCTGGGTTGAATGACATGGCATCCATTGCACATAAAAAAAAGACATGTATACATCACATATATGTATGTATACATGCTATATATCACAGAATTTATACATATATATTCTTAGCCTGAGGCTGACTCACACCCATCAGAATAGAATTCACCAATATACAGGGATCTTAGAGAAAAGGATCACAGCCTCTTCCCCTTGTCATCTTAACGATTGACACTGAGGTGTGACTTCAATCCATATTTTCATTCACCTTGCCAATCAAAGGAGCCACAGGCCTGCAGCTCAGCTGTGGACACAGGCTGTATGTATACCCACTGTGAGGAGACTGGAAACCACTGAGACCCAACCCATGATGGAACGGAATGGCTGGTTCCGTTCTCCATCCCTGGCTGAAGAACACTTTGCCCCCAAGCTTGGAACAGATACTTACACTTGTACAGCTAAGTGCTCCTGGCTCAGGGTCGCTCTCAAGGTGGTGGTCACACTGTGTGCAGGACTGTGTTTTTATCTGGAGCCATCCAATTCTAAGCTCTATGGCTATGGCAGGTCTGTTCCCTGGCTGTGTGGTCCTTTCTAAGGGGCTCACTGTTGCCCGGCAGATGGATGGCTCAGTGGGAATGAGTAAAGGTAGCCTTAGAATACCCACAACGAACCCCATGAATGAGGACTCCCAACTCCTGCCGTACCTCTTTGCAGTTCTTCGAAGGAACTCCAGGCTTAGTCCCCTCCATGGGAAAGGGATGGCACACTGTGTGAGTGAACACTAGGGAGCACGGTGTTAATTAGGAACTCCCTCAGGCTGCCCTCTCACAGTAGTGGGAAGACTTCCAGCCAGTGTGTGTATCTGTCGTCACAGCATTCTAGAAGTGGAGACAGGAGGATCTACATTCAACCACCCCCTAGCTCCATAGATAGGTCTGGGAAAGCCTGGGCTACATGAGACCCTGCCCAAAAAAAGAGCAGAAAAGAGAGGAGGATTTCTGTAACTGACATGATTCATATCAAAAAGGTTACACACACCTACACACACATATGTACGCACATGCATGTGCTCACACACATAGCCTGCTGCTTGGGAGTCCCTAGTTCTGTGATGTTTCCTTTGGTGCTATCTTTTTCACCTGGGCTCAGAGTTTGGAGTTGTGAGCATGCTCGCACCAAGAATGGCCATGTCCACATGTGTGTGTCGAACGGGATATCAATATCCAGGAGCTTGCTAGTTTAAGGTGCTCAGTCTCGGGCCTGTGACACCTGGTGGCAAGCTGGCTGTGACCAATAGCTGCAGAACTGGCTCGGCCACTTGCAGATAAGGAACATCTGGATTACAGGAGGTGTTGCTTCACTTCGGTCTGTTGTATATAATAACTCCCTTCAGGGCTCCTTGGAGGTGGCAGGCAGGGAGCTATGAACAAAGACAGGCTTCATGTCAGCCACCTGCCTGTGGCCAGCTGGCCCTCTCTAACCCCCTAACCTCTGTAGCATTACCCTGGGATCCCCAACTGGGATCTGTGATGTCTCCATTCTCCTGTGAGTTGAGAATCTTGTCACTGGTGCCACCAGGTCTGTGCTTATCAGGCCACTGAAAGAGATTCAACTTAGTAAGTTCTCAGGCAGCCTGAAGGTCCTGGAGAATCAACATATAAAGATACCATGGTGTCCATTTAGTCCTAACGTCACAAGCCTTGTCCTTGTCCTCTCTTCTCTGACCATATGAGTCCCAGGACTCAAATTCAGATCCTCAGGCTTGACAACAAGGATCTTTCTTTCCTCGATGAGCCATCCCACCCATCTCCTTGGAGGGCTTTTGACCTGTGAAACTTTGGAAATGACAGCAGGGCAGGGATCGCAGCACCATTCAGTGGGGCCTGTGGTCACCATGGCCTCCAGGGCTAGAGGGCTGGGATTTTTCTCAGCTTCCTGCCTACTTCCTGTCTACAGGACCTAGCTGGGGGGTGGAGGTTCAACGATGTTGCTCATGGGTACAGGGGTCCCAGGTGAGCCAGCCTACCCTTGGAGGAGGTGCTTGCTATGGTTCACACTGGAAGCCTGGGAGGGAGGGACTAGCTCCTGGCTCCTCCTGCGCTGGAGAGCACCATCTCCCTTGATGCATCCTGGTCATCTTCTGAGGGCATCTTGTGTCCTGAGCTACTAAGAACTCCAACCTGGTGGACCACCCTCAGTGGCCTTGCTTCTTTTAAAGCCCTGACTGCTGAGAAGCCATATCCTGAGGCTGGAGTCATGGTGGTCATGGGAGGGGAGGCAGCACATAGCTCCAAGTTCCTTATGGGAAAACTCTCCTAAGGAGTCATTGTCCTCCCAGGAGCTGCAGTCACTGTGGGAAAACCATAGAGGCTGTACAGTACTTGAAGTTAGGCTAAGCCCTGGTCTGTCCCCACATCTAGACAGAAACTGTTCTTCTGTGAAGTCTCTTCCAGAACCTTCTGTTGACCTACTGGAGGGAAGAGAGCCCAGCAAAGCACAATCAAGTGTAGACAGAGAAGACGTGCCCACGACTTGTGACTCTGGAAACTTCCAGAACCAAGGTCATTGTTGCACACATGATCTCTCTGAACAGCCATGAGTATGAGCCTGGTTAGTTTGTGTGTCACCCACAAGACCACTCACATATTCCCAGGGCTTACAAGTATTTGCTTCTAGGCAGATCAAATGTGGGGGTCTTGTGGGTATTGGGGGGTTTGATCTGAGACCAGCCATGGCCCAGAGTTTCAGCTGCAGCCCTGGCAGGCCCATTTCTTCCTGGTGTATGAAGGAGGCTGAGGTGACTCATCTGGTATCTCCCTGTGTTCTGCTGTGTAAGGAGACACTTGGTCATAAGAATGGATGAGAGTCGGGTTCATTCCTGGGCTTCTGGGTTCTTCCTTTGCCCTGTCCACAGGATCCTTAGAGCTTTTAGGCAGCAGTCTCAGAGTTTTCATGGTCCTTGCATGTCCACAGGCCTCCCCTCAGCACTTATGGAGAGTTAATGGAATAACCAAGAAGTTGTACTGACTCTTAGCAGCCCCAGGGAGCATGCGAGCAGAGTGTCGGGCCTGCTTTATACCTCAGACACTGGCACCTAGGGTGATTCTGACACTCTGGGCTTCCACGGGCCTTGGTGGCTCTGGTGCTCCCTGGACCATGAGACCTACTCAGTGGGTCAGCAGCTTCTCATCGGTTAGACATCCACCTCTTGTGCTCCCTCTGGGGTGAGAGAGTGAGCAGAATGCCTGCCCCATGAGGAAGGGCGGAGCATGGCAGACAGACAAAGCCTGTTGCTTCTGCTGGGCTACTTTCTGGAGGAAAGAGTGGGGCTCAGAGATCCGAGGCTTGCATTTGACTGACACGCTTCCGGGTGACAGCTCGCACCACGCACAGGCCCTGGAGCCCACAGCATGGCCACGGTGGCAGATTCCTGGGAAATGAAGTCTCTCTTCCTCCTCTGTGATCTGGGAGGTGACTGGGCCCCTGGAAGCCCTGAGGGCAGGTGTCTCTATGAGTCACTTTCCCTCTGCCTTCTGTAGTTTTCCCTTATAGCTACTCCTCCCCAATCCCTCCCCCAAGCACAGAGGTTGTGAAATTTCAGTGTGCCCTGCCTTCTCTTCTCATTAGATTCTGCCCGTGTCCATTGTTATTAATTGTGGCCTCTGGAGTATCTGGGACTAGACATGACCCTTCCCTCTTTGTCTTCCCATTTCCCCCCTTTTTATACCTGTCCTATTTTTTTTCCCTCATGAACCCACAGCAAACCTCAATGGACACAATTCCACACCCTCACCCCCACCACGCATTTCGGGCCCCGTTTTCCTCCCGGGCACTGTTAGCTTATCGATGTGCGACAGCCAGGCTATGGTGTGCATGGGCGTTCTGGTTCTTCTTTCTCAGATCCGCTCTAAAGACTGTGGGATATGTTGCAAGATTCTCTGGCCCAGGCTGCTTTCCTGTAGACTCTATTGCTCTACCCGGCCCTGTGAGAACTTGTGTGGTAATGCCTTCCCGTCCCCACGCCTGAATCTACCCCTCTGTGCAATGGGGAAAATGGTGCACATCTGAGGTGCCCCCGGGAAAGAGTGATTAATATAGGATTAAATATTTAGATCATTAAATAGTGATTAAATATTACATAGGGAATGGAGTATCGAGCCACCTGAGGGCCGCTCATGTGTATGTTCCTGCACACACCTGCAGGGAGGTCAGGCCAGAATCTTGACTTCTGTTTGAACCTCAGACACCGTATTTTGTCTCCCACTGGCCTAAAAATTGCCAAGTAGGCTAGGCTGGCAGGCCAGAGAGTGGTTCATCTGTCTCTCCCTCTAACCTGCCTTCTTCCCAGGACTGCTTGATGTTTTGTTTAATTTAATGTGGTTTTTGGAAATTAAACTTGGATCCTTGTGCTTGTAAAGCACAGTCCCCATTGTTACTCTTTAGTGATGGGTAGGTGTCATTGCATGTCTCTGTATCTTTTCTCCACCTTCAGTGAGACATCCCAATTCTACTGCCCCCCCCCAGCTCCCCCAGGCTCCCCCAGTCCTGCACCATTAGTAGGCAGGCGTATATCCACCTTGGATGGTGTCTATACCTAGCTAGTTGCCTCTTCCATTTTGAATCCTTAGAGAGAGTACCAGAAGTTCTGACGTTTCAAGAACTTGTCTATAGTTAGACAACTTGCCTGGGAATTTGAAGTCTGGCCCTCTGACTTGTAAGTTTTACTTCTCTGTGCTGGTGGCTAATTTTCTCTTAGGCTCCTCAGCCTCTTTCAAAATGTTTTATGCAAATAGCTTCTTGGTGTCAAGTGAGTAAGCCAATCATCGTCCTTCCTGTCTCTTCCTGGCCAGATGGATTCCAGCTCCCCACCCCCCAACACTGCTCCAGCCAGGGACCTGGGACAAATGTTCCCAAGACCAGAGGTCAGAGACCCAACATCACTGAGGTGAGGGGTCTGATGCTGCCCACAGGGAGGCCCTGGACATCGCAGGAAGAGGCAGGCAGGTTTTTCCCAGTGCTGGAAGAAAGCCATCTTTATCCACTGGTCTCCAGAAGTGAGGCCCACAGAGGTAGCCTCAAGACAGGCAGGCAAAGCCTGAAGCTGAAACCAGGGGTGGGACTCAGTTTCCAGGAACACAGGCACGGTACTTCCTGGAGATCAGACCCTGCTACTTCTTGCTGTACAGGCCACAGCAGGTCTTAAGGAAACTCACCTTGCACAACTGATCCCAGGATGAGTGGATGACATGGAGACCCAGGCCTATGTCTGTCTATGAGGCAGGGAGGTGGACTGGTGGCACCACTGCCCACCAGGAGGTAGGCTCAGTGCTCAGGCTTACTGTGGCCTTGGGTGGAGCCCTTTGATCCTGGGACACCACTTGCCCCTTCAACAAAGTGGTCACTGTGAATCACCAACCTTTAGGACAGACTTGGAAGCTGGTAAACGCAGGCTTGGCAGCTGTGTTGGGGCAGACGTGCTCAGTGAATATGCAGACTGGGTCTGCAGCTGTAAGAGGGACCTGTTAGAAGACCATGAGACAGACACTGAATGTCCTTCGTGCAGACCCCTATAGTTAATACATGTCTATGCTAACCACCTTACCGTCACCCTTGCCACCCATATTTGGGCACAAATTATACAGTGATCCCTTACCCCTAAACACTTGAAGACATTCATTCCTAATTGCAGTAAAGGTTTTACAGTCCTCTCTGTACCTCCACTCAACCATGGGCACATTCATGTGGTGCGAGGACTCACTGGGGTCTAGAACCTTCTGGGGTCCAGTGTTCCTTGCCACCTGATATAAGCAATGGTTCCTTGGTTTTCCTGATCTTTGGGGTCCCTGGCATTCTTCCACGATCAATAGAACTTTTTTGTTTTTCAAGTCAAGATTTCTCTGTGTAGCCTTGGCTGTCCTGGACTTTCTTTGTAGACCAGGTTGGCCTCAAACTCACAGAGATCCACCTGCCTCTGCCTCCTGAGTGCTGGATTAACAGTGTGTGTCACCATGCCCATCTGAGGTCCCTGGCGATCTTAAAGATTCCAAGCTCATAACTTTGTGGATTATTTCCCTATTTGGTCTGGTCCGGTGTTTCCTCAGGTACACATTAGGTCCACTCTCTGAGGGGCCTTGTGGAGGGTGTGTGTGTACACTCACTGTGTGCTGACGTGCTCACTGTGTGTTGAGGTCGGCCTTGATTTGGGCGTCTCCACTTCACTTTTTGAAACTGAGTTTCTCACTGAACTTGGTGCTTGGTGGTTTGGTTACATTGTCTGCCTCCCTGTCCCCAGCACTGGGGCTATGACATGTACTGCCGTGTGTGACTTTTACATGGGTGCTGGTGGGCACTGAACTCATGGTTGTGTGGCCTGCACTTTATCAACTGAGCCAGGTCCCCAGTGCCCTTGTGATGCTAAGTGTCCCATTGCTGGTGGTGGCAGCTCCTAGCCTGAGCCGAAACTAATGTGTTCCTCTCTGGCCTGCATGGGTGATGCTCGCCTGACTAAAAGCGTGACAGAGTGATGTCCTAATCCCACTGTCAGGCACTTCCTGCGCTTCCTCTTCTCCCCGCCCCTTGAGTCATCCACTCCCGTGTGAGCACAGCAATTCCAGTTTGACTCTGCTCGTGTCTGCCACAGTCAATATTCATTGTAGCTTGCTCTAGATGCCCCAGATCTGGCTTGTGTGAGACCCTTCCTAAGATCTCCTTGACTTTCTAGCCTTCCCCAGAAGCAGGTGAGCCTGTTGACATGGAAGAAATACTAGATTTAACTTCTGGGAAGCAGTCTTGTCTCTTGGATCCTGGTGTGCATTTTGCTTGGACCACAGTTTTGAGAAAAAAAAATATCTCTGTTTGTCTTTGCTAATGGGATGAGGGTAAGGATGAGGGTGTGTGTGTGTGTGTGTGTGTGCATACACTGTCTGTCTATACTCAGCCGTGTGTCTGTGCATATATACACCCATACATTTCAATCCAATAAACCTCAAACAGCCCATGTCCACTCCCTGAGCACTTCATGGTAATCGGGCTATTTCTGAATCATGTAGTTTACCCATGTGTGAACAGTCTCTTCCCCTTGTCAGCTATGTGTTGCTTCCCAATTATACTGGCTGCCACTCAGCCAGCTGTGTCCCCTGGTCCCTGACTATGCTGTCCCTCTTGAACAGCACACGTGGTGGGTCATGATTGTTGAGAGCTGGATACTCCTTTAGGCCTTGCTTCATACACGCATGCATACATGTGCACACACTCACATACATTCACTTCATGTACACATGTACACACACACATGCATGTGCACACTCACATATATTCACTCTCATGCACACATGTACACATACATACATGCATATGCACACACACACATTCACTCTCATGTACACATGTACACATACATGCATACATGTGCACACACACTCACATACATTCACTCTCATGCACACATGTACACATACATGCATACATGTGCACGCACATTCACTCTCATGTACACACATACACATACATGCATACATGAGCACACACACATTCACCCTCATGTACACACGTACACATACATACATGCATGTGCACACACACTCACATTCATCCTCATGCACACACATACACATATATGCATACATGTGCACACACACATATAGTCACTCTCATGCACACACGTACACATACATGCATGCATGCAAATACATGCACATGCACCCTCTAGACTCCATGGCAGACCAGGCAGGAGCTTGTTGTCCGTCTTGACTGGAGGCTACAGCTGGGGCTGTCTCTCGGCAGTCTTGGCTGTGCGTTCTTGTTGAGTTCATACTACAGGATGACACACCAAGATTTAAGAAAGCCATGGGCTTTGCTGAAGGGGGCCCAATGGGCAGGTAGGGGACCAGGATTTGAATCCTGGGCAAGCAGCCTCCCGTCTATCCATGGCTCCCTGGGTTGGTGCATGGAGGGATTTTTCCACTTGATACCGAGCCCTACTGGGCTCACTTGCAACATCCGCCCCTTCCTTTCTCTCCTGCACGTGCACTATGCCAGCAGACCTGCCTCTCTGGGTGCGTAGGACCTGAGGCTCCTCCAGAGCTGCTCTCTGCCCTGCAGCATCCCCTCTGGGCCTGCTGGCGGATAATGGAAGTTTTTTCTCATAAGCCTCTTTCCTTAGAGAGCCAGTCTTATGGTCCCTCAGTGTTTCTTTCTGAGGAAGCTGCTGCCCACTCTCCACCCCTGTCCCCAGATAAGGCAGGACTGGCTCCCCACTTTGAATCAGTAACTCTTACATGTAGTTCAAGACTCACAAAAACCACAAAACCACTCCCCATTGTCCCTGCCTTTAGCTACCAGGCTCCCAAACTCAAAGGCCACCCGAGTCCCCATTGTCTGGTGGATTCTACTGGGAGCATCTTCCACCTTCTCTTCCTCCGTGTCTTGTATAGGGCTACCTTATACATAGCAGCCCATGCCTGTATTTTTCTTCCATCTCCATCTGTCATTAATGGTGCCACTATTTGGGGAAGACTCTGTAGAAATGTCCACTATAGCTAAACACCTGCTGTGGGAACTAACAGCTTTGTGTGCCTATGATGTAACAGCCCAGACTGGTTACAGCCTACATGTCCACCCCTCCAGTCATCAGGCTGCTATATACTGATAGAATGAACTGGCCATGGTCCCACAAAGTGACAGAGTGTGACCTGCAGTCACAAAGATGACAGGAGGGCTGGGGTCCCTAGGTAGGACAGTTCTATGGGTTTCTGAAGCAGGCAGGCCAGATCCATGTATAAAGCAATGTTTAATATTTCTCGAGGGCAGAGAGAGAGAGACAGAGAGAGAGAGAGAGAGAGAGAGAGAGAGAGAGAGAGAGAGCCAGCCAGCCCAGTGCCAGGGGGATTCTGGGACCTGTAAGTTCTATCCTGGTTCTGGGTGATGCTCACTCAGGTGTATACACATGTGAGTGTCCACACAGCTGTGTGTGATTTGTATGCCTGACTGTGGCAGGTATTCTTCAATATACAGTTAACATTTTCCTCCAGGGAACTTGGAGAGGTCTCTTAGTCTTCTCACAGAGGCAGCATTGGGCCATGTGTCATGAGAGTCTCCTGGTTGGCCAGCCAGCCCATCAGTGGGTGTGTTGGATCGGCGCTAACACAGAACTGTTATAAACAGTGAGGCTCTGAGAAAACCCTTCTGTAAGAAGGTCTGTCTGAACAAGAAGTGAGCAGAGCATCTCCAACGTAGACGGAGTCACGTGCCTTGCAATGGGGAGTGTCCCGATTCATGCCCCACAGCTGTATGTGAGAGATGAGCTCTCTCTGGCACCAGAACTAATGTGTGGATGCCTTCAGCTTTATCATGGGATTGGCAGCCCTAGTCCAGATCCTTTTCCCAGTTTTCATAAAAAAGCCCAATGGATGGTCAATTTCCCCTTTCACAGGCCAGAGACTCACATCTCTCCTTCAGCAGCTTTATCTCTGGAAGCTGCATACAGTGCTCACCCTGTGTGTTAGGAAACCCATTTTTCTTTCTATCTGGGACTTGAATGCATTTCTTTTTTGTTTGTTTGTTTTGTTTTGTTTTTGTTTTTTGAGACAGGGTTTCTCTGTGTAGCCCTGGCTGTCCTGGAACTCACTCTATAGACCAGGCTGGCCTCGAACTCAGAAATCCGCCTGCCTCTGCCTCTCAAGTGCTGGGATTAAAGGCGTGCGCCACCACTGCCCAGCTTGAATGCATTTTTTATCTGAGTTTTATCTTATACATAGAAAGTCCTTTCTCACTCCGAGATCCTAAGAAAAGGCAGGCCTCAGCTTCCTCTTGCTCTTGGATGGCTTGTCTTTGTTCCTGTGTTTTCACTTGCTGATTTAAGTGGAGGTGCTTGCGTAATTTCTTGGCATAGCACAGGAACTGTGGTCTCCCAGGCAGCGGGCAGGGTTCTCTGCATTCAGAAGGAAGCCGGGGAATAAGGGAGCAATCCAACGAAGCATTGTTAGGGTAGACTTTCGTTGGCAGCAGAGGCCGTGGCACAGGCATTGGCCTCTGTAGAGAGGAGGGTGGTGCCACCATAAGGGACACCCTGTGCTGTGACTGCCACTCCCTGCCTGCTCCTGTGACGGCCTCCCTGTTCATGGCTGTGCATGCAGCTGTCATGACCACTTTCCCTTTCTAACAGCAACAGAGACAGTTCTTGCCATCTCTCCCTTCTACAGCGAGTTGTAGTGCCTTCCATTTTGCATAAACTGTGCTCACATTCCTGTGTAAGTTGGACTGTGGCTGCCCCCTCTCCCATGAGGCCAGTTGAGCCATGTGGGAGTCCTATGTATGAGCCAGCAGGCCTGAGTGTCTGGGTACAGGGAGGTGCTGGAGCCTGGAGTTTGGCAAGCAGGTGATGACCACACTAGAATACCAATGTTGCTTTGACCCGACACAAGCTTCCATCACTCCAAGCTACGCCCACGTTCTCCTTAGTGCTTGGAGAACAGAGTCCAACCTGGGTCTCATGCATAAAAGTCAGTCTGACCAGGGTGGCTTCTTGTGCTGGTTCCAGGGAAAAATCTATTTCCCTGCCTTTCCCAGCTCCAGGAGGCCACCTGCTGCTCTTAGCTTGTGACCCCTCCATCTCCAGCACAGAGTTCACTGTCTCCATCAAGACAGTACCACACATCCCTCAGTGTCTCTCAAATTCTTCACACCTAGTGCCATTGTAAGATGCACATGCCTGCACACACACACACACACACACACACACACACACACACACACGACCTATGGCTTAAAAAAAAATCACTGTATTTTTAAAAAAACCAGGATTTTGCTTAACTGGATTAAAACAGGATTTAACTTACCCTGGCCCTGAATTCTCAGCAATCCTCCTGCCTCAGCATCCCAAGTGCTGAAAATGCACATATAAGCTCAGTTTGAGTAATTTTTTCCAGTGGATGAGTGTCTCAGGTTCATACACACAAAGGGATCCCTGAGTGCTCATTTGGACATCAGAGGTGACAGGGCCCCTGTGCTCCTGTTTATTAAGCCTGGTGTTTTCTCAAGACCCTAGTTTCTGAAAGGAACCCCGCTGTCTCCTCATGGCCTAGGTCTGTCCCCTCATGGCCTAGGTCTGGGGTTTTCTTAGTGCCAGGAAGGGCACATGGCTCTTCCCTCTTCTTTTGTCCAATAGCCTGCTGCAGTTCTGTGATGTCCCCACTGTGACAGTCCATACTACTCAGAGAAGGAAACTGAGGCAGGGTCAGTTTTTCACAAGTATATTGGAGGAACCCATGTGACATCAGCCCCAGAACAGGACAGAGATTCCTGGAGTCTAAGTGAAATGAATGGGGCCTCTGTGCTGGACAGACGGGAGGCAGAGAGGATGGACACATGGGGAGGCAGAGAAGTGCGCTGGACAGCCAAGGAGGCTCTGGACAGATGGACAGGGAGGCAGAGAGGACGGGACAGGGCTGAGGGAGGCTGCGCCCTGCTGCCCAAATGGTGCCTCTGCACTGAGCTCCAGGCTGTCTGTTGAGCGTGTGTCTTCCATGGGACGCTATATTTGTCCTTTGTGAGTGCCAGCCTGAGCCTGCTGCTGGAAGAAGCTTCTCTGAGAAGTCTCTGTGTCTTGGACTGTCACTTCAGGCCTCCACATGGGAGCAGCAGAATGTTGTTTACCTGGGTTTGCTCCAGGTAAACAACATTCCGGGGTCACAGAGGAGGCATTGGGTGGGGGCAGGGAAGGTCAGCTAGTGTGGGAGTCTATAATACCAAACCCACAGAGGTCAAGCCTCGGAGAAAATAAGGCTGTGATTGCAAAGACGGGGGTGGGGGGTGGGGGGAAGGGGAGGAGACAAGGGGTGCCACAGGACACAGAATGGGGACAGACACCTGAGGGGGTGTCAGTCACCATAGTCAAGTCATGAGACATGGGTGGGTCTGAGAGCAGCCAGGATCTGAGTGTTATCAAGCCTGTGTGTGTGTGTGTCCGTCTGTCTGTGTGAGGTATGTGTATTTGTGTATGTGCATGTATATATGTCTGTATGCCTTTGGGGTATGTCTGGGAGTGTGTGTGTGTGTGTGTATAATATATATATATATATATATATATATATATATATATATATATATAGTGTCTATGTCTATGTATATGTGTGTGCATGTATGTATGTGTGTGCACACATGTGATGTTTCAAGGTCACAGGACACTACATTTGGAAAGTGAATGTGGTGTAGCCAGAGGGAGAGGTACAGGTGTGCTCACACCCAGGGCTGTCTTCCCATGATGCAGCGGGAGCAAGAGTGAGGGCTTGCAGGGCACTGCAGGACGAGAGTGCCACAGTCCAGTGGAGCATATTTCTCTGTAGAGGGATCTGGGGCAAGCTCGTTATTGGTGTGGAACATTCAGGGGACCACGGAGCCTGGCGAGGAGCTGTGTCCTTATTGCCAGACTCTGCTTCTTGATACCAGAAGCAGAATTCCAGAGGTGAATGTGGTTCTGGTCGCTGTAACAAATGGGCCATTGGGTGCTAACTCTTGCTTGGGGTGCTGTCTCGGTGAGAAAGGAAGAGGAACTTGGCCTCCACCTCAGCTGAAGGAAGATGTCGCCACCTCTTCCCTTCCTCCTTCCCAGTTTCCACTGATGGCCTGAGAAGGAAGAGATGCTATCGTGTCCCGGTGTCAGAATTCTGGGAAGAGCATTGTAAACATCTAAATGTGCCCTGGCGCTGAGGTCGGTCTGTTGTCACAGTGTCCCAGGCCTCTGGGCATTTGATGTGCCTTGAGGTCTGGGCTCAGATCTCAGGCCTGGAGAACGTAACAAGTGGCCTCTCTGTGGCTTATGCTTAACCTGGATTTCCTCAGGGAGGCGTCAGGGTTTTTGAACATGTACAGTGTCACCCTAATCCTGTTAAAGAAACTTGTTTCGTGCAGCTGGACAGATCATTGAGATGGCAAAGTGCTTTGATACAGACATGAGGACCCGACCATGGTCTCCAGGTCCACATAGACATGAGTGGTACACATGTGTAATAATATGTCTGTGACCGCAGGCACAGGTGTGCAGAACCCGGTGGCGCCTCGGGGCTCAGCGGCCAGCCAGTCTTACCAACAGGGGAATCCTTGGTTCAGTGAGAGACCCTGTCTCTTAAAGAAACAAAACAAAACTGAACACAGTGATGAAAATTCCACATGTTAACCACATGTATGCACACACTACACACACATGATGACCACATGTATGTGCACACTACACACGCATGTTGACTGCATGTATGTGGCCACTACACATACACACACCACACACATACCATATATACACTAAAATATAATAACATACCATACATATACCATAACGCACATATAACAACACACATACTCATACAACACCACCACACATACCATATACACACTAGAATATAATAATAAAAACATACCATAAACATACCATGCACACGTACAATAGCACACATACTCAGACAAGATCACACACACACACAAAAGAATATAATAATAATAACAACAACAGAAAAAGGTTATTTCCAGACAGATGTATCAGTAATATCAGTAATAGCCAATGACTATAAATAAAACCCCGTGTCCCCCTAGCAGGATGGCTCGGAGCTGAATCTGCCCATGCTGAGGAGATCTGAGCACCTGTAGAAAGAGCAGTGTGCCACACTGTCATGATGTGGAGAGAAAGCACAGGCGGAGGATGTTAGGCATGCGACTGTCTCTGTAGAGTTCATGCTGGAAAAATCACTTTGGGTGGTTGGTGAGGAGCTCGGGGACCGAAGCCGCCTGTCTCCTGATGCAGAAGCAGATCTTGAGGGTTGGTGTGTGTACTTGACAAATACTCACTTTGCATATATCCTGCTTTACCAGAGGCCTCTTAGCAGGATGTCCTGTACTCACCCGCCACGCTGCTCTCTCCACAGATTGATGAACAGTGCGAGCTGAAAGCTATCGAGAGAGAAAAGACGGTCGCAGCTCTGCCACCCAGGGAAGCTTGCAAATGCAGCAACGAGGAGTTGGCCAGAGCCTTCCACGTAAGAACGTTGTAACAGCTTGTAATAGCCCTTCCTGTCAGCTGCTCTTGGAGGGCGGTGTTTTTGTCATGATGAGTACCTGAGGGACATAGAATTTGTGAGCAGTGTATGAGAGGCACAGACTCTGGCCTAGGAGTCCAACCTCTGGGGCCACAGGATGAAGCCAACATCATATCTTTAACTTATGCTGCTTGGAACGCCAGGCAGACTGGTGACACCTGTGCATGTGCACATGTGCATGCATGTTTGTGTGCATGCATATGTGTGTATTGGTATGTTACGTGCATTCACATATGTATAAATTGCATGTGTGTATAGGGGCGTGTGTGCATGCATATATGTATTACATGGGCAGCTGTGTACCTGTGCATGGGTATTGGGATGTATATTAAGTGTACGTGTATGGGGATTTGTGTGCATAGATGCCCAGTGTCTGCTTCCCCGTTGGGGTAGCCAGGCCACCAAGCTGGACTGGGAAGGAAGCTTAGCCGGGTGTGGGTGAGCACAGTGCAGGATCGCGGTAAGCACTGAGTGTGTGGGCAGTGAACAACCCCTGGGAACAGCTTTGGAGAGCTGGTTCCATTTATTGAGGGAGATGGTATTTGTGCCCATGAAGAGGTGGCCAGGGTCTCTAAGGCAAGGTTTATGTGACCATGTACAGGGGGAGTTGAAGATGCTTTATCTACAGACTCAGGGGCTGTAGAGTGTATGTGTGCGGAGGGAAAACTTGTAAGGTCAAACAAGGAATGAAGTCTGGTAACTCGCAGGATGATAAATTTGTACGAGGGTTCATGGTAGGGGAGCTGGCTTTATAGTGCCAGGTTGGGAGGAGGGAGATAGCCAACTCCCAGTATCCTCATGTGTGAGGTATTCAGGCTTGAAGTTCTCTCAACCCTTCCTCTGTGACCCTAGGCCATTGGGGTCTCACAGCCCCTCCCATTTGTTTTATAAAGGAACAGTATTGTCATAGTCAACACCTACGTTGGGAATGGTTTGATACTGAACCAGAGCCTGGCTGGATGTGATTCTTGCCTCCCATTTGGCCTGTAGCCCATACGAAATGAAACTATGTGTCAACAGGAATGAAGATGTATTTTTTTGGCAGCCGAACTGGGGAACGTGGGTGACATCGATTTGCCAGAGGGCATTGGGTTTGGTGGGACCCATGGTCTGTAATGCAGGGGTAGTGATAAGACATGCAGAAGAGGAACATGGTTTTAGTATGCTCTGAGGTTGAGCCAAGGGAAGGTGGGGGAAATGGGTGTGAAGCCCTCTTTGTGTGTGTGTGTGCGCGTGTGCGTGTGCTTGTGAATAGAATCGGTCTAATTGTTTAAGAGAGGTGACAAACACTCCTGTGGGGCAACCTGCTCAGTGAGGACACTTCCCTTAGACCTCAGACCTGGCAAAGAGCTATGGGATCTTACCTGCCGGATTCTGCAGGAGAGGAGCGCTCTATATCTACTTCAAGTGTCTCCTCCTCCAGGGACAAGCCCATTTTCCTAGTCCCCTCCTGGCCCCAGAAGATGCTGGCTCTCACCAGGCACCTGTGACTTCACTCTTCGGTCCTCTCTGGACCTGGCAGTGTGCTCACCCTACATTCCTATCTCCTTTTAGGTGGACCTGGACAGCGGCCTGTCGGAATTTGCAGTGGCCCAGCGCAGGCTGGTCCATGGCTGGAATGAGTTCATCACTGATAACACTGAGCCCGTGTGGAAGAAATACCTGGATCAGGTAGGGGCAGGGCATCCTTCTCTGTGGTCACTAGGGGCACTGGTCAGGAAGGGCGGGCCAAGCATTCATTCTTTAAATATTGATCCTGGGTGTCCTTGGACAGGTTGCACTTGGGGTGTGGGATGAATACGTTTCAAGATAAACAGTTTTGTCCTTTGGGATGCTTTGAGCCTCCAGGAGGAACCCTGCATAGGTGACTACAGATACAGGTGGCCATAACCCTTACTAGCCATCATGGGCACTAGGGACATTTTCCACACAGCAGGCACCATGCCGAGTGGTTAAGTAAATAGGTAATGTCAATTTATTTTATCATTCCTCTAAAGTCATTTGCAAAGGGGTGGGGGAGTGTGGCAGAGGAGCAGGAAGCCTTTCTGCATGGCACACATATTTGCCAGAGGAAGCAAAGAGAGACACGAGATATCCTGGCAAACGGGCATTTCAGAAGGCCAAGAAAGAATTAAGAAGCGTGCCTCCATAGACTATAAAAGTGAAGCTATAAAAGTGAAGTCAGGCTGGAGAGACGGCTCGGCCACGGCTCGGCCAGTAAAGCGGTTTTGCTTTATGAGCACAAGGGCCCTGTCCAGAACCTACTCAGTTTAAAGCTGAGTTCGCTGCTGTGTGGTTGAAATCCTAGTACCAGGGAGGTAGAGACAGGTGGATCCAGCTAGCCTAGCTTACTTAGTGAGTTCCAGGCTAGTAAAGGGGGGGGGGGGGGGCGGACCGGGAACGGGAGGAGCAGGCAGAGACAGAGACACAGACACACCCCTGTGGTTCTGAACTTCGAGTTTACCTGCTCATCTTGGGTCCAGGAGCCCAAAGTCACCCAGCAGAAGGCTGTGGTGCTGAAGACATTCATACCCCTGCAGCCTGTCCCTGGGTACCTGCCCATCTTAGCTGATGAGCTCAGCGCTGGCCTGGTGCTGAAGGATGGTCTACCAGTCAAATGCGTAGCCACTATTAGGGAAAGGGGAGTGACCACAGCTGCCCGTTCTGGTCTAGAAGTCTGTATTTTTCCGCCAACCCAGTGTCAATCCCAGAGACCAGGCAGAGATCTCCAACACCTGAGGCCTCCGGGTCGCTTTCCCTTCCCTCTTCCTTCGTTTCTCATTTCAGGCCAGGCCTCCCCTCTTTCTGTTTGTAGACTCCAGGGCTGCCCCTAGGCTGCAGTAGCTCTCTGATTGGTTCTATGTTCAAAGCTTCCTTGATTGGTTGGTCCAAGGACCAATCATAGTTCAGGAAGACTCTTCTACTAGTGGGCTTCACCCAGATCGCTACCCAGCTCTCAGTTTGACCCCAAAACTGGTTTATAGGCACTGGGGTGGATCTGGCCAAACCCAGAAGAGACATTGTCCAGGCTGTGGAGGCTGCCAGAAGTTAGAGCCTAAGGATGAAGGCTCAGACCAAGACCAGCCGGGGTTCAGACAGCTCTACTCCGTTGGCTTTCTGCTAGGTTCTCACCCTGTCTCTTCCTCTGGAGCCCTTTGTGTGCACACTGAAAGCTCCCTGCAACACTTCTCAGGAACCCCCGCAGCAAAGCCTTGCTCTGTCTCTTTCGTAGGCTAAGAGCTGGCTCACTTATCTCCTTCTTCTGTAAGTACAAGGACACACTTATGAAAAGTGGCTGGACTCTGGGGTCCTATGTGCACACAGATTCTCTGTGTACACCCTGCATACATTCACCCCTTCCTTACATCCACTAAACTGCTGAGGCAGCCATGGGGGAGCCCTCCATTGTGTCTTCTTCTGTGACCCAATGGACTGGCTGCTGAGTCTCAGAAAGGGTATGAACAAGACCCACTCATAGCTTTGGGCGGCTGGTCCCCTTAAATGGCTTGTGAAGATCTTTGGAACATGGTGGGGTCTGGAAAGGAGACATCTATATCCTATGACATCGCCCTTGCAGCACACACTGCAGCCATCTGGAGGAGTCTGTTTGTGTGTTTTTTGAGTCAGTCTTGAACTTTGTGGGGATCAGGTTCTTCTTGCCAGCAGACCCTAACCTGTATGCCTCAGACCCAATTCCAGAGCTTGAAAGTATCCCACTGTATAAAGGAATTCTCTGAAGGACTGGTTTCTTCCCGTCCCTTCCCATCCCTCCTCCCTGCAGCCCTAGGAAGGAAGAGGAGAAACTTCCTGCTGGCTCAGGAGCCATTCCTGGAGCTGCACAGCCAATGTTTCTCCATCCCACCAATACCAGATACTATTGTGTCAGCCTAGACATGGGCAGTGGCCACTTATTGAGCCCTGGGCTGGCTACTCTCAGTGTCATGATTCCAAAGAGCCAGAAGCAACTGGGCATGGAGACTCTTACATGTAATCCCAACACTCAAGAGGCAGAGGCAGAAGATTACTCTGAGTTCTGAGTCAGCCTGCAGTAGATAGTGGGATGCCAGGCACAGAGTGGATGCCTGTGACCCCAGGCACTAAGAATTCAAGCCCAACCTTGACCATGTGGCAAGTCTGAGGGGAGAGTGAGCTAAGGAGACCCTATCTCAGAAATGAAAGTGAAAGAGAAAGAGTGGAGGGGGAGGGAAGCGGGGAGGAGAGGAGAAAAAAGACAGACAGACAGACAGACAGACAGATGATAGACAGCATTCCTATGCACTAGGAATTAGAGGCTGGGAGAAGTTGGAGGTGGGTCCAGATCATGAGTCGGTAGTGGAGACAGGCAGGAAAAAATATGATTTCTGAGTTTTTGTCCAGCATATCACACTACAGGAGCCTGTGCTGGATCATGAAAACACTGTGACATCCAGGGTAGTTGAGGTCTGTGATCTCAGGACTGTTATCTCCCCACTGTCAAGTACAGATGGTCTGGCAGGATCAAAGTGTCTTTATGCCTCTGGTGCAGAAGAGGCGAGACTTTGCTAGGGCCAACTCAAGGCTGCTGCTTGAGATGCCTTAGCCCCTCTCCCCCCCCCACCCCACCCCCCGCCCATCCTCCCACAGAGGCTAAACCTGACAGCTCCAGGGGTGATGGTGGGGTTCAACCCCTTCACCTGTCAAACCAACACACACTGCTGTGCTTCTCACAGGCCGTGGGACCCATGCACTGGACCGTATTTCCTTTTGTGCCTTGGCCACTGGGAAGCTCAGAGGCAGAGAGATATCTAAGATCTCCCTGTTCTCCTTGGCTCAGCTCTCTGATCTTCGGTGTGCTTGTATTTCCTTTCCGTTCTCTGTAACACGAGCTGTCATGGCATGAAGGATGGACCGACAGAGCACTAATGGAAAGTTCTTTGGAGAGATCTTTGGGACTTCAATGCCTAAGTGACATGGGGTGACACATCTGGGGGCTAAGAGGAACATCACTAGAGTCCCCAGATGTTATCACAGGATGGGGTGATTGTGGTACACAGGGTTGGGGGTCTATTGTAGCAAGAGAGGAGTGCTTGCTGAGGGTAGCTAGGATGGTCATCCACCGTGTATCCCAGACAGATCCTTGAAGGATGACATGTGGCCACGCGAGACAAAGAACTCAAAGTCAGGACAGGTCTGGATGAGGACAGCGTCAAGATCAACCCACAAGTCTGTCAATGGTGGACTTACCTACAAAGGAGGTCCCCTATGTAGGGAAGACTGTTAGCCTGGCCTCATGTGAAGGTCTGAGCTGCCCAACAGCTTCGGGGAGGAACCTCTGCTGGCTTTTGTGACATTAAGATTCTGTTGTTCACCTTTCAGTTCAGGAACCCCCTGATCCTGCTGCTGCTGGGCTCGTCCGTGGTGAGCGTCCTCACCAGAGAGTATGAAGATGCCATCAGCATCGCCCTGGTGAGTAACTGGTGGCCTCTACTCCTGGATTGGGGTGCTCTGGGCTGGTTGTGTCTCCTGCACCTGTCTTTCAAAAAAAAAAAAGATCATGGTTTACGTATGTACGTACGCATACATGTGGGAACATGTGTGCACCTGTACAGAGGCTAAAGGACAACCTCATTTCCCAGGTACCATTCATCTTGTTCTCTGAGGCAGTCTTTCACTAGCCTGGAGCTCACTAAGTAGGCTAGGCTTTCTAGCTAGCAAGGCCCAGGAATCCTCCTGTCTCTGCCTCGGCAGTGCTGGGGCTACAGGGATGCACTGCTACGCCTGGCTTTTTAGTTGGGTTCCGGGGATTGAACTGAGATCTTCATACTCACAAGGCAAGTGCTTTACTGGTGGAGCTATCTCCTAGCTCTGTGGCTGGTTATGGCACAAGATAAAGTGGGTAGGAGTGTACTGTGAGCAAAGGAAGAAAGGGACAGATAAAAGCAAGCAAGCCCACCACTTGCCTTTCTGCCAGCATTGAGGGGTGTGTGTGGTATAGGCGGCCCCAGCGTGAAGGGGTCTGTTTGGGGCAGGCTGTTTGCCGTCTTCTCCCCTCCCCGTGAGATCTGAGTGTTTGTGTTATAAAATGCAGTCGCTTTCTCTCTGCTGCAACCAAATACCAGAAAGAAACATCTCAGAAAAGGTTGTTTTGGCTCCAGCTTTACGAGGGGACAACAGTCCATCTGGTGGTGAAGATAATGCTGTTGTGGTGGTGGGATGGATACACACACACATATATATACATATATATATATGGTAGATATCATTCATATATATATATATATATATATATATATACATATATATATATATATATATATATATATATATATATATATATATATATATAATATTATTTTAAGTCAGGGTTTGTATTCCTGCACAAAACATCATGACCAAGAAGAAAATTGGGGAGGAAAGGGTTTATTTAGCTTACACTTCCACATTGCTGTTCATCACCAAAGGAAGGCAGGACAAAAACTAACACAGGGTAGGATCCTGGAGGCAGGAGCTGATGCAGAGGCCATGGAGAGATGCTGCTTACTGGCTTGCTTCCCCTGGCTTGCTCAGCTTGCTTTCTTATAGAACCCAGGACTACCAGCCTAGGGATGGTACCACCCACAATGGGCCCTCCCACCCTTGATCACTAATTGAGAAAATGTCTTACAGCTGGATCTCATGGAGGCATTTCTTAAGGGAGGCTCCTTTCTCTGTGATAACTCCAGCTTGTGTCAAGTGGACACACAAAACCAGCCACTACTTACACACACACACATAATTTATATATTATATATATTTATAATGTATTCAATATATATTTAATGCACGTGTGTGTGTGTGTTTGTGTGTGTGTGTGTGTGTGTAGTATATATAGGCCTTGGATCACAGGTCCATACCACGAGGCTTGGCGTACAGTAGGCTCAGACCCTCTGAGCCCCAACAGTGAGGTCAGAGCCCCGCTGTAAGTAGGGCTCACATCCCCGCTCCCGGCACCCTGTCTTCCAGGCGGTTCTCATCGTGGTGACTGTTGGCTTCATCCAGGTGCGTACATCCTAAATCCCATCTGGGTGGAGTAACTGGGCCGTGGTGGGAATTTGTCGGGGTTCCCACCCTTGAACAGCACATCTGATGTGCTTCCTGCCAGGAATACAGGTCGGAGAAGTCTCTGGAAGAGCTCACCAAGCTGGTACCTCCAGAGTGCAACTGGTAAGTCTGGACCCCCATGAGCCCATGGTCCATGGAAGGAGCAAATGAATACGCTGATGGGTCTAACAGATGCTTGGCCAGTGCTGTCACCTTCATGGTGTGCCATGGGGAGAGCAGTCTCAGTCTCACTGTGAGTGAGGAGACCTGGTATCTGGTGGCTTGATGTGTGACCATAGGCAGGAGGCGCCACCTCTCTGGGCCTCTGCTCGGGCATCAGGGTCTAACTTGACTTGGCAGGGGCTGTGGGGAAAAGCCTGGGAAATAGAGCAGAAACCTGAGTTTCGCCTGAAGAGAGGGGCCCAGAGCGCCAAGATGAAGTTGAGCTGGGGTGGTAACGGGCCCAGCCTCAGAGCGCGGTGTGGCTGTAGCCTGGCTGTATGTGCAGGGCGGGTCCTAGGCACTGTTCTACTGTTGTGAAGAGACACCATGGCCAAGGCCAAAGGACGAGATTACTGGGGCTCACTGTTTCAGAAGGGGGGGGGTTCATAATCATCGTGACAGGGAGCATGGCAGCAGACAAGTAGGCGTGGTACTGGAGCTTACATTTGAGATACTGAGACAACAACCACAAGTCAGAGTGGAGGAGAGAGAGAGTGAGAGAGCAAGAGTGGGGGAGGGAGAGAGAGCGAGAGAGCGAGGGAGAGCGAGGGAGAGCGAGAGAGAGAGCGAGAGAGCAAAAGAGAGAGAGAGCGAGAGCGAGAGAGAGAGAGAGAGAGAGAGAGAGAGAGAGAGAGAGAGAGAGAGAGAGAGAATGCAAGAGTGCCAGCCAGAGTAGGATGGTGTGGGCTCTTTTGAAAACCCACCCAGGGACACACCTCCTCCAACAAGACCACACCTCCTCCAAGGTGACCACACACCCCCAAGACCACACCTCCTCCAATAAGACCACACCTCCTCCAACATGACCACACCTCTTCCAATAAGACCACACCTCCTCCAACATGACCACACCTCCTCCAATAAGACCACACCTCCTCCAACATGACCACACCTCCTAATCTTTCACAAACAGATCTATAAACTGAGACCAAGCATTCAAACATATGAGACTACAGGAGCCATTCTACCACGAGGATGTTTTCTGTCTGATTGGGTCAGCAGCTCTGGGCAGGTGGCTGCCTCTTGCCAACCCACATGTTGCTCCTCTGCCATTTACTGTCCCCAGCTCCCATCAGCGATGTTTTAAAAAGGAAAATAACAAAAGCAACAAAAGCACCCATCTGTCCTTCACGGCCAGTGCAACACGCATGCGTAGAAACTTCTAGAAGTATCGTCTAACCTGCTCTGTACAGTGTGGGGTCGCTAGCTGTGGTTTCTAAGAACTTCAAGTGTGGCTGACTGAGGAGGCAGGGTCCTCATTTTCTGTCCTTTTTTTGATTTTATTAAAGTGAGAACGTTGGCGGGAGGGATGCTTGGACAGAAAGGAGTCTGAATGCATTAGGGGTCAACTACATTTTTTTAAAAATATTTACTTATTTGTGTGTATTTGTGTCAGTGTAGCATGCCGTGGCATGTGTAAGGCCAGAAGACAATTTGGGGGAGCCAGTTCTCTCCTGCCATGGGCTTCTAGGGGTCAAACTTGCCCTGCTGAGCCATCTTCAGACTCTAGGGCCAGCTTTTAAGGATATCATGTAGAATTCACAAGCCACCCCCTGGAACTGAAGGGAAAGACCTATCCTTCACCCACCCACGGACCTGGCTGAGGGTCCCACATGCGGCTGGGTCCCCTCAGTACCTGTACTGATCATAATGAAGACTAGAGGCACCATGTAGCCTTAGGATATTAGGAGACTCAGACACTCAGCTCAGCTCTGAGCCTGCCCAGAGATTTTTCAGGAACACCCATGACTTAAGTTGGGACTTTAGGTAGGAAGCAAGCCTCATGGGTCATAGGTCTGGCTGGTCTCCCAAGGTGCCAGCAGTTATGGGGTGTGTGTCAGACAGACAGACAGAGACAGATGCAAGACAGAGGAAGAAGGGCACAGTTGGGATGGAGAGGGAGATATGGACCCATAGGCAGGATGAACATTCCAGAAGCTGCAAAGGATAATGACCATCTGGGTCCGCCGGTTGGAGTATGAGGCCATCAGACACCCAGACAGGTGACATTAGCTGAGCAGCCAGAAATGAGTGATCTAGTATGATGACCGGACTTTAAGCTTAAATACCAAGTCTTGCCCTTTTCATAGTTGAGTACATTACCACTACCCCCAGAAGCAAATTCAGAGACAGTTTCCCTTTTAAACCAGGGCCAAGGACCTGGTGAGGTGCTCAGAGATCATCCTGGTAGGAGGAGTTAGGGGACTGTGGGCCTCTGAGAGCTCAGGGCCCTCTCACGAGTAGAGACAGGATAACTGGGAAGCAGCAGATGCTCAGTGCTCCCCAAAGCCCAAACTATCAAACCGAGAAAACTCATAGGGGTGTGGCAGTGATGGGGGCGGGGGGAAACAAGGACAGCTCTGAGGATCATCAGGTGGCCCTGACAGGACACTGGAGGCAGGGAGGGCACTGAAGGAAACACCCGTGGAGCAGCAGCCCAGTGTTCTTGGCTACAAAGAATGGAAAACTTAATTGTGCAGGACACAAGGAAATAATGTCATGTCATAGCAAGGGATCAGCGTGGGGGTTGATTGACGTGGTACCATGGGCTTGGTCTTGCCTCCTCGATCTGACTGGCTTCCCTAGAGGTGCCAAGATGGCCGCCACAGCTCTGGCCATCACTGTCACAATATAAAGGTCCCACTGAAGAGACTGTATATACGGGGCAAGGAGACCTTTCTCACAAGTTCCGGTCAACACCTCATAAGCCTGTCTCGTAAACCTGTCACAGGCAAAAATGGAACCACTCTGGTGATTATACCCAGGTATGGCCCACTAGCTAAATAAACAGGCGGCTGTAGAAAAGGGAGGGGCCCTAAGCAAAATCAAGTCTTCTGCCAGGAGGAAGGGGATTCCTACCCTGTCTCTTAAGGTCTACAAAGACCCAAGACCATGAAAGGGGGTCTGAGTGGAGACAGGAGTAGCAGGAGGTGGATCAGATGGCAGATTTTGTGGGGTGGCTGCCTCCAAGGGGCCATGAGAAGCCACTGGGAGGGTTTTGTCCTAGCTCTGTCTAGTTGCTGAGCTAGGGGAACTAGAAGAAAGGACATCTGCAGTAGAAACCTGTGCCCAGACAGCCATAGGTGACTATGCACTGAGCAGGGCCAGGCTTCCTAGGTGTTGAGGCTGCTGCCCTGATGGCATCCTTCCTTCCTGGCCTCCAAGCCAGGGCAGTGTGTTCTTGCAGTGTCAAAGTGTGATTTCCCAGGTGCCACCTGGAAGCCATAGACTACATGACCTCTACCTCCTGAACCTTCCAGAGGCAGCAGCTCCATCCCTCATGGGAGACCCAGGGTCTCTCAGTAGCCACATGCCTTCCTGAAGTATTTTGAGATGCAAGAGTTTAAAAAGTAGGACTGTAAAGTCTCGAGAGTCTGCCTGCAATAAAAATGCCAAGTCGACCTGTTCATCTAGTTGTCAGAGGGCATGAAACGGGGGTCACCATGCCGTCTCCTCTCCCATGCAGCCTGAGAGATGGCAAGCTCCAGCACATGCTCGCAAGAGACCTGGTTCCAGGAGACATTGTGTCCTTGTCCATGGGAGACCGGATCCCTGCTGACATCCGACTCACTGAGGTGAGCACCCCTTGACACTGTAGCTTGCATATAGTAGCTGGTTCTGCTGAGCAGACAGTGTGGGCACAAGACCCCCAAATCTACCGTTACCAACCAGCTTATTCTTCTAGAACCGAGGTTCCCCTGGCTGTGTGGCTTCCATTACAGTTTGTTACCCATAGTGTCAACAATGGTCCAAAAATATTAGTAATTGTCTTCTCTCTTGAGAGAGTGAAAGAGACAGAGATCATTTATTATAATTTTTTTTCTTTTAGTTGAGTATCTTTCTAGGGAGCTGGTAACACCGCCCCATGACTGAGCAGGGTAGGGGGGTTGGGGAGCAGCCAGCACAGGTCTAACACATCTTGGTTATGTGGGGTTTTGTGCGTGATGTGAGTGAGCTCGCGTGTGTGCGTATGAGCATGGAGGCTGCTGAACCACCTTGGGTGTCATTTCTGACACTGTTCCTTGAGCCCAGAGCTTGCCAAGTAGCCTCAACTGGCTGAACAGTTAGTCCCACAGACCTGCCTGTCTGTCTCCCTAGCTCTGGGATTTCCTTTGCACACTGTTGCCATGGCAGCTGCCACCACCACAACCTCCTCCTCCTCTCTTCCTCCTCCTCCTCTCTTCTTCCTCATCCCTTTCTTCTCCTCCCTCCCTCCTCTTTCCTTCCCTCCTACTTCCCTCCCTCCTCTCCCCTCTTTTTCCTCCTCCTCCTCCTCCTCCTCCTCCTCCTCCTCCTCCTCTTCCTCCTCTTCTTCTTCTTCCTCCTCTTCCTTTTGTCATTGTCTTCTCTTTTCTTCCCATATGGGTCTGGGACTCAGATCAGGTCCTTGTAACTAGCAAGGCAAGCATTTTACCAACTAAACTACCTCCTTACCCAGGGTATATGGTTTACAGAGCAGATCACAGTGGCAAAATCATCTAAGGTAGGATTTGGGTAGGCTATGGGCTACTGCTTAGCAAGGAGGGAAACTGAGGCAGAGAACCATCAAGCATGGCAGAGGTCTGGCTTGGCGACTGCGGTGGAGCTGTCTGCTCTCACACCTTGAAGGTTCAGAGTTACCATCTAGTAGAAGCATACATGGAGCTGTGTGAGGTGATGCTACTACCGCTTGGAGAAAGGACTGGGTGGCAGTCACATGAGTGACAGCCTCTCTCAAGAACAGGTGAGCACTGCTTGGTCTCTTAGTGAGATGAATGGCAAGTGACTGAGAGATTTATCCATGGAGTTCTGAGGATGAGGAGCTCTCTCTGCTGCAAGTGTTCTTGGGAGGTAAAAAGGCAGGGCCACGAGAGGGGCTGCACATGGGCCTCGTTTTGAACTCAACACCTAAAATGCCAAGTGTGTAAGTAACCTGGAGCTCTCTGCTTACCCGCATCGTGCCTCAGTTTCTTTAAATGTAACACAGGAGGTGATAACAGCCTGGGACAGTTAGGAGGGTTAAGTAGCTTTGAGGATACGGAATTGAGGAAACACTGGGTGGTGCAGTCTGTGGGAGAAGCAGGAGACCCTTGGGCATTAAGTCCTGGCCTGGTGTCTCACTTACGACATAACAGTTTGTCCAGTCTGTGCAGAGTACCGTGAGGACCAGGTAATCCATCACCTGTGATGGCCCGGGTATTGGCGGGTAATTTAAGCTATGTAGCCCTGAGTAGACCTCGGGCTTCTAGGTCAGTTTAAGCATCACCTTGACTGCTGCTACTGGCTACGCAGCCTCGGATTAATTTCAATAACGCCCGCATGTATCGGTATTGCAAATATGACACCTTTGTGCCCTGCACATCTCCCTGTTGGCACCTTGCAGCTCCCTGGGATGATCAATAGCTTTTGTTTATTCACGGCAGAAAACCTTTATCAGCGATTAAGCTCCAAGACTCGGGAGTGGCCAGCCCTGATCAGTGAGTTCCAGGAACAGGAGGTTCAGAAGCCTCAGGACAGGACCCACAATAGCCTGTGCACAGCTGCATGGTGTCACAAAGCCTTACCGTCTGTTCCCCTGAGTGGGAACAGAGGCAAAGTTCTTGGCTATTCTTTCCCACTGTGAAGTCTCAAGTGAGGACTTGTCAGAGCTGCAAGGAAGCTTTATCAAGAGGTCCTAGCACTAGGGACAGGATTGTGGGGTAGCGAGCAGAAGCACACACGTAGCCTGGGAAAGGAGGGAGCCTTTGTGAGCCCCATCCTCCAGCATCTTGGTCACATTGGGGCTACGTGGGTTATGTCCCCAGCTCTGTCTTGGACTCACTCATGTCTCTCCACCCCCCAGCCCCTGCCTCATCCCCCGAGATTGTGTCCTCTTCCCACTACCAGCTCCTTCTCCTTCAGATGCTCCATCCGAAGAGACCAGTGTTCATCTATGATCATAGACTGCAAACTGCACTCTGGGCCACTAGAGCCATGTGCACTGTGGTGGGGCCCTACCAGTTTGGCCCCCTAGTGAGGTTACTGCCATCTTGGCTTTGTCTGCGCTCTCTGTGATGTCCGCTCAAGTTGAAGCTGCACAAAGACACATTTGTTAGAACCTTCCCCGGCATTAGCATGTGTGGCTATGCTTGTACTTAGGAGCCTGTTTCTCTTGGAACTTCCTCATGGCCTATAAGGCTGCACAGCCTCCTGAGGTGGCACTCAGCGTAGCTTTGAACCTAGCCTGTTCTTGCCCCTCTCTTGTCCAGCTGTCTTTCTATGTCCCTTCTGCCTGCCAGGCACCAGTAGCTGCTGTAACAAGCCAAGTACAGGAGGCCATGCTCCTCCCTTCTCCCTCCTCCCTTCTTCCTCCTCCCTTCTCCCTCCTCCCCCAGCTCTAGAGACCAGGAGCGTCCCAGTGACCGGAGGTGCCAGTCCCCTGCATTTCTTATGGCCCCTTTCAACCTTTAGCCCCTCTCTGATCATTTGTCCTCCTCAATGACCTTGGGGTGCCATTACCCTTACTCTCTTAGGAGTCAGTATCAGCTCCCTGTTACAGAGAGCCTGTCACACCTGCCAAGTTCCCTCTGCTAAACTGGGAAAACACATCTATACATTCTGAAGATGGTGATGTTGGTATCTTGGGAGGATCCATTCCAGGGCCCCTCCCTTGCCCCACTGTCCTCCAACACTGAGGTAGGGATCCAGGGCCTCGTGCGTGCTAAGCCCACACCAACCGATGAGGAACACAACCTCAGAGTGACATCTCTAGCCCTCGATTTGCATTTTAGTTTGAGACAGGTTTCACTAAGTTGTCCAGGCTGGCTTTGAACTTTTGGCTCTCTTGCCTTAGCCACCCAAGCTCTGGATGGCATATCAGCACTGCCAGGCCTAGCTGACCTATGTTTGTATGTGCAGGGCTCTGTCCTGGGTGCCAAGAATGACCCTGAGCTCCTGGGTTTACAGCCCAGAGGGACAGGCCTGAGCCTGTCCTTGGGGGGTCATTGTTCAGTGGTTGTTGGGAGAGTCTGATAGGAAGGCCTGGACCCAAGAGCCCAGCCCCTGCCTGAGGAGGGCAGGATGGGATTCTTGGAGACAACACAACCACTTTGGGGCTGACCTTGAAGGTTAAATGGACAAGAATTAGCTGTTTTGAACAGGAATAGGCCCAAGCCAGAAGCTAGGCCTGGCTCCACCCAGAGGTACTATTGTCTCCTTGCAGGGGCTGTGCTGCTGGGACTGTTTCCTATTGACCCTTCCCATTCTGAGGTCTCAGCTGAGGTCTGTCCTTCTGCCCAGCCTCCTCCTAGGGGCTTTTCTCCCTGCCCTGTGTCTTTACCTGCTGAGCCACCTCACTGGGCCTGCAGCACACCCCACCCTGGAGAAGCTCACTCCCCATCCAGAGTGGAGCCTTTGGTTATCACATGGCTCTCACAGTAGTGAAAGGTGCTTGGTGGGGGCAGGTACGTGGAGAGGCAAAGAAGTGTTTAGGGAACAGTCGAGCCATGTTTTCTGCTGATTCTGACATTGCAAATAGCATCAAACAGGCTGTAAGACTTGCATGTCTTCCTCGAGAGGCCCAGGGCTCCAAGCTTTTCTAAGTCTGTCTTTCCAAGGCTCCTTCCCTGCCTGACAGCTGTCAATGCTTTTGGTACTGTTCCAAATACTCGAGGCCTCTGAAGGACAAGAGGAGACCTGAGGGTCTCACCTTTGCCCTCCCCAGGTCACAGACCTCCTGGTGGATGAATCCAGCTTCACAGGAGAAGTGGAGCCATGCGGCAAAACAGACAGCCCATTGGCTGGCGGCGGGGATCTCAGCACCCTGAGCAACGTGGTCTTCATGGGGACGCTGGTGCAGTGCGGGAAGGGTCAGGTAAATGGAGCCCCGGCGCCCTGCCAGTTACAGCTCCAGACCCTGTGTTACCTCCGTCTCTCCTCCACACAGGGAGTTGTGATCGGAACCGGGGAGCAGTCTCAGTTTGGAGAAGTTTTCAAGATGATGCGGGCGGAAGAGGTGAGGGCTGTGGGGTTGTGGGCGCTGCGGGGACTGCGGGGACTGCGAGGACTGCGGGGCTTCTGGGCTGCAGGTGCAGGGGCTACGGGGCTGCGAGGCTACAGGGGCTGTGGGGAGGCAGAAGAAGAGGCCAGCAGGGCTGAGGGTGGTCAGCCACAGCTTCCAACAGATTTGTTCTAAGCCAGAGTCAGCCCTGCTCCCCTTCAGAAAATTGGAGGACAGGGGATTTGGGCGCATACTTTTCGTTTTTAATTTTAAAACTTAGCATGTGTGCTGGCAAGATGGCTTAATGAGTGAGGGTACTTGCCACCAAGCCTCATATGGGAGAGAACCATCTCCCGAAAGTTATCCTCAGAACTTCATGTGTGCCTCCCCAACCACCCCTGCCCCATCATGTTTATCAAATATCTGTGCATGGTACCCAAGGTTCCTAACCATGGTCCCTCCACCCTTCCTCCTCCTCCTCCTCCTCAACCTGCAGACACCTAAAACTCCACTGCAGAAGAGCATGGACAAGCTGGGCAAGCAGCTAACTATCTTTTCCTTTGGCATCATTGGTGAGTGAAGTCGGTTCCTGGTGGGTTCTGCAGACCTAGCAGGGCCATGCTGTTGAAACTTCAGGGGCTCCGTGTTGGGCGCCACACACTGTTGGGTGTCTTAGGGTTTCCACTGCTGTGGAGAGACACCGTGACCAAGGCAACTCTTATAAAGGATAACATTTAATTGGGGCTGGCTTACAGGTTCAGAGGTTCAGTCCATTATCATCATGGTGGGAACATAGCTGCATCCAGGCAGGCATGGTGCAGGAGGAGCCGAGAGTTCTACATCTTCATCTGAAGGCAGCCAGGGGAACACTGGCTCCCATGTGGCTAGGAGGAGGGTCTCTAAGCCCACCCCCACAGTGACACACTTCCCCCAGCAAGGCCAGACCTAACAGTACCACTCCCTAGGCCAAGCATATTCAAACCTCCATACTAGTGAAACTGGAGTCCCCTCTTCGGGTTCTTAGTCTCATTAATTAAAGAATTTTATTTATTTATTTATTTATTTTAAGACAGGGTTTCTCTGTATAGCCCTGGCTATGTCCTGGAACTCACTCTGTAGACCAGGCTGGCCTCGAACTCACAGAGATCCACTTGCCTCTGCCTCCCAAGTACTGGGATTAAAGGTGTGTGGCAGCCCCACCCCCACCCCCAGGCAATAAAAGAATTTTTAAATGAGTTTGGAAGAGAGCTTGAGGACATTTTTTTTTTTAAATTAGAATTTGCAAGAAAATAATGGACCATCTTTCAGGGAGACTAATGTGGGGGGAGAGGAAGACAGATGTCCATGGCTTTCTAAAGTTAGACCAGAATGTTCTGCCATGGAGGTCAATAGGCATTTGTATGGAGAAAGAGACAGGGTCAGGGGTAGCTTCAGAAAACGAACAAAAAAGCCCAAAGCATTAGGGAAAACATGTTCTGGCTTTGGTCAGTATCCAAAAGAAAGAGACAGAAAAAGAAAAAAAAAAAAAAAAAAAAAAGGAAAAGCTATCGCTCTGAGTTAGGGCTTGTAACCCTGTGTTTTTCCACCTGCGCTCCCGTTCCCGAATAACAACTGGGAGGATTATTATTATTGAAAAAAGTGCCTAGGCCATAACTTTGGCCTGTTCCCTGCTAGCTTGTAACTTATATTAACCATTTATATTAATTTACATCTGCCCCATGGCCTTAGAGGCTGGGTGGGGAATCTTCCCACGCTTCTCTATTTCCCAGAATTCCTCAATCCCCCGCCCCGCCCCCCACGGGATGTCCCACCTACTAATCCTGCCTCAGCTTATTGGCCATTCAGCTCGTTATTGACAGATGATGCTTCCACCCAGTACACAAGAGATTATCCCTGCAAGAACTCAGAAATGGGGCCAACTGATTAGAATTGCCTGGTGAGGCTCTGTGAAGGATTGATGTAAGGGCATTCTCCAGGGGGGAAACGTGCATTATGTCTTTAAGGGAATGATTATTTCTCCCGCCTCCTTAGAAGGACTTCCGGTGAATCAGACTTCCTAGGGGTGGTCTCTAGCTGGTGATTGACAGACCCGGCTAGATTAACCCATAAGGGAAGGGACAATGGCCTATGATGTTCTCAACTTTCGAGCAGATCAGAATGCCCTGTCTCTACCAAGAGCCAAAGGAGAACCATTAGAAAGAGTCCCATCCTCAATGGCCTTTTCGGATCCCATAACAACACTGTTAGAGGAAAGACTCGAATTAGGGACGGTACCTCCAGAGAGCTCCAGGTTCTCATATCCTGGAACAAAGCATTGGACCAGAAGCTTGTGAATGGGGAGAAATGTAGAGATATTGTATTCAGGAAGAGAAAGGCATGGTAGACAGTGAAGAGGGTAAGAGAGCAACAGAGAACAATGGGGCCCAGACTCAGGTCTTTCAGTCCTTCTCTCTCTTGCTGGAACATCTTGTGAATTTGTTCCTGGCTCCCAGGGTGACTCAGGTCAATTCTTCCCCCGCACCTCCAGGGCCCAGCACAATACCTAGTGCTTTGTAAACATTTGATAACTGATCGGCAAAGGAGGAAGAGGAAATTTAATCAGGACCTAAGACATATTTAAAAAAACAGTGACCCCGGGGCGTTGGGGTGTGGCTCTGTGGTAGAGAGCTGGCTGGTGTGTGTGTGAGGCTCTGGGATCCATCCCCAACACTGAAAAAAGAAAAAAACAAAACAAAAGTAAGAGGAAGCAACAGAGGCTTACCCCAGCCCTCACAGGAATTAACAGAATATAGACGAGAACTGCCCAGTGTGAGAACTGCCCAGTGTGAACTGGTGTCGAGTGTCTTCATCCTAAGCTTGGTGGGAATCTTCTGGGAGGGGGTGGGGAGTGTGTGGGGGGAAGAGACAGGATTTTATTTCCTAGTAGAATGTGGTTTTTTTTTTTTTTTTAACAGAAAAGTTGGGTGTGTGTGGGTTCTTTTTATTTCTTTGCTTTTGTTCATTTGAAACAATGTCAATGCTGACCTCAAACACATGGCTATCCTCCTGTCTCCGCCTCCAGAATGCTGGGATTGTAAGTATGAGCCACCATGCCTACATATCCTGTGTTATTTCTTTTGCACTGCTCGCCCATCCCCCAGTCCTGGAGACTGGACCAGGGCTCCGAGCACTCGAGGCCATCCTTCTTTCCCAGCTCTGCAGTTTCAAGCTCCCGAGGTCACTACTTAGTCCCAGCATTTGAGTTCCCAGAGGGCCCCTCGGCAAGCCGCTATAAGCACGATGAGACACTGGGGACACAGGAGCCCAGACTGATGCTGCCCTGTCTCTTGCAGGTCTCCTGATGCTGGTTGGCTGGGTGCAAGGGAAGCCCCTTCTCAGCATGTTCACTATCGGGGTCAGGTAAGTGGCAAAGGCTCCCAGGTCTCTTCCCCCAGCAGAGCGTGTAGCATGCTGCAGGCCAGGCAGGGATGGGAGAGATACTTCTTGACCCCATCAAACTGGGTCTCCAGTGGCATACGGGAGAAGGCATGCACTGTATAGAACATGGGGACCCCTTCTCATCCCTCTTTGCTGAGGGTTGGATCTACCCAGCTGAGAGCCTGGGCCATATGGTAGCCTGTCTAGATAAGAGTGTGCCCCCAACCCAGACAGGGTGTGACCTTGTTTCTCAGTTTCTAGTCACCGTGACAAAACACATGAGGAAAGGAAGTAAGGGAGCAATAACTTCTTTTGGCTCAAGGTTTCAGAGGGTTCCCCACGGTCACCTTGCTCCTGTGGTGAGCCAGACCCTGTGGTGGAAGGCATAGCAGGCCAGAGATTCTCCTGGCAGAAATCGGGGAGACACGCAGGTGCCCCTGGTTCTCCTCTTTCATTCCGTCTAGGCCCTTTGGGGTGGCACTGCCCCACAAACTCCCAGCCAATCCTCTTATACCCAGAGGTATGCTTTACTAACCTCTCTGTCCAATCAAGCTGGCAGTCCAGAGACTCTAAGATGGGCCAGGGCGGAGCTCAGTGATAGAATGTCGTTGGGATGTGCAAAGCCCTGGGTTCCATCCCTGTACCACCAAAGATCAGCACAACATCTTACCATGGCTTGATTACATCTACCAAGACTCTGTTCTCAGATAAGGTTAGCCATACATCCAGGGTTAGGACCTGGATGAATCCATCAGCCTCTCTGTCTGTTTCTGACAGGATCTCATGTAGCCCAGGCTTGCCTTGAACTTCTGATACCCTGCATGTGCCTGGTATATGCCCTGCTGGGAATTGAGCCCAGGGTTTGGGGGGTACCCAGGAGTGGGAGCCTGGATCCTCTGATACCAAGACAGGGAACCGGAATTGAACAGGTGATGCTAGCTGGTCCTTGCTCAACTCCACGAAGTCACACATGCTCCATTTTACAAGTGGGGAAACTGAGACTCAGGCTTTACAGCTGCTCATGGCTATAGAATCGAAGAGTGGAGGACAGACTCTGAACCATCCCTCATGGTGCAGGATAGGACTTCTAAGATTCTGTTCCCACCCTTGGCAGCCGGCAGTCCTCACCGGCCTACAAATATTGACTGAGGGTTGACGGGCTGGCTGTTACATCATCAACGCACTGACTGAGCCTCAGGCCTGGGCCCTCGTAGGGTTTTCAGGCTGGAGAAGACAGTAAATGTGAACGATTTAAGTGTGGGTTAGCAATGTGGTTCCGGAGCTGGAGAGATGGCTCAGTGGTTTAAGAGCACTGACTGCTCTTCTAGAGGACCTGGGTTCAATTCCCAGCATCCACATGGCAGCTCACAACTCTGTGTAGCTCCAATTCTAGCGTGTCTGGCACCTTCACGGGCATACATGCAGGCAAACCACCGATGCACATAAAATAAAAGCTAAATAAGCCTTACAAATAAACAATGCAGTTAACAGCTTAACATCCATGCTGTATTGATACCCCATGGGTAATGCTGTGAGAGAGACTGAGAGGGAGCTAGGAAGGGACCTGGGACTGGGGAAGTGCCCAGGGATGTGTTTTCTGGGGCACTGAGAGTAGGGAGTTGACAAAAGACAGCTAAGAGAATATCATGAAGGGGAGCATCAGGCAGGAAGAGAATAGCAGGAGGGGAGCACCAGACAGGAAGAGAATAGCAGCAGGGGAGCACCAGGCAGGAAGAGATTAGCAGGAGAGGAGCACCAGGCAGGAAGAGAATAGCAGCATGGGAGCACCAGACAGGAAGAGAATTGCAGGAGGGGAGCACCAGGCAGGAAGAGAATAGCAGCAGGGGAGCACCAGGCAGGAAGAGAATAGCAGCAGGGGAGCACCAGGCAGGAAGAGAATAGCAGGAGGGGAGCACCAGGCAGGAAGAGAATAACAGGAGGGGAGCACCAGACAGGAAGAGAATAACAGGAGGGGAGCACTAAGCAGGAAGAGAATAGCAGGAGGGGAGCACCAGACAGGAAGAGAATAGCAGGAGAGGAGCACCAGGCAGGAAGAGATTAGCAGGAGAGGAGCACCAGGCAGGAAGAGAATAGCAGCATGGGAGCACCAGACAGGAAGAGAATTGCAGGAGGGGAGCACCAGGCAGGAAGAGAATAGCAGCAGGGGAGCACCAGGCAGGAAGAGAATAGCAGCAGGGGAGCACCAGGCAGGAAGAGAATAGCAGGAGGGGAGCACCAGGCAGGAAGAGAATAACAGGAGGGGAGCACCAGACAGGAAGAGAATAACAGGAGGGGAGCACTAAGCAGGAAGAGAATAGCAGGAGGGGAGCACCAGGCAGGAAGAGAATTGCAGGAGGGGAGCACCAGGCAGGAAGAGAATGCAGGAAGGAGCATCACTGACTCAAAAGGTAGAAAAGCAGAAGAGTCACTGAGGAGACATTGTAAAAGAAATAAAAGCGGAGACTCATTCTTGTAGGAACTCTACCTCAGGCCTCGATGGCCAGTCTGTTATTAAGGATGGTTCAGGAACTTGCTCTTCCTGGTCTCTCCTGATCTTTTATTAGTTTGTGGATTATTTTTTTTTATGCTATGAACATAGTCAGGTGTGCACACTACACCCATCTCTTGACATATGGGGGCGTCCCCCTTATAATCTAAAGTAAATGTTTGCGTAGCTGGTCTATCCAGCCCGGGCCATAAAACCAAGGAAATTGTCTTTGCCATCACCATGGAAACTGACCCCCCTCCCATGCCAAATTCAGTAATCCAGGTTTATATAACTTGTCTCTGAATGGCTCATTGTCTCCGGGTGAGAGGTCACTATTTATAGTTCTCCTCTTTTTGTTTTGTTTTGTGCTTTTTTTAAGACTAGGATCTGATACAGCTCAGGCTAGCCTCATGCTCATGGTGATCCCCCTGCCTCTGCCTCCTGAGTGCTGGAATTGCAATCGTGAGCCACCATACACTGCTGAGACCAGAAAACCCACACTACACCATACCACCATACACACTGCATTTAAAAAAAAAAAAGAAGAAGAAAAGCATTTATCTATTTGAGGGTAGGCAGGCACATGTGGAGGTATGTTTGAGATGTGCACATGCGTACATGGAGACCAGGGCACAAATTGCAGGAGTCAGTTCTCTTCTTCTACCATGTGGGTTCCGGAGATGGAACTCCATCTCCAGTGAGTGCTCGGTGGCAACTATCTTTACCACCTGAGTCCTTTCACCAGCCTGGCTCTTTTCTCAGTGGGAAACCCAACCATGACCCTCAGTGCGCTGAGGTACCATGGGTGATGAAGGCGAGGGGGAAGTGGCATCAACGTAACCAGAAATGGCTTTCAATTAGAACTCTGTCATGTTGAAAATTTTCTGTTACTAATGCTTACAAATTAGGTCCCTGTCAGGCTGGACATGTGGCTCGGTTGGTAGGGCACTTGCCTAGCATGCTTGATGCCCTGGGTTCCACTCCAGCACCTCGGAAACCAGGTGTGGTTGTGCATGCGTCTCGTCCCCACTTTCGAGGTGGAAGAAGGAAAATCAAGGTTATCTTTAGCTACATAGTGAGTTCAAGGCCAGCCTGAGCTATGTGAAACCTTGTCTTGTAAAACAAAACAAATATAGTCACTATATTAAAATAGCACTTGGCCTCCAGTTTCTTGGGAAGGACAGTTGATCTGGCAGAATGCTTGTCCCAGACCGCTGGGTGACAGTTTGCTTTGGGCAGGCCTAGCCTGGGGCTCCCATGCTCAGCATGGCTGGGGCTGACTCCTCTCTTATCTTGTGTGTGGCTCCTCAGGTAACAGAGTTTTCCCTACCACGCCCACAACCCAAGAAGTCGCTTTTTAGAAATTACTGTGGGCAGCTCCCTCTAATGAAAATACTTGAGAGTTCGCTATGGTTACAAGGCAGTCGCCTCCACCTCCACTCTAGGGCTAAAGGAGGGGGGATTGGGTGGTGGGTGTGGCCAGCTTCTCTCAGGATCTAAGCTGGGGGGGCGGTCACAGTGTTGAAGGGGCATTCGTGAAGTGTGCAGACATCAGATCTACTCCTGTGAAGGTGTGCATGTGCACGGGATGGGGTGAGGGTCCCCTCTGCTTTGGTTTCTTTGGTAGCCACAGGAAAAATAGTAAACCACTAAATTAGCCAGTGACCACTAGAATTTAAGGGACCCAGAGAAGAGTCCACATGCCACTAGTCTCCTGACTCGGTAACTCTACCTCATAATTCTCATAAATGAGAATGGTTGAAATGCTAAAAAATATATATATATAGCAGGCGCCAATTCACACTAACATGTGACTGCACGACTGGAGAGGCCCCTCTCAAGTCACAGATGTAGTTTACCAGGGATGTAGTCAGGACAGAAATAGTGAAGGAGACCAGTGCATCATGGGATTAGAAAATGAATAGAATGTTCACCGGGGCAAAGACAGCTTCACTAGCGCCAGCTGAGACTCATATCACTCTTTGGTGTGTTAAGTCTGGTTCGACTTTTCTACCCAGTCTGGCTGTGGCAGCCATTCCAGAGGGGCTGCCCATCGTTGTCATGGTGACGCTGGTCCTGGGGGTGCTTCGGATGGCTAAGAAGAGGGTCATCGTGAAGAAGCTGCCCATTGTAGAGACTCTTGGTGAGGGCTCCCCCTCCCATGCAGACCGAGTCAGGGGGCGGTGTGGGGTTGGGTTGTATGAACCTGGGGCTTCAAGCATGTGTGTCACCCAGGCTTGGTGACAGCTCATCTCTCTAAACCTGTCTCTATGGTACCAGGTTGCTGTAATGTCATCTGCTCTGACAAGACAGGCACTCTGACAGCCAATGAAATGACAGCAACCCAGCTTGTCACATCTGATGGGTTCCATGCCGAGGTAAGCCTCAAGCTCTTTCACAAGGCAGGAGACCAAGGTGTGCCCTGCTAACCCCCTCCTGCCTGGGGAAATGACAGAGTCCTCTAGTAATAGCAAGGAAGAAATAAATACCTTGGAGGTTGGTCTAAGAAAGTATTGTGACCAATTAAAGATGGCCTTTTTGATTTTATTTATTTATTTATTTATTTATTTATTTATTTTGGTTTTTGGGTTTTTTGTTTTGTTGTTTTTGGTTTTGGTTTTTGTTTTGTTTTCAAGACAGGGTTTCTCTGTGTATCCCTGGCTGTCCTGGAACTCACTCTATAGACCAGGCTGGCCTCGAACTTAGAGATCCGCCTGCCTCTGTCTCCTGAGTGCTGGGATTAAAGGCGTGCGCCACCACTGCCTGGCTCCTCTTTTATTTCTTTTTAATTGTCACATCTTACTTTTTATATTTTTTCAGGATGGAACCCAGGGTCCCCTCCATGCTAGACAGGCACTGTACTCCTGAACCACACTCCCATCCCCTCATCAGTGTCCCACCCCGATTTTGTGGTGCTGAGGATCGCCTGGCATGCTGGGAAAACACTCCGCCATTGAGCCGTACTCCCTGGCTCGCTGTTCACTTTTATTTGGAGACAAGGTCTTAACTTTGTAGCCAGGCTGACTTTGAACTTGAGATCACCTGCCTCGGCCTCTCCAGTAGCGAAGAGGACAGAGCCTGTCTCTCCTGGAGCTTTTTGAAACAGAGTTTCACTCTGTAGCCTAGGCTGGGCTGAACCTCACTGAGTAGCCCAGGATTTACTGCGTAGTAAATCTCTTGTCTCAGCTTCCCATATGATGGAGTTTCCAGGCCTGAGTCACCCCACCCAGATCTTTACAAAATTTAAAGGCTACAAACGTACCTGTCACCACCCATGACAAACTGACCCTGAGTCACTGCTCTCTGCCTCGCCCGTGGCACAGCTGTACGCTCCCTAGTATGGATATTTTTCGGTGGAGCTTTCCAGAGCAAAGGATCACCAAGGGGGGGCTCACAGGCCATGGCCTTGGAGGCCAGAAGAGGGCGCTGGAGTCCCCCAAAGCTGGTGTTACAAGCAGTTTGAAGCCATCTAGTGGTGGTGCTGGGAACTGAACATGGGTCCCTAATAAGACCACTCTTAACCACTGGCTGCCCCTCGGGCCACCTCTCAATAGAATAGCATTGTCTTGGCACACTGCCATGCTGATCTGTAAAACATTACATGGCTGGTTGCTTTTCTGCCCCAGCCTGCACCATCTTCCCTGATAGAGGTTTACGAGCTGCAGAAGTCTCAGTGTTTCCTCTCGGCTTAGGGTGCAGTCTCTTCCAAGCCCTCTCTGTGTGCACCTTAGCTTGTGTAACCACAGCCTCCACTGGGAGGGCTTGCAGCCTCTACTGTCAGAAAGAGGTCCTGGGGCAGCTGACAGTCTGCAGGGTCATCCTCAGTGTAGGCTTATGGCTTTGGGGTAGACCTAGGAGAGGGAACTTGTGCCATGCAGGGGTTGGGGGTTTTAGCTCTTAATGACACCCTCCTGCCGTGTCCTTCCAGGTCAGTGGCATCGGATACAGTGGCGAAGGGACTGTGTGTCTTCTGCCATCCAAGGAAGTAATCAAAGGATTCAGCAACGTGTCAGTGGGGAAGCTGGTGGAGGTGAGGATTGGGTAGTCATAGTGGAGTGGTGTGAGACTTGCCCGAAATGAAGGGGGGTGACTGACTGACCTCAGGGGTTGGCTCAGACATCACCCCTAAGTGGATAGGAAGGCAGAAGGGAAAAGGAAGGCTGGAGCCTGGCTGGGCTCCTGGTGGGGATCCTGATCCTCCTCCACCTAAGTCATCAGCCCTCTCTGTATGGCAGGCAGCCCCCAGGAAGTCAGAGCCTCCCTCCTCCCCGGCAGCCCTTCTTCTCACTTGGGCCCTGCTTGGCTGCCTTCCCTCCCCTCAGCCCCCTCAGCTCCAGCCTTACAGACTCAGGAACAAACTCGCAGACACCACTGGAAGGCTGAGCTCAGCCCCAGGGTGACAGGGAAGAGGCAGTTGCTCATGCCCTCCAGTTTCTAGTCCAGATTTCTCCCTAAGCTAGCTGCTGCGGAGTCCTTCCATAAAGGCTGTGGCTTAGTGATGTCTGCTCATCCTCCCATCACTTCCTTGCTCCAGAGCACGGTGTCACCTCAAGTAGAGACCCTACTAGTGGTCATTGCCATCCCACCACCCCACCTCAGACCCCAGGCCACCTGTGCCAGGTGCTCCCCTATGACAGCTTCTGGCACCATTTCCTATCCTGGTGGTACAGACCTGGCATCCCAGCTACTCGAGAGGCTAAGGCAAGAGAATTGCAGGTTCAAGGCCTGCCTGGGCAACTTAGCAAGCCCTACCTCAAAATGTAAAATGAAAAACTGAAACTACACAGTTCAGTGGGAGAAGACTTTTCCAGCATGTGAGAGGCGCTGAGTTCCACACCCGAGTGTGGGGGAGGGGAGGAGAGCACACATCTGTATGTGTCTGAGTCACTGGCTTATTTGAAGAGAACCCTTCATAGCCTGGCCCAGTGCTAAGACCATGCCTACAGTGTCCAGCCTTTTCATGGTGTGAGTGAGCCCAGGGCCCAGGTGCTGTTCGCAATACTGACTTCGGATATTGCAAACCCCCGCCTTCAGGCAGGCTGTGTTGCCAACAACGCTGTCATCAGGAAGAATGCTGTAATGGGGCAGCCTACAGAAGGGGCCTTGATGGCGCTGGCCATGAAGGTAAGAGGTCAGAAGAGGATGTTAGTGTCTTCTGTGACTCTCCACTTGCTCCCTTGAGACAGGGTCTCTCACTGAACCTAGAGCCAGGCTGGCAGCGAGCGATCCCCAGAAATCTTCCTGTTACCCTCCCCATCCCCAACAGCACTGAGGTGACAACACATACGACCGCTTGCTGGCCTAGAAGTTTTGGTTCTAGAGTGGGAAGAACTCCCACCAGGAGCCATAACCAACATTCCACTGAAGTGGAATCCCAGCCTTCCCCCTGCCTACTGTGGGCTTCTGGCACCCAGAAGCCAACAGGCTAAGAAAGGGATAACCGTGTTAGAAGGGCTGACTGACCCCCATAACCAAGGGAAACTAGCTTGCTTCTCCACAAGAAGTGTCTGCAGTGGAGAGGATCCTTTAGGGTGTCTGTTGGTCCTACTGTGTCCTGTGGTTAAAGTCAATGGAAAACTACAACAGCCTAATCCAGGCAAGATGACAAAGGACACAGATGCTTCAGGGATGAAGGTATGGGTCACTCCTCCAGGAAAAGAGCCAAGACCCGCTGAGGTGCTTGCTGAGGATAGAGGAAACACAGAATGGGCCGTAGCAGAAGGTAGTTATAAATACCAGCTAAGGTCACATGACCAGTTACAGAAACAAGGATTATAATTGACATGTTCCATCATGCTTTGTTAAGAATGTGTGTGTGTGTGTGCATATACACACATGTGTTAAGCAGATATTTGTGTTTTCTTTTCTCTCTTTTTCATGTCACTACACTGATTCTGTAATCAGTTCTGTTCCTATGGAGGACACTAACTAGTACACATGGGTGCTGGGGATTTGAACTCATGTCTTCATGTTGGCAGAGCAAGGCCTCTTACCTGCAAAGCCATCTCCCCAGGCCTAGACATCTGCCCACCCCGTCTTACGTCATCTTCACAATTTCATTACTTAGTTTTAGGTACTGAGAATGGAACTCAGGGCACTACAGTTGGCTGAGCCACGCTCCAACCTTAATTGAGTTCACTGGGTTTGCACAAAGTAACATGGGGACCCCAAACAGCCACGTCCCTGCAAAGCCCACCCCAGCATGGGTGTGACATCCCCTGAGCTGCGGAGATAGAACCCACCCCTGATCTGGTGTCCCCTGCAGGGACCCTTCTACCTCTTACATACTCTAGCATGCCCACTGCAGTTGAGAACATTGCAGTTGGGGGGCGCGGGGAGCTAGAATCCCGGATGAGGACACATAAGGGTCTGAGGCCCGCCCTACTCCTCCTCCTGAGGGGATGTCAATGGGCCTCATCCTGAGGGTCTCTTGGGATGAGTCACACTTCTCTGATGAAGATACTCATGGCTGCCTTTCTCAGAGGATGGCATTCCACAGATCAGCCACTGCTCACTGCTGTGGGGGCTGCAGGCGTATCTGTGCTTTGAGAAGCATGGGGGGCTGACTCTTTCCAGGCATGGTAGCACATGCCTTTAATCTCAACATTAAGGAAGAAGAGCTGGGCAGATCTCTGTGAGTAAAGGGGCAGCCTGGTCTAGATAGCAAATCCCAGGCTAGCCGGGGCTATAATGTGAGCCCCTGTATCAATAGGGGACCAGGGTACTATGGCTGCCTCTTTCCACAAGTCATTCCCACATCTACCACTGTTACTGGAATTTTGGAATTTTCCTCCCAGACACTAACTCTAGTGCATGAGATACCCAGCTAACACCAGGTTGCTTTTAGAAAACTGAGTTTGATCTGGTGAGCAACAGGCCCCAAAGTCCTCAAAGACCACACAGCGATGGCCCTGCAGGCCCCAGGCTACACCTACCCAAACGCCTTTGTTCCCTAGAAGTTTCTAAAGGAGCTGAGGCAAAGGCTTGGTTCTGGGACCAGAGAAAAGAAATTGTTTTCCTGGGTGAGACCTCTGAAAACAGGCCGTCTTCCTTCCCATAGCTATAGCCTGGGATTCTGCAGTTGGGATGCTGATTTACACGGACAAAGCTTAGCATGCAGCCTGGCTCAGGATGACTCCCTAAAAACGTCCCCTCTAACACCCTAGATGAACTTAGGTGGCATCAAAGATTCGTACATACGGAAAAAGGAAATCCCCTTCAGCTCGGAGCAGAAGTGGATGGCAGTGAGGTGCAGCCCAAGGAACGAGGTAAGCTTGCCTTGTGTTGAGACAAGTTTCACTAAGGGGCCTAGACCAACCTGGAACTCGGGAACCTCCTGCCTCAGTGTCTGAGAGCTGGGATGATAGGCACACCCTGTGTCTGTGATGCTATCCTTCCCTCAAACCAAAATAAGGCACAAACACCTAGGAAAGAGTGGCGGGGGTACTCTACACCTTCCAGAAACCTCCAAATAGAAAGACAACAGCCATGAACCAGGCAGTCTGGCCCATGGTGGGCACAGTGAGGACCCTGATCCAGCCACAATGTGGGGGTCTCAGGTTCCTCCTGACCTGCATTGGAAAGTCCAGGTGTGGACCCGGGGACTGGTGTCTTTGGGGGTTCTGATAAAGGCTCAAGTGCGAGGCAGCTGTCTATGCAGCAGGAAGCACCCAGTGGCAGTGGATTCTTTTCCTTTTCTTTCCAAGGATCGGGAAGACATTTACTTCATGAAGGGGGCCTTTGAGGAAGTGATCCATCACTGCAGCATGTACAACAATGGGGGCATCCCCCTGCCTCTGACACCCCAGCAGAAGTCCTACTGGCAACAGGAAGAGAAGAAGATGGGGTCACTTGGCTTGAGGGGTTGGTATTGTGTCCTCCCACCCCCTTCTCACTGGGACTTGGAGTTTGCCCGGAGTGATGCTGGGATTCACGAGAATCCTGGGCAGATCTGCCACCATCCAGAACAGCAGGCAGGTGCAGGCTGACAGCAAGGCCCAGTGTGAGACTGCCCAGTCACCAGTGACCCCTGCTGATGCAGGGGTGGCTTATGTACTGGGAGCGTCATTTGCCTCTTTCTCAAGAGCATACAGAGTTTGTGCCGTGAATTAATTTCAGGCACAAACTTCACTCCCTGCCCTCTTGGTCACTTTGACGGTTTCTCGGCGACATGGTCAGTGTCTTCCCCCATCAGACTGATGTTAAAACCCTCGTGCCATTTGCTGCCCGGTCCCTTGGAGAAAAACTCTGAAAACACTGTGGAATGCCTGTGTTCCATGGGGGCAGGAGAGGCGGTGAAGTCACCCTATTCATTACCTCTACATCCCAACTCTGGGGACAGTTGAGTGTGCACTGAGCCAGTAGCAGCCAAGGCTTTGTCCAGATGCCTGTTCTCCAGCTCCCAGGGGCTGCGTCTGGACAATCTGCCTTGTGTGACCTGGGCTATTTCCCACACCCATCCTTCCCTGTCTAGAGCGCCTGTGCTGCCCTAAGAGCCACTTGCTAGGGACAAAAGATGGTCCCCAGCTCCCACCAAGCTGGCCTTCTATTTCTCATAGTGCTGGCCCTGGCGTCTGGTCCTGAGCTGGGGAGACTGACATTCCTGGGTCTCGTGGGCATCATCGACCCCCCAAGGGCTGGAGTGAAGGAAGCCGTCCAGATCCTCTCTGAGTCTGGTGTGTCAGTTAAGATGGTGACAGGGGATGCTCTGGAGACCGCCGTGGCCATAGGTAACCAGGGTGAGGGGCAGGGAGGGAAGGAGCCTCACACCCAGTGCTCCCTACTCCGCCTTGTGTCCAAAAGGGGGAAAGTCTACATGTAAACAATGGACCTACTATGTGCTTAGGGGCTTTTCAGCTGTGATGTCCATGCACAAGTGGCATCCTATACCGTGTAATTCCAGTCTGGCTTCCTCCATTGGCTGGGCATCTTTGACAAAGTCATAGGACCACTCTGATGCTCGAGTGTCTTCATCAGCAGTGAGCCAGCAGGGCCTCCTCTGCCTCCTCCTATCATTACAGTTAGGATCAGTCATGTTGACTCTGTCCCACTAAGGCCCAGTGCCGTGAGGTCACAGGCCAGAGTTTCAGGGTGGTCATGTCAGGTGCCAGTAATACCGCTTCCCAGCAGAGTGGCCTCGGGGAAGCCGATTTTCCCATAGCTTCCTTGACATGCGTAAATGCAGGTTCACCGTGGTTATGTCCAACATGGCGACCGAGAAGGGCTAAAAAGTCAGGTGTGTCAAATGCTGGGTGGGTCAGGGCCACAGTTCTGGCCTAGAAGCCACTCCTCAGCCCCGACTCTCTCAAAGGAAGAACCATTGGCCTGTGCAACGAGAAGCTGAAAGCTATGTCCGGGGAGGAGGTGGAAGGCACGGAGCAGGGCGCACTGGCAGCCCGAGTGAGGCAGGTGGGTTCTCCCGGGGGCAGACAGGGTAGGGATGGAGGGGTCCTCCATCTCCCATGTCCACTGATGGTTCTTTGACTCCCTATACCAGGTATCTATATTCTTCAGGACCAGCCCGAAGCACAAGGTTAAGATCATTAAGGTAACTGGGCCAAATGATGGGGGCCGTCTAGGGTAGGGCCATCCAGGGGGCAGGCTCTCAGCTGGCCAAGTGACAGGAATGGTCCAGGGGGGCAGGCAGCTCAGCTGGCCGTGGTTGTAGCTTTCTTCTCTAGGTTTTAGGCAGCTGTGTGCATCCCATGTACCCATCCATCCCCACTTACAGGGCAGAATGCTATCACATGTTTAGCTGCAAAGGATGCTGGGAAACACCATATCCTAGTGGGATAGGTACTTCTCAGCTAAAACAGGAGTGGGCCCTATAAATGTGGATGTGAGAAAGCAGGGGTCCACTGACCACAGACCCTGGAAACAGCAGGGGGAGCTAGAGGCTGTAAAGAGAAAATATTCAGGCGCCCACACGGAGCTGTGCTGGTTTCTTTTTGTCAATCAGAGGCCTGTGAGTTTCAGGCCTTGTACCCGGAATTTCACTGAGTCCTTTGGTAGCTGTATTTTGTTCTTTGGGGGGGGGGGGTGCTGTTTGACGGAGTTCTGGGATATTTAGGTTTTAGTGCCAAAGAATTAATATATGGTGGCTCACAACTGTCATCCCAGTACCCGGGAAGCTGAGGTAGGAGGATCATGAGATCTAGGACAGCCTAAGATACATAAAAAGACGAGGGGGAGGGGGAAGAGAGAGAATATATATATATATGTATATGAAGGTGGGTGCACACATGCCCCAGTGCATGTGTGGAGGTCACGTGACAACCCAAGGACATCAGTCCTCTCCTATTGACCATGTGAGTCCTGGGAATCACAGTCAGGGCATCAGGACTGGTGACAAAGCTTTACTTGATGAGACATCTTGCTAGCCCCAAGAATTGGCTTAGTTTACTGCTGTTACAGTGCCTTTTAAAAGCCACCTGTGTTGCCCTAGCTGGGGTCTCACAGCAGCCTGTGAGGCCAGGATGGTGACTGCCATCTGCTTTGCAGATGAAGAAACTAAGCCGAGTAGTCCAAGGCCATGCCCCTGCAGTAGAGCCACTGTAACTAGGCCAGCTGGCCCCAGCTTCTTGAGGATAGGTGGCCACTGCCCCGTGATACAGCAGGGAGGGCGTCAGAAAAGGTGTCAGAGAGCCCTCGGGCTGCGTGCGAGCCTCCACTGCCTGCTCTTCACACAGGCATTGCAGGAGTCAGGGGCAGTTGTGGCCATGACAGGGGACGGGGTGAATGACTCGGTTGCCCTGAAGTCTGCAGACATCGGGATCGCCATGGGACAGACAGGGACAGACGTCAGCAAAGAGGCCGCCAACATGATTCTGGTAGACGACGACTTCTCGGCCATTATGTGAGTTCCCAGATCTGTACCCCAGAATGTACCGTGGTGGATATGAGGGGGTTCTCATGGGGCTCAGGGGAGTCCCTGGGGAGAGCTATATCCCAGGCTTATCACTGTGGCAGGGGTCCCCCACTCCAAATGTATGGAGCTTCTCAAGGCAGGGTCCTGGGGCTGTCCTGTCATCACTATGGAACATTAAAGAAAGCCTAGCCCAGTGGTTCTCAACCTTCCTAATGCTGAGACCCTTCAACCCAGTTCCTCATGTTGTGGTGACCCCCAATCATAAAGTTATTGCGTTGCTACTTCATAACTATAATTTTGCTAGTTCTGAATTATAATGTAAAAGTTTTTGGGAGCTATTTTGGAGTTTGCCAATGGAGTCATGGCTCACAGGCTGGGAACCACAGGCCTAGAGCCACTTGACTAACCAGAGTAACCAGAGGCGGCTGTCAGAGATCATGCTTAGGGGGCTTGAGGGATGGCTCGGTCACCAGCTTGCTTGGCCTGCAAGCGTGGGGACATGAATGTGGCACCCTGAGATGGCATGAAAATGCAGGCAGGGTGATAGAAGCTGTCAGGGAGACCCAGGGCTTACTAACAGCCGGCCTTGTCTGATTGACAAGCTCCAGGCCAGTCAGAGATCTTGTCTCACAGGAAGGGCAGCCTTTCTGGGGATGAGATCCGGGGTTGTTCCCTGGCCTCCATACTTATGAACACTTACATAAATCAAAGCCATGGCTGGAGGCTCAACCGGGAGGCAGAGGCGGGAGGATTGAAGTTGCCCTCCTCTGGATGTAATGTTGACCAGCTGAAAGACTAACACTTTGCTCTTAAGTAAATCACAATACTTAGAACACTCAGAAGGCTGTTTTTAACAACAAAGGCACCACTGTAGCAAAGTTTCTCTGCCATTAAAAATACTCTTCCAAGCATGATTATGTGTGGGTGTGTCTGTCTGTCTGTGTAGCCCACGGGCATAGCCATATAATATATGTATAATGTATAATGTATGTCTGTAACCCTGGTACTGTGAGGGGCAGAGACAGGAGGATCCCTGGGACTTGCTGGCTGCTAGCATTGCTTCAGGCTCCATGAAGCACTGATTCACAGGAGTAAGGCAGAGACAGCGGGACATCCAACGTGTTTAGGTGCATACACAGAAGATGGATGGACGGTGATGTCTCTGAACCTCTTGCTCTGCCTCCAGTGTGGATCTTGGGTTCTTACACCTGCTGTCGAGCCAGGTGTATTGAACCCTCAACATCCTGAGCATGGGTGGGGCCCTGGCTCCAGTTGAGAGGGGTCACCCACAGGATTTGCACAGAAAGAATACACCTACCAGTGTGTCCCAGGTGTCCCAGGAAGGGTTAGCTGCCCTGTTGCACCTGGGCTGACCACTCAATGTGACCTCTTGCTCACACACACTCTTGTCTCCCTTCTAGGGATGCAGTTGAGGAAGGCAAGGGTATCTTCTACAACATCAAGAACTTTGTCCGCTTCCAGCTGAGCACGTAAGCAGAGACAGACCTTCCTCCCTACTCTCTGGGTGCTGCGTCTGGAGCACGCACTGACGGGCTGTCTGTCACCTGTGCCCAACAGGAGCATCGCAGCCCTGAGCCTCATCACCCTGTCCACCGTGTGCAACCTGCCCAGCCCCCTCAACGCCATGCAGATCCTATGGGTCAACATTATCATGGATGGGCCGCCAGCGCAGAGGTGAGGCGGCGGGCTGCGGGCAGGACCGCGCGCGTGCGCCCCCTCAGGAAGGAATCTCCAGGCTGCTGAAGTGTGAACAGTTTCCGGAAGGGCAGACTGCAGCTCCCTCGGTCACAGTATACTCCTGGGGCCCGTGGCTCCATCCCACTGTAGTCAGGCCACCACATCCAGGAAGTCCTCTCTGATCACTCTAACAGTGGTGGCCTCATCCTTGGGCGTCTTCCCTGCCTCTCCCTGAAGGGGGAAGTGTCATTGTTTTGATTGATTGGGTCCATCCCCACTCTAGCTGGTTACCATGGACTTGATGCCCTTTGACCCTTAGGATGCTGCTTGCATGATACGGATGCTCACTGGTGTCGCAGGAGTCCATGGGAAGGGAAGTGTGGGCTGGCTGGAAGGTGCAGAAGACCTGTGTGCCCAACAGCCTTGGTTGCTTACACAGGGAGGTGTCACTACAAATGCAATTGATCTTTCTGTTAGTGTCTCTATAATCCTCTGTGGTACACAGAGGGAGAGCTCAGTCCATTTCCCCAGAGCCCAGTGGGGGCTGAGGTTTCCATAGGCCTCAGCTGCTGTAAGACAGCAGGTCGGAGAGCTCTCAGGTCTCTAACCCCTGTGCATCTGGGTTCTCCTGATGTTTCTGGGTGACAGAGCTGGGCCCTGTTTCTCCAGGCCCCACTTAGGACCCCTTATGGTAATGGAAATGCATGGGGGTTAGGAGGCCATGACATGGGGAAGGTTGAAGCCCAGTGCCGGCCCTAGCTAGGTTCTTGGGCCTCTCTGCATCTGGATATTTGGAGACAGATGAACAGAGAGAGAGAGAGAGGAGAGAGAGAGACAGAGAGAGAGACAGAGAGAGAGAGAGAGAGAGAGAGAGAGAGAGAGAGAGAGAGAGAGCACTATGGCTATCTGTGGGACAGTTGCTCGGGGACAAGAGCAGCCCCACTCACAGGCAACAATTTGGAGACAAGTCTGAGGCCATTGCCAGGTGTCCTTTTTAGAGGAAAACGCTCGGTGTATAGTCCAGGCTGGCCTGGGGATTTACTATGTAACCCAGGCTGGCCTTGAACCCAGAGATCCTCCTGCCTCAGCCTCCCGAAACCTGGGGTTACAGGTTGTGTACCACCTGGGCCAGCTTCTGACCGTTGCTACTTCAAAGCACCCCTGATCTTTTCTGCACAGCCTAGGGGTAGAACCTGTGGACAGAGACGCCCTGCGGAGGCCTCCACGGAGCGTCAGGGACACAATCCTGAACAGAGCCCTGATCCTGAAGGTCCTCATGTCGGCTGCTGTCATCATAGGGGGGACCCTCTTTATCTTCTGGAGAGAGGTGAGCAGGGAATGGCATTGGGTCGAACTGGGACAAGAAGGGAAGCCTTGTGCACAACTGGGGACTGGGTGCTCTCTCTGAGGCACACGCACACACAGAAGAGAAGGAAGAAGAGGAGGAGGAGGAGGGGGAGGATGAAGAGGAGGAAGAGGAGGAGAGGGAGAGAGAGAGTGGGAGAGAGAGAGAGAGAGAGCTTGTTGTCAGAGGCCAGAGAGTGGGTGCTGTGTGGGGAGAGTACAGAGGGCCAGAGCACAGACATGGGGCCTTGGGGGATTTTTATTGTCACAGGAAGTTACAAGACCCTCTTATAGTCTGAGCTCTTCCTAGCATGGGTAAATTTCATGGCCCACTGGGGAAGCCTCTTACAAGGTTGGATATGGCGAGATGAGGAATTAGGTGGTCCATGAGCTGCCTGGTAGGCTGAGGAAACCCTGTTGTGTGTAGACATGTCCTCCAGGGCATCCAGATGGCAACTTGGTTCTGAAAGCCCGCCTGGCAGCCAAGGTGGGGGGATATACATGGAACTGAGCTGTGTTCCGGCCTGGAGAGGAGTCCATCGCGGGGTTGGGGGAAACAGAGGCAAAAACATCTGAAAACTTGCACCCACAAATCCATCTCATGGGGCCTCCGGCCAGTCCTTGTGATGAGCCGGCCTGGACAGACACGGTTAGGTGTAACCATGTCTTACCATGCACAGTGACCTCTGAGGTCAGCTGTCCCATACTCCTCAAAGGACATGGGTTCTGGTCTGTGGGTTTGTGCAGTGAGATGACCTGCAAGGCAGTTACCCACTAGGATGGTGGTTCCCAACCTTCCTAATACTGAGCCCTTTAATACAGTTCGTGTTCTGGTGACCCCCAACCATAGAATTACTTTTATTGGTACATGACGACTGTAATTTTGCTGCTATTGTGATGACAGGGTGGGAGTCTCCTGGGGCCAGCACAACACATGGCTCAGAGCCAGCTTCTAGTGTATACCTTCGGGGCTGGGCTGACCAGCCATCCTCGGGCAGCATCCATAGGTCACCCCGGTACATTGTACCCCTCAGCTCTAAGACAGGGAGTCCCCTTCCTCCTCTGCCGTGAGTGTGCCTATATACTGCATTCCAGATCCCAGAGAACGGTACCAGCACCCCACGCACCACCACCATGGCCTTCACCTGCTTCGTGTTTTTCGACCTCTTCAACGCCCTAAGCTGCCGCTCTCAGGTGAGCTGAGCTAGCCCTGCCTGAAGCCCCATTCCTGTGGACCCAGGACGGGGTACTGTGGACAGGGACCCTGCAACGCTGTGTCTCTATACTCCAGGCAGAGGTTTGGGAAGAGGCATACAAGTCTCAGCTTTCATGCCCCCAGGGGCTCCAGCTCCAACACATCTGCCATTCAGCTGCCAACTTGGGGAGCAGGCACAGACTGCACGGTGTCCCTGGGGCACAAGCTCCTGAACCCACGCTGTGTGCTTACACCAGCCCACTCATGCCTCTCATCCCCCCACAGACCAAGCTGATATTTGAGATTGGCTTTTTCCGGAACCGCATGTTCCTGTACTCGGTCCTTGGGTCCCTCCTTGGGCAGCTGGCCGTGATCTATGCCCCGCCCCTGCAAAAGGTCTTCCAGACTGAAAACCTGAGCGCACTCGGTGAGTGATGGGAACTGAGACTTGACCACCAACTGGGGTGAAACTGTGAGGGCCACAGACAGAGTGGGAGCTTGAAGTCCGAGCTGCTCTCAAAAGGCAGGCTGGTCCACAGGCTTCTGTTCTGTGGTAGGAAGGTGACATGCAGACACAGGGGACACAGAGAAGGCTCCTCTGCACAGAGTGAGTCCTGAGGCTAGGACTGGGTAGCTGCATCCTGAACCTCAGAACACACACAGTCTGGGGGCTTGACTGGGGATGGTGTGACTTCTATGGTTGCTCATCTGAGCAGGCCGTCCTGCTGTTCTTGCTGAAATGACATAATGTCCAAAGGCATCCAGTGTGCACGCCCGGCTCTGGAGCCCAGGACTCCCACACTGCCAAAAAGAAGTGGGGACAGGAATAAACAAGCAGACCCTAGGCCTGCAGGCATGGATCCTGCAGTGAAACTAGCCCAAGAACAGTGGTTGAATGTCCCCTACCTTTCCTTCTGTTCCACGATGGTCACTGGCCACCTCCATCCAGGAGCAGGGGACAGAGTCGGCTCCCAGATCTAGTGCAGAGCAGGCCATTGCTCCAGCACAGATCACTACAGGCCCAGAATGGCCACGTGGATGTGCAAATACGCAAATAGTGCAAACACTTGAGACCACAGAGCAGGCCAGGAAGGGCAGCCCTCCCTGTGACCTAAAATCCGAGTCCCCAAGTCCCCGTGGGGCCTCAGTGAGTCCTCTATAGGAGAGAGCAATGAAAAGGAACCCAGGGGCTGGGAACACAGGTCAGCATGAGGACCCAGGTTTGATCCTCCAGAATCCATGCTACTGCTGGGGACTTGAGGGGCTCAGTGGCCAGCCAGCCAGCCTAGCTGAAAATGGTGACCTCCAGGTTCTGTGAGAAATGCTGTCTCACAAAAGGAAGGTGGAGAGCAGACAGCCAGAGTCAATCTCTGGCCTTTGCCTCAACATTCAAGTGCAAAGAAAACCTTTGGGAGGGGGCTCTGTTGGCAAAGTGTTTGCCTGGCTTATCCCCAGCTCCACATGACCTAGGCAGGCCTGTAATCCTAACACTGGCGCTGGTGAGGTGCAGGCAGGAGGATCCGCAGTATGAAATCCTCAGCTGTACAAGCTTGAGGCTATCCTGAGCTACCTGAGGCGCACCTCAGAAAGACAGGGAACCCACGAGCAAGTTTCTAAGCAGCCTTTTCCACAGTAGGGCAGAAAGTCAGCTTGCCAAAGCCTTGGTGACTTGTTTGGGCATCTAATGTCACAGAAGGACCCTGGCCTCTTCAAGGGTGGTAAGCCCCTTCCCCTCAGCCACCACAGTTTGTTAGGTTGAAGGGGAAGGCAGAGGACATGGTGGGTGGCTTGTAGGCGGGCACTATTGTCTGGGACTCTCTCCCCACAGACCTGCTGCTGCTGACTGGCCTGGCCTCGTCCGTGTTCATTCTGTCGGAGCTGCTCAAACTCTGTGAAAAGTTCTTCTCCAGAGCCAAGCCCACTCAGATGCCCCCGGAGGCTGTGTGATGGAAACAGTGTGTCTCGGCCTCGAACGACCTGTGTCCTTGGATACCTCTGGCCTGTCCCCGTCCTTCTGTACTATCTACTCCGTCCAAGAGGCAAATTTTAGGACCGTGCAGCATCAGGACACTGGCTCCACATGTCCTCCCGGCCTGCTGGGACATGTCCTGCACAGGACGGGGTGGAGCTTATGCTAAAACATGGCGCTATTTATTAAACCACCGTGGTTTTTTTTTAACCTGTCTCTGTGCTTGAACAATGCAGCCCCATGTGGAGGCACAGGACTTCACGGCCACCAGGACTAGGGCCACTCTGCCCACAGATGTTCCCTGCTGAGGCTTTGCATCCCCATCTAAGATGTGGTTCTACAAAGAGCTTTGCCTCGTGATTTGGAGTTCAATCCCCTGTCCTCTGGGGGAAAGCGGGGGGGGGGGGGGTGTGACTCCGAAAATATAATTTACGTAAAATCTGACTTAAAACAAAGACACAGTGGCATCGCTTAACATGGATGGGGCATTTAGTGAGAGCTGAAAATGTAAGACGCTGAAATCCCACAGACCTTTACCCTCACTCTGATGGAAGCACAATGGTGCCTAGTGTGTGCAATGGTGCCTACTGTGTGCAAAGTTCTCATGCTTACTCCGTGGACGCCAAAATAAAACCCAGTCATGACAGGAATGCCTCAGAAACACAAACACGAATGGAAGGTCCCTCCCCCAGAAACATCTCAAAGCACATGTTGGCATCACACCTTGTGGAGAAAGAACCGAGACTGGGAGTCAGGGAGGAGGAGGCGGTAGAGGTGTCACCGAGCTGGGCACTCACCTGACAATCCAGCTACTTGGGGAGCTAAGGCAAGAAGGTTACAAGCTCAAGGCCAACCTGGACAAGTCAGCAAGACTCATGATCCCCGTCTCTGCCCCTTAAAGTAAAAGGGCTGGACTTGGCGCTTGAGCGTCTACCTGGCACAGATGAGCCCCTGGCTGCATCCCACACTGAAACATGAATATGAGGAGATGTGTAATGTCACTGGAGGAACCGTGCCTGCACACTCAAAAGACAACCTATAGATGAACAGAAACCATTATGGCAGCTGTCAGAGGGAGCGGGGCCTACAGTAGCATCACTAGCTGGGCAGCTCGGGCCCTCGGGTCCCTTCGCACTTCCTTCTCAAACAAGGGGAAGCCCACACTCCTGTATCTCAAGAGGCTGGACAGGTGGATCCGTGATACTCATGGCAGGGGCGCAGGATACGAAAGGATTCAGCAAGCATCAGGAACATTATCTCACACATGTGTGCTCATGTGTGCCCAAGTACATGTGTGCTCATGTGTGCCCAAGTGTACTGTCTCGCAGGCACATGTCACATACACACGAATGTACATCTGTACAGAATGTACATCTGTACATGGACATATGCCCCAACACAGATGTATATCTGTACACAAGCCTAGGTACACACACACACACGTACACCTGGGCAAAGGTGTGCATCACACTCGTATGAGTGTGCATCTGCAAAGACATATGTGCAGACAAAAATGCCCATCTATATATAGTACATAAAAATTTTAAAGTAGCTTAAGTAGAAGAAAGGCATACCATTCAACACAAAGGGTATTAGGGGCTGAAGAGACTCTCAAAAAGCCAAGGGCTGGGGACAAGGCACAGCAGGAAGCACTTGCCTAGCTGGCACCAAGCCTCCTCAGCCCCCCCTCCTCCCCCTCCACCACCATTGCATTTCTTAGCACTGCCAGAAAGAAAAACCAGCATCTTTTAAACCAACAAGTCTTGCAGTTCATCCCAGACACACAGTGCCAGGTGCAGGAAGGGCAGTCACTATGGCAACAGTCAGCCTCCAATCAGATGCTGACCTGCCTGAAAGGATGGCGCAGTTGCACAGCTGACACAAACATCGGGAAAGACGTCAGGAGAGAACCCCTGAGCAACTCCCACTGACGGACAGAAGATGTGCAGACATGGCTGTGCCCCCCCCACCCCCACATATGCAAAGAGAGGCCTCCAGAGGAGCCTGGGGAGGAGGGGATGAACCTTCCCAGAGCCGTCAGTCTCTCCATCTTTCCAGCCCTTCACTCGGGCACTCATTATAACAACCACCTGTGCAGCATGGTCTGCGTTTCTTTACCTCTTCCTTCTAGCTCTTTCTAGGCTCACCTCCACTTCCGTCTCCGCCTGTAGGAAGGTCTCTGGTGCTCTCATCCTTCTGCATCTCACAGAAGACCACAGTCCTCGTTTACAAGGAATGATCAGTTCCTCGGGCCTGTCTGACACCCCGTGAGCGTTTGTTCCCTGAGGAATGTGTTAAAGGTATGGGAAACAAAGCCTGTCACCCATACCACAAGGGGGCTGTGCTCTCTGAGCAAACACTGGTGAGACCATCCTGTCTTTAGGATGCTATCTTATGCAGAATCCCATCCCAGCACAGAGGTCAGAAAAGAACGGGGACCATAGTATCATGACCTCCCAAGGTGTCATGCCAAGTCTGCTATCAGTGAAAGACATGACTACATTTTTATTTAAAACAAACAAAAAAACACTTGCCATTTGCCAGGCGGTGGTGGTGTACACCCTTAATCCCAGCACTCAGGAGGCAGAGGCAGGTGCATCTCTGAGTTGGAGGACAGCCAGGGCTACATAGAGAAACCCTGTCTCAAGAAAAACAAAACAAAGCAAAACAAAAGACACACTCTGTAGCACAGTGGCCCAGTTCTGTTAAGTCACACGGGGGTTGTCTGGAGATTCTAGTGTTTTCTATCTCTAGCCCACAAACCACTGACAACTGGCTTCTTGCTAAGAAAACCAAATTGGCCCGGCCCTTGTCAGCACCACACACCAACCCCTGTGCACAGAAATGGCATTTTTGTTTGGAAGGTCTTGCCTCAGACCTTCTGTTATGCTCAAGGTTGTCATGTGGGGAATTCCAGAAGCTTCCTGGGCAGAAATGCAGAACTGGAAAAATGTGCATACCTGACTTTTCTGTGGCTTTTGATTGAGGCAAACTGTATACTTCAGTAAAACTTGTATCAGATCTGTAAAGGTTCAAGTTTACAGCAAAAGACAAAACGTAGAGGTCTCAGGGGTCCGCAGCTCCTCTGGGTGGATGGAGCCAGGCGGCCATCACTTCATTGTGGTGGGCAGCCTGGTCACCTGAGTCATCTTCGGTCTTTTGGGACCACTGGAGTCTGTCTGAAGTAAGTCTGTGGTGTCCCATGACCCATCCTCCTCCTGAGAAGCCCTGAGCTGTGACCTCAGAGAAGGCACCTAGAGGCTGAGCCTCCAGCCAAGGCTGGACATCACCCACCACTGACATCTGGGATGGGCAGATGTTATGTACACACTAGGCAAGCACACAGACTTCAAGTCTCCCCAAAGGTCCCAGGTCCCGTATTTGGGTTAGCAGCACAGTAAAGGCTTGGTCTCTGGGTAAATAGATTGGGTTTGCCCACTTGTTCACGGGACTTGCTTAAAAAGTGGGAGAAAGCTAGATGGGACCCCATGACAAGCCCGTTCTGATGACCTGCCCCCACAGACATTTCCTTCAGATCTTCATCGACAAACCCACAAATTCCATGCTGCGGGTGTTGGGGGGGGGTGTTCTCACAGAGTAGAGAGATATTCATCTAAGCACCTCCTGTCTTTCCACTCATGATGGGCCATGGGGTACTTACAGGGACCCCAGAGCAAAGGCCAAGCAAGGTGCTTCCTCACAAGGCAAGAACGTAGGCCCCCAACATCCGACCACCGGTCCCAGCAGGTTTCAAGCCTCTTTGTCTTTGGATGCCATGGACAAAAGACTGAAGACAGAGTTTAAGGCCAAGGTTGACCTGTGCTCGGGGCCCCTGGGAGGCAACACCCATCAGTTATGGCTTCAGAGGATCCTTCCTGGCATGGCTGTGATGGCCTGTGTACAACCATGTGGTTCTGTGGTAAGGCTAAGCGGGAGTGAGGGCAGAGGGTCAGAAGAGCTCTTGCTGCTCACCCAGCAGTGAGGAATCTGGATGCTGTCTGCCCTGCATCTCTGGGGGAGCTCCCACCCCTGCTCCAGGAAGCTCTGTCCAGGAGCCTCAGTCCTCATCCTTGGGGACTTCCCGCAGTCCCTCGCTGTGCCGAGCCCGTCCACTGATCTCCAACAGGCTACGGGCGTCGGGATTTGAGTCCAGGATGCTCTTCTTGTTCTTGTCCTTGGGAAGAGAGGAAGTGGGTGGGTTCAGGATGTATACAGGGAGGTAACAGTGGCCACCAGCTTAGACCACACAGTGACTTCCTCCCTGTGGCTGGTGTGTCAGACCGGAGCAACAAAGTAGCCAGGTGGCATGGTAACCTGAAGCCTCCCTGGCTGGGATGCAATTGCCAGGGTCACGCAGAAATCTACTCTTCTTGCAGACAGGGCGGGCAAAGGGCCGTCTAGCTGGGCAAGGAGTGCGTCTTAGGTAGGCCCCACTCCCGAGGCAGACCCATACTCCACTTTGCTGCGTATATCCTGGCACAGCCCATAGCTGGTAAAGTCAAACTGTCCCCAGAGGGAGAGGAGGCACACACACACACACACACACACACACACATCGGAAAGGCTGCGGCTCTGTATAAGGTCACTGCCATGTAAGACTCACCTGATATGTCTCTGAGAGGTCGCCAAGTCCCCACACCTCCATCTTATCAAACAGGAAGTCCTCCTGGGCAGACAGCTGTGGGCTGTTGTAGGTGGTGCACGCGGGCTTGGCCTTGCTGTGTCCTTTCCCAAAGTCGGCAGCCACCCAAAGCCCAAAGTAATGGTGCTGCCCACCCATGCCCTGTAGAGCAAAGTGGGGACAGGTGACAGTGTCAGCAGCCATTGGGGGTGGGGAACTTCAAAAACAACAGGCTTGCTCACGCCAGAGGAACAGGAAGATCCTGAGTTCTTGACTAGCCTGTCTAAAAGACTTTGCCTCAAAAAGAGGGGTGGTAGTGGAACCAGCCAGAGACATGGGGGAAGTAGGAATTTGAGACCAGTTTTCTTTTCCTGGGTTGTGATTATAATTATATTCCGAGCTGCTAAACAGTTATGGATATCAGCCAATCACATTCCACAGATCTCTCCTGAGGCTACACACAGGGAACAGCAGGCTAGAAAATCTGCAGACTTCCTGCGTGTCCCAGGCGGTACAGGGACAGGGTGAGCACAGAGACCCCTGGAAACCCATCTGCACTCTGTGCCCATAGGAAACCAACCTGTGCCCAATGACTCCCTCAGAAAAGGTGGCAGGCTAGGGGTGGCAACTCAATTTCTCCTCTCCCCACTGCCAGGCTCAAGCTGTTACCCTGCTTCCCTGGCAGCTTTGTCCTGATGTCACCTCCGTCTCACCCTCTTGTCCCTGGTGGGCCTGGGGAACATGATACGACAACCTTCCATCTTGGACATATAGGGATCTTAGCCTGTGTCTAGAAGCTGCTCTTGGTCCCCAGGCCAAAGACTAATGGTTTCTGTGGATGTTGAGACTATTCCTGAGGCTGACAGACAAGCCCATTCTGGGCTAAACTCCCGTGCCTAAACTCTGATGTCCTGGTCATCTGGCCATGTCCCTCCTGCTTGCTGTGGTAGCATCCTGGGAGCGAACCCCTGACCCTCTTTAGCTGGCGGCCTTGGCTCTCAGCTCACCAAATACAGATGAGAAGACTTGTCAGGAAGCAGGGCAAAGAAAAAAGCCAGCAGGTCGGGTGGCTGTCACCTATGCCAAACATCCTTGCAGGTATCTGTCCTGCTACATCCAGCTGCCATGGCTGACCTGGCCTTCCCTCCCCTGCTCTCTTCTCCTCTCCTCTCCCCTCTCCTTTCTTCTCTCCTTGCCTTCCTGTGGCTAGCAACAGGCAAGAAAACGATTACCACAAGTAGAGCCTGATTTCTATCTCACGAGCTACCACTAACTAGCCCCAGTGCCCAGAGCCCTCAGCTCAGGGATCTTCCACCACCGCCAAGCTCAGCACACGGGCTCACTGTGCAGGCTCAGCACGTGAGGTGGTCGTATCGATGTGAGGGAGGATGGCAAGTGACTTGTGATGTGTCCACCACCAACACGCTCTCAGGACACAGACCAACCACTTGGGGTCTGGGGAAAGGGCCAGACTGTTTGCACACAGTCATGGGGAAAACCCAGCAAAGGTACAGCCCCCCACTGAAGAAGATGTGCCCTGGTATTGGCTCTCGGCACACACTGCACGGAGAGCACTTGCACCTGGCTGGTGGGACGCCCCCCTCCCCACCTGCTTACCAGTCCGTTGGGCATGGTCTGCTGTCCACAATTCAAGTACATGAAGTGGTTATTGTAGCCCGTGTGCAGGTGTGTGGCCATTCTGGGGGCGATGGAGAATAGGAAACATTTGTTGTCCCCTGGAAGTGACAGAGAGCCAAGGAAATAGTCACTGCCTCCGAAGCAGGCACAAAGAACTGCAGATACCAACAGGTGGCATCTCAGAACACAGCAACAAAGATCTTGTGCATCTTTGGGGAGGATATGGAGTGGTGATCAGGGGGACAGGCCCAAGACCCCGTACAAGACAAGCCTTACGGATGTCTGGGAACTCAGATGGAGGTGAAGGCCCAAGGATCCGATGTCAGTGACTGGACAATGTGGTCATCTTCAGACCTGGCCACCGGGGCTGAGTCCATTTCCCAGTGTTAGCAGGAACATGAGCATGGGGCCGAGTGGGTCTCTTAACTGATAAGCTAGAGGCAGGTGGTCACCATGGAGATGTGGACAGCTGTTGCACAGGTCAGTGTGTGACACGGTGCGGGGCTGCCCTCCCACATAAAGAATGCACCATGCGGGAGACAGCACACCCCCAGGGCTGCTGGGATGGGAACAGACAGAGCACAGTAACTATCTACCTTCATCCCAGGATGCAGGGGTGGGGACATGGGATGTAAAAAGGATGCCACTGAGCCAGGTGTGGTAGTGCACTCCTAGAATCCTAATACAGGAGCAGCTGAGACAGAGGGATTGCCTTGAGTCTGAGGCCAGCCTGGGCTACTGAGCTCCAAATCAACCTAAGCTATAGCATGACCCTCTGAAGAGGGAGAAAGAGCAAGGGAGAAGGAAAGAAGGGGGGAGGGAAGGGGGGGAGGAAGAGGGAGAGGAAAAGAAGGATGGGGGCACAATGGTACATGCTTTTCATCCCAGCACTCAGACTCTCTCTTTGAGCTCAAGGCAGCATGGCTACATATTGTCTCAAAAAGAAACAAACAAACATACAAACAAAAAGAAATCCAAGGAGGTGGGAGGGATGAAGGAGGGAGGGAAGGAGGGAGTACTGAGGTGAGGGGAGTCAGTCAAAGCCCCGGCACAGACAAGATCCTCCATTCCCCTGACTTCTGCATTTGGATAGAAAAGCCAAGTGGCATTTGTCCCAATGTATCCAATGGCTACTGTGCCCCATGACACCAAGCAAAAGGACAGGACCATAGCCTGGGCCGAGGAGGGCACATTGGGAAGATCATTCCCCAGCTCACCATCGAGGACCTAAGAGCCTCACCGTGCCCTTCTGAGCCTGCCAGAGCATCACCACAGCCCAGCACGGTGCTTTCTACCTGCAGCAAACACAAGTGAGCTGCATGGCTGGTCACCACATAGGGAAAGGACACCAGAGAACAAGCACCAGCCCAAAACTGAGATGCAAACTCCCCACTACTCAGGCCGAAGCCTCGGGACACCAGCACATCAGGGAAATGGCCTGGGCTGGGGCACGGTGATGGAACACGGCCTAACATGCTAGCATGTGCAAATATGCCCTAATGTGCTCACATGCACGAACCTGGAGTGGGATCCCCAGCACCAAGAAAAAGAAGTCACCAGAGCCCAATGCCATTCGCTCACAACTCTGGCAGGCGTGGCCGCCCTCTGCTGGAGCTCTGGGCTCAGTTGTAGAGCAAGTGAGGTTTGGAAGCACCCTCCTCACCAGGGTCAAGCCTGCCTGTTTCAAAACCACTGAGACCCAGACCTGCAGCGCTGCCAGAAATTAGTGCAAAGACTCTGGAGGAAGTGGGGTTCTTCTTGATCTCACTCAGCTCTTGAGTGGAGCCTGCAGGGGTCACAGTGAGGTGCATCCTGCCCTGGACTGTCTAGTGGGGTGCAGGGCAAGCCCTTCCAAGGACAATGCAGCAAACGGCACATACATTTGACAACCCTGGACAAACCATTCTGACTGGAAGCTCTCTGGGGAAGAGCAGTCCTGCCCCCTGCCCACGTCCCCCACCCCACTCCGGGCTCCAGAGCTGCATTTGCAGAGGGACGATAAGGCAGCGCTAAGGTACACTGTATCACCGGGCACCAGAGCCTTGGGTGAGAGCTGGCCACCTGTGGACACAGGAAGCAGCCTGCCACCCGTGGAGGAGTCTGGAGATGGCTCCGGTAGGGCAGTGAGAAAAGGGTACAACTGACACGGTCACACACAGAACCTCCACAGCCAACAAAGCCACAAAAGCAGAAAGGCTTGGACATGGGCCAAGGCAACACCCATCGGGAGGGGCAGAGCGGTGAGCATAAGCATCCCCTCCTGGGGATCTAGTGGCATCTGTGTTGTCCCCTGGAAGCAGGGTTGACTCCCTGGGCCAAAGAAGGGGTCTGTGATGCCAAACAGGAGCATGGTAATTCTACTGCAGGTAAGAAACCACTGGATGGTCAGGAACCCTATGTGTGCATGTGCGCATGTGTGTGCATGTGTGTGCAAACATGTATGGAGTCCAGAGGTTGTACCCAGGCAGCAGCCCTCCCCAGGCTTCTTCAAGCCCTCAGGGTTTAGACTCCTGCTATGATTTAGGTGTGAAATGTCTCCCACAGGCTCACATGTCTCAACGTGTGGAGCTGATGGGGGAGGGTATGGGACCTTTAGGCAGAGGAGGAGGAAGAGTTTCACTGGTCTTAGATGTTACAGCCCAGGGCCACCTCTGCCCTGCCCCCACAGAAATGTGTGTGTATCACACGTGTACCTAGTGCCCTCAGAGGTCAGAAAAGGGCATCAGATCCCCTGGAACTCGAGTTACAGACAGCTGTGAGCCACCATGTAAGGGCTGGGGCCCTCTGCAAAAGTAGCTGGTGCTCTAAGCTCTGAGCCGTCTTCCCAGCCCCGCTGCAATGCTTCTAAAGCCACCAAGATGTAGGCAAGCCGCTGTCACCTGCTCCCACCACCACGGCTTGACCCCCATGATTAATCGTGCCCCTGAAAACCGTGAGCCATGACAGCCTCTTGTCAGGCAGTTGTCACAGCAACAAAAATCAGTGGCCTGGTTCCGTTTCTGTTGCTCTGTAAGACCCAGAGAACAAGCAGCACAGGACTGAGGGTGGTTTGCCTCATAATTCCAGATTACAGATCACCATGTTAGGGAAGGCGAGGCAAGAACACAGCATCTAGGCACGCCATAGCCACAGTGGCAGAGAGGGACCACCCCCACAACGCTCACTGGCTCAGCTAGCCTTCTTCACAGAATTGCACCACCGACAAGGGATGGGGTCTTCCCTCATCAATTAACAGCCTACTCTGGACAATGCCTAAGACTGTTACAGTATCTTTTTTTTCCTGATGTAACTGTTGTCTCTGAGGCTTACTGCCTCTGCTAAGCTAGGCCTAGTCCTGGAAGCTTCCAGCCTCTGTCCAATCTATCTAAGCCTAGGATGTTTCCAGCCTCTGAGACTTGCTGCTGAATGAGCTCACCTTGTCTAGTTCTTTCTGAACTCTGGCTGGGTGGTTTGACTCAGCTGTTCTGGCCCAAACTCCTCTCCACGCTGACAGATTCAGTCTGGCTTCTCTCTCTCTCTCTCAGCCTCTCCTGAATATTTGCTCTGCTTAACCTCCAAATAACTCTGGCAATCTGTTCTAATCTTCTGGCTCCTTCTCACTCTCTGGCTCGTTCTGTCTTCACCTGTGTCTAGCTTGTTCTCGCTTCAACCTGTCCCTGTAAAACTCTCCTGGCTAAATTACCTCCTTCTTCTCTCCCTCTCTCTTACATAGCTTCCTTTTCCTCTCTCTTCTCCCCAGTTGGGCACATCCTAGTCTGTCAAATCTTCCTCTGATTCATCACTTTGTCTGCCACTCAATTAGACATCACTTTCAAACATGGCTGCTTCCTTCTACAAACTAACTTTACCTTCATTGTTTGGGATTAAAGGTGTGTGTGAAGGACTGAGCCACACCACAAGTAGACACAGGTATTTTCAGTAAATAACATAATCTTGGTGTGTGTGTGGGGGGGGGGGGGTCACAGTGTGACCTGCAACATAAGACACCCTTCTCAGGAGCTCTAGGTTCTAGGTTGTGCCAAGTTGGCAGTTAGCACTGCCCAGCGTAGTACCCAATGCTTACCTTGGAACTGAGGCTTAATTTCCCAAGAGCAGGAGGCAAAGCCACCAAAGACGTAGCCATCCCTGTCCTCAAGGACAAGCAGGCTGGGCCCCTGGTTCGTGATGTGGCTGCACAGCTGGGAGAAGCTCTGTCCGTGGAGCTGTGTGGAGAACAGCAGGCGCCAGCGGTGCCGGTGCTCCACTGCCAGGTGGGAGCTGAGGTAGATGACGGATAGCACATCCAGAATGCTCTCCAACGGCCTGCCTTGGTCCACGTGGCACTCGGGGACCAGTGTGGAAAGGTCAAAGGATGAGCTCAGGAGGCACAGGCCCCTGTGGATGACCACGCCCAGAAACACGCCCACGCGAGGGACATGAAACACCCACTCCTCGATCATGGCTTGGTTACAGATCTGGTCCAGGCACTGAGGGCCCGGAAACTGGTGACCATCTAAGAAAAGAGAAAATCAGGATTGCTGAGTGCACAGTGCCACCTTCTGGTCACTCTCCAAGCCTTCAAAAACCAATCTAAAAATCACAAGTCATCTGAGCTAGGGCAAGTCACAAGTCTAATGAGCTCTCCCAATTTTAAACACCCGCTATGACAATTCACTGTTGCATACCACAATATTCAGATTATACAGATTAGAGACATATTTTGAATATATTAGTAAAACTCTCTTCTCCGTTTCTTTGTACAATTTTGTTCTTGTGGAGGAAGGATCTCATTTAGCTCAGGCTAACCTCAAACTCACTATGTATCTGAGTGAGGGTGGCCTTGAACTCTCATCCCCCTGGCTCCAGCTCCCAAGAGCACAAGATATGTGTTCCCAAGGTCACAGATATGTGTGCCACAACTGATGTATGTGGTGCTGGACCTTGAAGTCAAGGCCTTGCGGATGCCAGGCACTATGGACTGAGCCATACCCCAAGCCTACCTTTGTTCTATGTTAATGTGACCACTAGAAAAATTGAAACTTTGTGGGCTAGCCTATTTCATTGTCTGGTATTGATTTGAACAGTTTGGCTCTGATACCCCCTCAGCTTTTCCCTCTCCTCAAAATGTACTTTGGAAGCCCGTGTCAATGGGAGGTCTTTACAAGGAAGCCCAGCCTGGGAACCCCTCAGCTCCGATGTTGGCAGAGATCACACTCAGCTGAGGGCAACAGAAGACTGGAGACCTGTACTCTATCCTGGTGGGGTGTGGCTCATGGAGCACCCGCTGGCCTACCTGGGAGGGGCAGGTTTCACCAACTACTAACCAAGCCTCTTCCCCACAATATTTACAGTGTGGCTTCCCAGTACCTAACTCCAAAGAGTCACCTGTGGAACACTCCTGGGATTTCAATTTGGGGTCCCCAGGTATAAAGTGGAGGTGGTGCTAGAGCCTGCTAGGTTGCTATGAAGACAGGAGGAACATATGTGGTCAGACTCACAGAAAGAGACAAAGGCTCTGCTCACACTGTTCCCCAGGAGTGGAAACCCGAGTGTGAACTCAGTAGGGTTGATCTTTTTGTCATTGTTGGTTTTGGAGACAGGATTTCTCTGTGAAGCCCTGAATGTCCTAGAACTCGCTCTGTGGACCAGGCTGGCCTCAACCTCAAAGATCTGCCTGCCTCTACCTCCTGAGTGCTGGGATTAAAAGTGTACACCACTACACCTGGTGGTAAGGTTGGATTTCCAACACCCTAGTCTTAAATGCCTGTAAGTCCAGCTCCAGAGGATCTGACACCCTCTTCTGGCCTCTGTAGGCACTTACACATGTGCACATATACGCACAGATAAATAAAACTAACTAGCTGAGTTAAGACACTAAGAGCGATGAAGACCAAAGCCACACGAGAGCCTCTGGGATGCAGCCAAAGGACCGTTCAGAGGGAAATTTACAGCTACAAACACCAACCCCAAAGAAGGCGGACCTCAACTTCATCATCTAAACCGCAAGAAACTAGGAAGACAGGGCTTCCTAATGAGGGGATGGGCTCAGTTGGTAAAGTCCCTGCCAAGCAAACCTGAAGACTTCAGTTCAGACCCACAGCTATGTCCCTCTACCCTCAGCACTGGGGAGGGGAGAAAGACAGGTGCATCCCTGGGCTCCCTGGTCAGTCCCAGGCTCAGTGAGAGACCCTGACTCAAAATATAAGACAGTCAGCAGTTAAAGAAGATGCCTAACATGAACATGTTCAAACACAAACATACACACACACAATAGACACAGAGATACATACATACATATACACAGATACATACATACATACACACATACACACACAAACATACATATACACACATACACACAATACACACAGAGATACATATACACATGTACACACACAAACATACATATACACACATATACATAGAGGCATACAAACATACATACATGCACAGAAACATATATATGTACATACATACACACACTACAGAGATACATATACACATACAAACATACACACACACACATACAATATACAGATACATATATACACTTGCCTTGAAACTTCATCTCTGAGAGCAGCTGGGCAACCATCGCCTGCATACTGCTGGGGGGCGCCTCGGATTTCCTCCAGGTCCAGCCTCGAAGCTCATGCTGGTGGGTCAGCACATGCACCACAGAGGCCACCAGGTCCTCTGTGAACTGGGAGATACTTCACTGTTAGGGCCAAACCTCCCCAACCCAGTCCCTGCACATCACAGTGGAGATGGTGATGTTTATCCTTCAGTAACGACCTCAGTGGACCACAGTGGATCGCAGTGGATCGCAGTGGACCGCAGTGGACCTCAGTGGACCGCAGTGGACCGCAGTGGACCTCAGTGGACCGCAGTGGACCTCAGTGGACCGCAGTGGACCGCAGTGGACCTCAGTGGACCGCAGTGGACCGCAGTGGACCGCAGTGGACCTCAGTGGATCGCAGTGGACCGCAGTGGACCGCAGTGGATCACAGCGTGGGCCCCGCCCACCTTGTTTAGCTGCTCGCGGATTCTTTTTCTTTCTTTTGGCACTCCATGTAGCTCAGACTGGCCTCCAACTCGCTATGGAACTGAGGATGATCCTGACCCCCTGCCTCTGCCCGCCAAGTGCTGGGATTACAGATGTGGGCCACTACACCTGCTTCAAAAGCTGCTGGGGAGGGAGCCGTGGGCTTCGTGGATGCCATGTGGCCGTTCCACCAAGTGAGAATACATCTCTAAGCCCTCCTCCCTCTTTGTAAAGTTTTGACAAGGGTCTTACCAAGCAAGATGCCTAGGCTGGCCTTTGACCCTCTTGAGTAGCTGGGATATCAGGCCTGCGCCACCAGGCCAGGCTTTCATTTTTCTAATTACACACTTAGCACCCCTGAAAGCTCGCCAAAACCCTAGTTCAAGAGTTCTAAGTAAATCCAAACTGTTATGTGGGCTCAGTTCCCCAAGGCCGGCCAGCAACATTACCTAAGCCACTGTCCCCAAGTCCCCCACCCATGGACACCAAGTGTGTACCTTCTGGACATCTCTGGTCTTTGTAGGACCCTCTGCAGCCGAGACCATGTTCATAACCATGAGGCCCTTCTCCTCGCTGCTCCCTCTCAACAGCTGGGACAGGAATGCTGTGAACTGCTCCCTGGAAACGTTCTTGCAGCTCCCGTGTGCCCTGTCGGTCGGCTTCACCCTCCGCATGCCGGTATATAGTCTGGTGACCATTGCTGGGGGAAGGGCATCCTTGACGTGACTCTGTTGGGGACAAACAGAAGAGTGAGTTAAACAGGGTTTACTGAGAAACAAGCTGAGGACAAGGCCAACCGATGCTCTGCAGATGCCACCTGCAACTGCGAGACCTTCCTGTGTCCCTGTGGTGCCATCTCCCCAACAGGAAGATCCCAAAGTGTACTGGCTCAGTCTGAGGTAGAGCTCAGTGGTAGAGGGTTCACTGCCATGTGGAAGGGCCCAGGGTTTGATCTGTAGTGGTGACAATAAGAGGAAGATGGAGGAGGAGGAGGTGAAGGAAGAGGAGGAGATGGAGGAGAAGACAGAGGAGAAAGAAGAAGGAGGAGGAGAAGAGGAGATGGAGGAGGAGAAGAAGAGGAGGAGGAGGAGAAGGAAGAAAAAAGCAGCAGCAGCAGCAAGCAGCTGGGTGGTGGTGGCGCACACCTTCAATCTCAGTACTCAGAAGCAGAGGCAGGCAGATCTCTGAGTTCAAAGCCAGCCTGGTCTACAGAGCGAGTTCCAGGACAGCCAGGGCTACACAGAGACACCCTGTCTCAGAAAACCAAATAAAGAAATAGAACCACAGGCTCTCCAGCTCATCATGGCCATCAGACATGTCCTGTGTAGCCACTGCCTGCACCTCCTCCCCAGCCTCCCCAGACAGGACATGTCCTTCCTGCCTCTGCCGCTCACTCTGCCTGGGGCCCCTTGATCTTAGATTCCTTTAGCTGCAGCACCCATCTATGTAAGGCCGCTCTGTATTAGCTGCATTCCTTCTGTGTTTTAAACTATTCTCAGTCTTGTTTCCTTTGCAGTGCTGCAGAGGGAACCCAAAGCCTCATGCATGCCCAGAAAGCGCTCTCCCACTTAGCTATAGCACCTGCCATGAGACCTTAACATCCTGCGAACAGAACTGCTGGAGGATCAAATTTGACAAAGAAGTGGAAAAAAGAGTGTTTCTCACAAACAGCATCTCATGTGTCCTGCAGAGCAGGGTCTGTGTGCTGGATCCTTGCAGCAGCCCACAGCACCCATAGCCTGTCCTGACTGAACGCTGTGGTTGCTGCCAGGCTCATCCCTTGTGCATGCCTTGAAAGGGTCTTCCTCAAAATCCTGAGGCGTAGGAGCCACTACAGCCTCCCCCAAAGAAGAGTCACCAGCCTCATAGCAACCCATCACCATGTGCCTCGACTGATCCTGTGGGCTTGACTATCTATTCCAGCTGCACCTTAGTCACCCGCATACACGCATGTGCATGCACATATATGCACGTATACCACATGTGGGGGTCCTTCACTTATGGAGCAACTGGTTGGCTGACCATGGTTGTGCATCCCCAAAGCCCCCATCTGCTGCCTTCTGTGTGCTCTAAGACAGCAGTTCTCGGCCTTCCTAAAGCTGCACCCCTTGGATACAGTTCCTCATGTTGTGATGACCCTCAGCCACAGAATTCTTTTTTTTTTTTTTAAGATGTATTTATTTTATGTACATGAATATACTGTAGTTGTCTTCACACACACACACTAGAAGAGGGCATCAGATCCCATTACAGATGGTTGTGAGCCACCATGTGGTTGCTGGGAATTGAACTCAGGACCTCTGGAAGAGCAGTCAGTGTTCTTAACCACTGAGCCATCTCTCCAGCCCAGAGAATTCTTTTGCTGCTGCTTCGTAACTGCAATTTTGCCACTGTTATGAATCGTTAGGTGAACGTCTGTGGTGTCTGATGGTCTTAGGGTACCCTTGTGAAAGGGCCGGTTGACCCCAGACAGTTGAGAACTGTTGCTCTCGAGGCTAAAGCTTTTGAATGGCTTCGCAGATGTACCCATCCCCAGCCTCTGGAGATAAGCTGTTTGCTTGTGTCCCTGTCCGGAGAAGCATGGCGGTCAGTCACCCCCGAGGACATGGCCAGCTCTCCCCTCTTAAACTGAGACTTTGGTGCTAAGTGAAGACGCCATGAAATTCTCTGACCACATTCTAGAGGCAACAGACGGCTGAGACACCAAGTGTGGTCCGGGCCACCACCCGGAAGGAGGTGGCTGCTCCAATTAGAAACGCCCTGAACACTGTCCCCTCACAATCCAGTAAATCCCGCCCCTCCCCCGCCCCCTGTCTCCCCTGCTTCCTCCCTCCCTCTATCTTTCCCTCTGACCTTTCCTCCTGTTTTCTGAGACAAGGCCTCATGATGTAGCCCTTTACAGACGTCTCGGTGGCCTTCCTCAGTCCTGAGTGTGTGGACCTCGGGCATACGAGACCATGCCAAGCACCGGGTCCTCGCTTAAGTACATATAAGACTCTACGTTTCCACCTATTGTCCCAGCAACTCGTAGGACTAAGGGGGGAGAGCCACTTATCAAGGCCAGCCTGGCCCTATACAGTGAATTTGAGGCTAGACCAGTATCTCTGTTCCCAAAAAACAGGGTGAGAGTGTTGTTCACCCATGGGTACCCTATGAGGACAGAACATGGTGACATAATCATAGAGCCAACCATGCCAAAAACAGGGGCCCTTCACCAAAAATCAACTTTTTAATGCTTGGCACAACTGCAGACCCTAAATTCACCGCCCCCCCCCCCCATGTGACCGCTCTTGCCTTCAGTGCCTCCAGAGAGAATGTCCCCATTGCCACGCCGCCTTCTCTAGATGACAGGGCATCAAACAGCCTGTCCACCTCAGCCTGTTCCTCGGGCAAGAACCTTGAGCCCATCCTCTGGTCCGACAGGCTCTTGGCATTACCCATCTTGCCTGCTCTCTGGAGCTCTCTGCAGACCAGAAAGAAAGAGAAAAGCCACAGCGTGAGAGTCACACAAGTATTGAGGGCCCAGGGTCAGGGACCGACCGCTCACTGCAAAATGCAGCTAAAATACTTTTGATGGGAATTTGAATCTGATGAGGTGGAAATTAACAACGGACACACATGAAAGTACGGAGGCCCTGAGTCAACAGAAGCAGCCTGGATTCCTTCTCAAAACACACTCCTTGGCGCTGGTGTGGTGGCAAGGCCCATAATCCTACCATTCAGGAGACTGAAGCAGGGGTGGTAGTGGTGGCTGTGAGTTTGAGGCCAGCCTGGGCTACATAGTTATGTTTTAGCACTCCTTTTCATGGCTGTATAATATGCCATTGTATAGACATACCACATTTTGTTTACCGGTCACTAACTGGCAGGTATCCAAGCTGCTCCCACTGTGGGGCTGTTACAAATAGTGCTGCTGCAATCCCCTATACTTGAACCTCTCTTTTCAGGTCTCTATATTCCGCCCACGGGCTTCAAGCCTCAGACACGGAACAGTAGAACTTTGGTGTCTTAAGGAGCTGCTATCTTGTTCTCCAATTTATATTCCCACCAGCCCAGCACAAGGTCCCATGCTCTCCACAGCCTTGCCAACCTTTGTGCTTTGCTGTCTTTGGGTGGTTGGGGACCTGCTCTCAACAGGTTTCCCCTGAAGACATGTCCCTCCAGAGGGCTCCTGAAGGTGGGCTGGAAACGGGGCTCACTCAGCACTCCCCTCTGCCAACATTCAATCTAACTGCTTTAAAGATTCTCAGTGGCAGCTCCAGCCCACACACCTACACACCACAGCCAGGAGCACAGGCTGGCCTCACCTTGAAAGCGAACAGACAGCAGCATGGCTGAACCCCATCCCTCTAGGGACGCAGCCTGTGTGGTCACACTAAGCAGGACCTCCATACCCTACCCCCACCCCATCCCGAACCCCTCCCACCCTGGGAAGGCAACCTCAAGCGGCAGCTCAGCCATTTGGGACTCAAGTTATCCGTGGCCACAGCTGAGTTTTAAAGAGCCACTGACTTCCAGGTGTGCAGTCACCAGATACAATGTTGCAGCTGTTTGTGGAAAGGTTGGGGGGCGGGGGATGGCGCTGCTTAGGGAGGGGACCATGAAGAATAATGTACTTCAAAGCCGCTAGAAGGGCAGACTTCTGACATCCAAGGTGACAGCTATGTGGGTCACCCAGACTTGGAAGCACAGCGGGGGTTCACTGAGACCATCTGACCACCAGGAACAGTGTGGTGACGCCTCGGAGTGTCCTGAGGCAGGGTTGGGACAATTATAATGGAAAATGCCAACCTGGATCTCCCTGGTAGTCCCCACCCATGAACCCTTCCCTCTCCTTGTCCTTCCCTGTCTCCCATGGGGACCTCAACACCTGACCCTAAAGCCCTTCCCTCAGGCCATGCCTGACTCCTGACTCCAATCTGAAGGCCACAAAAAGGGACTCTGCTCCAAGACCACTCTCCCGTGTCTTAGCCTGAGGTAACACACAGGTGTACTGATGTCTACTGTTCCCCTGCAGCCTCTCAGGAGGCGGTTTGCTCTCTGTCATATCTAATCTTGCCTGTCAGCTTTTTGAATTTGGAACCACCTAGGAGACAGAGTTCTAGGTAGGTCTGTGGAGGATTTTTGAGACTAGGTTGATTGACAGAGGAAGAATCACCCTAACTGTGGGCGGCTCCATTCCCTAGGCTGGGGACCTGGACTGGATAAAAGGGAAAGTTACCAGTGTCCATCTCCCTCAGCTTCCTGACTGTGGGTGTCATGTGACCAGCTCCTCACGCCCCTGCTCCCATCCTTTCCCCTCTGGGATAGGCTGTACCCCCACACTGTGAGCCAAAAATCAATCTTTTCCCTCTTAAATAGCTTTTGTCAGGTGTTTGGCCACAGTGACAGAAAAGGTAGATGTCACCCTCTCCTTCCATTTGGTGTGTTTTCTAGTGCTAATTCTGAGCCAGGTCCTAGGACACCCCCAAGGGCTCAAGCCTACCCTGACCCCACGAAAACCCCATGGTCAGCACCACCTGCCCCACTATGCACAACCTGCCCCTACACAGTGATATGAGCTGCATACCCCACAGCCTGTTAGTAATGAGCCACAGGAATGGATGGGGGCTGGAGGGGCGAGGGGTGGCAGCGGCAATTTACTGAGAAAGTAATTGCTAAACACCAAGCCTTGAAAGGAAAACAAGCCAGGGTCAGCACAGGACGGGGCCAGAGCACAGCTGCTCTGTGGGGGAAAGCGGAGGGAGGGGGAGGACAGGTCTGGAGCCCACAGCTCAGGGAGGACTGGGGAGAGACCTTGAAAATACAGCTCTGCACCCTGTACCACCTCCTTGAAAGGCTGCCTGCCTCCATTCAGGTGCAGTAAGAATGATTCTCGGGGGCCAAGGCTCTCCCTCCAGGCTGCCAGCTCTGTAATGTGGCCAGAAATCTGTCAGCTTCCTGGAGAAAGGTCTTTGATGCATCAGAGGCAGGTTCTGTCTGGTGTCCAGGACCTCCATAGGGACACCTGGTACATAGGGTAGCTTCCTGCTGGCAACTTATATCTGCCTTCTTCAGGAGAAGACACCTCTCAGTTACTGTAAGGTCACTTGGAGCAGTGAGTATCAACCTTCAACCCAAAAAGAGACATTTGGGAGGATCAGAGCCATTTTTCATGCCAGAAAGGGGGAGGAGGGGTCGCTGCTCACATCCACTGGGCCCAAACAGGAGAGATCCTTTAAAGGTCACCCACAGCACTGACCATTCTCCACACAGGGCTGGTGAGCTCTGCAGTGGCAATCTGGACATAGGTGGCCTCACCGGATACCTTGTCCATAACAATGGGCAGGTGACTGTTTTCCCACCTGGGTACAATCGAGGGGCAAGCCTTTCCCCGACCAGATCTAAGTCTCCTAAGCCCACCTGTATGCTTCCCTGAACATTCCAGCCTCAACCACAGTCCCCCCTCAATACTCCACAATCCTTGATAGCTAATCAGGTCCTTCCTCCTCCCCCATAACCAGGTGATCCATTCAGGAGGAACCCAGCCTCTCCCCAACTGTGAAACTCCATCACCACGTCACTGCCCCATGGCCTTAAAAGGACTTTGGCTTGCCCTGCTTTAATGAGCCTGGTTGAATCCGTTAACATCAGACTGAGGGAAGCTATCCAGGCCACCTGGTTCTGCTTCCCGGAAACCAAAGACAGCGTTTGTCACAAAGAATGGGAAAGCCAGCTCTTGGCATCCCCCAAGATCCCGGTGGCAGGCTGGAGTGTGGCTCGGACTCATCCCATAGGACCTCCAAGAAATCGTGACACTCTGGTTCCTGGGGTCAACGGCCACCACCCCATCTGAACAGCCACACCAAGCCCATGTTTGAGTCCTGAGCCTACTAGGGCCTCTGCAACTGGCCGCCCTCCATCTGTGCCAGCCTCCCGCAGGGGTGCAGGCCAGGGCACCTTCCTCACCTCCCCCTAATCTGGTTTTGTGCTCGCCTCTGAAGGAACCCTGCTGGGTTTGTCTTGGAAAACAAGGCAGGCCCACGGATCCCTTCAGAGTGCAGTTTCACCCTTCCCAGGCACTCTCTGCTTCTCTGACAGTGGGAAGACTCCTTGGGAGCTGCTCAGGCCACCCCAAAAGCCTTCCTTCCTTCCTTGAGCTGTCCCCCCGCCTCGCCCAGGGCTCCCTCCCTCCGGCTCACCAGCCTTGGCCTACAGGGACCGAGCTCTTTCCGGTGCGTCCAAGGCTACAAGGTTGCCCCGGTGGCCCAGCCCATTCCCTAGCAACAGCGCTGACGGACGGTCATGAGCACCAATCGGAGAAGGGTCATTTAGAGGTGGAGCCCGAGTCAGATCTTAACCAATGGGATTGTAGTTCACAGGGAGTGGGCGGAGCCTGAGATCGGAGAACGTTGAGTCTGAACAGCCAAGCGCCTGGGGATGGCTGACCGCGGCGGGTTCTGCAAAGGCTGTGCGCGGGGCTTGAGGAGGTGATGGCTTACAGGGACCGAGCTCCTTTCGGTGCGCCCAAGGCTGCTAAAGGGCTGGGAACGAATCAGGAGGGTTTAAATGCAGGGAGCTGATAGAAGGGGGCTTCCAGCAAGGGAGCTGGGAGCAGAGTAGGGATGCCGCGAGCAGAGGAACTGTGAACAGAAGGCCTGAGCTGGGGCTAGCCCCCCAGAACTCGGGTGGAAAAGCTGACCTCCTTACCTCCTGAAGTCCATTGCGCTGGCCAATAGAGCACTTGACACACAGAAGCAGATGCCGGCCGATCTTGTCCCCAGGAGTGGGATAGCTTGCTGGCAGCCCTGCCGAGCCTTTTCTGGCGCTGGAGACAGACACAGAGGTAGGGTACGGGAAAGCTCCAAAATTCTCAGCAGTGACGTCCCCACTGTGGGGCAGCCTCTTCCATCGAACCCCACCGTCCGAGTGGCGCAAGGGAACTCCTCTGAGTCCCCAACAGTAACAGAAGCTGCTGTCTGAAATTATAGCTGGAAAAATAACACCAGAGATTGGAGAGGTGGCAGAGTAATTAAGAACACTTGCTTCTCTAACAGAGGACACAGGTGAACCCACACTTCAGCTCAGGCCTGCTTGTTAACTCCAATTCCAGGGGATCCGACGCCCTCTTCTGGCCTCCAGAGGCATTGCACACACGGTGCACATCAAGCAAAACACCCACACATTTTATTATTTTATTATTATTATTATTATTATTATTATTATTATTATTATTATTATTATTATTATTATTATGCCAGCCCAGCTGAGTGTGGTGGCAATATACTTCTGGTCTCAGCACTCCAAGAGAATTAGGACGATTGCTGCAAGTTTGCAGCCAACCTGGTCTACACAGTGCGTTCCAGACCAGCCTGGGATACAGACACTGGAAGTTTTGAAAAGGCTAGTAGAGAAGAGACGGCAAAAGAGAAAATGGGCAGCTAGCTCTCCCTAGTGGATTGAAGTCACATGTCCACCAGAAATCATCTGCCTTCCTTTCGCTCAGCCAAGCTCCACCTAGCGTTTGTTCCCAGCATTCTACAGCCATCTTGAACCCCAGGCCTTGGGAATCAAGAACGCAGTCCTGACCTTGCTTGAGACATCTTGAACTGACTTGACCCCCACCTTCCTAAGAGCCCCTGAGAAAATGACTGGAGTCAGTGGGCGGAGCCTTGAGCAGAGGTCAGGCTCCAGCGGCCATCATGGGGAAGTGAGGCTGAGGCAGCCAGGACAGCCTTTGGGTCCTCCAGGGAATCATGGGTCACCAGTCTGTGACATTTGGAAATGTGTCAGGCCCCTTCCCCCTCCCCTTAGCACCAGGGGCGTGGCTGTGGATGTAAGCTGGGGTTGGAGCTAGTGACGTGGAGAGGAGCTGGGATTCAGGGGCTGCAGCAAGAAACCAGAGAGGTTATAAGGTCCCAATTGGATGTCTAGGGTTGAGAGTTCATCCAAGCATGCTTATTTCTATGTCATGGCTGAACCACCTTTCCAGGCCTCTCATAATCTGAAGCCAGGGTCCTATGCTGACCCAGGGTTCAGAGAGGTTAAGTGACTTTCCCAGGAACACACACAGCTGGGACACAAGCAGACCTGGTGCCAAACTGAGGGCTTGTTCCATTGTACCCTGTCACGGTGGCTTAGCAGTCATTTCCAGAGAAGAGACTGCTCTGTGGGTTTGGATTTTTGGAGCTTCTTGTTACCGTTGTTACCTCATATGGTGCAGCATGCACGGCAGAAGACAACTTGTGGAAATTGGTTCTCTTCTTCCACCGTGTGGGTGCTGGGACTGAATTCATGTCTTCAGACTTGGTGGCAAGCTACTTTACCTACTGAGCCTGGCCTTGTGGTTTTTCAGTGTTTGCTGCTGTTCTGAGATGAGGGGTCTCCAAACTTTCAGTCCTGCCTTCACCTCCCAGGCATTGGGATGACAGTCATGTCCAGCCTTGTTTCTAGAGGCCCCATGAGACCTCCCCACAGTGGGTAGGGAACTCTCATGAAGTAGCAGAAGCCTCTGAAAAAGGCTTCCGAGAATGGCTCCATCCAGGATTCTACCGCACTCTGAAGCAGGTGACCCAGCATGTGCATCCTTCTGCTGGGCAGAGAGCCCTGGCAGGAGAATTCTGCACAAAAAAAAAAAAAAAAAAAAAAAAAAAAAAAAAAAAAGCTTACTACATAGGACAAGGATCAAAGCTCAGGGTATCAGAACCAGATATGAAAGCTATGGGAAGGGGTCTCTCTCTGCACCCTCGTTCCTGGCCACTGCCTACACATGTTTTATTGATCTGCCCACCTGGACCCTGCAGGCTCCTGTCTGGCCAGCTGCCATCCTTACTCTGTCTTCTCAGTAGCTGGAGCCATCCTAACGAAGCTGTCATCAGGCCACCCCTTCCTGAAAGACTGTCAAGGCTTCTTGCTGCAGTTCACGAGATAACCCCCCCTTTTTTCCCCCAAATTCACCTGTCACCAAATTTCTAATGTCAGCCAGGGCTACCCTCCTCCCTGCATGACAGCCAGCCTCAGTCATGCTACCACCAGTGCCTGGAGCTCTTCAACCTTTCCTCGCCCAGCTTCCCCCTGAGCCAAGCAGCCCCACACTGCCGCGGTCACACCTTCCCATCCCGTGACCCCTGAACTGTCTTCTGCATCTCCATTACCTCTGTTACTGTTTGGCCTGACTCTACTTCTTATCTGTTTCCCATAAAGACACCTGTCAGCCCTGTCACTGTCCCCTCAGCACCTAGCCATCGGGATGTGACCGGCTGTTCATAGTGAGACAGGCAAGCCTGCTGCCTAGAGTCAGTACGGAAGGGACCTTTGCAGTGGGGGCCAAGCAGCGAGAGCCCATGGGCTTCGATAGGTGGTTGGAAAGCCACCAGCCATGTGGAATGTGGGAGCATAAGGCCATGAGGTCAGAGGTAGAGAACCTGGGCCAGGCTCAGACAGAACAAAGCTGTATGCTCCCAAAGATGGTCCTGTCCTAATCACTAACCCATGTGCACCTGTTGTGTTGTCTCCCATAACCAATCTGTGGGTGGGAGTGAGGCCAGGATTGTGATGGTTTGCATAAGTTTGACCCTGGGAGTGGCCCCATTGGAGTGGGTGTGGCCTTGTCCGAGTGGGTGTGTCTCTGTGGGTGTGAGCTTTAAGACCCTCCTCCTAGCTGCCTGGAAGTCAGTATTCTGCTAGCAGCCTTCAGATGAAGATGTAGAACTCTCAGTTCCTCCTGCACCATGCCTGCCTGGATGCTGCCACGCTCCCGCCTTGATGATAATGGACTGAACCTCTGAACCTATAAGCCAGCCCCAATTAAATGTTGTCCTTATAAGGTCATGGTGTATCTTCACAGCAGTAAAACCCTAACTAAGACAAGGACCTTGAGATGAAGAGAGCTTCTCAGATGGCTCCAGCATCTCAGGAGGACCCAGCTCATGATACTGTGAGCATAGTGTTTACACCTGCAAGCTCTGCTCTCAGGAGGTAGAGGCAGGATGATCGGAAGTTCAGAGTCAACCTTATCTATGTGAAAAGTTCAAGGGCACTGTGGAATGAGATGGCTCTCTTATAAACAAACACAACAAACAAAAAACCCAGCTGGGCAGTGGTGGCCTATACCTTTCGTTCCAGCACTCAGGAGGCTAAGGCAGGTGAATCTCTTCAGTTCGAGGCTAGCCTGCTCTATAGAGTGAGTTCCAGGACAGCCAGAGCTACACAGAGAAACCCTGTCTCACTCACACACACACACACACACACACAAACAAACAAAATCACAAAAACAAACAACAAAACAACACAAAACCAACCCCACACACACAAACCAACAACAAACAAAAACATGTCCTGTGGATTCAGGGGAAAAAAGGGGAGACCCTGCACCTGCCTTGCTGTAGACCTTAATGGGTTGAAATTGCTCTCAATGTAGTGACTCTGAGACCTGGCTGTTTACAAGTTGACAGAAAAAAAATATATAGGAAAAGCCTTGGGGTGGGCGTGGGGGACTCTTTTGGGGAGAAACAGTCAACCCTAGTCATCTCAAATAGGACTGGGGGCTTGGCAGGAAAAGAAGCCATCCCCCAAACGCTGTCTATGGTCAGTTAAAATGGGATGCCTCAGCTCTGTGTCTAATTCAAGGTGCAGACGGAGGCTGCTGCCCAGGAGTCCTGTCCCTGCTCTGTAGGATTTTCTTCCCCTCTCACTACCCCCCACACACACACACCAGAGGGCAGGAGACAGGCCTCCCCACTTTCTGCACCACAAAAGCTTTTGGGAGAGCTCTTTCTGGGTACAGCAATGCCATATAGCCTTGTGTCCACAAGGTGGCGCTCATGCTTGCTGCAAAATAAATTGCTACAGCACTGTCTTAAAAAACAAACAAACAAAAAACCTTGGCTTTGCAGGGCCTGCTGGCACATGCCTGTAATTCCAGCACTCAAACTCTACACAGGTAGATCAGGGTTCGGTGCCAGCCTCGGGTACATGAACCCTGTCCCAAATCATCACTATGATAGTTTTTAAAAAAGAGAATGCAGAAGATGGGGGGTTGGAGCAACAGCTTGTCCACATTATCCGGGTTTGATTCCCAGCACCCACATGGCAATGTAGTGATGAATTTGGAGTTTTAGTTTCCTTGAAAAACACAGAAAATATTATGGGAATATGTTATCATTTTAATCCCAGGTGTGAGATACAGGGCTGCTTCAGACTGTCCACAGCAGTTGACTGTGATTTGCCCGGCGCTCTGGTAAGTTGGTTTTGCCTGCTGCAGATAGTTTCTGTGATTGTGTCATGTTTAGAATTCTGGAGGCCTTTTAGAGAGTATATAAATGCTAGCAACCCCCCTCACACACACGGTGGGTTGTTGATTGGTTGTTGTTGTTGGTGGTTGCTGTTGGTATCAGTTTGTTAAACAGTCGTGTGCACAAAAGCAACAACAAAAAGAAATTAGATATCCTGACAGCGAAGACCAAACTCGCCCCAAGGAACTCAATGACCCTCATCAGCAGGAAGTAGACTAATGATAATGTTGTCCCCTTTCAGACCCCCGACTTTATTCTCTCCTTTCCTCTCCATCCTTTTCTTTCTCATCTTGTGCTAGGGGCTGAAAGAGTGGAAGAAAAAAGGGTGGAGAAGGGTGGAGGAAAGAGGAACCCACAGAGTAGCCTAAGACAGTTACATGGCAGCTCACAACCATCTGAACCTGCTGCCAGGGGACCCGACACCTTCTTCTTGCCTCTAAAGACATTGAGTGTACGTGTTACGCAAACACACATGCGGTCAAAATTAATAAAATTACATTTAAATTTTTTTTTTAAATGCAGAAGGTACTGAAGCAATGCCTCGGCACTGAAGAACACTGGCTGTCTTTTCAGAGGACAGAGATTGGGTTCTCACCTCCTCCCATGTGACAACTCACAACTCTGTAATTCCAGTTCTGTGAGATCTGACGCCCTCCTCTGGCCCTGTGGGCACACACATGCACATGATACACAGACATGCATGCAGACAGAACACCCGTTACATAAAAATAATTCTTGTTTTGTTTTGGGTTTGAGAAAGGGTTTCTACCGTGGTTTGAAAGAGAGTAGCCCTGCGTACATTCATATATTTGAATATTTGAATGCTTAGTCACCAGGGAGTAAAACTCTCTGAAAGGGTTAGAAGGATTAGGTGTGGCCTCGTGTCACTGAGGGTGAGCTTTGAGGTGTAAAAGCCCATTCCAGGCCCAGTCTCTATCTGCCTTCAGGTAAGGATGCAATTCTCAACTACATCTCCAGCATCATGGCCGCCAGGTCTGCCGACATGCTCTTTGCTGAGATGATAAGAAACTAATCTGAAACTGTAAGCAAGACTTCAAATAAGTGATTTCTCTTATAACAGTTGCCTTGGTCACGATTCCGTTCCTAGTTAGGGTTACCATTGCTGTGATGAAACACCAGGACCAAAAGCAAGTTGGGGAGGAAAGGGTTTGTTTGGCTTACACTTCCACATTATGGTCCATCACTGAAGGAAGTCAGGACAAGAATTCCTGGGCAGGAACTTGGAGGCAGGAGCTGATGCCGAGGCCATGGAGGATGCTGCTTACTGGCTTGCTTCCCCTGGCTTGCTCAACTTGCTTCCTTATAGAATCCAGGACTACTAGTGCAGCGATGGCACCGCTCACAATGGGCTGGGTCCTCCCATATCAATCACTAATTGAGAAATTTCGCTACAGGCTTGGCTACAGCCAGACCATCTAGAGGCATTTTCTCAGTTGAGGCTCCCTCCTCTCTGATGACTCCAGCGTGTGTCAAGTTGACATAAAATCCAGCCATCGCAGTGTCTCTTCACAGCAACAGAACAGAGACTAAGACAGTCTCTCTGTTACCTGTCACTGTTCTGGAACTCACTCTGTAGACCAGGCTAGCCTCCAACTCATGGAGATCTATCTCCCTCTCCTTACTGAGATTAAAGGCGTGTGCCACCAAAATAAATCTTTTTAAAAATTAAAAGTACCTTGTGAGAAAGTCTGACTGCATCAGATCGCTCAGTGTAACCCACAACTCCCCTCGATATTACTGGATATCTCTCCAGCACATTTGTCACCATTCAAGAGCTGGCATTGATGTGTCGATACTAATTAACAATTGCATTCCAGGCTGGATGGTGGTGGCACTTGGGAGGCAGAGGCAGGTGGATCTCTGAGTTTGAGGCCAGCCTGGTCTACAGAGTTTCAGGACAGCCTGGGCTACACAGAGAAACCCTGTTTTGAAAAACAACAAACAAACAAACCCTGTTTCCAAGCCAGACTGGGTAATTCAGCCTTATCACATCAGTTACTCCAAGGCTGAGGCAGGAGGATTCCAAGATTAAGCTCTGACTGGGCTACAGAATGAGATCTATCCCAAGAGGCTGGAGGAGGAGAAGGGAGAGGCAAGGAGAGGGAGGTACAGATCATGAAGTCCTGGGTTCCATCCCCAGCACAATATAAACTGACTGACCATGGTGGTTCACACCTATAGTCCCAGCGCTTGGAGGTGGAGGCAGGAGGATTAGAAATTCAAACTCATCCTCAGCTACATAGTCAGTTTGAAGCCAGCCTGGGCTACAAGAGAGACCCTAATTCAAAATGGCCATTGAATGACAGTTGGCTGATGACCCCTTGCCCCCATCCACAGTAGTTCAGTTATACCAGGCAAACGGGAACCTGCCTCTCACCTGGTTCAACGCCTGCCTGTGACTGCCTGCCACCTTATCAGAGCCCCACCCCATCGAATCCCCCACATCTGTCCACACCCAGCACCTTCCTTTCTGCCTAGACTGAGCTCCCCACCTCTCCCCCCTTATCCCCATCCCCCCTCAGGCCTCTGCTTAAATGCCACTCCCCCACCTTCATACCCGCCCAAAGCTTCACAGTCATGTCCCTCGCCCAGCCCTGAGATGGGAGAATCAGCAGATGTCTGTGCTGACAACCCAGGGCATGGCCAGACCCCACGGGGAGCAGGAGAGAGAGAGCCCTGGAGGACCCTCTGCCTCCCTCCCATTGCTTTCCCCGCAGGGTCGCCAGTTCTCCTATTCTGTCTCTGTGCAGTCACCATGTGACCCGGCAAAGGCTGGCTCTGTGGTGTCACTCTGAGTACAGCCCACACATCTCACAGGGTGAGACTCTGCTTCTGTTTTGTGAAGCCCGGGTCTCTCGTCTTCCTCCAAAGCCATAAAAGGTGACAAAGTCGCTCAGCCGCTGAAGTCCCCTGTGCGCAGCACAGCTGGGAGAGTTTGTGGCTTTGCTGAAAGAGGCTCATGGCTGCCTATTCACCTGTGTCACTGAAAGGAGATATTGCCTTATACGGCCAAGAGCAACCACCCACCAGCCACCAAGAGCGAGCGGAGGATGCACTCAGTTTCACAAGAGCCTTGTGAGACCTCTGTGCTGTCCTTGTCCCTTCTGTCCAACTCTCTACAGAAGGGCCAGGGTGCCTAGGGCCACCAAGAGTCAGGTAGGTGTTCAAGTTAAATGAGGTGATCCAACTTCTGGCCCAGCGGTTAAAATGAACCACACCCAGGTAGAGCCAGGAAAAAGAATCTCATTTATCCCTCAAACAACTCTGTAGGGGGCTGGGTAGCCTCATCGTTCCTACTCAGGGGCCATGTCTGGAAGGTCAGTAGCTGGTCCACTGAGTAAGCAACAAATGGGGGAGGTGGCATAGCAACTCTGCCTCCAGGGTAGCCATGCCAGAGAGACACAGAGGGCTGCAGCCATGCCAACATCACAGCTGCCAAGGGCTGAACTTGGCTATGGGAAGAACAGAGCTGAAGGTATGACCAGGATACACACACTACCGTGGATGTTAAAATACGGGCCAGTGAGAGGGCTTGGTGAGTAAAGAGGCTTGCTGCCAAGCCTGATGACCTTGGCTCAATCCCCTGAACCTACATAGGAGAGTCCTGACTCCTCTCCCCCCCCCCCCCCGCGCACACACACACACACACACACACACAGAGAGAGAGAGAGAGAGAGAGAGAGAGAGAGAGAGAGAGAGAGAGAACTCAAAGTTTTCAAAGACATTAAAATGTCTTGGATTTTAAGACCATGCTGAAATAAAAACAACTTCCTGGGAAGTTTTGGAGATAACTTTGTGGGTCTTACCCTTCTTGCCATTTCCCCCATGAGGAACTTTTCATGAGACACACAGTATCCAAACCAGGACAGACAGACAATGAGTATGACACAGAGGGCTAGTCCAGTCATTGCCCTGGGAGTGTAGATGGGACAGCCTTAGCTAAAACAGACAAAAACCTACTCTCTGGCTAGAGAGACCTGCTTGCACTGCCCCCTACCCTAATGCCTTTCCTGCTTGCACCGTCCCCCAATGTCTTTATCTATGTGGGCTCCATGCTAGAACAGCACCTGTATGCACGGCCTTCTAGAAGACACACCACTCAAATTAGCTACATGGCATGGGAAACACCGGGGGGGGGGGCAGAGGGGGGATTCATGTTCCAACACGAGACCTATGTGCTGTTTCTCTCTAGAGTTCAGATGTTGTCAGGGCTCCTGGGTGGGAGCTGGGGAAACAGCTCTGTTGGTAGGGTTCTTACCACTCAAACGAGAGAATTTGGTTCTGATCCCCAGACCTGTGTTAAAAAAAAAAAAAAAGCCAGGCCTGGCAGTGTGTGCTCAGAATTCCAGCTCTAGAGGCTGGAGCAGAAAGAAGCCAACATACATCTGAAAAAACAAGGCCAACAGTGCCTGAGGAACACCACCGTGGATGTCCTCTGGTCTCTGCATGCGTGTAGACACATGTGCACTCACACTGGCACACATGCAGAAGTTCAGACCCGAGATGCTACTAGCTTCCCTAGGGGAGACCTGGGGACACCCAGGCCTGTAAAGCCATTGAGGACTGTCCCTCCATCTACACAGCCATTGAATACCTACTTGTGCCGGAAACGGGGGAGATCGGAAGCAGCACTCCCCCCCCCACACACACTCCTGCTATAATAATTTGGTAAAAGTGGACAGAGGGGTCAACTGCACAAAACAGTTGAGGCAGGAGCGTTGCTCAGAACACTGAATTGTTCCCACCACCTCACAGACAGTGTCTGGGCACAGATTGGCAGGTCAGATGGAGCAGGTTACTGTGGCAGACACATAAAGATGCCATCTGTCAGCCCTAGAGAGAAGCGGAGAGAGGAACCAGTCCTGCCCACACATCGATCAGACTTCAGAACAGGGCAGGGATGGGGGAGGTGCTGTGAAGTTTCAGGCTGCCCGTCTGAGGTTCTGTTCAACAATGGCCCTACGGCACGAACACTCAGATCCATCCTCAAAGCTCAGCTATGCTATTCGGGCAAGCTCGCCTGGCTGAGCCCACCATGAGAGGCTCGTGTGATGGGACAGGGTGGCACTCAGCCAGCCTGGGTACTTCAGACAAATTGATATTCCAGGCTGCAACCAGGGAGCCTCACCACCTTCTCTGCCAATGGAGGATGTTGAGGGAATTTGTAGGTGAGTCCCCCAGCTGGCCCGAGAGTTAAGCGAGGAGGGAAGCCCACCAGCGGAACAGCAAGCCTTTCTAGTGCAGACCTCAGCCCAGCTTCCTGATGCTTAAGAGAAAGGTGCCTCCACCTCTCACCTCATCCCTGAGAAAGGGTCTGTGTGGCCTTAGACCATCCTTGCAGACCCTCCAGATTGTAAAAGTGACAGGCTAAAGTGTGAAGAGAAGCCCAGATCTGCACATACACCTCACCGCACACACATCCTAGACACCACACATGGGCACACACACACACCCACTGCAAGCACACAACACACACACACAAAATACCAAAGCATTTCCTTTCTAACACACAAGCACAGTAATCTGTCAAAATGTCTGAGAGGAGGCTAGAAAAAGAAAATTTCAGCCAGGCCTTGGAGCTGTCATCCCAGCTGTTCAGAAGTCTGAGGCAGGAGAATTGAAAGTTCAAGGCCAATTTGGGCAACTCAGTGAGACTGTCTCAAAATAGAGAGAGAGAGACAGACAGACAGAGAGGCAGAGAGACAGACAGAGACAGAGAGGCAGAGAGAGATAGAGAGAAAGGGAGGGAGAGAGAGAGGGAAGGAGAGAGAGAAAGAGACTGGGGACATAGGTCAATGGAAGAAGGCTTGAAGGAGGTTTAGTTTGCAGAATACCCAGTGCATGAAAGAAAGAAGTGGAGAGAGGGAGGGAGGGAGGGAGGGAGGGAGGGAGGGAGGGAAGAAGGGAGGGAGAGAAGGAGGGAGGGAGGCAGGGAGAAGAAGAAATATAATCTCATCTCTACCTAGGGCTCCCACAGCAGCTGCCATTGGGGGCCCCATGGGGGTCCCACACTTCTGTCACTGGGGGCCGTGTGGGGGCCCCACACTTCTGTGAATACATGTTCACATCTACCTGCTCCCCTTACTCTCTGGACCACCACAATGCCTCACCTGCTCTTTCCCTCCCTGCAAGCACACGCAAACCTACACTTTCCCAGCCGTGAAGGGAGTCGAGGGAATGGCCCTATACAGTGGATCCCTTCCTGTGGGGGCAGCAGCCACTCTGCCCATCGCTTTACAAGGCTTGTACCTACAATCCTTGCCTAGGCATCTTTATACAGAGTCTAATATTTATACAGAGGGTGTAATATCTTTATTTATACAGAGAGGCTAGACCTGTAGGCTTCATGGGCCAATGCCCAAAACACAGAACTAGTGTGCAGCTGCTTTCTTGTTTTTGAAACTGAGGACATTAAAAAAAAAAAAAAAGGTTAAAAAAAGAAAGGGAAAAAGGTATTTTCTTCCTAACACACAAGCACAATAAACTGTCAAAGAGTCTGAGAAGAGACTAAAAAAAGAAAATCTCAGGTCTCAAAGCTGTCATCCAACAGCTCAGGAGTCTGAGGCAGGAGGATTAAAAGTTCAAGGCCAATCTTGTCATTTGTCATTACCCAACTCTTAGCTGGATGTGGTGGGGTACACCTTTAATCCCAGCACCCAGAAGCCGCTGGACTTTTATGAGTCTGACCTTAGCTTGGTCTACATAGCAAGTGTCAGGCCAGCCAGGACTACATAGTGAGATCCTGTCTCAAAATACAAATTTAAAAAAAAATCATCTTAACATCTGAACCTTAGAAAGGACTAGAATTTTACAAAGCAACTAAGTTTTAAACTGGCAGGATGGCTCAATGGGTAAAGGCATTTGCCATGGAAACCTTGAGACCTGAGTTGATCCCTGGGGCCCACGTAAAAGTGAAAGAGAACCCAGTCCACAGGGTTGTTCTCTGACCTCCACGTGCACATCATAACAATAAATTCACAAAACAGACACCAGGACACCCTGAATGCCGACTTCCAGCTTCCTGAAGAGAGAGACAAAGTTTCTGTTGCATCAAGGTACCCAGCCTCCGTATTGGAGTGCTTAGTCCTAACTAACCAATTCACTATGTCCCTTTGCAGATGAATCACAGGCACAAATGGCATCCCTGCTGACGGGTTTCCAGCAGCCATTTCTGGGATGGTGGGTGAAGGGAGAGAGGAGGGAGAGAGGAGGAGAGGGAGAGAGGAGGGAGGAAAGCAGAGCAGTGCTCACCCGGTGGCTCCAGCTCAGGTGTCCCTGGGGATCTTGGTCTGAAGGGTCCCCCAGGCTCCTTCCTGCCTGCTTCCCTTCACCATGCCCTGATTTTCAGGCTCTCCTAATTTAGAGTGAGCTACCCTGACATCAGGTGGGTCAGCCCAAGAGGTGATCCCACCCAGCTGACTAATGAGACCGGCAGGGAGGCCAGGCAGCTGCTTCATTTACACAGAAACCCAGTGGCAGGTGCTCACTGCACCAAGGCTGGACCAGCCTCTGTGGTCTAGCCCCGCCGTCTCTCTGCAGCTGGCTGGCACACAGTCTCTGCTGTCCAGGCTAAAATGGCTGGAAACGGGACAAGGGTGTCCATGTTGTGGACTCCTCCCTGCATCCCTGGTGAGGGGGCAGTCTCCAACTCTCATGCATATGTAGAGGTGGGTTGTTCTTCCCAAATCCCTATTCACCAATGCCAGGTCCAAAGACAGCAGCCTGCCACCACTGGGCAGATAGGGTTTGCGTTTTTAACCAGAGCATATGCACAGGCTGAGCAGAGCCCATAAGCAGAGCCAGGGGCTCTGTGACACCGTGGGTTCATGCTCTCTCCCTCTTAGGAGGCCCATAGGCACCAGAAGACCCCACCTAGCCCCTCTATCTACCTGCCTCTTCTCTGAGGACCCATGTCGTCCTCTGGTGTTGGACATTGGTTTTTCTGAAATTGGGCTCTCTGATGCAGAGACTGGGCTCCTTGATGCAACAGAAACTTCACCCCTCCCTATACAGGAAGCTAGAAGTCTACACTCAGTGCCCAAAGGGAGGGCCTGGAGTAAGACTTCGCCCTTTCTCACCACAGACACTTCATGCCAACCTCTGCTCTGTCTTCAGTGTCTCTTCTAAGTCCCCAGAAGCTGGTGAAGCTGGGTTGGGTCGAATGGCGAGGCAGTGGACTGTTGGATCCTTGCTTTCATGTTTTTGGATCCTGCAACGTGTGTGTCCCTGTATGCCTTGGCTCTGGTGACCTCTAAGGACAGAGGACCGAGGCCCCAGATGCTCATACGTGATGGACCTCATTCATTTACTCCGATATCTCTGGTTCTCAATCCGGGCATTATCAGATATTTACACTGGGATTTATAACAGTGGCAAAATTCCAGTTGCTATTTCCGTAGCAACAAAATAATTTTATGGTTGAGGGTCACCATAACATGAGGAAGCTTGAGGAACCATTGCCCTAGACCCATGGGACAGGTCTAGGGCAATGGTTCCTCAAGGGTCAGACTCTGAATAGCCTTCAAAGTGGGGCTGCTGACTTTGGAGCCGTGGGGTAGCACTAAAAAGCCAGTGGCGGGGCTGGAGAGATGGCTCAGCAGCTAAGAGCACTGACTGTTCTTCCAGAGGTCCTGAGTTCAATTCCCAGCAACCACATGGTGGCTCACAACCATCTGTAATGGGATCTGATGCCCTCTTCTGGTGTCTGAAGATAGTGACAGTGTACTCATATGAATATAATAAATAAATAAATATTAAAAAAAAAAAAAAGCCAGTGGCAAGGACTGCAACTCAGGCAGAGGCAACGTGAAACACTGTGGCTTCAAAGGGACAGGCAGGACAAGGGACTGGGCAACGGCCACCAGCTTGAATCGCAGCGAACCTGCCTCCCCTGGAGCCCCTGCAGCCTCCCAGACCCCTCTTCACCTTTGACCCTTGATCCTGTAATAGGCTTTTGTCCCCTTTCACAGTTCAGCCTTGAGGCTGCTGTGTGCACACACTCTGCCTGTGGTAGCCATGGATGTTGAGACTTTCCCTAAAGGGAGGGAACGCCTCCACCATCATCCTCAGGCAACCAAGTGTGTCCACAGGAGATCCTCAGTCCTGAGTGGATCTGTCTGATGTGTGGAGAGTCTTTTGGTGTTCTCTCACGGGAGGAGGGACTAGGGAAGATCTTTAGACCCTCACTTGAGATTCCAGCCACCCACTCTGGTGCCCTTCTCCCAGCTGGAATCCCGCCTCAGCTGCAAGTGATCTTGGGAGGTGTTGGGTATCTGAGAGGTGTTACAGAAACAGAAGGTGGTTATCATCCATCTGGGGGGCTTTTTCACTGATACAAGCTGTCTTAATTTTATTTTATGGGGTTTGTTGTTTTGTTCCATGGCATAGCCTTGGCTCTCCTGAAACTCACGATGTAGACCAGACTGGCCTTGAACTCAGAGATCTGTCCACCTCAGCCTTCCGAGTGCCAGAATTAAAGGCGTGAGCCACCACTGACAGGATGATGCAGCTGTTTTATAAGTAACCCTTCACCCACACTTGCAGTGAAAGCTGTGGCAGTGAAACTCCCTGGTTCCCGTCCACTCAAGCTTGACTTGAAATGGAATTCCTTTGGTCTGTCTATGGTTCCTACATCTCAGAATCCTTCGCCCAATTTTCCCCTATGAGATCCGGAGGTGTCCCTCCTCAGAAGCAATGACAGCAGGATTAGGGGCTCCTTGGACCAGCCATGTGACCCCAGGGAGGCCCTCCCATGGGTCATTTTTGTCCTGGGATTAACCCATGACCCAGCTGGGACTTTTAGGGGACCAAGTCTATCCCCATCCTGATTTTTGGTTTGTTTTGTTTCTAGACAGGGTTTCTCTGTGTAGCCCTGGCTGTCCTGGAACTCCCTCTGTAAACCAGGCTGGCCTCAAACTCACAGAGATCTGCCTGCCTCTGCCTGGAAAACACTGGGACTGAAGGCATGCATCACCACTGCCCAGGCCTCATTTTGATTTCATAGGTGACACACACAAGTCCTGTAAGTCAATGCCTTCAATATCTACCTATTCCTGCTGCCTTCCCCTCGATCCACCCTGGGCATTACATTCAACGTTAACTCCAACTAGGAATTCAAATATGTTGGGAGCCAACTTTAGTAGAAAGCAGCTAGATCAACTTTGCAGCCAGCTGGAACCATATACCCTGATGAAAGACTTGGTTTTCAAAAGCCTATAACAGCTGAAGCACACTCTGATAAGTATATTGTTTATCCCACATAGCTTGTTTTGCTGTTTAGTGACCTCAGCTGTATGGTGCACGTGGCATGAGTTCATGGGCTCCTGGCAGGGTTTATAAGCTGTGCCCGGGAAGGGATCGCAGACTCGCCATCTTGACTACCAACTGCTAAGCATCCTGAGTAAACTGCTGTGAGAAGGAACCGGTTGTTCCTTGTCTTAATTCCTGCTGGTCAGGGTTGACCGCGGTACACAAATGCACATCTCAAAGACCAGGAATGACACCGAAGCAGCGCGGTCCCCACTCAGGACTCACTACATGCTGGGTCAACCGCATATAAGAATGGGACTCAATTAACACATTTGTCAGCGTCTTCCATATTCAAACAGGCCCAAGTCCCACCCCCAAAGCAGCAACCACTCTGCCTCTGCCACCTCTCCCCCGCACCCCCATAAAATGCCCTGTGTCCTGGATCTTTTCTCGTTTCTTTTTGTTGAGGCAGGATCTCCCTACCAGCCCAGGCTGACCCTGAAGTCTGTATGATTCTCCTGCCTCAGCCTCCTGAGTGCTGGGATTATGGGCATGTTCCTCAGTCTTTTCACATTGAACAAAATCATTACCCAAGTCTATAACCAGCAGGTCCCAAGAACTTCCCATCCAGGTGTCCATCCGTCCATCCATCTGACTTAGAGGACACAGGTGGACTCACATTTGGGTTAATATCTTTATCCCTGTCGAAAGATAGTCGTTTTCTTCATAACGCATATTTGATGACAGTAACTACACAGCCCTGTGCTACATGTCCAAGGAAACGTTCAGGGACTCACTGGCCCCAGCTCAGGAGTATTTAAGCAATGAGCTTTGGGTCCCTCCTGTGCTCTCAGGATTGACCTGAGGAGCTCCCGGCTAAGGTCAACCCTGGACTGAGATCAGCGATATTGAGCTGTCTGACCCTGCTGAAGCCAACCTGAGACTCGGAGGGAGTTACGAAGCTGCCACCCTCAGTCTTGAATGTAGAGAAGGGTCTCAGTCTCTGCTTCACCTCCCTACAGCACCACTAGCTGCTCATCTGTCTTCTGCTGAGCCAAGCACACAGTCAGACCCTGGAAAGCCCTACTAGGAGGCACAGACCCATAGGAGACAGGCTCTGCACTAGTGACCAGGGGACTCTCGTCCTGCCTCAGAAAGTCATTCCGTGTGATACCTCAGAGGTATGGGTGTGGGCAACAGCCTTGGCACAAACAAAAAGCGGCCAGTCACCACTCACTGGCCGCTCTGCTGACATGAAGGATTCTGAGGTACACAACACCTACTCCCAGTCCCTCTGCAGAATGGCCTTCTCATGCTGTTATCAGCCCAAGAGGTGACTGAAACTCTGAGAGAGACTACAAGGTCCTCGGCTCCTGGGGCTTCCAGAGGTGGCAGGTGGCCCAGCTCAGAGAACAGTCACTTTCCTGATGTTTCCTTTGCTCAGGAGAATCTAGGTCAGTTGGTTACAAAGACTCTGCTCCAGTTACTTGTATTTGAACCAGGATTTCCTCCCCCCCCCTTCCCTGCCCAACCACCTGGAATGACACCTCATTTCATGTATAAATCAGCCTCACTAGGCTCCGGTAACTTGACCACAGCACATGGCTGCCGCATGAATCCCTAAGCACAGATGATGCAGGCAGGTCAAGGCTGCACCTGGAGTCTCCTGACCCCGGCTGGGATCAGGTGATTCAGCAGCTCATCCCATGACATGGTTAAAGAATTTTCCAAGAAAATTCTGTCCTTTGGGAACTGTGGACCCGTTATATTTAAAATACTGCAATACCAACTGGGGACGGGGCTCACTTAAGAGTGTTTGCCAGACACTCTGGAGTCAATCCACAGCACTGCTGGAGTGGCAGTGGACACCTGCAATCCCAGAATCCAGTGCAGTGCTTCTCAGCCCTCCTAATGCTTTGACCGTCTAATGGTTCCTCATGCTGTGCTGACCCCCCAGTGATAAAGTTAGTTTCCTTGCTACTTCATAACTCTAATTTTGCTACCGTTGTTAACTGTAATATGGCTGTGTTTTTCAACGGTCTTTGATGACCCCTGTCAAACGGTCATTTGACCCCCCCCATGGGATCTTTGAGACCCATGGGTTGAGAACCACTGTAGTATGTGGGGATGAAGACCAGAAGTTCAAGATGAATTTGGACATTTTGGAGAGACTTTGTCTAGAAGTGAAAAATGTAAGGATGAGCACATGACTTCAGCTAACAAGGGACTCCTCTCTCTCTCTCTCTCTCTCTCTCTCTCTCTCTCTCTCTCTCTCTCTCATTCCCTTCTTCCTAGCCCTCTTCCTCTCTCCTCACCGAGCCCTCTCCTCTTCCTCCTCTGATTTCTAGCTTCCCTCTTATCCATCCTCCCCCACCCCCATCCCTTGAGTCTTCATGTCTATACCCTGTTACTCTCTTAACCGGCCCCAAGACTACCTCTGTACCCCTGATATTCCAAACCTTAGCCCCACTGCAATATCACCCAACAGAGAATCTGGTCCAGCTTGGGTCCGTATTCAGCCTGGCCGGTTGGGTCTGGCCCAGTTATCCACTGCACAAGCCTGGCCCTTGTGTGGCAGCAGGAAGCAGTCAGTCAACGACTGGGAAGCCTGTTCACAGACCCAGGCAACTGCCCCCCACTCCAGTCTCACTCTTCACCCCAACCCCCCTCCCCAGCTGGCCTCTCATTCTGAGCTGACTAGATTTGACTGACAGATTGACCTTTGGCCTCTTGCCATAGCCAGCAGGGCTACTCTGTGCTGAGGGCTAATGGAAGCCTTGTCCTCTCTGGTCACTTCCTCTCTCTCTCTCTCTTCCAGTTGGAAAACAAACTGAAGTAAGCTGAAATCCTACACAAGGATGCCAAGAGGGGGAGAGCTGCCTGCTCTCCACACAGCTGGGCTGCGAGCTTTGCTGCCCCTCTGGGTGTTTCTCAAATGCTGCAAGCAAGTTGTGTGTTTCGCCTGACCCTTGGCAGCTTGTCCAAAAGGCATTCTCTGAGCCTTGGGGGAGTTCTGATCTGAGAGACAAAGGCTCCTCCCAGAAGCAGATCTGTGTCTCCTTTGCGTCCTTACACGGAGGTGATGGCAAGGGGAAAAAAAATCGTGTCTTCTTTGAGAGGAACAAAGGCCCTGTGTCCACGGTGCCCCGTTGACCTTCTCATGCGTTATGAATGGTGACCTCGTGATTAATTCACAAGCTCCAGCTCTGAACGCCCTGCTCCTCAGTGGCACTCGGAGGCGAGCCTCTAGGCTACTGTCCCCATCCTCTGTGCTCTTCCCCTGCCAGGTTACTCCAGCCCTGCATGTCAGACCAAGGGGACTACTGGGCTTCCAATCAGGAACACCAGCTAGGCAGGCCTCCTGTTGATGTCACAGGGATATGTGGCAAGTATGAAAGGACCGGGCTCCATGATCTATTGTCTCTGGGTTAAATGACCAGGAATGGAATTTAGGAAGCAATCTCTGGCTGGAGACAATCCCCCCCAGACTGGGGAATAGAGGATATGCCTGTGATCCAATTACTTGAGAGATAGACTCAGAAGGGTCAGAAGTTCAGGTCTTCCATGGTTACATAACAAGTTTGAGGCTGGCCTGGCCTCCATGAAACCCTGACTCAAAAGAAGAAGGAGGAGGAGGAGGAGGAGGAGGAGGAGGAGGAGGAGGAGGAGGAGGAGGAGGAGGAGAAAGAAGAGGAGGAAGAGGAGGAGGAGGAGGAGGAGGAGGAGGAGGAGGAAGAAGAGGAGGAGGAGGAGGAAGAAGAGGAGGAGGAAGAGGAGGAAGAGGAGGAAGAAGAAAGGAAGAGAAGAGCAGGTGGATGGGTGGGAAGAAGGAAGGGAAGGAAGGAAGCAAGCAAGTAAGCAAGGAGAGCCCCAAATCCTGAACAAAGCTCTTCCAAGCATAGGATCCAGTGAGCACCCTACAGGTACCCAGTGGCCAGTGCTGGCCAAAGTTGGGGAATCAGTTGTCCCCACTGATTCTTCAGCTAAGGAGACAATCAGCAAGTCGAGCCTTTCCTAAAGCCGGCACCAACACCTCAGCCTCCTAACAGAGACACGTACATGTGTAAGGACTTGTTCTAGAGCATTCTTAGCAGCTCTAGAACAATCCCTCTCCTCTGGGAACCGTTTATATCGATCCACAGTTGAACGATCCAAAGCTGGGGTTGACAGATACCACACTGTAGCATAACCAAATTCCCATGAAGACAGGGAGCCCGACAAACCAGATGCACGTAAGGATGTAGCATGTGGGTCCTCAAGTAGACACAGCTGGACTTCAGATGTTGGTTTAAAAGGTGCAAGGTGGCAGCGGAACACTAATGCTTTGCCATTGCGTTGATAGCCAGCTGGGAGTGCAAAGATTCACCAGGTCTGTATCATCCCAGTCCATCTGTCTATCAGATTAAAAAGTGTTATATTTTACTTATTTTGTGCATGGGAAGCACATGCGTTTGTGCAGGGAGGTCAGAGGACAACTTCTGGGAGTCAGTTCTTTTATGTAGTCTTGGGGTTCAAACTCAGGCTGACAGTCTTGGCGGCAATCACCTCTACTCTCTGAGACCTCTTACCAGCCTCCTTCTCTGACATATTGGATCTCATAAAAATCATGAGGCCAGGGAGATGGCTCAGTGTACAAAGGAGCTTGCTGCTAAGCCTGATGACCTGAGTTTGGTCACCAAAACGTGGGACCCACATGGTGGAAGGAGAGAACAGACACTTGGGTATACACATGATAGACAGACAGACAGACAGACAGATACATAGATAGACACATAGATAGATACAAAGATAGATTAAACAAACATAAAAACAGAAGGCTGGGGAAATGGCTCAGTGGTTTAAAGTATTGTAGCTTTGGCAGAGGATCAGGGTTTGGGTCCCGCATCCAAATGGTGGCTTACAACCATCCATTACTCTGTTTCCTAGAAATTCAATGTCGCTTTCTGACTTCTGTGGATACCAGATACACACATGGTACATGTACACAGGAAAAAACACTCATACACATTAAACAACAAATAAATAAATAAAATATTTTTAAAAACCTCATGCCTTTCCTGAGACCTTCCTGCGGGAAAGGGAAGGGGAGGGGCTTGCTGAAGCACCACCCACAACCTTCCCTAAAGTCCTAGGTCTCCTGCCTTGTGGCTACCAGCCTCCAGCAGGCTAATCCTGTAATGTCCTGTGGCCGCAGGCAGCAGCCCCTGTGTCTGTCCAGGGATTAGGTTAAGGAGTCATTGTTCAGTTTACCCCTGTTCTTTCTAGAGAGCCCAGACTGTCCGTGGGTAACCGAACCTCAGATTTAGATTTCCGTTAAGTGTCATCAAACCACGGGGCTTTTTAAGGTTCCTCTAGTGGAGCTGGGGGCCCTGCCTCTTCCATACTCCTGTGTCCTTTCAAGTGAGACTGTGCTGAGGACTGACCCTCTGTTGTCTGAGTCCACATCTGCCCAAGTCTAGTTCTGTTTTGAGACTCACTCTTTGCCTGTAACCCTGTAACTCACCATGTAGCCCAAACGGACCTCAAACATCCTAGTGGCGGAAGCTGGAAATGAGTCTCCATCCTCCTTCCAGGGGGAAACCCACAAACTGGGATTACTGGCATGCACCACCACGCCCATTTTTCAAACGCTGTCCTCAAGCTGCTAGCCACGCAAAATGTGTGGCTCTGAGGGAAAAATAATCCAGAGGTCCCTCGGTGACCAACGTGAGGTCAGGTGAACACCTGGCACCCAGAATGCCAAGGGGCCATGAAGTCAGCCCTAGGGTGAAAACCAGAAACTCTAGCCCAGGCCCAGATGCTTCAGGTCAGAGTGAAATCTGAGGCACCTGGGCCACTGGCCTCACTTTGAAAACTAAGAATCGTGAATAATGAAGTCACCATCGTGTCCTTCCTTATGGTCATCCCCACAGCATCATGGGATGCAATTATCTTTAAGAGCTGGACCCTCAGCTGGGTGGTGGAAGCCCACATCTTTGATCAAAGCACTCTGGCTGCAAAGGCAGGTAGATCTCGAGTTTGAGGCTAGCCTGGTCTACAGAGTGAGAGTGAGTTCGAGGACAGCCAGGACTATCATAGAACAACCTGTCTTGAGAACAGAGAAATCCTGTCTTGAAAAACCAAAAATTTTCCCAGCACTTGGGAGGCAGAGGCAGAGGCAGGTGGATTTCTGAGTTCCAGGCCAGCCTGGTCTACAGAGTGAGTTCCAGGACAGCCAGGTCTACACAGAGAAACCCTGTCTTGAAAAAAACCCAAATGCCCCCCCCCCAAAAAAAAAGAAAAAAAAGAAAAAGAAATAAAAACCAAAAAATTATTTATATATGTGTGTGTGTGTGTGTGTGTGTGTGTGTGTGTGTGTGTGTGTGTGTATGTATGTGTAAACAAAGTGTCTTCAAAAAAAATCTGGACCTCATTGCTGATTCCTCTCAGATGTGAAGACTTCCTACAAAATGTCCCTAGGATGTTGGTTCCCCACTGCCAGTACCCCCACTGCAGGTGCTTTGGGACACCACCCAGCACACCAAGGGGGTGGTTTAGGTCAAATAGTATCTGCAACTGTTTCCTCCGGAGTCCACAGGTTGGCACTGCCATTACCTTCCCTTTTGGGTTTCGGTTTTGTGTTGTCTAAATAATGGGTGACATCAGGTGAGCCTTTGCAGAAACCGACACAACCCATCCCTGGTTCCCTGGCTTTTATGTCCAAGAAGTCTCATTAGCAGGTGACTTGGATTGTCCTCTGTCCCCAAAACCAGACAACAACAAACACAGGTCTGGGAATAAAGGTATTATGTCTGGAATACCTGAGGTTCTGGACTCCATTCCCAACACAGAAAAGAAAGAAAGAAAGAAAGAAAGAAAGAAAGAAAGAAAGAAAGAAAGAAAGAAAGAAAGAAGCAAAGAAAGAAAGAAAGAAAGAAACAAACAAACAAAGCAATAAAGAAACAAAGTAACAAAGAAATGAACAAGGCAACAAAAGAAACAAAGAAACAAAGGAAAGAAGACAGAAAGGAAGGAAGGAAGGAAGGAAGGAAGGAAGGAAGGAAGGAAAGAAAAAAGTAACAAGAAAGAAAGAAACAAAGGAGAGAGAGAGAGAGAGAAGGAGGAGGAGGAGGAACCTGATTTCACTCTAAGCCATCTGCTTTCCAGGTGGAAGGAAACGCCTCCCAGGTCCCTTGAGGACAATTGTCCTTCTGGCATAGCATCCTCCAGGCTTCACCACCTCCCTGCCTGTCTCCTGTGGCAGAGCAGTGATCCGGATGGGGGAGTCAGTTAACAGAGCCAGCGTTCCCTCCACAGAATTTTCTATGGTTCCTACTTTCAGCACTATAAACCAGTGAAAGGCTGGGGAAAGAAAGACTGTGCAGTGGCCCAGGCCTAGGGGTGCCGAGCAGGCTTCGGGGATGGGCAGGGGGTGTTCACTTATGGTACTGGGCAGGTGTTCACTCACTATCCTAGGAGTCTTTCTTTGAGCAAAGGTGGTATTGTCAATTTTATCACTCTGACAGAGACATGGAGACAGGGTGGGCACAGGACCGCAAAGGAATTGGTCAGGCAGCAGACAGAGAGCTATCAGGCAGCAGACAGAGAGGAATGAAACTCACACAGACCTCTGGGCTGGATGAGTTGGGAGGGGGTTATGTGCCTGTTCTCAGTACAAGGTACCAAGCTCCCTTGGGTGTCTATCCTACAGTACTGACCATTCTAGCCTTGGTCCAGCACAGGTAGGAGAAACCTGTACTTGTCTATGCCTCTGGTATGACCCATTTGGAGTGATCTGACAGGATCCTCGCTCTCTCTCCATGTCAGAAGGGCCAGCCTGACCCTGTGTACTGAGGCATAGCTGTCTGCAGACTTGTTCCTCAGGCCGCAGTGTGCTAGGATGAGAACGTTCACCCGTAGGTAACACAAGCATGTGACACGCTTACTCCGTGAGCTGCCATCACAGAGTACGTTGACAGAGCTGGCACAGCTGACGGGGGTCTCCCTGTGCTCTATAGATGCCCACCAGACACCAGGAGTACCAGACATTCACAAATGCATCCAGACCTCTGGTTCACCGGGCTCACATGGCAGGTACCTTTACCTGATGAACTATGTCACCAACAGGTTATCACCATGTTGCCCAAGCTGACTCGTAAACTACCATCTTCCTGCCTCAGTTTCCCAAGTGTTGGGGTCACGGGTGTGTGCCACCACATCAGCTGCAGGTGACTTTATATGGCAAGCAAAGAGGGACAGAGACAAGGGGGAGTGGCAGACACAGCACTGTGCCCCCACAGTCCACAAGTTTTAACAGAGTTCTCGTGCCATGTCTGAGTCGCTCAGTGCCAGAGACAGGATCTCCGCCTTTCTGGAAATGACATTGTGTCAGGAGAAGCTGGCAACCAGGAAGCAGGGTGTCCAGTGGGAAGGAGTGCTCTGAACACTCATCGGGCTGTGTCTCCACTGGTCGGTGCTCACCTAGCCTGCACAAAGCTGAATCACCATCAGCGTAAGCATTACTCAGGGTTCTCTAACGGGGCCAAACTGATAGTGTGAGTGTGTCTATGTGTCTGTGTGTCTGTCTGTTTGTGTGTCTGTGTATCTTGTGTCTCTGTGTGTGTCTGTGTATCTATGTCTGTGTGTCTGTGTGTATGTCTCTGTGTCTGTGTCTGTCTGTGTCTGTGTGTGTGTCTGTGAGTGTATATATCTGTGTGTGTATCTATGTCTGTGTGTCTGTGTGTATCTATGTCTGTGTGTCTGTGTATTTATGTCTGTGTCTGTGTGTGTGTCTGTGAGCATATATATCTGTGTATGTATCTATATCTGTGTGTGTCTGTGTGTATGTGTTTCTGTGTGTGTGTCTGTGTATATGTGTCTCTGTGTGTGTCTGTGTATCTCTGTGTGTGTCTGTATGACCGTGTGTTTTATATTAAGACTGTGTCTCACGCAGCACAACTTGCTATGCCACCAAGGCTGATCCTGGCTCTACCTCCCAAGGGCTAGAATTACAGCAGTGTCCACCACACTTGGTTTATATGGTGTGATGGCTAATTTGGTTACCTGCTTGACTGCATCTGGAATGAACAAAAATGCAAAGCTGGGCACTCCTTTAAATATAGCCATATATTTAAAGGGAGATTTATTAGATTGACCGACATGATATAGTCCTATATTCTGACAATGGGTGTCTCACACCAGAGAAATAAGGAATCTAGTAGTTTCTCAGTCCACAGCACTGGTCGTCTCTTCAGTCCCAGTCTGATGCTGGAGGGCTGGGAGATTGTTGAAGAGCTGTCAAACTTCAGTCTATGCTGGAAGCTAGACGGAACTGGTTTTAATATCAGTGAAGAGGTGCAGCAGCGGCAGCCACAGAATAGATAAACTTGCCTGCAAGAGTAAAGGTAAGCAGGCAAAAAGCAAAGTTTCTTTTCACCCATCCCACTTTAATCTGGGCTGCTGGGAATCACGTTCAGGGCGGGGCCTCCTCACTTCAAATCTTTTCATCAGGAAAATCCCTCACAAGAGTGCCCCGTGGCTTGCCCCTTTGTTGATTTCAGATGCAGTCAAGCAGGTAACCAAGATGAGCCACCAGGCCACATAAGTCAAGTGTGGTGGTACGCACCTGTAATTCCAGCACTTGGAAGACAGAGGCAGGAGGATCGGCCTTGATAACATAGCAAGTTGTGCTGGGTGAGACACAGTCTCAAAATAATAAACAACTGTAACGAGTCTCCAGCAGGGCACAGGAGATGTTCTAGAAGAGGGTCTGGAAAACTCTTACTAATGAAGTGACATGGCAGAGACCTGTGTGGATAAGAGCATGGAAGCATCAACTCGGTCCAGGCAGCAAGGGAGATTTGAAGAGGTCCAGAGCAGGGTGATCCTCCTGTCTCTACTTCCCAGGCTGCCCAGTGTAAATAGGAACCTGTTGAGGAGGCTCGTGTCAGCAACAAGGTGACTGGGGTGGCACAGGGATGCCCTGCCGGTGAGAGCAGAAATCCTCACTTTGGCCCTAAGCAGTGGCATCTTTTTTCTATACTGTAGACCCGGGAGTCAGACAGGATCCTGGGTAGAGAAAGCTGGGAATCTGACATGGGCACCAAGCGCCTCACTCTGGAGACGACAGCAACCTGACGATCTCCACCTGTTGAGCTGAAACAGTTGGTAAGTGTTCTGGAATGTTCTGAAGCCTTCATGGATGGTTGCAGAGATCACACGAGGAAAGGAAAAGGAGGGAAGGGTGGGGAGGAGACATGGACCAGAACACTTGCCAATCCAGCAGATCCATGTTCGAACCCCACGCCCACCTCCTTAAACTAGCAAGTCCACGTGACACCCCAAATCAAGCAGAAGCCCCTCCTCTTCACATTGCCAGGTAGTCCTGACAGAGGAGGCTCTGGCTGCTCTCATCCAACTGTGATCTGATTTCTCAGCTGCAACTCAGAGGCACAGAGACCCTCAGGCAGCCTGGGGCAGGCACCTGCAGGTTGTCAGTGAAAGTACAGGTTGGAGTTCACGTGACTGCCAACCTTTGGGCTTGATTGTACTATCAAGTTGACTCTTGGCACAGCATCCACAGGCCAGGTCTGAAACCCAGAGAGGCTAGTTAGGGTGAGCTCTTTTCTCCTCCTGAGGTCCTTGGCACTGTGGCTGCCCTGACATCTGGCTCACCAACCTGCTCCCCGCAGGACTTTATGTGTGACATTCCATTTCCTTCCCTCCCTCCTTCTCTTCCTCCCTCCCTCCCTCCCTTCTCGGCTCAGCAGCAATCAGCCCCCAACACTCTTAGCACAGACCCCAGACAGGAGAGGTCAGGACCCTCCTGAAGCATCTGTTCAAGACCTCATAAAAGCACAAGAACAATCCCAGGCTCCCCATGTCAGGCAGGATGGGGGGCTGGGCTGGAGGGGGCGGGCGGGCTACAGACACTCCAAGGAAAACAGCATACAGCCTTGCTCAGCTTTCATGCAGTGCCATGGAAACAGACCCAGGGAAGCAGGCAGCTGAAGAGAATGTTCTAGAATCTGTGAAAGGCCTGGCAGGAGTACATGGGACCCAGAGACAAAGCTGGGTGTATCTGTCTTAAGCTTTATAGGGTTCACTCAGCCTGGAGCCCCGTTGTCCCCACTCTTGTCCTGGTTAAATGGGACAGTGTGGAAACACTGGCTGTCTGCTCCCCACGCTCTCCCCATTGGCCTAAACAATTCAGGAGTGTTTGGGAGAAGTGCCAATCACTTAAATATCACAGTTTGGGGGTTATCTTGAAAGTTAGGAGAGGCCGGGTGGTGGTGGCACACGCCTTTAATTCCAGCACTGAGGAAGCAGAGGCAGGTGGATCTCTGGTTTTGAGGCCAGCCTGTGAGGCCAGTCTACAGAGTTAATGTTGGGACAGTCAGGGCTGTACAGACAAACCCTGCCTAGGAAGAAAGGAAGAAAGAAAGAAAGAAGGGAGGAGGGAGGGAGGGAGGGAGGGAAGGAAGGAAGGGAAGAAGGAAGGAAAGAAGGGAGGAAGGAAGGAAGAAAGGAAGGAAGGAAAGAGGGAAGGAGAGAGAAAGGAAAGGAGGGAAGGAGGAAGGAAAGGAGAGAGGGAGGAAAGACAGACAGACAGACAGACAGGAGACCTAGATGCACACAGCCACATGGGCATGCAATGGGAAGGAGAGGGTTAGATGGCCACCTGTTTTATGGTTTTATTGTTGTGAAGAGACACCATGACCAAGGCAACTCTTAAGGACAACATTTAATTAGGACTGGCTTACAGGTTCAGTCCATTATCATCAAGGTGGGAGCACGGCAGTGTCCAGGCAGGCCTGGTGCAGGCGGAGTTGAGAGTTCTATACCCTCATCTAGTAGGAGAAGACTGGCTTCCAGGCAGCTAGGATGAGGGTCTCAAAGCCCACACCCACAGCGACACACCTACTCCAACAAGGCCACACCTCCTAAGAGTGCCACTCCCTGGGCCAAGCATATACAAACCATCACACCATCCCAAGGAAACACAAAGTCATTTCTCGCATCTTTGTCTTCTCAGACTAGCTGCTCTTCCTTCATGTGAACGCTCGTTCCCACCCCGAGCCCCTCCCCATGGTGCTGAGGTACATGCCGAGGACCCTTGAAGGAGAAGAGAAAGAAAAAACCACCCCATTCCCCAGGGAAGTATCTCAAGCATGAAACAGTATGATTCTGGTATTGGCAGGTCACAGGAATGAAGGACCGCTTTGGGAGCCAGCTCCAGGCTCAGCCGTGTAACGATCCCTCACCCTGGATGGGGTGTGTGTGTGTGTGTGTGTGTGTGTGTGTGTGTGTGTGTGTGGAAGAACAGAGAATGGGGGTTGGTCAAGCAGCCTCAGGCACTGACTGGAGTCCAGGGTGTGGCGCCACGCCCTGACACTGCACCCTGCTACAACACCTAGACACTGGCAAAGCTGGGGTACCACACAGCATCCCGACAGACAGCAGTGAAGGCTTCTGCCTCCCCCCTGGCTTCCGGGTTCACGAGAAGGCATGGACCAAATCTGCACCCAGATCCGAGAGCATTTGTGTGATGCCATTTTGACAGTACTGGTGATTTTCTTTAGGTTTTGTGGTGTTGGAGGTGAGTCTTTGCAGACACCAGGCAAGCATTCGCCCACTGAGCTACATCCCAGCCCAGCCCAACCCATTCCTCCTCAGCACCCAAGGAATCACAAGGAGGAAAGAGCAGAAGCTGGAGACCAAAGTCAGAAATTGCAAAGACCACTGGGAGACATGGACACTGGGGGATGGGCAGGAGCCACCGGATCCCAAGACACCTTCTTGTCCCAGTAATAAGGAGGGCCTTGACACCCCCATCCAGGTTCCTTGGGTAACCTCTACTGTTCCTTGCACAGCCCATGGTGAGAGTAAGCTTTTCTATTTTGACCTCATCATCGTCAGATAACTGCAGGTACTTTGTACCAGAGGCTGGTCTTGAACATCCGATCCTTCTGCCTCAGCCTCCCAACAGCTGATGTCAGCCACTGAACCCAGGTTGCAAAACACAACTTAATAGCTGTCCTGTACTGTGTGACCACAGTTTACCATGCACTGTGCTGAGCCCTTATTTTCTGACCCACCAACCACATGCTATGTGTTCTTTAGCAATCTTTACGAGGAAGACTGTCATTATATTCTTATTTTAAAAGTCATGAGGACCAAGTGTGGTGTTACACACCTTTAATCCAAGCACCAGAGAGTCAGATGTATCTCTGTAAGTTGGAGGCCAGCCTGCTGTACATGGAGAGTTCTAGGCTAACCTGGGCTGTACAGCAAGAGCCTATCTCAAAAGGGAGAGGAGGGGGCGTGAAACTGAGGCTCAAAGAGGTTTGTGATTTAAGATGGTTGCACGATGTGGGGTTCACAGAGAGGAAATAAAAACAGCCTAAGAGGATGATGGTCCCAGTGCCAGCTGGATCTGGGCTGTGCTGAGGAGGGGGTGCCGCTCCCTGGAGGATGCTCTGCCTTCATCCCTGAAGCCTGCTACAAGATAGTCCCGGGGTTGCCATGGCAACCCTCATCTGGGCTGTTTACAACAAGTGTGACTAACGGCTTCTGACTCTATAGACTATTGTGTGGCTTAAGAAAGTGATTCCGTCATTCAACAATGCCAGGGCCAGCCAGGGCAAACACCTGCCATCCAGAGGGCTAAGGCAAAGGAGCTGAAGAAAGGATGCCAGAGAGATGGGGTGGGGGAGAGGAGCATACCCTTCCCCTCACAAGCAGCCTGTCTTAGTCTGGGTTCTTATTACTATGATAAGCACCGTGACCAAAAGCAATTCGGGAGGAGCTTTAGTTTGCAGCCTGTAGCCCATCATCTAGAGAACTCCTAGGAACCCAAAGCCCTGGAGGGGTGCTGCTTACTGGCTTGCTTCTCATCGATTGCTCAGCCTGCTGTTGGCTATTGCTCAGAACCACCTGGCTAAACATGGTAGTATCCACAGTGAGCTGGGCTCTCCCACGTCAAGCATCAGGGAAAATGCCTACCTACAGGCCAACCCTATGGAGACATTTTCTCAATGATTCCTTCTTCTAGCTGTGTGTGGTAGCACATGCGTTTGACCCCAGCACTTGAGAGGCAGAGGCAGGTAGATCTCTGTGAGTTTGAGGCCAGCCTGGTCTACAGAGTGAGTCCAGGACAGCCAGCCAAAGGTTGTTACACAAGAAAGCCCTCTCCTGAAAAAAAAAATCCTTCTTCCCAGATGGTCCTAGCTGTGTCAAGGTAACATTAAAAACTAGCCAGCACACAGCCTTGACTCGGTTTTAGCCCTAGATACACTGCAGTGATGTAAGCCCAGAGTGACTGTATCCTCCGATGTCCTAAGAAAAACTGAGAACTAACTGTGTTTCATGGAAAACCTCTCCGATTCACATTTTTGAGAAGGGGTTTCTGGGTACTGTTGTATACTCTGTGCACTGCAGGACTTGGGGACTTGGTTGTGTTAGGTCAGGATGCAGTACCTCATGCATGCTGCTGTGTGTGCGAGCTGAGTCGTCAAACCAGGGACTGAGTCTGGCTTGTGGGTCAGCAGCTTGTCCCTCTCAGCTCTAGACGTAGAGCCAGAGTATGTTATTGTACAACCACCGACATAAGCCACTGAAAAGCCATGAGCCGAGTACGGTGACACCTGCCTGTCATCCTAGCATCTGAGAGTGGAAGGCAGGGGATTGCAAGCTCAAGGCCAGCCTGGGCTACATAGTGATGCCTTGTCTTGGGAGAAATGCAATGATGAACAGTGCCTGTGGGTGTGAAAACGTGCTTATGATATAGTACAAATTATTGATAAAATTCCTTCCCCGGGGGAGACCAAACCAACACCTAAATTCCAGGGAGAAACCCCAAGAACCATCCCATCCCAGTTCACTCTGGGGAAACAATGAGCTTATTGCACTGAATTATACAACATTGGGTAAGGGGTTCTTTAAAGCAGCCACTGGAAGGTCTACACTTAGCCAGGAGTGACTCCTGCATGGCCACACAGAGCCACCTCCTCCCAGACCTTTCCCACCTCACACGTCCTCGAACTCTTCCTTAAGGCCACCTGTCATACCCCTGTGGTAATTTTGCAAGCAGGCACAGCTGAACTCATAAAGATGGCTGTAGTTTGGCTTAGAGGGTAAATGTGCAGAACACATGTGGAAAGAGCGTCTCACAGAGAGTGACCAAGCAGGGGACACAGCGGCTCAGGCGGCAAAGCGCCTGCTGCTTGGCAGGAGGAACCAAGTTCAGATTCTTAGCACCCACATTAAAACACAAAACAAAACAAATACAGAGTGGCTCATGCTTGTAACCTAAAATCTGTGGGTAGTGGGGTGATAGAGACGGGGTGGGGCTGGGGAGTCCCTGAAGCTCATTAGCTAGCCAGCCTAGCCAAATCCAGGAGCTTTGGTTAAATGAGAGATTGTGATTCAAAAAATAAAGGTGGGTGACCAGTGGGAGGCTCAGTGGGTAAAGGCTGCCATTGCTAAGCCTGGGCGGACTGCAGTCCCCAGGTCCCATGTGGCAGAAATGAGATCAGCAGGGCTGGAGAGATGGCTCAGGGGTTAAGAGCACTGACTGCTCTTCCAGAGGTCCTGAGTTCAATTCCCAGCAACCACATGGTGGCTCACAACCATCTATAAGAGGATCTGGCGCCCTCTTCAGGCCTGAGGATGTATATGTAGCAGAGCACTCATACATTAAATAAATTAAAAAATTTTTTTAAAGTACGAAGCCGAAGAGATACCTGGCTCAACAGTTAAGAGCACTGGTTGCTCTTCCAGAGGACCCAGGTTCAATTCCCAGCACCCACATGGTATCTCACAAGCGTCTGTAGCTCCAGAGGGATCTGACGCCCTCTTCTGGCTTCCATGAGCACTGCATGCACACGGTGCATGCATGGGGGGACGGTTGGGGTATGCATGAGTAGAGGTCAAAAGACAACCTGCAGAAGTAAGTTTGGTGCTTTCCTTCTACCCTGTGGGTCCTGGGGCTCGGACTCTGGTTGCCAGGCTAGAGAGCAAGTGCCTTTACCTATGGATCCATCTCACCAGCCCTCCAAACAACTACAAATGAGATAAAATACGGGTGGCGAACAATCAAGGAAAGACATCTCAATATTGACTTCTAGAGTCTACACACACACAGACACACACACACACAAGCACACGCATACAAGATCACACAGCACACACACAAGATCACATACACATGCACATACAAGCATGCACGCACACACACAAGCACACGCATACAAGATCACACAAGTTCACACACACAAGTACACACACATACACAAGTGCACACACGAGATCACACACACAAGCACACACACACACAAGCACACACACATACACAAGTGCACACACAAGATCATACAGCACACACACAAGATCACACAAGTTCACACACACAAGTACACACACATACACAAGTGCACACACGAGATCACACACACATAAGCACAAACACACACACAAGCACACACACATACAAGATCACACAAGTGCACACACACAAGTGCACATACACATACAAGATCACACACACACATGCACACGCATACAAGCGCACACACACAAGTACACAGGTGTATGCACACACACATAACCAAACATGGTCACAGTTTGAAGACATGAATGCTCACAATATATTTAGGAATCTGGAGGGCTGTACCCTTAAACGTGATAATGGTGACCCTTGGGGAGGCAGCATATGAATGTTTTTGTCTTCTCCATTTTTGTGGGACTTTTGTTGTACTTAAAGTTTTTCCTTCATTTGTTGCTTTGTTTTGTTTTTGCTTTGCTGAGACAAGGTCTCACTACTCCAACCCTGGCTGTCCTGGAACCCATTATGGAGACCAGGCTGACACCAAACTCCAAAGAGTTTTTGCCTCTGCTACCTCAACACTGGGATTAAAGGTGTGCGCCACCAAGTCCAGCCACTTCCATGCTTTTAGCATGCCAAGCCAAAACCTTGCCCACTGCCCCCGCCCCCATGGGCAGACTCAGTAGCAAGACGGAGCATGGACTCTGCCTTACAGGTCTGTCTCCAGTGTGGCTCTTACTGCTGTCACTAAGCAAATGGTCACTAAAGGACCCGAGACCCACCTTGCAGGGGTGGGAGGGCTACAGGGCTGGTGTCTGTCCCCACAGGCCCAAGACCCTCTTTAAGTGATCTACTCTGAAAGTAAAATGGAATTGCAAGTCGCCAGCCTCTGTGTGCTCACCCACCTAGGTAACACCCGCTACAAGCTGTGAGCAAAAGTCCCAGAAAGACACTGCACATTCAACGGAACCTTCCACAAGGCTGGATAACTGATGCAAACTTCAACGTCTACAGAGAGGTTGAAATGTTGGAAGTCCAGAGCCTAATTTCAATTTATCTTGGACTCTCTTTAGCCCCCCTAAACAGCTATTCCTTCCCTCTCTGTTGGAACTACCATCCTGTGACTGGCAGATAAAGTCTTTTAGAATGTGTTAATAAAGCCATATTCCCACTATCTAAACGGCTAAGTGTCTTGGCTAGCACCCAGGCCTCCCTTTGCTGTAGCCATTTTGCCTTTCGACGTCCTTTGCTCTCTTGCTGTGGAGTCTTCATAAAACTGATTCCGGGTTTGAATATGAAGTTTGGAGTAACCAAAACCTCTTCTCCCCAGCAATGGTCACTCCAGAATAAACATCTCTTATCCACCTTTGAGGTGAGAGTTGTATTTTCTCCTTGACAGGACTGAGTGGTTATCAGTGGTCCTTAGTGGTCACCAGGCTCTGAGTTGCTGGAGGCTGGAACAAGCACGGGTACTGAGAAGCATGCAGTTTGGCAGCCAAATGACCAGGCCAAAGGAGGCTGCTGGGGATGACAAGACGTGCAGGGCTCTGGAGGAGGCACTGGGCGTGGAGGCCATCAGGAGAGTCCTAGACGCCCCTGTGTACAGATCTGCCCTCTACGTCAACGGTTCTTAACCTTCATGATGTTGCTGCGACCTTTTAACACAGTTCCTCATGCTGTGGTGACCCCCAGCCATATAATTATTTCACTGCTACTTCATAACTGTAATTTTTGCTACTGTCATGAATCATGGTAAGCATCTGATGCCCAGCCCCAAGGAGTGGAGACTCACAGGTTGAGAACAACTTTTTAGATTTTGCAGACCAACAGAGCCAGCCTCATTGGGGGACAGCGGGGAGCTTCAGACTCAATTTGGAACAGTTTTTGTCTGTTTGTTTTTGTTTCTGAACAGTCCTGGGGTTCAAACTCTGTGCACACCAGGTAGCAGCTCTGTCACCGAACCACACCTTCAGCCCAGCCAGTCTCCCTGTTGTTCCCACTGCACCCCTGCAAGTTGCCCACAGCCCTACAAGTTGCCCACACCCCTGCAAGTTGCCCACATCCCTACAAGTTGCCCACATCCCTACAAGTTGCTCTCACCCCTGCAAGTTGTCTGCATTCCCTGTAAGTCACCCATTCTCCAGCTCTCTGCTGGCTTTTCCTCCGGGTGGACTTTAAACCAAGTCACCTGTTGAAGGCACCTGTAGATCCCGTAGGCTGCTGGGTGTCACATGGGATCATTTGTTTGGAAAAGCACAATTAGGGGCTGGGGAGATGGCTCAGCTCATTACTGTGCTGCCTGTATTTGCTGCCCCAGTCTGAGCTCAGATTCCCAGCACCTGCATAGTGTAAAAACTCCAGCACGGTACATGTCTGTCTAAATCCCACTGTCCAGGAGGCAGAGCGGGGAGACTTGTAGGATGCTCAGGACAGCACAAGGTTCGGTGAGAGAGCCTGTCACAGAGTCAGGAGGGGAGCCAGGGAGATAGCTCAGGGGCAAGGGTGCTTTTTGTACAAACCCGACGACCTGAGTGGTAGGCCTGGAATCATAGCCAAAGAAAAGAACAGACTCCTCAGCTCAGTTGTCCTCTGATCTCCATGTAAGCGCCATGGCATCTCCGTGTGCACGCCCATCACCCCCACGATCCACGAGTACACAATAAAACTAGATTTAATTTAACTTAAAATAATAAGGTGGCAATCAGCTGAGCAAGATGCTCAATGTTGTCCTTTGACCTGTACACACACATGAATACACTGCACACTCACCCCTTAGATACACACACACAGACACATACAACACAGACACACATACACACACACAGAAACATACATACACACACATGTATACACTGAATGCTCACTCCCTTAGACACACACAGAGACACACACAGACACACACATACACACACATGTATACACTGCACACTCACTCCCTTACACACACACAGACACACACAGAGACACACACAGACACACACAGACACATACATACACACACATGTATACACTGCACACTCACCTCCTTAGACACACACACAGACACACACACACACACACACACACACACACCTAGATCTTGTTACTCCTGTGCCTGACTGGCGCTGAGAATCTCCTGGGGTGCTCACCTTTGTGCCTGAGGATTTCTGGGAAGAGTCATTGTGTGCCTCCCCTGTGTGTGCCACCATGGCTTGGCACATCACCAAGAGTGACATCAGCCGTGGGAACTGCTGGGGATGAGCCAAGGAGCAAAGAAAGACATTAGCATCTGCTTGAGTGGGCTTGCCAGAGACTCTGGGGTGAACCGTTTATCCCCTTTCCCAGGGACCTCCTTCCTCTCTTGATCCCCAACTCCTGCTTGCAGGCAGCACCCCCAACCAGTCCTGACACAGAGCAGGAAGGGCTCCTCAGGCTCTGCAGGCCCAGTGCCCTCACCTCAGACCCTCCATGAAGTTTATTTACTTCTCTTGTCCCACCCAGAGCAGCCAGTGTCTGCCACCTGGAGCTGAGCACAGAAACCTCAGCTGCAGGGCTTCTTCACATTACCTCAGCTTCCTGTGGACCATTAAGATGTCAGGGGGCTAGACAGGCTTAGGCCCCTGATGAAGAGAGGTTGGCCTGGTGGTTAGATAAGTGAACAAGAGGCGGGGCTCTTCATGAGGTGGGGCTCAGGACAGAAGCACCCAGAAGACAACCAGGAAGTCCCTGGTTCTACCTGGCACAGCGCCGACCTGGTCTGAGACCTGGTGTCTGTGTCGCCTGATAGTCCAGCAGGACCAGACTGCCAACTGCTTCCCAAACTCCTCCTTGTGCAAGGACAGCCTGGGCATAGGACGCAGCCCCAACCTGGAGTGAGCAATGGGAAGGAAGGGTTAAACTGAAGTTTACCACAGCAGCAGAGTGTGTACTGTCTCTTGAGGCCCCAGGGGCTCCTTAGCTTGTGGCTGCCTCCTCTTCACTCTCTTCTCTTTCTTCTCTCTTGTCTGGGCCTCAAATCTCCCTCTGACACCACTATGTTCCTTAATCCAGCCTATCTTCAGTTACATCCCTAAAGATGCTTTTTCCAATGGAGGTCCACAGTCTGGGTTTGGAACATGTCTTATGGGAACTACTGTTCAGGCCCCTTCTTAGCCCACTTCACAGGGTCCAGAGAACATTCTAGAAGAATCATGGCCCAACTATGGGCCTAGGGAAGTAGTTCGGTTGGTAGAAAGCTAGGTGTGGTGGTGTGCCCTAGCACTCAAGAAGTCGAGGCAGGAGGATAAGGAATTTAAGGTCATCCTCAGCTATGTGTTGAATTCAAGGGCAGCCTGGGCTACCTAAGACTTTTGTTGAGTCCAGAGATTCTACTTAGCACCGCCTCTTCCTTAACTGGTCACCGGGCTAACCTCACCTCGCTCAGCCTCATTTTAATCTCTTCTGCGGTTCTCTAGGAATGGGGAACAGGAGATTAAATCAGACTAAATCCAGGACGTCTACCCTCAGGGAAGAGGCCTTTCCCCCAGTCTGGATGGCGCCATGGGACCTAGGCCCAGGGTGGAACTGCCCCCCCACCCCCCACCCCCATCTAGCCCCAGATAACCCCTGGAGTATAAGCAATGCCAGGAGGGCTGGGTGAAGTTGTGAAACAGATAAGTCCCCCAGAGACCAATCAACAGTAAAACAAATATATACACTACACACAGCCACAGGCTAGCTTCCTCCCCCAGCTCTCCTTCCTCTGCTCCCCTTTCTAACTCACCCTCCATAAGGCCTCAAGCAAGGGTGGGGTAGATGGGAGGTCAGGGAAGGCTTGCAAAGGTAACCAGGTCTCCACCTTTTTTTTGAAGGGGGGGCGCAGAAATGTCTCATGTAGCCCAGGCTAGCCTTGTGAACTCACTATGTAGCAAAGGATGACTCTGACCTTCTGATCCCCCCCCTCTGCCCCCACGTCTCCTCTCAAGTGCTGGGATTTCCATCATAAGCAGTTTGTGCTGCCCATTCTGCTGCGAGGGATTCAAAGCTCAGAGAGATTAACCTGCCTGAAGACATACAACTATAAACAGAAGAGCGAGCATGAGCCATGATTTGGCTTACCATGTAGGGGTCACCTCTGGCTCTGTGTTACCCAGCAGCAAGGCCGTGGCCTTGTGACAGGGGAGGGGGATCAGTCTCTGATTTTGTTTTTTATAAAACGAAGATAAGTATCTATTTCTGTGGTTAAGATTTTAAAAATCTAAGCCAGGAGTGGTGGCACATACCTGTAATCTCAATATACTCAGGAGGCTGTGGCTGGGGGATTGCCACAAATTAGAGGCCAGGGAGGCCCTATCTCACTAGAAACAAAACAAAAGGCTGTGCATTTCAGACCTGTGAGCCTAGCTACTTGGGAGGAGGCAGGAGGATGACAATGTCAAGGCCTCCCTGGGCCACAGAGTGAGTTCAGGGATAACTTGGATCCACCTGGGCTAGAGTTACAGGGAGTTGTGAGCTGCCCAGTGTGGTGCTGGAGAGTGAACGTGGATACCCTGCAAGTGTGTGGGCAGTGATTAGAAAGATAGGACAAGGTGGTACACGTCTGTAACTTCATCGTTTGAAAGACGCCCATATGAGAATTAGGAGTTCAGGGCCCTTCTCCTATGTCAAAAGTTTGAGGATAGCCTGAGCTACACGAGGCTCTTTTTTTTTTTTTTTTTTTTTAAAGAACTGCTTATTTATTTTATATATATGAGTACACTGTTGCTGTCTTCAAACACACCAGAAGAGGGCGTCGGATCCCATTATAGATGGTTGTGAGCCACCATGTGGTTGCTGGGAATTTAACTCAGGGCCTCTGGAAGAGCAGTCAGTGCTCTTAACCGCTGAGCCATCTCTCCAGCCCTCCAGGAAGGAGGCTTTTGAAGAAGGAAACTCCTGACCTCACATGCTCAGGGCCCAGAAGCTCATTCACTGAATGCAGATCAAACACACACACACACACACACACACACACGAAGCAGACGACCCAATTCATTTTTCTTGAAAAACCCATTTATTTCTGTAAACTGTTGGAATGCCAGAGAATGCTGGTCCTCACAGCCCAGACCGGTGCAGCATTCTTCCCCAAAGTAATAAGAGCGAGGAGGAAGGAAAAGAACCATCTTCGAGTGCTATCGAGGAGCCAAACCCGCCTCAGCTTTCTTTAAAAAGCAAACAAAGCCATCTTTGGAATTTGCAGACTAAGATTCCAACCGTAGCTGCCTTCCAGGTGCCCTGAGGCCTGTGCCAGCCTCCCTGTTTGCAGGGGACCTTTCCATCCTTGTCACCCTGGAGGCCCTGAGGTTGACCCTGAACTCCCACCACAGCCGGACTCGGACCTCTCATGCTTCAGAAGGGATTCGCCAAAAGGGTAGTTTAGACCGTGTGGCAGAGCCACTGCCAGGCAAGATTTAAGGCAAACTTGTCACTTCATACTCGGTCCACGCCAGACCTAAACCTACTATTGCCAAGCAGCCTCTACCAGACTTACAGCTTAGGCTACAGGGCAGGGGTGAGGCTACAGGGCAGGGGTGAGGCCTGGAGCCAAGTCTATGGGTTCTGAGGAGCATGCGTGAGCTCATGAAGACTGTAGCGTGTGCACAACTCCTGGTATGGTGGCCGGCATCAGGCTAGCAGAAAACAGCCAGGGCAAGCTGGGATGGCAACCAGGTCAGGCCTCGGCAACTCAAGCCCAGGGTAGCTTTAGACCAGGCAGGCCACAGTGAAGGCAGGGGTAATGCCAGGTCAAGGGCCAGTGACAGAGAGGCACCTGGGATCTGACTGTGTGTATGACCCTGGCACCAAAATGATTTTTCTTTAAAACAAAAGGGGGGCGGGTCTCAATGATGACCGGTGAGCCTGAGAGGGGCCACTGAGAGGAGGGGCAGAGGGAGGGGGTTGGACACACTGGTGGCGCTGGTGCCTCTCATGGCTTCTCCTCCCTGGTGGGCTGGTGAGGTGGCAGTCTCCTCCTTGGTGGAGCAGGCAGATGGCTCTGGGGGGCGTGGGGCTGCCGCTACTCTGACTGAGCATCGTAATTGGCCCCTCCAGCCTTCTTCAGCTCGCTCCTGATGAAATCTTCCTCAAGCTCCTTCCTGTCGCTGATCACAAACTCCTTTGCAAAATTCTGCAAGGACAAAGAAGAGCTCAGAGTCTCAGTGAGGGAGGAGGGGAGCAGGTCCAGGGTTGCCCAGGCAACACAGCAGGAAGCCCTGGCACCCCAGACACTCCTAGTGGATTGCAAGAAAAAGAAATGCCAGAAGCCCAGTTCGAAGGGTAGAGATGCCACAGCCCCCAGGCCACAGGCTGGACCCAAGCACAACCCCTGGACTGTCTTCCCTTGGCTGTGTTACCTTGGGCAAGTCCCTTTCCACTGTCAAATTCTTGATATGCAAAATCCTGCCAGGGAGGATGTAAATTAGCAAAGCAGGTAGGGAGCTGGCCAATGTTTAAGTCCAGGAGATGGGCAGAGGAGGAGCTAGACACGCTGGCACATACCTGCAATCCTAGCACATAGCAGGCTAAGGCGGGAGAACCGCCGTGATCCTAAGACCACCTTGAACTGCACAGTGAGACCCTATCTCGTAAGATTACAAGAGGGAGCACACAGAAGGAAGAAGGCTCTGGCTGGTGGCTACTCTTATCACACCTGTTACTGCTGTACCTAGGGTAGGAAGAAGCGGGCTCTCACATGCCGGCTCAGCCATTACTAGGCCAGAGTCCCTGGGGGCGGGGGTGGGGGTGGGGGGAGACACCCTGGCCTTCCCAACCACACATGTTGAGTTTTGGGCAGGTGTGCAGGGTATTAGCAGTGTTCATTCCACAAACATGGCCGGCTATAGTTGGGAAACACACCGTTACTGTAGTCGCTTCAAGGGCCTGGTCCACGTGAGAATGAGAAGCAGGAGGTATCAGGTAACACTGAACTGTGAGGATTACATCACTTTATATGTGGATTATGAGGCACAATAAACCAAGAAAATCTCAAGGGAAGACAAAGAAAGCTGTGGGAAGCACAAGTCCAAAGGTTGGGGAATTGTCCACGTAAAAGAGCTGGGGGTGGCGTGCACACTTGTAGAGTCAGCACTGGGGAGGTGGAGGCAGGAGGCGTGGGAGTTCACAGCCAGCCTCAGATAATACAAGTTCAAGGCCAACAAAGCCTGTATGGTAAGAGGTTCAAACACACCACACACACACACACACACACACACACACACACACACACACAGGCATGCGCCTCAACACTGCACATCGTACCCCGACACCCACACCAGTTCTGGGGGAGGGGTCCAGGCCCTAGTTTTGCTTAGGCAAGCACTCTACCACTGAGTATTCCCCAGGCCTATGATACCATAATCACACACACACACACACACACACACACACACACACACAGAGCTGTGGTATCGAGACCAAGCCACAGCATCAAAATGTGGAAAACTCCAACTATATGACCCTGGGACTGGATCCCGGAAGCTCTGCCTGAGAGACATGAAATCACCTGGGCACAGAAGCACATGCCCAGACTTCACAGCTGCGTGGTGATTCACCGGATTCACCAACAGCCAAGCACCCCAGAAAGCTAGCCAACAGATGAGATGAGAGGGTAAAAGGTACCCTCAAAGCATGAACTTCGCGCATGGTGACCCATTAATTAGTCATCAATAAAATTCTAATGCCCGCTGCAACATGGGTGAACAAACCCCTCACCATGAGCAAAAACAGGCAGGCATGAACAGCCACCCACTGTCTGGTTCCTCTGACAGGAAATGCCCAAAAAAGGCGAATCCACAGAGAAATCAGACCAGAGGTGACCAGGGGTGGGAGACAAAACAGGAAATGACACATGTCATCTAAAACCGATTGTGGCAAAACTACACAGCTAGCTCTTGGAGGTGACTGCAAACCAGGAAGGGTCAGAAGACCAGCTCTCTCTGCATGTGGGGCACAGCAGCTCTGCCCCAAACCCAGTGGCAATTTTTAAAAATCCAAGAGACACCAGGTGGTGGTTGGTGGCATGTGCCTTTACTCCTAGCTCTCAGGAGGCAAAGGCAGGTGGGTCTCTGTGATTCTAGGCCAGCCTGGTCTACAGAGCAAGTTCCAGGATAGCCAGGGCTACACAGAGAGACCTTGTCTTTAAAAAAACCAAAAAATAAATAAAAATCCTCAAAGACATTCAAGAGTATTTTTATTTTACAAACAAGACAGAATCTGAAGACTACAAAGCCTGCCCAAGGTCACAGACCTGGGGACCACTGCCTCAGGTTGGGAGTGTGCCTCAGGTTGGGAGTGTGGCTTAGCAGGCGGGAGGTCCCAGGTTCAAGCCCAGCACTGCTCCCACCCCCAACTACAATATGTAGATATAAAGAAAGGGGAACAAAAATTTCTTTGGAACTAGGGAGGAGTGGTTAAAATGGTTAATTTTACATTAAATGGATTGATTTCACATCAATTAAAAAAAAAAAAAAAAGGCAGAGTCACCATAGCACCAGAAAGATCAAGTTCTCAGCTTCCTCAGTACCATGAGCAAGGCCACCAAGACATGGCGGGATATGGAGCAGGGGTTAATATTTGCCAAGAGAGGCAGCCTCACACAATCTGACTGAATCCACCCTGATACATTAGCCTTTTACCAGGTTAAGATAAGGCCCTGGGGGAGAACAAGCGAGCTGACCTTTTGCAGCCCCAAAGGTAAAGACTCTTCCCAGCAGCCCCAAGGCCAGCAAGGCTAAGTTTATGCATGTGACCCAGACAATGGAAGGCAGTGGACCCTGGTCAGAAAAGAGAATAGAGAGCCCGACTTGTGTCTCAACTCCCAGCCCAGCGGCACAGGGGGAGGGGCGAGGGTGCCCCAGCAAGGAAGTCAATGGGGCAAGAAGCCTTAGAGGAAGTTCAAAGTCCCCTGCTTGCTGACAGCCATATAAGGCAATGTAAAGAACCTGAAGTCTGTGTCAGGAACAAGAGTTTAGGAAGACAAGATAAGGACTATGAAATCTAGAGGGAAGTGTTAAAGGGCTGGGTGCAGCTCCAGCAAAAACCACAAGAGCTGGGCCATTGTCACGCTACAACCAGGCAGTGTGGAAAGTAAGCCCAGAACGGCGGAGACTGCCCATGATTTTGTAGCCAGTGTGTGTTACATAGCAAAACTTTGTCTCAACCAAACAAACAGGGGTTGTGCATGTGGCTCAGCTGTCAGAGGGCATGCCCAGCATGCACAGAGCCCTGGGTTCAAGCCCCCACCACTTCCGTAAACCAGGTGGCGTGTTAGTGCAGGCCTGTAATCCCAGAGACGGGAGGATCAGAAATTCAAGACTGGGTGGGGAGATGGCTCAGAAGGTAAAGGCACTTGCCCAGAAGCCTGGTGATCTCAGATCCCCACGCCGTGAGAGGAGAGACCAGCTCCTGCACGTTGTCCTGACGCCGCATGCTACTGTGGTGTGCACAAATCCGCACACAAAGTTAATACGTGGGACTCAAAAAGGAGATCAGACCAGTGAAGGGAACACTGCAAGCACTGTAAATGGACAAAACCATCTACATTCAGCCATAAGATACAACACGCCCGTACACACATATCCATCGCCTCAAACTAAAAAAATAAAGGCAACCTCCAACCTTGAAGCACGTTTAAAACCAAATCGCCCTGAAGCGAATGCTTCCAAGTTTCCAAAGTTTATAGAACAGCCATGTGGGGTCAGCTACACTGAACATTCTCTCCTCTTCCGTGGCCACAGAAGACAACTCTGCCTGCAGATACGTTTTTATTGCTGTGCCTGCAGAGGCTGAGAGGACAGGTCCTTCAGGGGTTGTTACTGTGGGAGGGCAGTGTGAGGGTGCGGATCACATGGTCCAGCCCCTCCCCCACTGCCCAGGTCACGACGTTCCACTCCTGCCGTTCTGGGGAACTCCAGAGTTAATGGGCAGAATCAAGAGTCCCGCATCTCGGTTGATTGGTTTTTCCCTCTGAGTGACCAAGGCAGACAGCATTTCTGAAGCCACTGCAGCCCAAGACATACCCGTGGTACCGAGACAGATCCTGGATCTACACTAACGCTTCGGGCTGATGTCCCATCAACCATCAGCCAGACTTCGGCCTTGCCATGACCCTGGCTGGAGCTGATACATCTGGCTCTGTTCTCCTCACCCCACAAGAGACCAGGAGGTGGGACTGTACCCACAGTGTCCAGCTGAAGTCAGAGGTGTGTGTAGATGCTGGAGGAGGCACTTCCTCTCCATCTGCAGACTCGCATCTCCCCAGAAGCAGACTGGTACATGGCAAAGACTAGGAAATCACTCCTACCCCCCAGTTCACAGTGAGGACTCTGAGGCTTCATGTGGTTGGACCAATGGCAGTCACTCCCAGCCTTTAGCTAACACCCTTGTCCACTCACCAACCCCTACACCCTACCCCACGGCAGGAACCTTCTGGGTTTCCCCATGTGTCCAATAATCAATCCAGCCCTTCCTTATACATCCTTCTAAATGAGTTTACCCATTTCCATCCAAGCCCCTTTACGGCTCCGGTGACCTATGGATGGTTCTGGAGACAACACTGAGGGGTCCTCTTTCCTGCTATTCCTAGGGCAGTCCCTTCCCATCTGGGGAAGCAGAAGAGGCAGCACCTTTTGATGGCAACTCTGGCGGGCAAACAGGACACTGCACCAACAAAAAGGCTTGACACAAGTACTATACTCTTCCCATCTAGGGTGTGAATTCTATAAAATATCCCAAAATGCATGGCTTGGGTGGGCACTATGCTGGGTAGTTTTATGTCAACTTGACACAAGCTAGAATACGTCTGAGAGGAGAAAACCTCAACTGAGAAAATTAAGATCAGACTGTAGGGAAAGCCAGGGACGTTTTCTCAGTGTTTGATGGGGGAGGGCTCAACCCATCGGGTGTGATGCAAGCCCCTAGGTTCTATAAGAAAGAGGCTGAGCAAGCCACAGAGAACAAGCCAGTAAGCAGCCCCCTCCATGGCCTCTGTATCAGCCCCTGCTCCAGGTCCCTGCCCTGTTTGACTTCCTGTCCTGACTTCCTTCAGTGATGAACAATGATGTGGAATCCTAAGCCGAATGAACCCGTTCCTCCTCAACTTGATTTTCGGTCATGGTGATCTATCACAGTGATGGAAACCCTAAGGCAGGTGCCGACCTCAAGACTTATGTGAAATGTCCCCTTGTCCTCTGCCTCCGCTCCTACTGAGCAGTCAGCTTCAGATCTAAGGGAGCCACTAGAGAGTCCCCAGTGCCACAGGGGAGTCACCTTCCAGGTATGTAAGTAAAAAGGGCAGAAACCAAGCAACATCAGCAGGCAGATAAAGTCTGATCCACGAGTAACACCAAGATCAGAAAGAGCAAGGAGCTGTTCACCTGGGTGCTGGCCACTGAGAGGCCACCTGTGCCAACAGGCCACCTCCCACCACGCTTACCCTTAGATGATAGTGCGTGCATGTGTATACACACACACATATACATACACATATACACACATGCACACACACATACACACACATGCACACACACATACACACACATATAAACACACATACACACATACAGACACACATACACAAACAGACACACACACATGCACATACACATACACACACATATACACACAGACACACATATACATACAGACACACATACACACATACACATACATACACACATACACACACACACACACACACACACACACACATGCATACGTCTAACAGCCACAAGGAGAGGCAGGGAGCAGGACCCAGGCCAGACCTTAGGGAGAACTGTTTTGATGGCACATATAGGGCCTTACATAAAGAGAGACAGGTGACATCATGGCCACTCTGAAATGCCGCCAACTCACAGTCCCTGGCACTCAGCTTGGCCATTAGTGTGTCACAGTGCATGGTAGCTGCTGGTGGCTGGAAGAACACAATCTATTCTGAAAGCAGCATGGCCACACGGGAGAGTCTCCCGTCCGAGCTCTGCAGCTGGCCCACTCAGGGACAGCATCCGGCAGGGATGCGAGGGTGGTGGCTTTGGTGGCAGCTTCACCCACCTGTAACTGTCCTGTGGCAAGACAGAGGATGGAACCCATGGAACAAGGTCCAGTGAGCCCCGCCGACTACCTCTGTTGACAGAGGACCAGATGGGGAAGTGGGTGAGTTCAGGTCTCATGGCAAAGAGCCCCGTGTTAGGCCTGCCCTTCCTCCTTGCCCCTCCACCCCCAACACTCAAGGCTAACCAAGCTACCTGTAGAGTCCAAAGCACAAACTGCCAGTCTGGGTCCTGTCACCTGCACCTTTCCGGGTTTTCTCCAGGACCCTGGCGTCCCCCTGAAGGTTTCCAGACAGGGACTTTCCATGTTTTGCCTACTGGGACTGTTCAAAGGAAGAGGCTCCTTCAGCCTTGTCCAAGTCTGGCATCTTCAGGTTTCCATCCAAACAGCCTGTAAAGGTGGCTGTGGGTGGGTTTTGTTTCCACAGCCTTTCTCGGATACAAAGTGGACACCAGGCTGCTCTCCTTGAACAAGCTATCCCAGTGAAGAACAGGGTAGAAGTAGGTCTGTCTCACACACACACGCACACGCACACATGACCCTGTTTGCAGGATTAGATTAAGATATGCATAAATATTCTCCTATTCTTGATTTTAAATTGTTTCTTCTCCTTTTCAGACAGGTTCTCATGAAACCCAGGCTGGCTTTAAACTTGTTGGTAGCCAAGGATGACCCTAAACTTCTGATCTTCCACCTTTCCAGGGCTGTGTTTTCAGGTATATACTTACAAAGCCTGGCTCATGTGGTGCTGGGGACCCACTGAGATATATCCCCAACCCCAAGCTCTTTTTTAAAGGGCTCCCGACTGCATGGCTTAAACCCAGTTTTCTTGCTAAAACAGGCTGGGCATGGGGTTTAGTCTAAGCTGCCCCATGCTCTCCAGCAGCCTGGCCCTCAAGAGCTTCAGTTCCTCCTGTGCAAACAGGAACAGAAACAGTCCCACATGCTGGGGCTGTAATGAAGGCTTTGGAGCATGCAAAGAGCCTGCATCCTTGCTGGGTGTGCCCAGCACTGGGCAAGTGCTGACTGGCCTTCAGCCGATTTGTAAGTGATGGAGCTTTCCCTTCAGCCTCAAGAGTGCAGGGAAGCTTAGGGTTCAATGTTGGGGGAGCCTTTCCTCATCCCCAGTGTTCATTTGCAAAGAAGGGCAGCCCCAGAGCTTCCTGGGTAAACATGGAAAATGATGGCTCTATCCACCCACCCAGTAGCAACATCCAAAGCTGGCTACAGGAGACCTGCAGAGGAAGAGGAGGAAACCTTCGAGAGAAGAGATCTCGGTGGCTTCCTCTACACCCAAAGACAAGCACAGCAATGCCCCTCACTGCACCCCTAAACCTGTGCTGGCTTAACACTCACTATGGCAATCACTAGCCTGTACCCTCAGAGGCCAAATTCCAGTGTTGTGACTCTCTAAGAGACAAGGAGCAGAGGCCCCGAGAGGCTCTGAAAGCAGCATTCAGTGGCTCCCCAGTCCTGCTCCCCATTTCTAGAGAGAGGAGAGGGAGGGAAAAGGGTCCTCCAGACGGATCCACATCCTCGGGTCCTCCTGCCTAAGTGCCTGGAGCACGGAGACAAAGAATAAGACAAAGTCCCACCATGGACACCAGAATCCATGGGATTCCAACACAGGATCACAGCATGGTTCCAAGTTAGGGCTCCCTCCTTCCTCTGGGCCCATCTGGGACCCATGCAAATGTCCGCTGTGCAGGGTGTAGACTCTCTCCCACACATATGAGCTAAGGCAGAGTGGACAAGACACCCACTGGTAATAATCAAGTGCCTTTTCCCAAGTGGAATTCCCCAAGAATTTTAAGCCAAAGACTTCAGAGTGCTGAATACAGGCAATCAGTCCCCCAACAACCCTTCTTGCCAGGAAAAAGGACAACCTCGCAGGAGGCTGAGCAGAAAGAAACAGAAGTGTGCTGCTAGCCTCCCGCCCCCTCTGTGACCTCCTACACCTATTCAGTGTCTGAAAGACCAAGTCCTTAAAACCCGACCAGCAAGGTATAATTTACTCAAAAAGAGCAGGTTCTTAAAGCAGGCATGACTCATCGAAAAAGGATGAGGGAAACAAACGGATCAGCAGGCCAAGTGGTTGAAACATTCGGATATGAAGGTGCAAGTCACCTTTCTACTCAGGGAGAAAACCAAGGGCACACACAAGCAGGTACATTGTGATGTCCCAGGAACAGAATGCAAGCAGACAGATGTCCCCGAGATCCTGCTGTGAGCCAGCCCTGAGCAGCTGATCCCATACTGTCCCTCTTTGCATATGGGAATAGTGCTTGGGACCAATCCTCTGCCTCCCAGACATTCACCAAAGCCCTGACCCCGCCTGGCCTCACCTCTGACTCTATGTAGTTCTGGGAGGGCAAGGGAGTAGGAAACGTATTCCACTTCTGTATCCATGGCAGACATCACAAATCAATCCTGCAGACATCACAAATCGATCTTGGCACCTTCTCTGTCAAGATTCAACTTTAGAATCCTTAACCCAGAGTGCCAAGAGGCCCCTACTTATTAGTCAGCTGATAGGTCAGAGGTCAAATCCAGGCTGGATCCTTAACTTCTGTCTAATCAAAGCTGCGGCTGGGGAACTAACCACATAAGGGAATACTTACCCTTCATGTAGGAGACCTTAGGATTCATCTCCAGAAAGAGAAAAAAATAGGCATAGAATTTCTTGTTCCAAAGAATCAGTAAACAGAATTGTTTTAAAATGACAACATTGAGCCTCAAAGATGTCCCCTCTCAGCAAATACCAGGATGTGTCCATAATTCAAGAAAAAGCGAATACGTAAGTAAACAGGGGCTTGCTTAGTCAGCAGAGCGCTTGCTCAGCATACGCAAAGCCCAGGCTCCCACCCCAGCACTGTCTGTATATACAGGGCACAGTGGCGCACACCTATAATTTGGACACTTAAGAGTTGTAGGCAGGGATTTCAGGGGCTCAAGGTCACCTCAACTACAAACAGTGAGTTCAAGACACCTGGGTAACACGAGACCCTCTCTAAGGGAAGGAACTATATCCGTAGCAGCACACTCACCCTACAGACATCTTATTTATTATTTCCCTGCTTCCATGTGTTAGACTGGCATCCCATTGCTCAGGTGAGGAAACAGAGATCCAGGGTGGTGAGGGACCAGAGATATGATGATCTGTGTAAGCTCCCGGCTAAGGCTGGCTAAGACTGAATACGACCAGCATTAGACTCCCATGTCTCTGGTGGGCACCCACTAAACAGTGCCTGGCTGCTCTGACCAGGGGCCACACACACAAACTGTGTGTGGTGTAGGTCCACTCTGAAAGGAACTATAGCCGGGCAGTGGTGGCACACGCCTTTAATCCCAGCACTTGGGAGGCAGAGGCAGGTGGATTTCTGAGTTCAAGGCCAGCCTGGTCTACAGAGTGAGTTCCAGGACAGCCAGGACTACACAGAGAAACCCGGTCTCGGAAAAAAAAAAAAAAAGGAACTATATAGAGACAAATAACCAAAAGACAGAAAAATGGAGAGGTGCAAAAAGGGGTGGGTGAAGCCCCCAGATCACATGCCTGGGGTGTCTGGGCTACCAAGGGGAGGCCTCACACCTGCCACAGCAGGGGTGTTCCACGGTTCTGTGCTGGGTGTGGCTGCTAGGTACCACGAAAGCATCACACTCAGGCAAGCAGGCTGGCCATGGGCTGCGAGTGGGTCTGGATTCTGGTGGGGGACAGCAAACCACAGCTAGCCACAGAACAGCCAGCTGGGCTGGGCAGTGGTGGTGCACGCCTTTAATCCCAGCATTTGGGAGGCAGAGGCAGGCGGATTTCTGAGTTCGAGGCCAGCCTGGTCTACAGAGTGAGTTCCAGGACAGCCAGGGCTACACAGAGAAACCCTGTCTCGGAAAAAAAACAAAAAAACCCAAAACGGCCAGCTGGTTGAAGCACCTTATTTTAAGCGGGGCCTCTCCCTGAGCAAAGCCAGCCTCTCTCTCCCCAGCTTAAAGCTTTCCCAGGCTCCCCCTGTGTTCACAGATGAAAACCTGCCTTCAAAACAGTCTCCCTTGGGCAAGTAAGATGGCTCAACAGATAAAGGAGCCTGCTGCCTCCTGTGACTGGACTTCGATCCCAAACCCCAGAAAGGAACGAAACCCCATTACATTGTTCTCTGACCTCCACATTCACCCCCCCCCACACACACACTGTGTACATATACATACTATTTTATACTCAATAATAAATGAATATAAATTAAAAAAAAAAAGAAAGAACATTCGAAGTAGGGCATTTTGCAAGGCCTGCCTGATCCGCTCTGACGTGAGGCAGCTTGCCATGGCACCGGTAGTCTCCCCCGCTGGCTACCACATTGTCCCCATAAGCCTGCAGAGGCACCAGAACAAAGAGTGGGTGCGCTCTGCCCAGGCACCAGCAGACTTCAGTGTGGCAGGGCAACGTCAAGCAGGAGAGCTGTGGGCTCAGCACATTCCCCAACTCAGGGCAGTTAGTGTCCCTAGAACGGCACAGCTTCCTGCAGCCTCTGCTGCCCTGCGGTTGGTGGAGAAGGGGACATTTGGTTTTCCTAGCCATGGACAGAGCTCAGCTCTGAACACAGACCCTTCAGTGAACTTTCTGACTTTCAGTTCCGGATGGGCCTCAATTCCTAATCCTCCTGCCTCCACACTCAGGTGCTGCACCCCCTCACATACTTGCCCAGGAATCCCAGCTACTCATTTGAGCATACCTCACCTCCCAGCAGGCCTCTGAACTGGAACCTCATTGTAGCTGCAAATCTTAACACCCACTCCTGCCGCAAGATGGGGTCAGGGGTCTTTTGTGGAACTGACTACCACAGAGATAGCAGGCTTCTTCTGGGGTCCTGACTTTGATGAATCACCAAAGCCTGGATATTCCTTCTGCTGGGCCGAGGGTGGCCAAATCCAGAGAGAAACAACCAGGAGAAGACAGGAAAGCCTACTGGAGCCTGGACCCAGCCATGAATCCCTGATGCCCTCACCCTGCTCTGTGGAGAGCTGACCAATTCAACTTCTTGGAGCCTGCAAATCCACAGTTAGGAACTAGCATTCCCACCACGGAGGCTGCACCAGAGAACCCAGTCCCTGGGTTACCCCTACTCATGGGTCTACTTGGCCATCGTAGCCAGTGCTAGGCTCACAGAAAGCCCCGGTGGGGACTGCAGCTCGGTGGCAGAGTGCATACCTTGGGTTGGAGCCTCAGTATGGCAAAATCACAAGCATGTTATAAGCAATGAGATGAACAGTCTAGCCATGAGTGTTGGCTCACTCGTCAGAGCTTGGAAAACAGAGGCAGGAGAATCACCCTAAGTTTCAGGTCAGGCTGGGCTACCCTATCTCAACAAAATTAGAGTAAGATAATTAGGGGGGACAGCCAATGACTCAGCGGGTAAAAAGGTATTGGTAGTGCAAGCCTGGTGACTTGAATTTTGTCCCTGGAAGCCAAAGAAAGATGGAAGGAGAGTAGTGACTTTATAATGTTATCCACGTGTTCTTGGTGATGTATACACACACACTGTACACATGCACATGAGACAGAATTAAATAAAAACCTACCTTAAATCCAATAAAGCTGACTACCGTGCTTGAAGGCCCTGGAAGCCCTCCTAGGGTGCCTACAGAAGCCCCCAGACAGGACCTGCAAGCAGCTCAGTCTATGAAGTCCTTGGGAAAGGAGATCAACTTGACCCTCAGAACTCAAAGGAAAAAGAAGAAGCTGGGTATAGCCAGCCTCCATGGACAATTCCAGAACTCTGGAGGCAGAGACAGGGGGAGCTCTGTGAGTTCCAGGTCAGCCTACTCTACACAGTGAGTTCCAGGAAGAAGCCAGAGTACCATAACAGAGAGACCCTGGCTGCTGGCTAGTTTTATGACAGCTTGACCCAAGCTAGAGTCACCAGAGATGGGGGAGCCTCAATTGAGACTATGCCTCTGATAAAATCGGGATGCAGGTAAGCCTGGAGAGCATTTTCTTAATTAGTGATCTGTGGGGAAGAGTCCACTCCTTGGTAGGTGGTGCCATCCCTGGGCTGGTAGTTCTAGGTTCTATGAGAAAGCAGGCTGAGTAAGCCATAAGGAGCAAGCCAGTAAGCAGCATCCCTCCACGGCATCTCCATCAGCTCCTGCCTCCAGGATCCTGCCCTGTGTGAGTTTCTGTCCTAAGTTCCGGCAACGATAAACTGCCACGGGAGCATAAGCCGAACAAACCCTTTCCTCCCTGACTTGCTTTAAAAAAATAATAATTTTTTTTTTAAAGGCAGCCAGTGTGTCAGCAAGGGAGCCACTGGGAGCCAAGGTAATTTTGGTTTTGTTTTACTTTCTGTGTATGGGTGTTCTGCCTACACAGATATATGTATGTGTACCACACGCACGCAGTGGCTCACCATGGAGTCCAGAAGACGGCATCAAATCCCTGGAGCTGCAGTTGCAGAGGGCTGTGAGCTGCCATGTGGGTGCCAGGAAGCACACAAGGCTCTCTGGGAATTCAGCCAGTGCTCCTAACCACTGAGCCATCCCTCCTGGCCCATCTTTTCGATTTGCCCATGTCACTCGCCCCTGGGCAACAGCCAGACTGAAGGGCTGGCCACATCTACTCCGGTCACCTGAGCAGGAGTTTGGATAAGCTAAGAGAAGGAAGGGCTCTCTCTGGCTTCTACATTGGAAACTTCTGCATGCTTGCCTTGTTTTACTGTTACGAATTCAGATTTTCCTTTCTTGAGGTGGCCCCTCACCCCAAGCCACAAACAACCACACAGTCTGTGGTACTGTGGGTAAGTACTACTACTGTCATGCTTAAGTTACCAACACACCCCATTGTCAATCATCAGATGTTCCGAGCAAGTGTGAACAGTGTCCCTGCCACATATCCTCTCCCCTAGGTCCCCAAGGCCACTGCTGGAACTTGTCTACAATGGGGACAGGCAGTAGTCTCCATTCTGGTCACCTTGTCTGTGAGCTGCCGGCTATGCAGAGCAGGATGTCCAGCTGCTGTGTTCTACGGTGTAACAGTCAAGATGGCAGAGTTCTGGCCCTGGCTGGCACCCTGAACACTGTTAAGATTCTCCAGAGTCCACCCCACACACACCCTCAACCCAACTGGATGGTGACCCTTGCTGACATGCTGCAGAGGACATTACCTGGACCACCTCCTTCACCAGCGTCTTGTCGGTCCCCGTCTTGGCACGCTGCAGCCCACTCACGTCCTCGCCGATCCACGTGATGAGGGCAAACTTGGACCTTTTGCTCATGGCATCGCCAGTGGTGAAGCGCACAAAGGCAAACAGCCGGACATCATCTGTGGCCAAAACAAAGAGAGCGTGGCACTCAGTAAGGACTCCCTGACACCATGTCCCTGGGAGAGGCCATGAGCCACAGGTGTGCCCAGAAAGAAGGGGGACGCAATTGTGTACTCAGTGTCCTATGAATTACAGGGTGTTGTACAATACCTCTGACCTCCACCACTAGACACAAGAGCAACCCTAAGTTCTGACGAGCAAACTCTACACACTTTCAGCTGTCCCCCAGGGGCAGAACCACCCTTCCACTGGGCAGTGGTGGGACATCCACGAAGGCCATGTTACATGTTCAGAGGTCAGAGGACAATTTCGCAAAGTCTGTTCTCTTTTGTCACCATGTTGGTACCAGGGATTGAACTCATGTTGTTGGGCCTAGTGGCAAGCCCCCTTACCCACTGAGCTCTCTTGCCAGCCCAAGCACTTTGTCCTCAAACAAAGAGTACTGTAGAGATATTCTACATTTTAAAATTCTTTTCTTCAAAATCTAAACATTGCCAGGCAGTGGTGGCACACTCCTTTAATCCCAGCACTTAGGAGGCAGAGGCAGGAGGATTTTTGAGTTCGAGACCAGCCTGGTCTACAGAGTGAGTTCTAGGACAGCCAGGGCTATAAAGAAACCCTGTCTTGAAAAAAAAAAAAAAAAAAAAAAAAAAAAAAAAAAAAAAAAAAAACCCACCACCACCAACAAAAATCTGAATGTTATAAAAGTTGGGAACTTATAAAAATGTCACTGATAAAAAAAGCATGCTCGGCCATGGGCACACACATCGTTTTAAAGGACACAACTGCACAACCATCGCCATCGCCGAAGCCTAATTCTAGAACATTCTCATCATCCAAAAAGGAAACCCAGACCCAAGAGCAGCTGCTTCCAGGCTCACACAGCCCCCGGCTACCAGTCACCTGTTTCTGTCTCTGGATTCACCGAGATCACTGATCTAGATTGTTACATGAGTGACATGATGTGATATACACGTGCCCTGTGGGGACAGAGTTCTTAAGTCACTGTGTTCTCAGGGCTCATCTGTGTGTTGCACACCTCTGTGTGTGTGTAAAGTTCTGCATGCATGTGTGTAGAGGTCAGAGGACAACCCCCGGTGCTATGCTTCAAGTACTATCTACTTTGCTTTTTTGAGACACAGTCTCTCACTGGCCTGAAACCCAGCAAGTATGCTAGGCTGGCCAGAAGGTAAGCCCCAAGGATCCTCCTGTCTCTGCCTCCCCAGGGCTTCTAAAATGGTAGCTCTATACTTCTGTTTATCATCTGTGAGGAGAAGACATTCAAGCCATAGACCTTGGTGACCCACCAGATAGAAACTTGTATCTGAAACTACTGCCGCGGCTCAGGACTGCCAGGTTACTGCTATGTGGCCTGAGCTCACCTTGAACTCTTGAAAATGAAGGTTTCTAGGTTGCGTGGACACAGGCCTTGTAGCTGGCGCAGATGCACACCAGGGGCCACCAGTAGCTGAGTGCATCTCCCAGTATCAATGGTGTTGGGCTGTGGGCAGTGTTTTATGTACTGTGTCCAATAGCCAGCACTGAAATGTTTGACAGAATTTCATCCTTGACCTGCAGGGGAGGCAGCTACCCATCCCAGCCGCTTCCCTACCAGCCCTCACACAGAACACCACCAGTGTCCGTTTCCAGGGCGACGACTTCCCAGTTCTGCTGTGTCAGCATGGAGTCTTGGGCCCAGCTACTGTGGGTCCCTGCCAAAGGCTTTGTGTGGGACAGTGGCTGGAGCTCCTGACCTCACCCTTCATCCATCCAACTGCAGAGCCTGCCAGAGGCGTCAGCTCTCCCTCCCTGACTGTTGGTCAGCTTTCCTGCGACTCAAGGGACTTTCAAAAGATGGCTCTCTCAAAAGTCTGCTCTTCATCCATTTCAGACACTCACCCCAGACAGCACCATCCTCTGCAGCCACCGCTGAAATGTTTGAGTGTGTACCTGAATATGCTTTGGGTTAAACATAAAAGAACATGGTTCTTTTAAATTTTTTATTTAGTTATATTTCCTATTTTGAGCGCATATAAGTGATGCAGGGTGTGTATATGGAGCTTAGAGGATAAATAGAGTCAATTCCCTTTGTCTACCTTTATGTAGGTTCCGAGGACCGAACTCAGGTTGTCATACTTGCGTGGCAATCACCTTTGCCCACTGAGCCATCTTGTCAGCCCCTCGAGTAAAACTTGTATCCTAAGGACTAGTTGATGCACAGAGAGTAAGTCACACACACATCCCTAAAGGCTTAGGGAACCTTCCAGAACCTCATGCTGACTTCATCTAAACAACCATGGGGGAGAGAGGCAGGCAAACCACATGTGGAGTGACTGGCCGGGTGCTTATCCAGCTCGCAGCAGTTTGCTCAAGAAGACTGCTGACAGACACATTTTCAGAAATCCGGAGCGATGGCACTTTAAAACGCTGGACACTGGAGACCTGCCTGGACAGGATGTCGGCAGAGGGTGGACACAAGGCCTGTGCGGCGTTTTTACGGCTGCACTGAAGCCCAAGGCTGTCACTGCCATCCTGACAGCACGGAGAGCAGGCGGCTCTTTCAGGAGTCCATTCCCACTGCTTTCTCCAAAAATGAGGGCGCAAAGTTGTCCGAACACACACCCTAAGCTGCCCTCTTCTCAGACAGAACAGGAGTACAGGAGTGGGCTGATAAACAGAGGGACTTCTCCACATGTGCACACGTGTGTGTGCACGCACACACATGCCGAGGTGGAAAACTCGTCAGAAGGCTGGCACCTGGGCCTGCTGCCATCCTCCCTCCTCAGTGATACCCTGTCCCAAGTGAGACTTGAGTGGCAAGGAACTAGAACTTCTCAAACTTCCTAACGCTGTGACCTCTCATGTTGTGGTGGCCCCCAACCATAAAATTATTGTTGTTGCTACTTTATACCTGTATTTTTGCTGCTGTGAACTGTAATGTAAAAATCTGGTTTTCCATGGTCTTAGGCCACCCCCGTGAAAGAGTTGTTTGACCTACAAAAGGGTCCTGACTCATGGATTAAGATCCAGTGAATTAGAAGTTGTTTTCTTGGGGGCTGGAGGCATGACTCAGCAGTTAAGGGCACTGACTTCTTCCAGAGGTCCTGAGTTCAATTCCCAGCAACCACATGGTGGCTCACAACCATCTGTAATGTGATCCAATGTCTACACACACACACACACACACACACACACACACACACACACACACGGTTCCTTTCTTGCTGAAGTCTAGTTCTCAGTAAGTGCACAGTTCTTGCTTGTCTGTCAACACACATGACCCCAAAGGACATGCGCTCTGCTTATCTGGAAACCCCAGGAAATGGCTCAGGAGCAGAGCTTGAACAAGACTTTGGGGTGACCTGAGGTGACTCGGATGAGCCAAAGCTTGAGAGCCACTATGGAAAGATGAAAGCAAGGTGGGGATGTAGGGATCCAGCATAGGGATGGGACATGCAGCTAGTGGGGACAAGAGATGGGACAAGAGGGCTCCAGCACAGAAAAGCAGAAGTCCTCAGAGTCCAGCCTCACCCTTCCTCCTGCCCCACGCTGCTTTGTTTTAAGGAAATGATCAGGCCAAGCTTCCTGAAGGTCTGGTCCCCCTTTTCTACACAACCCTCTGCAGGTTTTCTACAGGACCAGAGGTATAACCATCAAGGTGACAAGGCTATCCCTCAGACTCACCCTCCCTCCAAACTCCTCAAAAGTCGCAGCAGAAAAGGAGGCTCCCCTGAGTAGTGTCAGGGCATCCAGACTTTGCTTGTCTAACTCCCTGCTCACCTAACACGTCAGGAAGCCTTATCCCAAGGACTGGGGCACATATTACAAATCCATTTGAATCCCCATGGGGGACATCACCAAGGGTAAGATGAGGCCAGGCCCATGCTGGAAGGTTGACATAGTTCTGTGCCTTCCCTGTGCGTGTCAGGCCTGGGGTGACTACACAGGACTCTCCATCTCCAATTCAGGAACTGTAACGGCCTTCCTCCCTCCACCCCCCACCCCCCCCATCCAGTGAACTTTCCTCATGAGAGCCACAGGGTTAATACAGACCCTACCCAGGAATCCTTGACCATCTAATCTACTGCCTCTTCTCAAGTGATCTCTATGGAGGCTGTGGGAACAGGTGGGACACCCACCGCAGGCTCCTGCTTGTGAAGCTCCAGGCCTCTATCGACTGAGCACCCCATAAACAATAGTGGGGAGGCACTGCCTGAGTGGTGCTCCACCAGGGCCCTTCTGCCTCTGCCTGGGTTCCTCTTGTGTCCCTCTCTTCATGACGGCCTATAACCACTGCTCTTCCGGTTTATCCCCAAATATGCCCTCTCCACCTGTACCCAACTTCCGGTATCCCTTCTAGTCTAGGAAGAGGGAAGGACTCAGGAGATGAGGCGTGGAGGGAGTTCCTAGCAGGAGTAAAAAGGAGAGCCAGCTGGGGTCCAGGCAGGAGATGCAGGGCAGGGACAGCAATTGGGAGGTGAGAGGAAGAGTGTGAACTAAGGAAGGGGTGACTGTAAGGGGGATGGGGAGATAGACAGATACAGAGGGGAAGTCAGAATCCTCTGCAATCCACAAAGCCACTAGGAAAGGCTGCTTTGGTGATGTTCCCCAAAGAAATACCAGCACATAGTGTCTGCCATGCTGACCGTGTGAACTGTTCTGCCCTTCCCTCCCAAATCTGAATCTCACTGGACCCTTAAGTTGGGGCTCATCCCCTCCCCTCCTCTCTCCCCCTTCCCCTCCACCTCTCCCACGGTGCCCCTCAACACTGCATCCACACTGACGGAATGACTCTTCAGGGCAGGTCCAGGGACCAAAGAGCTGCCACATAGCACTTAACACTGAGTGTGCGCTCAGTGACTTCCTTATCACACACAGCACACGCTGGCTGTGGAGTAAGCAGAGACCTGAATGAGCAAAACTAAAACCACAAACGGAAGGGGCTCTGAAAACATTTTGATCGGAAGCCTCACTGTTTAGCCAGGGCTAGCCTGGAACCCGCCACATAGTGCAAACGGACCTCATATGTACAACAATGCTCCTGCCTCGGCCTCCTCCCAGGTGCTGTCATTGCAGGAGTGACCTACCACAAATCAGATCTTTTAAGCAGTTGGCCCATCTGTCCAGTTCTTATGCCCCTGAGCCAGGGACACCACAGGCAATATAGAAATAAACCGTGGGCCAACAGAAGGTAGAGAAAAAGAGATTTTTTTTTTTTGCTATTTCTGCTCTGAAGCTGAACTTCAGAGTACTACAAAGGGAAAAAGGGAGAAAGGAAAAGCAGGTCACAGGCCCAGAGCCCAGGATCAGCTCACACAGGTCCTGACCTTCCTTACAGCTTCAGAAAAGTTGTGCAAACAAAGCTCTGAAAGGGGAAACACTTCCACAGCAAAGAATGAGCAGCCATCATCCCAAGGGGAGTGGGTGGCAGGCGGAGAGTGGGAGGGACATGGAGACAACAAGGACAGGACAGGCAGGAGGAGAGGGCTGCAGGCTGGAGGACAGGGCTGCAGGGGAGGGCTGTAGGGGGCTGCAGGCTGGAGGGGAGGGCTGTGGGGAGCTACAGGCTGGAGGGGAGGGCTGCAGGCTGGAGGACAGGGCTGCAGGGGAAGGCTGTGGGGGGCTGCACGTTGGAGGGGAGGGCTGCAGGCTGAGGGGTAGGGGTGAGACAGGCTGGAGGGGAGAAGCTATAGGCTGGAGGGAAGGGGTTACAGGCAGGAGGTTGGGGCTACCTCTCCAGGAAGCTAGAAGGAAGCAGAAAAACACCCTGACATCCTGTCAAAGCCCAGAGGCAGCTGGACACAGTCAGTGCATCCTGGCTCCTGAGGACCATGCAGAGGGCCCCAGAGGGGATGGATGAGGCTCTCTTTCTAATACAGGGGAAGGAGGCTGGTGTACCCACATTCATGACAGCAGCTAAACTACTGAAGCCACACCCTTCCCTCCCTTGGCCCTCGATATATTCTGTGGACTCCATCCCTAGCACAAGAAAATGGATGAATGGATGAATGGATGAATGAATGAATGAATGAATGAGGCCATAAGGTGGGAGCCTCAAGCTTATTTGAAATTGCAAGAAAAATGTTAGTTAACAGATGGCCTCTGATCCGGGCAGTGGTGGTGCACGCCTTTAGTCCCAGCACTTGGGAGGCAGAGGCAGGAGGATTTCTGAGTTCAAGACCAGGAAAAAAAACAACAACAAATGGCCTCTGTTCATTACACAGCTCCTGGCTATCTAGGGCAAAACAAATAAACGCACCAGCACCCTCTTGTCCCAAACATCTCTCTCTCTCTCTCTCTCTCTCTCTCTCTCTCTCTCTCTCTCTCTCTCTCTCTTTGGTTTTTTGAGACAGGATTTCTTTGTGTAGCCCTGGCTGTCCTGAAACTCACTCTGTAGACCAAGCTGGCCTCGAACTCAGAAATCTGCCTGCCTCTGCCTCCCAAGTGCTGGGATTAAAGGCGTGCGCCACCACTGCCCGGCCTGTCTCTCTTTTTTAACACAGAGTTTTATGTTGGCTTCAAACTCATATGATCCTGAACTTCCGATCCTCCTGCTTCTACCTCCTAAGTCCCCGGATTACAACATGTACCTGTGTTTACTGTGTGCATACTAGGAGGTCATTCTACCGATGGAGCTGCACCCCTGGCTACTGCAGGGACAGGAGAATGGCCCATCTGGTCCACCCAATGGGACTTATTGGAAAATAAAAAGTAAAACTAGAGGTGGGATGTTTATAGCTCAGAACCATGCCCAAGGGAGCGCAAGGCCCTAAATCCAATCCCAGAACCATAGAATAACAACAGCAATAATTTTGAACTACATAAAGAAAGCCTGCAAGCCCAGAACTGAAGATTCTGTCCACAGTGGTTGATTTTCTCGGGGGGATAGAAGGCTGAATTTCCAGGGTGATCTCACCACGCGAGCATCTGCCTGTACAGTTTTGCGGCTGTGATCACATTGTCTATAATGTGCTAGCTTCCCCCCGCCCCCACCCCAGCAGCAGCCCAAAACATTCCGGCTGAGTTCCCATCAGCCACCCAGCTTTCCTAGTCGGACAAAGAACACGAGAAAACGCAGTAGGGGAACCGGAAGATGGTTTCGGGAGGCTCCAGGGAATAGGCGGACCCGGAGACACAAATTACAGAGAGCCCCAGGCTTTCCCGAACACACCACAGGTGTTTGCGCTAATCTCCAGCGATGAACTGCTGAAACAGCACAGACCAGACACCCTCAGGCCAGTGTGGGGTGTGGGTTGTAACTGCCACAGCCCGACAAGCACTGATTTGTTCTTCACAATTCTGCTCAGTCAGTCACGGGACAAGCGCACAGTCAACCTGTGACTCAGAGACTACTAACTACGACATCCCTACCGGATCACTACCCTCCAACTGTGAGCGCAAGGACAGCGAACACCCAAATGACTGTTACTCAGGTGTGACTGTGAACACCAAAGGAAGGAAGGAAGGAAGTTAGCTTTTTCTGGCGGCTGTGATCAAGGAAGGCTTCACGGATGAGATCCCCTTGAATCCGAGTCTTAAAGTTGGCCCAGAGGTCTCACGCAGCCCAGGCTGGCCTCAGAACCATGCAGTCAAGGATGACTTCGATCTCCTGATTCTCCTTCCTCCACCTCCCAAGAGATTGGATGATCAGTTTACAACCTGCCCCACCATGTCCGGTTTGTAGAAGAGGACTGAACCCAGGCTTGCCTGAGAGCTACGCAAGCACTCTACCATCAGGGCCACAGACGCAGCCTGGAAGACTACATCTTGTTCCTAACAATCCTAGTGCCCAGATGGCGCCTGGCACATGGCACCCTCTCAGAAAGAGCCTTGAACAGTCACCTCTGTGGTCTCGGGAGCTCTCAGTTCTCAGTGTCAGCAGCTCAGTGCTGTGGGAGGTGCCATTCCCTCTGGGCACTGACAGTGTGACTTTCACTCCCCCACCCTCACCCCCCCCACCCCCACCCCCAGCAAGCAGGAGATGCAGAGGAAGCTCGGGGGCCACCTAGCAGCTGACAGATTTGCACACTAACCTTTAACTAAAGGGCACGGAGAAGATAAAGCATCCATACACAGCTGCTGGCCTGGATGAGGCTGTGAGGTGAGGGCCATGCTTCCTTCCTTCCTATGTTTCACTAAGCAAGATCACACAGAAGGGGCTGGCTGCTGTAGCCAAGGGGATGGAGAGAAGTCCCCTCTCATTCTCCAGAGAGTGACACAGTCTGCTGTCCTCGGTGGACTCAGGTGACAAAAACAAGCCCTTGAATTGGCCTGACATATAGCAAGTTTTAAAAGTGGTTGGACAAGCTTAGTATAACAGCTCATACCTCACACTCTCATACTCTGGTGGCTGAGGCAGGAGGATTATGGCCTTAAGACCAGCCTGCGCTACAAAGACAGATTATGCTGGGTGGGGGGGGGGGACCCAAAAAACAAAAAGGAAGGAAAGAAGGAAGGAAGGAAGGAGCTGGTGAGATGGTACTGAAGACAAGAACAGCGGTGGTAACCATGGCAACCAGGGAGCAAACAGAGACCGCAGAGCAACAGGCAGGAAGGTGAGACTGGGTGCTAGAGGGCACACCTAACGCCACAGTGCAGCCAGTCCCTGGGACACAGGTCTCTGTACACACAGAATCCACCCTGGAAACTATCATGACAAGTAGGCCACAGGGAAAATTTAAATGCATGCAGACTAGAGGACCCCAACTCCCCATGGCTGCTTGAGCTGGGTCCGACCACTCACTCTCCAACATGGCTCACTTTATCACTGTCCTTTGTCATCTTGGGGGAAGGGAGGAATATCCTCTTTCTTTACAACTTAAATGTTATCTTATTTAGTTTCTTGTCAGTCTGACATCAATGTTCTGAGCCCTGGAATCTGTGGCAGCGACTTCACGTGGCCAAGGGGACTTTATAGATATGATTGGTGGAGGTCTGAATGAGGGATGACCCCCACTAGCTTGGCTAAACGCCACTATAAATTCCTAAATGGAGAGAAATAGGAAGGTAACAGAGTCAGGACCAGGAGCTGGTGTGAGAAAAGACTACGCAGACACTGCTGGCTTTGAAGGGGGAAAAAGAGACCAAAGGCCAAGGGCACAGGAAGGTCACCATTAACCGCTGTTCCTATTAATATTATCAACTTGCTCACTACACCTGCAAGGACGAATAGAAATGACAGAGGACAGTATCAAGCACCAGTAAGGACATGAGGACAGATGAGAGACCCGAAAAGCCAGGGACATCATCAGAGCCTGGTAAGTGCTACAAGGACCAGCCAGGACTGCCCAGACCCTGCCTCAATAAAAATAAATATCAAACAATCAGGACCCACTAGGGCAGGCCTGTCAATCCAGTTACTAGGAAGGATGAGGACGGGAGGAGTCTAAGTTCAAAACCATCCTGGGCAACTTGGCAACACTCTATCTCAAAATGAAAAGAGGAAGAAGACAGTTGGAGCTTCGGCTCCATGGTAGCACGTCCTGCGCACAGGAGTCCCTGGGTTCAAGCCTCAGTATTGTCCCTTCCCCAGCACCACCAGATCTACTGCAAGTTAATTCCGAAGTGTATCCATGACATAAATATTAAAAGGCAATATAAAATTCTGCTCTCGGAAATAGCCTCTGGGGACAGCTGCTCTGAGGCCGCTGGCCACCTCTGAGAATACACACAAGTCTGTAGGAGAGGCACTCTGAGACACAGGATTGCAGGAAGACACCTGGCACGAGGCCAAAGCAGCCATGTGGTCAGGACTATTGACAGGGGCCATTTGCTCTGCGCTGATTACGGAGTTACTGCTTCAGAGGGGACAGTGGGACTTCCTGTGCAGGCTCAGCCTTCGGGCATGGCTGGGGACCACCTAGATAATAGTGGGGTGTGTTTATGCACTCCCAAGTGCTCTCAGTACAGCATCGTGAGACAGAGCAGCTCTATCCCAGGCTCGGATCCTAGCAGGAAAAAGGCATGTGTGGGCATGGCTTTGGGTATTGAAACATGCTCCAAGGAGTGCTGGCCCCCAAACCACCTGGCCTCTGCTTATGGCCTATCAATGCGATCTCTGACTGCTCGTCTCAACAGAGATACAGCCCTGAAGTCTGGAAACACCCCTTAACCAATGAAGTGGGGACATAAACTGGTAGCCGAGGGCCCCAGCCTCCTACCAGATCCTGAAGGGTCCCAGGAGAATGGCATCCTGTTCCGGACAGCCTCACCGGCCGGCATGATTCCTCTTAGTAAATTCTTCTCCGCCCTCCTCCCTCACCCAACCCACACCCTCGCTCCTGCTTCCTGGGTCTAACCCCACTCCCAAACCCCTGGCCTGCACCCAGGGCCAGGGCTGAGAGTCAGCTTGAACCAGCTAAATCAGTGTCCAGGAGAAAGCAGGCTGGGTAGACAGGAGGTGGCTGCTTTAGACCTGCCTGCTGCTTTAGACCTGCCTGAGCAGGGGCTAGCTCTTCCAGTGGGCACAATGGGACACAGAGAAGCTAGGCGACTTGCCAAGGTCACACAGCTCACATAGAATAGAGTTCAGATTGGAGGCCAGGAAACATGGATTTCCTTCTTGGAGTGGAAACAGAAGATCCAGCACTTAGAGAAACCATGACTCAGGCCAGTCAAGGGAACGACATAGTTGTGGGGGTGGGGGGAGGGGTGCTTAGGCCTTAGCTACCTCAGACATTAACAAAACCATGAAATCTCTTCAGGACCTTGTCATAGTATCTCTCTCTCTCTCTCTCTCTCTCTCTCTCTCTCTCTCTCTCTCTCTCTGTGTCTCCCTGTCTCTCTCACATACATACACACCCGTATGCATGTGCGTGCACACCCACACACATGTACATGTTACACACACGTGGCCAACTCCATGAGGGCAAGGGTGAAATCTGAGTAGAGGGGACATTTACCCTGGGCCTTAACTAGTGTAGAGAAGCCTTCCTAGAAAGCAAAATGGAGGAAGACTGCCCACGAGGTCTGAGGAAGAGAGGGAGTGCAGCAGGGGGCAGTCTTGATCATTCCCAGCACAGGGGCCTTCTGGACAAAAGCCATAAAAATACTGTTAGGAGTTGGGGGGTGGGGAATCCCAACCCCCAGAACTCAGACCTGGCTGGAGGACCAGGTCACAGGGATCAAGAACAGAGCCCAAGTCAGCCCAAAGGCCTTATTCAGTAGATTTAGTAAATGAGAGAGAGACAAGGCCAGCAGGAAGGGCGGAGCCCTGAGGCCTTTCAGACTGACTGGGCAGGAGGAAGGGCAGAAAGGAGAGCAGTGGAGAAGTCCCAACAAGAGAGGGAGGGGGCAGAGTGAAGGGAGGGGGCAGGGTGAAGGGAGGGGGAAGAATGGAGGGAGGGGACAGTGGAGGGAGAGAACAGTGGAGGGAGGGGGACAAGGAGGAGGAAGGGGACAGTGAAGGAAGGGGGACAGTAGAGGGAAGGGACAGTAGAGGGAGGTGGACAAGAAGGAGGGAGGGGACAGTGAAGAAAGGGGGAACAGTAGAGGGAGGTGACAGTGGAGGGAGGGGACCGTGAAGGGAGGGGACAAGGAGGAGGGAGGAGACAGTGAAGGAAGGGGGACAGTAGAGGGAGGGGACAGTGGAGGGAGGGGTAGAGTAGAAGAAGGCAGGGAGAGAGAGGGAGGGGACATGGGAAGAGGAGGAGGAGGAGGCAGGGGGCTAGAGGAGGTAGGGTAGGAGCAGTATAGGGGGAGGGGTTAGTATGAAGGGAAGGGGCAGAGAGGTTTTCTGAAGACCAAAGTCTCTGGAGACACCAGAAAAAGTAAGTAAAATAGAAAGAAAGAAAGAAAGAAAGAAAAGTCAAAGAGGCTGGGGCACCATGGCAGCTCATGCCTTTAATCCCAGCAGACAAAGGCAGGTGGATTGCTATGACTTTAAGGCCAGCCTGGTCTATCCAACCATCCAGGACTCAACATTGAGACCGTCAAAAAAAAAAAAAAGAAAAAAGAAAAAAAAAAAAAAAAAAAAAGCAAAGAGGATGAAGGGAGAGGCTGGTGATGGTGGTCTGTCTGTCTGTCTTTCTGTCTCTGTGTGTGTGTGTGTCTGTGTGTGTGTCTGTATCTCTATGTGGTGGGAATGAAGGGGGAGAGATTTTATAACACCCAGAAAAGTCAGAGGGAAGGCTACCAAGGCTGCATCAGCTCCTGAGGGTGGAGATTAAAGAAGCCTTTCTAAAGAGAGGGCACAGGCTACTCGTGAGACAGAGACACCTGCCAGCCTGTACCTGCAAAAATGACCACAAACCCAAAGGCAAGAAAAACTTCACCAAGCTATGAAGCCAAAGGGCTGCCGTGCCGCCCACGTACTCAGCGACAGAATGCAGGGAAAGTATTCGTGGAGACCAAACAGTATCCAAGCTACTCAACACCCTTGGAGGTAAATAAAGTAATAACCCACCAGGTATGGTGGCTCGAACCTTAATCATGGCACTCGGGGCGATTATTTTAAGCTATAAGGCCAGCCTGAGCTACACAGTGAGTTCCAGGCCAACCTGGGCTACAGTTTCAAGACCTTGTCTCAGAAGGAAGTTAAAAGAACTCAAATTGTTCAGGGAAGTCAGCAATCTATAGAGGCAGCTTCAAGCATGGCTGGATCAAGGGTGTAACCCTTGCCAACTAGTCTCCAACCCTGACTTTGCCTGAGCTGCCCGCAGGTTCTGTCAGAGGCAGAAGGGTCCTGTGACTCCAATCCTTCATTCTTTCTGGGTTTAATCCCAGAGAAAGACTAAAGGACTCTTTCCCAACAGCCCTGTCCAAAGTCCCAGTCCCAGAAGCAAGTCTGATCAGCCCGAGGGATCACGTGAGGCTCCAGCCTTGGACTAAACATTGTGATGAGGATGGCTTGCCCGGATTAGCCATGCCTGGGTCACGTGCCATCTGAGAGGCTGTTCACCCCCAACCCTCACAAAGGATGAGATGCAGATCAACGTCCTTAGTCAAAATGGCTTCAGGCTACTCTGCTGTGGGCGGACCAGAGCATCATGGGAATATCACAATCACCCAGCACCTCTGCCAAACTTCATTGCTGACAGTCTCCCGTCATGCCCTTCTCCAGGGATCACCCCACCCATCCAGTTTACTTCAGCCTGCCTGAGCCAGGTACCTCCCAAGACAGCTATGGTGGTGTGCTGTCCACACATTGAGCATCTACTTTATGCCAGGCAGTGTGTCTATATCCTGTCACTTTATCATCCACAACTGTCCTCATCTCATAGACACAGAAACAGAGACTCTGGGAGACCTGCCCAAGGTCACATAGCATAGCCAGGCTTCGGTTAGAGGAAAGACTGGATCCTTCATCTGTGTGCTCTTCCCCACAGGCTCTAAAATCTACACCAGAACACTGGATGCATTCCCAGAAGCCTGGGTTCTTTCCAAAAGAAAACTGCTTCCAGCAAAGACTCTGGGTCCATCAGGAGAGGACCTGGTTAGACAATGTTGCAGTTAACAGGGTATATTTTTACAGAGCCTTTAAAGGGGCCACAAGAAAAACAAAACAAAAGGTAGTAAAGATGGAACTCAGCCCCAGAAGGTTGGTGGCCCAACAGCCATAGGACCGTCCTACTTTGGACCAGAAAATACAAAAAGAAATGTTTCAAGAATACAAAGACTAGGTCCGTGGACACGTGGCCAATCCTCCTGGGAGAGCATGAAACATGTGCTGAGCATAGGTTATCACCTCAGTTCTCAGAGTAAGTCTACAGAGTAGCCACTGGTGCACAGGATGCATGGATAGGACCAAAGAACAATGAATGGGTGGATACATTTCTGAATGGTTTTCACCTCCTCTTTGTACTGAGTCTCCCACGATCCTAGAAGAACCTTCTGCAGTTGAAGGTCCCAGTTGATAAAGGCGTTGCAGCACAAGCTTAAGGACCTACATCTTTTTTTTTTTTTTAACATTTTATTTATTTATTTATTATTTATTTTTGGTTTTTCGAGACAGGGTTTCTCTGTGTAGCCCTGGCTGTCCTGGAACTCATTTTGTAGACCAGGCTGGTCTCGAACTCAGAAATCCGCCTGCCTCTGCCTCCCAAGTGCTGGGATTAAAGGCGTGCGCCACCGCCACCCGGCAAGGACCTACATCTTGATTGCCAGCACTCTCATAAAAACTGGGTATAGGTGCATGCTAGTAAGGCCTGGTGTGCACGTCGTCATCCACAGGCAAGCTCCAGGTTCAACACAAGACCCTGTCTCAAAAAGTGGCTCGGCGGATGACAACGCCTGTTCCCAAGACTGACCCCCCGCATTTGGTCTCTGGAACCCAGGTGGCAGGAGAGAACAGATTCTCACAAACTGTACACTGACCACACATGTGCACCATGGCACGTACACGCATGGGAAGACACACACACACACACACACACACACACACATATTTTAAAACAAAGTAAAGAGTAATCAAGGAAACATCAACAGTGATCTCTGCACTTCACACAGGTGAGCCATACTCATGCTCTCATCACATACATGCACACACACATGCTCCCACCACATACATGCACACACACATGCTCCCACCACATACATGCTCACACACATGCTCCCACCACATACATGTGCACACACATGCTCCCACATATACATGTGCACACACACAGATTCTTGAGCTGCCTGCACAGTACAAAAACAAAATGTGACTCCAGACAGCTGGAGTCTCTGCCTTATCACCTATGCCAGACCTATGAGCCCACTTCTATAGCTGTCATGTGGATGGGTGCATCCCTTCTTGTTGGCAAGGGGTCCTTCCACCTCTGTGGGCTCCACCCGTGATGCTGCCTATCTCTGCGTGGCTCTCTGGGGTTCCTGTAGCCCCCAGCTCAGCTGCTTCCCTTACTTTCCCGCCCTTACCTTTCTGCCACTCTCTCGGCTTGTTCTCTGCTTCCACAGGACCTCCGTCCCCAAATAAAACACTAGTCCTACTCAGGGACATTTGAGGAACTTACTATCCTCTAAGCATACACTCCTGCTGTCTGCACTGTGGCAGAAGGGTCAACAGATGGGCAGCTTGCCTGCTCCGGGAACATGAATCTGAACTCAGAACATTGGCACAGCCTGCACCCGCATCACCATGGCAACTGTTTCTCCCCACGGAATAAACAGCTCAGCAAGCAGACCCAGGCTAAGGTTAGTGCCACAGGAGGCCATCGCAAGTTGGATGGTTGTAGGCGGACCCACTGTATGCTGGGCTGAGCACCCACTGAGAGTCTCAGGATGAAAGTCACAGGAATGGAAAGTAACTTGGTGGTTAACTAATATTTATATAGTCATTCTGTTATTAGTTTTATACTTATTAAGAAGACATAATTCCACAGGAAAGGCAGAGTGGGTCTCTACACATCTCTGAGGTGCTTGGAAATTTAAAAAAAAAAAAAAAAAAAAAAAAAAAAAAGCCTTTCTTCTAGGGCTTGCTAAGGCAGCTGACAGGGAACTCGAGCTCTCCCTACATCACAGTAAGCAAATCTTCTAATCCACAAACCATCCCACAAAGAACAAGACCCTAAACCACTTCCTTGGGGCCAAGAGCAATGGGTCCCAGAGTCCAGTCCTAGCTCTGTTCTTCCTGGGTGTCAAGTAAGTCACCTCTCTGGTCCTTTGTTTGCCATCTTCAGAATGAGCCAACCCACAGGAAGCATGGCCGACACCCGGGTCAGGTACAGTCATAGGTAAGATTACAAATAAGAATGCTGAGGGTGGGGTCCCTAGCTCAGGAGGCCTCAGCAGGGGAGGGACAGAGAGCAGATGAGCGGACGTGGCAAGCAGAACCATCTGGACGATGTCCACCAGATGGCTGGGGAAAGCAGACTGCAGCTGCAGCCTCAATCCCACAGTCCATTCACAAAGACCAACAGCAGCCTGCAGAGCATTTTAAGCTCATATGCCAGACGATTGCCATCCCATCCCTGTAGAGGGTTAGCAATGGGAGATCTGAGCAGAAAAACCACAGCCCACCAGAGGAAGGAAGTGTCCCCCGAAGCAGCATCCAGGCCGGATGTGCGGCAGCAGGAGCATCAGTTGAGAATCTACCAGCAGGATGCTTGGCCTTCAGCTCTGACATCTCCAGCTAATTGGAAAAAACAGTCAGAGGAAGGAGGGCTGGGGACGGGCTCCCGTGAGGAGGGAAAGGGACCTTCGGCACCCAGCCCCAATCCTGCTGATGGTGCCGCCAACTTCGGGAAAGTTGAGCCTGCACTTGTCCCCCTCTGGGAGCATTTGCTGCAGTCAGAGCGGCTGAGATCCTGCTCTGGAGCCAAAGCCTGCACACTGACTCGACAGCATCCCTCTTTACGCCGACGTTGTTTTAAGTGAATTATTTACAAAAGCAATGAGGACAGAGTCTAGCGGCAACTCCCAGGAGGCGTTTTTAGCCGGGAGAACACTTACACACGAACACACAATCTCACACTCATCTTAGTACCACAGAGCACGAAGTGAATGCCCTTTGAGACGAACTAAAATGCAAAAGATGATTCAATTAAGAAAGTTATTCGGCCGGGCAAAGTGGCGCACGCCGATAACCCTAGCATTTTGGAGGCAGAGGCAGGAGGATCAGGAGTTTCAGGCCAGGCTTGGCTACACGGCCACGTTTGAGGCCAGAAAGCAAGTAAAGAGTTGGGTGGCACAAACCAGGAAGCAGAAGCAGGAAGATCGCTAGTTCAAGGCCTGCCTGGACTACTGCGGGTGAACTTGTCTCAAAATAAAGTGGATTAATTTTTAAAAAGATTGAGGTGTACCTCAGTAGTAGAGCATGTGGCCAACATACTCAATGCCCAGTACGGGGGGGGGGGGGGGGGAAGAGGGAAAGAAAAGAAGTCACATGATCCTGGCTTAATTTTTTTCTTTTTCTTTCTTTCTTTTCTTTCTTTCTTTCTTTCTTTCTTTCTTTCTTTTTTTTTTTTTTTTTTTTGTCTGTTTGTCACCTATGACTCAGACCAGCACTGTCCTGAACACTTACACTTGAGATTGACCAATCTCACAGCAACATCAAGAGAGATCAGGTGAGGAACTGTGACCCCCCCAGGGACCGAGCCCCAACCCACCCAGCTGGAAGGCAGCCCCAGAGGGATTCTAACCCACAGCCATCCCCAGGAGTCTACACCCTAGCTTCCAGGTTGCCTGCTTTTGTTTGACATTAGTTTGAAAGCTAAAGACAACAGGAGACACTGGGCCTGGGAATCTCTTACTTCCAGTCTCTTTAAAGGCTCTTCCCCCACCCCCGACCCCCCACCCCCCAAGGCAAGGGGAATGCCCAGCCCAGGCTGGCCTCCAACTCTTCATCCCCCACCTCTGCTTCCAGAATACACTGAGCTGCTCTGCACACCAGCTCCTTTAGAGATCTCATTACCAACAGTGTTGAGCTGCTTCTACCGGGTCTATGGCCATTCAGGCCCGGTGTTCTTTCATGGTCCACACATTCCAGGGAAGCTTAACACACAAAAACCTTAGGGTTCCGGTGGGACGCTTTTAGTAAGTCACACATCTGCATGACTCTACCACACCAAATCACAGAGCACTTCAGCTCCCGGAGCTGTCCCTCATGCCCCACCCCAGCCAGTGCGATTCTCTCCAAAGGAAACTGGCCTCTGGGACCTCACAAGTCAGCTTCACTTTATACCAAGCCTCATATAGCAACATCGGGTATACACTCTTGGTATGAGTCTCTATACTCTTCAAATTAAAGGCTTGTACAAATGCAGATACAGACAAAGATGGAAGGGAGAAAGGAGGGTGGGGCCCTGGGTTCTGCCTTTAGCTTGCAGCCCCCAGGGGCTTCAGCGTTTATTGTTCACTGACCAATCAGAGAGGGTGGAGTTTGAATTGCCCATTTCTGACCTGGAAACCCAGTGAACCACGGGGAGCGGAAGAAGCTCTCGGACACTGCCAGGGGAGGAATCAGGGGAGGGGTCACATGATGGTGATGTCCACCGGGGCTGGGGTCAGGGTTGGGGAGAGATACACTGGGGACTTTGGAAAGCTCAGATCAGAGCTTTACATGGCTGTGCACGCCCACCATACCAAGTACTAGACGCTGGCGGCAGGAGGATGGCCAGTTGGAGGTCACCCTGGATATAAAGTGAGCCCCTAGCTCCAAAAACACAATGGAAAAAACAAAACAAACAAAACCCCAGCCCAGATCTGTTGCTGCTTGGATGCCCAGCACCTCGCTGCTCAGAGTGCCCACCCTCTCCCAAAAGGTCTCAGGTCGCCCTACCTGTGCACTGCTGGATGAAGTGCTGGTAATCAGCTCCCTGATCGCCGGGGACAATGGTGGCGCCGTCGTATCTGAAAGTCACCCTTTGGGTTGGAGGAAGAAAAGAAAATATAGGTGAGCGGCGGCGGCGGCGAGCGGCACGAAGCAGGTCACTACTGGTATCCCCGGCCCCGCGGCGTTGCTCACCAGATGACCGCCGAGCCGTCGTCCCGCACTAAGTTGTACGCCGCGCGACACGCCTCCTTGTCGATCTTCGTGGCCATGGCCGCCGCGAGGACACTGCTGGAACCAGTGAACGCGTCCCTGATCCGCTGCGAGGGTCGAGCGGGCTCCGATAGTGAGCAGGGGAGGGTGGCCGCTCGGAAAAGCAAGCTAAGGTCCTCAGAGAGGGGCCCGCGGTTACTGCAGCGCCGGAGCGCGCGCCGGGACTCCACTCCCATGGAGGCCACGCCCCCTCCTCTCCCATTGGTCACGGGGCGGGGGCGGAGCGTCTCGCACATCTCGTGACCAATCCCAGCCTGTGTGGATTGCGCAACTCCACGGAGGACTGGAGGAGGGGCCCTTCCTCCTCATCTTCCTTTCCTCCGCCTTCTTCCCTCCGTGGGCCCCAGCCCCTCTCTTCTTCCACTCCCTTCTGCGTTCTCCGATCTCGCTCTCCTTCCTCCTTCCCTCCATTCCTCTCCTTCCCTTTCGCCGTTGCCCTCCTCTTCTCTCAGCCTCTACCTTGTTCGCCTTTCTTTTCATCTCTCCTATTTATCCCACCCCAAGCCCCATCTCCCTCCTTCCTAAGGCCTCCTGCCTCCTTCCCCTCTTCTTCTTCCCCTCCATCTTCTCTCGAATCTTATTCTCTCTTCCTCCTTCGTTCCCCTCCACCTGCGAGCTGAGCTGCAGAGCTCTCCGCCCCTCCCCCTCCCCTCCAGAAGGCTAGCTTAAGTCAGCGCTCAGATGAGCCTGGCTGGCCAAGGCTGGCTCCCTAACTCAGTGTTTGCTCTTTGGATTTGGAATGGAAAGAGGTGGAAAGAAGGAGGAAACATTTCATTTGGAAAGGGGCAGACTGGGAATCACTGTTGACTTTGTAGCCTGGCTATCTGCACTCTTGGGTGGGGGGGGGGGTGGCGGCATCCTTAACTCCCTTATTGGGTCATTCATTCACTAATCTTCCACTATCTGTCCTACCAGCAGGTGAAAGGCTGGCCCGGGAGGCCCAGCTCTAGAATTGCACCGAGTGTAATTCTCAGCCCCAAGCCATAGGGCAAGCCCTGAAACCTTTCCATGGGGAGAGAGAGTACTACTCTCTCTCCCCATGGTAAGAAGAACATGGCCAGCCTCATCGGGTGCCTTCAGCTTTAACTGAAAAGATGTACATAAGCCAGGGCAGGCATCAAAAGAGGTCACTGTTGCTATTAACTAAAACAGATCATAGACAGAAACTGAAAAGCTCTGGAACATGTACAAAGGATACGAGAACCCTTAGGCCTGAAAGTGTGGCCCAGGGAGCCAGCATCTGTGAGATCCAGGTTCTCTCTCTCTCTCTCTCTCTCTCTCTCTCTCTCTCTCTCTCTCTCTCTCTGCACCTCACCTAAAAAAAAAAATTAGTCTGAATACAGTAGCTCACACCAGGCAGCTCCCAGCCCAGGAGGCTAAGAAAGAACCATTGACAACCATCCTGGGCTGCGTACTGATTTCCAGGCCTGCCTGGACTACAAAATAAGACCCCGTCTGATTAGGAGAGATGGTTCATCCTCTTGCAGAGGACTTTAGATTCTTTCCCAGTACCCGTGTCTGTAATTACAGCTCCAGGGAAATCTGATGTCCTCCTCTCACCTCTGTAGGTATCTGCACAAGCGCGCACATGCACACACACATGCACACACACACTCTTTGATACACATACACACATACACTCAAATAAATAAAAAGCATAGTGATAGACACCTGTTGTCCGACTACTTGGGTGGTGTCTGCAAAAGAATCAAGAAATTCAGAGTCATCCTCAGATGCATAGACAATTGAAGCCAGCCTGAGCTACATGAAATTATCTCAATATACACTACACACACACACACACACACCACACCCACCACACACCCACCACACACACCACACACACACACCACACACACACACACCACACACACACACACACACACACACACACACACACCACACACACACACCACACACACACACACACACACACACACACACACGGTGGCGGTGGGGTGCTGCCAAGAAAAAGTATTACCTTCCTCAAAATGAAAAAAACAAAAAATAAAATAAAATAAAATAAAATAAAATCCATGAAAACTATTTACCGCTCAAATCACAAAGACTGGTCAAATGTGTGACCGGTCAGGTCCGATGGATATTTGTGTCTGTGTGTCTGTCTGTGTGTCTGTGTGTCTGTGTGTCTGTGTGTGTGTCTGTGTGTCTGTGTGTCTGTCTGTGTGTCTGTGTGTCTGTGTGTCTGTGTGTGTTTCTCCCTATGTGAAGCACAGGACCTCAGGTGCCTCCACCTTGTCTTTTCAGTCAGGGTCTCTCACTGCCCTGGAGCTTACCAAGTCTGGCAGGCCACTGAACCCCAGGGGTACAACTCTTCTCTAATGTGCCCAGCACGGGGATGATAAGCAGAGCCACCATGTAGCTTAATTTTTTTAAACATGAGTTGGGGGGGGGTCAAATCAGGGCCCCATGCTTCCCTGGCAAACATTTTACTGATTTAGTCATTTCCCCTCTGTTCGTGTGTGTGTGTGTGTGTGTGTGTGTGTGTGTGTGTATTGTTTTTGTTTTGTTGCTTTTGGTTTTTTTGTTTTGTTTTGTTTTTGAGATAGGGTCTCATATAGCCCAGGCTGGCTTCCAATTTACTATGAGCAGAGGATAACCCAGAACTCCCAATACTCCAGCCTCCACCTCCCAAATGCAGGGATTATTGGTGTGTGCCACCAGGCCAGGCCTTCAGATGACCCTTAAAGACATAAAAAGGTTCCAGAAAAGGGCATCAGACCCCCTGGAACCTCAGTTCCAGGGGGTTGTGAGCTGCCTTGGTACTGAGGACTGAACTTGGGTCCTCTTGAAATGCAGCAAGGGCTTTAACCACTGAACCATCCCTCCTGCCCCTGTCTTGTGTTTGCTTGATTAGTTGGTTTGATTTGGGTTTTTGTTTTTTTCAAGACAGGGTTTCTCTGTGTAGCCCTAGCTGTCTTGGAACTCACTTTCTAGACCAGGCTGGCCTCCAACTCAAGAGATCTGCCTGCCTCTGCCTCCTGAGTACTGGGATTAAAGACTTGTGTCACCAGGCCTGGCCTGTGTGTGTTTTTAAAACCATGTGAATATATTGTTTATTCATATGCAATTGCTATCAAAGACCCAATTATGGTGGTGCATGATCTTTAGTCCCACGACAGAAGAGGCAGACTGATCTCTGAGTTGTAGGCCAGTCAAGGCTACATAGTGAGTTCCAGGCTAGCTGGACCTACATAGCAAAATCCTGTCTGCCTCAAAAACAAAGGAAAGGAAAAAGGAAGGAAGAAGGAAGGAAGGTAGGAAGGAAAGAAGGAAGGAAGGAAGGAAGGAAGGAAGGAAGGAAGGAAGGAAAGAAAGAAAGAAAGAAGGAAGATGCTAATTACTACCAATAAAGTGAAGTCAACCTTATATCTTCCGGATCTATATTCCAGATACCATGATGTCAGTCACCTAAGTGGGTAACCGGAATGAACGCCCCAGGGCTGGCAACTGTTCTTTCTGCTCCTTGCTGAGCGCGCCCTCTACTGGGATGAACATGTAAAAAGGTTTGTTTGCCGGGGAACCTTGATTCTGAATACAAATTTTGTCTGTCTACTCAGCTAACACAAATAAAACAATTACATACCAGAGGTGCTGAGTTATAATTCTTGACCTCAGTTGGGATCCATAGAATATCACGACACAGAAAGTAATCTGGCTGGGAGTGGTGGCCTGCACCTGTAACCACAGGACCCCAGAAAAAGAAGCAGGAGGAGTGACAGACATTTCAGGTCAGCTGAATCTACAGAATAAGTTCCAGGACAACCAGGGCTACAGAGTAAGATCTTCTGACAAAAATCAAATAACGGCCCATTGACATGGCTCTGTGCGTAAGGATGCTTGGTACTAAATCCGACTACCCAAGTTCAAACCTGGGATCCACATAAAGGAGAAAATAAGTTGTCCTCCATGACAAAATGCAAACACACACATGCACGCACGTGCACACACACACACCTAAAAGGAAATAAATATAATTTTTTAAACCGTTTTAGGGGGCCGGGCAGTGGTGGCGCACACCTTTAATCCCAGCACTTGGGAGGCAGAGGCAGGCGGATTTCTGAGTTCAAGGCCAGCCTGGTCTACAGAGTGAGTTCCAGGACAGCCAGGGCTACACAGAGAAACCCTGTCTCAAAACACAAAAACAACAAAACAAAACAAAACCACCAAAAAAAAAGTTTTAGGGGCTGGAGAGATGGCTCAGCAATTAAGAGTACTTGCCTGTTTTTCCACAGTTCGATTATTGGCACCCACATAGTGGCTAACAATTATCTGTATGTAACTCCAGTTCCGTGGGATCCAACACCCTTTTCTGGCCTCTGAAGGCACCAGGCACACACATGGTATACAGACATACATGCAGACAAAATACTCAAAATTGTAAAATATGTGAAAAGGGGCTGGAGAGATGGCTCGGTGGTTAAGAGCACTGGCTGCTTTTCCAGAGGTCCTGAGTTCCAATCCAAGGAACCACAGCTCATGACTGTCTGATGCCATCCCTGGTGTATATATGTACACACAGACAAAACACATATACATAAATAAATATATATAGAAATTAATAAAGTATACATATACAGAAATAAATAGATATATATTTCTGTGTGGCACATAGGAACCCTAAGTCAGCACAGTGGATTCTCACTGGGGACTCAAATGTCCCCCTCCTCCTGGTTTTCACCAGCACTCCAGTGTTACAGAGTTACTTCTGAAAGTCTCCATCCACAGCCTATTCTACAGCCTTCTGTTTCACAACCCCCACTGGTCACTCTCTGAAGTCTCCTGTCTTTCATCTTAGAGTCTTCTCTGTCTGCCCCTAGAAGAATGCCAGGTGCACCAGCAGGGGTTTGTCTATCTAGGTCACCAGAGATGCCCATCTCCAAGAGCCACAGGAATCCAAGATAGATACACACACACACACACACACACACACACACACACACACACCTCCAGCTTCAAAGGTCTTGTCAGGACCTGTTAATTGTCCCAAGAGATGGACCATGGCCGCAGACTGGAGACTAATTTCTGTAAATCCCTTCATAGCCTTCTCTCAGCCCCGTGCCCACACCAGAGAAGCTATATACATGATATTATATGAAATGCAATCGCAATTCTATTTTTTGCAGCATTATATAGCATAAACAGTAATGGTATCATAACCCTGTGTGTTGGTTATCCGGCACCGTCCTGTGATCCTGCACGGAGCGCCAGACACCATGTTAAGTTCTGTGGGGCTGTTTTCCATCTGCTCCGACTTCTTTCCTTACACATTTTTCTTAGAGGATGTCACACACATGTACAATGTGTTTTGATCATATCCACCCTTTTATTTCTTAGTTTTTAGAGACTAAGGATCTAGTCTCTAAGATCCTTAGATCTTAGGTCTCTTAGAGACCAGGCTGGCCTCAACTCCTGGTCTTGCTGCCTCTGCCCCCAGGGGCTAGGATTACAAACGTACTCCATTAGGATTAAGTGCCTGGCTGTTCACAGCTCCTTCTCAGTTAATTCTCAAATCGGCTCTGGCCTTGTATCAACCCAGGTGAGAGCTGAAGCCATTCTCCAGAGCAGGTTTTCTTTTGTGACAGCCTCTCATAATTGTAGGCCAGGTTGGCCTTGAACTTGAAATCCTTCGGTCTCGGCTTCCTGAGTACTGGGATTACAGGTGTACATGCACTGAGACCATGCTTCTTCATCGGGAAGCAGAGATTGGAGATCATGAGACGGAGTCAGGCTACCTGGCCTTTGAGAGGACTCTGGGCTGAGTTTTCAAGAATGCCCTATTTACCTAGATAGAAAGGTAACTCTAGCACCGGAGAGGCAGAGAACGGAGGATCAGGAGTCCAGGACCATCCTTGACTACACAGCCAGTTTAAGACTAGCCTGAGCTACCTGAGACTCTGTCTTGAAACAAAAACAAAAACGAAGGGCTGGAGAGGTGGCTCAGTGGTTAAGAGAACTCATTGATCTTTCAGAGGATCCATGGATGATTCCCAACGCCCATTTTATGGTACACAGTCCTTTGTAACTCCAGTGTTAGGGTTTACAGCCCCCTCTGGCCTCCACAGACATCTATACACACGGCATCCGTAAACTCATGCAGACACACACACTCACACATTAAAAAAAAATCTTTAAAAACAAACCAGCAAAATCCATCATATTTGGGGCAGGTGGGGTGGCTCAGAGGTTAGGAACACTGCCTGCTCTTCCAGAGGACCCGGGTTCAATTCTCCGCACCCACATGGGATCTGACACCCTCACACAGACACACATACAAGCCAAACACCAATGCATATAAAGTAAAAATAAATTGGTTATCTTTAAAAAAAAAAATCCATCATATCCGGCTGCTGTGTTTCCACTCTTGCAGAAACCTGACAGACTCATTTTCCTTGGGGCTGAGAATTGAAAGAAAAGAGTCTCTCCTCAGCTGAACTGCCAGGTTGCACAGCACACACCCGACTCCCCCTACCCCGGCAAAGCATACACCCGAGTCTCCCTCCTCCTGCAAACGGCTGCACCTGGAGACAGGTGCCTCCCTGGGAAGGGATATTTATAGACAGGTCTATTTCTAGAGTGAGCTGATCTCACCAATTGTCAACGCTTTACAAAGAGGCCCTCAGGAACTTCGGAAAGATTAAGCTGCCTAAGTGGGAACTGACTGTTGGCAATGCTACTTAGGTTCTACTCAGAAGCCCAGGATGGAAGCCCAGGTTGCACAAAGGTTAGGGTTTCTTATTGATAAAGGGCTGGATAGGCATCAGCCCCAAGCCTGCCTCAGTGTCTTTTCTTGACATTTAAAATGTTTATTTTATGTGTGTATGGGTGAAAGGCATGTGGGCATGCTCCAGTGTGCATATATGGAGGTCAGAGGACAACTTGTGGGTGTCAGTTCTCTGCTTCCGCCATGTGGGTCCCGGGGATCAAACTCAGGTCTTCAGGCTTGGCAGCAAGCCCCCTTACTGGCTGAGCCATCTGGCAGGCCCATTTCAGATAAATTCAAAATAATAAATAAATAAATAAATAAATAAACTGTGTTCTTGAAGTGTGCCCCTCCTCTCATGCACACATAATTTTTAAGTGTAATTTTTTTGAAAGGAAACCATATGTCCAATTATTGGCATCATTAACTATGAAGACAGGTGTTTTGGTTTTGTTTTTCTTTCGAGGTGAGGTTGATTTCAGTCACTGGAGCAGGTGCCCACACGTCTTCACTTTGAAGATGCAGTTCTTTACACTTCAGGCAGGGATCATATTTCTTTCTCGAAATTTTTACGCAGCTGTGGAAAGTCTCCTTGGAATTTGCTTTGAAGCCTGTCTTTGAGGTATCCTTTTCACAGCCTTTACATAGATCTAGTAGAAGGCAATGTGGCCGAGTCCTACCAGTGGCCAGTACCTTATCATAATGTCTAAGGAGGGGCATGCTGGGGTGATCCCTGGGGTTCTATACTATTAGGGGGCTCAGCCAGCTTCAGGATGGTCAGACTTGAGGAAAAAATATGGGGTGTTTTTTTTCTTTGTTTTGTTTTAGAAAAAATAGGAACTTAGAAAACAACGCAAACATTTGGCTGCACCAAGAACAGAATATGAATAAAAATATGAATAAAAATATTAGAAAATTGTGCCTACAACAGAAAATGTGGTACATTTACACAATGAGATACTACTCAGTTATTACAAACCATGACTTCATGAAATTCGCAGGCAAATGGATGGAACTAGAAAATACCATCCTGAGTGAGGTAACCCAATCACAAAAGAGCACACAAGGTATGTATTCACTGATAAGTGGATATTAGCCCAAAAGTCCAGAATACCCAAGATTCAATTCACAGACCACATGAGGCTCAAGAAGAAGGAAGACCAAAGTGTGGATGCTTCAGTGCTTCTTAGAAGAGGGAACAAAATCCTCACAGGAGGAAATATGGAGACAAAGTGTGGAGTGAAGACTGAAGGAAAGGCCATCCAGAGACTGCCCCACCTGGGAATCCATCCCATATACAGTCACCAAATGCAGACACTACTGTTGTTGTCAGGAAGTGCATTCTGACAGGAGCTTGATATGGCTGTCTCCTGAGAGGCTCTCCTAGGGCCTGACAAATACAGAGGCGGATGCTCACAGCCAACCATTGGACTGAGCGCGGGGTACCTGATGGAGGAGTTAGAGAAGGGACTGAAGGAGCTGAGGGGGTTTGCAGCCCCATAAGGGAAGCAAAAGTGTCAGTCGCCCAGACCCCCCAGAGCTCCAGGGGACTGGACCATCAACCAAAGAGTACACATGGAGGGCCCCATGGCTCTGGCCATATATGTGGCAGAGGATGGCTTTGATGGACATTAGTGGGAAGATTGGCCCTTGGGCTTGAGGGGGTTCGATGCCCTAGTGTAGGGGGATACCAGGGCAGGAAGGCGGGAGTGGGTGGGTGGGAGAGCACCCTTATAGAGACAGGGGGAAGGGGGATGGATAGAGGGTTTCTGAAGGGGAGACCTGGGAAGGGGATAACATTTGAAATGTAAATAAAGAAAGTATCCAATAAAAATGAAAAAGAGAAAGGAAGAAAGAAAGAAAGAAAGTTGCGCCTAATTTTAGAGGGCTGTGCTCCTAAAACACCAAGCTTTACACTTTTTTTTGTGAAACCTGACAAGTCAAGCTGCTCCATGGAACTGGGATTTGTCTTTTGCTTAGTTGTTCTTCTGTTCTAATCATCATAACTTGTTAGCTTAAAAACAACTAGGGGCTGGGAAGATGGCTCAATGATTCAGAGCTCTTCCGAGGACCAGAGTTCAGTCTCTATCCAAAGTTTAAACAGTTCCCAAGAGCCTGTAACTCCAGCTCCCAGGAATCTGATGCCCTCCTCTGGCCTCTAGGGGCACTGTTAATCTGTTGTAGTTAAAATTAACAGGACATTCTACCCCACCTTTGATTATATAATTCCCAAATAAAAGACACAAAACCTTCATATTTATAATAACCCTTAATAACACCAGAGCTGGGCAGATGTCAACCCTCCAAGCTATTTTACCTACTTTCCTCAATGACCCTGAGATAGAACTTGCCATGTTCTGTCTGGGCAGCTCATACTCTGACTGGCCAGTCCTTGTGGCCAGTTCTCACCATCTCTTACTCCATGGAATCTTTCTCTCTCTTCTCTCTTCTCTCTTCTCTCTTCTCTCTTCTCTCTTCTCTCTTCTCTCTTCTCTCTCCTCTTTCCTCCTTGTGCTCCTCCTCAGACTCCAAGCTTGGCAACTGAAGCCCTGCCTACTTCTGCCCAGCTATAGGCTGTAGGCATCTTTATTCAGCCAAGAGTTTTAAGTTAAGGAACAAGGTTACTTGGCATCACTTGGAATACGTGAGGATTTCCACATTGCTGAGGCAGCCAGACCTGGGGGCCAGTATTAGCATTATAATACATAGGAGCAGATCAAATTCAACATCATATACACACACACACACACATTCACACACACACATGTACACACACACACAGGCACACATACACACATGCATGTACGCACACACCATTTAGAATAAAATAAATCTTTAAGAACCAGATGTCGTAGCACATGCCTTTGATCTCAGCACTCGAGAGGTAGAGGCAGGAGGGTCTCTGAATTCAAGACCAGGCCAGTCTATAAACAAGTTTCAGGATAAATACATTTTTAAACAACAATAAATTTAAAAAGTTTAAAATAGACTAGAGAAAATAGCATTCAATTCATTTATTTTTTATTTATTTATTTTATGTATATGAGTAACCTGTAGCTGTCTTCACACACACCAGAAAAGGGCATGGGATCCCATTACAGATGGTTGTGAGCCACCACAAGGTTGCTGGGAATTGAACTCAGGACCTCCGGAAGAGCAATCAGTGCTCTTAACCACTGAGCCATCTCTCCAACACCTCAATTAATTAATTATTTTTTTTTTTTTTACTTTTTTGAGACAGGGTTTCTCTGTATATGTCTGGCGGTCCTGGAACTCACTCTGTAGTCCAGGCTGGCCTCGAACTCAGAGATCCACCTGCCTCTGCTTTTCAAGTGCAGAAGATTAAAGAGGTGTACCCCCCCCCATTCAAATCATATATAAAATAACAAGCTAAACTATAAATGCAAGCAAACAGTTGCTAAGTTCAAAGCTGAGTCTTTCATAAATAGACAGAGATCCTGACAGTATAGAAAATAAAAATGGCAATCGGAAATGAACTACTAACAGCACCACGCCTCCCCACCCGGATTCCCACCCCACCCTGCAATACCCCACACAGGGGCAGCTTCACAAAGCAAAGGACTGACTGCTTTGCCCTGGACGTTGTGTTCCACAAGCAAGCACATGACCAACTTGTTTGCCTGGTTTCCTTCCCTCCCTCCCTAAATGGCAGTCTACATCTGAGTCCCTCAAGGGGTGACCCTATAGGAAGCCTTGGACAGAGCCCTGGGGGAAAGACCCCGCCTCTCCGTCCTGCCCACTGCAGCCAGTTCAGAATGAGTAAACCAAGATGGAGGGACAGGTCAGGGCTTACGGAACTTAATTCACACCCAGAACTGGGGAAGAACTTATCCTATAGTGCTCTGGCTCATCCCGACTGTGGGTGCTCTCAGGAGCAGGGCGCTTGCCTAATTTGTGTAAGGCCCTGGATGCGTGCGCGCGTGGGTGTGCGCATGCGCGTGCGCGGCTGAGGTAAGAGGGTCCCAAGTTCAAGGCAAGTGCCAGCTACACGGTGTGTTAAAGTGTAGACTGGGCTAAATGAGACTCTCTCTCAAAAAAGTCTACTCCACCGTGGGAACTGAAGACTACATCCTGGCTGAAGGGAAAGCCTTCCCTCTACTCTCTCCGGTTTCCATGTCCCGTGGCACCTGATCATTTTCACCAGATGGCTCAGCATGTAACGCTTGTACCATGGTACACTCTCACCTGAACTCACACACACACAGCACATACACACTCACTAGTAAAAAGTGGATTACGTACGCGTGATGCCAGGCTTACATACAATTTCCACCAAAAAGCTTATTATATGCTGAAGAAGGAAAAAGATTGTTTGCTAAAAGCCCACGGGGGCGGGAGGGGGGGGAGGAAGAAATTAATGGAAATGATATGTAAATACAAATATGCAAATAAGAAGCCACTCGGCACTGTGTGAGATTTTCCCAGGTTTTCCACAGCTTGTGACAGCACATGCAGCCGTTGGGAAAGTATCGTTTAAAGTGAAATATCAAGTTTCTAATGTTTATTTGTTGTTTTTTTTCTTTCAAGACATGGTTTCCCTGTGCAGCCCTGGCTAATCATAAGCTATGTAGACCAGGCTAACCTTGAATTCACAGAGATCCACCTGCCTCTACCTCCCAAGAGTTGGGATAAAGGGGTGTACCACCACACCCAAATACTATAAATTTTAAGCCACAAATGACTTACTAAAACCTGTAACCAGCCGGGCAGTGGTGGCGCACGCCTTTAATCCTAGCATTTAGGAGGCAGAGGCAGGCGGATTTCTGAGTTCGAGGCCAGCCTGGTCTACAGAGTGAGTTCCAGGACAGCCAGGACGACACAGAGAAACCCTGTCTCAAAACAAACAAACAAACAAACAAACAAAACAAAAACAAAAACAAACTGTAACTCCAGAATTTGGAAGGCTGAGGCAAGAGGATGGTTGTGAGACTTAGGACAGCATAAGCTACAAAATAAGGTTTTGTCTCTGAAAAAAACAAAAACAAAAAACCTAGATAAAGAAAACTTAATCTCCAGTGCCGTATTTACATAACTGTACACCCTGTGTTATTTGCCCTCTTTTAAAGACCATTTGTGGGCCCGGAGCAAGCGGGGGCGAAGCGAGTGGGGCCGGAGCAAGAGGGAGAAGAGAAGGGAAAATAAAATAAAATAAAATAATAAAATAAAAATCATTTGTGTTGGTTTGTATATGCTCAGCCCAGGAAGCACCATGATTAGAAGGTGTGAGAAGTGGCCCTGTCGGAGTGGGTGTGGCCTTGTTGGAGTAGGTGTGTCACTATGGGCATGGGCTATAAGACCCTCATCCTAGCTGCCTGGAAGTCAGTATTCTGCTAGCAGCCTTCAGATGAAGATGTAGAACTCTCAGCTCCTCCTGTACCATGCCTGCCTGGATGCTGCCATGCTCCAGCCTTGATAATGGGCTGAACTTCTGAACCTGTAAGCCAGCCCCAGTGAAATATTGTCCTTATAAGAGTTGTCTTGGTCATGGTGTCTGTCCACAGCAGTAAAACCCTAACTAACACAGCATTCTTTAGCATCTGGAAGAATTTTTTTTTACAGTGGTGGAACTGGCCTCTTGCCTGCCAGGCAAACACTCTACCAGTGAACTTTATCTGCAGGTTTTGTTGGTGGTGGTGGTGGTGGTTTTTGTTGTTGTTTGCTTTTCATTGCCTCATTAAGCGGCATTTAATTTGTAATCCTCCTGCCTCAGCCCCCTCACCCACCACCTCCACTTAAGCATCTGCTTTCGTCGTCGATCCAGCTGACAGTGGATTCCACCAGCAGATTCATGCAAAGTCACAGTTCCTCTCTACCCTCCCTCCCTCCCTCCCAGCCTCCCTCCCTCCCTCCCTCCCTCCCTCCCTCTCTCCCTCCCTCCCGGCTCCCAGAGCTGCTTCTGTCTTCGTAGAGATGTGAACTGGCTTCTACCCTTCTGCTTCATCAGGTACAAGTTATTTAATTAGGCAATGAGAGACAGTCATGAGCACGGCTGCCACCACAGCCTGGCAGCCAACACTGATTCTGTACCCACACACAGCCGTGTGAGAAGGAAAGGGAGGAAGGTCTGGTACATCAATGACAGCTGCTAGTATCTCACACGAGGGGACACATCTGTGACCCTAGAGGGTCGGTGAAGACAAATCAGCTAGGTGGCATCCTTACAAAGAAAGGTTTCGGGAGCTGGAGAGATGGTTCAGTGGCTAAGAGTGTGTTAGTCACACAGAAGCAGACCACCAACCCAAAGCATGGCCAAAGTCATTAAAGCGAGTGGAAGCTGAGGCAGGGCCTTGGGATGCAGATAAAGTTGGGGTGAGGTGGGATGTTCCACCCAAGTCCTTTGGGCCTTGCCTCCCTGCTGAATGTTCGCCAACGCAAACCACAGAGGGTGTGTCTGCCTGCTGCCTAGTGGACTTGAAGTGCCAACTGCTGAACACCTGAGAGCAGCTGTCCTCCAATCCCCAAAGGATTGGCCGGTCAGTGTTCTAATTCATCCCTCCTGGCCCCCAAGAGTTGCCAGCATCCCTTAGCGATGACTGCTTGACTTGAGCACTTTAGGATATTTTCCTTTCCCTTCCCGACCTGACACCAGCCCTACACAGCCCAGCCAGTGTTTCCTGGGAACACTTTCCAGATTAACCTGAGCCCTAACCCCAGGGTCCACTCAGGAGGACTCAGATGAAGAAATGAAGGTGCGGTGGGGGTCAGACTCTTTATTCCCAGCAAAAAGGTGCCTCCACCAGAGGCCAGCCTCAGCCTGTCCTTAAGTCACCAAAGGAGAGGAGCAATAAGAAAGACCTCCCTGGTTGTCTGAGCTCAGCCATGGCTTCAGGCTGCCTTAAAGGGCTGAGGCCACCCAGGCTGTAAGGGCAGGAGGCCATTCTCCTTTGTTCTAAATAAGTCAGAGACTTGTGAAAAGAAGAGACAGGTGCATGGCTGGAACCCAGGATCTGCTCAGGCTTGGAAGGCAGCCTCTAGCCCGCTGTGGGTTATGGGAAATGAGCCTGGAGACTTCAAAGTGGAAGCTGTATTTGTTTGTTTGTTTAGAAATGGAGTTTCACCATTGTTGAGTAGTAGCCGCGGATGATGAGGAATTCAGTCAGGTTGTTCTGAGCAATAGCCCCTAGCTGTAAAGAATGGCCTAGCCTCAGTCTGACGATTCCTGTTCCATCTACAGAAACAATATACCAGGGTATCAAAAGCAACCCACCCTGTTCCCGGGGTGTACAACTTCATCCCGGGAGAGGGTTCGGGCACCTTGCTGTTCCGATAAAGCAGTCTCAGCCTGCTGAACTCTAGTTAGTCTGCTTCTCTGTCTCATTTTTCCTATAGTCATGTGTGGGACAAGTGGAACCGTGTCACCAGACCAAAAACTGGGAAGGTTGAGCAGATCGAGGAACCCCAGCAATTCTCATAATAGTGAATGGTAGACATTTGAATTCCCTCCCCATCTGGTTCCTGTCCTGGAGCATGCACATGACCACCGTGACAGCTAGTTGGATATCTTAGAGCCCAAAGTCCTTCACACTAATGAGGTATCTAGATGGGCCACCACGAGGGTTCAGCCAATAAATTCCCTTCCCAGACATTTCTTCCTGCAAAAGGTATTTAATCTCTGGTCCACCCTGAGTAAGTTGTATGCACCGTCTTCATCATGAATGAACAGTTTGGACAAGCATGGACTGTCTTTCTCATCAAGAACCACCATGGGGATTTGATCAGAAGTTCAAGGTTGTCTCCAGCCAAATAGCAAGGTGGAAGGCAGCCTAAGCTGAAGACCCCTGCCTCAGAAAACATTATTTTCTGTGTAACTGGCCCAAAGCCACACAGCTGCCAAGCGGCAGGGCAAGATTTAAATAAAGTCAATCTGTCTTTATGCCATGATCATTAAGGTCTGATATACTGAATAAGTACCTGGATAAATAAACCAACAAAACTAGGTGCCCAGAGGTTCAGCCAGGATAGCCTGCAGAGTTGGCCCAGGCCATGGAGAGAGATGAACTAGATAGGACAGGCATTATATGGGGTCAGGCTGTAGATGCTGGGCAGGGTGACTGGGAAAGGGCAGCTCCTTGTGCATGTGGGCAGACTCTTCCTCGGAACCCTGTGTTCTTGCCTCCCTCAGTTCCCAGGGGGCAGAGCCAGTATCAGTCCTCCCTTATCTCCTCCTATTGTAACCGAGCTCGGCATCTGTCTCCCCACACTTTAGATACAGGGCTGGCAGCGTTCAGCCATTTTTGCCCAGTACCAATTGCCCAGCTGAGACATGGTCCATTCTTTCTCGAAGAAGAGAGAAGGCCAGGCAGTGGTGGCGCACGCCTATAATCCCAGCACTTGGGAGGCAGAGGCAGGCGGATTTCTGAGTTCGAGGCCAGCCTGGTCTACCGAGTGAGTTCCAGGACAGCCAAGGCTATACAGAGAAACCCTGTCTTGAAAAACCAAAAAAAAAAAAAAAGAAAGAAAAAGAAAAAGAGAGAGAAAAAGAGAGAGAGAAAGAGAGAGAGAAGACCGTCTCAGACTCCATGACACCTGAAGAGAAACCAGCCAGAGTCCCACACCCAACAGGCCAGCAAAGAGGCAGTGACTGGAACCAGCAGAGGAGCAGCTATGCAGCTGGTGAGGTACTAGCCTCATGCTTGCTTCTTCTAAAGAGTCACAAGAGGAAAGCTTTTAACTCTATGGTTAGGACCTACGAGATCTCAGCCTCCAGGATTATGTAGGTCAGGAAGTTTGGAGTGGGGGAGCAGAGGAAAAGTTCACAGGGATTGTTCAGAGTCCTGGGAATACGTGTCAGTGCAGCCTGATGCTCAGCTCCAAGAGTCCAACTGCTACCTTAGAACTGGGGGAAAAGTGCGGTGTTCGATTAGCAATGTCTGCCGTGGAGTCAGAATAGAAAGTGGAGGCCCGGGTGTTACAGACTTACCAGAGTGGCAGAACAGTAGGAAATTATTAGCAACAGTAGCAGCTCAGCTAAGCAGAGTAGCAAACACTGGTAATCTCATCCCATGAAAGGCTGAGGTAAAAGGACTTAATTCCAGGCTGGCTTGGGCTTCCTAAGCCAGATAATAATAGCAGGTAATATTTATTAAGCACATCAACTGTGCTAGCATGTGTTCATGTCTTCTACTTCTGTCCTCAAATTAACCCTCAGAGGTAGATGCCATTGTCCTTCCTCTAAAAGGTCTGTCCATGGGACTTTTTTTTTTTTTATACCTGTGCCATTTGATGTTTTACCCCAGGCTCCTAAAATACTACCTGGCCATGCAAGCACTTAGTTAAGTGTTTGCTGAGGAGCAGGGGAATCTCCATTTTGCAGGCGAGGAAACCTAGAGCCTAGAACAGTAAGTAGCTTGCTCCAAGTTAGGCAGCTGCTAAGTGCTACTTTAAGGCATCACCCTATATATATAGAGCTTTCTGGAAGGATGGAAGCATTCTGGATTCTACACTGTCCCATATGACAGCCACTAGCCACATGTGGCTACTGAGGACTTAAAATGTGGCCAGTGTGTAGAGATCTGAATTTATAATTATAGATAAGTCTTTTTGTTTTGTTTTGTTTTGTTTTTCGAGACAGGGTTTCTCTGTGTAGCCCTAGCTATCCTGGAACTCACTCTGTAGACCAGGCTGGCCTTGAACTCAGAAATTCACCTGCCTCTGCCTCCCAAGAGCTGGGATTAAAGGTGTGCGCCACCACTGCCCGGCTGATAAGTCTTAACTAATTGAAGGTGACGTTAGAAATAGCCATCCATAGCTGACAGCAGCTGCTCTGAATAGCACGGCCAGGAGCTTAAGAGTTTTATCCCCGAAGACTAATGCCAGATTTCAGAATGCAAAGCGTATACAAGGTCAAGTAGAAATACCCTGACTTCAGGTTCCACAGGGGAAGAAAAGGGTCATTAATGAAGCAAGTGCTTTCGCTGTCCTTATGCCACCGCATTCTGGGAGGGGTTTTATGCGGGCTGTGAATGGCTGTGATGGGGGATCTGGACTACCGGATGACAACCTGCTGAGCTGGGACAGAGTTCAAGGACTCCAACCTTGAGGTCCTGAATTCTCAAGCCTTAGCCTTTTATTGCTTAACAGAAAGAGAAACACATTGTGAGGAGCCATGCATCACAGGGGAGTCAGGCTGTGGGCACTACCAGGGGACGAGGGACCTCAGTGGTAACATGCTAGAGTTGCTGTATGCATTCACTACGCACATAGCAGCCCCTGTCCCTCCTCCAGGCCTCTGTCCAAGCTGGTTGGTGTCTTCCTACCCCTCCCATCAAAGGGTGATGTTGAGCAATGCCTAAAGCAGACGGTGGTCTGACTGTAAAAGGCTCGAGAGTGTCCACGCCAGACGGTAACAACTTAATCAGGGATTAGGGCTTACACGGAAGAGTGCCCGTGTGGTCTGCTGAGTGTCTTGCCTGTGATATAGCTAAAGTTAATAGCTATATCACAGACAGTTTGATGAAATCGTGGCTTAATTCACTTGACTTTGATGGTACCACCAAGAAGAAGCGCGTTAGAGGCGGAGAAGCCACCCTACGATGAGTTTCTCTTTCTGTTAAGCAATAAAAGACTAAAAGGCTTGAGGACTCAGGGCCTTAAGGTTGTAGTCCAAGGAAGGCGAGGTAAAGTAGTTTGTGCAGCTCACAAAGTAAGAGCACAGCCTTTCGGGGATTTATCCCAGAAGCGGAGGGTGGGCGGACTGGGGGGGGGGCAGACGGGGTGGGGCAGGCTGGGGGAAATATGTTGAAGGGAAGGGAGGAAGGGGTGCTAAAAAGCCCACACAATTTCGCTGGGCAGTGGTGGCACACACCTTTAATCCCGGCACTTGGGAGGCAGAGGCAGGTGGATTTCTTAGTTCGAGGCCAGCCTGGTCTATAGAATGAGTTCCAGGACAGCCAGGGCTACACAGAAAAACCCTGTCTCAAAATAAACAACAACAACAAAAAACAACAACAACAAAAAAGGCCACATGAAGGTCTTCTTTCTCTACTCAGAGATGAGGGGAACCCCCACCCCATCCCCACCCCTATATGCCCACTATGGCCCTATCCGCAGGCAAGCCTCACCCTCCAAAGCATTCTTGGCTTCTTAGCTTAACAGTTACAGACTTACAGGGTGGACCCGCCAAGGATTCCCAACAAAGACATGATTTGAGTTGACCAGCAAGCCCGCTCTTTTGTGCCGAGTGTCAACTACCTAGATTATTCAGCCCTTGGGAGGAAGGACAGGAACAAACCTTTGGCAAGCAGGATCCAGCGTTTAGAGAGCTGGCCCCACCTTCTGGGCCCAGCTTTCGACTCCTGGAGCCCAGCCGACCTCCACTGTCTCTTCGATTCTCCTTTTCTTTCTTACTTTCTTCGATTTTTTTTTTAAATGTCTTTATGCTGTCCTGAAGAATGTACTCTGCCCCTGAGGCACATCCACAGCCCCAACATCTATCTCTGAGCAGAGGGGGGGTAGACATAGAATTAACACAGACACCATTAGAGCGGGCCTCTTCGGTGACAATGCAAACTGTTTTCTGTAGCCTGCAGTGTATGCCTGTGGCTTCTAGGGATTACACAGACCCCGTGTTCAGAAAGGCCCAAAGCTGGCTTAACATTTGGAGTTATTTTGTCTTGCATTTGTCCTGTGTGTGCAAAGCATGATGGGATGGTGGAGCAGGCAATAAGAGTTCTGGGCCAAGGAAGACCTTTATTCCTACCTACTAAGCTCCATCACCCGAGAGGGACCTGTGGGTACTTACTGCCTTGCAAAGTACTCAGTGTGGGGCAGGGTGGCCTGTGACAGTCTACAAGTGTTCCTGATTCTTCCTCCCTATGTCCCAGGGAATTTGGAATGAGATAGTGATTCCAACACCAGTGACTGGAAGCTGGTATAGTGGTCCAAGGCTTTCATTTTAGCACTTGGGAGGCAGAGGCAGGTTAGTTTGCAGCCAGCCTGGTCTACATAGTTTCAGGATAGCCAGAGCTACACAGTGAGACCCTATATTAACAAAACAAAAACAACAAACACACACACTCCAGAACCTGTGTTGGTCTAGATTGGTCCAGAGCAGACCCTCTGGGGCATTGTCCTGATTTAGCTGCATCTCTGAGGTGACAGTGTGGAGTCCCTGTCTGGGGCATCCACTAAGACCTTCCTTTAGAGGAGGTACACAAAAAAGAGCAAAGAGTATTCACCCCCATGCAATGTATGAGAGGGACACCAACTGCACAGCCACCAACAGGGACGGCCCAGTGTATCATCCTCACGACTGCAGGACCAGACACTTCCATTAGGATCATGCTACAGGAGAGACTTCCGACATGAAAAGACCTCATGTTGTCAAAGAACTGAGTCATGTGATCTCACTTGCACAGATTTACAGGTAAAGCTTTAAGCTGTGTGTCTTGGCTTTTAAAAGACAGGATTTCTCTATGTAGCCCTGGCTGTCCTAGAACTCGCTATGTAGACCAGGCTGGTGTTGAACTCAAAACGATAACCTTGCGTCTCCCTCCCAAAGTGCTGGGATTAAAGGTGGGTACCATGTGTCCTTAAATGTCCACGCTGTTCACTGTTGGTAGCTGCTGTTTCTCCCTCCTTACTCCTGTTTTCCGGGCTCGTTGTGGGGAAGATATGTCACTATGAGGTACTGTTGGTAGCAGGGCCCAGGCTAGGCTGCAAGGTCTAGATGCTGAGCACGTGGCATCAGAGATCGGCTTCTGAAAAGTGAGATATCTCAGGGATTTTCCTTCTCCAGGCCTCACCTTCCGAGAATCTGTAAACAGGAAGGGAGGGGTACCTTCCTCCCAGGGTCAAGAGATGGAATGATTTCCTGTACATGCAGACCTAAGAGCAATGTTTAGGGCATGGTAAGCTGCAGGGTTGTAACCTGTACGTCGTAACCAGCAATGGCATAATTATTATTATTGTTTAGAAATGATGTAATCTCAGAATTTAGGAGGCTGAGACAGAAACCAAGATTTCCAGCCAACCCTGGCCATAGAACAAGGCCCTACCTCAGATTTATGGGGATCCTCCTGCCTCTGCTCCCCGAGTGCTTGGATTACAGGTGTGATCCAGTGTGATCAGCCAGCATTCACTACTTTTGACATTGAAACCGAATGCTATCACAAGGCAGAAAGTGAAGTCAGTTCACTCCATGTTCCTAGGGAGACAAGAGGAGGCCGGGCTAGCTTACAGGCCGAGGTCACCTGTGGATTTCTAGGTTTGTCCAAGGCCTGACTACAGCCCCCACCTCAGGGCTGTGCGTCTTCTGGTTTGGATTTCCAAACCCAACACCTCAGGTACTGTGAAGGTAGGTATCCATTATTAAAAGCTTTAGTTAAACCGGGCAGTGGTGGCGCACGCCTTTAATGCCAGCACTTGGGAGGCAGAGGCAGGCGGATTTCTAAGTTCGAGGACAGCCTGGTCTACAGAGTGAGTTCCAAGACAGCCAGGACTACACAGAGAAACCCTGTCTCAAAAAAAAAAAAAAAAAAAAAAAAAAAAAAAGCTTTAGTTAGGCTGTCTATGGCAAACAGCAGTAGAACTGCTTAATCTACCTTAAAAACTTTTTAAAACTCTAGGTATATCTTTTTTTTTCTTTTCCTTTTTTCTGTTTTGTTTGTTTGTTTGGGTTTTTTTTTGGGGGGGTTGTTTGTTTGTTTTGTTTTGTTTTTGTTTTTTTTTTTTTGTTTTTGGTTTTTTGAGACAGGGTTTTTCTGTATAGCCCTGGCTGTCCTGGAACTCACTCTGTAGACCAGGCTGGCCTCAAACTCAGAAGTCCACCTGCCTCTACCTCCCGAGTGCTGGGATTAAAGGCATGTGCCATCACTGCCCTTTCTCTCACTCTTTCTTTCTTTTTTTCTTTCTTTCTTTCTCTCTCTCTCTCTCTCTCTCTCTCTGTCTCTCTCTCTCTCTTTCTTTCTTTCTTTCTTTCTTTCTTTCTTTCTTTCTTTTTTGGTATATTTTAATAGATAATAGGTGAACAGACAGATTTATACTCCCGTGGGCATACAACTAACAATACTCTCATTTCAAAACTTTTTATCACCACCCCCAAAAGTCCCTAATTTTCATTTATTAACTATCCCACCTCCCTCATCCCTGGCATCCTCTACTGTGCTTCTTGGCTCTCCCGTTTTCCTGTTTGAACATGTTACTTATGTGTTTTGTTTTCAAGTGGTTTGCTTTTCTGAAACAGTCTCTCTAAGTAGCCCAGGCTGGCCTTCAACTCTTCGATCCTCCTGCTTCAGCCTCCCAAGGGCTGAGATGACAGCTGTGTGCCACCAAATGCAGCTGGGAGTGTCCTTTTGCATCTAGATTCTTTCACATAGAGAAACCTCTTCAAGGTTCTTCCAGACTATAACGTGAGTGAAGTTTGATAATTGATAGATGAATTAACAATGATCTAAGATCAACAAACGTTTACAGAGAGGCTATGTACCTGCCATAAAAGCCCAGAAAAGATCAGAAAGTTTGCTGGAGGGCTTTGAGTAGAGAAGAAACAGAAAGAGCTAGAGAGTGAGAGGGAGAGAGAGGGTCTGGAGAGATGGCTTAGCGGTTAAGAGAGCTGGCTGCTCTCCCAAAGGTCCTGAATGCAATTCCCAGCAACCACATGGTGGCTCACAATCATCTGTAATGGGATATGATGCCCTCTTCTGGTGTGTCTGAAGACAGCTGCAGTGTACTCAAAATAAATAAGTAAATCTTTAAAAAAAAAAAAAAAGAGAGAGAGAGGGAGAGAGAGCGAGAGCGCACACAACAGAGACAGACAGGCAGACAGGAGAGGGAAAGACAAAAAGGAAGGAAAGAATTATTTTAAAATATTTTGAATCAACTAGGTCAAAGTTGAGGAGAGTGGTGGTTGAGGCCCTGGGCTTAATCTCCTGAGCTTGAAAAAAAAAAAAGTAATAATAGATTGGGATAAAGGCATGGAGAAGCAGAAAACAGGCCACAGGGTGTAGGAGGTGTGGCTACTAGCAGAGTAGTTAACAAAGACCTCTTGACAGAATAGGTGAGCAGAAGCGGCCCATGAGGGAAGATGAGGAGGGTACAGCCATCCTGGAACCTCTGACCCACCCTGAGGTTTGTCCCACGGAGCCACCTCGTATCCGGCCGGGAGCCTGGGCCTTGGGCGCCAGCAAGCTGCGGCGCATGCCTGGTCTGCCTAGGGGGGACATCTGGGGTCCAGCCAGGTGCTATCAATAGTAAGGGACCCAGGGGGCTTCTTCCAGATCTTAACCAGCTCAGCTCCTGCCCATCCACAGACTCCGCCCCTAAGGCCACACCCCCTGCCTCCCAGCCTCATCCAGGCCTCGCCCCTAAAGCTGCACTCTTCCTTCACAGACCTGCCCCTCAGACGAGGCTCCGCCCCATATCCTGCAGACCCCGCCTGTCGGCCCCGCCTCCCAGCCCCGCCTCCCAGCCGCCATTGACAGTGTAGGCTCGTACTTCCTTGCAGAGGGATGGCTGCGCTTCGGGCGGGCCCGGTAGCCCCGCAGCGTGCGCTGCTCTGGTAGCGGCTCGCAAGCGGGCGCGATCCGGGCTCGCGGGTGCACAGGTACAGCCCACGCCTCCCTTGGCACCTCAGCACCTTCGGGGCGGGACTTGGGACGGTGAGTTCAGCCTGGATTGCGTGCTGGCTCCCGGGGACTCCGGGTGGGGGACTCTGCACCTTCACCTCACTTGCTTGCACATAGTCCGGGACGCAGCTAGGCGCCGGAGACATGGTCCGGAAGACTAAGGCGAGCCTGGCACTGGAGAACTCTCTCTAGATCCCTTGGCCTAGAAAAGAAAGCTTCCAGACCGTGAGAAACCAGAGACCTGGCTGGCCGCCCTAAGTAGATGGGCAGAGAGGGTATCTGTGTTTCCTGTCTGTGACCTTGGGTGGACCCCTCAGCTACCTGCCCACCCACGGTATGTTATTATCACTATGGGATCAATGGTACCCATTCTCAGACCACCAAGGTGAACCGAGGTATCAGGGGTATGCAGTAATTAGATGCTGTTTAATAGATGAAACGTTTCCCTTCTCTCTGGGCCGGGAGCAGCCTGGAGAGTCCCTACACCGATACAGCTTAGTCACAAAGTTACTAGTTTTCTCGGAAAGATTCAGTTTTGTCCTCTCTCCCAGGGAGAGTCGAACGGGATGGAATGTCCCGATTTCTTCCTCCATGGGGAGCACTAGAGCCCCCTCGCTCTCCCCATTTATCTCATAGCCGTGCTGACTTAACACATTGTTCTGCTTTAGCAAAGTCTCTTTGTTCAATAGGTAACAAAATGATTCTTCATGTGGGTTCAGCAGAATTGAGGGAAAATTCGTCTTATGAGCCTAGCCCATGTTGGTTTTATAAGGAAAAGGGGTTACAGAATTGAGACAGGAAAAGACAAGACTCCTTTCCACGGGCTGCTAACTAAACCAGCCAGAGGCTGCACTTTCCAACCTTCTAGAAACGGAGGGGCTTTTTGGGGAGGGTGGGGCTTTGGGGCAGGCTTAGATTATTTCAAGTTGTAGGTAGGGAACTTGCAGGTGTTAACTTCGGGCTGTTTGCAGTGTGTCATTATTCCCCACTCTGGCCTCCACATTGCTCTCACCCTGAAACATATAGGGGCAGGGAATTCCTGAGCAGAATTTCTCTGAATTTAGCCCAACAGGTTTATTCCTAACTGGGTGTCCCCTGCCAGTGTCCACCTATTAGACTTCCAAGTCCTCCAAAGCCTGGCTCCTAGGTATTCAAAGATCCTTGGTATTTTAATGCAGGTAGGAACATCATGTGTCAGGTCTGTCGATTTGATCAGAAAGGTCAGCACAGCAAGATTACTCATGTAGTGTGAAAGCAGAGCCTCAGGGGAGGTTTCTCCCTGCGGATTCTTCCCTCCTGCAACCAGACAGTACAGCTTCGGGGTGCAGAGAAACAGGAGGCTCTGCACATTCTCCTGATTGCTGAATGCTGGGTGGGTTGTTTCACACCCCCATTGTGACCTCTTGAGTTCTGAATCAAGGACAGGATGGGGGTGGTCTCGTGGAGTTACCTGGGAGAAAATTAATAAAGACAGAAGCCCTGAGGATGGCACCCCGAACAGACTCTGTACCCATCTGTCACAGCTGTCTCTCACCCTCCACTTCCTCTTGAGAATCTGAAAGTGTGACACTGGTCATGTCTGGGCCTTGTTTCCTGCAGAGGTGACGGGCCCAAGTTTGGGTGGTCAGACACTAACTGGCATTATGACAATTTGAAATATCCTCATCTGTAAAGTAGGACAGTTGCCATTAGCCTCCCAGGTGTGGGAGGAATTAAGTGAGACAGCCAGGGAAGTCCCTTAGCTTGGATCCACACTGTAGTCCAGGCTCCACAATGATGACTCTCACGAAAACTCTGCCGTAGCCCAAAGGTAGACTTTAGATTAAACATCAAAAGGTGGTGGGTGTTGGGCCACTGAGATGGCTTAGTGAATAAAGATGTTTGTCACCAAGTCTAACGACTTAAGTTCAATCCCTGGGTCCAGAAAGATGGAGGAAAAGAGAGAGAGAGAGAGAGAGAGAGAGAGAGAGAGAGAGAGAGAGAGTGCAAACTCTCCCAGACTTTCACAAAATAAACAAATTAAATTTAATTTAAGGGAGAAAACATGAACACCAGGTGCAGACTAAACGTTGTGATGTGTGTCAGACTTTAGATGATAAAAGAGCATGATTTAAATAAATAGAAGTAAAAACGTTGCTCCCTGCTCCCAGCCAAGGCTGTAAAATGGGCTCAGAGTTCCAGGAACTCTGATACCCTTACAGATACCTAAGGTCTTGATAATAACAACTAGTCTGTCTTCTGCCCCACAGTCCCCAAATAAACCAACTTATTTTAAGCCTGGTGTCGTTTGTACACTTTTAACCCCAGCATTTAGGAGACAGAGGCGGGTAGATCTCTTGTGAGTTCAAAGTCAGCCTTGTCTACAGAAGTTCCAGGACAGCGAGAACTTTAACTGTACAGACTGTGTGCTCTCCTGTGTGCCAGGTCTCGAGACATCCTTCACATTAATATCATCTGCTCTTGTGGTTGAGGTCTCTCTGTTTCTGTTCTTTCAATTCCCTCTGTGAACCTAGTTCTTACACTCAGCAGTTATGACAACCACACAGTATTTTGTTCTCTCTCACTCTCTCCACGGGATGGTTTCTTCATTTGCTGACAAACGGTGCCTGCCTGCAGGGCCTGCAGCGAACAGCCAGCCCGGAGTTGATGCTGCATGCTCAGGAATTGCCATTCTCATTGCAGGTCTGAAATCGGTCACAATGGAGGCAGGCAAGCAGATGCGCGTGTCTCGGCCATACAAAATCAGCGAGTCTTCAAAGGTACGTGAACAGTCCCTCCCCACCCGTGGCATCGATTCCGACCTCCTCATTCTGGCTGACATCTCCTTAACTGTGGCCACACGTGGGTTTGCAGAGGAGCTCTGGGTATCGCCCACTCCGTTCTACAGATCGCCATGAGGGTGACATGAAATGAACCATGGGACTTCTGCCTTCATGTGGGGCTTACCAACCAATGAGTCTCATGGAGAACGCAGCCTCTGACTTTAAAGTAGAACTCAACTTCCAGACCTTAAGGATTTCTTCCCTGTTGCATCCAACTCCCTGGGATCCCAAGAGTGAACAAATGTTGACTCATTGGTCTGTGGCCCAGCCCACATCAAGCTGGTTTCATTAGAATCACCCTCAGCAAGCCCGGAAAGAATCCAGGGGGAGTGGCCATTGCCCAGCTAGACATGGCACACATCTATAATCTTAGCACTTGGAGGCTGGGGCATAGAGACAATCATGAGTGTAAGGCCAGCCCTGGCTACATAATGAGAACCAGTCTGGCTAGCCAGCCAGAGTTACATAGCTAGATCGCCTTTCAAAAAACAAGCAAGCAAGCAAACAAAAACAGCCTGTTGGGGTGGGTGTGGGTATAGGTGCATGCCTTTAATCCCAGAACTAGGGAGGCAGAGGCAAGTAGATCCCTGAGTTTGGGGACCAACATTGGATGTATGGGGAAGAGTGGAACACACCTGTAATCCTAGCCCTCAGGAGGTAGAGGCAGAAGGATCGAGATTAAAGCTCACCCTCAGCTGCATAGCAAGAGGAGAGGAGGGCTGGGCACGGTGTTCCATGCCTTTCTCAGCATAAGGGAGGCAGAGATAGGAAAATCCCTAAATTTGGGGCTAGCCTGGTCTAAGTCTACAGACTAAGTTTCAGGATAGCCAGCACTACACAGAGAAACTGTGTTTTGAAAGACAACAACAAACAAACAAAAACAAACAAACAAACAAAAAAACAACAGCAAAAAGGCCCAAGGGAAGAAGAAAGGAGATGATGGGGTGTCTTCTGGTTAAGCTGAGAGCTGGGGTGGGAGCTGTGTCGTACATAGTGGGTCCTGCCCCGCCTCTGCTGTAGACAAGCCTTGGGAGAGACTCCTGTGTGGCCAATGGTCCTATGCATTCATTTCCTAACTGCATGTGCTAATGGTGTCCTGCTTTCTTCAAAGGTTTCTCTATGGATATTAAATCTCATGATTGTTTTGGATGGTACACTCTCTGAGATGGCAGTGTTGCCCCCAGTGGGGTGAAAAAAACGATTCTCTGGGGTGCAGAAAGTTTACTTTTTCTTTATTTTTAACATGTTTTTCTTTTCTTTTCTTTCTTTCTTTTTTTTTTTTTTTTTTTTTTTGAAGTGGGAGGTTTCAATGGAGCCCTCCAATCTCTAGTAGTGAAAAAAATAAAAGAAATAAGCCAGGCAGTGGCACACACACCTTTAGTCCCAGCACCTGGTCTATAGAGTGAGTTCCAGGACAGCCAGGGATATACAGAGAAACCCTCTCTGGAAAACAGAAAACAACAACAACAACAAAAAAAAAAAACTGCCTAAATCATAATGAGCTCTGTAGTGTGAGCATCAGGCATGCCTATGGCCCATGTAACTAGTATGTAGTGTGGGCATCAGGCATGCCTATGGCCCATGTAACTAGTATATAGTGTGGGCATCAGGCATGTCTATGGCCCATGTAACTAGTATGTAGTGTGGGCATCAGGCATGCCTATGGCCCATGTAACTAGTATGTAGTGTGAGCATCAGGCATGCCTATGGCCCGTGTAACTAGTATGTAGTGTGGGCATCAGGCATGCCTATGGCCCGTGTAACTAGTATGTAGTGTGGGCATCAGGCATGCCTATGGCCCGTGTAACTAGTATGTAGTGTGGGCATCAGGCATGCCTATGGCCCGTGTAACTAGTATGTAGTGTGGGCATCAGGCATGCCTATGGCCCGTGTAACTAGTATGTAGTGTGGCATCAGGCACGCCCATGTAACTAGCTCCTAAGCAAAAGAGAAAGAACATGACCAAATGCTGGTGGTGGCTGCACTCACAGCCATCCTCCTGCCTCCTTCTGTTTGTTCCTGGTCCTGCTGGATTTACTGATGTGCACTCTGTATATGTTTGGCACCTTTCAAACAGTGGAAGACCTCTTGAGGCTTTGGGAGCCGCCAGCATGTCTAGGCAGGATGCTCCTGCACTCCTGTTTGGCGATGGAGTCTGTTCACCGCGAGAGCAATGCCACTGTCCTCTGGAGCACTCTAAAGTGGGTTGCTTTGCAGTGGTATCAAGTTCTATCATAGAAGACATCCTTCCATACCTGCTGTTCTCTGTTCTCACTCCTGACCACTTAGGGTCCCTCCACCCCTGACATTCGATGGTTTAGAGTCACATATGGTAGCACATGCCTTTAATCAAGCATCAAGGAGGCAGAGACAGGTAAACTTGAGTTCAAGACCAGCCTGGGCTCCTGAACGAGGACAGCCAGGGCTACAATAAAGAAACTGCATCTTAAACAACAGTAATAATACTAATAATTGTATAGGACTGTCAAGAAATGCTGTGTAGGGTGTGACTAATTCCCTGACGTGCTGACACTCTCTTTTGGTATTCCCTTGAAGTTGGGAGTGGTGGGTGTGTTTAAAGGTGCTATCTGCAGCTGTGTCACAATGCCAGGGCAAACTGCTGTTGAGACCCAGGAAGAGAAGAACCATAGTTGGTAATATGGAACCCAAATCAGGTCTAGTGGTTGAGTTTCCCCCCACCCCCAGCAGCTCACCAGCTCACAACCATCTGCATACACTGGGCCTTTGCAGCACCCTGTCACATGTGGCCATGGTCTATCCCAGTTTCCTTCTTTCCCTGGGAGAGTCCCCAGGCTAGTATCTGAAAGAGCCCAGAGCATTCCTGCTTAAGGCCAACTGGCCTCCCTATAAGAGGGTAGACAGAAGAAAGAGCCACAGAGGTGTGTGTGTGTGTGGGGGGGGGGGGAGTGACAGCAGCCATTCTGTCACAGAAGAACAAGCAGGAGAGCCTAGCCCTTTGAACTGAACCAAGAAGAAGGTTACCTTGGGGAGGACTTGTCATCTTCCTCAGTCTGTAGGAAGGTCACCTGCTCCTTCCCACAAGCCTGCAAGATAGACAGAGTGATCGGACATAGAAGCGTGAGGAGATAAAGAAATTCAGTTCCAAGGGCATCAGCCAGGGGTGGGAGGAAGGCACCAGCTGTGCTAAGGAGCAGATTGCAGGGGAAGTAGGGAAGGAGCTGGGATGTGGCTAGGTTGTTATGATGCTTACCTGCCATGCATGAAACCCTTCGCCCAATCCCCAGGACTGCATGTGTAGTGTACATCTGTAATTCCAGCACACACCTGTAATCTCAGGAAGACCAGATGTTCAAAATCTTCCTCAGTTACATAGAGAATTTGGGGCCAGCCTGGGGTACATGAGATCCTGTTTCCCAATATATAGATAGATGGATAGATGGATAGATAGATAGATAGATACATACATACATACATACATACATAATACATACATATAGATAGATACATAAATATATACATATAGATAGATACATAGATACATAGATAAATATATACATATAGATAGATACATAGATGAATACATATGTAGATAGATACATACATAGATACATAGATACAGAAACTTAGATACATAGACACATAGATAGATACATAGAGCCCTGCCACAGAACTGTGCAGAGAAGACTTAGTTACTCAGGGAGGTGAGGGCCAGCAGATACCATCAGCCTGTCTTCCCACTTTCCTGTTCCCTCCACACTTGGGTCTCAGGCTAGCCCTTCTCAGTTGGTGTTCCGTGAACGGACCAGCTATTTGTTTTGAACAGTCTGTTCTTCCTTATGTTGAGTTTTCTTCTTGTCCTCCTCCTCTTCCTTTTTCCTTCTCTCATTTCTCCATCCTCTCCCTTCTCCTCTCTCACCTGCTTCTGTCTTGTGGACAGCACAAAATGAGCCCTGAGAAGGACAGCATTCCTGCAACTATGTCCCTGGACTCTCAGCCCAGGATCCAAGAACATGCATCAGATAGGTGGTGACAGCTGTGGGCTCCTGAGACTGGGCAGTGAGTGGATGGGGGAGAGGTGTTACCACGTGTGAATTCAGCCTTTTGTAAGAAGAGAGAAGGCTGCCCCCGCCCCCAGGGCCTCAGGCACAGACAAAGCTTTTCAAGTGCCTGTTGGGCTGTCCCATGGACCGATCCCTAACTCTAAATTATAAAAATATGCAGAGTTACAGAAGGTCGGTGGCTAACCTAAGACCACACAGCCAGCAGGAGGCAGAGCTGGTCCATCTGGATTTAGGGGCTTCTCCCTAGGGAATGCCACTTTTTGGATGGGAAAACATTTACAAAACATCTGTCACGACCTAGAAGAAGGAAGAAAGGAAAGACAGAAAAAAGTAAACTCTTGGACTCCTGGTTATAAAGGAGAAAGACAGAAAGCAAGCAGTTTCTTGTTGGTTTTGGTTTTTCAAGACAGGGTTTCTCTGTGTAATAGCCCTGCGTGTCCCAGAATTCCCTCTATAGACCAAGCTGGCCTTGAACTCACAGAGATTTGCCAAGCAGACAGTTTCTAGGAAATATATATAGTGAGGCTGGCTAGAAGGCTCAACATGGAAAATCCCTTACTGCTCAAGTCTGCCAGACAACCTGAGCTCTGCACCGCGGAGGTTTCAGATGGAATGAGAGAAAGCTGTCTTCTCCCTTCCACATTCACACTGTCGTCGAATGTGCACACGGGCTAATACATAATGTTACTCGCTTGTTTTATTTTATTTGAGACCCTGTCTCTCTGTATAGTCCTGGCTGGCCTGGAAATTTCTAAGTAGACCAGACTGGCCTTGACCTCACAGAGGCTCACCAACCTCTGCCTCTTGAGTGCTAAGATTATAGGCATGTGCCACCATGCCCAGCCAAATTTTTAAATCTTATTTCAGGAGGGAGAGAAAGAAGGAAGGAGACACATGCTCTCAGAAGCACTGTGACGCTCTGGGGTTTACTTCCAGGGTTCGTGTTCCATCTTATCTCAATCGTATCACTAGCTCCCGGCAGGACGTGGGTGGCAGCCTAGTGCTCCTCCCCCTGACACACCTTCTTGTGCAGGTGTACCACTGTCCCGACCACCCCACCACGGTGCTGCAGAGGCTGAACGAGCAGCGGCTGCACGGCCTCTTCTGCGACGTGGTCCTTGTGGTCGAAGAGCAGCAAGTGCCAGCCCACCGCAACCTTCTGGCTGTATGCAGCGACTACTTCAACTCCATGTTCACACTGGGCATGCGCGAAGCTTTCCAGAAGGAGGTGGAGCTGGTGGGCACCTCCTACGTGGGGCTCAAGGCGGTGGTGGATTTCCTCTACACCAGCGAGCTGGAACTGGACGGCAGCAACATTGACTACATCCTGGAGACGGCGCACCTGCTGCAGATCTGGACGGTGGTGGACTTCTGCTGCGAGTACCTGGAGCAGGAGGTGAGCGAGGACAACTACCTATACTTGCAGGAGCTGGCCTCCATCTACAGCCTCAAGAGGCTTGACGCCTTCATCGATAGCTTCGTCCTGAGCCACTTCAGCACGCTGTCCTTCACGCCCGACTTCCTGCAGTCCATTTCTGTGCAGAAGCTATGTATGTACCTGAGCAGTGGCCAGGTACAGCACAAGTGGGAATATGACCTGCTGCAGGCGGCTCTGCAGTGGCTCACGCAGCAGCCCGAGCGCGAGGTGCACACCTGCCGCGTGCTAGAGAACATCCGCTTCCCCCTCTTCCCCGAGGACATCCTGCTACAGCGGGTGAAGCTGGCCATGGGCTCACTGCTGCCCAGCGAGGCCAACGGCGAGGGCTTTGTGGAAGAGGCCATGCACTACCACAATAGCCTAGTGGCCCAGCCTGTCCTGCAGACCAAGCGGACGCTGCTGCGTTCCGAGGAGTGCTTGCTCTTCGTGGGTGGTGAGGTCTCTGAGCGGTGTCTGGAGCTGAGCGATGACACCTGCTACCTAGACACCAAGAACGAACAGTGGGTGAAGGAGACATCCCTGCCGGCCCGCCGGAGCCACCATTGTGTCGCTGTGCTGGGGGGCTTTATCTTCATTGCTGGTGGCAGCTTCTCGAGAGACAACGGAGGGAATGCAGCCTCCAACCTTCTTTATAGGTATGACCCCCGCCATAAACAGTGGATCAAGGTGAGATTAAAGCGAATTAATTCGTTAACTCTTGAGGCCTCTTTGTAGCTCTCTGACCTCACCGTGGCTTCCTGGTCCCGGGCCTTGACGACTGCCCTGCTTCTGATAGAGGCATGATGATCACGTGATGAGCCACATCGTTGTTGCCCTCCCTGGATCTAGAACTGGGTCAGGGAAGGCCAAGCAACCGCTATCTGAAGGGCTGGCTGTAGTCCAAAGCAGCATTCATAGATAGAAACTTCTGCCTTCATGGGAGTGTTCTGGGTCTGTCCTGTGTCCAACACAATGGCCACTGTCCCTGTGTGGTCATTGAGAGCATGAAATGTGTTTGTTTTCAACCTTACCTAATTGTAACTGACAGATAATAAGTGTCCGTGGCCGCTCTAAGCTCCATGACCCCAGATACTAAGTGTCCATGGCTGCTCCAAGCTCCAGGACCCAGGCCCCTGGGGCCTCAGAGCCTCTGCTGGTACTCTCTTGTAGAGAGGTTTGGGGAGTAATTTTCAGGAAACAACAGAGCTCAATGCAACCTAGGGCAAGCATGGAGCCCACGTGTCATCAGCCCTGTTAGCTAGCACACCCTAGCTGAGTGTCTTAGTCAGTGGTCTGTTGCTGTGAAGAGACACCCTGACCAAGGCAACTCTTGTAAAAGAAAGCAGGTAGGGCATGTATTGCTCTTACAGAGGGCCAGAGTTCAGTTCCTGGCACCTGCATGATTGCTCAGAAACATGGATGACTCCAGTTCCAGGAGATCCGATGTCCTCTTGTGACCCCCCCAGGAGCACACAGTATACACATACATAAGATGTAGGCAAAACACCCATACGTGTAATGTAAAATAAATAATTTTCTAAGGAAGGTATCAAATGGGGCCTCACTTACAGTGTCAGAGTTAGCTCTTTATCATCATGGCTGAAAGCAGACAGGCATGGTGCCGGAGCAGTACCTACAAGCTTTACATTTTCATCCACAGGCAGCGGGTACAGAGACTGGCCTTGGAATGGGCTTTTGAAACCTCAAACCTCATCACCCATCACCTACCACCCCTGCTCCCGTGACACACTTCTTCCAATAAAGCCACACCTCCTAATCCTTCCCAAACAGCTCACCAGCTGGAAACTAAACAATCAAGTATCTGAGCCTGTGGGGGTCATCACCCTGCGCTAGTAAAGGCTCAGAAGTTTCAGGCTGGCCAGGCAGTGGTGGCGCATGCCTTTAATCCCAGCACTTGGGAGGTAGAGGCAGGCGGATTTCTGAGTTCGAGGCCAGCCTGGTCTACACAGAGAAACCCTGTCTCAAAAAACCAAAACAAACAAAGAAAGTTTCAGGCTGGCTCCTTGACCTCTCCCCAAGTTTCACACTTCACCTCTGGATATGCTGGTGGCCTCGTGGCAGAGCCGATTGGCGTACATATGACTGAAGTGAAGTGACCCTTGTAAAAAAATCACCTCTCTTCTGCCACCCACCAGAATCCATCTTCATGTTCACACCTCTGTGTGACCAATAAACCCCCTGGGGTTTGCTGAACTCAATGCCAACCAGGTTTCGTGGTTCACACCTGTAATTTCAGGATTTAGGAAGCTAAAGCAGGAGGATTGCCGCAAGTCTGAGGCCAACTTGGGCCACATACTGATTCCAGGTCATCCTGAACCATAGATTGGAATCCTGTCCTGTCACAAAACCAAAATCAAATGTATTCCCAATGACCTTTCAGTTCTGATCTCAAGACTCTAACCTGGGCCCGCAAGATGGCTTAGCAGGTAAACAGGCTAGCCACAGAAGCCTGGTGACTTAAGGTCAGTTCTTAGAAACTACATAAATGGAAGGAGAGAATCGACTCAGAGTCTCCCTCTGATGTCTACACATGTCATGGCATGCATGTCCACCCCACACATATACATATATACATATACATATACATATACATATCACATTTAAAAAAACCTAAAAGCTAGCCGGGCGGTGGTGTCGCACGCCTTTAATCCCAGCACTTGGGAGGCAGAGGCAGGTGGATTTCTGAGTTCGAGGCCAGCCTGGTCTACAGAGTGAGTTCCAGGACAGCCAGGACTACACGGAGAAACCCTGTCTCGAAAAACAAAACAAAAACAAAAACAAAAAAAAAAAACCAAAAAACAAAAAAACCCCTAAAAGCTAAGAGGGGCCTGTCTTAGGGTTTTACTGCTGTGAACAGACACCATGACCAAGGCAACTCTTATAAGGACAACCTTTAATTGGGGCTGGCTTACAGGTTCAGAGGTTCAGTCCATCATCATCAAGGTAGGAACATGGCAGCATCCAGGCAGGCACGGTGCAGGAGGAGCTGAGAGTTCTACATCTTCATCTGAAGGCTGCTAGTGGAAGACTGACTTCCAGGCAGCTAGGATGAGGGTCTTAAAGCCCACACCCACAGTGACACACCTACTCCAACAAGGCCATACCTTCTAATAGTGCCACTCCCTGGGCCAAGTGTATACCAACCGTCACAGGGCCTCTGGGAAGCCCAACTTTGGAGTCCCTCCTGAACAGCTGGTGGCAGAGGCTAGGCCTGTGGTCTCCTGTGTTATCAAGTCCAGAGCTTCTACACTCTGACTGCCTGCTGAGTCACTTTCTGCTCATTTAACATGGATGGTGACCAGTGGGTCAGCATTAATTAAAAAAATAAATTCTTCCAGCTGGATTGTGCTACGGTGGTAGGGCCTCGCCTGGCGTGCTGGTATCCTGGATTTCGTTCCTGGTTCTATGAGCGTATATCAGATGACGGAGAAAGGAAAGCTGGCTTTTGTTGATATGTTTTAATTGTATGTGGATTCATTTAATTTTATGTGTGTGAGTACCATGCTTGCATGTATGTCTGAGCACCATAGGCATGCCTGATATCAGAGGAGGTCAGAAGAACACATCGGATCCCTGGGAGCTAGAGTTATGGTTAATTGTGAGCTGCCATGTGGGTGCTGGGAATCAAACGTGGGTCCTCTGCAAGAACAAGTGCTCTTAACAGCTGAGCCATCTCTCCAGTCCGGGGAGTGTGTGTGTGTGTGTGTGTGTGTGTGTGTGTGTGTGTGTGTTTTAGAAACATATTCTTTTCTTGCATGATGCCAGGCTATAAAGTTGACCATGTGGCTAAACCCGTTTGAAGAGGCCTGTCCCCATGTACCTCTTGGGGATCTGAGTGGAAGTATCAGGGGTTCTCAGAATTCCCACCAGGCCCCTCTCCCCAGCACATCTGCACACTGTCTAGTCCTCCTGAGCCATTCACTCTGTGAACACTGCTGAGGAACGAGGTGCTAAGGCTCGGGAAAGGAAGCTTCAGGTGTCTCACCCTCACAGGTGGCGTCCATGAACCAGCGCCGCGTGGATTTCTACCTAGCCTCCATTGAAGACATGCTGGTGGCCGTCGGTGGCCGGAACGAGAACGGAGCACTGTCTTCTGTAGAGACCTACAGCCCCAAGACCAACTCCTGGACATTTGTGGCTGGCTTGCCAAGGTGATGAGGGCTTAGGGCCGGTGCTGGAAGCTTGATGTCCCGGGATAAAGTTTAGTCTTGATTTCTGTTTTCATAAATATTCTAGCTTCATCACAGCTGGGTAGACCCGACAACCGTCCCCCAGTTTCTGAATTGACTAGGGTCCTGGGCTTCAGAGAGTGAGTGTTGATATGGAACGGTAAGTCCCTCACTGGAAGACCTGGCTGGGTATAGGCATGAGTTCAGAGCGGCAAGAGTGTCACCCCATCTGGTTTTGTTTGCTCACTACAGAGGGGGTACCACAGAACAGCCTGGGGAAAGTTAGACACCATCTCTCTGTGACATTCTCCTGTGGCCTCTAGAAGGCAGGGAGCACCCCAGGGTAGTAGTGCATCCTCCTCTTCCCTGGCCCACAATTGGGCATTGGGTCATTGAATGTGGGTTGTGTCAAGGATCTGCCAAACCTGCATGCCATCTGATTATCACCCCTGTGCTGTGCCTGAACCCAGACTCTCTGAACAGTCTGGCTGTGGGATGTACTAGGTATCTAGGAGACTCGGTCCCAGGGAGCTGAGGCAGGAGATTGAGTTTGAGGCCATGCTGGGCTATATACTGAGATTTTGTTTCAAATAAATAAGTATGGATTCTGGAAAACAGGGGGTAATTCCTGGACACTGTTGGTGAGCAGGTGACACTGTGACTAGGCCCTGGGCATCCATAGCAGCCTGATGAGTGGGGAGGCAGCCAGAGAGTGACAGTAAGCGGTCGTCGGCAATGTAAGCGTTTGCCTGTCGATGGGCTTCCTGGGTGGGTGCCATGTCGTTATTTATAGGGTGACGTGAAGCTGGTAATCATGCTAAGAGCAGGTGCCACCACCGCCACCTTTTGGGGACAATCCTGTAGGGGTGGAATTATTCCTCAGGAGACCTCCTGTGCCCTCTGTTAGGGTGGCCTCAATCCACGGTGACATCAGCAGTGCGTACATGACCCACATTTATCACATTCTTACCCATCTTTCCCCAGTCATCACCATAGCAGGGTCTGCACGAACCTCATCTGAGCTAGGGGCTGGGCTGACCTGTCTCTTCTGCCTGCCGTGGGCTCTTCCTGTGAACCCCACCCCAGCCTTCTCCTGCCCTGATTGCCGACTAAACCACAAGATCTGGGCTTCATGTTCTCACCCCTGAACTTTATTTTGGGGTTGCAGTCACTTTTACTGCGTGTGTATGTTACGTGTGCGCATTCAGGTGTCACGGCACACACGTGGTCAGAAGACAACTCCCAGGAGCTGGTCTCTTTCTCCACCGTGTGGGTTCCAAGGATCAAAGTCAGATTGCCCAGGCTTGACAGCAAGTACCTTTACCCACTGAGCCATCTTGCCAGCCCTCTCTGGCATACGTCTCACCATGTAGCCTTGACTGGCCTAGAACTCACAGAGATCTCCCTGCTAGGTGCTAGGATTAAAGGCATGATCACAGGCCTGGATATACATTCTTCTCTGTCTCTTCTTTTTTTTCTTCCATTTTGATAATGTTTAGAGGAGTCAGGCTTCCGGAAAATGGCACAGAAAGCTCAATGCTCCCTCCCATGCACCATCCTCCCGGATGCAGGGGCCACTTACTCACCTGCATTCTGTACCCCTTGTCCATTGAAGCAGGCTCCCTTCCCCTGAGCTCTTCTGTCCTCCGGCCTCCCTGCAGGTTCACCTATGGCCACGCGGGCACCATCTACAAAGACTTCGTGTACATCTCAGGGGGCCATGACTACCAGATTGGCCCGTACCGCAAGAACCTGCTGTGCTATGACCACCGGACGGATGTGTGGGAGGAGAGGCGACCCATGACAACAGCTCGAGGCTGGCACAGCATGTGTAGCCTGGGCGACAGCATCTATTCCATTGGGGGCAGCGACGACCACATGGAGTCCATGGAGCGCTTTGACGTGCTGGGCGTGGAGGCCTACAGCCCACAGTGTAACCAGTGGACTCGAGTGGCGCCGCTGCTGCAGGCCAACAGTGAGTCAGGCGTGGCCGTGTGGCAGGGCCGCATCTACATCCTGGGGGGCTACAGCTGGGAGAGCACGGCCTTCTCCAGAGCTGTGCAGGTGTATGATCATGAGGCCAACAGATGGAGCCGGGGTCCCGACCTCCCCAACGCCATTGCGGGCGTGTCGGCCTGTGTGTGCGCCCTCAACCCAAGGCTGGAGGAAAAGAAGAGGAACAAGGACAAACGCCAGGACCGAGGTCAGTGACCCTGAGGCGCTCACAGAGGCGGACATCTCCATGATTTCGCTCCTAGCAGCTCTTTGTACTTTTTTCATTCCTGGACTTTCTATGCTACCACAGTAAAGAATAATTAAATATTCTTTACAATTTCACATATTATCTTCTTTGAATACTTACATCAGGGACCTCATGTCTGAATAGACCTTCTTCCCAGGCCACACCACGCACTCCCGAAGGTCCCCGGGTCTGTCTCTGCCAACAGGAGCCTGCTCACAGGCTATATAGAAATTTTTGCAGTAAAACTCAGGGTCTCCAAGGTCTGGGCCTTCCCCAAACCTGGCAAAACTCTCATATAGACACCTACTATGTGCTGAGGGCCAGGAGGAGGCTGGTCCAGAGACTTGAGGTGTGAGCATCAGCTGTATTCTGTGTTCAGTTGTCGAAGGCAAGAGCAAGCACATCTGTTGTGCATTTAAAGACACGGGGACCCCAAGCTCCCTGGAGGAGCAGGCGAGACCTAGGGACTCTTGATTGTCTTGTTGAAAGTTCCATACCAGCTGGTTCTTTTCTGTACAGCGCCATCTTCCCTGGCTGGTAATCTTTGTGAACTCTAGTCGAGATAGGTCATTAAGGAAAAGGGGGCGGAGAAATGGCAGGGAGGTGTTTTTCTGTACAGTGTTCTGTGGCGTGAGCTGCCCACCTCCTGACATTATCACAGTGAGCTCCCCAAATCTACCTTTCTCTTCTCAGAAATGAAAAGGCAGCCCTGTGACACTTCCAGTCATCCCTCTGGGCTGGCCCTGCCATCAGGAGCATAAGTGAGCATGCTGGTCTCCAAAAAACGTGGCTTAGTTCCCTCCCCAGCTCAGTAACCATCCTGGCTCTGCCGGCTGCTTCTAAGTGGTTCTGCCATGCTGGGAAGATGCTGTTTCTCAATCTCTTTCCTTCTTTCTTTGAAACAGGGTCACACTCTATAGCCCAGGCTATCATCAAAACTCATGGTGATTCTCCTGCCTCAGCCTCCTGAGTGCTGAGATCACAGACATAGCCAATACACCTAGTCAGACTCTTTGGTGCTTTCGTCTGTCCATAACTCATCTCTTTTGTTTGTTTGTTTGCTTGTTTTGTTTTGTTTTTTTTTTTTTTTCAAGACAGGGTTTCTCTGCGTAGCCCTGGCTGTCCTGGAACTCACTCTGTAGACCAGGCTGTCCTGGGACTCAGAGATCTGCCTGCCTCTGCCTCCTGAGTGCTGGCCACACCTCACTTCTCACAGGGTCAGGGTAACTTAAGCCTCATCTCACTGATTTTATTTTTATTTTTATTTTTTTTGAGATGGGTTCCCTTAAAGCATAGGCTAGCTTTGAACTCTTGATCCTCCTGCCTCTACCTCCCAAGTGCTGGGGTCAAAAGGATTTGCTCCATACTCAGATTCTCAGTTCACTTTTTGTGCTTCCTTCCCTCCTGATCTGGAGTTCACTGTGTTTCTGGCCAGTCTGCTTCTGCAGTGATCTGGGAAAGGGGAGACTGGTCTGAGAACTGAGTCCCTGGCCTTCATCACTACCATGTAAGGAGCCTGCATATCTAGTCAGCTCCTGCATGTAGAAGCCCCTAAGTGCTCACAGACAGCTGAAGCTTCTGCAAGGCCTGCAGACAGATGCCCTTCTGTGAATTAAAGGCTCTGAGAAGTCCTGAACTACATGCCCACCTCCGTCATCCCATTTTTTCCCCACACTTTGGCTTTGAAACTCCACACCTCCTCCCCTCCTGAATACTGAACTCCAGGACAAGGTACCCATTTCTATTCCAAGACAAACTGTATCGCTTGAAAACCTTTTGGAAGGTATAGTGGAAGTGTGGCCGGTTCTCTAAAGATCATGCACACAAGAAGGAGATTCAGCCTGAGTCGGGCAGTCTGGGGAAAACATGTGGTAAGTCCTTGTAGAGCAGGATAGCCTTGACACTGGGAAGAACCTGCTGGTCTGAGTCTAAGCACTTCATCCATTGCTCACTGCTGGTGTCTACCCCAGATAAGACAAGATGTGGCCTCATCCCGCTTGGTACCTTGTGGGTTAGCCACGGTGTCCCTCCATCATGCTAATGTGGTTAGTGACTTTACAGGCTTAGAACCTGGTATCGTAGCAGCTGAAAGTCTTCCTCTATAGGGAGAGCAGGACTGTAAGTTTCACTGTAGACTGCTTTTTCTAGTAGCTGGGGGGCAGCTGCCCTCTGCTGACAAAGGGTTTTGAGCTTGGTGGGACCTGTGGAAAGCTCTGTAGCCCAGCAGTGGTCCCTGGCCAGGTTTTTGTTACCCAGGGCTTTAATTGAAAATTCTATGCAAGAAGGAAAAGGAACAGGTTTTCAAAAGGACCAACAACCTCCAGCTGACCCTGAGCTTGTGACTGTGGGAACAGACACGGCAGACTTTGAATCGGACTTCGCATCTTCCGGTTTATAAAGAATTATAGTTTTGCCGGGCAGTGGTGGCGTACGCCTTTAATCCCAGCACTTGGGAGGCAGAGGCAGGTGGATTTCTGAGTTCGAGGCCAGCCTGGTCTACAGAGTGAGTTCCAGGACAGCCAGGGCTACACAGAAAAACCCTGTCTCGAAAAACAAAAACAACAACAACAACAAAAAAAATAGCTTTACCTTGTATCTGTTGTAGGTTGTTGGTTTGGAACCCTGTTTGAGTAAGGCAGAAACGCAGTAAGAGATGGAAGGAGTGCAGGGAGCTCAGGTGTGCTTGCTTGCCTGGTTCTCCTGGTGTTTGGCATCACACGGCACAGCCAGCTGCTATGGCACATGCCTGCCGCCCAGTCACTAGAAAGCCTGAGGATGGAGGATCTCCTAAGCCAGGAAGTCCCAGACCAGCTTGGGCAACATGGCGAGACCCTGTGTTGCCTCTACCCCCAAATATGCATGATTGTCTGACACGGTTTATTCTGTTTCCCACTCTAAGACCCCTGGGTAGGTAGAGCTACTTGTTCTGAACAATATGATCGTCTCTTCCTGGTCCTTAATTATAAGGTAACCTGGACAGACTTTGGTGTTTTAGACCTCCAGCTGAAGGGGAGTCCCTCTCTCTCTCTCTCTCTCATGGTCCAGTGCCCTGTCTGTGAATTTAGATGTACTGGCCTATATATGAGTACCTTGACTTTCAAGACAGGAGGAACTTTCTACTGATAGAAATAAAAGGTGCCTGTCACCCCGTCTTCTCTCTTAGAGAGCCACCGATTGTTCTTCCGTACCCTGCTCTCTGTGGTGTGGTGTTGGGCTGTACCCTTAGCCTAGGATCTATCTCCTGCAGGGGCAGCTGCTGCTGTGCTCTGTGGGGGCCCCTGGTCCCCAGGATAAGCCTTCGTAAGTTCAGGTCAGCCTCCTAGGAGACCCCGGCCTGCCTCTGCCAAAACGGACTTTTTAGCGTTTTTAAAAACTGTTTTGATATCTTTTCATACAATTTGCTACTCACCGTTTTGTAAGATGTCTGCTGGGGTCCCCTGGTCTTCACTTAGGCTTAGCCTTGGTTTGTCTAGATCATGGATGCCCTGTTATCTGTGTGCACCTTTCGTGGTGCGTGTGACGTTGTCTTCTATCCCACCCTTCTGTGTGAGCAATCTAACGCAACCGGAGTCTTGTGAGTTCACATAGAGGTGGCATTGATGTGCCTGGAGGGCAGGTCCTGTGCTTCAGAAGATTTGTTTTCTGCCAGAGTTCGGCGCCTCAGAAGAGTACAGAGTGGGAGAGTTACCTGAAGCTGGTCCACATGAGATCTGATTTATATGGGTCATTTCTCTAACACATGTGTGGCTGGGGTCCTGGTCTCTTCCTGTCTACCCATCCAGTAGGAGTGCCTAACTCCACAGCCATTACCATGGCATCCTGTTCTTGCACTCTAGCCTCTGACCTTTGACCTCTGACCTCCAGGTGGATGGTGTCTGTGTGTTTAAGGTGACTAGAATCGAATCGGTGGCCTCGGAGGGGAGCTGAGTGCCTTAAACTGTCCCTCAGTTGTCTCAGTTAACAGCATGGAATGAACAGGGCTGGAACGAGGGCTCAATCAGTAGAGTGTTTCCCTTGAATGCAGAAAGCCCAATGGGTTCCGTCCCCAGCACTGAGCATGGTGGCCCAAGCCTGTGATCTCGGCACTTGGGAGGTGGAGGCAGGAGGATCAGAAGTTCAAGATTATCCTTGACTACACAACAAGTTTGAGGCCAGCCTTGGCTACAGGAGACCCTGTCTCGACTTAATTGATGAATTAATGATAAACTGATAAGTAAAAGCATCAGACAAATATAATAGTATGCACCTGAGTTGACCTAGGAAGCTCCGGCCTTAGGTTTGATGTCGTAGCCGTCAACACCTGGCCCCAGTCAAAATCAGGGAAAGTCTGTGGTGACGAAAGCATTTGGTGCCTTCTGGCTCCCAATGTCACGGGAATCTGCAACTCTATATGCTTTTGAATGGGTAGCTTTTGCGTTTGTAATTTTAATTTTATGGCGCTCAGAGTTTTCCTGTCTCCACTCCTCGGTTACCGTTCTGCATGTTGCTTCTGTTTTGAATTCCACATACAGACATTAAAACAGTTTGCCTGCCAGGGTGTGCTTCGTGGTTATTACACGGTCTGTATTTCTTTCTTCTCTTATGAGGACGAACCCCTGCATGTGGAACACATATAATTGGAAAATGAACCAGGCTTCCTTTGAATCAGGTGAGAGGCTGGGTGATTTCAATGCCACTTCAACTGTGCTTCTAATGACTGTGTTTACCCAGGGGAGTTACTCAGATCCTTGAGTGCCACACTGAGTCCCTGTGACCTAAGGTAATTTGGTTAGCAAAGAACAAAACTAGGCCTGCAGAAATACCCTCGATCAGAAAGATGGTGGCTGGGGTTGTAGCTCAGAGGCACTAGCATGCATGAAACTCTAGGTTCTATCCATCCAACTACAGAACAAAAGCCAAACCAAAACAAACCAAACCAAAACAAACAAAAAAACAAAAAAAATGGCACTCCAGTGTCTGAGGCAGGAGGCTTGCCACAAGTTCCAGACCACCCTGGGTTGCAAAGTAAAACCTGCATTGATTCTCAAAGAATCAAAAATGAAAAGATGAGATAGTATCAGTGAAGACAGAGGCTTCTCTCTCCTCGGAGCCTGTGGAGCTGAGGTTGGCTCCCTGCATGCAAGGTTTAATGAGGCCACCTATAAACAAGCCAGTCACTACTGGGGCCTTCAGCTAGTCAGTATCCAGAGAGCGCAAGGAGTCACCTGCACACCCCACACCTGGAAGCCTGGGGCCACACCAGGTGGGACATGACGGCCAATCACAAAGTCCTCCCCTCGGTGTTTCCAAGTCATCAGTCCAAAGCCCAGCTTAGTAACCCCGACGAATGTGACCTCCTTGGCCGGTTGTCTCGGTGTGAGAGCTTCTGAGATAAGATAGGAGGAGGCTCCGCCTTTTGTGGAGTGACACGTCTGTCACAGCCAAGCTGGGTGACCATGGTTTGTGACGTGAAAAAAGGATGTGCATCAGCTGCCCTCACCCAAGGCTTGCCCAATCATGGAATCACCCATTCCGTGGGGTTGGGGGCGAGGTCCTGAAAGCTAGTTAGTGCTGGGGTCTCTGTGACCTCCACAACCAGCAGTGCAGCAGTCTGTGGGAGGAGAGAAGGCAGTTCAGGTCAGCACGGCTAAGTAGCTGGTTGTTGGCTCAGACGTCTGGAGTTTGACCCTGAAGACTCTAGGCGTTTTTTAGGCACAGCACAATTTGGTAAAAACTCTCCTGGTGATAATCAACTCGACCCCCTGTGCGCAGTAAAGCTTAAGTAAATCTCCTTGAGGAGCAAAGTCAGTCAAATAAAGATCAGCATCGAAACCCTTTATAAAGTACACATGACACATTCCATAAAGATCAGTTTCCTAAGTGGTGGCGCACACCTTTAATCCCAGCACTCAGGAGGCAGAGGCAGGCGGATCTCTGAATTTGAGGCCAGCCTGGTCTACAGAGCTCGTTCCAAGACAACCAGGGCCACACAGAGAAATCCTGTCTTGAAAAATGAAAAACAGGGCCTGGAGAGATGGCTCAGTGGTTAAGAGCACTGACTGCTCTTCCAGAGGCCCTGAGTTCAATTCCCAGTAACCACATGGTGGCTCACAACCATCTCTCATGGGATCCGATGCCCTCTTCTGTCCTGCAGGTATACATGCAATTGATATGTATAAATAAAGTGGGGCAGTGTGGCCCATGCCTTCAGTCGCCTTCAGTCGCAGCACTCAGGAGGCAGAGGCAGAGGCAGAGGCAGGTGGATCTCTGTACTTGAGGCCAGCCTGGTCTATAGAGCAAGTTTCAGGTCAGCTAAGACTACACAGAGAAACCCTGACTCAATTAACAAACAACAACCACCACCACCACCAAGGATAGACCCTATAGATTGGCTAAGAAAGACGTGCTTAGGGTAAGGGTCAGGGGAGGTCCCATGTGGTCTCTGACCACACAGATAGTACAAAGGTCACCAGGCTACCCAACATAGTTGCTCCTGGCCTTCTAGGCAGATAACAGGTTATGTGTCCCTTCCCTTCCCTTGAAGGAACAGCCCTGTGTGTTTCACATTCAGGTCCCCTCTTGCTTATCTGTGAGCACAAAGACCTCTGTGCCTCCTTCAGCTTAGGAAAGCCTGGGTTTCTCCACACACACTCTTTCCCTCATCCTTGGTACCCTGGTCTCTCTATCTCTCCACATGTGACCTTATGTGCAGGTTCTCAGTGTAATGAACCAAGGCTGCATGACTTTGGAGCCCAGCCCGAGAATCAGACATTGTCACTGTGTGTACCTCTCCTGGGGTCATCGCGCTTCTTCCTGCTAAAGGAAATGTCAGTGTTTTCCAGGTCAACCTGTCCCCAAGCCCTCAGGTCACTGCCCAAGGTAGCAAGGGAACAGAGGATGTCATATGCACCCTTGCACTTCAGCAGGGACTACCCCAGATGCTTGGCGCAACTCTGCTTTCAGCTGTGTTCCTACGGGAACCTGCACCCAGGCTCTGAGAGGCTGTATGTGTCAGAAAGAAGTGATGTGCGGGCTAGTGACAGAGCCCAGTGTGCACAAGGCCTGTTACAAATTGATCCTTTAAAGCTGTGGTTCTCACCCTGTGGGCTATGGACCAACAGCTGGATGGTGGTGCTGAAGCCACAAGCAAGGAATTACTGTATTACCTGGGAATGGGAAAGAGGTTGACTCAAGCACAGCTCTCATCTCACAGAGAAGGCAGCTGACAGCCAGGCAGTGGTAACATACATCTCTAATCCCAGCACTTGGGAGGCAGAGGCAGGCAGATTTCTGAGTTCGAGGCCAGCCTGGTCTACAGAGTGAGTTCCAGGACAGCCCGGGCTACACAGAGAAACACACACACACAAAGTTATATACTTAAAGAGTACATTAAACAGCATGTGACTTCTCTCTCAATAAAACCATTTATAGAGCTAAGATAATTTAAAGCAACATTGCCCCCAATTCTTCTCATCCTATTGGCTCCAAGAAGCTACAGGTTGCAAGCCAGGACTTGAGTTTTTGGTTTTTTGTTTGTTTGTTTGTTTGTTTTATTTCATGTGCATCGGTGTTTTGCCTGCCTGCATGTCTGTGTGAAGGTGTCCGGTCCTCTGGAACTAGAGTTACACACAGGTGTGAGCTGCCATGTAGGTGCTGGGAATTGAACCTGGGTCCTCTGGAAGAGCAGTCAGTGCTCTTAACTGCTGAGCCATCATCCATCTCTCCGACCCCAAAGATTTATTCCTAACGAGGGGACCAGCAAGATGGCTCAGGGTAAGGGCCGTCAACTCAGGGATCAACCTAAGTTTGGTCCCCAGAACTCATGGTGGTACAGAGAAGCAACTGTGCAAGTTATCCTTGTAACCCCACAGGCACACAGGGGCATGTGCCCCTCCCCCAAAATAAATAAAAATAAATTGTTAAATGGAAGCTTGTGTGGTTGCCTTGGGACACCTTCCATCCGGATGGCCATGCAGAGCAACAGTCCTCAGTGCTGGAGCAGCTTGGGCTGGAGCCATCAGCCACTCCTGCGACAGATGTGATAGGAAACCTTTCTCTACCCACAGCCCTCCCCGATACCCAGCCAACAGCCAACAGCCAACAGCCATGCCTGGTTTGTTCCGGTCAAACTCCAGTCTTTCTACCAGGTAAGCCCAGGCTGCTGTGGTAGCTTGAGTCGGGGCTTGAGGCTGCAGTGACCTCAGAATGTCACACCTGCTGCCTCAGGAGGAAGACAACTCTCTGCTGCCCTTTCCTGTTGACACAGCAGGAAGCCCAGGGTCTGGCCTCGGGCCCTGTGAGCTAATCTCCTAATCTCCGGCTAGTCCTGGTTTTGTTCCATAGAAGAGTTTACCAGGTTAGCTCTGCCTGTGATTCATCCCCCCCTGGGCCCTTGCATAGGCTCCTCAGTCATACAAAGAGGCTAAAAATACAGTTCTGACTTCTGAGGCTTTTGTGCTCCCAGCTAACATTCAAGAGACCTGGTCCCCAGTCTCTGTCCTTCAATCCAGCTCACAGCTCAAAGCCTAGCTCCGGTTTCAATTTTACGAGAGACTGTAGCCCAGGATGGCCTAGCCACTCTCTCAGTAGCTAGCCCCCCACAGACCTCCAACTCCCCACAGTCCTGCCTCAGCCTCCTGAGGGCTGAGATCACAGATGTGGACTACCATACATTTTTCATTCATTCATTTATTCACTCATTCATGCAATCATTCATTCATTCTTTTTGTTGTTGTTGTTTATTTGAGACAGAGTTTCTCTGTGTAGCCCTGGCTATCCTGGAAATCAGTCTGTAGACCAGGCTAGCCTGGAACTCAGAGATCCAACTACCTCTGTCTTCTGATTGCTGGGATTAAGTACCACCACCTCCCAGCTTTAAGATATTTTTTAATTTGTTTGTTTGTTTGTTTATAGTTTGTGTGTTTCTGTGATTTGTGTGCACTTGAGTGCAGTGCCCATAGAGGCCAGAAGAGGGCATCGTATTCCCCTGGAGCAGGTACTGGGAACCTGGAAATTTAAGTCTTTCAGAAGAGCAACAATTGTTAACCACTGAACCATCTCTCCAGCTTGGCTTTACTGGGATTTGTTATGCCCTTTTGGCCCTGGGTCCCACCACAACCCCCTCTTTCCATTTGTTAATTCCAGGAGATAGTATTCCATCCAATCAGAAACCTGAGAAGCCAGGAGACGCCTGCCTCTTCCTCCAGCTCTAGGGGGAAATCGTCTGACGCCCTCTTCTGGCCACTGTGTGCACTGCACTCATGGCCACCGACAGACACCTTCATAACTGCCTAGAATCTGTGTGTTTGTGTGTTTGTGTGTTTGTGTGTATGCATGTTGTCACCTACCTAGAAAGCTGCCACAAATGGACTAATAAGGATGGTCAGCTGACTGCTCAGAGTCAATCCCTGGAGCTCAGTGGCTTTAGACCTGCACACTTTCAAAGTCAAGCTTTCAATTTTGCAGATTCAGCTTCCCGATTGGCTTGATGCTTTCATGATGGTTCATTTTATGGATCCACTTGGCTGGGCCACAGCACCACGCTCATCTTTGCAAGTTTCAAGAAACTTTTATTAGTGTCTTTTATAATTTTCCTGCTTCACTATTCGTTATTGTCGTTGATATTTTTCCCATGCCTAATTTATCACTTAGACCTTTTCATGGTCTCTAGTGCAGGCACAATCAAAGCGTATGTAAAGTTTGGTGCCTCTGGAGGTTTTAGATGTCCACTGGGGCCTTGGATGGTGAGGGGTATGATTTGTGTGACTCTGTGCATGCACATGCATGTTCATTGGTTAGGGCCAGAGGAAGTTAAGCTGGGACCCAGAGGAAAGAGAGATGAGGCCTGAGATTGGCTTCTGTCTGTGAGCAGGAGCAGTGTCCCTGTGTCCCCTGGTGACTTGTGTATGTACCTGGTGTCTAGTATACAAAAATGCTATGCCCACAGATGCTAGCTAGCCTCTGTCATAGGTGCCCCAGAGGAAGCTCAGTAGGCATATAAACAGAGTTACCGTGTAGCAGGACAATAACTGCACCAACAACAAAATTTAATGAAACTGGCTTTTTTTTTTTTTTTTTTTTTTGGTAAGATTTGAGCCCCAATGTCCTACCTTATCCAGCCAGTCAAGGTCACAGTAATGATGGAGGTAGCTACTGACAGGTGGCAGGTGCTCGCTCTCCTGTGAGGTAAAAATCTGCCCGGAATCTCAGCCTCTGGTACTAACAAAGGCAGTGACTCACACAGACGGAAGCATCAACAGTGCTAACAGCACCAGTGCCTCACATGTAAATTGTCTTCACTTGGTGACAGACCGGGCACAGCACAGAAATTAGTCATCAAGTGGTAATTATGTTTGTTTTTTTTTAAAACTTTCACTAATGAAAACATTTTAAATTGGCACGAAACAGCCCTTGTCACAAACCAGTTAGCTAAAAGATGTTTGTCTGTCTGGAGGCCCCAGAAAGATTGTCACGGCCTGCTCTGATTAACCTCTCAGCACACACACCAGGCACCAGTGAAGTTCAGAGAGCGCCATGCATCTGCCGTGACAATGAGTGTTCTCCTCACTGTGCCAGACAGTCTTCTTGGCACCTCAAGACTGCAGGTGAGGTGTGCCACAGAGCCTGTCATTTCAGCTACTTGGCAAGCCAAGGGAGGGAGATCTTGAGTATGAGATCGGCCTAAGCTATAAGGTGAGTTCAAGGTCAGCCTGGACAACTTAATGAGACTCTGTCTCAAAACAGTAAAAAGAGACTGAAGAGCGGATGTAGCCCAGTGGTAAAACAATTGCCTAGCATGCTTGAGGGACCTAGATTCAATCCCCAGTGATTAATATTAATATATATCACTGTGATTAATATAATATATATATATATATATATATATAATTTAGTGGGTCTGGAGAGAAGGCTCAGTGGTTAAGAGCACTGGTTGCTCTTTCAGAGGACCTGGGTTCAATTCCCAGCAACTACGTGACAGCTTACAACTATCTGTATGTAACTCCAGTTCCAGGGGATCTGACACCTTCACACAGATATACATGCAGGCAAGACACCAATGCACAAAAAATTAAAATTAAAAAATCATTTTTAAAAAAAGCAAAAACAAAAAAACAAAAAAAAAAACAAAAAAAACAAAAAAACACTAGGTATGGTGAAATATGTCTTTAAAAAATACTTAGTCTCAGGGCAGTGGTGGCGCATGCCTTTAATCCCAGCACTTGGGAGGCAGAGGCAGGTGGATTTCTGAGTTCGAGGCCAGCCTGGTCTACAGAGTGAGTTCCAGGACAGCCAGGGCTACACAGAGAAACCCTGTCTTGAAAAACCAAAAAAAAAAAAAAAAAAAAAAAAATACTTAGTTTTTTTTTATATCATGTTTAATTATGTATATATCCATATGTAGCTATGTGCACAGCAGTACTGGTGCCTAGAGGGCTCAGATTTCCTGGAGCTAAAATTAGACAATTGTGATCTGCCTAATGTGGGCAGGTGCTGGGAGCCCTCTGGAAGAAGCCACTCTCCAGCTCCTCCAACCCCCTGCCCTTAATTCTAACAATCCACTCGGGAAGCAGAGGCAGTCAGATCTCCGTGAACTTGCGGCCAGCCTTGTCTGCATAGTCAGGTTCAGGACAGCCGGGGCTATATAGAGATCCTGTCTCAAAATAATAATAATATTTTTTAAAACAGCAAAGGAATGGAAAGATGGCTCAGTGGTTGGGTTCTTGTTTACCCACTTAGATCCTGGCTCCCACCTGACAACCCAGGCATCTCGTGCCCATCTATAACCCCGGCTTTAGGAGTTTGGGGCTTCCAGCCTAGCTGAGAAAACATGAATTCCAGATTCAGAAAGAGATTTTGCCTCAAAGGAATAGTCAGGGGTGCTAGAGAAGGTTGTCTGATGCTCTCTTCTAGTCTCCCCATGTTCTCTCAGGCATGCGCACCCACACACGCATACACAGGATTATTCATTTTACAAAAAAAAAAAAATTACACCAAAGGAGTTTTAACAGAAGCCAAAGGACCTACCACCAGCTGCTGTGTCAGCCCTCCCTGCTCCTCAGCTGGAAGGGATGTGAAATGGGACAGAAGACAATGCTTCTTCTCATGTATCCTCTTTCCCTCCCCGGACAGTCCAAGGGCATGGGAAGATGAAGCTGGGGAAAGAGTTGAGGGGTTCCTCTAAGGTCACCCCACTCCCCTAGCCAGAACTGTACCATGGGGATCACATTTCCTGTCTGCCACCATGTCTGTCCCATGACCTCTGTGTCCTCCTGTCCTCTCCAGTTCCTGCCTCTATGCAGCATCTATTTGAGATGGTTCACTCCGGAAGACTGCACCATCTCCACCTTGAGGCACAGGGTTTTTTTGTTTTTTTTGTTTTGTTTTGTCTTTTTATCAGAGCATGAGGTTGACTGCTGATCTGAAGAGTTACTGAAAACCCAATTGACAGCAATTATACAAGGTTTTATTTTGGACCAAAAGTGGGGGAAATTCTCAGTGTCCTACCACTTTGCCTATAGTGGTGTTAACATGAATATTGCAAATATAATGCCATGCCTGTCAGCCAGTACTTTCTGATCCAGGCAACAGGACAATCAGGACTACATAGAGAGACCCTGTCTCAAAACAAAGCAAAACAAAAAATTCTGTTAAAGCCCTTCACATAGAAGTAAAGATACACTCCTATAATCCTGGCTCTCTGGAAGCTGATGCCAGTGTCTGACTGGGCAACTTAGTAAGTCCTGTCTCAAATAAAAAGTAAAGGGATTGTCAGGGGTGTAGCAGCAAGATTGGGTTCCTGGGACATTTTTCATGCCCGGACCTGGCACTCAAGAAGCTTGGATTCCTGTTTCCAGTCATCATGTGCTCTTTCGCAACTAGCTGGAAAAAGATCGTTTCCTTCCTTCCTTCCTTCCTTCCTTCCTTCCTTCCTTCCTTCCTTCCTTCCTTCCTTCCTTCCTTCTTCCTTTGTGGGGGCTGAGGTGAGGGTGGTGTGTTTAGTTCTGTTTGCTTTGTTTACTCTCAGCCATTAGGAGGCTGAGGCAGAAGAGTGGATGAAGGCCAGTCTGTGTTACAAATCCAGACCCTGTCTGAGAGAGAAAAAGAAAAAAGAAACGGGTTGCGTACCTGAGTCACGGATTCTTGTTTTGTTATTGTTTTCCTCCAAAACTCATGATTTTCCTGAGAAGCCGTCTTTCCTTTGGAAAAGAAAACTGTCTCCGTTTTCATTGGATAGAGAAGATAGAGTGTTCCTTACCCCCTCTGCCCTGAGGCTGTCTGTCTGGCAGAAAAGAAAATCTTCTGTTAGATTAAAATTGATGGAAAAAATAAATGTTTTAGGAGTGGGGAAAGGAAGGGTTATGCAGACGTTACTGGATCAACAAAAAGTGCCGGGCAGTGGTGGCGCACATCTTTAGTCCTAGTGCTTCGGAGGTGGAGGCAGGCAGATCTCTGGGTTCAAGGCCAGCCTGGTCTACTGTTCCAGGACAGCCAGGGATACACAGAGAAACGCTGCCCCCTCCAGCACCCCCGCCTCCCAATGAAAAAGCACTGAACAGCAACAGGCTGGGCAACCAGACCTGGTGTCTACCAATAATATGCCACTCATTGCATATTAATTAATTACAAGTTAAAGCCTATTGTGTCTCTCGCTCGCTGGGTGATTCCTCTCTCCTGAACCATAGGACATTTGGACTTACCTCGTTGTTTAGGAAATCAACTTTGCCAATGCCTTAAAACTAAACCAATGGCTGAGTTAGCTGAGTTAAAAAATGGAATCCCAGTGCTAGGCACTCCTCACTTTATCCCAGCATTCGGGTCGTGGAGACAGGAGGACCAGGAGTTCAAGGCCAACCTGAGCTACATGAGGTCCTGTTATTTAAAAATTATATTTTAACCTATTCATTATATGCATGCAGATGTTGGTGTGTGTGGAGGGGGATGGGCTGGGTGCATGCCATAGCACACATGTGGAGGTCAAAGAACCACTTGCTGGGGACAGTTTTCCTTCCTTCATGGTCCTGGGGAACCAACTCAGGTCATCAAAGTCGAATCCTTTACCCATGGAGCCATCTCATTGGCTGCTTCAACATGCATTCTTACGCTTTGAGTGAACTTTTAGGAGGGAAAAAAAAAAGCCCAATTTACCATCTTGTGCCTATGCATGACTGGACATTACAGGCAGGGACGTGCCCAGTTAAGTAACAGCTTACATAATCCACGCTTGTCAATCTAAACAGAACAGTCCATCAACACTCCTTTGTAAGCAACTCCTCCTGAAACCCATAAAAGGAAGCCCCCAGTAAGCAACAAAGACCCCCCCACACACACACACACTCATAACAAATTCAAGGGACTCCAAGCATGAAGCTGTGGCAGTTGATTTTACCCTCCTACAAAGTTGGATGCCAACCCAAACAAATGGCAGGCATGTTGACTGAGGGCAGCGAAGAGGAGTTTTTTAATTAATTAATTAATTAATTAATTGTTATTTATAAACTTACTTGTCTGATATGTTTGAGTGTCTTGCCTGCATGTACATCAGTGCACCTCATGTACCAGAGAGGCCAGAAGAGGGCATCAGATCCCTGGAATTAGAGTTGACAGATGGTTTTGAGGCACCACCAGGGTGTAGGGAACCAAACCTGGATCTTCTCTGCAAGAGTGTCCAGTGCTCTTCACCATTGAGCCACCTCTCTGTCCTCCCCAGAAAATAGTTTTTAATGGCTGAATGCAGGTCCCTCCCGCTTCTCTTCACTGGCTGAGTAATCAGGGATGGGGCCTCACAAGCCAACGCCATTTAAGCTTGTCTGTTTCTCAACAGAGCCCCTGCAGGTTCATCCCTGCCTTTGACACTCTGTGTATTTTGAAGCCTCCTGGCTTCATGACCTTGTCATATCTGCGTTAGGTAAACCTGACTGTTAATAATTTTCTACTCTAAGCTTCTAGTCTAGGGTAGGAGTGGACTGGTGTGTGCCAGTGGACCCAGTGCCTCCTGTTCACCTATAGCTGGGCCTCAGCTGACTTAAGCCACTTCCGTTTTGGATAGAGACCGTTATATGCTTCTTTGTGGGGGCTGGAGAGGCACAGTGGTTAAGAGACCTGCCTGCTTTTATAGAGGACATGGGTTGAATCTCTAGCACCCACACAGTGGCTCACGGCTATCTGTAACTCCAGGTCCAGGGATCTGATGTTCACGTCTGACCTATGTGAGCACATACATGGTACACTTATGTACAGGCAAAATATCCATATATATAAAAATAAGTAAAATTAAAAACAAAATGTTTGTCTTTCTAAACTCTTCTCCAAGCCTCCCAAAAGGGAAGCCTCAAGAGTTGGCAGATGACTCAGCAAGTAAAGGTGGTGCTTGCAGCCAGGCCTGATGACCTGAGTTCAATTCCCCAGAGGCACACGGGCAAGAGAAAAGCTAGTCCTACGAGCTGTCCTACACACATACACACCACATGCACACATACCACATGCACACACACACACATGTACATATACACACACATATACACACCATACACACACATACACACCACATATACATACAAACATGCACGCATGCACATATATGCATACAAACACACATGTACATATATACCAAATATACACCATATACACTACACATACACACCACATACACATACACAAATGTACATATATATGCATATACACTACATACATATACATAAATATACATACACATATATACTACAACACAAACACACATATACCACACATACATATACATACATACATACACACCACATGCACATACACATATGCACATATACACACCACATATACATACACATGTGCACACATGAACATATATACACACATGTACACATACACACATATATATCACATATACACCACACACATCACACACACATATACACCACACACACATGCACATATACACACATATACACACACATACACATATATACTACACACACACATATACTATACACACATACACACACATACATCACAATAATTTGAAATACCTTTTAAAAATTATTTTATTTATAAAGTGTTTTATGTGCATGTATGTCTTTGCATCATATGCATGCCTGGTGCCTGAATAGGGCATCAGATGCCCTGGAACCAACGTGAGAGGCAGTTGTGAGCCACCATGTGGGCGCTGGGATTGGGTTCCTCTGTAAGAACAAGTGCTCATACCCAATGAGCCATATCTCCAGCCCCTCCCCACTCCTATTTTATTTTCTTTAGAAGTGTGATAGTTCTATTAAAACGTTTAGACCAAGCAATGACCAAGCCCCTGGAGTCTGCTTCCTCAAGGTCCTGCTGCTCTCTTGCAGCATCTGATCCCGACTGGCCTTTGTCTTTGGATAATCTCTTGACATTTTGCATTCTGTGGGCTTCTTCAACCCTTTGGATAATAAGATGCCAAGAAAGATGCAATCCAGACACCAGACACAAAGTAAAACCTTCATCTGTCCCTCTCACACCTCTTGGGGTTGGTTACTGAGCTGAGCTCAACACCAGTGTTTAAAGACAGGCAAGAGAATCAAGTGACCCTGTTTCAGTAAAGAAAAACAAAAGCTAGCACACATTTCACACAACACGTGTGTGACAGTGTGTGTGTGTGTGTGTGTGTGTGTGTGTGTGTGAGAGAGAGAGAGAGAGAGAGAGAGAGAGAGAGAGAGAGAGAGAGCAGATGAAACAGCAGCCTGAGACTTGACCCCACTCTGGATCGGAAATGCTGTGTTCACTTCGGTGGTACAGACTCAGAGCCAAACAGGAAGAAGTCATGGGGCAGCAGGCGCAGAGGTTGGGGTGACAGGATAAGATACACCAAGGCCTGCATGACCTTGGAAGGATTGCACATGACCTGGAAACTGGAAGAAAGATGAGTCATAGGCGTCCCGTTGCAAACATCCGATGTGACTTGTTTCCTTGAGATGGGAAGTTAATCCCCAACTCCTCTGCTGAGGGTATCGAGGTGAGTCTGTAAACTGGTCGCTTTATAGGAAGAGGAAGAGAGACTCAAGCTGCCACACTGCCCCTTCCTGATGCCACCAGGAAGCCTCAGGATACACCAAGACATTGTCTCCTGGGCCTCAGCCTCTAGACCTGTCTTAAGTATGTTGTTAGTAACACCAGAGAGTGCACCAGATGTTCTTCAAAGCCTCTAGAGGGAGCATAGTCCTGGATTTTGTACTTCTGGTCTCCAAAATTATGACAGACTGAATTCTCGTTGCATACTACTGTAAGAGACAAATTGTTGTGGTCCACTTTCAGTATAGGATGCATTTAGAGTTCACTAGAGTTACAGATAAGCAAGAGACACTAGACTCCTCTCTCCTAGTGCTGGCTTGTTTCAGAACTCTAAGAGCTAGAAGGTTAAAAGTTTTCCTCTAATCCAGGCGGTGGTACTACACACCTTCAGTCCCAACATGGGGGAGGCAGAGGCAGGTGGATCTCTGTAAACTCAAGGCCAGCCTGGTCTACCAAGTGAGTTCTGGGACAGCCAGAGCTATATAGCAAGAGCGTGTGTCTTAGGGTTTCCAGAGCTGTGAAGAGACACCATGACCGTGGCAGCTCTTCTAAAAGAAAACATTTAATTGAGGCTGCCTTACAGTTCTGAGGTTCAGTCCATTATCATCACGGTGGGAAGCATGGCAGCATCCAGGCAGACATGGTGCTGGAGAAGGAGCTGAGAGTACTACATCTCAATCCACAGGCAGCAGAAGGGGATTGTCTGCCACATTGGACCTGGTTTGAGCATGTATGACCTCAAAGCCCACCCCTAATGACATAGATTCTCTAACAAGGCCACACCTCCTAATAGTGTCACTGCCTATGGGCCAAACATTCAAACACATGAGTCTACGCAGGCCATACCTATTCAAACCACCACATTCTAATCTGTGGTGCCCATAGACTTGTAACCATAACGTGATGCAAAATGCGTATAGTCCAACTCCGAAAGTCCCTATAATCTATCACAGTCTCAACAATGTTTAACAGTCCAAGTTCAAAGTCTCTTCCGAGATTCATGCAATCTCTTCACTGTAACCCCCTATAAAATCAAAATTAAAAAAAAAACATATCACATACTTCCAACACAACAAGCAGAGGATATAAATTACTATTCAAAAGTGTAGGGACAGGAGCACAGTGAGGAAATACTGGACCAAAGCAAGACTGACAAGCAGCTGTGCAGACTCCAGACTCTATCTCCACGTGCGATATCAAAGTGTTCTTCAGATCTCCAACTCCTTTCAATTTTGTTGATGGCAACACCCCTCTTTCTCCTGGGCTAGTCCTAATCCCTGCTAGCAGCTTTCCTCACTAGGTATCCCAGGGTTCTGCATCTTGGGGTCTCCAAGGCAACCACCTTCACAGTTTTACACAATGGACTCCCTGGACCTTCATTCAGGGACACCTCTACCACACACTTGACCTCAGCAACTTTTTTTTTAGTCACGGAGGGAGATTCCATAACCCATTTCTTCTACCCTATACTCTAAAGCCAGGACCGCATGGATGAAGCTGCCAAGTTTTGCTGCTTGCTGGGGTTGGAGCATGGTCCTCATGTTCAATAATATCTTCACCAAGTTTCTGGTTTTAATGTTTTCCTTCACCCGTCTAAACTGTTCTGGAACTTGCTCTGTAGACCAGGCTGACCTTGAAGTCAGAGATCTGCATGCCTCTGTCTTCAGAGTGCTGGGATTAAAGACGTGGACCAGGACTTTAATTCCTTTTCACAAGACAGAAACTTAGCTGGGTGGGATCTTGCCGAGGGTCACCACTCCCTTAATTCCACTTAATATCTTTAATCTGTTTATGAACAAGATTTGGCTCTATTCCACTTCCCAGTGCCTTTTTTTGTTTTGTTTTTTTTTTTTTTTTTTTTTTTTTTCGAGACAGGGTTTCTCTGTATAGCCCTGGCTGTCCTGGAACTCACTCTGTAGACCAGGCTGTCCTTGAACGCAGAAATCTGCCTGCCTCTGCCTCCCAAGTGCTGGGATTAAAGGCGTGTGCCGCCACCACCGCTGCGGCCACCACCACCTGGCCCCAGTGCCCTTTTAATCCTCAAACCATACACTTAGTAGTTTTCCCTGCTCAGCCTGCTCTGTTTTATCCAAACACTCCTCATGAGACTGAACCACAGGACCAAGTCTGTACTAGGCTGTTTAGAGATGTCCTTTGCCAATTCAGTTAACCTAAATCTTTTCACTTTAGCCTCAGGCAGACTCTTGGGACTAAGTAAAAACAGGTGACCTTGAGATACACAGAGAAACCCTGTCTCAACAAACAAACAAACAAACAAACAAAAGGTGACCTTAGTCTTGGGACTAAGTCAACCACATTCTTCAACAAAATATCACAAGAATGATCTCTAGGCAACATACTAAAATTCTTCTCCTTAGAAACTTCTTGAGCCAGGCCCCCATAGTTCAAGTCACCCTCAACACCACTGTCTTCCATGGTTCTGCCAAGATGGTCCATTGAGCAGTGCTTAAAGCATTCCACTGATTCCCTAACCCAAAGTTCCAAAATCCACATTCCTCCAAACAAACGCATATCAGGCTGAGCACAGCGATATCCCAGTCCCTGGTACCAACTTCTGTCTTATTTAGGGTTTCCATTGCTGTGAAGAGACACCATGACCACAGCAACTCTATTATAAAGGAAAACATTTAATTGGGGCTGGCTTACAGTTTTAGAGGCTTAGTCCATAATCCTCATACCGGGAAACATGGCAGAGAGCAGGCAGGCATGGTTCTGGAAAAGGAGCTGAGAGTTCTACATCTTGATCCATAGGCAGCAGAAGGGGACTGTCTGCCACACTGGACATAGCTTGATCGTATATGACCTTAAAGCCTGCCTCTATCATGAGACATACTCCCTCTAAGGAGGCAGCGCCTATTCTATTCCCTATGGGCCAAGTATTCAAATTCGTGAGTATATGGGGGCCATACCTATTCAAACCACCACACCTTGTCTCAAAAGAGCCTCCCTCCCCCCAAAAAAGTTTTTCCACTATGTGACTGAGCTGTAAGAAAAAGGGCAGCCAGCCAGGCAGTGGTGGCGCACCCCTTTAATCCCAGCACTTGGGAAGCAGAGGCAGGCAGATTTCTGAGTTTGAGGCCAGCCTGGTCTATACAGAATGAATTCCAGGACAGCCAGGGCTACACAGAGAAACCCTGTCTCAGAAAAAAAAAGGGGGGGGGCCAGCCCAAAGTCCTAAACTATTCATTAGATATGACTGTCTGAAACTCATGTGAGGAAGAATTTGAGAAGGCAACAATTGTTCACCTGTGGGAGGAGAGGGCAGGAATTTATCATGCTTAACGGTCTTTTTTTTTTTTTTAATTATTTTATTTATTGTGTATGAGTGTTGGCATGTATGTCTGTGTGCAGCATGCATTCAGTGCCCACGGAGGCCAGAAGAGGGTGTCAGAGCTTGTGGGACTGGAGTTAAGAAGATTGTGAGTCACCATTTGGGTGCTGGGAATTGAAGTCAGGTCATCTTCAAGTACAGCCAATGCTCTCAACCAGGCAGCCATCTTTCCGGTTCTGATGGGGTAGAAATCTTTAAATACCATGCCACTATTTTTACCTCTCCTGTACGCTGCTGTCCCTTTCTGCTGAACTGCGTAGGAAACTTATTTTTCATTAGTCTCTTGAATTTGTTATAATCTCATTTCCATTCTCCTCAGCTAGCTGGCCCACAAGATTCCAAGGGTTTTTCTGGTCTTTGCTTCCTATCTTGTCGTGGGAGAGATCGCATTACACACCTGAGCCATTGGATCTCACTTAAACATGAGTTCTGAGTATCCAAATTCAGGTCATCAGGCTTAGACAGAAAGCGCTTTCACACGCTGAGCTAGCTCCCCAGCCCAGCAAATGGTTTTCAAAATCATAATCCGAGAAGCACACAGCATGCCCTACAGCGTGTGGAAAACTGCAGCATCCACTTCAAGGGGTTTTGTGGGAGCTCAAGAAGGTCATTTGTTCATTCAACAAATGTTCACAGAGAAGCTGCCTTATGCCTGGAGCTGGTCTAGGCACAGGTGACAATCTGGGACACAAGATTAGGTAGCTGGCTTCTGGGAGCCTGACTCCAGTCCAAGAGCAAAAAACTTCACATATAAAATGCACACAGACCAGGGTATATAAGCTCAGGGCAAGTGTGACCCAACAAGATGGAGCAGAATAATAGGAAGGACCAGAGAGGAGCAGCCACCATGCAGGGCAGAGTCCTTGGGAGCAGAGGCCTGGGTAGGGTTAAGTGCTGAGCCCCTGAGGGGCAAAGCCTTAGGCTACTCTAGGGATCATGACCTGGAATTGGCTCTGTAGATAAGGCTGGCCTCCAAATCACAGAGATGCACTTGTCTGTTTCTGGAATGTTGAGATTAAAGGCTCTTTCCATGCTTAGGGCTGGAGCCTGAGGGCTACAGATGGAGCTGATAGGAAAGAGGTTACCTAGCACAGCCAGAGGCCTTGAGCTTGAGTCTCATCTCGCTTGCTGCAAAACCACACAGATGCGCTCACATAGCTGACACGGACAAGCTCTGAAACGCTTCTGGCTTTGTGAGTTGTATCCATTTCTGTTTTCAGTATTAAGAACTGTGTTGGGGCAGGGAGGGGGCTGGAGAGTTGGCTCAGCAGTTAAGAGCACTTGCTGCTCTTTCAGAGGTCCTGAGTTTAGTTCCCAGGACCAGCTCAGGAGGCTCCTAACTGTGGGTAACTCCAGCTCCCAGAAACCCAATACCCTCTCGCTCTCTCCTGGACTCTGAGGTGTTTACACATGCAGTGAGCACAAAATGTGAGGGCTGGAGAGCTGGCTCAGCTGGTAAGAACACTGACTGCTCTTCCAAATGTCCTGAGTTCAATTCCCAACAACCACATGGTGGCTCTCAACCATCTGTAATGGGATCCCATGCCCTCTTCTGGTGTGTCTGAGGAAAGTGATAGTGTACTCATATACATAAATAAATAAACAATAAAAAATTTAAAAATGTGATGTTTATGTACTTATTTATTTGTTCTGTGTTTTGTTTCAGACCCTGGGACAAGGGACCGAGGTGCATATTTTACCTATCAAAGCAGACCTGGCCTCTAGGTTCTCCCAGCATCCTTCAGTCCCTACCTGGCATAACCTGCTTCCAACCCTGAATTTTCCAGCCCAGTGTCTGGGCTGCCCTTCCCCCTTCCCTATATAATCCAGACATTTTGTGCTCTCTCGCTCTCTTGCTCTCCCTCTCCCTCTCGCTCTCCCTCCCTCCCCCTCCCTCTACCTCTCCCTGCCCTGCCGTTTCTTCCCACACCCACACCCAAAGGGTGACTTTCCTTGTCTCAGTCCTTGGGGTCCAATGAACTTGGCTTTGAGAGGGGCTTTCCAATAAACCTACATTTAATAGAATCTAATCTGGTTTGAATTGGCTCATTTCAGCAGTAGAGAAAAAACGTATCAGTTTGTTTGTTTGTTTTTTTGAGACAAGGTTACTTTGTAGCTCTGATTGTCCTGGAGCTCCATAGATAACCCTCAATGGCCTGGAACTCCCAGAGTCCCACCTGCCTCTTCCTCCTGAGTGCTGGGATTAAAGATGTGCGCCCCCATCACCCGGCTTGTGATAATTATTTACTTTGGAGGCTTTTGCCTTTGTTTGTTTGTATGTATGTTTTTGGAGGCAAAGTCTCAATTTCAGGCTAGCTTCAAACTCAGTATTTAACTAAGCTGGCTTTGAATGCCTCCTGATTCTCCTGCCTTTATCTCCTAAATGCTAGGAGTCCAGGTGTGTGCCACGTATAACTATTATTTATTTATTTGTTGTGGTTGTGTTTCGAGACAAGACCTCACTCTGTAACTCTTCAGTGGCCTAGAACTCACAGACATCCTTCTGCCTCTGTCTCCTTAGTACTGGGATTAAAGGCTCGTGCCACCAGGCCCATACTACATGCATGATTAAAAAACAAAACACAAAACGTACATTTATTTAATATTTATCGAGTATCATATACTCATGCTGAGGCATGAGTATGGATGGAGGTCAGAGGACAACTCAACCTGTCATTTCTTTCCTTTCACCATTTTCCAAGACAGAGTTTCTTCATACAGCCCTGGCTGTCCTGGAACTTGATCTGTAGATCAGAGTGACCTTGAACTCAGAGTCAGTGCTTTTACCCACTGATGCATTTCTCCAAACTTTGTCTTGGAACTCTGGTCATCACTCTCGGTGGCAAGCACCCTTGCCTGAGCCCTCTCACCGGCCCACGATTGTGATTTGATGGCCTTGTGCAGCCATCACTTAGAGCACACTGTCGCACTGGTCATGTTGGTGCCTCCCAAATGACCAGGCTTTCCACCCTTCTCTGTTTTTCATTTTGTCACAGTCATTTCTATTGCCGCTGTGGCCAGAGAGTCTTCAAGGACTGGGAAGCTGCCCAGCCCACCGGGTAGACACCCATTTCCCATGATTCCAGTTTTTGTTTGAAAGCTTGAATTTTATCATTGACAATGAATGTCAAAGGCATCCAGCCCCTCCTGGGAAAATGTTACCTTCCTGCCCAAGGACTCTAGGAACAAAGATAATTTTCACACCTCCCTGTGATCAGAGTTCCAAAAATGATCTATCTCTTCAGGTAGGGCAGGCCTGGAGGAATGCTCTGTCCCCTTGGGCATAGAATTAACTACCGAGAGTGCCAGGCTACATACGTATCCACTGTCTTAATAGGAAGTGTGGTTTCCTGTGGTCCTCTGGAAAACATCTGCCAAGGGGGGGACTCAGCCCAAGGGGATTCCAGGAAGTCTCATGGGGGTGGGGTTAAAGAACACCAGAGGCCACACCCCACTGGGATGTCCTTCTTCTCCTGGGTAGGCACAGTGCTCCAAGTTATGTTATCACAGCTGGCATGGATTGCACTTAATTTACTGGCTTAGAGAAACACAAATTATTCCCTTTATGGTTCTTCAGGTTAGAAGATGGACGGGGTCCCAAACAAGGTGTAGGCAGGGCTTTGTGCCTTCCACATGGTTTGTGTCCTAACTGGCTTTTAGAGGCAGGTCTTCCATTTCTGACCTTTATCTATGTCTCCGAGACAGGGCCTCATACAGCCCAGGCTAGCCTCTAGCTCAATTTGTGGCTCAGTATAATCTTGAACTCCTGGTCCTCCTGTCTCTACCTCTGAAGTATTGGGATGACAAGCTGGGCACCACCATGCCTAGTGTATGCGGTGCTTTACAGATGCTGGGCAGGTGCTCTACCATGGGGACTCCAGCCCTGTTCTCTCCGACTGGTCTGTCATCTTGCTTGTCCTCGAGTATATTCCCTTATAGAGACCCTTGTGATAGCATGGGACCAACTTGGAATGACCCCATCCACATCCCTCAGCATCACTGCATCTCCGAGGGTTTCATTGGCTAAGGCAGGGCTCCATGTATGAAGGGATTTGGCTGTGCTGTCTTCAAGTCTTTAAGAGGGGGTTAACCATATCTGACATGAAAGAGCCACAGAAAGCTTAGGGAGCCTGTCCTAACTTACACAACCACAAGGACTGGCTTGAAACCCCAGGCGGATTGCTAAGCGCTGTCTGGGACCACTCTGGGGTCTTACCAAGGCAGGAGAAAAAGGGAAAGTTAAAGGTGGTAGGGTGTGGGGAACCTGACTCCTGGTGATCTAGTCTGCATTTCCTGTTGGCTGAGAGTTACGAGTACGAAACTGAGACTGATAAAGCCAAGGTTGCCTGTAGGGGTAAAGGTGGTTTTCCTCAGGACATTGCCACCAAGGACGCTAAGTGCAATGAAGCATTCCTACTTTGAGCCTGGACCTTTGCGACCCTGAGCCTAACCCTAGTAACACTCCCATCCCCACTCCTCCTTCTCTTAGTTTTTCTGTGCAGCCGTGGCTGTCCTGGAATTTGTTCTGTAGACCAGATTGGCCTTGAAGACATCCACCTGCTTCTACCTCCTGAGTGCTGAAATTAAAGGCATGTGCCACCACACCTGGCCCAACCTCGACCTGACCAACCAAACCTGACTTGGTTTTATTTACAAAAGGGAATTACCGTTTTCTGAGACAAAGTCTTGCTATTTTGAGCCATTCTGGAATTTACCAGAATTTGGAATTTACCAGAGACCTGCCCGCCTCTGCTTCACCCATCCGAGATTAAAGGCGTGTGCAGCCAAGCAGGGCCAAAAGAAAATTCTTAGGAGAAACCATTGAACCAAACTCATAGAGTTGTGCTTTGTTTTGTTTTGTTGAGCCACAGGTAATAGTATGAATTGTAGTCCTGGACTAGGGAAGCAGAGGCGGGAGATTCAGACGTTTCGGTTCATCCTTATCTCTCTAGAAAGTTCGAAGCCAGTCTTTGCTGCAGGAGAGCTTGTGTCAAAGCAAAGGAGAACAAAACCCAAGACACCTAAGGGCTGCTCTCTGGAGCGGCTGTGCCTACACTTATACACTGTCCTTCTCTTCCTTGTCTCTAAATTCAAAACTCAGCCCGACCTGTGTACTCTCTCACATCTCTACTTAATCAACTTGCCAACTTTGCCCCACATGGGCTTGTCATAAAATTCTTTCCTGGCCGGGGCACACACCTTTATCTCAGCACTTAGGAGGCAGAGATAGGCAGATCTCAGAATTCAAGGCCAGCCTGGTCTACAGAGCTGGAAGTAGGTTTAGCAAGTTTTTCGTTTGTTTGTTTTTGTTTTTTGGTTTTTGCCTATGTGGCTGAACCAACAGCTTTCCTGTGTGTACGTACCTGCGCGTGTTCAAAGGGTAGCACCTTCTGAGTCCTTACCCTTTGCAGAATGTGCTAAGTCATCGACAGGAATTACCCACCCCCAACCCCGAGACAGAGCCACCTTCCGTAGCTCTGTGTGGCCTGGAACTTGCTATGTAGACTGGTCTGCAATTCATGGACGATTTTCCTACCTCTGCAGCCTATATACTGAGATCACAGGAGAACAATCCCGAATCAACGAGTTCTTTCTAAAGCTGTGTGTGTCAGAAGACAGTTTGTAGTTGGTTTTCCCTTTGCGTCATGTGGTTCCCAAGGATGGAACTCATCTATCTGGTCGTCAAGGGTACAGGAGGCAGGCTCCGTTACCCGCTGAGTCATCTCACTAGCTCCTTCAACATTTATTTATTTATTTTTTACGTTTTACAAAGAAAAAAAAAAATTGTTTCCCCAATGCCAGGCAAACCTAGTGAGGAGAATGAAGAGTGAAGGAATGAATGAATGAACGGTCAGAAGAGCGCGCTCCATAAGGTAAAGGATCCAGTCTGGAGATCCCAGGGCGGAGCTTAGGCGGGCACTGCGCAGTTACCACTCCCGGACTCCACCTTGCAGTCTCGGGGTGCGTGGCCGGCTCTATCCTCACGCCCTCGCCCGGAGCGGCCGCCCTCGGCGCGTTGCGGACGGAAGGGTCGCCGGCCGGGGCGCACGCCCACCTGTCGCGCGCAGGCGCAGAACGTCGCCTGGCTCTCCCGCGGCGCGGTCAGTGCGCAGGCGCGGCGGCCGATGCGAGTGTGTCTGTGCGGCGAGAAGATGGCGGCGACGGGAGACGCGGCGTGAGAAGCCGGAGCAGCGCCGAACCTCATTGAGACGGGCCGCCATGGCCCTCCACAACCCACAGGTAGCGCGGGCCGCGTCCAGGGCGGGAGGTCTGGGCCACGGGACGGCCTCGGGGCGACGGGCGCGAGGTGCGCGGCGGGCGAGCGGTGGGGGAGGCGCCGGCACGCTGCCGGCCTAGGCCCGCGCCGCGCCCCTTAGCGCCGCGCTCCCCAGCGACCGAGGCCGCCCGAACTGCCCCGACAGCGCCCGAGCCGCCCCGAGAGCGCCCGAGGCGCCCCGAGAACGCCCGAGGCCGCAGGGAAGGCCTCCGCGTGCCCGGCCGGCAGTCGCCGAATCCCGGGCGACGCTCTTGGCCCAGCGGCGCGGGTGGCCGGTGTGTGCTGCGGCGCCGCGGGGACCTGGCCCTCGCCTCGGGAATTCTGTTGCAAAGGAAAACTGGGAACCGCCGGAGCGGCATACTCTGGCTTGCCCGGGACTGACACCTTTTGCACGGAGTCCGAGCCCGGGCTGGGTCGGAGCCCGGCAGGCCGGAGCGCCTGCTGCGCTCTCTGTGCCGGAGCCGCTCCTGCAGACCCTCTCCTAAGATGCGAAGGAGTGAGAAGTCAGCACGTGGTGCCGCTCCTCGGGGCTGCTTTAGCCCCGACGTTTGAGGTCTCAGCCCTACACTAGGCATTGCTGTCTCCTTTTACAATCCTCTCCGAGTGATTTTTTTTTTCCCCCCTGCCAGATTGAGAAGTAAAATGACTTCTCGGGAAACTGAGGAATAAAATCATTCCCTTTCCGAAGATGGTAGGTGGGGTGTATGTACAGGCAGGCGAGGTCGATCTGGTTAGGCCACCTTAATAAAAGGTGTCTTTTTATTTGGGGGCATGATCTTTCTCTGTAGTCCACGCTCGTCTCTAACTTAAGATTTCTTCTATCCCAGCTTGGTGGTGGGTTGCAGGCATGAGCCACCACGTGCTTTCGAAAGGTTATTTTAGTAACTGTTGCAATATAGGATTTAAACCTCGAAACTGTTTTTAATAAAAGGTTAGATCCTAGGAGAAACTTCCGTTCTTTTAAATATGTGTGGAGGTTCATAGATCAAATCTGAACTTTGCCTGTTTGACCTTTCCCCTCCATTTGTAAATGCTTTTGTATTTGGTGTAGGTTTTATTTTTTTGGCAATAGGCATAGGATTCGCATTTATATATTAACTAATGTATTTTTGACAAATGTATCATTCCGAGTTTTTATTAGTTTTTTTTTTTTTTTTTTTAAGTTTTAGACAGGTCTTCACTGTGCAGCCCTGGTTGGCTTGGAATTAAGACAACTGCCTCTGCCTTGGAGTATTCACTACCACATCTGGCTCTATTGAGACCTTTTTTATTTATTTTTACTTTATGTGAATGAATGCTTTGCTTACATGTATGTATGTTCCTGGTGCTCATTGAAGTGAGAAGAGTGTTGGATCTCCTGGAACTGGAGTTAGATTGTTTGTCAGTCTGAGTCGTGATGGAAATGGACCCTAGTTTTCTGCAAGAGCAACTGCCTTAAATGCTGGAGCCATCCCGTCCAGCTCCTCTCCATAGACCTGCTCAACTCAAAAACACCTTCTAGAACAGCCAGGGATACACAGAGAAACCCTGTCTCAAACAACAAATCTCATTGGTTTATTTTTGGAATTAGTCTGTAATGTAAGGTTCATTCTGAACTGAGCTGTAATGTAAATCTGTGTGTGTGTGTGTGAGAGAGAGAGATTGATTGATTGATTGATTTTGAGGTGAAGAAAGCAGGCTTAAGCATAATTCACTTTCTCAAGCACCAGTAACAGTGTCGAGTTGGTGGAAGTGGTGGTGATGCTGTAAGTTGTAATTTCACTGGGGCCAGTTGTCTGGCATTGCATAGAGCCAGACCGGAGAAACTCACCAAGCAAATGTTAGCAGTGCCTTTGGTCGGCTACTAGGGAGAAGAGGTGATGAGAGTTTGAATCCTGTTTTATTTTTAAAAGACTGGTAGTGTGAGGTAGAGCACACCTGTGACCCCTGAATGGGAGAGTTGGAGGCAGGAGGATTAGGAATCCAAGGTCATTTCTAAGCCACATAGCAGGTTTCAGTTCCCCAACCCCTGGTTTTCGTTTTGATAGGTTTTTGGAGACAGGGCTACTATGTAGTTTAGGTTAGCTGTAGACAGAGTTTTCCTGCCTTAGCCTCTCAGGGACAGGGATTTTAGGGAGGAGCCTAAATACTCAAGGGTTTTGTTGAAGTAACTGCCACAGGTTTACAGTTAAGGGTCAGTTTTCAGTGGACTTTCAGTGGTTACAGGTTAACTCTTTCATTTCCACATTTTGGGTTGTTTGTTTGAACCCTGTTTTGTAGATTGAAGGGCAACTGTGAACTTGGAAAGACTCTGGGTGTAGGGCGTTCCTGTCCACCAGCTAAACCAGTTTAGGGAAGGAGCTTTCACCTGAGGTGGAAGTGGATCTGGCATTCCTGCTGTTAGAACTGGCTCAGTGAGCTGAGCAGATTAATTTGAAGTTGATGTTGGGTTCACAGTGTTGATTCTATACTCAGGCTGGGAAATGTGCTATTGGTTTCTGTTATCCTTAGCATAGACCTCCACAATTTACATGCTGGGAGTTCTTGGATACAATTTCTAGCACATGGCAGAGTGTTACACTGTCTTCTTGGAAGTGCATTTGTAACTGATAGCTAGATTGGGGTAATTCTTTTTTTTTTTTTTGTTTGTTTGTTTTTTTTTTTGAGACAGGGTTTCTCTGTGTATCCCTAGCTATCCTGGAACTCACTCTGTAGACCAGACTGACCTCAGAAATCTGCCTGCCTCTGCCTCCCAAGTGCTGGGATTAAAGGCGTGAGCCACCACTGCCTGGCATTGGGGTAATTCTTAAAGATACTTTTCTTTCTTTCTTTCTTTCTTTCTTTCTTTCTTTCTTTCTTTCTTTCTTTCTTTAACTTTTCCTTTTTTTGAAACAGTGTTTCATTATGTATCCTGTGGAACTATCTGTAGCAGCGGCAGGCTACTTTAGTCTCCTGAGCTATTTCACTCCGCTACCAGATCAGAAGCCTGAACTGAATAGCAGTTTTGAAGTGGCTATGGGTATTTGAAGATATTTTTTGTGTGTAACATTTCCATCAATTCTGAGACTGTATATGCTGTGAGAAGTCCAGGAGCTGGTAGTCCTCTGAGTGCTTACTGTGTCTAGGGACTGTCCTGTCCTTTCAACTCTCCTTGCACCTCAGCAACGAAAGTCAGTGGACAGACATGATTCTGGATTCTTCTCTAGGGCTAACATTAGAATAGGTATTTCACTTTATGTTATGTGAAGGTAGCATGATTTGAACAGTGGTATACACAGGAAAATTAAAAGAAAGCTGTCATAATTTGGTGACTGTCTCCTGCAGACTAGATTGTCAAGAATGGGGAAAAGCTGTCCTCTTCGCTTGGACGAGGTATTAAGTCATTGTAGTTTTGCAAATTATAGTTGTGTGAGCACTTCTGAGCAGTGGACCAAGTTTTCGGGATGTGCTAGATGGGGCTGGGAGACACTTCTCATTGATAACTTAACCAAAGTATGTTTATGGGAAGTGGTGAGCAGAGCTTGCTTTTGAATTTGTAGTTAGACATTGCAGTTGACTGGCACACATGAAGAGCCACTGCTGCATAGCAGACACTTACGTCTGCAGTGGGATTTGCTGCCCATGGGATGTTGGATTAGTGGCGTTTGTCTTTTAGTGCCACTTCAGCAGGGTACTATTCATTTCTAAGACTTGCATGTGCTTGGACTGCAGTTTTTCCGTCTGTGGAAGTGATCCCAAAAGGCCTTGTGTGACCATCCTGTCTGGGCAGACTGGATTAAGAACTGTTGGGGTCAGAGAGATGGCTCTGTGGAATGCTTGCTGCTCTTGCAGAGGATCTGGGTATGATCCCACATGGCACCTTACAACCTTGTTTGTAGCTTCCATCCCAGGATGTTTGGCACCTTTTCCTGGCAGTTTCGGGCACTGAATGCACATGATAGCCAGATATACATGCAAACAGAACACCCATATTCATGAAGTTGAGAGAAAGAACAAGTGTTGGACCAACCTTGGTGGTGCACATCTGTTATCTCAGCATATGAGAGTCTGAGCATGGTTGGGAATCTGACCCAGCCTGGGTTATATGGCAAATTCTGTCTGAAGAAAAAAAAAAAGAACATAAATTGGAACAAAAGCCGGGTGGTGGTGGCACACGCCTTTAATCCTAGCACTTAGGCAGAGGCAGGTGGATTTCTGAGTTCGAGGCCAGCCTGGTCTACAGAGTTCCAGGACAGCCAGGGCTACACAGAGAAACCCTGTCTCTAAAAACAAAAAACAAACAAACAAACAAAAAAAATTGAACAAAAAGGTAGCCCACATGACAAGTTTATTTCTTTCAAAGATGAGAACATGTGTGGTTTATAGTGAACGAATGTGGCTCTTTAGACTATAGCTGGTTATTTTGTTAGTGTGAGAGACTCTTCAGTTTGGTTCTGTTTTTTCATCTGAAGACCTAGGGAATGAGAAGCTGCCCACTCCTGTTCTGCCCCTCTCAACAGTTATTCTTTCCTGGGAGCAGGGCAGGTGGGCTGCTGGGACAGATGGGGTGAAGGACAGGAGAGTGGAGAGTGTCCAGGAACACATGGGGCTGGAGCTGCTCCCGTGCAGGTGCATTCCCATGTGCTTGTGAAGCCCGAGAACATTTGGGTGTATCTTTGTCTTAGTTCCCTGGCTGGTGAACTTACCTGGAGATGTTCCTTAAAAAGAAAAAAAAATTTTACCCCTCCCCCCACAACCTGGTTTCAAATGCTCTTTTAAAACTTTGTTGAGTAGTAGTGTTCATCTTTTAATCCTAGCATTCAGGAGGCGGAGGTAGGGGAATCTCTGAGTTCTAGGCCAGCCTGTCTCCTTTTTTGTTTGTTTGTTTGTTTTTCAAGACAGGGTTTCTCTGTGTAGTCCTGGCTGTCCTGGAACTCACTCTGTAGACCAGGCTGTCCTCGAACCCAGAAATCCACTTGCCTCTGCCTCCCAAGTGCTGGGATTAAAGGTGTGTGCCACCACTGCCTGGCTAGGACAGCCTGTCTACAAAGAGAGTTTCAGGTTTCAGGATAGCCAGGGCTACACAGAGAAACTCTATCTCAACAGCCCCCCTCCCCCCAATTTGTGTGTGTGTGTATGACTTTAAATGTAGCTAAGGCTACCTTCAAACTTTTTTTTTTTTTTTTAGCCACATAGCCAAGGATGACTTATGAACCTCCTGCTTCCCCAGTGCTGAGATCACAGTAGTGTGCCACCGTGCTGGTTTATGTGATTCCACGGCTACATCTCAGAGCTTTGTGTATGTGTCAGATGGCATTTGGCTGGGTGGGACATAGTTGGTACAGCTCTGGTCACAGAGACAGAATTTGGAAGACTGAAGTCTTGCTGTGTCACAGCTGCTGGCCAGGAACTTGTAGCAATCATGTCTCAGTCTCCTGACTGCTGTGATTAGAGGTGTACACCCTGCAAAATTGATCTTATAAAATACACAGAGTAGGGCTAAAGTAATATATGGATTACATTTTGCAAGACATGGACCTTATCACCTAGGCTGCCAAAGAGCATTTAATGGAATCCATTAGAAACCTTTGGATGAGAGTCTGTGGCTGCAACATTGAGCTCACACTCACGCTGGTCTCTTGCTGGGACAGAAGGTATCTGCTTGACTCCGTCACTTCCCTCTGAGTGATGTCAACGCAGTACTTATGGGTTTATGAGTACTCTAGCAGCTGTCAGGAGCTTCCTAGCATTTCTTCTCATCTCCAGCATCTTGCGTCTGTTAGGCAGCTTATCTCAGACGTGAACCAGGGAGGGTGTCTCTTGGTGCATGTGTGGACAGAAGCTGGAGAATGACTGTAGGCTCAGTTGTTGTTCTCACGAGAGGTTTCTCTGTGGCTCTGGTTGTCCTGTCCTGGAACTCACTGTAGACCAGGCTGACATTGACCTGCCTCTGGAGTGCTGGGATGAAAGGCGTGTGCCTCCACTGCCTGGCTCCTGCCCCTTCTGTGTGGGTTCCAGAGATGTGGCTTAGCATGCGAATTTCAGAAGTAAAGCCCAGATCTTGGCTTATACAGCAGCTGCATTTCCCTGCTGAGCCATCTTCCTGGCCCAGGACTTAACATTAAAATACATGCTTCTGACCTCTTTAGCTTTCACCAGTTGTAGCCACAAGGCCAGGGTGCAACATCTTTTCTTTATGGTGTACCCACCAAACCTGTGGTGTAAGCAAAAGAGTTTGAAAAGGAAGCATAATCCAGGTTCTGATATCTGCCCGTTCTATTCCTCTCTCCCTGTCCTCATGTATATGAGTGTTTGCCTGCATGTGTTTTTGGACCAAAAAACTATTGGCTCCCCTGGAATTGGAGTTAGAGAGGCTGTGAGCCACCTCTGGATGCCAGAGCAGCCAGTGCCTGTAACCACTGAGCCATGCCCCTTTTAAAATTTAAATATGTTTTCTACCCTGAAGCAAGGGTGTGCCGGAGCTACAATCTTATCCCATATCTTGATAAAAACACCTCCCCTCAGTGGGGCAGTGGTGGCGGGCAGTGGTGGCGCATGCCTTTAATCCCAGCAGGCGGATCTCTGAGTTCCAGGCCAGCCTGGTCTACAGAGTGAGTTCCAGGACAGCCAGGGCTACACAGAGAAACCCTGTCTTGAAAAACCAAAAAAAAAAAAAAAAAACAAAAAACCACAAAACAAACAAACAAAAAAACCCAAAAAACCAAAAAATAAAAAACAAAACAAACAACAACAACAAAAAACCCCACCTCCCCTCTTCTTGCATGCAGGGTTTTTCTGTTTTCCTTGCTGTCCTGGAATTTGCTTTATAGATCAGGCTGGCCTTAAACTCAAAGAGATCTTCCTACCTCTGCTTTGAGTGATGGGACTAAAGGCACCACCACACTTGGCTGCCTTTTTTTTTTTTTTTTTTTTTCCTTCTTTTTAAAGAATAGTTTAGGGATTACAGCAAAATTGAGAAGATAAAGACATCTCCCACATAACCTTTTGGTATTTTAATTAATGCTTTCGTTTAGATGGGTGCCAAGGCCGGCACTCTTTATTTAAGACCCAAAGTAGGCTTCCTGGGTAGGTGAACAGTGGACAGGAAGGAGTATACTTACCACACTTGACTTTGAAGGGCCATTGCAGCAGCTGGCACTGTGGTTTGTGTGGTCCTCCGTGGTCTGTCTGTGTGGCCTGTGTCAGCTGTCACATACTGTTATCACTGTTCCACACACACCGCAGCAGAGCCAGGCCTCCAGGTCGAGAAGCTGATAAGTCAGTGTTAGGGACTTAAAAGCAGGCCTTTGGCCTTCTAGTTTGAGTTTTTCTACTCTGTAGAATTGCTTTTATAGAGGACACTAGGCCAGGGCCTGATTTCCACAGAAGGGATTTTATGGTGACTCTCAGATGAGAGGTAGAATGAGAGAGCGAATGAGACGGAGGTGGGCGAGCATACGTGCGTTGCTGTGCATTAGTAACTTGCTAACAGTCCAGTGCTTTCTGATTTGATTTTTACCTATAAAAAAAGACATGGTATTTTGTGAGCCACTTATCCCCTTGAAAGGAGATGGGAAATTTAAAGTAAAAGTAAAGTTTATCTTCACTGACCCTTCATCTTCAGTATGCTAGTGTGTTTTTGGTTAGACCTTTTTGTTTTGGATTGACTTAGAGACAGGTGACAGGTTCTCTCTGAGTTGGCAACCTGGACAACTTACTGGATTTACAATATGCTTTGTTGCCCAAGCATTGGGGTTAGGGACTGGAGCTACCTCACACTGTCTGTCTGTGTATTGTGTGTGTTTTAGACAGGCCCCTCCTCATTCTGGCATCATACTTGAGGATTATAGTGTGCCACATACTTGGAACAAACAATTTAGAAACTACTCTGAAATTCAGTAAAATATTTTATTATTTTTATGTGTATGAGTTTTGTACCACATGTGTGTCTAGTGCCCACAGAGAAAAGAGAGGGCATTGGATCCCCTGGAACTGCAGTTACAAACAGTTGTGAACCACCATGTGGGTGCTGGGCATTGAAGCTGGGTCTTCTGCAAAAGTAGCCAGTTCTCTTAACATAACAGCTAAGCCACTTCTCCAACTACGTATTCCACTGGCTTTACACTATAAAAAGGCAATTCTCAGTCAAGGTCTTGTTGGTCTATTATCTCTTCTATAGGGCCCTAAAGGACAGACCCGCCATGGTTTGGAGAGAATTAGGTCATCTGCTGAGTGGCTAGAGAAGAATCTGTCAGTTAACCTGAAATGATTCTTTTTTCTTTTTAAAGATCTTTCCTTTTCATTTTTACTTTATGTGTAGTGGTTTTGCTCATATGTATGTCTGTGTATCACACACCTACCTTGCTAGTAGAGGCCAGAAGAGGTGATACCATGGGACTGAGTTACAGGTGGTTGTGAGCCACATTGTGGGTCCTGGGAATTGAACCCTGGTACTCTGGAAAAGCAGCCATTGCACTTAACTGCTGACCCATCTCTACAGCCGCTTAACCTGAAGTGTTTCTGTCTTCTCCAGACTTTTTTTTTTCCCTTTTTATCAATGCTCTGCAGTGGCCAGATAAATAAAACACTCCTCACCTTCTAACTCTTGAACTTTTCCAGACTGGCACGTTTACTTCTGACTCAAATAAAATGCAAAACGAGGTCTTCTGTATTAGTTCTTGTGTCTCCCCTTCCCTCCCCTGTGCAGCTCTGGCTGTCCTAGAACTCACTATGTAGACCAGGCTGGCCTCAAACTCAAAGTCACACAATGGAAGTGCATGGCTTTAGTCTTAGCACTGGAGGCAGAGGCAGGGGGATTTCTGAGTTCCAGCCCAGCCTGGTCTACAGAACAAGTTCCAGGATAGAAACCCTGTCTGGGAAAGAAAAAGAATCACCCCCACCCCCACCCCGAACTTCACAGATACTTGCTTCTGCCTTATGTACTAGGATTAAAGACAAGTACCACCATGCTCTGTCACAAAGTGTGTTTTAATGTCTCTAGTCTGGGGTATGAATGTCAACAAAAACGCAGGCTCGTTCTCTCAGTGCTGTTGTCCACTGAGCTGGAGGTGGGACTGGCCCAGAGGAGCCTCCAGCCTCACCACTGTGAAGGTCTGTATGTTAGGTCTTCAGTGTGGAATCTCGGTCTTATTTGTGGGTCACTATAGTTACACATATTCTTCAGCAGACATTTACCCGGCTTTGTTTTCTTTCCCTTGCCTTTGTTGGGGTTCATTTGTTGTAGCAATAGGTGTCCCCCAGAGCAGTCACTGTTAACTGAGCATGACCGTTTGAGTTTGAAGCTGCAGCTTTGGTGGGAGGGGTAGAGCCTGGTATGGTAGGTAGCTCCTGGTCTTGGATGTGCCTCCTCAGGGTCTCTGGGTTTCATAGGTTGATTGATGCCTCTGGTTCCTCTTTACTTCCTCAGTGGCTCCTCCTGCTGCAGCCTATTATGTGCCTGCATCTGTGCCTGCTAATCACAGAGCCATTTTAAATCTTAAAAACTATTCTTTCCAGATTTGGCTAGACCTTTACCCAAGTTTGAGACCATTGCTAAGTTCACTGGAAAGACATGGCCTCTCCAGTGCATAGTGTGTAAGTGAAGGAAACATGGTAGAGGAGTGGGCTGGTTACTTGCCTTGAAGGGGTGATTAGGGTTCAGGAATGTGTTTTGAAGATTTTCTTTTAGATGCATTTATTTCATGTATGTGGATGTTTTTGCCCATATGTACGAGTGAGCCTTGTGCCCATGGAGGGTTTCAGAGTCCCTGGAACTGAAATTATGAAAAGTTATGGGCTGCCATTGGGTGGTGGAAATTGAACTCAGGTCATGTGCAAAAGCAAGTGCTATCTTAAAAAACAGTGAACCATCTCTCCCAGGTTTGGCCTTTTTTTTTTTTTTTTTTTTAAGATTTATTTATTCATACATATGCTATTTGCATGTATGTCTGCATGACAGGATAGGGCATCAGATAGCATTATATAGGTAGTTGTGAGCTGGAAGAGCAACCAGTGTTAACTGCTGAGCCATCTCTCCCAGGTTTGTTTGTTTTTTTTTTTTTTTTTAGATTTGTTTATTCATACATATGAATGCTATTTGTATGTATGTCTGCATGACAGAATAGGGCATCAGATAGCATTATATAGGTAGTTGTGAGCCACCATGTGGTTGCTGGGAATTGAACTTAGGACCTCTGGAAGAGCAACCAGTGTTCTTAACTGCTGAGCCATCTCTCCAGTCCCCAGGTTTGGTCTTTAAATCACATTTTTTTAAAAAAAAAAATATTTACTTATTATGTATACAGTGTTCTGCCAGCATGTATGCCTGCCGGTAAGAAGAGGGCATCAGATCTCACTATAGATGGTTGTGAGCCACCATGTGGTTGCTTGGAATTGAACTCAGGACCTCTGGAAGAGCAGCCGGTGCTCTTAAACTCTGAGCCATCTCTCCAGCCCCCATTAAATTATATTTTTATTATACTGCCATTTTTTTTTACAAGTGGATAATATGCTCTTGGTACCGACCTGTTGCCTCCCCTTCTCCAGTGTCTTCTCCAGTGTCTTCCCAGTAGGCACCTTGTTTTCTAGTGTTCTATGTGATCTTCAGAGTCCATCTTTCTGCAAATGACATGGTTCTGTTGCTCCTTGTGGCTGAAGGATGTCCATTGTATGTGTACACATTTTCTCTGTCCTGCTGTTGCTGTTGAAGGTTGTTTTGCTTTGTTTGAGGTAGGGACTCTTGTAGCCCAGGTGGCTCTGAACTGTACCTGAGAGTGACCTTGAGTTTTTAATCCTTCCCCCACTGCTCCACGGTGCTGAGGATGGAACCCAGGGCTTCCTGCATCCTCATCCCCAGTATTCTGTCTACATAGGCCATAGCTCAGGCTGACCTTGAACTCCAAGACTATCTCACCTCCAATGTGCCAACACCATGTCTTTCCCTTTCCTTTTCTTTTTTCTTTCTTTTTCTTTTTTTTCTGAGGGGGTGTGTATCTCTTTATAGTCTATGTAGTCCTGGCTGTACTAGAACTGTGTGTATGAATGAGGCACAGAGATCCTCCTGTCTCTGCTGGGATTAAAGATGTGTACCACTACTTAGCTCTTATTTTTTTAAAAAATGAATCATTCATACACACACACACACACACACACACACACACACACACACACACACACACAGAGTTTGCTGTCTTCAGACACACCAGAAGAGGCCATCGGATCCCATTACAGATGGTTGTGAGCTGCCATGTAGTTGCTGGGAATTGAACTCGGGAACTCTGGAAGAGCAGTTGGTGCTAACCTCTGAGCTGTCTCCAGCCCTCTTAGCTCTGTTTTTAAGATGCTTTTCTCGATAATAAATTGTAATTAAATAATATTTCTCAAAACCAAAAGTGTCTTCAGGCCCGGTGATGAGCATCAGCGTGTCATATTGAAGTTACTGTGTCATAATCTCTAGTTCCTGACAAGTACAGTCCTGAGGGCTGAGGGAAAGACAGCACCCCTATAATGCCAGCAAGCACAATTACGTTAGTTAGCATACCAGTTCCTCTGATGGCCTGGCTAGAGCCACAGCAACTGTCCCTGAAGCCTTAGGACTTTTCCTAAGGCCACATCTCCTAATTCTTCCCAAACATTTGTACCCATTGGAGACAAAGGAGTCAAGTGTATGAGCCTGTGGGGAGCCATGCTCTTTCAAACAACCACAGCCTGTCTGTGCATGTGCACTGAATGCATGCCTAGGGCTTGTGAGGGCCAGAAGAGGGTGCTGCGCTCTCTGGAACTGGATTTGTGGATGGTCGTATAGCAAATGCTTAATTGCCAAGCCAGTTCTGAGCCCCTTGGCTGCTGTTGTAGTTCTGATCATCCTGTAACTTTCTATGTAGCTAGTCTGGGTTAGCCTCTAACTCAGAGGATTACAGATGTCAGACACCACACCTGGCATTGTTTGTAATTGGTCAACTAATGACAGGGTCTCCCAACATTGGCCCAGGCTGGCCTCAGATTCAATTAGTTAGCCCAGGCTGACCTCAGACTCAGATAGCCAAGTCTGAAACTTGGGAGTCCTTTTGCTTCACCCTTCTACTTGCTAGGGTAAAGGACACGAGCCAGTGTAGCTGGCTTTTAAAAAGTCATCTACCATTGCGAATGATAAAGAGGGCTCATAGATTCTGTCCGTTGGTCCATCCATCCATTGAATAGATGGTCCAGATAACTATACAGAGAAGTAGTTCTTCCTGTGTCCATTAGGTTTTCCCACTCTCCTTCGTCAGAGCTGACTGACAGTTTCTCGAAGGCACTGGCATTACTCCCATTCAGAGATTCTGAACCCAAGCAAGTCAGAATCAATCAGCTCAGTGTGTTTAAGCTGGAATGAGGGTTGGACTCCACCCCAGCCACTGATGGAGTTGTTACTGGCCTGGCCTGTGTGCTGCAAGGCTGAGAGGGGCTGGCTTCCTGCTTCTATGCAGAAAGCAGCGCTGATGGCCCATTGGATCTTTTGTAGATGTTCTAGATCCCCAGCCTCACGTACTCCCTCTAGAGACTTCCCAAGGCTCCAGGTTTACATTTTTTACAAAAAACAAAACAACTAAAAAAACTTACATATGTATATGTGCCTGGTACTCTCTGACCTCAGAAGAGGACATCCAATGCCCTGGAATGCAGTTATAGGTGGTTGTGTTGTAAAAGACACATGTGGGTGCTAGAAACTGAAACTGTAAGAAAGAATAGCCAGTGACCTTAGCAACTAAGCCATTTCTGAAGCCCCTAAGTATTTTATTTGCTTTTTTTTTTTTTTTTTGAGACAGGGTTTCTCTGTATACTGTAAACACTTTTTTTCTTTTTTCTTTTACATTTACTTATTTTTATGTGGGTGGTCAAAGGACAACTTTGAGAGCTAGTTTTTTCCCTCTATTAGAAAAGTTAGGATTGAACTCAGGTTGTCTGGCTTAACAGTAAGCACTCTTACTTGCTGAGCCTTTGCCACCCCCACTACTGGAGAGATTGTGTACCTTCTTAAAGTGGGATGAGGTGTGTGCTTCTTCATCAGCTGCTCTTGAGGTGTATAAACTTCCCTTTGGGGAAGCCAGCAAGCTAGGTCAGTTAGGGCCTGAAGGTTTATTGATGTGCTTCCGTCCTGGCAGCTGACCTTCAGCTATTGAGACTTTGTTGGTTTAGTTCCAACAATTCCATTCAGTAGAACACAGGACAGCTGCAGGTTTCTGCTTGTGCAGAATTAACACCATGGTTTTGCTAGGTGTTCATCAGTGGTTAATTGGTGACGTCTTGGCTTAGGGCTGGTGTAGGGTTTCAGGGAGAGCAGGCCATCACAGTCAACTGGCAGGCAGTGTGCTGAGCTATATAGTCCTGCACAGTACACGTGTCCACCGTAATTCCCAACAGTTACAGAAGACTTCCTTGCCCTGAAGTTCCCACTGTTTGAGGCAACTAATACCTGCTGGTGGGTGCTCATCTCTCAGCCCTGTCCTGGGACTGACCTGTTGTCTTTTGTTTGTTTACGCGTCTCTTTCCCCCTTTCTCTTAAGACTGGCCTGTGTCTGTGGCAATAGGAATGTACGTGGGACTTGCTTCCTAGTTTGTCCAGTTGTGTTTGTTAGCAGTCCTAGTATGATGAGTGTACTTTGTGAGTATCCATTGCTGTTCTATAGACAGGACTGGGAAGCTGCTAACAGTGGGGTTTTGTTACATGAATCATGGTTTCTAATTTTGAGACTGTGTCTGTAGCAACAACTTACTTAGCTCAATTCTCAATGAAAGTACCAAACCAAGAATATGCAGCCAGCCTGTTGAAAGCCTGACCCGATTTTAGTAGTTGGAATAAAATATGCAAACAAAGTAGACACCAAACTGAACCACCACTTTCCAAAGCTGGGTGATGCTCACTGAGTGGCTTTGTAATGCTACTGGCTTTGTTCTCTTATGTGGAGGGACCCTCTTCTTGGGAAAGCAAATCAGGATTACTGCAGCTTAGTCAGGGAAATAGCCCCTGCTCGATTGTAACATTCATCAGCCTGCTGTTAGCTTGCATTGTGACTGCCATTGAGGGTTGTGATATCCTGAGTCTTCTGGGTCTGCTCAAATTATCCTCAGTCTCACAAGTCACCTGGGGGAGCTGGTGCTCAGTAAATACTGTTATATCAGCGAGACTCCTGGTTTGCATGGACAGAGCAGTGTCACCTTCAGGTGTCCCCCAAGCTATCACACCACTCTCCACAGTGTGATTTGTATAGTGTGACTGTTATTGAAGCCTTGTTAGCATCGACCTTGAAACGTGTACCAATCCAATGCTTTTCCTTTGTACAACTCAGTCTGAGGCTTATTACTACAGCCCTGTGTGGGACAGTGGTGTGACATTATTCCTAAGGTATACATACACCCACCACTATGCTCAACTTGGAGCACTAGTCTTGAAGTCTCCTAGAAGCCTTCCACCCTGCAGTTGCCCTGACTGCTCCCTTCCCTCACCCTGGGAAGCCTGTCTGCACTCTCTTCCGACGCCTTGTGAGTGGAGCCACAGGCAGTTGGCCTGTCTGACTTTTCAGATTTTATTTTTGTTTTATTCCTCATACATACAGTCCATTTTGATGTTTTTTCTCCTCCCAGGTTCTCTCCAGCTCCCTACCTACCCAACATCACATTCTCTCCTTTTCTCTCTCTCCCAAACAAAAAACTAATAAGACAAAACCCACAAACAAACAAACAGACCGAATTGTCATAGAGCTTGTTCTATGCTGGCCGAGTGTAGTTGATAGACCCAGTGACTCTCCATGGAGAAAGTGACTTCCCCTTCCCCAGCAGGTATCAATTGCAAATGGCTTCTTGGCTAGTGTAGGGGTTAGCATCTTTTCCCCCTTTTCTTTGAGACTTTTTTCCCTATCTAGCCCTGGGCTGTCCTGGAGCTCCCTCTGTAGACTAGGATGGCCTCAGACTCAGATCCACCTTCTGCCTCCTGAGCGTGTACCACCAATGTCCAGCTGGCTTTTTAAATATAATTCTCTTTATCATTTTTATTTTATGTTCATTGCTGTTTTGATTGTATGTATGTCTTTTTTTTAATGTATGTCTTTTGTATGTATTTTGATTTGTATGTATGTCTGTGTGAGGATGTCAGAAGCCCTGGAACTGGAGTTACTATAGACAGGTGTGAGCTGTCATGTGGGTACTGGGAATTGAACCTGTGTCCTTTGGAAGAATCGGTGCTCTTAACCGGTGAACCATCTCTCTGCGCTCTCCCCCCCCCCCCATTATTTGTTTGTTTCTTTTGAGACAGGTTACTCCGTGTAGCCCTGGTTGTCCTGGCCTCTAACTCAGAGACCTGCCTGCCTCTGTCTTCCAAGTGCTAGGATTAAAGGTGTGTGGTGTGTTCTGTGCCTGGCTCCTTTCCTTTTCCGTTAAGGTTTAGAATGTTGGACAGGTAGGCATTGGTGTGATGTGTCCAGGTCCATGTCTCCCTCTTTTGTTTTTGCTTGTGTTGTTTTGTGTTTGCCATGCTTGGGACACAGGATAGAGCCTCACAAATGCCAGGCACATTCCAACCCAGTCCTACCCCTGACTTCTGAATCCTAGTCAGGCCCAGGAGCCGTTGTAGTTGGTGAGATGTCTGGAGCTTTGTGGGCGAGCTCATTCTCTGCAGAGACTGTCCTGACTGCTTGCCCATCTCCCTTGAAACTGAGAATTTGAACAGAGCAAAGCATTATCTGGTTACTTGTTTCAGAGCCACCTCGTATTATCAGGAACCTTTCAAAGGGTACAGAGCAGTCATTTGGGGAAGCCGACACATCAGTTGAATTTCAAGAGATGAAATCTTTGAAGCTTGGGGGCTGAGAATGCTGTTCTCTTGTGCCCCCTAGTGTCACACAGTAATCTGTCCAAGTTTCCTTTTTTTTTTTTTTTTTTTTTTTAAGATTTATTTATTTTATGTATGAGTACACTGTAGCTGTCTTCAGACACACCAGAAGGGCATCAGATCTCATTACAAGATGGTTGTGAGCCACCATGTGTTTGCTGGGAATTGAACTCAGGACCTCTGGAAGAGAAACTGGTGTTCTTAAACTGCTGAGCCATGTCTCCAGCCCATGTCCTCAAGTTTCCTATGAGACTGGTCTGCACTCCTGCAGGTGAACCGGGACCATTTCTCCATCTTCCATGGGAAAAGACAGTTTTAACAGGATGGCTGGTCTTCGTCCTTCCTGATCTTCTCTCACATTTGTGACTCCCCTGTGCGTTTTGCAGTTTACCAGCATACTGTAATTTCCCTCTCACCTTCCTAGGAATGAGAAATGTGCTCCGCAGGCAGCAAGAGCTCTATAGTAGTCAGAGTGAGAAGGCCTTTTCAGAATGACTCAACACTTTTTACTTACTTTATGTATGTGGGTATTTTGCTTGCACATATCTCTATGGACCATGTGCTCTTCAGGAATCAGAAGTAGAGTCCCCTAGAACCGGAGTTAAAGATGCTTGTGAGCCACCTTGGGGTTGCTGGCGATTGATCTCCAGATTGCTAGAAGGCAACCAGTGCTCTTAAATTAACTGCTGAGCCATGTCTAGAGTGATCTCTGATGGTGCACATAGTTGTGACGCCTTTAAGAGGGACGGCATGTGATGTCTGGGCTTAACATGTTCGATGCATCATCCTGGGCAATTTTAAGTTCTTTTAATATTTATTTTATATAGATGTGAATATTTTGCCTGGACACATATATATGCACCAAGTGTGTACCATTGGAGGCCAGAAGAATGTATTAGACTGCCTGGAACTAGAGTTACAGGTGGTTTGTGAGACACCATGTGGGTGATAGGAATGGAACTCAAGTCCTTTGGGAGAGCAGCTTTCTAAGGGCTATTTACCTGGTTACCTCCCAGGTGTGAGTCACTTTGATTAGGCAGATTATTTATGTATCTAGTACAGTAATCCCCCACCCCTATTTTTAATGAGCCCCTTGGCCTTAGATCCCAGTATCTTCATCTTTCCTGACCTGTCAGTGACTTCAAGTATCAAGGGTTCTGTTGCACATTGTTACTTTGTCTCATCAGAATGATTTATGAGGGAACAAAACTGGTGCAGAGGGAAGGCCTGTGGGGGCGGGTTAGCTATTGGAGACACTGGTTCAGGCTCCTCCAGTGGATGCTGTGCACTGATGTTAGAACCTTGCCTGCTGGCTTCAGCTACAAAACTGAAACAAGACTTTTTATATATTGGTGTAATGGCTCACTTTAAAAACCTCATGAAAATAGATCTCATTCTGTCTGGCAGGAGGCTGTGCTTTGTCTGCCTTGATGGGGTTGTTCATTGACCCACATGAACCAGTGGGAAAAGAGTCAGGATGAAGCTATAGACAGCCCGGCTATCTGTCAGTCGCCAAATGGTATTTGGTGTCACATAGCTCTAGTTAACAGTTCTACAGTGTCCTTAGATGTATTCAGTATTCTCAGCAGGCTGTCAACTGAGTGAGGTCTTTACCCACACACAGTTGATGCCTGTGCAGCAGTAGGCATGACCTGTGAGTTCTGTTCTTCATACCAACACATCTTTTTGTTGTTGTTGTTGTTTGTTTTTTTGGTTTTTTGTTTGTTTGTTTTTGAGATGTGGTCTCTACACGTCCCTGGCTGTACTGGAAGTCACTCTGTAGACCAGACTGGCCTCAAACTCACAGAGATCCACCTGCCTCTGCTTTCCAAGTGATATACTGACATCTTATCATTAGTTTGTCTTTGCCTGCATGTATGTCTGTGTAACATGTGCATGCCTGGTACCCATGGAGGCCAGAAGAATGTAATGGAACTGGAAACAGTTATGTGACATCATGCAGACACTGGGAATTGAACCTAGGTTCTCTTCAGGAGTAGCCTGTCTTAGCCACTGAGGCATCTCTCCAGCTGCTTGTCAGTTTCTTATAAAATATGATTTAAAAAGAAAAATTCTAAAATAATACACCCTACTAACACTCCCCTGCAACTGTGTACTCCTCCGTAGATCTATCAGACCTGGCTAGGTCATAGGTCCAGAGCTTCTGAACAAATCTGTGCATTTTTATTTCTCATCATGTGTGTCTGGCAGGGGTGGGGGGTGGGGGCTTTTTTGTTCAGCCTTATGTGGCTGTCTTCTTGTCTGTCTTTAACAGCCCCTCTTGGGTGGCCTTGAACTCAGATTGCTGATACCTGTCCTCTCCAGTGCCTGGATTAAAGGCAAACGCCACCATATCCTAGTATGAATTTGTAAGAAAAACACTCTAGCAGACTTTTTCAAGTGACACCTGACAAATAGGGAACTAAGTGAAAGTACCAGGAGAGATTCTCACACACCTGCTTCTTCCTCCAGGAAGGAGCCTGGACTCTGCAGTCAGACTGGAAGGCACGTGAACCTGGTTTCTCCTCCTCTACTTGCACATTTTCAAGATTTTAGAATTTAGCCCTTACTGAATTAACCATCTCTTTAAAAGATTGATTGTACGTGAACAAATTAGAAAGTGTGTTTCCAAGTGAAATTTAAATGAACATTTCTGAGCTGGAGAGATGGTTAAGTGGTTAGAACTCTGTCTGCTCTTCTGGGTTTATCTCCCAGCACCCGCATCAGCAGCTCAGAGACACCCATAACTTCAACACATCACATTGACTTAATTCTCACCCATGAGTATCTTTCCGACATTGTAAGTCCACAGTCCTCATTCCTAGAGCATCCAGTAGGGGATGGCTTTCTGAGTGTTGCTCCTCTTGAGATACAGAGGCGTGGTCTGTCTCTCCAGTGTCTCTGAGTTCATGGTCTTCTAGTTCTGTACCCATCCCTGTCCGTCGCCATAGTTCATTTATTGGGATTTACAAACTTTATAGAGATGTCGGGATGTCATGACCAATGATGACATTGAACCCAGTCTTGTGTGCGCTCTACAGCTAACTACCACATCCGTGGTCCTTGAGAATGTTACTTTGTACACTTTAAATATTTATGGGATGGAATTCTGTGGACACGAGACCTCAGCATTTAATGTCTTCTTGAGTTTTCACAACTTCCTGGTTGCTGTAGATCTCGATTCCACCACTAGAGGCACCAGTTGGGGTTTTAATAAGTGATTTGAATTTAGTCTGGTTTTCATACCATTCATTTTGTTCTCTGAGAAAATAGTTCTTTCCTTACTGTGCTTTCTCTGTTTGTTTTTCACATACTGTGCTGTGAGTGATACTGATGTTAGCTTTCTCATGTGAACAATGGGCTAATGTCGCAGTTGGTAAGAGGCTGAGTTCTAAAACATTTCATGAGAAAACTTTAAACCACGTGGACTCTCAGTGTTTCCACCACGACGGCAGGCCACTGTTTCCTTGTTGACTTGGTCCAGGATATGTGTGTGCTACATGAGAGGACAGTTGTTTTGTTTGTTGTTGTTGTTTTTCGAGACAGGGTTTCTCTGTGTAGCCCTGGCTGTCCTGAAACTCATTCTGTAGACCAGGTTGGCCTCCAACTCAGAAATCCGCCTGCCTCTGCCTCCCAAGTGCTGGGCTTAAAGGCGTGCGCCACCACTGCCCAGCTGAGAGGACAATTTTGTCTTCAGGGTTTGCTACTGTTTCAGTGGACATGGCTCAAAAGCTTCAGGGTGGTCTCCTTGTCACTCTTCCCAACAGTGCTTTTGCATAATAAAGAGATTATTACTTAGTTATAGAATGCAGTTTTGTAAACTTCCCTGCAAGTCACTTCTGGATTTTTAAGCTGCAGTAGAGCTGCAGAGACAGCTCTGCTTGTCTTCAGGACCCAGTCCTGAGTCTTACATGTACTTGGCTGGCTGGCTGGCTGGCTGGCTGGCTGGCTGGCTGGCTGGCTGGCTGAATGAATGAAAGATAGATAGATAGATAGATAGGGATACTTGTTAGTGGCAGACTTCTTGAAGCTCCTAGGAGTCACAGTGGCAGAGTCACTGTGCTGTACTAGATCCTGTGAGTGAAGGTCTCACCCAGCACTATGAAGCCAGAGGGGCCCTATCTGTATGTGTCTGAGTCCTGTTCTAGTTTATGTTTATATTAAATGATACATGTCTTAAGATTGTTACTCAGGGTCACTGACTTTTCCCTGTGACTTTTCCTATCCTCTGGCAGGGAAAAGTGAAATGGAGGTGGATAATACAGTGACTCAGCAGGGAGCTAAACAGAGGGGGAAGGTGGACCAGGAAGTTCCCCAAGGCAGGAGCCAACAGGCCCTGAGACCACACTTGACTTGTCCAAATGAGCATCTTCAACTTTGTTCTCTGACAGTTTGCATGTCATGGGAAAATACTGCCTGCCCTAGGAACCTTAGCGTGCAGCTTAAAGCTCCTCATTGCTTACTTGAAAAGGATTTGGAAAATTCTAGTATAAATGTTACCTAAGACAAACTAAAATATGTGGCTTTAAAAAAATTAGTCATGTGTATATTATATGTAATCAAGTGTTCTTATTTTTTTGTTTTCAGTATATTTTTGGCGATTTCAGCCCTGATGAATTCAATCAGTTTTTTGTGACTCCCCGCTCTTCAGTTGAGGTAAGAAAAATTGTTGTCATGTACATATTTGCAGAGGTGATTGACAGTTCTCTTTCATTTTAGTTGAGAGTTGTAGCTCATAAAGGAGTAGAGATTATACCAGGAGTGTGCTGGGCCCATGTGTTTATTTGCTTTAGACTTCAAAGCAGTAAGTATATTCACACACAGGTGAGCCCTCCTTGCCGCTTTCTTTCCTCCTGCCTGCCTTCCCCAGAGGAAGTGCTGGGTGGGCAGCACTGTGTCCACAGGAAGTATTGAGTGCTGTGCCTCAGACCTCCCTTTGCAGCCCACCTGAAGCTGATGCCCAGGAACTGGAGTTACGGATGCTTGTGAGCCATGTTGTGGATGCTGGGAACTGAACTCAGGGCCCCCCCTCTGTAAGTGCTAAGTGCTGAGCTGCCTCTCCAGTCTGTTTTCTGACTTTAACTGCTCAGCATGGTCCATCATGCATATTGTGGTTTATTTGCTACAGTGTATTTGTGTGTGTTTATTTCTAGGGGCGTCCTGGTTGGCTTAGTGGGTTCCTGAGGGAGTCCTCGGTGGTGTCTTCTTCTATCCCATAGATCCCTCTCCCACCTATTTATTCATTTATTTACTTATTTATTTGAGGCAAAGTCTCACTGTGACTTAGAACTTAAGTAGATCCGATTGGCCTTCAACTCACAGAGATCCACCTGCCTCTGTCTCCCAAATGCTGGGATTAAAGTGCACCACTACAACCAGCTTTAACATTGAATTTTAATTGTGTGTGTGTGTGTGTGTGTGTGTGTGTGCGCGCGCGCGCGCGCGCGCGCGCGTATGGATGGGGTTTGTGCACTGTGTGTGCAGTGTCCCTGAAAGCCATAGGTGTCAGAACTCCTGGAGCTAGAGTTACAGGCTGTTGTGAACTGACCGTGAGTCCCTTGTAAGACACGAAATCCCCCTACATTTCCAAGTAGAGTCTTCCTTCTTGAGGCCTTTTGACTGAGTAGAGGAGGAAGCTAGAAACATTACCCTGTGTAGGCTGCCCTGAAACTTAGCTATGTATCTCAAATTGAATTCATGGTGAATTTCTGCCTCAGCCTCTTGACTGCTGGGGTTCCAAGTGTAGACACTCAATCCAGTACTTTTGTATTATAAGCAGCTGTGTAATTGGAGAACTTGGATCCATTTGGGAAGTTCTTAGTGAGGCTGCAGTTTATTATTGGGTGAAGGATGCTACACACCTGGAGAGCAAAATTCTTGCCTTGGTGGAGCACATCCTGGCTGCAGCCATTCCACAGTTGTGCTCTACAGTGCAAGTTGGCCTCACACTCACAACAGTTCCCCTGCCTTCACTTCCCCAGTACTGAGATTGCAGGTGTGTATCACCATACCTGTTACATCTTTACATCCTTCTCTCATATACACATCAATTGCAGTGTCATCTTGTCCTATCTCCTGTCTCTGCCACCCCTATCCCCTTCCCTCAGAAAAGAGCAGGCCTCCTAGGAACATCAGGTTAACATGGCCTGACAGTAAGATCAGACATACAGCATCACATCATCAAAGCTGGACAAAGCCACCAGTAAGAAGAAAAGGCAAGAGCCAGGGACAGCCCCCCCATTCCCCATTGTTAGGATCCTATAAGAAGACCAAGCTACTTAGCCACAGTATATATACAGGGTCAGACCCCTAGGGGCTCCTGACCTGAGTCCCTATGGGCCCCAGTCAGTTGGTTCTGTGGGCTTTGTTCTCCTAGTGTATCCCCGACCCCTTTGGCTCCTCCAGTCTTTTTCTCCCCCTCCTGAAGGACTCCCAAGTTCTGCCTAATGTTTGACTGTGGGACTCTGCATTTGCTCCCATCAGTTGTGGAATGAAGTCTCTCTGGTTTTTTAATGACAATTCTGCTAGACACTGGTCCCAGACTCTGCAGGCAGGACAAACTGTAGGTCAAGGGTTTTGTGGCTAAGGCCTTGTCTGGTTACAAAAGATGGCCAGTTCAGGATCCATGTCCGTCCCCCATTACTAGGAGTGTTTGCTAGGGTTACTCGTGTAGATTCCATGGGGTGTCCATTGCATTAGGTTTCCACTCATCCCCCAGATGACAGTCCCAGTCATTTCTTTATTTTCTCCCCCATCCTGGTACCTCTTGTTCCCAACCCCACCTGCCCTGCTAAGTGTTTTTTAATTCATTTGTGTATGTATATGTGTCTGAGTATGTGTGGACACAGAGGACAACTTGTTGACTTTCTCCTACTTTGTGGGCCCCAGGGGTGGTAGTGATCTGGCCAGTGTGTGCCGGAGGTGGTGGTATAGGCACACACTTCATCCCAGCACTCAGGAAGCAGATACAGGTGGATCTCTGAGTGTGAGAGTGTGTGTGTGTGTGTGTGTGTGTGTGTGTGTGTGTGTGTGTATGGGGACAGGTGGGATGGGAGTCCACTTGAGGAGACCAAACAGGACTACTTTGTGGAGTCAGTTGCTAGATTTCATCAATAACCCTTTTATCTTCTAAGCCATCTCACCAGACCCTAAAGTAAAATGCCTTAAATCCACTCACTGAAAATGATACTAAGGCTGGAGAGATGGCTTAGTGGGTAAAGGTCCTTGCTGCCAAGCTTCATGACTTGACTTCAGTCCCCACGACCCACATGGTGTTATGAGAGAATTGACCCTTGCACCCCAAGTAAATGATAAATGAAAGTTCAAAAAGAAGTTTAAATGAAATTGTCATATTGCCCCTGTGATGGGAACAGTTGGCCTGTCTTGTTAATCTGCTGTCTCAGAAGCCCCTCCTGAGGTCTTGAGAGGAGTGTTGGGAGCCCTTGGCCAGTGCTGTTCATGGTCCCTGCCCATTGCAGCCTTTACGACCCAGAGGATCATCCTCTCTGTCTCGGTCCTCTTGGAATGGAGGCTCTGCCTTACTGACCTGTCTGCGTTTTCTGCTTCCCCATCTCTGCATATAACAAGTGAGGTTTCTGTTTGTAACCACACTGATGTGAAGCTTTGGCAGTTAACCTTTCCGGTGGGTGTGGACACCATCGCTGGTGTCCAGATTATCTACCAGATTATCTACGTTGCTGTCTGTCCCCAGAGGCCTCCCTAATGCCACTGACAGAACAGACATTCTCTGTAAGGGTGTTGTGCTCTTCTTTTGTGACCTAGAGATGGGGCTTGGTGAGAAGCTTCCTTGATGTTGCTGCACCACACGGCTTCTGTGTGCTGTCAGTGATGGCATGTGGAAAAGGTTGCCCGTGTGTCAGGGTGCTAAGTACTTGGTCCTGAATGGTTGGGCTCCTTCCCAATGGTTGGCTAGCTAGAGTTCATTGGAGACTTGAGCCTAGGAGGCTACAGTTACAGCAGACAGTGATTGCTGTGGGCACCAGCTAGAGCCTCCTGAAGCTGACGCACCCCAGGCTCTACAAACTGGTGCAGTTTGTCCTGGACTTCAGTGACAGATACTGCAGTAGGGTGCTGTTTGGGGCTTTGTTCTGTCAGCTGACTCACTTCTCAGATACCCCCAAATCCTAAATAAATATGGAATTAGCTGAAAGAAGTATTTGAGAGGTTCATAAAACTTGCCAGGTTTTCACAGAGTAGCCAGATCTCTCTTGTTTTCTTCCTTCCTTCCATACAAGGAAGATGACTTTAAGCCATTAACTCATTTGCATGGGACTCTGTAAGAAGACAGCCAAGGGCCCAGCCCTTTCTTCTGAGGGACTCTGGCTTGCTTCTGCCAGTTGTGCTGGTTCTAAAGTTCTACTGTGAACAGACAGGGGTGGGGGTGGGGGGTTGTGGGGGTTGGGCTCACCCTCTCTGACATCCTGGGAAGGAAGGGTTTTACTGTAGCAGTTCACATGTCAGTAGGAGTGCTTTTCATTTTCAGATTTCCAGTCTCCTTTTCAGTGTATTTAGCAGTGGTAAATAATTGAGAACATTCCTACACTATTTGGTTCAGATTTTAGTGAATCTTTGTGTCTTTCTGGGAAAGTGATGTCACCAGAAGTTGCTTTGGTGGAGCTTGAAAGAAGTGTTGAGTTGATGCAGTGGCCTCTGTTGGGCTTCAATAATCTATTAAGATTTGTTTTCTGATTTCTCTCCCAGCTCCCTCCATATAGTGGGACTCTGTGTAGCATACAGGCTGAAGAAGAACTGCCAGACGGTAAGCTGGGTCCCATGTCCTGGGTGGGCAGGAACCTATAAACATAGCTTCCATTGGGTCATCTTTTTATAACTTTTTATTCATTTATTTGGAGGTGGGCTATGATGTGTGAGTGTATTGAAGTGTGCTTATATGTGGAGTTAGAGGTCAGCTCCATGGAGTAGGTCCTTTTCTGCTTTTACTTGGGTTCTGGGGATTGGACAGAGGTCATGAGGCTTGTGCAGCAAGTCCCTTGCTGAGCTCTCTCCCGGATCTGTCTGTGTCAGTTCCATCCTCTCTGTAGTTTCTGTAGGCTTAGTTTTGTGAGCTTAGCTCAGCCTCCCTAGAACTGCAGTATCAGACCAGCTGCAGTCAGCATTTTACGAGAGCTTGAAGCTTCTGCTCCAAACTTAGCTACTGTCTTAGAGTTTCCATTGCTGTGAAGAGACACCATGACCAAGGCAACTGTTATGATGGCAAACATTTGATTGGGGCTGGTTTACAGGTTCTGAGGTTCAGTCCATTATCATCATGGTGGGAACATGGCAGCATCCAGGCAGGCCTGGTACTAGGGAGCTGAAAGTTCTACTTCTTGTTCTGAAGGCAAACGGGAGAAGGCTGTCTTGTAAGCAGTTAGGAGGGTCTCAAAGCCTACCCCCTCTAAGAAGGTCACACCTACTCCCAACAGTGCCACACCTTATGGGCCAAGCATATTCAAAACAGCACAACTACCAAGTTACTCAGATTGACAAGTGTGCTTTCAAGTATGTGCCATGCTCCAGAACTCTGGGCATGGTAAGGTGTGGTCCGGAGAGAGGTGCTCCAGTCTGTAGCTCAGCAAGCCCTGGTGTTGTAGGTGTGTCACTCACATGGCTGTGCTCAACTCTGCTGGGTCCAGGGCTATGTGGACCTGTTGTAGCAGTTAGTGTTCCTGTCCCATCTGTTCCACATGCCTGGGCATTTAGGTCTCCAGCGTGAGCCCTGGTTGATTGATGGCTGAGAGGAATGTTTATCAAGGTGCAGCAGTGTTTGTTGCTGAGGTGTGTTTAACACATCCTGGCTATGCAGTCATCTCAGGCCCAAACGACCGTTCCTAGTTGGGATTCTTAAGATCCCTGGCTTCCAAGAAAAAGTCTTTTAGATTCCATGTTGAGCTAGCATGTCAGACCTGTGATGGGTGTTAATTATAACTCAGGCTCATGTATGAACTTGAAAAGACTAAGGCAGTCTTCCTCTTTATCTACAGTAACGTCTCGAGAGTGAGTAGGAATGCCAGCAGTCTGCAGTTAGCTCTGACAGGAGATCTTAAGGGACAAGGCAGGCTTAGTCGTTAGCAAAGTGGACAGAGCTGCTGCTGTCCACCTCCATGTGTGCATCCCTGGGGCATTGCTGTGTGTCCTGCATGTAGTGTGTACTGATGCTCGCATTTCTCCATTTCTGAATGCTTGTCCTTGCCTAGTGTCTATTTAGAATGCTGGGCCCTTCGTTATGTATGTGAATGAGCAAAAGCTTCCTTCTTGTCTGCCTCCCAGCATAGGCAGTCACAGCAGGTGACCTCAGGACACCGTAGTCAGGCTTTATCTGCCGCCATTTCTAGGCAGTCCTGAACTTTGTCCTTGTGTGTCCTCGCTGTCCATCCTGGTAACTGTTGAAGTTCTGCTGCTGTCTGCATAAAGTGCTGGGATTAAAGGGCATCACTGCACCTATTGGGCTTTCTTTCTACTGGAATATTAGTCTTGTAAGCTCTACAGCACAGCACAGTAGTCTGAATGTGACTTTACAGTATATATGTTTCAAAGGGGAGTCTTGCTCCTAGTTAGTGTTTGTGGCTGGCAGCCCAAGCACTGTGGATTTGCTCGTACATAGAGCATCATAGAATGGACACTACACTCTAGGTGTAATAGAAGCCATTGCTTTTTGGTAGTCCATTTCAAAGCCAGGGAAAACAAACTGCTCAGTCAGTGAGTGGCCTGCTGCTAACACAGGCAAAACTGCTGTGGTCTTGTAGTCACTGTGGCAGGATTGCCTTTTCCCGCCCCAGCTATAGGCATCCCCACCCCCAGAGTTAGCATGACCTTGGCTTTGCCCTGGACCTTCATTCCCCTTCCCATGAAGAGTCTTACAAGCCCTCAGGATTGAACGTACTTAGAACATAATTTTTGGTTTATAATTCTGTCCTTGTAGGACTTTAAAAGCCGCTGCCACCTTGTACCACACTTTAAGGCATGTTTCCTTTCATTAATTTCAGATGCATGACCATTTCATGAACAACAGTGGTCTTCCATGTTGTTGAAGGATAAGTTGGTTCTAGTAACCTACTTTTAAAGATGTAGACTAAGATACACTGTCCACCTTGACATGTTTGGGAGGTGCAGGTTAACGGTAACTGGAAAGAGGACATATTGGAGCTTGCGATGAGATTTTACAAGTTCAAAGCCCTGGGCAGGTACAGTGTTTCATGCCTGTGATCCTAGGCCTTGGAACAGGCTGGGCTACACAGTGGATCCTGCCTCGGATTCCCTCAAATTTTAGTCCTAACTTTGGTTTTGTGGGCTGGAAAAGTGGCTTTACCACTGCAGTCTGAGTGTAGTCACTAGCTAGCCGTCAGTTACAGAGTGCAGTGGGGGAGTCCAAGAGAGCCAAGGGACAGATACTGTGAGCCAGGGCATATCATCTGTGAGTTTGTTTGCACACAGACTGCAGCGTCCTGGGAGAAGCTGCTATGACAGTGTCGGGCCGTGCCACCAAAGCCCACACCTCCCCTGCTCAGGCATAAAGCACACATGACGACTGCAAGGTGGGGACAAGGTCTCACTGTGTAGTCCAGGCCGGGACTTGGACTTCTTATGCCTCAGCTTTTCATGCTGGGATTACAGGTGTGAGCCAACATCCATCTATCTCTCCCTCTCCCTCCACCCCTTCCTCTCCTCCTTCCTAAGTAAACAAACAAATCAAGAGTGACTCCAGGCAAGCATGCTGTCTGCCACTGAGCTAGCATCTGAGGAACGTTTCTAAACCACAAGATGCTTATGTGTTGGTTTGTATAGTGAGGCTTTCAGCAGCCACCATGGAGTGGAGGGTGACTTTGAATTCTGCCTCAGCTACTCCAGGACTGGAACAACAACATGCCCCAGTAATTTTAAATTACAAAACTAATTTCATTTCTACCCTCTTTTTAAAAACTTTCTTAGTTACCCAGATATCCAAGGATAAGGATAGGCTTCTAATTTTGTATACACCCAAGCTGGCCTTGTTCTAGAGATGTCATGTTCAACAGATCAGGCTAAAGTCTGTCTTAATGCTGCTAGAAACTAATGAATACAAAGTGTCGCCTCTCAAAGAGGACCCTTGGTTTGGATACTATGTAGCTTGCACCCTATGCTCTGGATGGGCAGGCATTGACTGGTATTTCTTCTCAGCAGGACAAGAACATCAGAGGATCGAGTTTGGTGTGGACGAAGTCATCGAACCTAGTGATGGTCTGCCGAGAGCCCCTAGCTACAGTATTTCAAGTACCTTGAACCCTCAGGCACCTGAATTTATCCTTGGTTGTACGACTTCCAAAAAGACCCCTGATGCCATAGAAAAAGAGGAGACCTGCAGCCCTGTGGACCAGTTCCCAGCCTCAGCTTTGGCCCTGGAAAACAATTCTAATGCAGAGGCTGAGGCCCTGGAGAACGACAGTGGCACTGGCAGTCTTGGTCAGAGGGAGCGGAAAAAGAAGAAGAAGCGGCCCCCTGGGTACTACAGTTATCTGAAAGACGGTAATGAGGAGAGTGCTTCCCCAGCTGCCCTGGTCAATGGCCATGCTACTTCCATGGGTATGAACAGTGAGGGTGTGGAGGACGCTGAGTTCGCGGTGGACGTGCTTCCTTCAGTCATGCCCAGGACTTGTGACAGCCCTCAGAATCCCATGGACTTCATCAGCGACCCTGTTCCTGATAGTCCTTTCCCCAGGACACTAGGCGGTGATGCCAGGACTGCAGGGCTGCATGAGGGCTGCCATGAAGCTGACTTTGAGCAGCCCTGCCTCCCTGCAGACAGCCTGCTAAGGACAGCTGTGACCCAGCCCTACGCTGGCACTGATACTACTGAGAACCTTGCAGTTGCTAATGGAAAAATACTTGAATCCTCGGGCGAGGACACTGCTGCCAATGGGGTAGAGCTGCACACTGACGAGGGCGCAGACCTGGACCCTGCGAAGCCCGAGAGCCAGTCACCTCCTGCCGAAAGTGCGCTCTCTGCCTCTGGCGCCATTCCCATTAGCCAGCCTGCAAAGTCCTGGGCTAGCCTCTTTCATGATTCTAAGCCCTCTTCCTCCTCACCTATGGCTTATGTGGAAACTAAGTGTTCCCCCCCTGTCCCGTCCCCCCTGGCCTCTGAAAAACAGATGGAAGTCAAAGAAGGGCTTGTTCCAGTATCAGAGGATCCTGTAGCCATAAAGATTGCAGGTACAGTTAAATGACAGGCCAAGTGACCTGGGAGCAGTCTGTTGGTACCCAGTGGTGGTAGCTGACCTGTATGGAAACAGGAGTAAAGGAGTGGGATGCACTAACGTTATCCAGTCGTCAAACAGTATGTGTAGGAAGGAAGATGGAGCGAGAGGGTGCCGTGCCTTTATGTAAGCAGGGAAAACCTGTGCCTAGTGTCTTTGGGTTCGGTGATGGATTTCACTCAGAATTGTAGCACAAAAGGAAGGGTGGAAGGCAGGCAGGCGCTGGATGCATAGTGCAGAAGCAGGTCTTCAGGCCCAGCTCCTGCATGCCCCTGAAGTACTCGGTGTCCCCACAGACAGGAAGGCGTATCTTCTTGATGGTTGGGGTGACAGGTAGAGGCTTTTAAACAACTTGGAAACAGACCTGTAATTCCAGCTCTCGGGAGGCTGAGGCAGGAAGAGTGGCAGTTTGAAGCCAACCTGGCTTCAGTACCAAGACCCTGACTCAAAAAACAAACCAAAACAAAGACGGTAACATTTTATTCTGTATGTGATATTGTTCTGAGTATTCTTAGTGTTCTGAGGTCCCTTCAAATGAGAAAATTGATGAAACTCTTATTTTTATTGTTTTGGGCTTCATATGTATATTGTGTTTGTCTTTGGTATAACATCTTGTCATGTAGCCTAGGCTGGTCTTATACTTACTTTTATAGCCCAGGCTGTCTTCAAAGTGGCATTTTTTTCCAGCTACTACCTCCCTAGTGCTGGGATCACAAGGTATGCCACTGTATTCTGGAGATCATTATTTATTATTTTTGACTTTTATGTATATGGGTCTTTTGCCTTCATGTATGTCTAGGCAACACTTGTGTGTTCTTTCCAGCAGATGCCAGAAGAAAGCATCACACCCTTGAACTAGAGTTACAGTTTGTTGTAAACCCGTATGTGGGTGCTGGAAATCTGACCCAGCTCTTAGTAGCTGGTGCTGCCAACTGCCAAGGATTGTAGTTTTAAAGTAAAGTGGTTTTCTTTACACACCACCCACCCAGCACCTTTTTTTCTTTTTCTTTTTCTTTTTTTTTAATTTTAATTAAAAATTTCTTTTGTTTTATGTGTGTTTTGCCTGCATGTGCGCCATGTGGGTTCTGGGAATTGAACCCACATCCACAAGAGCGACAAGTGTGCTGACTGCTGAGACATCTCTCCAGCCCACTTTCCTCTTCAGTCTCCACTTTGTATCTCATGCTTTTCACAGATTGTACAGTTTTACTGCCAGTCTCGCACGTGCCAGGATTGCTCCATCCCCTGCCTGATCTCTTTAATAGATAATGGATATCTTTCTTCTAGAATGTATTTGTTGCAGGACTGGGAGATGGCTAAGCACTTGTTCTGCAAGGCTGAGGATCTGAGTTTGGATCTCCACCACACATGTAAAAAAAACTATGACCTGTAGCTCTGTCGTTGGGTCAGAGACAAGGAGATTCTGGGAGCTTTCAGGGAAGCGACCTATTCTAGAGGTAGATGTCTGACTTCTGTGCCATCCAGGGAAATCGTAACAGCAAAGACGTATCAGCTTTAACCAGACAGGCCTGAGGGATGGGAGACACTCTTCTGCTTGCTTCTGTTACTTTAAGTGCATGCTGGCCTTTTGAGGGTGGGCCTCAAGATAATGTTTCTTTGTGTAGCCCTGGCTGTCCTGGAACTCGCTTTGTAGACCAGGCTGGCCTCGAATTCAGAGATCCTCCTGTCCCAAGTGCTGGGACTAAAGGCGTGTGTCACTACAGCCCACCTCCATTGGCCATTTTTAGTAGGGGTGACTGAGAAAGGAAAGCAGTGGAAAGAGACTTGAGGACCATGGAACTGGTCTCTGCTGAGCAGAGAAGAATGTCTGTATACTGCTCTCCGGAATAAGTGAGCAGCAAGGTGCCCAAAGCTACTGCTAGAGCTCCCTGTGAGCACAGGTAGCCAGCAGGCTTGGGGCAGCAGTCTGGGGACAGAGGACATGGAAAGTAGAGAAGTACCAGCATTAGGGTCTTGTTTTCAAAGAACTTTGAATAGAAGTTCTAAGGTGCTGAGCCATTTCTCTGACCCCAAGAGAACAATAGAATAATCTTTAAGGAAGGAAAAATCTAGGTTATCTCTTCTCTACCAGTCTGTAAAGAGTTACCCTGCACCTGAGGATTCTACCAGAAGGCAGTTTGAGCACTGCCTGCGACAGTTGTAACTGCAGCAGTTGTCTGCTTCGTACATTGTTGTGTCCCAGGTCTGCTTGTCTGCGGGTGTTGAACAGGCCACTGGGTGGCGCTAAGAGACAGACTCACGACCTTAGAAGGAAAATGGGACCTGCTTTTTGACCTGCTCTTCCAGAGAAGGACCATGTAGAAACCAGCCTTGAACATGTGGTTTCCCAATTGGAAAGGAATTGATTATTGTTGGCTTCAAATTGGATTGAGTTCTCGGGTCCATGGGGCTCTGCCAACTGTAGGAACCCCCAGGCTATTGAGGTCACTCTGGTCCACAGAAGCTTGTTCCTAGGGCTTAGTGCAACCAGCTTACCTAGTCCCCCTTTGAAAAGGAATTAGCTGTGTTACATGTGGTGCTGGTTTCTTTTACACTGATGCAACACACTCAGAATACTAGTCATACGGTGTACTTTCTCTCGTGTGTGTGAGTAGGTGTGCATGCTTGCTAAAGGCATTTTGTGGTGCCAGAGGTCAGCTGTTAGGGAGCTGGCTCTTAACCTTCACCTAACTTGTTTTTAAAGCAATGTCTTTTGTTTCTGTCACTTCACTGCATGCTTTACCCAGGTCAGGTGCCCACGGGTTTGGGGAGATTCTCACCGCAGCCTGCGATCTCTCCGTAGGAATGCTGGGATCTGTTCGAAGTAGGGCCTTCCTCTGTAGTCTGGAAGTAACTTGCTGTATAGTGATCATGAACTCCCAATACCCACTGGCCTCTGCCTCCCAAGTGCTGTGGTCACAGACAGGCAAGCATCATCACGTGCCTACGGCTTTTTAAAAATGTGGATTTCCTGGCTCACTTTTCTAAAATGTGAATTCTGGGAATTTGAATTCAAGCCATTGGGTTTGTGCCCTCTTCCTGCTCCTGCCATACATAGTTGAGGCAGCTCAGAACAGTGGGCACGAGATGGGGAAAGGTTCGTGTGGATTTCTGTGTCTATCCCCTGTTGGTTTTTTCCCCACTTCTTCCACTGTCTGTGCCAAAGCAGGTGTGATTGTCATGGTACCCCATCCCTTCAACCAATCCAGGAAGGCCTTGCCTCTCACACCACCAGGGGAACAGAATTTTCTCCCCCCAATGTGGCTCTAACTTCTGGGCCAGGCATCTCACTGAGCAGTGTGCACTGGCTTCCACTCTTTTACCCAGACCTCTGGCTTCTTCATAGTGATACCATTAGTGTTAAACATGAGGCGTGTGAGTGACCGTGGGAGTGTTGGGAGCGAGGCATGCTGACGCCTAAGTGTAAGTCACCACAGTGTTCATACTTCTGCTGTCCTTTCTGTTCCCCACTGCTTGTCTTCTGATGTCTGCTCCGCGTCATCTCCAGCTGCTCTCTCGGCATGTCTGCGGACCTCGACTGGGTGAGGCACGCACCCCAGACCCCTTTAACTGAACCCGCAGTGTGTGGCGGGCGCTGTCTGCTGGGACAGTGAGTCTCCATTACTTGTCTGTGAGCTGGCCTGGAGCAGGGCTAGTTGCAGCCTTCTGTGTACACAGGACACATTAGCTGTTCGTCCAGAGAGAGGTCAGCCATGGCAGGAAGACCAAACTTCTAATTATGTAAAAGCTTGCCATTGGTTGCTTCTGTGGAGCCTGTGGCGTTGCTTTGAGTTGTGATTGTTTGAACGCGCACAGGTTTGCCGGTTACCATGATCATTGCTGCACCGTGGATCCTTGTATAGCCCAAGAACAGGTGGGAGAAGGGAGTGGGAGAGGGAAGGGGAGCCTTCCAGAATAGATATTTAAAACATTGCTTCCTTAGATTTACGTGTTCCTTCTGTGCTTTCAAGCATGTTTGTGTGTATGTTCAAGTGTCCCTGTGAGGTCAGATTGTGGAAATTGGTCCCATTTCTACCTACCACAGGGCGCTGTAACTCAGATCATCAGGCCCGGCAGCAAGTTCCTGGAACTGCTGAACCACCTCACTAGTCTGTGAGGTGCAGTGGAGAGGAAGGAGCCAGCCAGGTAGATCACAGTTGTATCTGGCTCAGTGCCGTGACTCAGTTTTCTCATCTGTAAGATGGGGTGCCAGAGTGCCTCTTTTGGCAGAGTTACTATGAAGATGAATGTTAACAGGCAGCTCCAGGATTGCTGGGGGCTGTCAGCATGTGTCTTCCTGTCCTACATCTATACGCCTTTCATTAGGGGATGGCAAGCTTGACACGCTGCTTTCACTGGATGCATTCTGGTGCTTCTCTGGGTGAGTGTAAGGAGGGAAATCCCGCTTCTGAATGGAGTGAGGAGTTAGCATGCAGAACAGATGAATCACTGCTCTCTCTTCCCACGGGAATCAGGACTGGCAGGAGCCACTGTCACTTAATATGTGGCCATCCGAGTGCCCACTGGGTTTCCTGTGAGCCTGGGAGGCTCCACAGCCTCTTTGAAGCTGGTATCCAGGAGACCTCGCTGCTGGCGAGTCGTGCTGTCGGTCTTGGTGGGGGAGCCACCTCTGCCCCTTGCTCCTAGCGACTGTCTTGGTGTCTCTGGCCCTGGAGCTTCCTGGTATAAACTGAGGAGTAATGTTGATGTTCAGAGGAAAATACTATTGTGAAAGGACAACCCCCTGTAACAAAGCCGGTGCTGAGCTAAGTACAGGGTTTCGAAGGACACGCTCTCCTGAAGGAATCTGTCAACACTTCAGAAGCTCCTATGCATGGATTCTGGTGCTGCTGACTGCAGTGTTGTTAACGTCTTTGTTTGCTTCTTCACTCTTGCAGAGTTATTGGAGACTGTAACCCTAATACATAAGCCAGTGTCATTGCAACCCCGTGGGCTGATCAATAAAGGAAACTGGTGCTACATTAATGCCGTATCCTTCCTGACTGCCGACCCCGCGCCTGGCCACCACACACGCTCTCTTCTCTGGGTGTGTTTGATGTACTGCAGCATCCACAGGGCTGCTGGCCTGGACTCTGAACACTGAGACTGGGCCATCATTTGGTCTGCCTACCTCATAGTTGGTGGTACTCTGGAGCCCCTCCAGCCTCTGTCTGAGGATTGGTCTGTTGACTTGTGAAGGACAGAATCAGACACATTCTGTTCTCATTGGAGTGGTCGTAGATAGTAGGACAGAATGACCACAGAACTGGAGGCTTTGCTCTAACTAGTGGGAGCATTTTGCTCTGCTAGGTTCTTGACTGTCATACCAGCCGACAGAGGGTCCTTACATGGCCAGTACAAGGCAGCTGTCTTCTTATATGGTTTATTCCTCTTTGTGTTTACATATCCAAGTAGTTGAGTGTCCTTGGCTTATCCCGGTTTTTATGTGCCTTTAGAAAAGTCTGCTGTGTCTGTTTCATTTCCTTTACACTTCCTTACTGCGACATACAGACCCTGCAGGCATTGGTGGCTTGCCCTCCGATGTATCACCTGATGAAGTTCATTCCTCTGTACTCAAAAGTGCAAAGGCCTTGCACGTCAACGCCCATGATAGATAGCTTGTAAGTAAAGTGTGCGCACACGTGCCAGTGGTTGGGGGCTCTCTCTCCGGTGATGGGGCCTTGAGCAGTTTGGCAAAGCAGGCGTTCCCTGGGCTGAGTCTAGCTCTCAGCTCTTGATTTGCTACAGTAAGGAATTTAAGCATTTAAGTTTCTGTGTATGAGTGTTTTGCCTGCATATATGTAAGTGCACCTCATGTGTGCAGTGCCCAGGGCTGTCAGGAGACTTCAGATCTCCCAGACCTGGAGTTACAGCTAGTTGTAAGCTGCCAGTGGGTGTTGAGAACTGAACCCTGGTCCCTTGAGAAGAACCACTGAGCCACCCCTCCAGCCTCTGGATTTCTCCTTTAAAGGGAGATGCTGTTGGGGGTTTCTGTGGAAGTGGACCTGGAGTATAACTGGAGTGTGCTTCCCATCAGATTCCCTAGGAGATCTTGTACTGTTGACTAGCTTAAAATGCCAGTTGGAAATGGTCCTATGGTATGTGTAGATTTTACCGTAAGAGCCCCTGGGTGCCGTTACATTGGCTGGCTCGGCGCCACAGCTGCTGCCTAATGTGCCTGCTGTCCCCAGGCCCGCTCCTAACGTGTGCTCTGCTTCTCTCTTTCTCCATTTAGTGTTCGGCTCATGAATGAGTTTACTAATATGCCAGTACCTCCGAAACCCCGCCAAGGTGAGTCAGAGCTCGCCTCTGGGATACCTTGTCATTGGGAACATGGAGTGAGGTTAGCGTGTGGTAAATGCGGACTTAGTGGAAGTGTCTATTCAAATTCAGGGGTTTTTCCTGTGTGATGGGAGTTTGGATGGCGTTGCTTTCTCCTTTATGCTGTCTCTGTAGTTACCAGAGTCTTCTGTCTGCTTTTCTTGCAGCTCTCGGGGATAAGATCGTCAGAGATATCCGCCCAGGAGCTGCCTTTGAGCCCACTTACATCTACAGACTCCTGACAGTCATCAAGTCGAGCCTGTCTGAAAAGGTCTGGGGTGCTCTGTGGTAGCTATACAAAGTACTCCCATGAGCTGGGAGAGGGGCCGTGCCTGGAGCTCTAGAGCACAGGGGCTAAGGCAAGAGGATCTCTGGGAATTCAAGCCTAGCCTGGGCTACAGAGCAAGTTGCATCTGAGCCTGAAGCCCCGTCAGTGGCTATCTGCAGCTCTTTGCCTGTGCCATGCACGTGGTGTAACTCAGTGCTATGAGGACCGGGTGGGGTTTATTGTGGATGACTCGATGATGGCTTAGGGTGTACTAGTTACTCACATTTAACAGCCTCGAGAACCGAGGACTGAGGCTCACCAGCTCTGCCGGACTGTGACTCCCCGACTGACGACAGAGCCTGGCTTCTGAGTCAGTCCCTTGTTGCTGCGCTGTGCTTGGGTAGAGGGGATTCCTGGTTGTGGAGTGCTTAGCCTCTTAGTCAAGCTCAGGCGGCAGCACCGATTCCATCAACTTGGCCATTGCCGCTTGGTTTTTCCTGACATACTGCATAGCATGTTAGTAAGGGCAGGCGGCCAGGCCAGCCAGGAGGCCTTTCAGTGGTCCTGAGAGCTGAGGGTGACCAACGCTTTGTCTAGAGCATCCAGCTGGTTCCCAGGTCCAAGTTTTAATTCATTGGTGTGAGCAGTGCAAATGCAGGCACAGGAAGCCCACTCAGCAGGACAGATACTAAGAAAATGCCGTTTAAGGACTAGTCTGGAAGCTGTATTGCTTTAAATAGAGTGAGCTTCCAGGTATGCGAGAGACACCATCTGCACGGCTTAGGTTTGCCTTCTTGCTCTCTCCGTTTCCTTCCTTCCTTCTTTCCTTTCTTCCTTCTTTTTCTGAGACAGGGCTTCTCTGTGTGTACCCCTGGCTGTCCTGTAACTCACTCTTTGTACTCTGAAAAACAGGCTAGCCTCAAGCTTAGAGATCTGCCTGCCTCTACCTCCCTAGTGCTAGGATTTAAAAGCCCACGCCACCACCGCCCCACATGCTTTGAGATTTTTTACAATGTCTGTAATACAGCTTGTCTTGTATTGGAGTTCCCTCTTCCCACAACTTGGGGGGGGGGGGGGAAGTAGGGATGTCCTCCAAGGGTAGGGACAGAAATACAACCAGGCACAGGAAGAGGAGTGTAAGGATGACAGCGTATAGGTGCAGTGGAACTCGGAGGCCCCGGGCCAGCAAAGCAGAGGTGGGAGGCATCTTCTAGAACGGTAGGAATTTTCACCGGTGTTGAGTGGAGGTGAGGCTAAGACCAGCCTCAAGCCTGGTCGTTCCCTAGCAGAAGCTGGTGTGTCCAACGTCAGACATGCCCTCCTGTCCTTCAGACATGCCCCTCCTGTCCTTCAGCACTGCATGGTGGCCCGCGGGTTGGTAGAGGGGCTCTTGGAGAGAACTACATTATGGTTCAGAAAATTGCAGGTGCCTGGGAGGAAACAGCACTAAAACACAGCGCTGCTTTGCTTACATGGAGGTAAACACAGTCTTAGACACAGTTCCTTATCTAGTCTTGGATAGGTGTATGGCTTTCTGAAGTCTCAAGTTGTCAGATACCAGCCAAGGGCCAGCCTGGCAAGCAGGCCTTTCCTGGAATTGCAGTTCCATGTCTACTGTGTGACTGCTGCTGCACCATGTCCTGTGTCCTTCCGTGTGTATGCACGGCTTTTGTTTGGTTTGTCGGTATTGGTTTTGGGTGTGCTGGGGGTTGTGTCCATGCAGAAGAAGCATAAGCAAGCGGTATCCCTGAGCTCTGTCTCAGTAAGTTGCCTAGATTGGCTTTGAACAGAATTTGGAGCCTGTGCCAGATTCACCCAGGCAGATGTGTGAGCCCTGTGTAGCTGGTGACTGCCATCTTGACATGGGTTCACAGGTGGACAGTGTGTCTAGGTCAGCTGATTACTTGGATTTTTACTTGTGATTTGAATCCTCTCCAGTGGTTCCTGTCGAGTGTAGATGTTGTGGGGGCTGACAGAGCTGAGTGGGTGTGACTCAGCTTGTGTTGGGAAGTGGCTCTCAATGTCTTGTTCAGGGTATATTTTTTAAGGCATTTTAAAAATAGTCATTCATTCATTCATTCATTTATTTATTTATTTATTTATTTATTTATTTATTTTGAGGTAGTGTTTCACCTTGTAGCCCTGGCTGTTCTGGAACTTTGTTGACCAGGTTGACCTAGAACTCACAGAGATCCCTTTGCCTCTATGCACCACTGTCCCTGGCCTTTTTTTTTTTTTTTTTTTTTAAACTATAAAGTAGTATCTGTGCTTAGGAATTTAGCTATAAAAATAAACTACAGAACATTCATGGCAGTCCTTGGGATTTGGTGGGCTGGTCTGGAACATTCATCTAAGGTGTAGTTTACGCCAGGTGCTGGGGTTCTACAGGCCTTACTCCAGCCAATTGGAATTAATGTGACCATGTCTGTCCTCAGGGCCGACAGGAAGACGCCGAGGAGTACCTAGGTTTCATCCTCAATGGCCTCCATGAGGAGATGCTGAGTCTGAAGAAGCTGCTCTCACCCACACATGAAAGTAGGTTCTTCTGTGTGAGACTGTTTGCATGACAGTGGCTTAAAAGAAGGTCGCATGTCCATGCTATAGATCTCGATCTCTCTCTCTCTCTCTCTCTTTCTCACACACACACACACACACACACACGTACGTACGTACGTACGTACATTACACACATTGGGCCACTTTACTGTAGAGTGTCTTCAAATTTCTCCAGTTGTCCAAAGAGTGTGATCACCTGGTTTTTGAGACACTGTCTTTCTCTGAAGCTCTGGCTGGCCTGGAACTCTTAAGTCTTTGTGCCCTAGCCTGTGTCAGTGCCCTGCCGAGCTGGACATTTGCAGAACTTGGTGTCTGAGAGCACACAGTGCCCCCTGCTGCCCAGTGCCCAGTGCGGCTGGCTGCATCAGTTGCTCACTGTGACTGAGTGTAGAACATAACTCCATCTTTCGACGTGTGTGGATTTGCTAGACAGGGTTTCTCTTTAGCCTTGGTTGTCCTGCACCTTACTCATAGACCAGGCTGGCTTTGAACTCACAGACCTGCCAGCCTTTGCCTCCAAGATGCTGGGATTAAAGGTGTGGACCACCATTGCTTGACAGCCTTCATTGGGTTGGGTTTTTTGTTTTGTTTTTTTGTTGTTATTTTTGGTCTCTCTCTGTGTGTGTGTACATGTGCAGTTGTAATTGTGTGTATATACTTAAAGAGGGTTCTGTGGCAAAGTGAAGGTCAGAGGACACTTTGTAGGAGACAGTTCTCTTTGTCATGTGGTCCCAGGAATCAGATTCATGTGGTCAGGTCTGGCGAGCATGGCTTCACCTGCTGAGCTCCTCACGGATCTGTTTAGCAGTTCTTACGGAATCTGCTTGCTTAGGTACTTTGTTCTTGAACTCACAGACCCTCTTCCTTTCAGAGCACTCTGTTTCCAACGGGCCCGGAAGCCACCTGATAGAGGACGAGGAGCTGGAAGACATGGGCGAGGGCAGTGAGGACGAGTGGGAGCAAGTGGGTCCCAAGAACAAGACGTCCGTCACCCGGCAGGCGGATTTCGTCCAGACACCTATCACTGGCATTTTCGGTGGACACATCAGGTCTGTGCTTTCCCATGTTCCCACGGGGGAGGCATGAGTGTCTGGATCCTTCCTGCATCCGCTTTGCCTGCTTTTCACTCTTTATAATGCCTCAGTGCTCCCGAGGGCTCTGACCCATCACGTGACAGTCAGGGTTTCTCTGCATAAGCCCTAGTTGTCCTGGTACTAACTTTGTAGACGAGGGTGGCCCTGAACTCAGAGATTTGCCCGCCGCTACTGCCTGAGTGCTGGGGTGAAAGGCGTACGCCACTGCCGCCCACTGATGCCTGAGTGCTGAGGTGAAAGGCCACTGCCGCCCACTGATGTTTTCAACTGCCTTTTGGGAGCCCAAGTCAGCCATTGCTGACTCAGGAGGAAGGCTGGGGCATGGCACCCTGACAGGAAGGGTCTCAGCTGGGTGTCATATCTGTCTCATCAGTAGGAGTTTTCCCCAGCTCTTCTTTGCTCATAAGCTGGGTTACCAGGCAGTACAAACAAGATCCTTTGTTGAATCTCAGAGTGTCCCTGCATGAGGTTAAATAAGAGATGAGATGTACTTCTGGTTTTTATTCAGAAGAGCTTAGGAAAAGAAAGATGAAATAAAACAACTAAGAAAACAAGGTTGGGTTGGCGCCTTCCCCGCATGGCCGGTCGCCTCTTCCTAGATCGCTAACATGGTTTTTATTAGCCTTAGCATGCTTCCCTTCCTTCTCCTGATGTTTTTATAGAAGGGGAGCAGCATTAAAAGCCCTGCTCCCCTGGGGGTTCCTCCCCACCCCCTGTTTCACTAGAACAGGCTGTGACACTTTGTTAAATAACCCCTACCCCACTCTGCTTGAAATTGTTAGCTGGTGGGTGCTGTGCTCTGGTGTGCAAGCCAAGGATTTGGAAGTTGAAGCAGCTCAGCCAAGCTGGGCAAATGTACAGATCAATTGCTAATCATAGAGGCTGGTGGTCAGCGTGGTTATTTTAAGTTCAGGTGGTGTTGGCTGTTCTGTTCTGTTGTCTCTGGTCCTGTGATAGTGAATAAACTTACTTGAGTGTTTATTTCTTCTCTGTTAGTTAAGCTTAAGGGACAGTGACAGAGAGTGACCTCTTACTTCTTTGTTTGTTTGTTTTCAATTTTGATTTTTAGGTCTGTGGTTTACCAGCAGAGTTCCAAGGAGTCTGCCACCCTGCAGCCGTTCTTCACACTGCAATTGGATATCCAGTCTGACAAGATCCGCACAGTCCAGGACGCGCTGGAGAGCCTGGTGGCCAGAGAGTCTGTCCAAGGTTACACCACCAAAACCAAGCAGGAGGTATGTTCCCAGCTGCCCGGAACCTTCTAGATGCTTGGACAGAACAGAACTAAGCCAGGGGAAGCTGAGTCTGCCTCTCGAGCAGTTGCTTTACTGAGAAGCCCCAGGTTTTCAGGATGCAGGAGTTGAACCAGATGGACCCCAGCTGTGTCTTGGCTCTTGTGATGGAGGGAATGTCTCTCTTCTGCCCTTGACCCTGCCCTGCATCTCACTGCCTCAACCTAGTCCCTGTACCTGCAGTCGGCCCACCTCCAGCAGAGGAGTTCCGGGCGCATCTGTCTCGCAAAAGCATATATTGTCAGGGACGCACAGACACATAGATAGACAGTTTAGATACGTGCTCTTTGTGACATCAGGGACACACGGTTCAGATGCATGCTGTTTTTTGTGATGATGGGGATAAAGTCTTGAGTGCTTCCATCCTGGACAGTTAGGAACTGGGCTTGTTGCTTGTGGAGGGAGGCTGATGTCTGGTTCTCAGTGGCCTGCCCTCTGCTCTGCAGTAAAGGCCATCTTCTCTGTCAGGTCTAAGACTATGGCATGGAGGTCACAAGGCAAGATGAATGCTGCCTAGTTAGGGTGGTATTTATCTGAAGAGTTCTTGGTATTGGAAAGCTGCAAACACTCAGTGGAGTGTACAGGCTGCAAGGTTAAATTTGAGATCCCAGCTCAGACCTGTCTTCAGAAATGTCCTTCTGTGACCCCTGTACTGAGGAGAGCAGAGTGAAGACACCCCAGCCTCAACTACCCCTGAGGCTCTAGGAGGCCAGCCATGCCACACTCTGGGCATCTGCAGAGGGAAGGTCTTCACCATGTTGTCTGATTCAGTCCTGGTGCTTGGGTTTGTCCACAGATGTTAAGTACCAGGAGTCAGGGACGGAAGCCCGGTGGCCAGCCTGGGTAAGAAGTCCCTGGCTGAGCCCACGAGGGGAGGGCAGCCCAGGTGGCCTTGATCTGGCTGTGGGTGACTGGTAGCTGCCTCAGCCTGTACCTGTGGGTTGCTGTCTTTTAGATTATTACTTAAATTGTCTTTCTCTTCAAGTAACTAATGGGGCTTTGAGAAGTGGAGTGAGCAACTGAAGATACATTTGGTGGAGAAAACCAGAAGAAACCCTAACAGCAGGCAGAGCCTGGAACAGTTGCGAGTGGGCAGTGGCGTGGCCTCCAGCACGCGGGCCGCACTCTCCTGGGTTACACCCCATTAATTTTTATCATTCGTGCTGCTCTTTAAGGATCTGTAGAAGATTCGGGAGCCTGTGAAAGCACTAAAGGGACATGTTGACAGAACCAGGAAGTGAGTGACAGGGACAGATGACTTTAGGATTACTTGAAATGTGTGTTTGAAGATACTAGGCAGGTGTGTGATGAGAGAAGACAGGCCAATGCTTGCCCGTTCCAGCCTTTCCGCAGCCAGCTTGTCTTCCCAGCCAGTGTGTCACTGTAGAGGCAAGGTCTTCACATGGAGACCACAGATGGGCTCTGTTGCAGGTATCCATAGGGGTGCAGGTATGGCTAGGGCTGGGGAGCCCTACAGGATGCTGCTGCAGCCAGGCAGGCCTCTGACCCTGGCGGCTACTCTGTCCCAGGTTGAAGTCAGCCGCAGAGTGACTCTGGAGAAGCTTCCCCCTGTCCTCGTGCTCCACCTGAAGCGCTTCGTCTATGAGAAGACAGGCGGATGCCAGAAGCTGGTCAAGAACATTGACTACCCCGTGGACTTGGAGATCAGCAGAGGTAATGCTGGCCTGTGCCTGCTGCCGCCCTGCAGCCCCAGGAGCCTGTCACCACCAGTCACCAGTGAGACATTTAGTTAGGACTCTCTGTTTTAACTTTATTGACATCTGTGGATTTCTATACTGAGGCTCATTAAGGTGGTTTTCTTATTTTTAAATTTGATTTAGGGGTGGTTTTGTCGGTATGTACGAGTGTGCACTGTGTGGTTGCCTGGTGCTGGCAGAGGCTCAAAGAGGGCATTGGATCCCACATTGGTGCTGGGAATCAAACCCAGGTTCTCTGAAAAAGAGTACCCCGTAGTCTTAAAAGTACTGAGCCCTCTATCTGGGTCCCCCTATTTTGCTTTATAAAACACTTAACTAAAGTGTTTTATTTTGGTTTTAAGGCAGGGTCTCAACATGAAGTGCTGGCAGGCCTGGAGCTCACTATATTAACCAGGCTGGCCTTGAACTCTTATTACAGTGCTTTGCCTGGTACAGATAGAGATGAAACAGAATCAGAAAAGTGGGAGAGAGGGGCAGATGGTGCTGGCAGGGTCTGCCCCCCGCCCCACAGGGAGGGACCCGGAGACTGTGCAGAAATGTACTGGCTGCTGCTCTCCATGGCCTCTGGCTCAGCAGCGACAGCACCACAGCTCCGGCACCTGCCCGGAGCCCCGCACGAGCAGCAGTGCTCCAAGCGCTGAGCTGTCTCGCTGTTTCTGCCAGCATGCTTTGAGGAGCCCGTGTGTTTGTGTGTGTGTGTGTGTGTGTGTGTGTGTGTGTGTGTGTGTGTGTGTGTGTGTAGGCATGCATGCCAGAGCACATGTGTTGGCTCAGGAGATCAGAGCTGGCCTTCATGGGGAAATAAGAAGGCACCTTGTAGGAGTTGGTTTTCTCTGTCCACCATGTGGGTGAACGAATGAACATCTTCGATGCTGCTGGAGCTCAGTAGGCCAGGCAGTCCAGAGCAGAGGTCTGGGAAACAAGAAGGCAGCGAGCGGTGTCTCGCTTTGATCCTGGAGAGAGATCCTCCTGGGTCTGGTCCCCCTCCGTCCCAGCACTGCGTACCCCAATTCCTGTCCCCTAGTCCAGGAGCTAGGTGTACACATGCCTCCTCTGCCTGTGGACGTCAGCCCCTTCAGGTTCAGTTCTGACACAGCTCTGGGCTCTGACCCTCGAAGTGGGGTGTGTGTCTCTGTCACCAGCCAGGGCTGCTCTGTGAAGACTTTGTTGAAGTGTTGCTATTTTGTTTTTCAGAACTACTCTCTCCAGGCGTCAAAAATAAAAATTTTAAATGCCACAGAACCTATAGGCTGTTCGCAGGTGAGTGTGCTTGCCTCTGCGTCTGTAAGGTGCCAGGCAAAACTGTCCTGGAGCACTGCCATAGAGTGTCCTAGGAGAGCCTGGTTGTCAGGAAGCACTCAGGACCTTGTTTGCCCTGAATTGTGGCTGACACGAGAGGGTTCTTATTGTGTGTCTGTGTCCGCCTGAGTTAGTGGCCTGCAGGCTCTCCTGGAGCCACCTCCCTTTGGGACAGTTAGCTGGGGGCCGGTGAGGGTGGGGGTCTGTGGCAGTGGGGTGAGGGGCTTCTCTCATGGGTTGCCGGCTTGGTGCTGTCTTCCAGTGGTCTACCATCATGGTAACAGTGCCACAGGCGGCCACTACACTACGGACGTCTTCCAGATTGGGCTCAACGGCTGGCTGCGAATTGATGACCAAACGGTCAAGGTTATTAACCAGTACCAGGTGGTGAAGCCGACTGCTGACCGCACAGCCTACCTCCTGTATTACCGCCGTGTGGACCTGCTGTAACCGTGCCCGTGTGCCTGTGTGTGCCTGACGCTGCTTCCTACAACTCCCAACTCACTCACTACCCACCTCTCTAGTGGCTCTGTAGAGAGACTCTCCCTCTGTGCCAGTGGCCTGGATGAAGATGCCTGGGGTCTGCACAGTGCAGCTCATGCTGACTCTGACTTCAGAGACTGGACTGATGACCGAGTGAGGAGACACGAGCCACCGCTTCTGAAGAGCCGCTGGCTCCTGAGCGGAGGCGGCGCCTACGCTGTGTCCCCGTCTGATCTCGTAGTGGAATGCGTCCTGCACCAGCAGCTCTTGTAAATTTGTGAAAATGAATTTTATCTTTCCTTAAAAAAAATAATTTTTTTAATTCATCACAGTTTCCTCCTTTACCCTTTAGTTTTTGATAAATGACAAAAACGAGCCAGTTATCAGAGAGGAGGTAGCTCTTACTTCAAAAGGAAATAAATAAAAAAAAAAATGTTGCTGGTTCCTAACAGGAAATGCAGTTTAACGATTGTGAAAGGGAAACTGCTGACGTAGACACCGCAGGTCAGACGTGTGGGTAGACGTCGGGCTACAGAGGTAGGTGAGTGTAACTTTATCACCATGAGAAGATTGCAGATTGCATCCATGCTGTGTACACATGAACGGTGGGCAAAATGCTGAAGACTGACATTTCCCAGTGTCTGCTGTGTAATCTCCTGCCACGCCTCTGATGCCGTGTCCCTCATGTACACAGGGTAGTGATTCCTAGGAGTATAAAGTTGTCACCCGTCAATAAAGATCACAAAGTTGGTTTAAAGCTGTGTCTCTTGGTGTGGTCAGCCTCTGAGCTCAGCCAGGACTCTGCCTGTGCTGGGTTGTGTGGCCGTTGCTGAGCCAGGGAGGGCCTGGCATCAGCTTTGCTCCCTCTGACCCTGGGGCTTAGGTCAAGGCCAAGCCTTACCTGAGTGTTCCTGATGCTGCCTCAGCTCCTGTCAGAGATGAAGAGACCGCCACCAGCCACAGGAAGCCTGCTGTGTTCAGGGCTCCACGGGGCAGGGCTCACAGTGGGACAAAAACCTTTTACTCCCAAGCTCCTTCCTTTGGTGAAGGGTCAGCGTTCTACCCAAGTCCTCAGATTCTCTTCAGGATGCGGGGCTCTGGCTCCTGTGCTTTCTGGAAACTGGTTGACAGCCAGTTCTGTACTGTGGGCAAGCATTTATTGCTCCTTGGGACTGTGCCTGTAAGGCTGCCAAGACTTCCACATCCTAGGTCCACATTCTCATACGTAGTTTATAGGTAGCAATCTTCTGTGCTCTACAGAGAAAAGATGGCACCTCTCAGCCCTCCAGTGACTTCCTGCCCTGTGAGGTTAGTGAGTTGGGTAGAGCACACCCGTGGGTGGCATCCTCTCACTGGCATCGTGGTCCTATCCTCCAGCTGTCCTGCCTCCCTCTGCATTCCAGGCTGAAGAAAGCTCCGTGATTGTTCCTGCAAGCAGGCTTCCGGCTTGTGGGCTCTGGTCAGGTCTGATGCCCTAAGGCTATTGCAAGTAGCATCCGATTGTGTGTACACTTAAGACCTTGGCTCACTGGCCCGCCTGGGAGCCTGTGCCAGCCATTCCTGCTATGCTGAGGACAAGTACCAGACCTCAGCCTGTTGGGGGAGCCTGTGATTGGCCACCATGAGTCAAATAGTGTTCAGAGTCTCTGGCTATAGAAGAGAAACGGAAACTTGGGCAGGAATCCCCAGAGCTGTAACACTCCTGCATACACTGGTCACTGAAGACAGGAGCAGAGCCCACATGGCCACCCCTGTGAGATCTGTCCACCCTCTACCTCCTGTGACATCGATGCTCGGTCCTCCATGCGTGCGTGCGTGCATGCATGCGTTAGACACCGCTTGCTCGGACGTTGGGACACAGGCCTGTAGGACAGGAAGGAGCCAGCTCCACAAACTCTAGGTGAGGCTAGAGACCATCTCCGCTCCTGTGGTGCACTGATGCACCAGCAGCCGGGTCACAAGATGACCATACTGTTCCTGTGGGGCCATATCTGTGCAGGAAGTTTGCAGGGAAGCCGTGAACAAACAGGGCCTTATCCACGGGGAATGCATTCCCAGGCCTGCGGCTCGGGAATCACCATGGGCAATTGACTTTTTTTTCCCCTCCCTCCCTCCCTCCCTCCCTCCCTCCCTCCCTCCCTCCCTCCCTCCTTCCTTCCTTCCTTCCTTCCTTCTTTCCTTCCTCCCCCCCCCCAAAAAAAAGATGGTCTCTGTAGCCTGCAGCAATCTTTCTCCTTCAGCCTCTGCAGCTGGGTTTCAAAGTCATGGCTTCTCCTTGCCCTTTTGCTAACCTGTTGGCCTATCCCCTCCTTTGTTGGTATCACCCTGTCTGTTCTGGGTTCTTCACTGAAGCCAGTGCAGTTCAGGGAGGCACCTCCAAGGCCAGGGAGTGGCTGCTGGGTGCTTGCTTTTCAAGAAGCCCGCATGCTAGGCAAGTGCTCTCCCATTGAGCATTCCTGGCTACTCCTAAGAGACAGTACAAGAGGTCTGTGTTCGGGACAGCCCCACCAAGACAGCCAGGGTGATTGCTGTGTAGTGGACCTGGAGGGACAGGACCTCTGCCCTCCCAGCCTTGTAATGTCCAGCTGTGAGCCAGCTGCACAAGCTGCTTGTATTTACCATTATTGTTGTTGTTATTTATTTGCTATTTCCCTTACGTAGCTACACCATGAGCTTTCTAAAGGTTTCTGGGGCACAAGAATAACCCAGGTAGCCACCGTGTCCACCCTGAGGCCAGACTCAGCAGCAGAGAGAGTGATTCTACTTGTCCATGCCGACAGCCCCTCAGAGGCTCGCTCATTTCTGGATACAGCAAGAATATGCTCTAATTCTTCCCGGAGGCCAGGTGTCTTCATTAGGGTCTTACTGCTGTGAAGAGACAACATGACCTATAAGGACAACATTTAATTGGGGCTGTCTTACAGGTTCAGAGGTTCAGTCCATTATCATCAAATATTGATAATAATAATAATTATTATCAAGGCAGGATCATGGCAGCATCCAGGCAGGCATGGTGCAGGAGGAGCTGAGAATTCTATGTCTTGTTCTGAAGGTAAACAGAAGACTGGCTTCCAGGCGGCTAGGATGAGGGTCTTAAAGCCCACACCCACAGTGACACACCTACCCCAACAAGGCCTCACCTCCTAATAGTGCCACTCCCTGGGCCAACCATATTCAAACCACCATACTGACTCCTTATTACATGCAGTAAATGTGATACCTTGACTCAGATGTCCTATTAGGCTGCAGGATCCCGAGGCTTTGCCTGAGCCAAGGCCTGGCTGCCCTGTCTCGTCTCTCCCTCTAGGTGCTGTTGGCTTTAGGAGTGCTCTCCTGTGCATGCTAGCATTTATGGCCTGAAGCATGTACATGCCACAGCATCCTCCACACCTTTCAGGGTAACCGTTAAAATCTCCAGAGGTTACCAGGTGTTCCCAGGGCTTCATCAGGTTAGCAGCACACGGATTTGGACCTGAGTTTCCATCAGCCGCAACCACAGCCTGCAGACTCATTGTTCTTTAACCCATTCATGGTGTCCCTCTTTGCTGCCGAGGAATGTGCCCACATTTCTGTGTGTCTGTGCATGGATGCTCTAATTCTGTCTAGCGTACATCTGCAGTAAGGAACTCGAGTTGGAGCCTGCTGCAGCGTAGGGCAAAATGCAGGACCCACACACCTTTGTTTAGTTTGACCATCATGCCCTCTAGCTCCTAGACACAAGCAGGTCCCAAGTCTGCCAATTTTCGTGGCAGCATCTCTTGGTTCTGAAATATGGTGTCCCTTCTTCCTGGCTGCCACTCGGTGACAGTCACCTAGCCCGCTGGTACCAGGTTGAGCCTGCACAGCAAAGGAGTAGGCATCACAGCAATGGATGATTTCAATCACTGTCCCTTCCTTGCCCACCTTGGTATGTCTCCACTGCTCCCCCTGGTTTGCCTCTGCTGAACTGCCTGCTCCATAAGAAGAGACTCAAGTGCCTTTGCAGAGAAGGTTGCTGTGGGTGGAGGTACATTGGCCTGGGGGTGCTGACTCCTGCTGAACTTCCCTTCTGGCTTGGGCCATCCAGCCCTTCTCTCTGTGTCCTGTAAGTTTTGCCAGGGAGTGACCTGTCCCAGAGACCCACCCTTCCCTTCAGCCTCACACCCATCCCCTCCACAGGCACCTCTCAGAGTGCAGGGAAGCGAAGTGGAATTCCAGTGTGAGCCAAGCCGGGATGTCTGTTTCGCTCCAATGTCTTTGCTACGGGTTTTCTACACGGGCACTTCTTGCTTATTGTTTGTGTTTTGAGACAGGGTTATAAGTAACCCAGGCTGGCCTTGAACTTGGATAAAGCTAAGGATGACCTCTGCTTTCCAAATTCTGGGCATGTGCCACCTTACCTAGCCATTTTTCTCTTTGATCTGCGAAGTTCATCTCCTTAGTTTCCTTGCCCAGGGTAGCCTCTCTTGCTCACTCTACTCGTCACGGGAGACCAGCTGCTCTTCTCCAAGGCCTGAGGTTTCACTGTGCCGTAAACCTAGGAGACTTAACTAAGAAGTACACTGGCCAAGTCTGTGCCCTCTTCTTGAAAGGCAAGTACTAGCTTCTGGTTTGAAAGTTAGCATGACGGTCTTATGCCCGTAAGACACACAAGATCCATTTCCACGTCTGCAGCACAGGGCACAGAGACGTCTTGGGCGCCGAGTGCCATTCTGTTTGGGTGACCTAAGTACAAACAGATCCTAGCCTCGAGGATTAAGTTCCCCCTTAAATACTTGTGGGTTCTGAACTTCAGGGGACGTTTGCTTGGGAATGCTGTCTTGGGATTTCATCAAACATTTGGAAAAGAATCTGAAAACATATTTCTAAATCCTCCATAGTCCCAGCCTGAGTCCTAGTTGGTTTTTAATAAGCCTAGCTATTAGGGGTTCATCACGCTGTTATTATGACTGACTGACTGAGCAGATAGCTTCCCCTGAAAGTCCAAGGCGGTATGAGTGGACTCATGGGCCGCCATGGTCCCATCTGGCAGGCTCCAGCACACACATGAGCTTTTACACACAGCTGCCCCAAATCAGGTAGTTACTCCTTTTCAAATGTATATTTATTCAGTCATCAAACATGGACTCCTCCTCTTCTTCTTCTTCTTCTTCTTCTTCTTCTTCTTCTTCTTCTTCTTCTTCTTCTTCTTCTTCTTCTTCTTCTTCTTTCTTCTTCTTTCTTCTTCTCTCCTCCTCCTACTCTTCCTCCATCTCTCCTCAAGGACTGAGGAATGAAACCAGAGCCTTGGCAAGTGAGCCAAGCACATTACCACTGTGCATTACCTCCAGACCTTTTTCTATTTTTTTTTTTTTTAAAAAAAGAGCTATATTTGAATTATGTATTTCTGTACGCTTTTGCTATCTTCAGACACACCAGAAGAGGGCATCGGACCCCATTACAGATGGTTGTGAGCCACCATGTGGTTGCTGGGAATTGAATTCAGGACCTCTGGAAGAGTAGTCAGTGCTCTTAACCACTGAACCATCTCTCCAGCCCCCTATTTTTTTTTTTTTCAATACCATCTCATTAAGTTCCGTCCTTACAGTGGCCAAGGCTTCCACCTGAGGTGTTAGCTTCTCCAATTGCTTGTGTTCTTCATCCTGCATTTTTGCTGGCATGAAGTCTGTCCTCTTCCTCACTGGGAAAGTGAAGATTGGGGAGATTACCACATCCAATAGTGTACCAGATTTTACCACATCCAATAGTGTACCAGATTGTCAGTCGACTTCTGCTACTGTGACAAAATGCCCGTGATAAACACCTTATAAGGAGGGAAGGTTTATCTGGGCCTGTGGTACAGATGTGTGTGGAGCATGGCCAGATGATTGGAAGCAGAAAGGGAGGGACGGGAAGGTACGAGGCCCCAATACCAGGTCCCTGTACCCCATCCAAGGACATGGCTTTACCACCATCCATAACATCACAGGCTGGGGACCAAGTCTTTAACATGTGGGTGTTTCAGGGCCAGTCATGAGCCACAGCACACATAGGAGGTAAGGGGCATAAAGAAGACATGTTTGCCTTTAACTATGGCGGCACTGAGGGCCACTCCCCAGCCTCTGCCGTTTGTGACCCTGGGGTTGTTAAGCAGAGCCCCATATAGCCTACAATGATGGAGGGAGAGATCTGGACTAGCAGATCACTTCAGTGACAGGGTCCTGAGAGAGAGCCAAGCCATGAGAAGACAGAGACAGTGTCGTAGTTAGGGTTTTACTGCTGTGAACAGACACCATGACCAAGGCAACTCTTATAAGGACAACATTTAGTTGGAGCTGGCTTACAGGCTCAGAGGTTCAGTCCAGTATCATCAAAGCAGGAACATGGCAGCATTCAGGCAGGCATGGTGCAGGAGGAGCTGAGAGTTCTACATCTTCATCTGAAGGCTGCTGTTAGCAGAATACTGACTTTCAGGCAGCTAGGATGAGGGCCACAGTGACACACCCACTCCAACAGGGCCACACCTTCTAATAGTGCCTGTCCCTGGGCCAAGCTTATACAAACCACCACAGAAAGTAAGAAAGTCTGGGATCCGGAGGTCTTGAATGTTCTGTGTCTTCTGCCAAGCAGGTCTCTCCTCTGTACATCAGGGTCTCAGAATGCTCGGTTGGCCAGTTTACCCATCAGCAGGAGGGTTGGGGCCTCGGTCACCAGAGCTCTAGTGGGTGGGTGTTTTGGGTCAGGCACACAGTCAGGGACCTTGATTTTATTTCATTTTGTTTTTTTCTTTATCACTTATTTTGACCTGTAAGTACCTTTTAAATTTTTTAATAGTTCTCTGAGAATCTTTTAAAAAAAGATTTATTTGTTTTATGTATATGAGTACACCATTGCTCTCTTCAGACACACCAGAAGAGGGCATCAGATCCCATTGCAGACGGTTGTGAGCCACCATGTGGTTGCTGGGAATTGAACTCAGGACCTCTGGAAGAGCAGTCAGTGCTCTTAACCACTGAGCCATCTCTCCAGCCCTCTGAGAATCTTGTATAATGTGGTGTTTTGGGTTTTTTTGTTTTGTTTTGTTGAGACAGGGTTTCTCTGTGTAGCCCTGGCTGTCCTGGAACTCACTCTGTAGACCAGGCTGGCCTCGAACTCAGAAATCTGCCTGCCTCTGCCTCCCAAGTGCTGGGGTTAAAGGCATGTGCCTCCACTGCCTAGCCGAATAGTATGTTTTGATCATACGGTCACCCCTCCTCCACCTCTTTCTTGATCCATGCCCCCTCCCCCGTTGGTTTCCCACCCAACCTTGTATCCACCACACTTCTGCCCAGCAAGCCCAGTTCGTGCCACCCATCCATTCCCGGGTGTGCGGCCACCCACTGTAGTGTGAGTTGACTTAACTGGCCTTTTTTTTCCCCCCAGCATCCTTCGATCCCCAAGAGCTCCTCTGTTCAAGGGTGGCCTGAGCTTGCACAGGTCTCCGCCGTGCACACTGTCACGACTGCTGTGACTTCATGTATGCAGCTGCCCTGCTTCGTAGGAAGACAGTTTCCTGACAGTCATCCACGGCCCGTGGCCCTTCCGCAAAGGTTCCCAAGGTTGGGGAGGAGGGGCTGTGACACAGATGTCCTAGTTAGGGCTGAGCGCTCCAGAGTGACATACTCTCTGCACCTTGACCAGTTGTGGATCTCTGTGTTAATTACTTTTTACTGCCAATAGACTCTTCTCTGTGAGGGCTGCAAGACGCAGCGGTCTTCCCGCACGCCAGGAGACTGTAGTTTAAATGATTGCAAACTGCCACTCACAAACAGGGCACTGAGCACCAACTGTGCACCCACTGCCTCATGCATCCCCTCCACAGCAGGGACCCAAAACCAGGGGGGTTATTTACTGTCTTCATTTACAGAGCGGAGGCGGCCAAGAGAAGGCGAAGGCAGCTGGGTGTTCAGAGGGGATTCAAACCCAGGCCAGTTTCAGTGGAGCCTCTGCATCAGCAAACACTGGGCCCAGGGAAGCCTGGGAGCCTCAGAGCCGCAGGGGCCTTGGTGATGTGGGAAATGCTGGTGAAGGGTACTTTGCCTCAGAATTCACAAGGTTGGCGCATTCTGTTTTGGTTAAGAGTTCTGGGAAGCCCGAGTTCTTTCTGAGCCGCCATCCCCTCTCCCAGAGTGCTGGCTCCCTCCTGCCCGTGGGAACTGGGTGACTGCAGCCAGCAGCAAGCAGGCCTGACTCACAGCCCTTCCTTCCCCAGCGCTGGCAGGAGGTGTAAGTCTTAGCTGCTGCATCAGGATCCCCCAGCCACAGTGACTGTCACAGCCTTCCTCCCTAGAGGGGTTTGTGCAGTGACTGTCAGCCTGTGCAGTCCCTGCTGACAACCCCCAGGCAGGTGACACTCCACCTACCCGAGCATCTCCTTAGCGTGCACAGCTCTTAGTCTGCCCTGGACCACAGGTGTCCTACTGTCTGTCACACAGCTGTCCAGTGCCTGACAGGACAGAGGAAAGCTGCTGGCTGCTCCTAGCCTCTCAAAACCCCCCACCCCCTACAGGACTCCCTGCTCTCTCATGTCCCCCCTTCCTTCTGCATCACAATTCCCTACATGCTTCCGCCTCTTGTCCCTCCCATAGTCACATGTGTTCATGCAGACGCTCCTGTTCTGACACAGCAGAGCGCAAACAGGTCACTCATCACCTCCGCCTCTACCTGTTTGCTTTCAGCCTTTCCTCCTTCCTTCCGTGTATCCAGCTCTGATTCCTGCTCTCTTCTGGTTTTGTTTAATCTGTATAGCGCCTGGAGAGCAATGTTAGTGTCGCCCACAGGACTCTGGCCTGCACCTGCAGTTCTCCACAACGCATGAACAGTTGCTGCTCTTGAGTGAGCTCCTGCCACCACATGAGCGAGCCTGGCAACACCATGCCTGGCTGCTATGACCATACTCTCTGTATCCCTTCATATTCCATGTGTGGCAGACACCCGCACCTCAGCTCACCCCAGTGTCAGGAGGTGCTTTAAAAAACAGAGCCAGTTCTTTTTGACTATGAGGAGAGGAGGTCACAGCTCTGTTTTCTTGAGAACTTGTTTGGAGGCTCAAGGCGGGGAGTGCAGTGACTCCTGCAGCCTTGACCGAAGTCCTCTCTTCTGGAAAGGTCTCCCCATGTTGGATCTAGGGAGAAGCCAAGAGAGCTCACTCCAAAGACAGAAACTAATTAAGGACCGACTCTACCATTGTCCAGAGATCCTTCTGACCAGACACAAAATGTCGAACTCTATATCAGCAGGGCTTCTCCTTCTCTGACCTTGTCTGGAGAATTCAGTCCCCACCCCCTGCTACACCTCTACCTTGGAAATGTCACATAGCCTTGGTTAGATAATGGGTTCAGTTACCTCACTCAGGAAAAGAACCAGAGACCCCTGGAATGCCTCTCCATGCTAATGAGGCATCTGAATGCCTTAGCCTTCAGCCAATGACCTTTGTCCACCCTGGGTACTCCAACCTTTCTTCCCCCAAAACTATATAACACTTGATTCACCCTGAGTAAAGTCCGTCTGTCTCCCCAAGTGGTCCTGGAGTGTCCCTCTTACTCGTTTGTACTCGTGGGCCATCTAAAATCCTGTTGGTTAACTCTGCCCCCTTTGTCTTCCTGGGCCGGTGGCCAATGACTGAGGAGAAGGGAGACCCACCAGAAGCTTAAACAAAGGCTTTATTTTCTGTACGCATGGGGAGGCAGCCAGCTCAGGAACTCAGCCTCCTCCTGAAAGGAAGTCATACAGCATTTGTAAAGAGTGAGCCATAAAATGGGATTGTCTAAAAAATTCCTTGACACAAAGGGTTGAGTAAGGGAGTATTGTTGGCGGCTGAGTGTTATCCGGGGCTTCTGGTTTCAGGTCCCAGATTCATCTTTCTAAACACTTGCTCAGGAATTTAGGTGATACAGGATTAAAGGAGCCTCAGAGGGCTGACGGAGGCATGGCAGTTAGTTATACCGTTTACAATTTGTGTATTTGGGCTAGATAACAGTAATCCCCCTCAATTCACAGACTTTACCAGTTAAAGGACAATTAAGAAACCCCTGAAGAAGCAGGGTAGGCTTTGGCTCTTGAGCCTGGGGAATATGAACTCAGTTTGACCCCTGTTAGCAAAAGTAAAGGAGTTGCTGTTGCTATGGTTAGGCTCTGGCGACCCCCTCCTAGGGCTCCTGCTCCTGTCAAAGCAGACAGGGGACCACCCTTCCCCCAGCCCCCAAGTGTTGGGAATAAAGTCACACCAGTCCACTCAGACTTTTTAAAGTAGTTTCACGGTTTACAGTAAGATCTGCATTTTTGGGGAGGGGGGCTTGGTATATGAGCGTGGGGTTCACATGTCACACCTTTGTAATCGAGCCTTGCCAGCTGCCCCAGAGGATTGCCTGTCTCTTCCCTAAGGGCTGGGGTTGCAGGTCTCCAGCATACCTTTCAGTCCTTGTGTGGCTTCTAGGGATCCAAATTTTGGTCTTCACACTTTATCCTCTCAGCCCCCCAGGCTTTGTGTGTGCGTGCGTGAGTTACCGGTGTCATTCCTCAAATCCCTTCACCTGTTTTTGAGACAAGGCCTCTGGCCTGGAACTTCCGGTTAGGTTGAGGGACCAGTGGGTCCCCAGAGTCTGCCTGTCTCCACCAAGCCGAGCTCTTTGCTTCTAGAGATTGGGGTTGAGCCCTCGTGTTTGTGCAGAGAGCGCTTTACAGACTAAGTTGTCTCCCTGCCTCTCTGTGTTTGCTATCAATCAGTCATACAGATGGACATCACGAGGCAACAGAATGGAAGCTGGGTGGATGTCAATGCCTTTTCCTGTTCTGAGTCATCTAAGGAGCCAGGCCATTAGTCCTGGGTCACAGAACATAGCCTTCCCTCTCCCTTGATAGACCGTCTCTGGAGCTGAGTGTTTTACACGGCAGACTTCTCTGGCTCGCTGGGGCTTTCTCTAGCATGCACTTCCGAGACCTGCTGCTGAGGGCTGATCCCTGTTCCTCACGGAAGGAAGTCAGGGCAGGAGCCTGGAGGCAGAAGCTGATGCAGAAGACATGGAGGGGTGCTGCTTTCTGGCTTGCTCCCCGTGGCTTGCTTGGCCTGCTTTCTTCTAAAACCCAGCCACCGGCTCAGGGAGGGCACCACCCTCAATGGGCTGGGTTCTCCCCCATCAATCACTAATTAAGAAAAATGGCATACAGGCTGGCCTGCAACCTGATCTTATGGAGCCATTTCCCTAATTATGGCTCCCTCCTCTCAAATGACTTTAGCTTGTGTCAAGCTGACATAAAATCATCCAGCACAATCGACCCCTTGTCAACCCGACACAAACACACCACCATTAAATCTGCACCTTCCTTTCCCATTCATTTCCGAGACCTCACACTAAAAACGTATGTTTTTAGTCTTTAAACATCTTTAGACTTTTAAAGTCCTACAGTCTTTATGGATTTAAGCACATTAAAAATCCAATGTCTTTTTTAAAAATCCAAAATCTCTTTTTAAAGTTCAAAGTGTTTCAGCTGTGGGCTCCTATAATAAGCAAAATTAATTGAAATGCCTTCTTCAATCTGAACAAAGCAGAAACCAAACTCTAAGAGTGTAGATAACTCAATGTCAGTTAACAGGGATTCACTCGAAATCTTCTGGGCCCCTCCAGAGGGCTTGGGTCACGTCTCTGGCTCTGCCCTACTGTAGTACACACAGCTTGTTTTCTAGCCTCCAGCTTGGCTCCACTCCACGCTCTGTTCTTGGTGGTCTTCCTGTGGTACTGGCACCTCCCAAACTCTGGAGTCTCCTGCTGTAACGGGGCTGTACTTCCGCCAGTCAGCTCTCATAGGCTCCCTTCCAGGTGCCACGCTTCAAGTTCTCTGCATGACCCTTTGAATCTTGGCCCTTTAACTGTCACCGAGGCTGAACCTTCACCAGTGGCTCCTTAAGTGTCTGCCTACACACTGCCATGCTTCCCACCATGATGATAATGGACTAAACCTCTGAAATTATAAGCCAGTTATAATGAAATGTTTTCTTAATAAGAGTTGCTGTGGTCATGGTGTGTCTTCACAGCAATAAAACCCAAACTAAGACAAGAGGCCATGAAGAGGTGCTGCTTACTGGCTTGTTCCCCATAGCTTGCTCAGTCTGCTTTCTTATAGAACCCAGCCAGGGCCAGCAGCCCAGGGATGGCCCCACTCACAATGAGCTGGACCCTCCCCCATCAATCACTAAGAAAATTCCAGTCAGGAGGTAGTGGGGCATGCCTTTAATCCCTCACTTGAAAGGCAGGTAGATCTTTGTGAGTTCGAGGCCAGCCTGGTCTACAGAGCGAGATCCAGGATAGCCAGGACTACACAGAAAAACACTGCCTCAAAAAAACACAAAAGAAAAAAAACAACAAACAAACAAAAACCAAATTCCCTACAGGCTTGCCTACAGCCCTGTCTTATGGAGGCATTTTCTCAGTTCCGGTTCCCTCCTCTCAGATGACTTCAGCTTCTGGAGCATCATGGGGACTCACTGCTGTGGGGTGTGACGTCATACCGATGGCAGGAGCGGGAGGTGGCTCAGTGTGCAGAGTGATTGCTGCCCAAGTCCTCAGACCTTACTCCCCACCCCCAGCATCCACATAGAAGCTGGGCATTGTCCAGGGTGTCCATATCTACAGGGCTAAGGAGCCAGAGGCAGGTGGGTCCCATGGGCTCGCTGGCCCACTAGCCTCACTGGAGAACGGACTCCAGCTTTACTGAGGGACCAGCCCTGTCTTTAAAAAGATCAGTCAGGGATAGAGGAAGATGCTCCAACATCAACCTCAGCCTCCACGTGCACAAGTATGGGTGTGCACCCTGTCCCCACACCTACATACAGCACTCACACATACCTACATACTCAATACAAACACACATACACACACTACACGTACCACACACACATATACAATACACACACCTACATACAAACACACATACACACACTACACATACCACACACATGCACACACATACAACACACACCACACACACTACACATACCACACACATACACACAACACACATACCAACATACAAACACACATACACACACTACACATACCACACACATGCACACACACATAAACACACACCACACACACACCTGTATACATCACACATATGCACGCACATCTACACACACCACACACACCTATATATACTACACATACATACCTACATACACCATAACACACACATACACACATACACAACACACACACACACACAGATGTCACGATCGTGGCTTAGTGGTATGGCACTTGTATAGCATGACCAAGCCCTAATTCCCATCTCTGGCACCAAGAAAAGGGCACTTCACAGTCTCGTCACCTCAGACAAGCTGGCAGAGTCACTTTAGAGTCATATGAATGTCCTTCTAGGAGGACAGCAAAGGACTCAAAAGGGACGCTCCAATGGCCCAAGTGCCTGCTGTCTGTGGCCTGGGCCACCCTTCAGTCCTGTGGGGCTTCTGCAGGCATCCACAGCCTCTCTGGTCATCCCCACGTCTCCTGTGTGGGCTGCCCATACCTGGCAGTCTGAGACTGGCCACTGGCCAGTTTGTACATCTGGGATGTGTTAATTGAGGGCTCGAAAAATAAGTAGGGTAATCGCGTTTCTGGTAAAGAGGCTTGGATAGGTACCATTCCGAAGCCAGATGACTGGGCCACGCCTAGTGGTGTGTGGTCTGGGAGCCTCTGGCTACCTTGCCCTTTCAAGACTCTGCCCAGAAACTGCTGGCGGTGCTGTGGGGTGATTTATGGTGGTTTCCTGTGGAGCCTGTGGCCCCAGTCTGCGGCCTCTCTGCCACCCTCTCACAGACACAGCTAGCCGTGGGTCCGTATGAGTTCCCTGTGGTTGCTGTAACAAATGACCACAATCTGAGTTGCTTTAAACAGTATAAACTTACTGCCTTAGTCCCAGAGGTCAGAAGTCTCAGCTCCGTCTCAGTGGGGAAGGTTTAGATGTGTCAGGGTTGGCTCCTGGAGGTGCAGGGGTTACGTTATCTTCCCTTTCCAGCTTCCGGGGGTGGGGTGGGGTGTCACTGGTATCTCATGCTCTTCCTCAGAGAGTGTTCTCTTCAAGGCCTGCTCCTGCCATCACATGCTCCTGCCCTCATGTTCCCTCACTCCCCTCTTAGAGGTGATGTGTCCCGTTCTGTCTGTCCCACTGTTTTCTTCAGGATAGACCTTATGGTCCATAGTCACATGCACCTAGCAGTGTCTCCAGACAATTGCATCCAGCAGGCTCTTTAGCAACTGGGAACATGTGAGGTGCCTTTGTGTCTAAACGTTTTATTTTTGAGTGTGTGTGTGTGTGTGTGTGTGTGTGTGTGCGCACACGTGCAAATATACTCTTACAGAACAGTGCTCATGTGGAAGTCAAAAGGGCACATGGTGGTGAGGTGGGGGTGGGATGGGGTTGTCTCTCTGGTGTCTGCTGCCACACTGCCTACTCCAAACTAGCTTCTGGCTGGTTCTCCTGTCTCCACCTCCCATCTTTCCATAGGCATTCTGGCATTATAGATGTGTGGAATTTGGGGTCAAATGTAGGTCACCAGGCTTGCATAGCTGTGTCTACAGCTCTTCTACCCAGTGAGTCATCTCTCCAGCCCTCACAATTCTTTTTTAAAAATTTCATAGATACATACATATTATAGATACAAAATAAAATATGCTGGTAAAAAAAACCATAAAATAATTTTGGAGCACGTTTTAAAATTATCTATTTATTTAATGTGCACTGGTGTTTTACCAGCACGTATGTCTGTGTGAGGATATTCGATCCTTGGAGCTGGAGTTACAGACAGGTGTGAGCTGCCATGTGGGTGCTGGGAATTGAACCTGGGTTCTATGGTAGAGCAGCCAGTGCCCTTAACCATGAAGCTATGTCTCCAGCTATTTAAACCAAGTTTTTCTACGGAACAGCAGGGTGGCTAAGCAGGTAGGATATTTGCTGTGGAGGACTTGTGACCTGGGTTTATCCCTGGAACCCACAGAAAAGTGGAAGGTGAGAACTCAGTCCACAGAGTGGTCTTCTGTGGCCACAACTGCCTCCCATCACACGCACACTGATAATCAGTAAAATTAGAAATTAAAACAATTCTTTGGTATATATATATATATATATATATATATATATATATATATATATATATTTATATATATATATTTGTATATATATAGTTTTACCATATATACATGCATATACACACACACACATATATATTTACCAGTGGAGGCTAAGGTAAAATTGCATACTCACGAGATGGGTGTGTTTGTTTTGTATAAAGCATTAAGTCTTGGCTGAATCCTCAACACTGTGCACAGGCATCTGTAAGGTTCTTCAGACTGACCCACATTCTGACGGTACCTTTGTGTAATCTGCACTATATAGTGGCTGAAGGGCATTTAGCGCCGTTTCAGAAACTTCTGTCTTAATCTCATGTACAGAGTCCTTTAACATTAAATTATTATTATTATTATTATTATTATTATTATTATTATATTTTTGAGTTGGGTGGTGGTAGCACACACCTCTAATCCCAGCACTCAGGAGGCAAAAAGCAGGCCTCTGAGTTTGAGGCCAGCCTGGTCTGTAGAGTGAGTTCTGGGACAGCCAGGGCTACACAGAGAAACCCTGTCTTAACAAAACAAAACATTACAATTTTTCTTTTTAATTTAATTTAATTTTTATTTATTTATTTTATGTATGTGAGTACACTGTAGCTGTCTTCAGACACACCAGAAGAAAGCATTGGATCCCATTACAGATGGTCGTGAGCCACCATGTGGTTGCTGGGAATTGAACTCGGGACCTCCGGAAGAGCAGCCAGTGCTCTGAACTGCTGAGCCATCTCTCCAGCCCCCGCAAATTTACTATTTTTAAAAATAAAACTCAAGCTGGCAATTCAAATAGTGATTTTTGAAAATCGAACCTTTTAAAACCATCCAATTGAAAGAGATAGGATCTTGATACACATGTGTAGTATGAATTTATAATTCTAATACCCCCATATAAAAGACACACAGTCCAGGTATTTTATTTACAAGCTATACACATAGATTGGGCAGAGCTAGGGCTGTACTAACTTATTCCCCAGCTATAAACCTTGTTACTTGCTGTTTCTCCACACGGCTCTGGTCCCCGGTGGCCTCCTCCTCCTCCATTTTCCTCTCCGCTATCTTACCTGCATCCTGCCCCACTGAACCTCCGGTCCCACTCTTCTCCCTCCACTCTCCAATCACAGTGTGGCTCTAGACTTTCACTGACCAGTTAAAGTGGGGAGGATGGTCACGTGGCATCACTTGCTTACTTGAGGATCTGCTCGTTGGGGGCTACCACATCTCCAGGATCCAGTTTTTAGCATTAGAATACAGGCAGCATCAGACCAACCCCCTACATATATGCCCCGAGGAACAATGGTTAAGAAAAAATAGAGTCTATCTCAGAGCAGAAATAGGTCTAGTTACCATCAGAACCTGCTGGGCCCAGGGCATAGGGGACAGTGGCTTGAACCTGAGCCGAGCTGTCCAGGAAGCTACAGGCCAGTGTTGTATGATGGGATGGGACATGAGGATCAGGGTGTGTTTAGAGCCAAGGCTGTGGTGGTCATGCAACTCAACTTTTACTTTTGACAAATCTTTCACTGACCCACAGTATAAGAAGGTATAGACTGTGGCTTCATTTGGAGCTCTGGGTCCTTGCAGGTGTGCTCAAGGTAAGGCCATCTTCACAGTGACTGGGGTGTTCGGAAGAGAGAGTGGTGGGCACAGACACACAGAAAATGCCATGTAACGGTGGTGGAATTTGGATGTGGTTCACAAGGCAAAGAACGCTGAGGACTGTGGCTACCACTAGAGGCAGTGAGGAGGCATGGTGGATGGTTCTCACCGGAAGTGTAGAAAGAGCCTGAATGTGTTCACATCTCTCCACCCAGGCTTGTGACATTCACGGCCAGGAGAAAAGATATCGCTATTTCCTTAACGTGGTTTCTCGGAACCCAACACATCAGAGGTGGGTGATCACAGACTCCAGGGGACAGTATATGGCATGTAGCTGTCATTGTTCAGCAGGGGACCTGGGCAGGTCAGCTGGGGAGGGGCTGCCCACCTCAGTCAAACTGACACAGTTCCGTGGGGGACAGCGCTCTCTGGACACCTTGAGAAGGTGGCTTTGTGAGCGTGGCTACATCAGTGGACATTGTGTGACAAGGTGGCCTCTGCCACGGGCTTGTCATTTGGATTCCTGCCTTTCCCTTTCCCATCTGTGTGCACCCGAGATGACAGAGCTCAGGGACCTGGCTGTCACAGGCCAGAGATGAATGGTCCACATACTTGCTCTTCCGGCTGGGAAGCCCTATAGGTGGTCATGGGACTTGTCTCTTCAGTATGCTGGCCATGAGTGGGCGAGCATCTAGAGCCATGGTCCACAGCCTTCCTGATGCTGTGACCCTTTAATACAGCGCCTCATGTTGTGGTGACCCCCCCCCCCAACATACAATTATTTTCATGGCTACCTCCTAACTGTAATTTTTGCTATTGTTATGATTCACAATGTAAATATTTTTGGAGATAGAGATTTGCCAAAGGGGTTGAAGCTCACGTGGTGAGAACCGCTGGTTTACAGTGTCAGGCAGACTCAACCCAACGGGTCCCATTATTGTGGGTGATCAGCTGCCCTGAGAAAGGTATAGCACCTAGACAGAACCATGGCAGGGCAGTCCAGCTGGGAGCAGGGAGAGAGAGATACTGGGGCTGATGGAGGAGGGGAACCAGCTCCCTGTCTCCATCACGTAAAGGCTGACACCAGCCTCCATTCAAAGGTGCAATCGCAGAGAGGCAGGAAGGCTGCCTTCACCAGAGGCCCCAGGCCAGAGACACAAATGCACCATGTTCTCTTCTGTGCCTCAGACTGGGCACCTCAGAGACTGACTCTTCTGTCTTGGCTTCTAGATGCCGTTATAAAATGCCTGGAGGAGGGCTGGAGAGATGGTTCAGTGGTTAAGAGCACTGACTGCTCTTCCAGAGGTCCTGAGTTCAATTCCCGACACCCACATGGTTCCTTCTTCTGGACTGTCTGGAGACAGCTACAGTGTATTGATATACATTAAGTAAATAAATAATTTTTAAAAATGCCCTGAGGAAAGCAACTCAAGGCTGACAGAGTAGTGTGGCTCACTACTCAGGGTACTGTCATGGTCATGGATGGCAAAGCCAGGTGACAGGCAGGAGCTTGAGGCAGGGGTCACAGGGATCCTCCGAGAAGAGAACAATGAATGCAAACTAAGGTTCTGCTCTTTCTCCCGTTGCCCGCCCTGTGGACCCACCCACAATTCAAATGCGTCTTCCCGTATGAACTAATGGAATCAAGATAATGCCTCCCCACTTCTTACCCCAGCATGGCCAGAGACCATCTCCCTGGAGGTTCTAGATTCTGTTCATTTAAGGGCACTACTGTACCTTCTTCTCAGTTCTGGGGAGCAGAAGTCAGCAGTGGGGTACAGGCAGGCAAATTGCTATGAAGACACCCACCTGGGCTTGCTGGTAGCCTTACCCTCTCCTTGTGTGTCTTCAGGCCAGGAGGCCACATATGGCCTCTGGCCTCATGCCCCTCTATGCAAACCTCTCTGTGCAAACCCCTCTATGCAAACAGCCATGTCTTGAGCTCCTGGGACAGGACAGGACAGGACAGGACAGGACAGGACAGGACAGGACAGGACAGGAAACTTGAGAACTCAAAAACAGTGGTAACAGAAGTATAGGATGGTCTCCAGTGAGTGTGTTTGTGCATGTGTGTGTGTGTGTGTGTGTCTGTATTCATGTGTGTGTGTCTATTTGTCTCCCTATGTGTGTCTCTCTATGTGTGTGTCTGCATGGGTATATGTGTATATGTATATATGTGTGTCTCTCTGTGTGTCTCTCTGTATGTATGTGTGTATGTCTGTGCATGTGTTATATGTGTGTGTCTCTGTGGGGGCACATTCATGTGTGTACATGTATGTGTACAGGCCCAAGGTTAACCCCAGGTTTCTTTATTATTCATTAAGTTACTTAGTGAACTTAGAGGCTGGGCTCTGAGCCTGGTACTCGCCTGGTACTCGCCTGGTACTCGCCTGGTACTCACCGATGGCACTAACATGGAATCCCCCGTCTCTGCCTCTCCAGTGCTGGGATTACAAGCAAGGTTTATTCAGCGAGTCTACTCGCTAAACCATCCTGAGACATTTTTGTTTTGTTTTTAATTATTTATTGATTGTATGTATATGAGTACACTGTCACTGTCTTCAGACACACCAGAAGAGAGGACAGGATCCCATTACAGATGGTTGTGAGCCACCATGTGGTTGAAATTGAACTCAGGACCTCTGGAAGAGCAGTCAGTGCTCCTAACCGCTGAGCCATCTCTCTAGCCAACCCTCTTCTGAGAGTTTTAAAGTGCAGAACTGGCTGCGTGGCAGGGACATGTAGCTTCCAGAGCATTCTGTCCTCAGTGTGGTTTGTGGTGACATGTTATGGTCTCAGTTCCCAGACTGTACGTACTGAGACCTCAACAAGTCCTCCTGTTCTGAGGCTGGCAACCTGGCAGTCCTTCTGCTGGTCTCGCCAGGGCTCCTTTATGCTGTTGCCAGTCAGCTGACATCTCAGCTGGAGTGGGGCGGGGGTGGAGGTCCATGGTGGCTCCTTGGACACAGCAGTTGGCTCTGGCTGTCAGTTCAGGCAGCGCGTTGGCTAAATGGTCACAGAGATCCCTTGAGAGCTTGAGTCTTTGGCCAAGTATTCCTGCTTCAAGCTGGGAACTGACGCAGTGTCAGTCCGGTTGCGTTCTACGGGCCAAAGTCACACGGCCTTTGTGGGCACAGGGGTAGGGGTTAGAGGTCACACTGTAAAGGACAGAGGAAGTAGATGCAGAATCTCCCAGGGCTAGCTCTCTGGTGGACCACGTGGTCGCCACTCTCTGGCAGGGGTATCAGCAGCTTCAGTGTGCATAGCGTCCATGGGTTGTGTGACTGACTGATGGTAGCCATCTGCAGGAGACACACAGGATGAGGCAGGTGATGTTATCCTATATTCTCCAGGCCAGACCTGTGGCTGTAGGTCATCTATTCCCTCACCTCCCCAAAGCCGGTCCATTGTGGTTTGACCTGGTTTACGTGGAGCATGGAGCTTGTGTGGAGGTGCAGGGACAACCCACGGAAACTGGTCCTTTTCTTCTACCATGTGGTTCTAGGGCAAGTGGTTCTCAACCTTCCTAACTCTGCGACCCTTCAATACAGTTTCCCATGCTGTGGTGACCCCCAACTATAAAATTGTTTTGTTGCTACTTCATAACTGTAATTTTGCTACTGTTGGGAGTCTTAATGTGACTATCTGATATGAAGGGTGTCTTAGTCAGGGTTTGTATTCCTGCACAAAACATCATGACCAAGAAGAAGCAAGCTGGGGAGGAAAGGGTTTATTCAGCTTACACTTCCACATGGTTTTTCATCGCCAAAGGAAGGCAGGACAGGAACTCACGCAGGGCAGGAACCTGGAGGCAGGAGCTGATGCAGAGGCCATGGAGGAATGCTGCTTACTGGCTTGCTTCCCCTGACTTGCTCAGCTTGCTTTCTTATAGAACCCAGGACTACCAGCCCAGGGATGGCTCCACCCACAATGGGCTGGGCCCGTCCCCCTTGATCACTAATTGAGAAAATGCCTTATAGCTGGATCTCATGGAGGCATTTCCTCAAGAGAGACTCCTTTCTCTGTGATAACTCCAGCTTGTGTCAACTTGACACAAAACCAGCCAGTACAGAGGGTATCTGATGTGTGACCCTGGTGTAAGGGTCATTTTACCTCCAAAGGGGAGTCAGGATCCACAGACTGAGAACCACTGGCCTAGGCTTGAACTCAATTCATCAGGCTTGGCAGCAAGCTCCATGCAGTCCTCTGTGCTGTCTCAGTGGCTCTGCACGTGTTTCTTACAAAAGAAAAGGAATGTTTGCCTTTCTGGGCTTGGCTTATTTCACGTAACTTGATGATTTCTGGTTCCATCCATTTTCCTGGAAACTACAGAATTTTTCTTGAATAAGACTCCATTGTGTATATGGCTACGTTCTCTTTGTCCAGTTACCTGTTGGTATCATCTAGACCGGCTCCATTTCCCAACTACCGTGCATGCCACAGCAATGAACATACATTCCATAAGGGGTGACTGTGTTGCATTGACTCGGGGCCTTTGGGCACACACCAGCATTGGTAGCTGGGTCAGGGGTGGTTCTATTTTGAGTTATGTTTTTTTTTTTTTTTTTTTTTTTTTTGAATCTGCACACTGATTTCTGTAGTGGCTATGCCAGCTTACATTCTGGGTTTCATTTTTTATTTAATTTAAAAGAATTATTTTATACTATGTCTTAGCTGGGGTTTTACTGCTGCGAGCAGACACCATGACCAAGGCAAGCCTTATAAGGACAACATTTCACTGGGGCTAGCTTACAGGTTCAGAGGTCCAGTCCATTTTCATCAAGGAGGGAACACGGCAGCATCCAGGCAGGCCTGGTGCAGGAGGAGCTGAGAGTTCTACATCTTCATCTGAAGGCTGCTAGTGGAATACTGACTCCTGGCAGCTAGGATGAGGGTCTTGATATCCACGGTCACAGTGACACACCTCCTCCAACAAGGCCACACCCACTCCAATAAGACCACACCTACTTCAACAGGGTCACATCTAATAGTGCTGAGCATATACAAACCACTACATACTACATGTTTAGGTGCTTTGTCTGCATGTAAGTCTGTGTGTTACATGTGTGCTATGCTCACAGAGGCCAGAAAAGGTCATTGGGTCTCCTGGAACTGGAGTCACAGAGGGTTATGAAGCACTGTATATGGATGCTGGGTCTAGAACCCTAGGCCTCTGCAAGAGCTGCCAGTGCTCTCAACCCTGACCCATCTCCTCAGTCCCTCTGGTCATTTAAAACAAAATAGAACAGTTCAACAGGTGAACTAACCAAACTGTCTCAATATTCCCATACAACTGAAGGGGGTTAAGGAAGGCCTGGGCCCTGGACACTGAGGGGTGAGGCTCTGGTACACTCTTCATGGCTGCTTCTGCAGTGGGGATCCCCTCCCTACTGTCCTACCTAGCCTGTGCTCCATCCTACCCTGAGGAGGTCAGCTTTTCTGTCTCTGTGCTGGAAGAAGCTGTCTGCAGCCGTGGGGTGCAGGCACGCTGTCTTCTTGGGCCAGGCCATACAATCCCTTGTCCTGTCCCTGTCTCAATTCCTGCCCCACTGTGAAGTTCCAAGCCAAGGGAAAAGCCACCTGCTTCCTGTCCCAGATGGTTAGGGTCTGTGATGGCTAGCCATAAAACCCTATTTGCAACATTTCCCCCTGCCAGGCCCTTGGCACAGGTTAGCTTGTGTTGGGTGGTACAGCCTCCCCCTCCCCTATAACTACTTCCTGTGGGCACCTTGTTTGTAATGTGGTCTTGTATAGACACCGTCTTCACAGGTGGAGGGGGCTGAGGTAAATGCATACATGCCGAGTCAAGTTGGTGTGGCATGGGGCAGGGCAGGTGTCCCTGCCAAGTGGAGAGGAAACAAGATCCTCACTCTGTAATAGCAGATTTAAGTGACGTCAAGTTGTAAGACTGAGAGTTTTATTTCTGGTTCTGCAGAAGTTGGGATCAGCCTGCACAGTCGGCAAAAATGGCTGGGGGCCCCGTGACACAACCCTAATGGCCTGTCCATGCCTCTTTTCAGTTCTGGGAGGTACAGTCTTCCCTCCTTTTCTGACACTTGGGCCCAGTCACAGGAGTGCCTCTAATTCCTCAACTGCATTTTTTTTTTTTTTTTTTTTTAAGACTGGGTCTCTCTACATAGCTCTGGTTGACCTAGAACTCACCATGTAGCCCAGACTGGCCTCAAACGCATGAAGATGTGCCTGTCTCTGCCACCCTGCCAGCCCACCTGGCCTTACCTATAACTTCCCAACTTCAGGATATTCTCAAGAGGCCTAGCTAGACAAGGAGGCACCAGCTGCTGGCGGGGGAAGACTGGAACCTGGTGGTGCCTCCTGCTTCTCTGGAATTCTCTGACTTAGTATTGAAGATGAGCTATGAGGATTTCTTTCTTTTTCCTTTAAAGAATTAAATTTATTTATTATATGTTTTATATGTGTTTGCCTGTAAGCACATATGTGCACCACATGTGTGCCTGCTGCCCTGGATTTGGGGGTGGGGGAATTACCATTTGGGTTCTAGGAATCAAACCCAAGTCCCCTGCAGGAACACCAAGTGCTCCTAACCACTGAGTCACGGCTCTTGCCCTCGACAAAATTTTTTTTATAGGTGTGAAGACTCAGCAGAGAAGTTACTGGGTCACCTGGCCAAGATTGGGGTGACACAGACACAAGCTGTGGGGTGTCAGGACTGCTGGTCACCACCAGGACTGAGAGCTACCCAGGCTCTCAGTGTAACCCCACTAGGACTCTACCCACGACTTGAGGGCAAACCCCTGGTTTCAGAACCGGAAGGAAGCACAAGAGTGATGCTTTTGGGGTTTGGGGAGTGTACCCCAGCATGGATGGTGGTGCAGTCTCAGACCACAGACTATGCTTGTTTATCTTGTCTACTGGGGGTGGGACCAAGGACATGGAGCTGACAGGACAGTGTTCCCTGTGGCTCTTAGTTCAAAGTCTCAGCTTGGCCTGAGCAACACAGAACTTAAAACTCATGTTAAGCATCTGAAACTTGGGAGAAAGGAGCCCCAGACACTTGACTCAGTGACCTTTTAGCCTGGGCCTCTTGGCTTTCTGAGGAAGAAGTCCCAGGACATCAGGGTCATTGCTAACCCTCTGGCTGGGAACCACCCAGACCACTGTGCATGGAGATGATGGTCATCTTCCTTTGGGGTCCCCTTTCCTCTGTGTCACAGGCTTGTCTGTCTGGGAGCTGGCCCCCAGCACTGGGTCTGGTCACTATGCACCTCGCCTGCTGGCTGCTCACAATGGGTGATCGACCCCCAAGCACACAGCCCGTTCTGTAGTGCTCACTCCTTCCCTTGGCCTGCACGTCCCACTGTGGCCAACTCCAAGCCACCAACCCATGTGAAGCCACTAAAGACAGTGTCTGTCGGAAAAACCACTGCAATTGCCCACTGGCCACCAGCCACCAGCCAGCTCAAGGCACAGACAGAGCAAGAAGCAGTTTGAAAGGTCTCAGCCTCAGGACTCGGCTGCCTTTCATTTAAATGTGACTTCCTTTCTTCAAGTTTGTATGCTTTAATCTTCACAGAGGTCCTGCTTTCCGGTTTGTGACCTATCAGAAAAAATGAGTTATCAGCCCTGGCATACCAAAGGCTAATTAATGAGTCCATATCCACAGTGATGACTTGGCCAAGGCGTGACAAGCGGGGATGGCCCAGCACTGTACTGGTCCCTTCATTCCTGGAATCTCGTGTGTCATCATCTGCACAATAGATGGGCTCACTGATTTTATTAGCCCCATTTCACAGATGGGGAAATAGAGGATGGTAAACAAAGACAGTAAACAGCCTGATCATGGTCATAGAGAAGGCCTAAGGGGCAGGGACAATTTACTCCTTAGACTCCAGTCTCCCATCTGTCCTCCTTCCCCGGGAAGCATCTCTGTTCCACTGCCCTACATCGATGAGATGCCACAGCCCAGAGGCTGTTCACTGGACAACCCCTGATCCCCACACAGCTGAGGGTTTTCCCAGCTCTCTCCTCCTCAGATCTAACAAAGGAGATACTCGTGTGGCCTACAAGATGTCATGCTTGGTAGTTAGTATTGGAGCTTAGGTCAGGGTTAGGGTTAAAGTTAGGGTTAGGGTTAGGGTTAGGGTTAGGATTAGGGTTAGGGTTAGGCTTAGAGGTCAGAGAAGAAGGCAGTATACCAGGGCTAAAGAATCTCCATGGCAACTCACACAGCACACTGGCTTTCAGTGGTGCATCTTTTTTGTTTGTTTGTTTTGTTGAGATACTGTCTCACTGTGCTCTAAAGGCTAGCCTGGACCTCACTATGTAGGTCAGGCTGGCCTCGAACTCAGAGCTCTGCCTATTTCTACCTCCCAGGTGTTGAGGTTAGACATGTGTGTCTCCATGCCTTGTTTTTGGGAAGCACATATGAACACTGTCTATTTTCTAAATCCAGGGCTAGCGCTTGGTCATTGTCTTAAGCTTTGAAGTGACCAAACTGTCTCTAGGCCTTAAGAGACCTGGAACCTGGCAGCTTCAGGGAGGTGTTTCCTTCCTGTCCTAAGCTTGGATGGGAAGTCCTCTGACCAGTCAGAGGACCCAGGTTATACCCTAGGGCTGAAGATGGGGCCCAAGTCAGAACTGTAGTGTTTACAGGTTTAGGTCTGTAATCTTCAGAAACACAGGGCCATTTCCTGTCAGCACAGCCTCCTGCTTGTCCCAGTCAGAGTCTGCGACGCTGACTAGCCAGAGAGCTGGAGGGGTGCTTTCCAGTGCACTCTGTGTCTCTTAGACAGTTGTTGGGGCTCAACAGCCAGAAATAAGGAGCTTTTGGGAAGATGCAAGTCCAGGTTTATCTGCTGTCGGAGTTGAAGCCGTGCCAGGTGAATGGCCGGAGGCAGCATGAGCCCGGAACCTGAGATTTCCCAGGTCACCGCGCTTCTCTAAGGAGATACAATCAGATTTCCGCTTTGAGTTTCTCCCTGAGGATGGAAATCCAGAAGGAGGAGCCAAAGAGGAAACAGGAGAAGAAAAATCAGGGCTTGAACAAAAGACAGTCTTACACTTTTTAAAAATAGTTTGTACGTTTTAATGCATGTGTGTGTATATGTATGTCTGTGGGTGAGTGTATGCCAGGTATGTGGGAGCCATAGAAGCCAGAAAAAGGTGTCAGGGCCCCTGAACCTGGGGTTGCAGGTAGGAGCGAGCAACCATGTTGGTGCCAGGAACCAAACCTGAGTCCTCGGCAGGAACAAATGCTCTCAACTGCTGAGCTGTCCCTCCAGCCCCAAATATCACGTTTTTTTTGAAGACAGAGTCTCATTTTATAGCCCAGGCTGTCCTTGAAACTCACTGTGGAGTCTAAGCTGGTTTTGAAGTCATGGAGATCCACCTGCCTCAGCCTCTTGAGTGCTGAGATCACGGGAGTTCGGCAGAACAAATGGTCTGTGTGGCGCTGAAGACGAAAGTCAATTTCATGTACAGCAGAAAGACACTTTCCGGACAGAGCCAGATCCTAGCCTAGTCTCACGTTTCGAGGTGTCTCAAGATTAGCCATACTGAATAAGAAAGACTCCCCCGCCCCATTCCTCTCCACCTACTAGGAATAGATGCTTTTTCTCCCCCGTTTGACTATATCACTTTTCTTTGCATGCCACAGGGATGAGGCAGATATAGAGAACAAGAATGTCAGGAGCTTATGACCTCTCTTCATGACTTCTAGTTCCCTAGCACCTCATGGACCAATGTGGTTGCTCAGCTTCAGCCCTCACGTATGTATTCCAGGTATTTAAGAACAATGAAGGCCATGTCTCACCTCTTCTCTTTTGAGGAGAAATCCCAACGTTTGTGAGATGTCTTAGCGGTTAAGGGGGCTTGCTACTAAGTCTGACAACCTGAGTTCAATCCTGGGGACCCCACGTGGTGGAAGGAGAGAACCAATTTTCTGCAAGTTGTCCTCTGACCTCCACATGAGCACCAGTGTGTGTGTGTATACCCACGCACACATGAAATGCATATATATATATATAATATATATATATATTATATATATATATAGTCAGGCATAAGGTACACTGCAAGTCTGAGACCACAGAGTGAGTTCCAGCCTGGCCAGGGTGACACAGTAAGACCCTGTCTATACATATATACATATAAATAAAGAGAATGTGTCCCAGTCCTGAGAGATGTCTCATCTAGAGTCTGGATCCTCAGAATCCAAGAGGCGTGCAGGGTCACACACAATCCTGGCACTCGGGACATGGAGAGAAAAGATCCCTCGAGCAGGCTGGCCAGCTGGACCTACCAGGTCTTTGAGTTCTGGGTTCAAGTGAGAGAACCATTAAGAAAGACACCCAACACCAACTTCCGGCCTCTATGACACACAAATGTACACATGTATCCTAACTCATTTGAACACACATACACATATGCACACACTGCACAAACATGTCTACTACACACATGCAAAAAACAGAACACAAAAACCCAAGATGTCCTGTAGAGTCACACATGACTATTTCTCTCTCTCTCTCTCTCTCTCTCTCTCTCTCTCTCTCTCTCTCTGTCTGTCTGTCTGTCTGTCTCTCTCTGTCTCTCTGTCTCTCTGTCTCTCTGTCTCTCTGTCTCTCTCTCTCTCTCTCTCTCTCTCTCTCTCTCTCTCTCTCTCTTCTCTTTCTCTGCACCAAAGCTTAGTTTCAGAGATGGGAGCAGCCAGAAGGCCAGTGAGGGACCAGGTGTGTGTGTAAGTCAGGAAACAGGCAGAAAATTCTGTTTTCTGGGACAGCTGTCCCAGACTCGCCACTCATTCTGGGGTTGAGTCACTTTTTGGGAGGGAGGGGAGGTCATAATTTTTATGTGTCTGCATACTCCTAAGCCTCACTCTTTCTTGTCTCACTGATGTCCCTTGTGAGAAGCCAGCCACCCTCTGTGTGTGACCTGCTGACATTCTCCTCCAGGCCCCTCTCTCGCTTCCGCCTTCTATCTGTGAGAGCATCCCGCCTCGGGCAGCATACACTCAGCAGATACCCAGTGGGAACATGCATGCACGCTGGAGCATCCTCAGAGCATCTCTGGACTTCTGAGGGCCCCTCCTCAAACTCTGGGTCCTGGCTCCGATTCCAGTAGCAGACCCAGAGCTGAGGATTCAGTCATATGGGGGTGATCCTGAGTTGATGTGAGGTAGTACTTGGCTCTGGAATCTCCGAGAACTCAGGAATAATCTCCACATCCTCCAGTCACAGATGAGGGTCAGGGTGACGTATACTGCAGTGTTGCTGGACCACTATTAATTAAGGGTCTAGAGAAAATTAAACCCAAGGCATCGGGACCACGATGCCCAGCTGTCTTTTCTATTGTTTGTGCTGCCAAGACAAAAGCATCAGAGACTTAAAATGTTTTCAAGATTTATTTATTTTTATTAATACCGTATGTCTCTGTATGTGCATGTGTGTGCCCACTGAGGTGAGAAGAGGCCATCGGATGCCTCTGGAGACAGAATTCCAGGTGGTTATGGGTGTTGGGAACTGAACTCAGGTTCAGTTAGCAGCTAAGTGCTCCTAATCTCTGAGCCATCTCTCCAGCCCCCAGAAATTAATTAATTTATTTTTTTAAAAACGATTTTATTTAATATGTATACAGTGTTCTTTCTACATGTATGCCTGCAGGCCAGAAGAGGACACCAGATCTCATAGATGGTTGTGAGCTACCATGTGGTTGCTGGGAATTGAACTCAGGACCTCTGGAAGAGGAGTCAGTGCTCTTAATCACTGAGCCATCTCTCCAGCCCAGAAGTTTATTTTTTAATTAAAAATTTTTTGTTATAGTATTAGACATTGAACCAAGGGCCTCACACATACTTGGCAAGTGCTCTACCACTGAACGCCACTCCCAGTCTCACAAACCGCACACGTATACTTCTCATAGTTCTGAGGTCCAGGAAGGCCCAGGTCCAGGTGAGAGCTGCATGCTGCTTCCAAAATAACATCTGTCATATGTCCGCATTCATAGTGGATGACAAAAAGGTGACCACCTTCTCAGCCCTTTTGGAAGGTCCCTGCTTTCACTCCTGATGACTCTGCCCCCAACTGTCTCCCCTTGCTGATTTAAATTTCAGCATCTGAAAGGATGTCTGGGCCTCTAAGCACCTGTCTGGGACCACCTCTAGTCCTTAGAGTGTCTTGGTGGGCGGGTGCTCCCTGCTATCCTGTATCTTCCATGTAGCCCTTCCGAGAAGCTTACTCAGAAGCTTCCATCACTTGCAACTTTAATTTCATAGGATCTTTGCCCCCCAGTGTTCTCAGAGCTCCTGTCAGAGTGATGTATGGACCCCCACACACACATATACACATGTACCCTCTTGTCTACACAGCCATTATCAATCTCACCCAGAGGAATGAGCACAGGGACACAGAGCCTCACCATCTCAGTGGTTCTTCCAGAGCTGTGCCCATCACAAAGTGGTACTGCATGACTCTTTAACGCCGATTGTTAGTGGTCTTTGACGCACTTGTGGCCTGGTGACGTTCTGCACCCGCTTGTCCGTGCACAGAAGCCAGTGAGCAGTGGAACTCTCCGGCCTTGATGCTCTGTGTCCAGCTCAAAAACTCTGATAAAAATAGCTAGTGAGTAAGAACCCGGGTGGGAAGTGAGCCAGCAGCCAGAGACGGACACAGTCAGGAGAGCCCATGGCTCTGCATGGAAGGATCAGATCAGCAGACCACTGACACTTCTGTCTCGCAGCCTGATGTGATTTCTCAGCAGCTTGAGTGGTCCCTGGAAAGGGAGAGTAGCCTCAGGGTGCACTACGTGTCCCATCATGCCCCCGGAGCAGCAGATCTGGCTCCCTCAGGCCTAGAAGGACTTTCCCTTTGTCTCAACTTCCCCAGAATCTCCCAGGTCACAAGGGCATTCTTGATAGGATTTCTCAGGAAATCTGTGGCTAGTCCCTCTCCTGGGGACAATGGCATGGACCTTGGTCCTTTCTCTTCTGGAACATCCCACGCATCCACAATACCATTATTTGGATACAAAGGCTGTAAGTTTCCTCTTTTCCTTTTTAAAGAAACTATATCCTGAGATTGCAAAAGTCTGGAAAATCTGATTAGAGCAGAACTTCCCAGAGCCCTGTGGCCCTGGCAGCACCTATGTTAACCCTTGATGTGACATGTTCCAGTGATTTCCATGTTAACCATTTAATGATTTAAGAAATGGGGGTGGGGATGGGGGAGTTGGCTGTGGTGGTCGCCATTGGATGGGCCCTTGGCATCACAAAGGCTAGCAACTTTCTCAAGGCAACAGACGGGAGGTGCCGGGGTTTTGAATTCACTCTGACTGGCTCAGGATGATACCAACCAGCAAGTTAAAGATATCATTTGTCTCATGGGTGCTCTTCAGAGAGGTCAGGTGAGCTGAGCGAAGGCACGCAGCTGGGCCATGTGGATGAGAATGGAAGATCAAGTCTGTCATGACTCACAAATGGTGCTCACCACTAGGTTAGGTGCTCATCACTAGGTTAGGTGCTCACTAGGTTAGGTGTCCATCACTAGGTTATGTGCTCATCACTAGGTCAGGTTTCCATCACTAGGTTAGGTGTCCATCACTAGGTTATGTGCTCATCACTAGGTCAGGTTTCCATCACTAGGTTAGGTGTCCATCACTAGGTTAGGTGTCCATCACTAGGTTAGGTGCTCATCACTAGGTTAGGTGTCCATCACTAGGTTAGGTGTCCATCACTAGGTTAGGAGTCCATCACTAGGTTAGGTGCTCATCACTAGGTTATGTGCTCATCACTAGGTTAGGTGTCCATCACTAGGTTAGGTGTTCATCTCTAGGTTAGGTGTCCATCACTAGGTTAGGTGCTCATCACTAGGTTAGGTTTCCATCACTAGGTTAGGTGCTCATCACTAGGTTAGGTGCTCATCACTAGGTTATGTGCTCATCACTAGGTTAGGTGTCCATCACTAGGTTAGGTGTTCATCTCTAGGTTAGGTGTCCATCACTAGGTTAGGTGCTCATCACTAGGTTAGGTGTCCATCACTAGGTTAGGTGTTCATCTCTAGGTTAGGTGTCCATCACTAGGTTAGGTGCTCATCACTAGGTTAGGTGCTCATCACTAGGTTAGGTGCTCATCACTAGGTTAGGTGCTCATCACTAGGTTATGTGCTCATCACTAGGTTAGGTGTCCATCACTAGGTTAGGTGTTCATCTCTAGGTTAGGTGTCCATCACTAGGTTAGGTGCTCATCACTAGGTTAGGTGTCCATCACTAGGTTAGGTACTCATCACTAGGTTAGGTGTCCATCACTAGGTTAGGTGCTCATCACTAGGTTAGGTGCTTATCTCTAGGTTAGGTGTCCATCACTAGGTTAGGTGCTCATCTCTAGGTTAGGTGTCCATCACTAGGTTAGGTGCTCATCTCTAGGTTAGGTGTTCATCACTAGGTTAGGTGGTCATCACTAGGTTAGGTGCTCATCACTAGGTTAGGTGTCCATCACTAGGTTAGGTGCTCATCTCTAGGTTAGGTGTCCATCACTAGGTTAGGTGCTCATCACTAGGTTAGGTGCTCATCTCTAGGTTAGGTGTCCATCACTAGGTTAGGTGCTCATCACTAGGTTAGGTGTTCATCTCTAGGTTAGGTGTCCATCACTAGGTTAGGTGTCCATCACTAGGTTAGGTGTTCATCACTAGGTTAGGTGTCCATCACTAGGTTAGGTGCTCATCACTAGGTTAGGTGCTCATCTCTAGGTTAGGTGTCCATCACTAGGTTAGGTGCTCATCACTAGGTTAGGTTTCCATCACTAGGTTAGGTGTCCATCACTAGGTTAGGTGTCCATCTCTAGGTTAGGTGTCCATCACTAGGTTAGGTGTCCATCTCTAGGTTAGGTGTTCATCACTAGGTTAGGTGTCCATCACTAGGTTAGGTTTCCATCACTAGGTTAGGTTTCCATCACTAGGTTAGGTGTTCATCACTAGGTTAGGTTTCCATCACTAGGTTAGGTGTTCATCACTAGGTTAGGTGTCCATCACTAGGTTAGGTGTTCATCACTAGGTTAGGTGTCCATCACTAGGTTAAGTGTTCATCACTAGGTTAGGTGTCCATCACTAGGTTAGGTGTTCATCACTAGGTTAGGTGTCCATCACTAGGTTAGGTGCTCATCACTAGGTTAGGTGTCCATCACTAGGTTAGGTACTCAGCCCCTGGGAATGATACCTTGTTTTTAATGGAGCGGCTGTATGGCGTCTGGTCATCTGTGGACTTTTTTTTTTTTCTTTTTTAAAGACTTCTTCATTTCCTTCATTTCCACTTGCGTAGGGTTGTGCCCTGTGCCCATCTCCTCGAAGCTGGTTATCCTCTGTGGTTTTAGCAATAGAGTGAGGCACTCCTCCAACACCAGGTCATCAAAGGCCCTCCCAAGCCACCTGGCTCTCGAGGATGCGTGTTTCAGGGACAGATAGGCACCACGTGTCTGACACCTGACATTGTCCACTGGAAAGGTTGGAGCCACTACAGCCAGCAACCCAGTGGGGATCCCTCCCCCTACAGCCAATATCAAACACTATTCTCAGTGTTGAGCCCCAGTCAACGGCTGATTGCAGCCAACGAGGGTCCATAAGGAAGGAACTAATCACACCTTTCCAGATTTCCTCATCTAGTGCATTATAGACCTAAAAAAAAATGATGCTCTTAAAGATATCTCATGTGTGTATTATAATTATAATACTGAGTATCAAAACAGGTATATATGAATACACATACATATATCATTAGCACTGAATAACCACTATGCAACTGGACCATCTCCCTCCAAGCCGCTATACCATAGGACAATTTGTTACACAGCAGTACTAACCGTGATATTCCACTTTAGAAATTCGTTTCGCTTCCCCGATGTATCAACAAGAAATGAAATATTTCTGAAGTATCCGATGTGTCCATCTTGTGTAAATACAAACACTCTGATCTGCTTGTCACATGACTTAGAGGCCAAGGTGTTATAGGCTGTCCTGGTCTATTTGGGCTGCTGGGTCAAGACACCCCTGGGTGACAGGTTATATATACACAGTGGAGCTCGGCAGTGAGGCTGTCAAAGGCAGCTTCTCAGCTCAGCTCACAGATGGCTTTTGCCTGTGTTCTCATGGGGAGAGGAGGAAGGAGCTCTCGAGTCCTCTTTACAATCCTGGGGATCTTACTGCATCCCAACTTGCTCTCCCCGCCGCCCCCACGCACACTATATCTTCTCTGGGTAATTAGGTCTCAATGTAGTAATCTTGGCAAGATACATTAAGACATAGTAAGGGCTCCAGCACGGGCTGTCTGGGTTGGGGTCCCAGTCTCATCAATGGACAACCAGGTGACCCTGGACAAGTACCTTCACCTGCCTGTACCCAGTGCCCCCATCTGTAAGGAGAGCCCCCTTTCCATCAGGCTGTGAGAAGCTGACCAGAAGATGCCCTTCAAGTTCCCGTGCGTAGCTCCTGATGCACAGAAACGATTTTTGGTGAAGGAGAAATGGGTCGGGTTAGAAGAGAGAGCCACAGAGGGGAGGGAAAGGGGAAGCTGAGGAAGAGCAGGAGGGAGAGCTGGAGGGTCTGGAGCTGGGGTTAGGGATGGTCAGGCTGAGGGAGACTTGGCATGGCGATTTGACCTGATGGTGACAGGCATGTAGAATGCTTTGGTGGAGAGGAGTGTCTAAGAGTCACATTGTGCCAGTGAGGAGCTTTGCAAGGTTGCTATGAAAAGCATCACTCAGGTGGTGTGGTGGGGCCACCCAGAGCCTGGGACTTCTTATTACTGACAAGCCACTCTTGGCCAGATGTTGAGTCCCGGAAAAACCCTGTTCCTCATCTATTTCCGTTCCTGCATGGGTATGGAACTAGGGCCCAGTTTACCCAGTTTTGCATTCAAGGCTTAATGGTCACGGGCACTGGCAACAGAGTGGGCAGGGCCACTTTGGAGACCTGTGACTCAGAGATGCGTGCAGGAATCTCTGTGTTGGTCAGTCCCTTCACTGAGGAGAATGGGGATGCCGGCAGTGGCAGCAGTGGCGTCTGAGGGTGGTCAGGCCAGATCGTCAGCACTGGAGAACAGTATATGGAGACAGTACTGCCCTCACTGGCCTTGTCCTGGGTTACCCCCTCCCACCCCCCCAGGGCTGCTCTGAGCCCTGTTAATCAGCACTGACTTCTCTGGTACTTGGAAGACAGCTTAGCGTGTAGCAAGTGAGTGCAGGTCGGAGGATGGTGCTTCCAAAACTGAGGGTAGAAAGGAAGGGACTTAAAAACAAAGATATTAACATATCGGAATCTTTATCTGCACAGAGCTGAGTCAAGGACTTGGGTAAAGATCTCTGGTTGGAATCCAGGTTCCCCAACATGTCTAGGCCCCTGAGGACCCTAGGGGGCTCCTCTGCATCTGCTACTGGTAGTATTTGTGGAGGTATTAGTGGGAGGCTTTACTTGTCTCTTAGTGGATGGGTGGTCTTCTCCAGCCCTACTTTATGTGACTGAGAGTGTTCTGGGATGTCTCTTGGCTCTTCCCACTTGTCCTTAAGGGTTTGTGCGTCAACCTTACCTAAAGTCATTTCCCGGATTCTAACCTCAGGATATTTGCTCCAGGTAGGTGCCAAATGCCCTGGGGCACATGGTACAAAGCTTACTGGAACCTCGCCCTGGGGTTCTTGAGTAAGAGGGATAACCTCGCCACAGAAGTGGGACATTACCTCCCACTTCTGGATTGTTGGGAACCCCCGAGATCCTCCTAATGTGGGAACAGGTTATGGCGGATAAATGCACACACCCGGGTTCACCAGGCCCTTCCCGATGGTCTGTTGTCCTGGCCTTCACTTGAGTAGTAGAATGGGGTGGGGTCCGCGGGCCACGGACTGTCCGAGAGTGCCCGGCCTGCAGTGCGCAGAAAGCGCTCAATGAAAACTACTTTTATGGTCACGGCTAGGGGCCGCGCGCTCCTTGCGCATCGTGGTCCTCAGTGCCTCCTCCCGCCCGAAAACAGAGGGGCGGGGAGAGGCGGGGCCGGCGCCTCGTAGCCCAATCAGCGCTGCGTGTGGACTTGGGGGCGTGGCTCAGGATGCTCCAAGAAGCTACTAGGGGCCGCGCTCAAGTCCGGGACCCACTCGCAGCGCCCAGCATCCGCAGGGTCCCAGAGCCGGAATTTGCTTGCCCAGCGCTCCCCAGGTTGAGGCCAGAGTTCCGCGCAGGTGAGAGGGACTCGGTCCCGCTGCTCTTTTGTCTGTAGGTCTCGTCGCGTAGCCTAGGCTGTTCTCGAACTCTTAGCCACCCTACTGCTTCGGCTGCGATGTCTCCTCTTTCTGTTCTTTTCCGACGCTCTTGCCCTGACTAAGTCAGACTCGGTGCTTCAGAGCTGAGTGCCGCCGTTCTGCCGAGCCCTTAACCTGCAAAGTCCTTTTCAGATGAAGAAATTGAGGCTCAGCTACGAAGCTTTTTGCCCGGGACTGACTCACGGTTAGGAAGCCGAGTTGGAGCTGGGATCCCTGGTGCACTTCACTGATTGCGCTTCACTGAGGCGCGCGCTCTTTTGCCCAGCCAGTGCAATTTGCCACCATTTGGGTCGGTGGTGTGGTGTGAGTGGGCGTCGATAACTGGCTCGCTGATGCATGGTTACGTTAGAGGGGTGTCTCACTCTGTGAGGATGAGGTCCAGGTGATCACAGGGGCAGGTAAGTGCCTTTGGTCCCAAATGACAGAGCCACGCCCCTTTAAGTTTCAAGGACAACAGGCTTGTGGTGAGGAGGTCTTCTAACTCTATTTCAGACAAAATGAACGGAGGGTCAGAGAGGTAACGTGAGCTGTACCAGCGGAGACAGGTCCGGAACCTACCTCTGACTGCCTCCTAAGCTTCACATAGATGTGGCCAGATGTAGCACAGTCTGGACTCTAACGCATAGAAATCCTTCCGTCTCAGTTTCCTGCGTGTTGGGATTACAGGCAACTCTTCTAGAGAATGTTTTAGGGACCACATCTAGGGTCTTTTCCTAGAATGGGCATCTTGAATCAGTCCTCCTGTTTGTCAGGAGTATTGGCCTCAGAGGAGGAAAGCCAAGGCCAGCTCCTTTGGGGTTCAGACTCCGCGCCAGATGCCTGCTGCTGCAGTGCAATTTGAACTGGCCATCTTTCCAGGGAAAGGTGAGTTGCTAGGGTGACTAAGCCTGTGTGAGAGGCTGTCTGGATGCCTGGCTCTCCTGGAGCCAAGAGTGGGTTGGAAATGTCCACTGTTAGCCCTGGGTTCCTTGCCCGGGTCAAGCAGGGTAGTCCTGCCTTCTCCAGATGATCCCGCACTCCACATATAAGGTTTGGAGTCTGACAGGCCCTGCAGAACAAGGCTGGACCATGCTACCTGCCCCAAACAGATGTACAGCATGCATCTGGTATCCTACATCTGCCACTGTTCCCACCTCACCCCCCCCCCCCCAAGAAGGAACAGCAGGTGTGGGGCTATATTGCTTGCCCTGGGAGCTGTGCCTGGAGATCTGGGTCAATCCAGCTGTGCCTGGGGACCTGGGTCAGTCCCAGCTCGGAGTCCTGAATCTGGGCTGGAAGTGGAGAGTGGCTTGTGATCTAACCACCGTAGGTGGGCCTGGCTCCGGACTCTAACGCCCACGACTTGTAGGTCCTGCCCTTTTAAAGACAGCCATCTGTCCACTGCTGCCTCTGCCTTCAACCTGACATTCACAGGGGGGGGCTTTATCTAAGGGGTCCAGGACAAATGTCTGGACAAGGCTCCCAGAGAGGGGAAATGAAGAGGGAGGTATTGGTTTTTACACAAAACGGAAGTGACAGCTACAGTAAGGCTGGTACCTGACACTTGTCTGGAGCATCTTATGGCCAGCTATGTCCATGGCTGGCCCCATAGCCATCTCTCAACTACCCTGTGATCCGGCATGCTCCATCCACTGATGCTCCAGGTGCACACATGTGCAGAACACAAAACAGCTGGGTCCCTGGCTGGGCCCCACTGTAGGTTCAGAGGAAGGTGCTGTACCAGATGACAAATGTGACCATCACAGCAGAGTGTGCCACAAGGCCTGTCTCATGACATAAGGGTGCTTTTAGCATCACCAGGAGCCTAGCCCCAGGTGGGGCTGGGGGCCGGTGTGATGCAGGGCAAGAAGGAGCTGTACTGACAGGGCTCTTCACCAGGACTCAGTCCGTTGGCCTTTGTCTGGTAACCTGGGTCAGTGAGAGGCAGGGTTGGTCTGCAGGGGGAGGGACCCGGGTGGAGAAAGAGGATCATGAGGCCTTTCAAAGCCCGCTCCCGCCAATATGGCATCCATCTTGCATGAACTCCACTGGAGTGTCTGTAGGCAGGACCCTGGTGCTGACCTTGGCCTTGTGGGAGCTGGCTCGAGGCTCTTTTCCATCACCAGTGTAATTTGTGAGTAGGGGAGGTGCCTCCGTGTCTGCTGCTCACTGCATTTGATGAGTCCCAGATGTTCGGAGCCCACGTCAATCAAGGGGTTGACAACTGGATGGCTCTTCAGGATGGGAAACCACGGTGTGGTCAGAATGCCATCATTACACTTCATGGAGAGGTCCTTCAGCTAGGTGATATAGGGCACCTTATGATGTCCCCAACAAAGTCCCCTGCAAGCAACAGAGCAGACAAGGGCAGCCACATGAGGGGGTCCTGAGTCCAGGGCATTCAGTCATGTTGTTTTTGTCTTGTCTTTTCTTGAAAAAGTAGAACACACACACACACACACACACACACACACACACACACACACACAGAGACAGAGAGAGAGAGAGAGACAGAGAGACACAGAGAGAGAGAGACAGAGAGAGAGAATACATCATTTTTATCTTTAAATTAAAAAAAATCACTATTGCGTGTGTGCGTGCATGCGTGTGCATGCACACATGCATCCATGTATGTAGGTATTTGGATATGCGCATGCACGTGTGTGGGTATGCACACGCCAGGTTGCATGTGTAGAAGTCAGAGGACAACTCATAGAGTCCGTCTTTCTGTCTATGGTTATGGATCTAAGGAAGTGATTGACTCCAGGTTCTCAGGCTTGGAAGCCAAGTGTCTCTACCCCCTGAGTCATCCCTGTGTTCCAAAATGTACTGCTTTCAAAAACACTTATTTAGTTAGTTATTTTATGTGTCTGTGTTCGTCTGTATGTGGGTCTGTACTGCCCAAGGAGGATGGAGAGGTGTCAGATCCCATCCCGGCTCTGGAGTTACAGGTGGCTGTGAGTCACCCCGTGAAGGTGCTGGGGACCAAGCTTAGGTTCTCTGGAAGGACAGCAAATGCCTTCTTAACCACTTGCCGGGCCGTCTCCTCAGCCCTCCTAACATTCAGCATTGTAAAGTGCACACTTGAGGAGCGTTGAGTATATTGACAGTGTGGTATGGCCACTGTGACCATCTAGTTCCAGAACACTGTCATCCTGGGTGCATGAGCAGTTATGCCCCAGGCTTCAACTTCCAGACCTTGCCGTTACTCACCTCCGGGGGACTCTGGACATTTCTCACAGATGGAATCCTGCAGCATGCGGCCTTTGTGTCTGGGTGTTTGCAAGTTCCATGCATTTGGTAGCTCATACCTGAATATTTTACTGCATTTTCTTCTTGAGACAAAGTCTTACAATGTAGCCTTGGCTGGCCTGGAACTTGCTCTTGAGACCAACCTGGTCTCGAACTCAGATTGCCTGCCTCTGTTTCCCAGAGTTCTGGGATTGAAGCCATGCACCAACACACGTGGCTTTAGTGTTTTGCTTGTTTTAGTATACAACGTGGTGATTTCATCACAGCCTTTTCTTTCTTGTCTTGAGACAGGGTGTCACTGTGTCACCCTGGAACTCCAAATGTAGCCCATGCTGGCTTCCGTCCTCTTAATTCTTGGATTATAGTTGTAGCACCACCACCATATCTGGCTCATTTTTGTGTGGGGATGAAACAAAGCATAGTGTGTATAAGGACAGTATGCCTGCCATTACCGAGCCACGCCGTAGCTTGTCACCGGGGGTTCCGGGCAAGTGCTGCGCCTCTGAGTTGCATACCCTTACTCTCTGTAGAGCATTTTTTTTTTTTTTTTGCATACTTCCACAAACATCTTGCCCTACATCACCTCCCTGCCAACTCCACCTGGGGCCAGGCACCTGGAGATGCTAAAAGCACCCTCACATCCCGACAAGCCTTGTAGCACACGCTGCTGTGATGGTCACATTTGTCATCTGGTACAGCACCTTCCTCTGAACCTACAGTGGGGCCCAGCCAGGGGCCCGGCTGTACTTTGTAGTGCGTTAGAGCAGGGCACACACCCCTAATCTTAGTGCTCCAGAGGGAGGCTGGAGGATCAGGAATTCAAGGTCATCCTCAACCATGTAATGAGGTCAAGGCTTGCTTGGGCTGTGTGAGCTCCTGCCCCAGTTGTGTGTGTGGTTCTGTGGATGTGTGTGCAGAGGAGACAGCAGGTCACATGGTGATTGGATGTGGAACGGTGAGAAAGCTGGCTCCTTTATCCTCTGAGGTCGCACCGGCGGGGCTGTGCTCACCCGGCAGGCTGGGAGCTCTTCTGTGGTGGGTACAGACAGACACTATTGCCTAGAGTTTTGTGGCGGGGCTGACGTCTTGTCCTGAGTCACAGAAACCCACTGAGAATAATGTCTGAGACATTGCCTTGGGGGAGCCCTGATCTGTCTCCGACCCCCAGCTTGCAACTGTGGCACTTTCGGGCAGCCCCCCTCCACTCCCCACTTTCCAGGCCATGAGTACATGATGCTCCAGCCAGGAGGTTTGCCTGGCCTCCAGTGCTGCGTCAGCTTAGGAAAAAGCCACAGAATCGGAGGGGTGGGGTGGGGTGGGGTGGGGGGAGGTGGCTAATGAGGGATTTTGCAACTTCTGGCCCATCATTAAAAACAACAAATTTTTTTTCTTTTTATTTTTATTTTTTTATTTTTTTTTTATTGGTTTTTTTTTTTTTTTTTTAAAAAATATGAAAGCTCACATTTTCAACCCAGGTTCTGGAACTTGTCATGTTTTCATGCTGAATGGCAACATTCCAGAACAAAGGGCAACCGTGCTTCCGTTCTGCTTGTAGGTCAGAGATCCCAGAGCTAGCCCTGTCCCCCAAATCCTTCAGGCAGAAAGAATCCCACTTGCTCTTGAGGACTGGGAGCTGGCATCAGGCCGGGGTCTCTGACCCTTCATGGAATGGACCCAGGACATCAGACCAAAGAGACCATGTTTCAACTTAAAAAAAAAAAAAATGGAAAAGAGACCGAGGAAGCTGATGATCGCACCAGGCAGAGCTCCACATGGCTCCACAGGCCTGGAGTAGGAATGGCCAGGGTGAAGGGTCAGCCTAGGGTAGTGAGGTCTATCCTGCCGTCATGGGATGTGCCACTAAGCAACTATTATCTAAGAGCAAGTCCTGAGAGAGATGGAGGCATTTGCTTCTTCTAGAATAAGTTGTGTTGCCAAACTGAGGGGACCCCAGGGACCCTGGGAATCTGAACACTACTTATGGGATTTTCTGGAGATTTGGTAATAAAAGCATCCGGTAGGGTCATGTAGGCCTCACACCATGCCAGGTCCTGGTCTTCTTTGCCAACAAAGAGCAAGCCCTCTGTAACTGACCTCCGACCTGTCACCACCTACGTTTGCTCTGATTTTATTCCCAGTGGCTCTTCATAGCAAGTTATCAGCGTCTTCATGAGGGGCAGGAAGAAAATGACTCAAAAATATACATTTCTTGAAATACTCAAAGCCATCCCTTCTCGATAACATACGAAGTGCATACTGGTAGAGGCAGGCGGTAAGGACTAAGCTCTGCATGTGCCGGGGTCTGGGAAAAGTTGAGTTAAAGCAGGGGGAGGGGACTCAGCTGAAGGAGTACTTGCCTAGCATGCACAGAGCCCTGGGTTCCATTCCCAGTACCTCATGAACAGGGCAAGGTGGCACACACCCCTAATCCTAGTGTTAGAGACGGAGGCAGGAGGATCAGGAATTCCAGGTCATCCTCAACCACATGATGAGCTCAAGGCTCGCTTGGGCTGTGTGAGCTCCTGCTCCGAGCAAACAAAATACAACAACAAAACCTAAGGTGTGGAATGAGATGTTAAGCAGAGTCTTTAGAGCAAGGATTCTCTAAGTGTGGTCCCCAGACTAGCAGCTACCCCGCGGTTTCCACAGACATACAAGTGACCAGATGCCAACTGAACCAGGAAGTGTAGCTGGCATCCTGTTCTTCTCTGCTAAATAGGTATTGCTATGTAGCCAAGGCTGGCCTCCAATCTGCCAATCCTCCTGCCTCTGGAGGAGGTAGGTGGCTGAAATATCCCTGTAACCCGGAGCCAAGGAGCAGGGTGTCTGGGGCCAGGGTTTCCCTTAGCTGTACAGCATGTGGGGGTCCTGGTTTAGAGGCAACTGATAAGCCAAAACCAAAACCTTTCTTGGGAAGCACACGGCACCTGGTGGCACTCTGCACAGGGCTGATTCCAGATACTCTGGGACCCTAGTGAGTGTCACCAAGAATTCGGGGTCCTTCTCGAGCATGTGTAGTGCCTCTGAGTGCCAGGGACCTTGGTGGGTGCATCTACTTACCTGCCATGAAGCCAGCTTTGCACCAACCACAAGCCGCTCCAGCTGTAGGGCTGTAGGAGACAACTCAGGTGACAAAGTGCTTGTTGTACGAGCCCAGTGACCCAAGACCAATCCCTAGAGACTATGTAAAGAAGCTGGGTGTGGTGGCGTGGGCCTGTGCTTCCAGCAAGCCTAGCTGAATCTGCAAGCCACAGGCCATTTACATTTTTAAAATGTAAATAGATAAATAAGGGACATGACTCCTGAAGAGCATCAACACACACACACACACACACACACACACACACACATACACACATATACACACACACACAGACACACACACACACACACACAGACACACACACACATATACACACATACACACACACATACACACACATACACACACACATACACACACACATACACACACACATACACACACACATACACACACGCATACACACACGCATACACACACGCATACACACACATACATACACACACATACATACACACACACAGACACACATACACACACATATACACACACACACACAGACACACAGACACACATACACACACACACAGACAGACACACATACATACACACACAGACATACATACATACACACACACATATACACAGAGACACACACAGACAAACAGATACACACACATACACACACATATACACACATACATACACACATACACACACATGCACACACACATACACACACAGACAGATACACACACATACACAGACAGACAAACAGACAGATAGATATACATACACACACAGAGACACACACAGACAAACAGATATACACACAGAGACAGACAGAGATAACACACACACATAGACACAAGCAGAGACACACACACAGAGATAGACAGATACACACACAGAGACACAGACAGACAGACAGACAGACAGACAGACAGACACACACACACACACACACACACACACACACATCCTAACTGACCTCCTCCATGGTTGAACACACTATTTATTTCCAGGACCTTGGCAGCCTGGCTAGCACCAAGAGATATTTTCATCAGGGCCTTGGCAGTGTGGGACAGAGTGCCCTGCCAGCTTGGGGATGAACCCGGCCCTGTCTGGGTTCCACACTCCCCGGCTGGTCCTTATCTGGACTCTTTCCTCTTGGTTTACTTTGCAGGAGTGTTGGGGCCAGTCTAAGCCTAGAGCCTCTTGAGGGGCCAGCCTTGGGTGGGTGCGATTCTCTCCTGAGTGCCGGTGAGGTTCTTGAGCGGCCATTCATGCCTCTTGTAATTCATCTTTCAAACGGTCTGAGATCTTTCCAACTTAAAAGAAACCTAGTTTTCACTGAGGCTCAACATCTAAGAGAGGAGAGAGAGAGCATCACTCACCTGCTGTCAGGGAAATCTCCTCCCACATGAGGCTTCCAAGCCCAGCCAGCCTGCAGAGGTCCCCCAGGCCCTCCTGCTGCCCCACCCTCAGGATAACCGTTTCCAGACTTCTAAAGGTGCGGGCCGGGTTTAAACTTCACATGAAGGACCTGTGTGTGTTTAATCCTCGGAGTCTGGCTGGCTTTGGGCCACACGCAAAGGTGAGGTTCTGCCGGTCTGCTGCCCACGGACAGGCTTTTAAAGTTAAACCAGACCTCACCCAGCACTTACTTCCCACAGAAGATCCTCTCTGCACTGGGCAGAAAGCAGGGCTCCTTACAGTTGCCTTCAAAACCCCTGGCTACCTGACGCTGGCTGCCTATGACCTGGCTCCTTTTCTGTGCTTGACTTCAGTACATGCAGATAGCATCCCCTTCACACCTTCATCTGCCCCAACCACAGGGGTCACGCCCCCGCCTCTGCAGGGACCTTTTCCAGCCTAGCTCCCAGCACCAATGTTGACTGGGCAAAGCCTCCCTTCATAGGCAGGGTCTCAGGGTCTCAGGGTCTCAGGGTCTCAGGGTCTCAGGGTCTCAGGGTCTCAGGGTCTCAGGGTCTCAGGGTCTCAGGGTCTCAGGACTTCCTTGTCTGTGGAGCCCGACAGAGGAGACTCCACAGCCAGTTCCTGGCTCTGCCATACTGAAGCTGTTCGACCTTCTTAGACAGCATTGCACTGGGGCTGTGCAGCTAGTCCTGTTTGCCCCCGTTTCTCAGAGCAAAGGTTGTCTGGGATGCCAAATTCACTCAGAAGGAAAAGGGAAAGAGGTACTGTGGGCACTGGCCAGATAGGTATCGAATCCTATATGGTCTTTACACCTGTCCTGGCCCCTCCCTGCCATGTCCCTGAGGCACTAGAGCTGTGGAGAGATAATGACCCCTGTGGGTAGCCTGTAGCTTTCCTTACAGGATGGGATTTGAACCCAGGCCCAACTCAGACATGTTCCTACAGTACTTATGACCATGGTACCAGTCATTTCCTTATCCAGAGTTTGATGTGAATCGTTGCCACGGAAACCTTTCCACATCAGCAGAAGGAAGTCAGGCCTAGGAGTTACGCATGGGTTATTTCTAAGAAAACATTAATTTTTTTTTTTAATCCAGGCACTTAATTTGGCCTCTTTTTTTTTTTTTTTTTTTTTTTTTTTTTTTTTAAAAACATATTTTGTTGAATTGCGTGGGACTTGCTTGGTTTTAGCATGAAGTGGTTTAAATGCTTGTTGACTGAGTATTCGTTTTGTCCAGAATTAGTCTAGCTTAGTATTTTAGGCCTTTGATCCCATCTCCTGGAAAGACTGGGGCAGGAGGATCACGAGTTCAAGGACACCCTAGGTGTCTTAGTGAGACCCTGGTTCAAAATAAAAAGTGATAAGAAGATATTGCTTCACGGTAAAGCCCTTGGCTAACACGACAGAGTTATGTATCTGTTAAGCATCTGAATTTGTTCCTTAAGTCCCTGAAGGGCTGTGTCTCCTGCTGGAGGCACAGAGGACACCTGATCCCGTAAGGCAGAGATTGCGAGTGGCCAGCACCTAGGTGTGGGGAGCTGGAGTGACTGTGGGGTGACCAGCAGGGACAGAGCCAGCCTCTCACTTCTCTTCCGTCTGACCTTGATCCTGTCAAAAAGCAGACAGGATCCAGCTAGGAGGGGAGACGCCACCGCCTGCTGTCTGCTGCTCACCCAGGCGTCTGTAACGGGATGTTCCCTGCCCAGCCTGGATCACTGAGATCTGCTTGGGGGTGGGGGATGGGGGATGTCCCTCCTTCCAGCCACACTTCATTCCCGGGATTTCTGGGTGGTTTGTGGGTATGACTCTAATCTGTCCTTGGCTTCTTACTCAGACTTGAGCTCTCCCTTGTTAGATCTGAAGAGGAGAGAGCTGGGAAAACCCTCAGCTGTGTGGGGATCAGGGGTTGTCCAGTGAACAGCCTCTGGGCTGTGGCATCTCATCGATGTAGGGCAGTGGAACAGAGATGCTTCCCGGGGAAGGAGGACAGATGGGAGACTGGAGTCTAAGGAGTAAATTGTCCCTGCCCCTTAGGCCTTCTCTATGACCATGATCAGGCTGTTTACTGTCTTTGTTTACCATCCTCTATTTCCCCATCTGTGAAATGGGGCTAATAAAATCAGTGAGCCCATCTATTGTGCAGATGATGACACACGAGATTCCAGGAACGAAGGGACCAGTACAGTGCTGGGCCATCCCCGCTTGTCACGCCTTGGCCAAGTCATCACTGTGGATATGGACTCATTAATTAGCCTTTGGTATGCCAGGGCTGATAACTCATTTTTTCTGATAGGTCACAAACCGGAAAGCAGGACCTCTGTGAAGATTAAAGCATACAAACTTGAAGAAAGGAAGTCACATTTAAATGAAAGGCAGCCGAGTCCTGAGGCTGAGACCTTTCAAACTGCTTCTTGCTCTGTCTGTGCCTTGAGCTGGCTGGTGGCTGGTGGCCAGTGGGCAATTGCAGTGGTTTTTCCGACAGACACTGTCTTTAGTGGCTTCACATGGGTTGGTGGCTTGGAGTTGGCCACAGTGGGACGTGCAGGCCAAGGGAAGGAGTGAGCACTACAGAACGGGCTGTGTGCTTGGGGGTCGATCACCCAGGTCCCAACCCATAAGAAAGCCCATTGTGAGCAGCCAGCAGGCGAGGTGCATAGTGACCAGACCCAGTGCTGGGGGCCAGCTCCCAGACAGACAAGCCTGTGACACAGAGGAAAGGGGACCCCAAAGGAAGATGACCATCATCTCCATGCACAGTGGTCTGGGTGGTTCCCAGCCAGAGGGTTAGCAATGACCCTGATGTCCTGGGACTTCTTCCTCAGAAAGCCAAGAGGCCCAGGCTAAAAGGTCACTGAGTCAAGTGTCTGGGGCTCCTTTCTCCCAAGTTTCAGATGCTTGACAGGAGTTTTAAGTTCTGTGTTGCTCAGGCCAAGCTGAGACTTTGAACTAAGAGCCACAGGGAGCACTGTCCTGTCAGCTCCATGCCCTTGGTCCTAGCGCCCGTCTTTTGCTTGTTTGTTTGAGATTGGGTCTCGGGTATCTCAGGCTAGCTTCAAGCTCACTATGTAGCTGAGGATGGCCCTGAACTTCTGATCCTCCTGCCTCCACCTCCCAAGTGCATCTCAGTAGCCAGGATGGAATGGAGGGTTTTGTGTGTGCTATACTAACTGAGCTGAATCTGAAGCCCCAGTTCCAGACTTTGAGATCAGGTTGCAGTGTGGTTTCCACTGGGACCAACTCACTATCTCCATCACTCAGAACTGTGGGGCTTAGAGCACCCCCACCCCACATGCAGAGAAGCTGAATGCTTTTGTCTGAGGCCACCCAGCTGTCGAGAGGCAATGTCAAAGGTCAGACGACCCAGGTTCTGTTTCCCTGAAAGCCCAGGATGCAGCCATCAGAGAGGCCCCCATGGACCACAGCCCTTATATGGCTCTTGTGATCCAGAACGGAGGAGACATGCCCCTCCTCCCTCATACCATAAATATTTATCGCACAGAGATGTGTCAGACAGACTCTGGGACTCAGGGCTGAGTGGGCTGACAGGTCTTCGGAGTGATTAATTCCCACAAGGCTTTCCAGGAAGGGGAGTCCATGGTGAGCAGAGGTTCACCGGCAGGCTTGGCAGCGGGCACTCTGGGGTCAGGGGCTGGGCTGCAGGAACAGCGTGTGCGGAGGCCGGGCCAGCAGCTGGTGTCTTAGCCCTGACATCTTTTTGGCGGGCTTCCCCAAACATAGACCAGCTGGGCTACATGATGCAACAATCTTCCCTATTGGCCCCTTATATCTGGACCAGGAGCTTTGCGAGCTTTTCAACAAGTCTGCCTCTCAACTTCTAAATGGTATCGAGTACCATCCGGCGCTGGGAGGGTCACTGGAAGGCTAGAGCAATGGAAACTGTGTTGAGTCCTCAGGCCTTCAAAAAGCTCACTCTCCAATTGGCTGGCCAGACTCCCAAGCCTGTTAATGTGTGCAGGACTCAGTTTTGTGTGCTGTGGAATGGGGCTACAGAATCTTCTGTCCACAGTCATGTCCCAGTGCAGACAAACAGTCCCAGCAATGTAGCCAGGCCAGCAGGGTTGATTTCAAAATCAGAGTCTCATCATTGACCCTGGGGTTCAAGAGCATTGTCCAAGCTTCCTGTACCCCCTCTTGGCTTGTCCTTGTGGGATTTACATGCTTTAGCTGGCTGGGGTTCTCCTGGGTGCCGGTGACCTTTTCGGTGACCTTTTCGGCATCTAGAGGATTTCCAGGTCTGGGAGACAGCTATGGTAATATTTACCTTTTTTAAACTCTTTGGTATTCTAAGGCTAAATGTCTTTGTTTCTGATAATTAACTCTTGCTGTATAGCAGCAGGGGGTTAAGTAAAGGGTTTATTGCTAGCTCTCCCTTCTCTGGTGAGCTAGCCAGGAGCCAGGCTCGTTAACTCTTTCTGAGCCAGAGAGAGAGAAAAAAGGAAAAAAGGAAAAAAACCAAAATTCATTCACACAGGTACATATAGATTCAATATACATTAACACACACACACACACACACACACACACACACACACACACACACACACACACACATTTTGGCCAGTCTTCTCACCTACACACAAGACAGACATATGCATTTGGTGTATGGTGGGTAGATGAGGGAGAATCCCCAAACCAACAACTTTATTTCTTTTCTCTAGCTTTTTTATACCGTTTTAGACAAAAACTTTTTAGACAATTACCTCAGAGATAAAAGGTTACAAAAGGGAAGTTACAGAAAGATGTTGATATTAAGTTCGAAGCAGTGTTTCATTCTGGAAGCTCCTTAGAAGTTCAAAGCAACAGTCTCTTACGGCCTTATCTTAGTGCACACTTGTGGCTTCATCCTTGGACCTGAAAGTTTTGTCCCAAGCTTTTTTTTTTTTTTTTTTTAGTGTAATCATGACAGCTCATTGCATTTCTTATAATGCAGCCTTTACTTACTATTCTGAGGAGTGGGCACATTCTACTCTTGATTCTAATCTTATTATTCATCTTTCTAGCAAAACAACTAAAACCATTTCTTAAAATTTTTTCTTCCTAAGATTATTTTGAATCAAATCAGGAATTCTATAAAATCATGAATCCATCCAAACAGCATTAATTCATGAAAGTTCATCTTTATGTTGATCTGCAGGAGGTCTGCTCCACAGGGTGGGCTGATGCCCAGGCTATGTAACAGTGACAGGAAGGGGCAAGAAGCAAGAAGCAATCCTGGGGTGAAGTCTCTTGGGGGCCTTGACTCTCAGAGCTCACCCACATTAGGCCATGCAAAAAAAGTGGGCCACCTCCAGGAAGGCCACCTGCTAGCCTTAGCCCTTGCTAGATGGCTCCTGACACTTGAATTCTGTTCTGTCACTCTAGCAAAAGAGAAGGAAACCTTGCAAAGTCCCTCTCAGCTGTGTGGCCCTGCAGCCCCCATGGGGATAGTGCAAGTCGGTGAGTGATGGAGTGTCAGAAGGTCGGTAGGAGGAGGCGCCTCTAGAAATGATACTGAGAGTCAGAGAGATGGCTCAGGGTGTAAACAAATTCCTGCACAAGTGTCAGGGCCAGGTTTCAGATTGCTAGAACCCCTGTAAAACCTGGGTGGGTGGGGTGGCCATCTGTAATTTGGGCACACAGTAGACAGAGGCGGGATCCCAGGAGCAAGCTGGCTACCTAGGCTAGATGAAACGGCGAGAGACTCTCCCTCAGTATATAAGGTGCAAGGTGATTGAGGACAACATCTGCACACCTCTGAGCATGCATGCAAACATGTGGCGACATGCATATTTGCACATGCATACCAGAAACAAAAAGAAAAAAGGGTGTGGAATTTGGCAAGGCCAAGGAAATATATCAGTTGGGAGAGAAGAGCCCAGGAACACGAGCCTTATTCCAGAGATTAGGGGAGCCAAGACCCAGGCTCCCACTGTGAGTAGCAGGAGGACTGGCTGCAGCTGGAGAGGACAACCCACACAGAGTGTCAAGGACACAGCACAGATGATACTGCGCATGCGTTTGCCGAGGAGGGGCGTGTCTTTGCTAAGTATCCCAGAGGCTCCATTTGTCTTCCCGGAGGGACACAAATTCAGGGGTCCTCATCTACAGAGTCACCGCTTAACCAGCTTCCCAGCATTCTTCCCGGGAGGCAGGATAGGATGACAACCTCCGGCCCATACCTGGTTGCCTAGCTGCCCCTGTCCCTGAGTTGGGTACGCTTGTATTCTCAAGTCAAAATGGAAGTCTTCCGGAGAGTGCTGTGAAACAGAGTGAACACCCCTCTGGCCCTCAGAACATCCCTCAAGCCCCAGCTCCTGGCTCTGGCTGTCCAATGTTGGGCAGCTACCTTAACTCTAGTGGTCCCATTAATAGAATGGAAGCCGTAGGACTTACACTACAGGGTAATGGAGCCATGGCAGCTAGGTGCTCACCTGGAGACCAGAAAATGTAGGAATCCCCCCAAAGCCCCCAAGACCGTCTGTCAGGATCAGCTCAGTCATGCTAAAATCTGGGCAACCAGGACAGCACGTACTGCTCCTTCACAAAAGGTCTTTGAGCCAATGAATGATTTGGCGAGTGGGTGAAGGGACTTGCCACCAAGCCAGATGACCTATATCTGATCCCTGGGACCCACACTGACTCCAGCAAGTTGTCCTCTGACCTCCGGGCGCACCCTATGGCAAGCACACATCGCACACCATTTAAAGAGAAGGCAGACACACATACACAGTGTTGAGGAGCGAGCTTGGTCCTATGCATTCCAGCCCTTCGGGATGTTTAGTGGGACCTTCGGAATCCGACTTGTTTCTGTAGGTGGGTGTTTTTGCTCTTGTGTGTGTCTGCGCCATGTGCACACCTGGTGTCCATGGAGGTCAGAGGAGGGCATCAGATCACCTGGAGCTGGAGTTATAGAGACAAGTGTGAGTCACTATATAGACGCCGGAATCTAACATCATCTGCTCTACAAGAGCAGCAGATGTTCTCAACGGCTGAGCCATCTTTCCCGTCCCTTAATTTTTTTTTTTTTAATTTTGACACAAGATCTTGTCAAGTTGTGTTGGCTGGTTTCAAACTTACCATATATTCCAGGCTGGCCTTGACCTGTGATCTTCTGGCCTCAGCCTTGGAATACAGGGAAGGGGTAGCACATCTGGCCCCGACTCTAGTTTTGATACAGCTGTTTGTGTAATGGGTGGTGAATGGTCCCCACAAGCTGCAATTCTGGACATGTCCCTGTGAGCCATGCCCCAGTTTGTGGCTTTCTGCTTTGACAGCAAGTACCCAGTCCCACGGACTTGAGTCTTTCTCCCCCCCATCTTGTTCTTCCACATGCTACGGCCCAGGAACACCCGAGACACCTCTCTTCTTGCTTCTCTATTGCCTGGTGTGAAGTTGCTCTGCTGAGGTTTGACCCCACGGTTCACATGGCTGCCTCAGTGCCAGAGACCAGGAGCCAGAGCCAGAGCTGTGGGTGAGACTGGCTCTTCCCGAGGTCTCCCCTGGCTTGCAGGTGGCATCATCTCCCTGTGTCCCCTCATACATGTCTCTCTGCTTGTGTCTGTGTTGTGATATCTTAAAGTTTATTTATTTATAGTATGATGTGTCTATGTGTATGGATCTGTGCATAGGTGTGTACAATAGTACGTGTGATTATGTGTATGTGTTTGTGTGCATATGAGTACATGTGTGTCTCTGTGTGCATGTATGTTAGAGTGTGTATGTATACATATGTATGTGTATGTATATCTGTGTGTGTTGTGTGTGTATATATACGTGTATATATATGTATACATATGTATGTACATATGTATATATGTATATATATGTGTGTGTATATATGTATGTATATATGTACGTATGTATATATATGTATATATACACACACATATATATACATATGTGTATATATATATATTCACATATATATATATATATGAATGAATCAGTGTGTGTTGTCTCTGTCTATCTCTTTTCAGCTTTAGGAATGGAAGGCAGCCAAACGGCCCATTGTTGAGCTATAGCTCTCGGCCTATGTATCAAACATACATGCAGTATCATCCTCTACCTGTTTTTAAACTTACTACCATGCTATATTCATTGGCTCCTTTTACCCCCTGTATAGTTCTCTACCCCATTTCCCACCACCAGTGGATTCACCATTTCTCCTACCAGTTGGTAGGATAGCACTCTGATGGTATCTGTTTCAGCAAGGCCTGGGTTTTGGCCACAGTAGGGCGGCACATGACAGGTAATGCTTTGGGTCCTGCCCTTCGCGCTAGTCAAGCACGGAGAAACACAGGTGGGGCACTGCCATGATCTCAGGGTGGAGAGGCAGTGACGTGTTTTGGCGTGTCACTTTGACCTGACTCTGCAGCTTGGGATGTGCATTTAAGGTGCTGTGAGCGACCCAAGAGAGCTTGGGCACTCTGAATGTTCTATATTCTTGGTGTGCTTTCAGGCTGGGCCATTGCACACAGTAGGCATTCCCTGGTCTCCTGGGCTCTGCCCCCAAGGCCTCCTCCCTTGGAGCAGGTCAGGGTTTGATTCTAGCATACTAGAGAACAGCTGAACCCTGCCTCTCTATGTTGTGCCTTTGGTCTTACACAGGCTTGCTTGGAACCCTGGAGGGTTTCCAGGGACAGGCCCTGGCTAAGCACCCCAGAGGCTTCATTAGTGAGTCCTCATCTACAGAGTCACCACTTGACCTGCCTCTGAGCATCCTTCCCGGAAGGCAGGGCAGTATGCAAGAACCTTAGAGCCAGACCTGATTGTCTGGCTATTGGGTGTCCCTGACCCTGAATTGGGTGTGTTGGTATTCTCAAGTCAAAATGGAAGCTCTTCCAGAAAGTGTCATGAAACAGTGAACATCCCGCTAGCCCCTGCTCCTGTTGGGCAGCTGCTTTAACCCGAGCTGTCCCATCTGTAGAATGGGAACTATAGGCTCACACTTCTGGGTAACAGAGTATTCTGCCTATGTTCTAGAACATTTATCTTCTATCCCCTTCCTACCTCTGTCCACCCTGCCCCTGGAACTCCCAAGCCCACATGACAGTTACATACCTGGCGTTTCTGTGTGAGCAAGGACTGGGGCAACTTGTGCTGATGGGACAGAGCCTTTCCTGTTCTGATGGAGGCGGCATTGGGCATGGCTGACCTGGTTCTAATTTGCTGTATCCTACTTCCTCTTTTCCTTCCAGAACCTTTCCAGTGCCCAGCCCTTGTTTCAGGAGCCCAGGCTGCCCCGTCCCCTCAGTTGTGGCTGCAGGCGTGGGGGCCATGAGCTGTCTTCTGAACAATATGGTCCCGGTGGGGCTGGCTCTACTGGTCTGCGGAGTGCAGGCCTTTTTCCTTCCCAACAGCACTAGCCTGGAGAGGCTGCTGAGCAAGTACCAGCACGCAGAGCCACACTCCCGAGTGCGCAGGGCTATCCCCATGTCAGACCGCCAGGAGATCCTCATGCTGCACAACAAACTGCGAGGTCAGGTGTATCCCCCTGCCTCCAACATGGAGTACATGGTGAGTGTCCCACCGGGGTGATGGTGGGCCCAGGACAGGTGCGGTGTCTTATGATTTTTTTTTTTTTGAGAGGTCTCATGGAGTCCTGGCCATCCTTGAACTCGATATGTAGCTGGGGTTGACTCAACTTCCAGCCCATCTGCATCCAACCTCGTAAGCGAGCGTTGGGGCTGCTAATGTACCCGGTCAGCTGCCTCTCTGACAGCTTAGGCTGGCTTTAAACTCGACATGTAGTCAAGGATGGCCTTGAACTTCTGATCTTCTGCTCCATCTCCCAGGTGCTAGGACTACAGATGTCCACCACTGTACCTAGTTTATGCAGCACTGGAGATGGAGCCCAGGGTCGTGTGCATGCGAGGCAAGCCTTCTGCCAACTAAGCTGTACTCTCCACACTCAGCTACAGTGCATCCAGCTAAGATGCAAGCACTCTGCCCACAGGCACCCCACCTCACCCCTTCTTTCTCTTCTTATCCCTCCTTTCTCGCTCTCCCTCAGTGAAACCAAGGCTGGGCTTCTCTCCCCGTCCGGCCCTGTTTCTGTCTGTGTCTCCCAGGTCACAGGCCTACCTCCTCCCCCAAGCAGCCATTGACTTTTGTCTTAGTCAGGGTTTCTATTTCTGCACAAAACATCATGACCAAGAAGCAAGTTGGGGAGGAAAGGGTTTATTCAGCTCACACTTCCACATGGCTGTTCATCACCAAAGGAGGTCAGGACAGGAACTCACACAGGGCAGGAACCTGGAGGCAGAAGCTGATGCAGAGGCCATGGAGGAGTGTTACTTCCTGGTTTGCTTCCCCTGGCTTGCTCAACTTGCTTTCTTATAGAACCCAGGACTACCAACCCAGGGATGGCACCACCCACAATGGGCCCTCCCACCCTTGATCACTAATTGAGAAAATGCCTTACAGCTGGATCTCATGGAGGCATTTCCTCAAGGGAGGTTCCTTTCTCTGTGATAACTCCAGCTTGTTATGCACACAAAACCAGTAAATACAAGTTTCTTCCAGAGCTTCCCTGGACTAATGAGTCCTTCATGGTCTCAAGAGTCTAGAATGAGTGAGTGGCCAGCTATGTGAACCCCGAGCAAGGCTGCTTTGGGGGAGCACGGTCTAAACCTGTATCTTTTCCCCTCTGGAAACCTGTGTACCCTTCCAAGATGTCAGCCCAAGGAGTGGGTTTGTGCTTCTTTCTTTTGGGGGCGGGATGTTTAGAAACATAAAAACTCGTGGTAGAGTTCTTGAGCAGGCTCCTCTTTTAGCTGCTCTGGCTCGTGCCTGACCTTTGCAAACGATGACAGAAGCCAGAGAGATCAGCTCTCCTGAGCTCTTGCTACAAGCTGTTCTGGGGTAGCCGCATGAAGTGGCCATTTGTTCCTGAGTCCCAGGGTGGAAACATCTTCCTTGGCTGGCTCTCCAGAATTGAGATGAGGGTCGGGGTGAGGATGAAGCTGGTCACACACCACAGGATCACTTCTTGCCTCTGGCTTAGAACCTCTACCTCAGTAGATTTTACCTCAGAGACCGAAGCTCACTGCTTCCCAGGTACTACGCAGGTGGCTGGGTACCACTCACACAGGAGTGGAACCTCCAGGAACTGCTCAGAGAGGCCATTCTGTCAATGGAAGCTTCAGACTGTCCTTATAGCCCCTTGCCAAGGCTGAGGAAGCTCCTGCTGGGGGACCACGTCCCAGCAGCAACCCCTGGGCAGGTGGGCGGTGTGGTGCATCTTCCTGCCGGAGTCACCATGGAGAACCAGGTTGGGGGTAGGAGCGTGAGGACCTGAGGGACCCTGATGGGAACCCGGGGAGCAGGAAGTACTGATTCTGATCTGCAGATGGGGAACTAGTCTCAGGCTAATCTGGAAGTGTCCCCACTCAGAGGAGGTGCAGGATAAAGGTGAAAATGTGTGGGGACCACAGTCTCCCTCTGTGGAGGTGTTGAGCATTCGCAGTAGGCATGCACATGGGGGGGGGGGGGATCTTCACACAAAGAGACCCGGAAGGTGAATGAAAACTCACAGGGCTGCTGACCAGAGGAGACCGCGACCACGCCCCTTGCCCCACCCCCAACAGCAGGCTTCTAGAGGCTGAGGAGACACTGTGACAAGTTGAGTAGAGCAGGGGGGTGGAGAGAACCCATAAAGCCCACGGGGGACTCAAGGTGGCTAAAGGCTGAGGTGGTCGGGAGCAGGAGTAGGAAGATTGAGTTGGGGAGTGGTCTCTAGGGGGGGCTATGTGGTGCTCGGATTTCTGATTTTTTTTTTTTTTTCTGGCAACATATCACGGTGGACCAGGAGAGACTGGTATCCCCAGGCAGTCCTACAGGTTCAGAGCTTGGTTCTAGACTATCTGGGTATGAGACTGTGGGCCTCTGGCCTGGCTTCTCAAAGCTTCAACTCTCTATTCTGTAAGATAAAATAAGATGGGCACCCTCCAAGAATGAGGCAGGAAGGCGGGAGAGACTTGCGTGCATCCAGGGCTGGCAGTGGGGCTGTGGGTGGGCTCTTGCCCCCTAAGAATAGCCTGTGAGTGACCAAGATCTCACCTGACCTCTCTGTGTCTGACTTCTGTCATTTGGCAACCCCACCCCCCCCCAATCCCCCCGTTGTACATTCTCCGGGACTTCTCCCAGGTTAGAGGCACAGCCTGCTCTCTGACAGTCCCCGGGGCTGGGATTTCTGCTTCGTCCTCCTGACTGTCTGCTGCCATCTCTCTATCCTACAGACTTGGGATGAGGAGCTGGAGAGGTCTGCAGCAGCGTGGGCACAGAAGTGTCTGTGGGAGCATGGGCCTGCCAGCCTTCTGGTGTCCATCGGGCAGAACCTGGCTGTGCACTGGGGCAGGTAAGAGCAGCTGGCACCCCGAGCTGCAGCGTCCCCTACTTGAGTGTCAGCTGGCTGCTGCCACAGAGGGCTTGGCATTCCTGGGTGTCATCAAGGTGTCGGGTGGTAGAGTACATAGGTGTGTGAGTCTCTGGGTTCGATTCCCAGCACAACAAACAAACAAACCGCCTAATGGGGCAACCTGAAGCTCTGACAGGCTCAGCTCAGCCTACTGCTTGGCTAGGTACCAATGCATTTTTACAAAATTCCAACTGCAGCCCAGACTGCCCCCACTGGCTGACTTCCCTTTTCCCTTTCTGTTCCCTTCCTTCTAGCATAATGGTGTGTAGCAAGCATAGCATTCCTGTGTGAAGATCGCCTTTCTTAATAGACCCACATGCATCCTTTCTGTCCCCATGGCTTGGGTTTGGTGCTTGGTTCTATTCTGAGGCTCTCTGCCCATCCTCCAGGGATGCTGGGACAGGGATGGGGTCAGAGGCTCAGACTGTCCGCTTCTTGATGGGTAGGATCCTCCCCTAAGGCATGCTGGTGTATACAGTGTCCCTAGGAGTGACAAGCAGGCCCCCTTCTGCCCCAGCTCCTCGTGACACGTGCTTAGAGGGGCTGACCAGGGTGGGAGGCTGTGTCCTGGGACTTGCTGACCACAGCTGCTGGTGCTGGTCCCAGCTGGTAATTGTTACAAGACCTCAAACTGCCTGGCTGACCACAATGCTGTCACGAAGGGTCACTTTGCCTGAGACATCATTCTCCAGGAACCACTGTTTATACTTGCCGTGGGTTCACAGACAAGTTCTTATTTTTCTCCCCGACTGAAACAGAACAGAACAGTGAGTGCATAGCAGCTCACACCTGGAACCCCAGCACTTAGGATGGGGAGGCAGGGGAGTCAAGAGTTCAAGGCCATCCTGGGGCAATGGCTGCAGATCCATGGTCCCACCACAGTGTAAGAGCTGTGTGTCACTTCTCAGCCATTTAATGTCTGTAAGATATGTCTACCCTTCGTCCCTCTGTCTCTCTGCTTGGCCTTAATTGATATTCATTCTCTCTCTCTCTCTCTCTCTCTCTCTCTCTCTCTCTCTGTCCTGATTGATTTGATTCTTTCTCTCCCAGCCTTGATTGATTCCTGCCCCCTTCTCTGTGTGCATCTCTCTCTCTGCGTCTTTCTGTCTCTGTCTCTGTCTCCCCCTCTCTCAGCCCTGATTAATTTGATTCTCTCTCTCTCTCTCTCTCTCTCTCTCTCTCTCTCTCTCTCTCTCTCTCTCTCTCTGTCTGTCTTTCTCTGTGTGTATGGGGTACCTCCCATGTGTAAATACCCCTGTCGAGCCTCATCCCACCCCTCTTTTCACTTTTTGTCTTGAGTCAAGTTCTCACTGAGTTGTCCAGTCAATTCACTCTGCAGCCCAGGCTGGCTTTGAACTTGACATCCCCCTGCGTTAACCTTCTAGAGTGGCTGAGACGAAGGGTGTGCCACCCCTCCCCCGCCCTGCGAGAGTTCACATCTGGAATGGAAGTGGTCTTGGCTGCAGTGTCTGAAACCTTGGCTTCTTGGGTTGATTGTATTTCACCTGTTGTATGTGAAAATGGATACATAATTAAGGCATCAGAAGTAAATGTCTCCGACACACAGGCACGCACGCACGCACGCACGCACGCACGCACGCAGGCTTGGAGGCCACCCAGGATGGGGTGGTTTCAGGCAGATGCTGGCACTGCAGAGGGAGCCTGGCCACCCACCACATCTGTCCCCACAGGTACCGCTCTCCTGGGTTCCACGTGCAGTCATGGTATGACGAGGTGAAGGACTACACCTACCCGTACCCCCACGAGTGCAACCCGTGGTGCCCCGAGCGGTGTTCAGGGGCCATGTGCACCCACTACACACAGGTAATGCTATGGAAGCTGGGCTCCACTCAGCCTGTGCCCCAGCCCTGGGGGTCGGGGGGGGGGCGGTATATGGGAGTGCATGAGGCCTTTGCTTTAATTCGGTTTGTCTCCGAACACACTGGTTGGGTCCTGCTGTTTGCTTTAGATGGCTTTATGGAGGAGAGACTTGGAATAGGCTCTGGAAACTTCTATGACAGTTTTATATTGCGAAGGCTTTTCACAGTTGTGTGCCTATAGCTCGTTTGTAAAAGACATACACACTCCCCAGTGGGTTGCCCTTCTCCGGTGCCCTATAGAGTCTCCCTGGGGCACCCCACCCCTGAGCTACAACACAGCACTGTCATTTCAGATGGTCTGGGCCACCACCAACAAGATTGGCTGTGCTGTGCACACCTGTCGGAGCATGAACGTCTGGGGCGACATCTGGGAGAACGCCGTGTATCTCGTCTGCAATTATTCTCCGAAGTAAGACTACATAGTCTCGGTCACACAAGCCATGGGGGAACGAGCTCAAACTGGTCTCAAGAGTGAAGTCTCAGTTACCTCACTAACAAAGAGTCTAGAAATGGCCGCCTCTAGGTGAGCAAGCGGCAGGGGCTTGGGCCTTCTTAGGGTCCTCATGGCCCCAAGGTGGCTGCTGAGTTCCAGTGCTGTGTCTTCACATACAATTCCACTTAACATAGTAGAACTGTAGGAATGAGATGTGTCCTCTGGCATTTCCCCACAAAATGTTGTTGGCCAGAGCTAGACCAATCATAGACAGGGGGACCACAATTGCTCCAACTGGTTTTCTGAGTCATCTCCTAAGACCGCTTGTACAAGCAAGAGTAGCAGTTGTCTGACAGGAGGGAGAAGCAGAGCGGAGAATGAGGTTGAGGAGAGAGAGAGTGGGAAGAGAGGAAAGGAGCAGGAGAGAGAGAGAGAGAGAGAGAGAGAGAGAGAGAGAGAGAGAGAGAGAATTACCAGTGCCATTTTCTCTGAAATGGAGATATAGGTTGAGTTCTCTAATCAAAAACATAACTCTTAGGGCCAGTGAGAGGGCTCAGCAAGTAAAGGGGCTTGCCTCCAAGTCTGATGACCTGAGTTCGAGTCCCAGGACCCACATGACCTCCCACCAGACAGAGTCTATCAGCGTCTCTTTCCCTTCCTAAACAGGCCACACCAGGTCTGCCCAGTGTAGCTGCTCTCCTCACAGAGCACCCCAGTCACAGGGCATCATTCACCCAATGGCTCACTGCACAGATACGTACAGAGCACAGAGTTACTTACCCATTTGCAGCTTGTGGTTTGAACAACCATGCTGGCCGCCATCCCGGCACGGGCATGGGCCTGTGGTGGACTCTCTGACATGCTTATTTACAAGAGGAATAAAGTAATACAGGTCAGAGGAGGGGAGAAGGGCAGGGTGGGGAGCTGTGGGGTTGGGAGGGAAAAAGGCTGTGGGGAAAGGATAGCGCGTGGCTTTGGGATGGCTGCTGAGCGGCCATATTCCTGCAGGCTCTGCTTCTGAGGTGATTTCTAGCTCAGCTGAAAGTGCAAAGTGGGAGACAAGTTGGAATTAAATCTTTATGTTTAAAAAATGCTGGCAGCTCTAATCAGAAACCTAACTCTTGGGGCCAGTGAGAGGGCTCAACAGGTAAAGGGGCTTGCCTCCAAATCTGATGACCTGAGTTCGATTCCCAGGACTTATATAGCAGGAAAAGAGACCAAGTTTCACGTGCACACACATCCACACATTAAGTAAATAAATGAAAAAAGATTTAACAGAAATAAAACCTTCCCCTTCCCTGGTGCTATTCGATCCCCTTTCTTGGTAAAGGCACCACATTGTCAAGAACTTCTGTTGAGCCAGCCTAGGACCTATAGTGAACACTCCAGGCTAGGGCCTAATGGCAGACACTTGTTCACATCCTGTGTGAGAGGGAAGACATCTAGAATGAAGGTCCAGAGGCATTGATTCTAGGGAAATGTCCCCTGGCTTGCAGTCACCCATCTCCCTCCTGTGTGCCCACACAGCTATGGGAGATATGAGAAACTAAGCATTCGTGTGGGACTCCTCTCATGAGGGTTCTGGTCCTGTTGGAGCAGGGCTCCATGCTCTCAATTGCATTAACCCATCTGTGGTCAGTTTGTTTGCTAGTTACTTTTGACTGCTGTATAATATTCCACACTTCCCGTGGCCTTTCCCTTCAAGAGGCTTCCCGGGCTCTTAGCCCCTCAGGACACTATCATGGAACTAGGGAGGGGACGATGCACAAGAGGCTGGGAATGGAGCAAGATGTGCCTGGCTCTTGACCCTATGGCCTCATGTGTGCAGGCAGTGCCACTGGTGGACTAGTCCAAGGGGTGGGAGCCTAGACATCTGCTGTCCAGCTAGAAAGGCCAGCCAGCTCAGTGAACACTGGTCTCTACCCTTATGGGCCTGGAAACCTGGAGGTGTGGCCTATCTTTAAAGAAACAGAGTCCAGTGTCCTGAGGAGAACTGGGCTTGGGGAACAGGACAAAGCCCCTGTGGGCAAGGAGACCACCACACTTTCCCATGAACAGCTGGGGCATTTCGGTCTATGCCTGATGTCCCACTGAAGTTCACCTCAGTGCCCACCACTATGCGTCCCCAGCCCAAATACTTGAGGGCTTAGAACTGTAGGGTCCACAGCCATGTCCAGAGATTGTTCTAACTGTCCAGGTGGGCCCATAGAGAGGAGGGTGTTCTGTGATAGGGCAGAGGGGGAAGCGAGACCCCTCCCCCAACACGGGCCACCTCCCTCCCTGGCTCAGGGTCATCACCACTCTCTGGCCATTGGAGTGAGCCACGGGGTACACAGAGGTATCTGTGAGCATCTTGTTGGCTCTAGCAGGAGCTCCTGCCTCTCTAGAAAGCCACCACAGGCCACCCTGGAGGGCCTCTTTGCTTTATTGATACTATCAAGACCGTTGACAGAGGGTTGTCCACTTGACTGCCCACTAAATGAATAATGAGCCAAACCTCTGGTGTGGGGACACTGGCTGAGGTCACATAGATGGGTCTGGATATGTCATCCAGGGAGTCATTCCTTACACAGTGCTCAGCTACAGGCTGTCATCACAGCCCACAGCCCCCCTGGCTGACTGAGCGGGAGGCCAGGCAGCTGCCTTTTCCTTACCCAGACCTGTCAGGGACTCTGTTTTGGGTCCCCTGGTGGACTCCTGGGCCTAAAGGATGACCTGCTTCATGGTGTTTCTGTTCTGTGTCCAGGGGAAACTGGATCGGCGAGGCCCCCTACAAGCATGGCCGTCCCTGCTCCCAGTGTCCATCCAGCTATGGAGGTAGATGCCAGAACAACCTGTGCTACCGAGGTAGGTGGTGGGAGGGTCACATCTCTGGTGTGGCTTCTGGCCTCTGAGCCACAGCTTGTGACGGCTGAGGTAGAAGTGAGGTCAGATCCAGACTCACCCCTGCAGCCCCTCCTGCCCCCTCTATCCTCAGCACTTAGCGCCTGCCACCTGAAGATACCACTGTTCTAAGATGCCCCTCACAGGCAGCTCCTTGGCCTGGTCCCAGTGGACAGTGGACATGGGCTTGACCTGAACCCCTCCCCCCACCTTCCTTAGCACGTGCAGTCTGCTAAAAACAGATGGCTGTTAAGTCAGAAGTGGTAGCTCACACCTGTCATCCCAGCACCCGGGTGGTTGAGGCAGGAGGATTGCCATGAATCTGAGATTAGCGTGGGCTACTTAGTAAGACTGTTTCACTCCCCGAACAAAACCTGCAGGAAGAATCGAGGTGATCAAACGTGAAACTCAAAGCAAATGGTCGCCAATCAGCCACAGGCACTGGTACCTTGTCCTGAACACGGCTCTCTTTTCCTCTTGAGAGTGACTGCCTGGGGGCTGGGGCAGCTGGGGGACAGGCTGCTTTCTGTCTCCAGGGGAACCTACAAGCATGGCTCGGTTGGCTCACACTGGCCTGCTTAGAAAGCATCCATTTCTCTTCTCACCGTAAACACGACATGTTCCCAAGCTTACCACGTTCTTTACACTCTGGGATAGCTCTGGCTCTCAGACATTTGGTCTCAGAAGAGGGGTTGAGATCGCCAGCTGAGCAGATGTCTGTGGTTGAGATTTCTATTCTGTGTCGTTCTAGTAGCTAGCCTGGGCTGACAGGGTAGGGAGCAGGCTCTGCTGCAGGGGAGGGTGCTCACTCATTCGGTAGTGACGCTCTTGCCTGTACTGTCCCTGAGATGGGCATGGATCAGTGTGTTGGACCCTGGGACAGGGAACAACAGAGGTCATGGTTCACAGTAGACCCTCTGCTACTCCAGCTAGGTGAAGGGTGCCACCAGAGGTCTGGGATGGTTGCAGGAACAATTTAGACCCTGTTCACAGTCTATCCCACGAACTGCCTTGTGCCAAGTCCCTGCTACAGCTCTTCCCTGGAGACAAGTCTTATCTCCGCCTTCAGGAAGTCTCTGGATGGCAGACAGACATGCACCTGCTATCGTGTTCCCGTGACCCCCCAGACTCCTCGAGTACCTGGTTGTCCTGTTATTACAGCTGCTGGTGCACCCCAGGGCATGAGAACTGGTGTGTGTGTGTGTGTGTGTGTGTGTGTGTGTGTGTGTGTGTGTGTGTGCGTGCGTGCGTGCAGGTGCGTTCTGCATGCCAGTGAATAGAGACCCTCACCACCACAGAGGGCTCTTTCAAGCAGCCAGAGCACACAGAGGCCCCAGACACTGGCTTACCCGTCCCACGGTGCCCATGGGCTTATTCCTTTATTTGTGATGGAAAACACCCAACTCTGTTTGGCAGGCACTGTGGTTTCCTCAGCTAGCCATGCAGAAAACCTCCCCTAACTCGGCTTATCTACATAAGCCACTAAATAAGGGTGTGCTGTGGCACCCTTAAGGCCGTGACCTATAATGGGGACACGGGATTTAAGGATAAAGATAGAAGTTTCCTTCTCTCCGGTACCTCTCTGTGAGGGAATAACAGGCTAGGGAGGAACCCAGCTCCTTGTCCAGCTACATCCCAGCTCTGTGAGCTTAGACGGGTCCTTTACATCCCTTCACCTCTCTGAGCTTCAGCGTCTTCTGGTGGGAAGCAGTTGCCATGTCTCTTCTAGCTGAAAGATGAGTTGTGAGAGGGCCTGAAGGCTCAGTTGTCACCACAGAGCTGGGGGGACCCAGAGTATACTGTGGGTTGAATATCTTGGGAGTAAGCAGAGCCTCGTCTATGCAGGAATGGTCACCAGGGAGTGCCCAAGTCCCTTTGGGTCACACATCCCTATGGTATCCCATGGAAGGGATTGGGTGCATGATTTTCAGCTTTCCACTTTTATGTGTGGGACTAGGGACTGGGACTGCTCACCCTTGTTCTGGAAGATCGAGCCCCCTCAGACCCTTCCAAACCAGATTTGGCTCAGGGAAAGCTGGGCTTTTAAGCCATCAGGTCTTAAAGCTAGTGGAAGAAACCCAGACTATGCCCAGACAGCCCTGCCGGCCATCAGTGAGGGGCCTGTGAATGCCTGCATTGATCAGACGGGCCTTGCGGCTGCCTGTGCAACCCAGGGGCTCTGTGGAGACTCAGCCCAGAGCTGGTGCTACTATTCTTTGTGAATTCCAGCCTTGGGAACCTTAGACCTTGCTGATGGGCATTCTTTTTCCTTGGCTCTCAGGTGGTGGGGTTTGAATCGCTAAGTTCACTTTGGATTTTGGTGAGCTTCTCCCATGTATGGGGTATTGGGGATATGGTGGGCCATGAAGCTGGGGATCCTGGAAGCAAAGATGAAATTACAGCCAGCCAGATGTGTGATCTTTCATCTCTGCCTTCCCTGTCCTTTCTTCTCTCAGGCCAGGGCTAGCCTGGGATAAGTCATTCCTCACTCACTGCCCAGTGCTCGCCTAGAAAGACAGGGGCGCCTCACCTGTCCTGCTGGCAGGGTCATGAAAACCCAGGCTGCTGCTCTATAAAGACAGCCCTTGGGGATGAGGGGCCTCTGTGGAATCAGACAGGCCTGGGGGTGCTTCATTTTTCCTTCTTGAAATAGCCTTGGCCCAAACTCATCCACCGACAACCGTCTGACTCTGGCATCGGAGACAACATTTTCCTAAGAAGCAGACTGCCAGCCTGGGGGGCACTCACCCCCCTTCATTGGCTTGTGGGAATGTTAATAAGCAAGGCCAAAGTGGGTGGGCTGAGCTTCAAAGGGTCAGCGAGGGAGGTGTGTCCAGGTTTACTGGACATCAGGGAGTCTCTGGGCTTTCTCCTCTGAGGTATGTGGAAGGACACTTCCTGGCTCTGTCATACAGACTTGTGGAGAGCTGTGGTCCTCAGTGGTACTGCGTGGGGGCTCACCATAGGTAAGGTGACTCAGGGAGGCCAGCCCACCCTCAGACTCTGCTTTGTTGGTGGGTCAGTTTGGTGTCCCGGCAGTCCACTTGCGGATGGAGCCACTTCCGTTGTCCTGAATGGGAGTGGAGATTACTGAGCCGAGGCTAGAACCTCACTAACAGTTCTGCCCATGAACTGAAATGCTTTAAAACAGGGGTTGGGGGTGGGTACAGGATGCCCTTGGGTGGAAAATGACTGAGGGGTTTCGGCCAACTAAGCTGCAGTCTTTGAAACCACAGAGCTGGGGTTTTGGAGAGTTCAATGTCCCAGGTCTAATACGTTTTGAAACTGAATCTTGCTATGTAGTCCAGGCTGTCCTTGAGCTGACAATCCTCCTGCCTCGGCCTCTGGAGTGTGAAAATTACAGGTCTGTGTGATATGCCCTGCTTTTAAGTTGAGAGAGAGTGTGTAGTGGTTAGGGTCTTTTGTTTTGTTTTGTCATCTTGATACAATCTAGTATTGCCGCCTCCATCAGCCTGGCCAGGAGGCACATCTGTGGGGGCATTGTTTTGGACTAAAGATTGATATGGGGGGGCCCAGCCTACTGTGGGTGGTGCCACCGCTGGACAGGTGGTCTTGGGTTGTATAAGCAGGCTGAGCAAGCATGGAGAGCAAGGCTGTAAGCAGTGTTCCTCCATGGCGTCTGCCTCAGTTCCTGCCTCTAGGTTCCTGCTTTGACTTCTTTGCTGAACTGTACCCTGTAAGCCAAGTAAACCTTTTCCTTCTACTCTTGGTCCTGGTGGTTATCACATCAATGGAAAGCCAACTGGGGCATAAGGTCTTCTTATGTAGCCTAGATACTCACGGTATAGCCAGGCTGGCCTTGAACTTGAAGCAATCCTTCTGCTTCAGCCTCCTGCGCACCGAGATTATAGGCACTAGCCACTGTGCCCAGCCTAGTCCAGGGTCAAGACAGCAAATCACCATGGCTGAGCCATGGCTTGAGCCAGGCGAAGGGTCCCTGTCACTAGGGTTAGAAGTAGGGCATAGAGTCTTTGTGACTGTGCCCAAACAAATCTAAGAAACAGAGGGACCTCTGAGAGAGCTCCAAATCTGGGGCTATAGGTAGGGACGGGGTCAGAGGGTTGTGCAGAAGAGGAGGTGGGACAAGTGAACACTCTGACATCCGGGTGTGGCTGCTGCACCCCACCCCCACGCAGGGCTGCTTCTCTGAGGTCCAGAGTAAATATGGACATGAGCAGACCATCTTCAGGGCTGGTAGAATTCCACCTGGGCAGGCCTGTCCCCAGCATAACCTCCTCTCTACAGATGAAATGACTCTTTGTGAAGCCAAATTGCAAAGGAGTTCAGCCTGTGAGGTGCTTTTTCCGAAGAGGATTTTAGGGATGGATCTAGTGGCTAAGGTTCTCTCTAGAAGGTGAGAGGCAGAGGCAAGTGGATCTCAGAGTTTGAGGCTAGCCTGGTCTATACAGTATGATCCTGTCTTACAAACAAAACAAAACCGAAGGGCATTTTGGTTGAATCCAACATGTTCTCTTTCTCCCTTACCACCAACAGAAGAGCCTTACAATCAGAAACCAGAGGTGGATGAGATAAATGAAGTGGAATCGCCCCCTGCTCTCGAGGAAACCCATGTCTGGGTTCAGCCCAGGGTGGTCAGACCCTCAAAGACCAAGAAGACCCCAGCTGTCAACTTCATGAGTGAGTCGGTGTCTCCAGTCTCTGGGGTGCTTGCCCCAAGCCATCCTTGATAGGTGCTGATGGAGAAGGGGAGCTGGGTACCTGGCAATAGGGAGAAGGTGGGCGGAGCTGGCTGGGTGCAACCCCAAGTCTTTTTTGAAAATGATGCTTTTAAGTCACAGAAATAAGTCTTACAGGAGGATGCTGGGCTGGCTCTTTTCTCCAAGTTTGTTTGCTGTTTGTTTGTTTGTTTAACTGTAGAGTCTCAGGCACCCAGACTGCTATGGCCAGACTCTTGAACTCACTATGTAGCCAAGGATGACCTTGAACTCCTCATCCTTGCATCCAGTGAACCTAGTTTAATGTGGCACTTATGACAGAACCCAGGGCTTCCTGCAGGCTAGCCAAGTGCTATGCCCACTGAGCTACACTCCCCTGCCCTCAAGGCAGCTATTTTAATGTTAGATTTCCCTGAGACTTTCGAAGGGACTCTGGGAGGAAGCTGGGTTTCTCTGGGATATACTACCCACTCAGAAATCAGAGCACATCACATCTAGGCTGGTTCTGCGATGGTCCACACATCCTTTCCCAGGTTCTGTCTCTCTCAGATCCGCCCCTTCCTCCACTCTGTAAGGCTTCATTTGCTCATCCATACAAGAAGGGTAACCATAGCTGTGACAGCCTGACTGCAAAGATGGCAGGGTGCTCGTAACCACTGGGTCATCTGTACGGCGGCCCCTTGGTTATTTTGTTTTGTTTTGTTTTGTTTTGTTTTGTTTTGTTTTGTTTTTTCTTAAGCAACACTGCTCCCAAGTCCCCGAGAAGTCCTTATAAAGCAGAAGGCTGTGGAAATGGTTGGAAAAACTCATGTTGGTTGGGAGAGACACAGTGTGGGTCAGAATAGCCAGGATTCCTGTGTCCAGGCTGGAATGAGGACTCTTGCAAACCCCGCTGCCTATATATTTGCCCCCCTCACATCTAGCCCTTGTATACATCCCAACCCTGTGTGTAGTTAGCCTACCACAAGCGGTGTCCCCTGTACAACCCACCCCTTTGTAAGCCTTACCTTCCCAGACCCAAGTGGGGCTGTGGGTAGTGAAGGTGTGTCATTCATGGTCATATGGTTTTTTAATGTAATGCTCACAAGAACCTTTTGTGGTGGGCACTGGCCCCTGTCTGCCTTGCTTGAGGGTGGTTTGCTACCAGCAGAAAATAACTTCTGCAATGCCACAACCGCCTCTGTCTAAAGTGGTAAGTCTGGAGCTGGGCATAGTGATGGAGGTCTGTCATCCCAGCGTTCTGAAGGCTGAGGCAGGAGGATTTCAAGTGAGTCCAGCTTGGGCTAGTAGTGAAAAACATATCTTTAAAATGACTAGAAGCTGGGCGGTGGTGACTCATGACTTTAATCCCAGCCTTTGGGAGGCAGAGGCAGGCAGATCTCTGATTTCCAGGACATCCTGGTCTACAGAGTAAGTTCCTGGACAGCCAGGGCTACACAGAGAAACTTTGTATCAAAAAACAAACAAAAAGAAGGAAAATGTTCGAGCCATAGCTAGGAGCTGCTATATTTGCTCTTGTAGCATGGATTCCAGAACGTTCCAGAATGTCCCTGGGAATGGAGGAGGGGTCTTCTAACTCTCCTGGTCTCATAGTCCCATGTCTGTGTCTCTCCTAGCCCAAGTGGTCCACTGTGACACCAAGATGAAGGACTCGTGCAAGGGATCAACGTGTAACAGGTGAGGGCCCAGCGGGAGCTGCCCTTGGGGCCCTCCTGAGAGACATGTCAGTCACATGATCTGCTAGAGCCTTGCTTCCTACTCTGAGCCTCCTGGAAACATGGGGGACAGTGGCACTCATACAATTAGCACAATGTACACCAGATCGAGCTAGAAGCTTCCATGTGTGCCATGTGCTAATTAGATTGCCATGACACTCTTCTGTCCCCCTAACTGTCACCCCTGACCGTGACATCCATTGTCACCCCTGACCACTGCCTCCCCTTGAGCGCTTGGCTAATGAATGATCCACCTCTGTCACATGTCACCCGAGTTTCTCACCTTTCACTCCTGGAGTACATGAAACATTGAGGTGGGGGACACCCATATATTATGGGATGTTGAGCAACCTCCCAGGTCTTGATCTCTACCACATGCCAGTGGGGACAACCAAGACTGTCCCTAGGCACTGGCCAGTGTATCCTAAAATAACTGCCCGGCACATGTCCCTGCCAAGTGCTTTGTCTCTGGTCCAGAGAGTGTTACAACCTGCAAGGCCCCCTTGGATTACATCATGGGAGTGACACCCCTGAAAGCTCCTCTTGTATTAACCAGTGTATCTCACCCCTGATGGGTGCTGATGAACCAGCTTTCACTCCAGTCTGTGGCCAACCAACCCATTGGTGTGAGTCCTGTTCTTGGGGCTGGCTTCTGAAGTTTAGCCCACAGCCTGAGGTCTCTGCGGATTTAACGGGATTCCCTCTCTAAGCAGAACATGAGCCCTGCTCCCTGAGGGGAGAGACCCTCATCTGGGGGGGGGGGTTGTGCCACTCAAGGCCTCCCCAGGGACACTCAGACACTGGCACTGTCTGAGCCTGTCAAGAACTGAGTGAGTTATTTGAAGCATCCATTGGAAGGAGAAGGTGACTCTCCATCTCATCCAATAGACTTGGATTCTCTATATGTGGGAAAGCCCTTCACTCACACAGGAATGACAGGAGACAGAGTAGCCAGGATGTGGTTGTCCCAGGAGCGCACCGGTGACACCCACCAAGTGCCCCGCACAGCTATGGAGCCTTTGCAGAACTGTCCCATGAGAGGAAACCACTGAGCGATGGTGACACAAGCCAGATGTGGTGGAATGACTACCTAAACCCAGGGCAACATTCACTGTCTGCACTGGGTGAACTGGGTATTGAGCAGGTACTCCTGGACCATATCTTTGGGAGCTCTGGGGCCGTCTAGGCTCACAGATGTCACACATTGTCAGGTGGCTTTTCCTGGGCAGCCAGAGGCTGAGGGTCTGTTTACAGAGGCTTCCTAGTCCTCCAGTCAGCCAGGGCGACTCAACCCAAACCACGACCTATAGAAGCCCAGCTTCACGGTAGAAGTGACAGCCACTAGGCGTCCCTCCACATTGAAAGGTATTTTTATTCGTTATTTAATTCAGAAAACAACAATCCATAAAGGAAAAACAAAACCCACCAAGCACACCAGAGCCTCACCCGCTTGGCATGTATCCCCCTTTCTTTATCCGTGTGACTGAGGCTGGTCCTGCTCATGGGCTCACGGATCATTCTCCAAACTCCATCAGTACTCCTCAGGCCCTTTGTTTATAGCAGCCACACAGCAAGCTGACGTATGGTGACGCAAAGCTACATTTGGTTGCACCTCTGTCACCTGCTGCCATCTGCCTAGTCTTTACAAGTCCCAGTACACTTGGTGTGCAGTTGGGGTATCTTGCTGACTTTTTCCTGGACAGGTACATATTTAGAAGGAAAGTTGGGGGTGTGTGTGGACATGGACTTAAAGGCTTTCCTATTGGTTAGTTTTTTGGTCTGTGGTGACTGGGGGGGGGGGGTCATCATTCCATGTCATCCTCATTAAACAACAACAGCAACAAACCCTGGGCTGCGGAGACGGCTCAGGGTAGGTGAAGGCTTGCTGTGCAAGTATGAGAAGCAGTTTCCCCTAGCATCCTTGTAAAAGCTGAGTGAGAGTCTGTACCCCAGTGCTGGGGGAGAGGAGGCAGAAACAGGTGGGCCCCAAGGATTTACTAGTCAGTCTGCCTACCTAACCAGTGAGCCCCAGGTTCAAAGAGAGACTTGTCTCAAAAAAAGGGGGGTGTAGAGTGATCATGAAAAATCTAACACTACACACACACACACACACACACACACACACACACTGAGTAGTGTATGCCTGCCATCCTAAAACTGAGGAGACAGAAGTGGGAGGATTGTCACAAATTTGAGGTTAGTCTCAACTACATAATTAGTTCCAGGTCATACTGGGCCACAAAGTAAGATTCAGTCTCTAAACAAACAAATGGGCTAGAGAGATGGCTCTGCAGTTAAGAACGGTTACTGCTTTGTGTGAAGACCAGGGTTTGAATCCCAGCACTCACATGGGTGGTTCACAAATGCCTGTCTCTGCCTCTCCAAGGGATCTAACTAGCTCTTCTGGCGTCTGCAGGCACCTACACCTCTGTGTGCGCACAGAAATGCACATCGTGGTTCACAGCAGTCAGGTCCATCAGTGACATAATTCTCATCATTAGTGAGGAAGCGTGGTGACATCACTGGGCGACCTCACCAGCGAGCTTTTCTGTATTCACCCCTCAGGTACCAGTGCCCAGCAGGCTGTCTGAACAACAAGGCGAAGGTCTTTGGCTCTCTGTTTTATGAAAGTGTAAGTGTGGCCGGTGTTGCTTTACATCGCAAACAGGAAACCCCACCAGGTAGCTTAAAGCCGGTGAGACTCACAGAGACAGGTCTTCTCTCCTGGCTCAACCTGGAGCACCCACGATCTGAATGGACTGATGGCTCCAAAGGCCACTGAAACCACTTCTGGGCACTGGGACTGAAAGTCTCTGTAGTTCTGGGGTCGGCACGCTCAGCTGGAAGCAGCTAGGATGAGCTCTGAAGCCATCCAGGGAAAGGATGTAGCCAAGGACGGCGGGGAATAGTCGGTGGGGTGTGTTTCGGTCCAAGATTTTGGGTTTTGGTTGGCTGGGGACAAGGGCCTCAGGTGGCTCTGGAAGAGGAACTTGACATTTTGCTCTCTTTTCCGACCTGTAGTCTTCCAGCATATGCCGAGCCGCTATCCACTATGGTGTCATCGATGATCGAGGTGGCCTGGTGGATGTCACCAGGAATGGGATGGTACCCTTCTTTGTCAAATCTCAGAAAAATGGCATGGAGTCCCTGAGGTACCTGTGGCATGCATGCATGCGTGCGTGCGTGCGTGTGTGTGTGTTCTTATTGTAGAAGTGTTTGTGAGGGCTGCAGAGTCGGCTCAGTCGGTGAAATGCTTGCTATGCAAACACAAGGATTCATGTAAAAAGCCGTGTGTGTGTGTGTGTGTGTGTGTGTGTGTGTGTTCTTATTGTTAGAAGTGTTTGTGAGGGCTGCAGAGTCGGCTCAGTTGGTGAAGTGCTTGCTATGCCAACACAAGGATCCATGTAAAAAGCTGTGTGTGTGTGTGTGTGTGTGTGTGTGTGTGTGTGTGTGTGTGTGTTTGTAATCCTGATACTGGGGAGGCAGAGACAGGAGGATGCCCAGAACTCAGTGGCAACCTAGCCTACTTGCTGAGTGCCAGGCAAATAAGACACCCTGTTCCCAACGTTCTCCCCACAAAAATGTGGATGGTCCCTGAGGCTGATCTCTGGCCTTCACACATAAATGCACATGCTTGCATGTGTACCCCCCCCAAGCATACCCTCCTTCACCCCCATGAATTATTGAGACTTTGGGAAGTGTCTAAGAAAACACGAAAACAAAAGACAGCTGGTGTCCCACAGTTGACTCTCTCCTGTGAACCACAGCTGATCCAGTCCAGGGGTCCCTTAGGGTTGGACCAGCCACTGGCCCTACTCATCTTAGACATTTAAGAACCTTTATTCTGGGGCTGGAGAGATGGCTCAGTGATTAAGAGCACTGGCTCCTCTTCCAGAGGTCCTGAGTTCAATTCCCAGCAACCACATGGTGGCTCACAACCATCTGTAATGGAATCCGGTGCCCTTTTCTGGTGTGTCTGAAGACAGCGACAGTGGACTCATATGCATAAAATAAATAAATCTTTTTTTAAAAAAAGAACTTTTATTCTGGCTGATGCAGAATTGCCATGAGTTTGAGACGAGCCTGTGCTGCTGTGAGTTCTAGTTCTACCGGAACATATATCAACATATATACCCCCCGCCCCCAAATGTATTATTCTAAGAAGGGATCTGAAGGCTTCCCTAGGCTGCTGGTGATGAAAGGCTACACAGCCTCATGCTAGAACATTCTTAGCTTCTTGGGTTCCCGTGTTTCAAGCAGGGCTGTGTGAGGCGTGGGGGCTGTGCGGGGCATGGTGGGTACTAACTGATTCATGTTTTCTTCTCCAGCAAATACAAACCGTCTAGCTCCTTCACTGTGTCGAAAGTGAAAGGTAAGAGGGCCAGACCCTGAGGGCGCAGAAAGAAAGATGGCGTGGGCTGGGGGTTGCCCAGGAAACTCCCCTTCCTTGGTCCCTTTGCTTTGTAGTTACTGTTTCAGCCTGGGGTACTGTTCCCAGAAAGACTCTGTGAGGGGGAGTCCTAAAGGCCGTTTCTAAGCACATCTGGATTTGAACTTGGCTATAAATGGCTGAGTCAGAGACACAGGGCGTGGCTGCCATCTGAACACCACAGACATGGTCAGTGTTGGGTCTTCTAAACACAAGAAGGCCTTGATGGGTAGAGTCATTGCCCTGGCAGAGATAGATGCCAGGGAGATCTGAAACGGAAGCAGGAACCACTAGGGTCCCTTGGCTTCTCCGTGTGTAGACACAAAATTACACCTGGGGCAGTCAAAGATGGCACAGCAGGGGCATGTTTCAAAAGCGAACATCAGTATTCGAAGGGAGCGCGTGAGAGTCCCGTGGAGAGACCAAGGAAGATGTCTGTGCCCGCAGACACACTGGGCTGTCTGTACTCTGCTGGCCTGTGAGTGTAGGCACAGAACCTGAACAATCTGTCCACAGCCCTGTGAGCTATGGCCTGACACTTTCTCTCTGTCTCCTGTCCTCAGATACAGCCGTGGACTGCCACGCCACAGTCGCCCAGCTGTGCCCCTTCAAGAAGCCAGCCACCCACTGCCCGAGGTAAGAGGGACTGAGACTTTTCTCCTGTGGTGTTGTCTTCTTTTGGGCCTACCTAGGGTCTGGCTCTGTCTATGCCAGGCATGGGCAGAAGGGTCTGTGCTGAGCTGTACCCAAAAGTCAGGTTTTTTATGCTAAGTTGGAGACATCTAATTCCCACCATAAGTCTCCGTATCCCGGATGAGTGGCAGGGTAAGGTCATTACTCAGGAAGCTCCACAGACACCAGAGCCTCAGGGGAGAGAGCTTTGCACATGGAAGCTTCCCTACCCCAGCATTGGGGAACAGAACAGAAAGCAAGCTTGTCCCATTGAGCCTTGACTTACCAGAAAAGGGTCTCCTTGTCCTAGGGACCCAGTTTCTAAAGTTCCCAAAGAGCCCCTTGGAAGGGGACACAGAAATGTCCCCCTTCCTGGACTCAGGAGAAACTGGACACATCTACTTGTTACAAGTTGTTCCCCTGTCAGAGAAGGTGATTTCCAGCCAGAACAAGACTCAGCCACGCTGTAGAGCTGTGTGGTGTGGTGCGTGCCGCCAGCACCCTGAGCTAGACAGCTTTGGGTGAGTATAGTCACCTCTGGTGTCAGGAGAGCTGCTGGCCCAGGAGCCAAGGAGCATGGAGACTGGAGACTGGAGTTTTGGAAAGGGCCATAGGTGAACCCTGACCCTCTGACCCCCACTCCTGCCCCTCCCCACACCCCTGTCGGTACAGAGGGGGGCTCGTAAAGACACTGTTAGGGACATAAGACTGGCTGGAGCATTCAAGGAGATGCCACAACAGTTTAGTGGATTTCTTGAGTGTGACAGAGAAAGAGAAGGAAAGTGGCAGGAAACAGAAATGAGGAAAACCTTGTCAGGGTCCATGTGTTCATGCGGCCTTCCAACCTGACACCCTCCAGGAGCAGGCTTGAGAGTTCTCAGACTCGAGAATTATTTTTTTAAACCCAAGTACACACACACACACACACACACACACACACACAAACACACATACACCACACACATAATACACACCCAACACCACAATGTCACACACATACACATACATTCATACACATACACACCACATATACCACACATACATAAATATACACGTACCCAACAGCACACACATACCACACATACACAAACACACACATACACTCACACTGCACACACACATAATACATACCACACACACATACATACATACCCAACACCCAACACCACACATGCCACACACATACATACACACACACATACACACACACACACACACACACACACACACACACACCACTCTTTCCCTGCCTGCCCCTTACGTTTCTCCTCAAGAGCTGCCTCAGCCCTGCTGATTGGCTTCCTTCCTGCCAAGCATCCTGCCTGTATCTGGGCCAGGTGGCTCTCAGCCGCCATCTTGGCTTTGTGGTCCCTGGGCTCAGCCTGTGGTAAACTGTTCCAGACAGACACAAAGGGCCTTTTCTTAGTCAAAGCTCATGCTTTTCTGCCTGGCATGGGGCTTGCCAGCCACCTGAGGCCCTCCTATTTTTCAGTCTGAGGAGCCCTCTTCAACCCTGGGGCCATCAGTTGGGCTGAGGCCATGGGTTCTATGGTAATCCAACCCTTTCTGCCTCAAGTTATCTGTTCCCTTCTTGGAACATTCTGAGTCACTGAGGTGAGGGCTCCCCACCCTTCCTCTCCACATAGGGAAGTAGCCTTAAAAATTCTATTGATAATGATCTACATTCTGCTCCCAGATCATACCCCATCAACACTCAGGTAAGAAAGGTGCAACCCCACAGTCCAACACGCCTATCCTGGGGCCCTGTTTCTTTGCTTTATTTCTCTGTGACCGTCACTATGGGATTTTTGAGTTCTACATGCACGGTTAGATAAAGACAAGGATGTGTTTACCGAAGCCACCGTGGAGGAGAGTTGCCTCCTTTCCTTCTGTGCTGGCCTTGATCTTGGGCCCTGTGTGTTTGAGGACGTATGATTACATCCAGCCCTGAGCTATGATTCCTTGGTCTCTGTCCCATCTGCATACTAGCAAGATGGCTCAGTGGGTGAAGGCACTTCTTGCCAAGTCTTACAACATGAGTTCGATCCCCAGGACCCATGTGGTGAGATAACTGACTCCTGCGGGTTGTCCTCTGACCTCTACACACAAACCATGGCATGTATAGTTCTCTCTCTCTCTCTCTCTCTCTCTCTCTCTCTCTCTCACACACACACACACACACACACAAGCACATACACTATGATTGTCTCTCATTTCCAGAGTTCACTGTCCAGCACGCTGTGGAGAGGAGCCATCCTATTGGGCCCCTGTGTATGGAACCAACATCTATGCTGACGTGAGTAGCCTAACTTCCTCACTGGCCACCTCAGAAACCCAGTCCCAGGGTGTGGAAGCCATGACCTGAGATCTTATCCCACAGCCTGTGGCTATACTCAGCTAATCAGTTCCCGCTGCCATGGCCCCAGCATCCCGTCCATAGATGGGCCCAATTCCTATCTGTCTGTCTGTCTGTCTGTCTTTGTGTATGGAAGCTCTAGCATGTCTCCTGTTACCTAGATGGTCTTCCCTGGTTTGAAGGTCTTTGCATGTCACAGGTTTAATTTTCTCGGATATTTACTCGCTGACATAGTTAGGGTCTCTGTTGCTGTGATGATCCCTGTGGCTAAAAGCAACTGTGGAGAAAAGGCTTTAATTCAGCTTACAGCTCTCAGGTCATAGACAATCATTGAGGGAAGCCAGGGCAGGGACTCAAGGCAGGAACCTGGAGGCAGGAACCGACTGCACCCTGCTTGCTGGCTGCTCCCTTTGTTTGTTTTCTTATAAAACTCAGGACCACCTGCCCAGGAGCGGTATTAAGTGAGTCTGGGCCCTCCCTAGGGTGAGCTGGGTCCTCTCACATTGATCATTGAATTTAGAAAATGCCCTACGGACTTGCCTTACAGGCCAATCTAATGGAGGCATGCTCTCATTGGAGAGTCTGTCTTCCCGGATAACTCTAGCTTGGGTCAAGTTGATGGAGAACGGGCCAGCTTGGTCACCTTTGTAGACTTTTTACAAGGTTGATCAGTCTGCTACTGTTTCTTTTTGCCTTGTATGCTCTGAGCTATAAGCACATAGAAAACAAAACCCTGTCCCGTAGTCCCTCCTAACCCAGAGGAGAAGGCCCAGTTTTGCTTTGTTGATATTTCAGAGCTCAGCCTGTTCCCTCTAATGTCCAGGGCTTTGGGACACAGTGACCCAGAAGGGGCAAGCCTCTGGCCCCCACTTCCCCATCTAATCGAGGCCTGCCCCGCCCTCTCAGCACACAATTCCTCTGAGTTCTTTTTGTCTTTGTGAGTGGAAATCCCAGAGCCAGCCAGATTTGTCCAGCCCACGGTATCTTCTAGTTCTAAACCCTGCCAGCTGGCGTATCCTGTCTCCAGCTAACTTGCCCCTTACATTTTTCCGGTCCTCTGCAAACGGCTCTCTTCCCTTGCCATCACCATCTTTGTTTCCATTTGCCTTCAATTGTCCCAGATTCTTGTAGGCGTGAAGTCACCGAGTTCCTTAAGGCCAAAGTGGCCTTCATGACTAAACCTTTTTCCTTGTCTTTTTTTTTTTCTTTATGAGGGAAAAAAAAAAGCTGTCTGGAAAGCTGCTTAGCTGAAATTAAGTTCTGAAAGTTAGAGTTTTTATGAAGAAGGAAAAGACGATGTATTCATTGTTGTAGTTCACCTAATAGGAAGCCCTGAGTTCCAGCCTCAGAACTAAGAAAGGAAAAGAAACAGAGAAGACAAAACAAGATAGGCTCCAGACTGTGATTTTTAAAATGTTTTCAGAATAAAAGAATGGACCAAAAACTTTCAACCGGATACAAACCATTTGAAAACTTGACAGTTAGCTGATAAAATACAACTTAAATTTACATGTGCTGGAATGTGCTGTGTGTGGTGGAATAAAACAATTCTTCATGCAAGAGCACAAGAGATAACACATAAAAATGCAGATTTTTTTCATAAGACATGAATACCAAATCTATATGCAACAAATAACATAGCAACTGGACACATAAAGCAAAAATTTAGAAGTCGAAAACAAGGCTGCTCTACTCCTTTCTCTTCCACTTGTGTAATAGCGCTGCCAAGCTTTGTCTCAGTATCTGCTGTATCTCAAGTTTTAGAAAAATACCTTGTTTAGGAATCCTTATCATTTTGCAAAGGGAGAAAATAAGGCCCAGAACAAATACCACTCTGATCCAAATACCACAGCGAACACATGGTGGAGTGAGATGGATTTACTCTCTCCCTTCTTTATGGTTATCTGTACCTGCTTGACAGAAGCAGGAATGCAGGTGAATGAAGCCTTTAATGACCGTATCTCCTTGAGCTTTGAGCCTTGGAAGTGGCAGGGCTTCTGTCTGGGCCTGGCATACAGTAATGGCTCGGTATTTGTTGCACAAAAAGATACTGCAGTTGTTGATGCTAAAAACCCTTCATACGGAAGGTAGGAAGGAAGAAAAGGAAAAAATAGAAAGAGGAGGGAGGAAGGGAGAAAAGGAGAAAGAGAGAGAGAACAAGAGAATGAGAGAATGAGAGAATGAGAGAGAGAGAGAGAGAGAGAGAGAGAGAGAGAGAGAGAGAGAGACAGACAGACAGACAGACAGACAGAGACAGAGAGAGGCCACAGACGGGCAGGAGGACAGAGCAAGAGTGTGCCTCTATCCCTAGGTTCTGCTGGCCTGTGTTTCTAGGTCACCTTGTATTCTGGGAAATGAGGCTGCCTCTTGGAAAATGTCTGTTTAGCTAAGAGATTTATTTTGGGAGTGTAGTCTCCAGACCTTTGAAGGGCCTCCGAGTGCCACGGATACAGCCATTTGCAGAGTGCCTGTCCTGGCTGCAGCTCCCTTTGTGGTGAGCTGCAGGCAGGATTGTCCGGGTGTGGCTCAGACACCAGAGCTGAGGTCAAGAGGCCCGAGCTGGCCCCAGGCAGGGGAATTACCCATGTGGATTTCTTTCCCCACTGAACCTCAGTTTCCTTGCTCATCCTCGGGGTCTCATCTGCTGCTCAAACAAACTCCCATTGTGTGGGCATCAGGATCCCAGAGAGAAACAGTGTTTAGATAGATGAGCCTCCCAGGCTCTCTGCAGCTGTCCTGACCCAGCCAACTGGAGTAGAGCTGCAGAACCTGCATTTAAACACGCCCCCAGGTGGTTTTAGGCTACTGAGGAAGGGGCTTGGAACCCAAGGACAGTCCTTGAGAGTTTGGGGGTCCTGGAGATGGTGACAACAGTTTCAGCAGTTGGTGGCCTTTGTCTATGGCAGTCGCTGTGCAGCAAGTCATGTGCAGCCCTGAACTTTGCTTCGAGAAACACAGCTGCCTTTGCTCTTCACTGTCCCAGGCTGTGGGACCATGGCTCTGCTGTCCTCGAGTGACCCTCAATCTCCCGTCTGCTGAGAGGGATTGATAATGACCAATGACCCCAGTGACCTTGTGGGCTCATGATGTCAGAGTGAGTGACAGGCTGGGCACATCTCCAGTGTCACCTTTGCTGGTGGCATGGCGCATTGAGCAGTGGGTATGGGCTGCCCTGGGTCCCAGAGCTGCCAAATGCCAGGGCTGGCCAGCGAGCCTCTAGGATCATAGGGGTTGTTGCGAAATGGCCCTGAATTAATGTTGAACCAGCAAGAGCGGAGAGTAGACACCCTCTACGTGTGGCAGGAGAGTCAGGGGAAGAATGTGTGTTTGTCTGTCAGTCGTCAGAGATGTGAGCATCACCAGGCGTGAGATGTGAGAATGGCCTGCTATGTATCCAGGAAATGTGGGCGTCATGGTATCTGGAATTCCTCCAGGGAGGGGATGAAGGGCCCAGCCATGGCCTCTCTCGGCTTTGGGAGAAGACTCACCTCCCATGGGGTGAGTGTGCAACCCCAGGAGACTTGACGAATACTAGGAAGCCTTTCCTGGCACTTGCCCCACAGGAAACCGATGCCTTGCTTCTGGAAGTGGCAATCCCTAGACAGGACGAACATATCTGAGAGTTGCCAGTCAGCCAATAAGCCGTTTATGTCCATTCATAGAACGAGCCTCTGAGAAGTGGTTTCTGGGGATTCTGAAACTGAGTGAAGGTTTGGTGTCACCAGTGCCCCTGCCGGTCTTAGGAACAAATGCGGGTCTGTTGCTTCTTAAGCTTCCACAGCGCAGACATCGTTGGGAATTGGGACTTGTGCATCCTTCTTCAAGAGAAGAAAATAAAAAGATGCTTCTCCATAAAGACAGGGTGACTAGGCCACACTGCCATGCTCAGGATTGGAACCAGACCCTGCCAGTCACCAGCCTGACAGGCCTCTGCCCGGGACCATTTGGGAATGAGTATCCTGTTTGCGTCATTTGTTGACTGAAGAAGACAAGATGTGTCCCCAAGGCATTAAAGACCAGGCCTTTGGTTTTTGAGCCTTGAGTGTGGGAACGTTGGAGTGGCTGCTGAGCTTTCCAGCCCTTGGCAGCCATTCTAACTGCCCAGGGGGCAGGACGAATTTTCCTGAGGAGACCATGCAATGCTAGTTTCTCCCTGGATGGAGACAGCACCCATAGACTAAAGGAAGAACTCTATCCAGGTTCAGCCTGGTGAGCCAGTGAGTTATGTATAGCACTGTGGGTGACTTGGGCCACCAAGAAGTCCCACAGTTCGTGTTTAGGCAACTATACCAGTGAAGAGTCCCCTGGAGTGGCTCAGGATTATACAGGAAGAGATCCCACCCAGTCAATTAACTTTAACTCTGGATAACCTCAAGAAGCAGGGGTCTCTAAGGATCCTGAGTGCCCTGTCCCTTATACTGGAATGTCCACCGGCCGGATTACGTGAGGGTCTCATTGTATGATCGAAGCGGCTCTGACCGAAGATGGCCATGGTCAGTCAAACCTGGAGGAAATAGCCACATGCCCTCTCAAATATCATGGTTTTGGAAGACGGATATCAACCAGCCTCAAGCAGGCTCTCCCAGGAGTGCCTCGGTCACAGTTCTGGGAGGCAGCACTCCAGGGCGTGATCATCCAGACACCCACCTCTGGGGACTGTGGGGTACATAGCTTACTCTGCTCTTAAGTGGAGAAAGAGGTGAAGCAACAGAGCCAGTGCCTGGATGGTACTAGTCTCCCAGGCCACCCGCATGCCTTGGCTCTTGGCCTATTCAGTGCCAGCAATGGCCAGAGGAGTCTTATGTGTTCCAGCTCTGAGCCCCTCCCTGTTACAGGACACTGATGTCCATGGGCCACCAGGATAAACCCTGTAATCTGCTGCCCCCACATCCTCAACTTAATCCCATCTGCGAAACCCCTTCTGCCATTCACAGGTCTGGGGATTAGGCTGTGGTCATCTCTGGGGACCATTGTTAGGCTGACCCCACCCGCTCTCACCCTGGCTTCAGTTGGCGTCCACAAATCTCACGTGGCTTTGGCAAACTGACTGACCCCTGCGTGCCCAGCTTGCTGGCCTGAGAAATGGGAACAATGGCCGCTACCCGCTTCGTTGGATCAAGTGGGATAATAGGGCCACAGTTGGGACTGAGATCCGGTCAGGGCCAGGATGTGCTCAGACTGGGCAGGAGATGGGTCCTCCCTACACCAATCGACTTAGCTCCAGTGTGTGCATCTGAGACCTTCAGGAAGCGGGTGAAGACACGCGTGCATCATCTTCGCGAACATACTGCAGCTGGTTTCATGATGCAGCGGAGATGGAGACCATGGTCTGGGGGTGCAGTTCCGAGGCAGGGCACTTGGCTAGTGTGTGCAAGGCTTTGGGTTTCATCTCCAGCACACAGGGAGAAAGGGTAGAATCCACAGTCTAAACCGCAAGGCTGACACCACCAGAGGAGAGCCCCGTGGACATGGCCAGGGGCGTGGCTCTGCAGCTCTCCGCCTTAGATGGACATCAGACACCCCACTCTTGGGCTGGGACCACTCCGGATGGTCCTGCTTCTAGGTGAAAAGTAACAGATGTGTCCTGCCCATCTTCTGTCCCGTGAGCCTCGGACTTGACTCTGAAGCAGCTCACCCGGCACCAGCCTGGTGCACACCAGACAGCTGAGAACATCCACCTGTGTCCACGATGCCCTGAGTCCTTGCATACCAGCCCGCTTTCTCCTCCTGGGACGTGATGTGTTCTCTCCTACCGTGGGGCCTCTGCACAGTCTCCTCCCACTGCCTAGAATGCTCCCCTCCCAGACATCTACATGGGTGCAACTGGAACGTCTCTGTCCCTAGTCTGCCCTTCGCTGCTCTGGAGCAGCCCATTATAGCCAGCCGAGCCACCACCTCATGACGTGGTTTTATTTCCTTCACAGATCTCGCTTATGTGTTTGTATGTTTGTTCCCTCGACTCCATGGAAGCAGGGTCTTCATTAGGTCCCTGCTAAGTCCCCCAGGGTCAGGCACACAGTGTGACCGCTCTGAAAGGTATTTGTGGAGGGAGAGTGGAATTTGGATGAGTGGCAGATTACATTCTCTGAGGGGCATCTGGGAGCTGAGGCTTCATGGGCTGTTTCCTGGGGTCAGCGTGATCGGCAGCACCAGGACCTGGGTCCTGGCTCTGACACACAGCCTCCTGTCCCTGCAGACTTCCAGCATCTGTAAGGCCGCTGTGCACGCAGGCGTCATCGTCGACGAGGTTGGTGGCTACGCAGATGTGATGCCCGTGGACAAAAAGAAGAGCTACGTGGGTTCCCTCAGGAACGGGGTGCAGTCAGAGAGGTAGGGCTGGCCCTCGGGCTCAGCAGCTCCTTACTTTTCAAAGCCGGTTTGTTCATCGTCATCACCGTGTTCTGGTCTAGCCTACAATCCTCTCTCCATTCATCCTTTTGCTTTCCAGGTTTTCCTTTTCTATTTCTGATGCTTGCCTTGTGGAAAATGTAGAAATATTAGATATTCCCAGATCCTAGCGTCTGTCTGCTGTCCCATCACCTGGGAAAACTGCTGTACATTTTTTTTTTTTTTTTTTTTGGCTTATAGGCTTCTACCTCTTATTCCCCATGTGTGCACATGTGTGTGCATGTGTGTATATGTGCACACATGTGCATGCATGCGTGTGTATATGTGTACACATGTGCACACATGCATCTGTGTATATGTGCGTGTACATTTGCACATATGTGCATGCATATGTGTGTCCAAGTATGCATTAGTGTGTGTGTGTGTGTGTGTGTGTGTGTGTGTGTGTATCCATTTATTCCATAAGACATAGCGAACCAGGCTCTAATCCCCCAACAGCTCTGAAAGCTGCACATGCACTATAGAAATGGTCTCTGACAGTATAGTCTTAAAAGGGGAATACAGAACCCTGTGGACTCTCTCAATCTCCACCTGCCTGTGCTTTGGATGGCTGTCACCTCAGCCTGGTGGCTAGTCTTGCTAAGTTGTTTTTATCTCTGTGAAGTGAGCACAGCAGGACCAAGGGACGGTGACACCCACTCCTCTCTGCAGCTGCAGCTGTGTTTGGTATTTTTGCCAGCTTCCCTGACCTCATGGGATGGATGTCAAGTCATTGAGACAGGGCCTGGTGGTGACAAGCAGGAAGTAAGCGCCTTGCTGACAGGTCTGGGGTTGCTCTTATGCAATTACAGGGCTAACTTCCTGCCCCTGCTGTATCTGTTGGCTGCAGTTTGGGGTGGTGTTGGATGCATATGGCTCTGGGCATTTACCACTATCTAGGGCCATTCACACTTTGAGGTCTGAGCCACAGTGATGAGTACCCTTCTTGTGGGACATTGGCACATACCACAGGTGTACTCTCAGATTCCCCAGCTGACCTCTGAGGCCTTAGTATGACTTTCTAGAATGTTTTTCAGGACAGCCTCTGGTCCAGGTCCCTAAGCTATTTGATTCATGTGACCCTATTCTGTGGAAATGAATTGCAAAGACCCATTTCCCCCGTGGTTTCCTCCTGAGGGCACACACTTGAGAGAAGCCCCTGCTCCCTCTACCCTCTAGCCTTGGGTTATAAGGTGTGAGGAATTTCCAGCAGACCTCTATTCTACAGACAGAGTTGAAGGCCTGGCTCACACTGGTACACACTGGCTGCCATAGCCTTTCTTTCTCCATGATTCTGGAGGCTTTTGGCGCTGCTTTCTTGTGTTCTCAGATATCTGAGGTCTGTCTCTCTCCTAGGCTGTGTGATGGGCCTAGTGAATCCTGTAAGTTTCAGGAACTTCCTAAGCCTTGTGAGGCTCATTCCTGCCCCCAGGAGGGAAAGTTGTGATTGGGAATCAATCACAGCAGAGCGGCTCCAACGAAGTGGATGATGGGGTCCAGCAACCCTGGCTGCTCTCTGCAGCTGTTCCAAACCCCGAAAAACAGGTCCTTTTTACAGGATTAGGTGGCTTCAGTTCTAGAGCCATATGAATTGACTTTCAGAGGGGCTTGAAGCCCTCATACACATTCCCTTCTCCTGACTCAGCGAGCTCTTTAGGCCATTCTCACTCCTGCGGCCTCCTCCACACGGGAGGCCCTCACTTTCCCAGGCACTGGATCCATCAAGTAGTGTGAAGCTGGACCTCTGTCCTGTGGTGTGGGCCTGGCCACCTGGTAGGGACAGACAGACGTGAGACCCAGGTCAGAGCAGGTCACTGTTGTCAAAGTACAGGAAGCTTGGGTCCTCCTTGGCCACAAGGCTCCAGCAGAAATGTTTGGGGCATGGCAGACATGTTTGTGCCTTCCTCAGGCATACTTGATGCTCGAAATGGCGTGACTGGGAAGTCTTGGTAGCTTGTCCCAGTGACCTGCAGGAACTGGTTTCAGAGAGAGAGGGTTGGTCTGTTCCCAGGAACTGCTGAGACCCTGGAGGGGCTAGAGATGGTCCCAAGGGTCATTAAGGTATAGGACATTCTGTGGCCAGTCTTTTCTTTTCCAAATAGCACTTTATTTTTAATTAAAATAATATTTATTTATCTTTATAGTTAGTGTGTGTGTGTATACTCATGTTTCATAGCAGCATGTAAAGGTTAGAGGGCAACTGGCAAGAATCAGTTCTCTCCTCCACCATGTGGGTCCCAGGGTTTGGAACTCACATTATCAGTCTTGGCAGCAAGCCCCTTTATCTGCTGAGCCATCCCACTGGCCCCTCTTATTTTCGTCTTGTTCATTTGAGATAGGGTGTCATGTAAAACCAGGATGGCCTCCAACTCACTGTGGCTGAGGATGGCTTTGAACTTCTAATCTCCCTACTTCCCAAGTTTTAGGATTGTTAGGCCCGTGGTACCACTCCTCGATGGGCAAACAGCATTTTAAATCCTCAGTGGAACGGGGTAGTGCCTACACTGGTTGATGTGACAGCTTTGATTTCACAATGGTCTTCTTGGGGAAAGAGGTTTCCTGGAAGTTGTGAAAGGTGGGTGTGAGAAGTGAGTCTCCAGGACAGCCTGTTCTCTCCCAGACTTGTGGCTTACCCTGGCTAAGCAGCATCCTCACAGAGGGCAAGCACCCGGATAGATGTCTGCCAGCCTCGGGCTCTTTCTAAACCAGGGCTATGGGGCATTCCCGGTCACCTTCCCTGAACAGTGAACCGTCAGCAGGGGGTGTGTTCAGACAGGCTTTTGCCTGACTCTGGAATTGTTTAGTCAACAGTATGAGCAACTCTGACCTGGGCTGAGGAAGGGCATGGGTACCAGAGATAATCTCCAGTCTGGGGGTCAACAGACACACACCATGAGTGCCACGGGCCCCAGCAGCTCTCGTAGCCACTGTAAAAAGTGAAGAGATGTTTGCTCACATTTGGTTATAAGCCCAGTGCTTCAGATGTCTCTCAGGAGCCAGTGCTTGGGCAAACCTGGATTTTCAAAAGTAGAAAATGAAGCTCAGACAAAGGGATGCAAATGGGGTCTGCTTGGGGTTGGGTTGGTTTTGGATAGGTTTTTGTTCTTTTTGTTTTCCCTGAGGCGGGACCTCACTATTCATGTTTAAAAGCCCAAGCTGACCCAGAGCTTGTGATCCTCCTGCCTCAGGCTCTTAAGTGTAGACTCTGATAGAATCTATCAGTACCGGGGTGAGACTTGGTCAAGCAGGGTTGCACACACGTATGTGCATAGGGGGAGAGCATGTGTGTGCATAGAGACAGTACCAGCTTTCCCCATCCTTTTCCCTCCCTCCCTTCCTACACTGGTTCGAACCCAGGGTCTCACTGTGCTAGGCCAAGGGTCTCATTCCTGATCCACATCTCCAACGCCTCTTTTTCGCATTTTATTTTTGGGACAGTTTCTCCCTTAGTTTCACAGGCTGAACTTGAATACACTTTGTAGCCCAGATAGGGCTTGAACCAAGAATCGTCCAACCTCAGTCTCCTGAGTAGCTGAGAAGCCAGGCCTCCACACCAGGCCCAACTTCAGTATCTCTTAGCAATGAGAAGGCAACCTCTTCTTTCCAAGACCAGAGTCATGGACTCCTCTGTGTCCCAGGATTCCATGGCTCCCCGAGACCAGCTGCCAACCTGTGTAGGCACAGGTTGCGCTGTTCCAGAAGCAGCTGTCCTCTCTCTCACTCCAGGCTGTTCTGGAAGGTTCCAAATGGCAAGCGCTCTTCCTCTCAGATGCAAGCTCTTCAGGGCTGCCCTGCCTGTCCTGTGGAGGTCTGATTCCAGGGGTCTCTGTGGAGACCCAGGCCAGCTGTGCCCTGGCCTTCAAGAAGGCCTCCCTCCCCCTTCCTCTTTTGGTCATCATAGGATTTGAGAGGCTTTTAAGAGGTAGTGAAAATAGTGTGTGTGTGTCCACGGAGTGTGTGTGTACCATGAAGTGTATGTATGCATATACCGTGAAATGTGTGTATTACAGTGTGTGTGTGTGTGTGTGTCCATGGAGCATGTATTTGTATCCCATGGAGTGTGTGTGTGTGTCACAGAATGTGTTTGTCCATGGAGTATGTGTGTGTACCACAGTGTGTATACCATGGTGTGTGTCTATGTGTCCATGGATGAGCGTGTGTGAGTTTGTGTGTGTGTGGTGTGTATGTGTGTGGGGTGTGTGTGTGTGTTCAGAGGACGGCTGTAGGTAGTCAGTCCTTTCCTTCTCCTTCCACTTTGTTGAGGCAGGGTCCCACTTCTTTCTGCTGAGCAGAGCACTGCAGAAGAGCTGGCCGTGAGCTATCTGAGAATTAGCCGTCTCTGTCTTCCATCTAGCTGTGGGGATCCGGGGAATACAGATGAATTCTGGCACGTTGGCCTCTTATTTGGGTTCCGGGGATCTTCCTCAGCCTATCCAGCTGTACAGCTAGCTCTCTCACCTGCTGAGCCATCTCCTGGGCCCTGATGGTAAAAAACATTTTTTAAAAATGTTTTAGACAGGGTCTCACTGTAATAGCTTTGGCTGGCCTAGAACTCCCTGCACAGATCGAGCTGGCCTCATAATCGGGAATCTGCCCGCCTCTGCCTCCTGGATGCTAGGATTAAAAGGGTATGCCACCATGCCCGGTCCGCACTTGGTTTTGAGGGGGGACTGCACTGGCAGCAGGGGTGAACACTCTGGGATGTTTCGCCATACCGCCTGGGTGGCTCACGGCACTCTCATACCGAGCACCCGCTGCTTGCTTACCGTGATGGCGTCATATCCAGCTGCTTCCTTCCCCATCCATTTTCCTGACCTAAACAGATGAGGAACATCTTCGCGCAATCCCACACGCTCCCAGCAGGTCCCCCAGGTAACTTCCTTTAAGAGAATGGCCATAGCCACCACCATGCCCACCATGCTTCTAGTCTGAGCCCGTCTCCTGTGGAGCCCTTCCCACCAATGGCTTCCCGCTGTGCTAGGAAGAAAAGCCACCTGCCAGTGCCCAGACTCACCTCTCCACCTCACAGTGTCCTCCCCTGGCACAGCTCCACCGTGTTTCCACCTCGTGGTCTTTCCCTGTTTTGGAACATGTGGAGGCCATTTCTACCCCAGGGCCTTTGCACTTGCTGACTTCTGACTCTGAGCCTTCCCAGCTCCCCGTGTACCTGTACCTGACCCTTTCAGATCTAAAGACAAGTGATGTCCCCTGGCAGGCATCCTTCTCCCTCCAGACACTGCCCTCCTCCATACCCGGCCTGCCTGTTTCTTTCCCACGTCATTACTCTGTGTGATTTCCTTGCACATGTCTGTCTGGTGTAAGCTCCTTGGAGGCCAGAGTCCATTTGTTTGCTACCAACCCCCACAACATACTGAACATGGAGACTAGCTTGTACTAGGTCTGCAGTGAACAGTAGCTGACTGATTGACAAACTGTTGCGTCCAGCAAGTTATTTGAAACTAGCTGAGACACTTCGGATGCCTCTTTTTTTTTTTTTTTTTTTTTTAAATCAAATTCTTTAATACCCTTCATGGAATCTGATTATCCCAAGGGCTCAGCCGATGGCTGGGCAGCTAAAGTATGAATGGCAGGCATGGGGGTCCTGAGTTCAGATCCCCGGCACCCACGTAAAGCTGGGCATGACAGTGTGTGTTATAAAGACGGTGGAGAGAGGTCTATCCTGGAGGCTTGCTTGCCACCCAGCCTAGCCAAAGGGCTAAGAAATCCTGTCTCAAAAGTGAAGAGGAACTGAGAGAAATACCTGATATCAACTTGTGGTTCGTGCTCGCCCCCGACTCCCCCATAATTTCATACAAACAACCTCAAAGTGCTTCAGCTATGCTTTCTCCAGACATTTGTGGGGGGTCACGAGCTGACCATAAAGAGCTTTATGGCCCTTTCTGAGAGCCAGGTTTGTGAGAGGCAGGGGTACAGAGAGATTACTTTATGATTTTTCACATCCTACACACCTTCCTCAGACATACACAACGTGTGCCTGACCTGCATCGTAAGCTTAAGTATTGTGGCTTCAGGAAGAGAACAGAGGGACCAGCATTCACACCGACCCCTCTGCTGGGCTCCCTGCTACAAGGTGTGCAGACACTACCCTGAAAGGCTCCGTAGCACCAGGCAAGATATTGGTTGGCCCAGTCAGGATCCTCCAGCCTGGTTGGCAGCCTCAGGCTTCCCTTGCCAGGGTTGTGTGTGCCAGCACCCAGCAGCCCGCCAGAACTCTTTCCAGTTCCCTTTTCCCACGTGGCTTGCTCACGTGTGGGGCAGGAAGGGAACATGTGGCCTTGGGTGGTTCTCCTGGCTATTCAGTGGACAGAGCCCTGGGAACTCTTTAGCCTGAAACCCAAGGGGCAGAAGGCACTTTCTAGAAACCAGCCCAGCTGCTGGGTGAGCCTAGACCTGGGCAGCTGCCCCTCTCCCTCTGCTTGGCCTTGGCAGCCCCTGTGAATATCCCACCATGCCCTGGTCTCACACCTCTGTTCCGCACCATGTCTCTGAGTATATATCTATCTGATACGTTTTTCCAGGGTTCAACCCCGGGGTAACCAAGAACATGAGGCTGCCACGGGGAAGGCAGAAAAACAAGCAGGAATTCCAAGCAGCTGTTCCCACAGGACTGTAGCTCTCTGGGCCGCCCAGGGCCTGGCCAGCTGTCAGGCCCAGGAGTTTGGTCCAATCTGGGTTCTCCTGTTCCCGGCGGAGACCCTGCAGGAAACGGCATGGATAAATTGTGGCCAGGCTGCTCAGGCATCTTCATAAGATGCAGTGTGCATGCTGTAACTGGGGACACGCTTTCCCACTGAGACCAGGACCTCGCAGGTTAACAGGCCACCCTGCACACCTCCTGCAGGAGGTATCAATTAGTGCGATGTTTACGAGAAACGTTTTGGCCGCTGTCAGACTCTCAGATGCACCCAGGCCTTTAATTTAATGTTGTTATTATGATTGTTTTTGTGTGATGCTGAGGATGGAACCCAGAGCCTTGTGCTAAGTAAGCACCTGCCAGTAACTATATTGCCACATCCTCAGGACGAATGCCTTCTTTACCCCTTGAAGACAGAATCCTGATGTTTAACCCATGCTAGCCTGGAATTCACAATCCTTATGCCTCAGCCTCCCAATTGTGCTTCCACATTCGGCTCATTCCCAGACTCTGATCCCATAATTCCCAATCTCAGTGGCTTCAGGTGTCACAAATGGGTGTATGAAGCTTTCAGACAGTGTTGGCCTTGTCTGCCGATGAAATGACTAGAAAGAACTTTGTCTCAGCCTCTAGAGTCCCAGATAAATATAACATAAGCCTAGCAGGGTTTCCTGCAGCTGAGGAAACAGAACATTCTAGCAAGGTATGGTGGCCCATGCTTGCAACCCCAGTACACAGGAGGCTGAGGTAGGAGGATTGCCACAGGTTTGAGGCCAACCTAGGCTACACAGCCAGACCCCCATCTCCAAAAACAAATAAACAAAAATAATACTCCCAAGTTTTGTTATAAAGTGAAAAAAGCAAGAGTCATATCAGCGTGTGTATGCCTGTGCGTGCGTGCGTGCGTGTGTGTGTGCGCGTGCATGCGTGCGTGCGTGTGCGTGCGTGTGTGCGTGCGTGCGTGCGTGTGTGTGTGTGTGTGTGTGTGTGTGTGTGTGTGTGTGTGTGGTGTGTTTGTATCCACATGATGTCTGTGTAGAAGGTAGTTGGTGAGATATGGCAACCCAAGCAATGGAAGCCTTAGGGGAGAGGAGCTCACTGAAGACCGGTGACTGGAAAGGGAAGGTCTCCTCCTTTACAGTTTATACCTGTGCACAGTGTATCTCATGCACCAGCTAGGACTCTGCTTTTCCATTAAATAGCAGAGAGAGAGAGAGAGAGAGAGAGAGAGAGAGAGAGAGAGAGAGTAAGTATATATGTGTGTATTTGTATGTGAGTATATATGTATGTGAGTGTGCCTGTGTGTGTATGAGGGTGTTTGTGAGTATATATTTGTGTTTGTGTGTGTATGAATGTATATGTGTGTGTGTTAGTGTGTGTGTATGTTTGTATGTGAGTATATATATATGTGAGTGTGCCTGTGTATTATGTGTGTATGAAGCTGTTTGAGTGTATATGTGTGTTTGTGTATGTGTATGAGTGTGTATGTGTGTGTTAGTGTGTGAGTGAGTGTATATGTGTGTGTTTGTATATGAGTATATATGTATGTGAGTATGCCTGTGTGTTATGTGTTTGTGTGTATATGAGTGTATATGTGTATGAGTGTATATGTGTGTGAGTATATGTGTATGTGTGAGTGTATATGTGTGTGAGTGTATATGTGTATTTGTGTGTGAGTATATATGTATGTTTGTGTGTGTGAATACATGTGTGTGCTTGCACGTGGGCACATGGGCCTGTGTATGAACTCTTGCAACTCAACATTAAGATAACCCAGCTGGGGACTTTGAAGATGAGACTGGGCTGCAGCTTGGTGGCAGACTGCTTGCCTGGCATGCACGGGGCCTGAGGTTCTGTCCCCACCACCACATTAAAAAGAAAGTGGCCACACCAGGAAATCCATCTGCCTAGCATGCTCCAAGGACTGCTTCTGGGCCAGGAAGAGTCAGTCAGCACACTGAAACAATGGAGAGGCAGATTCAGGCCAGAGTGCCCAGGACACCTGCATAATGGCCATAAGACAACAGATGTCACTGGGGCTTCGGAGCCTACAAAACACTCAATGCATTGTGGGTAGGCACAGATCCAACATGGCCCCTTTTGAAGCTGATTTTGAGGTTTTTAAAGGCAAATGTAATTTGACAGCAATCCACCTCCCAAGTGTGTACCTCTGTGGGTAGACAGCACATGTCTTCCAGAACAGACAAATTCACACAGGCAGAGGTACCAGCCCAAAAGGAGGGGAAGCCAGAAGGATCCCTGTAAACGCTTCCTCATCTCATGGGTGTATATGCTGAGGTGCTGTTGTAGAGGTCAGAGAACATGGCTGAATTTCACAGGACGTTATAGTTCTGTGAAGGTGTTTTTAAAATCTGATTGAGAGCCTGGGAATGTAGTTCAATGGCAGAGCATTTGCCTAGCTAGGCATGCACGAAGCCTGGGTTCAATGACCAGCATGACATAAACTGGGTGTGGTGGCACTTGGGATGGGGAGGCAGCGGGATCAGGAGTTCAGGGACATCCTCATTGATGTAACAAGTTGGAGATCAGCCTAGGCTGCATAAGGCCCTGTCTCAAAAGACCAACAAAGGGCTAGAAGGACTTGACCCCCATCAGAAGAACGTGGTTTTGATTAACCATGTGCCTCTCTGATTCCTGTCTGTCTGTGTTTCTCCCCTGTATGTACCGACAGTAATGATAACCCTGCTTTGGAAAGGATAGTGGACCCATGACAGCAGATTTGGGTAGAACTGGGGTGTGTGTTCCCTTTGTGCCATCCCCTTAAATCATCTGTCAACCAGATGTCTGAGACAGGTGTCAGCAGAAACCCAGAAAGTCACTCCGTAACCTCAGCCTGGGCTCACATGACAGCTTCTTGTCGGTGCGAGTGGGTTCGTCCAGCTGGGTGTGACTTCTGTGGGCTCTGATCTTACCACATTGGTCCTATCAGCCATTCCTCTGCCCACAACTCTTGTAACTTCCTTCTCCCTCTTCTCTTGCAGCCTGAATGCTCCTCAGAACGGAAATGCCTTCCGGATCTTCGCCGTCAGGCAGTGAATTTAGCGACCTGGGGAGAAGGGGGTGTCATCTACTGGGATTCGGGGTCCTGCTTTTTATCTGTATTTTGTCCTTTGGGGTGGGGGGGTTACAGAGAGTCAGGAATCTTCCTTTTGGTGTCTTGGAATGTCCTGGGCCTCCATGGCCTTTGGCGAGGGTGACAGAGCACGTTCCCCTCATGAGCAGTGTGTCGTGGAGTCTCTTGGCTGGACAACCAGTGCCCAGAGTGGCCAGAGTCTTCTAGTCCCCATCCAGTGGCTCACCTCCTCTCAGGAGCTGCTTACGGAGACACTCCTTGCCATGTTTTCTTTGATGGTGGAGGGGGAAAGCTTTTGAATCCTCGAGGATACAGGTTTGAGATGTGTCATGAATGGAGTTCTTGTCTGGATGACAAGAGTTGACAGCCCTATAAGGTTACAGTCTGTCCCACCAACAGAGAAACAGAGTCTGTGTTTGCTGGTCAGACAGATGGGCTACGGGGAGAAGCCCTGGGCAAAACCTGGGCTCTGCCCTGTTGGTATCCATGTCCATGTCCCCAGCCTTCTCGGCAGTCACGTGCTTTTGTGTCCAGCAGAGCTGGTCTATTTAAAGTTGGCAGCACTCCAGAGATTTACCTTGTCTTTGTCCTTGTCTGTGTGGCCTGTTCTCACATGACCTTTGGTCTCATGGAGGACCAATGCCTTCCTCACCGTTCTGTGACCCTGTGGCTTCTGCCCCACCTCAGGCAGCTCTAGGTGTCCTCCTCTGGGGTTTGGCTTTGCAGGAGGCTCCAGGTCTTAGATGTCTGCTCGCTCCTTAGAACAAAGGCTGTCTCACGGCTGCCGTCAGAGTGGCAACTCAACGTCGCGTTCCCCCTGGTTTGGGTGACCTAGTTTTCAGCTGTGTGAGGAATGGGTCCCTGGCACATTCCTCGTGGGGGTTAATGGAGTGGCCTGTGGTTGTAAAACCACCCATGACACACCAGCCACCAGAAAGAGGGGCTGGGACACACAGGAAGAACCCCTCAGTGCTTGCCAGCGTCCCCGGGCTCCAAGAGTGTGGTGAGCCCTGGCTTCCATCACTTAGGATCCTGGTCCAAACCCACTGTAAAATGAAACATGCTTTTGTAAACAGCTTACTCTAGAGAAGGTGGAATCCCACCCCAGTCCTGGGGATGAGGCAAATTTGCCTGGGAGCGCTGACCTCAGGCAGGGTTTCATGCTCCAGCCAAATATTTCTTAGACGCAAAGGGGGGTGGGTAGGAATGGTGGCTTGGTGGTTGACAGCTCTTGTTGCTCTGCCTGAGGACCTGAGCTCAGTTCCCACCTCTCATGGGCTGTTCATACCCACCCATCACTAACTCTAGGACATCTATGGCCTCCACAGGCACCGCACACATCCACATGGGCAAAGTACAACTGGTTCTTTAAAAAACCAAAACCAAAAAAAAACAAAAACAAAAAAAACCAAATCAGAAATGTAAGGGAGTCTGAACAAAGCCCTCCCCCCAGGGAGCCATATGAACCTAGTTGGGTTAAATGTTTATTTGTTTGAGACAGTTTCATTATGTAGTCCAGGCTGGCCTTGACTCATTATGTAGCCCAGGCTGGCCTCCTGAGTGCTAAGATAGCTTTCCCCAGATCCATCCCTTCCGGGGAGTTTACGAAAAGCACACAACCTTGAACCAGCTCTAGCTAGCCGTTCACTGGGCTGTTTCTGCCTCGTGTGTGTGGGTGTGGTGTCTTTGAAGGCATAAACTCTTCCACTCCAGATGTTGGAACACATCTGCTCAGTCTGTGGAAGGGGACTTCTGGTTGCTACCAAACATCTGAGAAACTTCCCCATGCAAGGAGGGCTGTGGGACCCTTCATCCAGCCCGCAGGGCAAGGTCGAGATGGTAAGGAAAACTATACCCCTCCTGTTAGAATGAGCAACCAGTCCCATCTCCAGGGAACTTGCTGTGTGAGTCTGTACTGGGGTCCTCGGTGCTCCCTAGCTGCTCTTCCACCAGGCACAGAGGCCTCACTCAGAGCCTGGCCTAGCAGCCTCCGATCACCTTCATCAATAGTTTGAAACTGGAAACCCTTCACTCTGGAAAGAAAAGAAACAAAACCACAAATGACAAGACCTTACATCAGAGCCTCTCTGACCCCGTGTGTGTCCGTCAGCTCTCCCAAGTTTAAAGTGGCCACGCCCACACCAGCTGCATTCCCCACTCCTGCGTCCTGCGTCCTGGTCCAGTGATAATTTCCATCTGCTTCCGAGCTGTGCCCGGTCTGTTCAGAGGGGTGTGCCGACTCTCCATGATCTGTAGGCTCTCTCGGCCCGCAGTTTACTGTGTGCTTTTTTCTATGAAAAATGATATATTTTACAACTTCCTATGTACAAAAGTTTATTGTAAGTTTTTGTGCTTCGCATGAATAGGGCCACACTGGTTGTTGCTATGGTTTCAATAAAACGGATTTGGTTTCTAACACATCCTGGTAGCACATCTTTTCTTCTTTCTTTCCTAGATACGTCATCTGTGAGCTCGTTAGCCTTGTCCCCACGAGCTCCAAGCAGTTGGGAGGCCCAGGTGGCCTTGTGAGGGACCTCAGGGACATTCCTAGGAAGCATGGTCAAGAGACTAGTGACTTAACGAAGTGTAGGTTCTGTCATGCAAAGCAAGGATGGCTCTGCTTCCCAGAAGCCTAGAGACTGCACTCTGGCAGTGAGGACCACTGGGTCTTTTGTCAAGGACCTGCTGGTGACAGCGGTAATAACAAGATTGAAGACTGGGTGGTGGCTTTGATAGCAGAAGGGGAGGTGGCTGTACAAAATCAGGGTGCAGGTAGGGCTGGCTTCCTGGAGACCCCTGTTCATGGTTTGTGTCCTCTCGCTATGCTGTCCATGGCAGGGCATCTGTATGTGCCCCTGGCATTGTTTCTGTAAGAACAAGTTATGTCATAAACCCACATCCCAATATGCCGACTTCAGGGGTTAGAAATCCAACATATGAGAATCTAGGACAGGATGTGATGATGTCCAAAACTGGCCTGTTCTTTAAAGCACAATCCCAAGGACAGCCCTGTCACCTTACTACTTGGAGGGGGTGGGCTTCTCATCCAGGGACTCTGCCACCTAGTGTTCTTCCTTTTTAGACACAATGAGTCTGTTGCATGCTGAGAACTGTTGCATATGGACTCTGTGCGCACACACACACACACACACACACACACACACACACACACCAGCTAGTGGGCCAGAATGCCTGCCAGCCTCTCACCCTCTGCTCTCTACCAGAGGACACTGGCCAGATCACCTGAGCCAGAGGAAAGTCATGGAAGGACCAGTCCACCCCCAACCATAATATCTTTGCCAAGAAAGAAAAAGTTCCTGGTTTCCTCTTGAGGCTGCTTTCGGGGTTTGCTGTTGTTCAATATTTATGCATACTTTGATTCATTGTTTGGTAACTTTGTTGATTGGTTGCTTGGTTATTTGGTTGTTTGCTTGGTTTAGCTGATTGGTTAGTTGGTTGTTGGATTGATTGGTTAGTTGATTGTTTGGTTGATAGGTTTGGTTGACTGGTCAGTTGTTGGTTAGTTGATTGGTTGGTTGTGTGGTGGGTTTGGTTGATTGGTTAGTTGGTTAGCTGTTTGGTTGGTTGGTAACTTGGTTGTTTGGTTGGTTGTGTGATGAGTATGTTAGTCTGGTTAGTCAATTGAGGGGTTGGTTGTTTAGCTGATTGACTGGTTGGATAGATGGCAGGTCTATAGTGATGGAGATTGAGTCTACGATTCTGTGCATGCCATGCAAGCACTTTCCCTCTGAGCCACATCCAGCCCTCAACTTTTATGTCCCCTTATAAATGGGTTATACACCTGTTTCTAAAGCTGTAGCAAAGAAACGGAGGTCAGAAAAGGAAGGCTGAGGGCATTGAAGGTCACCTCTACATACTTGGGAAGACTTGCCTGAGGTGCTGGTTATGAGCTGAAACCCATATACCCCACTTCGCAGACCTGACACTCCTCTTTGCCCACTGTGGGACACTGGGCAAGTATCAGAGCTTACGTCACCCTGCCAGTCAGAGGCAGCAACAATAGTGTCTTGTTGCCAGTGGTCTGGTGTGGTTATGAGTGAATGAGGCTGGCATGAGCACCACTGAGCACGTGGCTGACTGTGACGCCAGCTGTCACACACAGGGAGAAGCATCATTCTTCTATGAGCGGCTGCTTCCAGTGGGTGTGTATCCCAGGGAGACTTCACCAAGCACAGAAAAGAAATTTCTAACGAGCAGAAGCATTACACGCAAGTCACCGTCCCCAGCAGAGGACAGACCGCAGCTAGAAGAGCCTGGGCCTGGGTCAGAGTCCACTCTGTGGCTCCTCTTCTCCCTCGCAGCTTTCTACAGAACGTTTGTCACAGTGGTGGCCTGAATGGCAGGTCTCTGCAGAGAGCCCTGCGTGCCTCACCTGTCTTGGGCATCCTTGCATCTATCTATCTGGAAGAATGTATTTGTCTTCTCTGTTCCTGCCGTTGATGTGTTCGGAATACTGGCAGATGGCCTGTAGAATGTCTCTGCTGAGACTGCCAGTATGTTCTCAATAAGACACAGGGAGTGGATGCTGGGCAGGAGCATGGTGAAAGGGACACTCTGTCCTTCCTGTGTGTCACAGCGGAGGCTCAGTGTGTATCTACTTTGCTCACTTGGCTCAGTGTGTATCTACTTTGCTCCAGATGCGGGACTGTGTTTCTTGGGTTTTTTTTTGTTGTTGTTGTTGTTGTTGTTGTTCTTATCTTGACAGTAACTCACTTTGTAGGCCAGGCTGGCCTCTAACTTGCTGTGTAGCTCAGGCTGGCCAGGAACTTCTGAGGCCAGCCTGCGGAATATGAGACCCTACCTCAAAAAAGCAAAACAAAATAAAACAAAACAATCAAACAAATAGATAGTTTATACAGGGAAAGCCTGAGGCTGGGCATCCTAGTCTCTAGAAAACCCTCACCCACTGACTCTAGCTTCTGCTGTCTCTTCCCTGAAACAGACATCTTGCCATGATTACAGAACAGTGGCCTTTGTATATAAGCAGATCACTTCAGTTCACATCTGTTGTTGTTGTATTATAAGAACCATCTGTGAAACAAAAACCCCTACATGGCCAGACATGGTGGCCACACGCTTTTAATCCCAGAACTTAGGAGGTAGAGGGAGGAGGATCTCTGTGAATTTGAAGCCAGCCTGGTCTATATTGTAAGATCCTGTGATAAATAAATAAATAAATAAATATTGAAACTTGCTCTGTGGCAGCCATAGCTGGAGCGTGGGTACTCTGGTAGGGGTTTCTACAAGATGGCTTGTGAGTTCCTGATAGGGAGACTGGGTAGATATGGTCCTTTTCCCGAGGGCAAAAGTCAGGTAGCTGCCGGTCTCATTGTGATGGTTTGAATGAGAATGTCCCTCCTAGGCTCATATATTTGAACGTTTAGTCACTAGGCCCTGGAACTCTTTGAAAGGATTAGAAGGATTAGGAGGTGTGGCCTATTGAAGGAAATGTATGATGGGAGATGAGTTTTGAGGTTTCAAAAGTCCATGCCAGGCCCCAGGGTTTCTCTGTCTCTGACTATGGATCACGGTGTAGCTTTCAGCTAATTCCCCAGCGCCATGTCCACTTGTCATGCTTTCCACTACAATACCTGCCATGATGATAATGAACTAACTCTGAAACGGTAAGCCATCCTGCAGTTAAAGTGCTTTCTTTTGAAAGAGTTGCCTTGGTTTTGGTGTTTCTTCTCAGCAACAGAACAGTGACTAAGACAGTGTTCAAGATAGCCTTGGTATTGTTGCCCAGGGTCGCTGAAATGTAGCAGTTATTGATACAGGCCAGCAGCAGCAGCTTCTGGGGCATAGGAGCAGAGATGTTGCCAGGGTCTCTATGCAGTACACCAGCACAGAGACACAGAGCCCATCACCTTACATAGGACGATGTGGGCCTTGCCAGCCTTGCTCCCTGAGCAGCCTCTCTGCATGGGGACAGTGGAAACTTTGGCAAGTGATGGTCTTTCAGATGGCAGAGGCCACCTCCTTGGAATGCTTATGACCCAGGCCAACATGACCCTTGTCCCAAAAGCCTTAAACCTGGTCAGTCCAGAGATGCACCACACACTCTTTTAAGACACAAGGTTTCTGCTTCCGTGCTCCTGACCTTTGAGATCCAGCAAAGACTTGTGAGGCTGGACCAGCCCTACCCTGACCAGGGAACAGAATTCTCAGTCTGCCCTTGGCCCCTAAACTGACCATCTTCCAAACTCCAAACTTCCTCTTCAAACAGTTATATAAGTGTTCCTTGAGGCCTGGAAACTTCCAGATGGCTTTGAGATCCACCCCACCAGCTGCTCTGGGGATGTGAGTGTTGGCTACTTCCTGAGGACATGGACCAGCTGTCAAAGATGCTGAAGGTGGACCTAGCCCACAACGGTCTTTGTATCTTTGTGGCCCCTTGTGAAAGCCACAAAACCCGAGGACAGAGCCAGGATGACCCCAACATCTGGGCCACAGCCTCCACCAGCTGCCCATCAGCCTCAGGGGAAGGTGTGTGGGTGACCCCTGTCCAGGCTAAACAATGGCTCTCTTGTCCCTTCCTCTGCCTGAGTACAAGTCCTGGGGCCTAAGCCACCATCACCACTGTGACCATGAGCCACAGGGCTCCCAGGCCCTAGTAAGGCCATCACTTGGAAAGGATGTGGCAGTTCCTATTTGGGGATATCATTTCCACTGAAGATATGGCTGGACAAGGAGAGGAACGCTTGCTAAGCATGTACGAGACCTTGAATTTGGTCCCTAGCATCAAAAACAAGACAAATAAACAAACAATGGGGGGGGGGGGGCGTTCCATCCAGAAATACCTAAAGATAGACCAAGAACCTAAAATCTTGACAAGGATCCAGGCAATTTGACCATTGCTCTTCATGGCTTTTGGGAAGACCCTCCCCTTCTCTACAACGTAGGTGAAGATTAAAGGTGAGAACAGAGTGTTCCTGTCCTCTTATGAACTTGGGGTTAAAATGGCAGTCTCCCCCAGACGAGGAGACTCAAAGATTTTTGAGCTCGTTTTTACTATAAAGTGCAAAGGGCTGACGGCACACCAGTTCCCAGAGGAAAACAAATATGAGCACCCAGGCTGTGCGATCCAGAACCCAGGGGCCCTCGGCTCTGAGGGTCTCACACCCTCCAACTAGAGTCCGTGTCTAGATGCCCACACCTAGGAGACATAGAGCATCCAGGAGAGTGCGCAAGAACCAACAGAGGGGGCAGAAGGTGCCTCCTTCTGGGCCACTCCCTCATCCACCTTGCAACTCATGCAAGTCCATCCAGATGTTGGGAAAGAACACCACGGGAGAGCTCAAGGGACCCCCAGAAATCAGCACCCTCAGTTCTGAAAGACAGGGTGTGCTGCCTAATTTCATGTTAACTTGACACAGGGGTAAAGTCATCAGAGAGGAGAGAGCCTCGGTTGAGAAAATGCCTCCACAAGGCTGGGTTATAAACAAGCTTGTGGAACATTTTCTTAATTAGTTATTGATGGTGGGGGGGAGGACCCAGTCCATTGTGGATGTGGTCACCCCTGGGCTGGTGGTCTTGCACTGTATAAGAAAGAGCAAGCCATGAGGAGCAATCCAGTAAGCATACGCCTCGCCTCCGTGGCCTCTGCATCAGCTCCTGCCTCCAGGCTCCTGTCCTGTGTGAGTCCTGCCCTGACCCCTTCAGGGATGGCCTATGGATATGGAAATGTAAGCCAAAAAGCCTTCTCTCCCCAACTTACTTTTGGTCTTGGCTTTTCATCACAGTAACAGTGACCCAAACTAAAGTGGCAGTGGGGTGTGGCTTTGATGGAACCAATTCATGGTTTGCTGAGGACTGTGGATGGCCTTTGAAAGTTTGGGCTAAAAAGGCCACTGAGTGTTGAGAGCTCAGTGGGGTGGTTTACAGGAGCTTGAAGGATAAGAGTGTTGAGTGCAGTGCAGATGGTAGATGGAGCCTGGCTTGTGAAGTGGCAGAGGGGAGATTAAAGAAAGACTCTGTGGGCCATTTGTGTGAAGAACCTATGGTTCCGGTCACCTGGGGCTGAAGAATCAACTGTGGTTAACAAGAGACCAGCATCGCTGAGGAGAAATCTTCTGGGATGTGTTTCCTCTGGGTCAGAACACAGAAGATGTGGTCCAGAGGCACCCAAGGTTGTACTTCGTGTTGGCAGCTGGACTTAGGAATGTGTAAGAGTCACCCAGGTGGTACTGGCTTAAAGAACCATGAAGAGATCATGGAGAGCCGCTGAGGTTTGGCGCTGTGAGAGGCCATTTGGTGAAGGGGCAACTGGAGCCCCAGGACTGACGGGGTCATGGAGAAAAGTTGAGGCTTTGCACTATGAAGGGAATCTATAAGAGGCTATTGGAGGAAGGGCAGACCCGTTGCCGCAGGGGACCCCAGAATTTTGGAGATGCCAATACCATGGGATGAGCACCAAGAGCAACAGCAGCAACAGAGTAGAGCCAGCCAGAGCCCAGAAGACAAGCCATGTATGTGTGCTGCAGAGGGCGGGGTCCAGAGGAGCGTAAGCAAATCCCAGACACTGGATATTGAGTTTTTATTTACACTGTTGAAGTTTGGCTTTGCTTTCTTCTGATTGTGACTGTGCCTACCTAGTTCTTCCCTCTTGAAACAAGAAAGCATCCATTTCTTTTGGATTTTACAAGAGCCCTTCGTTGAGAACCTTTACGTTTTTAGAAGACACTTCGGATTCTTGCAGAGACTGAACGTTTGAAGTGTTCAAATTGGTAACGACTATGGGGCTTTTAAGTGTGTAATATGTTTTGAATTTCTGATATTTATTAATCTGAGATCTTGGGGATGAACCAAAAGGGGGGTGTATGTCTTAAAAAGTGTCCTATGTCAGGCTGATGAGGGGGTCAACTGTGCTAATTTTACCTAGGCTGGAGTCACCTGAGAGGAGGGAACTCTAACTGAGAAAAAGTCTCCATAAGATTCAGCTGCAGCCAAGCCTAGAAAGTATTTTCTTAATTAGGGATTGCTGAGGAGAGCCTAGACCATTACAGGTGGGGCATCCCTGGGCTGCTGGTCCTGGGCTCTATAAGAAAGCAGCTGAGCAAACCATGTGGAGCAAGCCAGCAAGCAGCATCCTTCCACAGCCTCTTGGATAGGTGCAGAAAATGGGTACAAATGAAACCCGTGCTGACGGTAAATCACAGCCACACGTATGCAGATAGTTCTTCGAGCTGAACTATTGAAGAGTAGTTCTGTGATTTCAGCACTGTACCCAGGTGGACATAGAGATGGGAGTCCCTGGAGCTCATAGGCCAGCTAGCCCAGCTGACATACACAATCTCAACAAGAGACTCTGTCTCCAACAAGGTAGAAGGTGAGGGCTAACACCCAAGGTTGTCCTCTGTCCTCTGTATGCACAGTGTCACATATGTGCCTGCATATGCACACACACATACATTCATACACACACACATACATACACACACATACTTACATGCATACAAACACACACATATATACATACACATACATGCATACATACATACACACATACATACATATACACATACATACATATACACATACATACATATACATACATACACAGAGAGACAGAGATAGAAACACAGGGAGAGAGAGACAGACATGCAGAGAGAGAAGAGAAAGGAGAGAGAGAGAGAGAGAGAGAGAGAGAGAGAGAGAGAATTAAACAAACAATCCTGGTTGAGGGCTGGAGAGAGGACTCAGTGGTTAAGACTACTTGCTCTTCTTGCAGAGGAAGGATACAAATTTGGTTTCCAGCACCCACATTGGGTGGCTCATAACTACCCCCTCCAAGAGATCCTGCTCCAGGGGATCTGACGCCCTGCCTGGTGGAGAGAGCTTAGACCTTCCCCACAGTCACCATTCAATACGTCAAGACATTTGTTTAAGGAGCAGGTCACATGAGTTGTGAAAATCTGTGGGGTTTTTTTTTTTTTTTTTTCCAGCCTGGCTAGAGGGTGTGAGTTTGGCAAACTTCTTTGTCGGTATCCACCCATGGGAAACGGAAACTTGTGTTCACACAAAAGCTTGCACAAGGACCCTCTCTCAGCAGCCCTGGACACAAAAGCCAAGCGGATGCTGTCTAGATGCCTGTCACCAATGACAGCTATAATCAACGTGTTGGACCATTATGCTGCGTATAAAAACGGAGGCCGGTCTGGCACAAGCTTCCACACAGATGACTCTCAAAGTGCCTGTGCAGAAAGAAGCCAGACATGACCCAGGTAGTATGACACATATGAACTAACCAGGGCAGGCAGAGCTGGGCCCCTGAAGCCCAGCAGAGAAGAATCGAGCCATCAACCACATTGGAGATTTTCCTCAGGCCCTAGGATGGTTAATATTGACAGTCAACGGTCTAGAATTACCTAGGAGACACACTGTAGGCTAGTGTAGATTAATTAGGTCAGTTGATCAGGGATTAAGCCTCCGGGCAGAGCCCATCAGCCAGGGGACGAGGAATGGTACCTGGTCAGAGGAAGAGAAGGTCCAAGAATCTGTCAGAATTCGGGGTGTTGGAGAGGTTTAGGGGAGCATTTAGCTTGTGAGTCAGAGCTGGTCCACCCAAGTTGGATGAACTCATGGTCACCAGGAATAGAGAGCTATGCCCAGGCTGTGGCTGATCCCCAGAGTCCATCAGGAAGGACATAGTGAGGGCAACCTGGCCAGCACACATGCTAACTAGGGCTCTAAGGGTCTCGTTTGTTGTCTGCTCTATTCAATCCTTCCTCAGTAGAGGCAGTTGGGGAGGACGGCTGCTCAAGACCGGCCAGTGGGCAGTGGGAGGGAGGACGCTGGCTGTCTGTGCTCCCACCCAGGAGAACCCCACAGCCCCAGCTCAGGGCTCTGTTTTCCCTTTCATTCCTGGATCGGGTTCTTACAGGAGCTGACCTGTATTCTCTGCAGGGCTGGAGGTCGAGGCCCAAGGTCTCCCTGGCTAGAGAGAGCTCAGGGCTAGCCCAGCTTCAGAGCGCAGGCCCCTTGGTGGGCACCCGGGCTTATGACACCGCCCTGAGCATGGCACCTTTGATGGTGACTGTTGACAGTCACCTTGATAGAGTCTAGGATCACCTAGGAGACAAGCCTCTGGGCACATCTTTGGTGCATTTCTAGACCTGGTTAACTGAAGTGGAGAGACCCGCCCCAAATGTGGGCGGCACCACCCCATCAACTGGGGTCCTCAACAGCATCAGAAGAAGGTGAGCTGAGCACCAGCTTCTGCCTCTCTCTGCTTCCTGCTTACAGAAGCCATAGGACCAGCTGCCTCCTGCTCCGGGCATCAGGCCTTTTCCACTATGACGGACTGGACTGTATGCTCCAACTGTGAGCCAAGACAAACCCCTTCTTCTGAGAGTCGCTTGTGTCGGGGATGCTGTCACAGTGGCGAGGAAGGCGACAGATACAACCATTCCACCATCTTTACACCCCAACGTCTGTCACCATGGTTGTCTCTTCGACTCTGCCCTTCTGCAACCACATACAAAGATTCTTTTGAAGACCCTTCCCACGCCTACCCACAGCTCAAGCTCCTCCCCTTCCCTGCATACCCATAGCTCAAGCTCCTCCCCTTCCCTACCCACCCACAGTCCAAGCTCCTCCCCTCCCCCCCCCCCGCATACCCACAGCTCAAGCTCCTCCCCTTCCCCGCCTACTCACAGCCCAAGCTCCTCCCCTTCCCCGCCCACCCACAGCCCAAGCTCCTCCCCTTCCCCGCCTACTCACAGCCCAAGCTCCTCCCTTCCCCACCCACAGCCCAGGCTCCTTCCCTATCTCAAGGTCCTCCCTTGAGCCACTGCTCTGTACACCATGTTTCTATGGTCACATGTGAGAGTCTGGGCAGCTTAGATCAGGGTTCACACACGCGGCTTTGAGGTGTGAATCTACAAGCATCTCTTCCTGCAGCCATCACCAGCATCCATTCCTGGCTTCCCTCTGTCATGGCGGAATACCTCAGTTACGGACTATACTTCTCAGCCTCCTTTGCAAATGGGCTTGAGCATATGATGACTGGTTGCTTCCCTCTTGCTGCCTGTGATATACATGTGACGGCAGGAGCTACAGCAACTACTTTGGGTCCGAAGATGAAAGTTATGAGTGGAAATCAGACAAGACCGGCCTGGCACCTGTCTTTCTCAAAACAGTTTGTTAGGGTGTCTCTCTGTCCACTGAACCAATATGGTACCATAGCTCAGACTCATGTGTCCATGGCTCTCTCCTTGATTCCTGCTTGGTCTTGTGGACACTGCTGAAGTCATTGACCAGGCTTTGTGCTCATCAGTCCCCTGGGCAACAGGAAAGCTTCATGTCAGCTCAAACCTTCTGTGCCAGAATTTGTGCTCTACCAAGACCCCAGCCACTGGGCGACCTCACAGTCAGGCTTCTGCCCCACTTGCTGCATCCCCCCCCCCCCCCCGGTGGCCTGTGTTTCCTGGGAAGATTTGTCCGTCCCCTGAATTGTATGCACCGGGATCCTTGCTTCAGGCTCTGCTCCTGGGAACTCAGATTGCCAACTTGAGCTGCCTGGCTCCTCGGTAGGTGGCATGCTGGTCACTGTCCCGAGGTCTATCCAAGCCTGTGCCCAATCCTGACCTTGAGATAGAGCAATTGGGTGACAGCCCAGGCACCTCCCCAACACTTAGCTCAGTCTGCTGTTCTGCCTGGCCCTGGTCCCCTCCAGCCAAGGTCACGGCCAGGGTGAGCAGCTGTGTCCTCAGGTGTACTGCTGGGAAACCCTGGCCTGTGCCCATCCCCTGCCCAACGCCAGGCCCTTTCAAAGCCTGGTCAGCATCTTGGTGTTGGCTCAGCCTGCCTGGCTAGCCTGGCTTGGTCTGGCGTTGCTTGATTTGGAACCCACGCACCGATCCTGGGCACAGAGCCTTGCCTGCACTTGCCCCATGGCTTTGCTTGGCTCCGTCGATACCGACCTCAAATCACTTTCTTGGCCCCTAGCTCCGTCTCTCTCCTCTTCTTGCCACTGTGCCCTGACAACATAATGGACTTACCAGGACAGCCTAGCATCCAGCCCTGAGTTCGGATCTGGCAGAAACCGGAGCTCAACTGGCGAGGCTCAGGGCAGTGTGGACTTCCCTGGCCAGCTGGCCTTTCCCTTGGCTGCCCCATGCCAAGCCCAGGGTACCACTGGCATTTGAGTCCCAGGGCCCTCGGAGGGTACAAGGCAGATGTCCCCATCTTACTGTCACATGTGAGACCTGCAGACCACCCTAGCCATTGGGAGACGTGTGGCTGTCTGGCTGCCTCAGGCTAACCTGCTCTCTCAGCATTGGCTCCGCGGGGCTTGCCTTCCAGAAACCCTGTATCCTGTACCTGAATTTCACCCTGCTGCAGGCCTGACTCACAGATGGTTCTTTGGTCTAAAACTTCCTAAAACTAACAGAAGACATCTGAGGCACAAGGAAATACAGGATGATGGTCTGTGAGAACAAAATGCACTCCCTGTGTTTGTATGTGTGCATACACATGTATACACATACACACATACATGTGTACCTGTGTGTGTGGAGGCCAGAGATCAACTTTAGGTATTGTTCCACAGACACTGTCACCCCCTCCCCTTTTCAAGAGACACTCTCTCAGTACCCTGGAACTTGCCAACTAGGCTAGGTTGGCTACCAGCCCTAGGGACCCCCTTGCCTCTGGCTCCCCACTACAGGGATTACAGGTGTGAGCCACCATGCTTGTTTGGGTACTGGGGATCCAACTTAGATCCTCATGCTTGCGTGACAAACATCTTACAGGCTGTTCCGACCTTTACCTCCAGCCCTGAAGCCATTTTTCCTAAAGCAGAGTTTCAGTTCTGAATCAGACACCAGCCTCGTTCAGAGTTGACAGAAGCCTTGACTACATGAAGTACCCCCTCACTTCCAGATAGCCTCTTGAGGCTCAGGCTAGCCTTGAACCCACTATGTAGCTGAAGATGACCCTCAACTCCTCAGCCTCTTACCTCTACTCCTAGTGTGGGGATGGCATGTTCTACCTGGTCTGGCCCTTCTCTGTCCAAGGTTCATCTGTAATTGCTACTGTCCACGCCTCGACCCCGCTCTTGTGTGTGTGTCTCCTACCCTGCGTTTCCTGATAACTGGCGCTGTGTATAAGTGTGTATGATGTGTGGGGCCCAACCTCAGCTGACACCTCACCCCTGTGAGGAGAGCAGCCTACTGTCCCCACATATAGAGGATGGCAAGGAGCTCAGAGAGGTTGAGCCAGTGTCCCAAGTATTCACAGCAGAGCCCATACTAGCCGGCTCATGGAGGACAGAGGTGTCCTGGTGACTCATTCAGGAATGTCTGTCTTCTTGTTGGTTTTGTTTTTCCAAATGAGAACCAGTTGTTGTTGTTTGGGGCTGGGCTGGGTGCTGGTGACCTCGAAAAGGGAAGCCGGGGCCTTTCCAGAATGCGTGGAAATGTTGACCCTACGTCTCTCAAATGCGCTCGCAGGAAATAAATCATATAGAATAACCTTAGAGAGGCTGGCTGGGCTTAACCCCCAAATTGCTTCCTTTGGAAAGCATTTTTCCTCATGTTTGTTTATCTCAACATTTTTTTTCCTCTTGTGCAGAATTTCCAGACCTGGCTTTCAAGCCTATTGACTGCGGTGCGTGAACCTACTCTGTGCTCACAAGGGCCACTGGCTCACAGCATCTCGCTGGGGCAGGGAGCATCATCCGAATGTCTCACAGGTCTTAGGGCCCTGCTTGTGTCCACAGTAATTCTGTCATCCTAGGCCTGACAACCCTCCCTGTGAGAGCTGCCAACCCAGCCTTCCACGGTCAGGTGTCCCTGCTCCCCACCTCGGCTCTCTGAAGGAAATCCTGGTCCCCAGGTTCCCATTCTAATGGACCTCATGTGACTTCATTGCACACTGTCCCTGCAGTAGTGTGTGGCTCCAACAATGTCCCCATCACTAGATGAGTCCATTAGATGGCCCTGCCGAGCCAGCTGCGGACCTTAGAAGATTCTGGAATATCAGAGGAGACAGAAACTGTACTGACGGCCTCATCGCTGTTGCCTGTTTCAACGTCTGTGTCCCCGAAACATCAAAAGCACTCTGCAGGAAGGAGGGGTGCTCCACCCAGAGCGTGTCCCCCAAATATCAGGTGAGATGCAGAGAAAAGCAGTTTCTCTGGGTTCCCTCTTACCCGGGTACCCAAGGGTACAAATGCCTTCCCCAGTTTCTGCTGAATACCAGATAGAGATAACAGAACACCAGACAGATATAACCCTACCTGCCTGCCCAGAGCCGGCATCAGACAGACAGAGCCAGACAGTGGTCATAAAAGCCGGTGGTATTCCAGTGTACACCCAGGCAGCCAAGAGAGCCTGACCAGCTCCCACCGTGGAAGAGAGGAGCAGGCTGAGGGCCTGGGGGGCAGCACTAGGTGGGGGATCGTGGGGAAGGAGACCAGGGTGGTCAGATCTCATCTGGACATGAGGACCTGGTCGGATAGAACAGTGTACATGTGAAGTGGGGCTCACAACGGTCAGATTGGTGGGGGGCCCCACTAAAGCTGGGGCCGTGGACTTTAGCTTAGATGCCCAGATGTTGAAGCCCAGTTGAGAGAGCAGGAACTGGCCCAGTTTCCTCAGGGGAGTCTCCATCATGCCGGTTCAATTGGTGCCCAAGAACCCCACATGAGGCTCTCTGACCCAGCTTGGGAAGAAGATGGGTATTTTGGGAAATCTTAGGGTGTCAGGGCACCCCTCTTCCCAGAAAGCTACGGTGGAGTTGCAGACAACAGCCTAGGGCAAGCCCAGATCTAGAAGGGCCAGCCATAGAAGCTTCTAGAATACTCCATCCATTAATAGTATCCAACCTTCTCCTGAAGACTGCGAATCCATGGGGTGAACATCTCTCTGTTGGTAGCATTCAGAGGCTCTCTGTGGACCCGTAATGGCTTCTCTGACTCTGGGGTAAGTGTGAGGAATCTGCCCTACCTGACCTGAAAATGGCCAGATTCTTGCCCCAGAGGGACCGCCAGTGGATCCTAGAGACTTAATGAAGCTCAGCAGTGTGGCCCACCCCAGTACATTACGGAACTCAGCTCCTTGTATCCCAAATGCATGGCTTCCAACAAGCACCCCTACCACCCACAGGCTGTGCTGAAACGCTACTTACAGCCACGCTGGCTCGGCTCTGGGAAGGAGGTGGTGAGGCTGAGGAATGTCATATCCCCCCTCATGACTCACATGGGGAAAGAACTCACATGAGTAACAGCCCCCATCCTGGGGAGGCACCAATTCCCCCGGCCTGACACACAACATTTCTCCTTCCAGAAGCTTCTGGGAGCCTTTGTATTTCTGACCCCAACGTGCACGACTAACAAACAAACACATTAGGGATGGAGGCGTGAGCTCATCAGAGCATGCTCCGGCTACCAATCAACAAGTTTTCAAACAACAGGATATTTATAGACTCTAAGCGTCTCCCCACCAATTATTTCTTATTTACAAAGAGGGGGGTTGGAACTCATCAACAGACAGACACAGCTGATCCAGGCTTCATCGGTGACCACACTGATACCAAGTAGTAGGACAAACCCCCACTATATGTCACCTCACATGCCGCTGTAGGCAGACCCGGTGACTCTCTGTGCTGGCCTTGTCTGAATACTTAAGTCAGAGCTCATCTTGAAAGCTGGGCATGGTGATGCACGCCTTTGATCCCAGCACTTGGAAGACAGAGGCAGGAGGATCTCTGAGTTTGAGGCCAGCCTGGTCTACAGAGTGAGTTCCAGGACAGTCAGGACTACACAGGGAAATCCTGTCTCAAAAGGCAAATAAGAAGAAGAAAGGGGGAAGAAAAATAAAAAGCTTGAGACATCTCATTCTGAGGACAGACTGCAGGATGCCTTGTCCAAACTCTCAGTGTGAGCATTCCAAAGCCAAGGTGGGGACACGATGGGCCAATGAGATGGGCCAAGGACATGCGTAGTGGAATGGGAGAACTGAATGATTTCCAAACATTGTCCCCAGACCTCTAGAAGCATACCCAGAACACACACACGCACAAACACACACACACACACACACACACACACACACACACGCACACGCACGCATACACGCACACAAATGAGTGTAAAAACTTATGAACGTCATTTCAGAATAGAGAAGACGAGGCCCATGGTATCATTAAGTGCGGTGTGTCAGGAAAGGAATCCGCTCTCAAGGCCATCTGAGATAGGTGTTTACACTTGAGTGTGAAACAGAACTACACGCTTTTGATAATGTAACTAACTGAGACAGTGTTGACCTCCCCCCCCCCAGTTGGTCCCTAAGCTGGGCTTGTGAGAGCACCTCCTTCCTTGGAGTTGTTCACAGAAGTGCCCGTGTGCAAGAGCATGTATGGCTACAATCTGCCGTCAACTGGCTTGAGAAAAACCCATGTATGTGTACATGTGTACGACGAAGGACTGTGTGGGTGATGATGCAGAGGGTCACAGTCTAAACCTTCAGTGAGTCTGTTCGAGGCTGGCTGGCTGGTTCGACTTATCTCCTGTGGCTTTGAGGTTTATCTGCTGTATAGCCTTTTCCTCAGAAGGGAACCGGTCCTTCCTCCAGAGAGGATGGAGGACCCTAAGACTCAATGACAGAAGCTTAGAAAGTCCCAAACTGTCCAACGCTCCACCCCATGCTTATCTGAGCAAGACACAGTTGCTGGAGGACACTCTTCCGTAGAGCTGCCTGCAAGTTGCTCAGGGTCCCAACCCCAACCCCAGAATTCAGTTTGGAGGTATCAGCCATGCTGGACTATTCAATGAGGCAGCTGCCTGAGTCACCCAAGCTCCGGTGACCCTGGAAAGCTCACTGGTTTACCGTGCTGGACTTTGGTGGATCTGTTGACAGTGCCGTATCTGGGATGAGTGGGTGTTTGTTCACATTTCCCCAGGAAGCCACACAATATCAAAATATAAAGCTACTGTTTGTTTTGAGCCTAAAATGTGTCTACACCACATTCTGAGTGCTGGGTCCCCAGCTAGTGACACTAATTTGAGGAGATGGTAGAGCTTTTAGGAGCACGTGTACCCGGAGGAAGTGGGGCAAGGGGCATGCCCTTAAAAGCACACCACCCTACTGGCCTCCTGTCCTCTCTTCTTCCTGGTCAGTGTGATGTGAAGAGCCTCCCTGTGGCCTCCCACAGCCATGATCCAAGCATACCTTCTCATGGGATGGACGGACACCTTTGGAAGCCTCCATGAGCCTAACCAACTGTTTCTCCCTTGATTTAGTCAGGCACTGTGGTCACAGAGATTTAAAAACAAAAATCAACTAATACAATTACAAAAAAGGAAGAGAGAAAGAAAGCAGGGTCCTTCTGCTTCCTGGTCTGGACAAGGTCCGGAAGCTTCTCTGGCCAGTCATTGCTGCAGCCCTGTTTTCCTGTGGTTCTATTTGGGTCAGGCTATGTGTAGCCCAGAGCCACTGGCTAGAGACCTAGGCCTCTCTCCAAGCACTGTATCTTCTTCACCAAGCGGATTCATGATCCACTTGGGAAGACATTGTCCAGCCTGGAACAGCCCCGGTCAGCTTCCTGCCCACTGCTCGCTCAGCTGTGGCCTGGATCCAGCGTCATCCCACACATCTGTCTAAACGAGGTCCTGGCCCCACTGGCCCATCTTAGCTGCCTTTGGCCCCCTTGCCATCTGAAAACAATCCACCACCTGTCACTCAGCTCTCATTAACAAGAGGCAAGCAGAAGGCCAGGCTGCAGGCCAAAGGCTGGGAGGAACCTTCCGGAACTGTGGAGTTTGGGCACAGGCTTCTTCTTTGTCTCCAGTTCCACCTCACCCACCTGACCAGAAAGGCATGAAGCTAATGCGATGCTGTGGTGGCCCCAAGCCCACCTGTGCACCATGGGGCCTCTGTGCCAGGCGTGGGTGTGGAACTGTGCCATCTCCTTCATCGGCAGCACATCCAGCCGGCCAGACTTATGCTCCCATGACATTTACCAAGAGAAAACTGACGCCACAGAGTCGTCCTGGGCTGTGCTGACAGAGGCAGCTAGGTGTTTTCTTCTCCCTTGTCAGGGTGAACTCCCGAAGGTCCTTTTCTCTCTTCTTCTTTCTGTGGCCTCAGACCGGGACTGCAGAGCTCACACATGCCCCACACGTGCTCCACCGGCGAGCACTTTTGATGTCACTGCTTTCCTCAAAAGCATCCGGAGTGAGTAGCACACTCGTTGCAGAGGTCAAAGACCACAGAGATGTCCATAGGTGCCCAGCATCTGTGATCCAACTGCTAGACACTGTTGTCAGCTACAGGGGGAGATCAGGGTGGAGTCCCTGTGAGTGCCTTGGGTTTCAAATGAGACACTCAGTACCCAGCCTGAAGCCAGTGATGCTGAGGTGGGGATGCTGAGGTAGGGGTGCTGAGGTGGGGATGCTGAGGTGGAGATGCTGAGGTAGGGGTGCTGAGGTGGGGATGCTGAGGTGGAGATGCTGAGGTGGGGGTGCTGAGGTGGGGGTGCTGAGGTGGGGGTGCTGAGGTGGGGTGCTGAGGTGGGATGCTGAGGTGGGGATGCTGAGGTGGGGATGCTGAGGTGGGGGTGCTGAGGTGGAGATGCTGAGGTGGGGGTGCTGAGGTGGGGGTGCTGAGATGGAGATGCTGAGGTGGGGATGCTGAGGTGGGGGTGCTGAGGTGGAGATGCTGAGGTGGGGGTGCTGAGGTGGGGGTGCTGAGGTGGAGGTGCTGAGGTGGAGGTGCTGAGGAGGGGATGCTGAGATAAGGATGCTGAGGTTTGTGGATGCTGAGATGGAGTTGGTAGGATAGAGAAATCTGAGTGGCCTTGGTACAACAAACACCAAAACAGAAGCAAAAAAGATGGGAGGCAACAATGGCTACCTCATAAAACTAGATCTGCCAGCTCACTGGGAGGCATACAAGTAAGGCAGGCATCTCAGCCTCAGTTTAAAAGAAAAAAAAAAAGGCCCTCAAGTTTGGTGCACTCTGTCCTGTATACCCAGCACAGCTGTCCCTCTGCTTGTATACCCAGCACAGCTGTCCCTCCATCCTGTATATCCAGCACAGCTGTCCCTCCATCCTGTATACCCAGCACAGCTGTCCCTCCATCCTGTATACCCAGCACAGCTGTCCCTCTGCTTGTATACCCAGCACAGCTTTCCCTCCATCCTGTATACCCTGCACAGCTTTCTCCAGCCTCTCACCTCACTGTCCATCTCTTGACTTCTGTGGCCATCTTCAAAGGCTGTCCCTCCATCCTGTATATCCAGCACAGCTGTCCCTCCATCCTGTATACCCAGCACAGCTGTCCCTCCATCCTGTATACCCAGCACAGCTGTCCCTCCATCCTGTATACCCAGCACAGCTGTCCCTCTGCTTGTATACCCAGCACAGCTTTCCCTCCATCCTGTATACCCCGCACAGCTTTCTCCAGCCTCTCACCTCACTGTCCATCTCTTGACTTCTGTGGCCATCTTCAAAGGCTGCCCCAAGGCCACGGAGGCCCCTAGCAGAGGAGGAGCACACCTATTGCCCTTCCTCCATTGCTTCAGCTAGGCCCCTGCTTCCTGTGTCTTTGGGAAAATACAGTGTGCATGAGAAGCCTTCTCCAAACCCTTCAATCATTTGCATTTGTTAACTTTTTATATTAAATGATCAAATGATGTAATAAGGTTATTAGTTCTTAGATGACTAGAAATAATATTTTATATAAATCAGTAGTATCATCTCACACAGGTGGCAATGCACACTGGCAGTCCAGGACTTGGGAGGTGGAGGCAGGAGGATTAGGAGTTCAAGGCCAGCCTCAGCTACATGAGGGCTACAAGAGATTGTCTCAAAATAACAAAACATCAAAACAATAAATCAAAATAATCTTAATGAATATTTAATATTTCCCAGACACTGTGTCCAGCATGGTAGGAACACAAACCTGTACAGCTGGCAGGCTCTGTCCCCTTGACCTCTGTGGGCCCAACACGAGCTTGGTGTTACACCAGCTTCAGATGTCCCTAGACCACTCTACCCAACAGCCTCCCTCAGCCCAGGCTCCTGGGCTCCATACCTCACTATTCCTGCCTCAGGCAGAAAGTGGGGCATCTCCTGGGAACATCCCCAAACTTGCCCACTCCCTGTAGCTGAGACAGTAAATATCTGTAGGTCCTGTGCTCTTCTCCAGCTTGGGGGCAGGCCAGCAGAGGACATGCCACCCACCCATGTGCCTTCACTGGGGGTGTTTTGAGAGACTCCCTTTGGGCTGATGTTCAAAGTAAAACCTTAAGAAAACCTGGTGTCCTGTGGGCAAACAGACACTTTATGCAAGAGTTCTGTGCCTGCTGAAAGCCAGTGTTGCTACTACACAGAACACGGAGGTAGCTGAGGAGGAAAGACTATAGGTTAGCAATTCTAAATTTCCATTCCTCTCCCCCAAAGCCAGGGAAAGCTTCTCAAAGGGCTGGGACAATGTAGTTTTGAATCGCGACCTCTGGTGGCTATGTGTGGTATTGCACCCTCAATGCTGGCAGTATTGAACCAGAGGTAGGCTGCCTGGATGGGGACTGGCCTTCACCACTCCAGTACTGTCACAGAAATGCTGTCACATGGATGGCAGGTGAACAAAGCTCAGAGAGACAGCCTCTGCACAAAGGCAACACCTGCGCCTTACCTGCAGAACACGTCTGAGAGAGCTGCGCCAACCTATCCTCCGGGCAGCCTGACACTCGTCAGCTGCTTTGGGCATTCTCAGACAGAAAGCCTGGCTGCTCTGCTCGCCCTCCCTCACCCTCTTGAGTGCGCCCTCTGAAGCCGAGCAAGGGACGAGTGGAATGTAATTACCTTCCCAGGCCGTTCTGGAGAGGTTATGAGCCTTAGACTCTAGACACACACATGTATGGTTTGTGTCCAGAGAGACAAAGAAATGGTTGAGCATTCCACCTTACAGGAGGGTAAGCAACCAGCCAACCTGCTTCTTGGCTGTCCCAGGCCCTGCTGACCCTCCCTCTTACAGGCAGGCCTGGCTCTGTCTGAAGTCCCAAATGCTTATCGCTGCTTGGAAGACACATTAGTCACGCTTTGGCATGTCCTCAAAGCCTGGCTTCAAGCAAAAGATCTCTATCTGCCTCTCTGCCGCACCAGAGACCTGTAGCTGGAACCAGTCAGACCTTCTGGAAAGTGAGGCAGGCGGGTTTGGATGTAGATCCAAGACCTAGTTCCTTTGATGCCAGGACCTGGTCCTCTTCCCCTTTCCTACCCTGGGTGTCCTCCTGTGGTGAAGGTTTGAGAGGCCCCATGACTTCCCCTGCATCCCCCCTAGGAATACAAAATGAATACACATCCATCCCCCGTGCACAAGGTGTCCCCATGCACAAGGGACGCAGCTCTGAACCCTGTTGTAAATGGCCATATTCTGGGGAAATTGAAGTCAGACAGACATGCTGGTACTGGGTAGTAGGACAAATGGGTTGTCACCACACCACACTCTCAAGAACAGATGTTCTGGGGGCTGTAGCCAGGACAGGGTGACAGGCTAAGCTCTTTCCCAAGCTGACCCCTATGGTCCAAGACCAGGGTCAAGTCATCCTACCCACCCAGCAGGACACCCATGTGCCTCTGGGTTTGATAGAAAAATAACGACCAGAGAAGGGCATATCCTACAAGAGCCCTTCTGGTGGGCGCAGGAGGCCTAGGGCTGCCAGGAGTTCAACTGTCCAGCAAGTGGCAAGTGAGGAGAGGGAGAGGGCAGGGCCTGTGGAAATTTCCCAGGACTAACTGTGCACTGGGAAGTAGGGGTTTGCCAGGCCTGCCCGTTTCCTCAGCCGCACAAGGTTTCATTGAATAGAATCAGAAACAGCAGGAAGGTGGAAATGGCTGGGAACACTGGTTTTGGTGAGAGCCTTGCTTCTAAAAGAATCGCCAGAGGCCAGCAGGAGTCCATTCTGCTCCCCTGTGGTTGGCAGAGCCCTGCAGACCCCAGATGTCCTGACCCTAACTCCCCAAACCTGGGCTTCCCTAACCAACTAGCAGAGGGGCTTCACATGTGTGGTGGGGGGCGTGAGGGAGGAGCAGCCCAGGCTGCCAGGTGGGTCTCGTAAAACACCCCAGGCCTTTAGGAGGCAAACACTTTCACCAGCTGTGGTCAGAGGGCATGGAACTAAGGGAGTCCGAGATTAAGCAGTCAGCTCGACGGTGCAGACAGGACTCAGGCCAGGAATATAGGTGCTGTGTGATCTCGGACAGGGAAGGACAGGGCTTCCAGCAGAAATGGGCCCTACCCATACCTGGAAGTCATCCCTGGGGTAATGTGCTAGACCCTGCTGGACCCTGAATCTGAGCATTGGTTGTCAAATGGCCACAGACTTTCCCTACAGCTATGACAGCAAACTCAACTCAACGGCAACGCCCTGGTGCAGGTCCTACGATGCCTGCCTCATTCTTGAGAATACCAGGTCTCTGGGAGATGGGCTGATACATCTAGCAAGCCTGAGAAGGTGGGAACCCAGAGCCACTGAGCCCCACTGCCCCAAGGAAAGGGGGTTCGCAATCCTGCTACGGCAGGAGTGGATAAGTGCTGACCTGGAGCGTTCGGTCAAGGCTCCTCCCCTCTGTCCTGTCCTCTTGTCCCCAAGCATCTCATGAGCCTTGGAATGAGGATGGCTGTGGGTTAATGGCAGCTTTCTGTCCCTGTGACAAAACGCCCGAGGAAAACTGTCCGAAGGAAGAAGGGTTTATTTGGCCAGGAGTGAGGGTCAGGATGCCTTTAATCCTACAGCTTGGGAGGCGGTGGGCGGATCTCTGAGTTTGAGGCCGGTTTGGTCTACATAGTGAGTTCCAGACCATCTAGGGATACCCGATGAGACCCTGTCTTAAACTACGTAAATATAACAAATTTGGATTCCTGTTTCAGAGGGTTGGTCCAGCAGCAGCATAGGTAGAGTGTGAGAGAGTTGAGCGTCAGGCCTCATGGCTGCTCAGGACACACGTGGAAAGGCCGGAGACAAGGTGTGTTTTGGGGGCACCTCTCCCAGTGGCTTACTTCTTCCAACTAAGACCCGCTTAAAGTTAATGTGATCAGATTATGAGCCCCCAAGGGGTGAGCCTGCTGACAAGGCACTTCCCTGGATCCCCAGCCCAAGCCTACCGCATAAGAGCCCATGGCAGCATTCCACAGGCGGTGACATTCCACAGGTGAGTGTCTTCTCCAGGTGACAACAATGTTTTATACTGTCATTTCATTTTTATTCTATTTTTGGATTTTCAAGACCGAGTTTCTCTGCACAACCCTGGCTGTCCTGAAACTCACTCTGTAGACCAGGCTGGACTCGAACTCAGAGATCCACCTGCCTCTGCCTCCCAAGTGCTGGGATTAAAGGTGTGAGCCACCATTGATTGCTGCCATTTTATTTTCCCTAAGACTTATTTTTATGTGCATGGGAGTTTTCCTGGCACACATGCCCGTGCCTGCAGAGACCAGAAGAGGGTGCTGGATTCCCTGAAACTGAAGTGAGCCTCCATATGGGTGCTAGAATTTGAACTCCGTCCTGGAAGAGCAGCCAATGTTCTTCGCTGTTGAGCCATCTCTGTAGCCCCTGCCCCCTAGTTATCACTTTAAAATGGCTGCTCTTATATCATGTGAACTTCGCTCCAGTTATTTAGAAAAAAAAAAAAAATAGAGACCCTGTCTTGGGAGATTCTGTCCAGGGACAACAGGACAAGGAAGCTATGGTCTAGATCCCTCATTTGCAGATCTTAGTGACCAAGGGGACTTAACACTTTGGGTCTCCATCATCATTGTGCAGTCTTGGCCAGAGATGATTGGGGTCACGTGGGGGCTGCCGTGCCTCGCTTCTCAGCTGTGTGAGGATGGAGACGTAGGTACAAATGGAAAAGTACCTCGGTTCCAGAGGAGGGGCAGGGCAGGGCTGTGGTTTTAGATCTGCAGGGTCTCTGCCAGAGTGAGATGCTCTCTGGGAGACCATAAATGTTAGCCCTGCTGGCATGTGTTGTAAGTGGACTTAGTTTTGTTTAGTTGGTTAAAGTTTTATTTACTTTTTAAAAAACCCACAAAACCCCTGACAGAACTGTCTTAAATGAGGACACCATGTTACCCAGGAAAGCTGAGTTCACAAAGGCTGAGCTGGGCCCATGGGGTGGGGACCCATGCACACCACCTCAGGTATGGGCTGTAGAGAACCCCTCAGCCAGCACTGGCTCCGGTTCCTTGAGAGTCTGCTGTGTGCTGGAGGTCCCCTTAATTGTGTGTGCCTTCTTGTTTCTGACCCTCAATACCTGCCAAGTCAGGAGCTCACTTGTGTCATTTTACAAAAGAATATACTTTTTTTTTTTTTTTTTTTTTTTTTTTTTTTTTTTGGCACAGAGAAGCCGAGGAGCTCACCCTGAGTCACACAGCCAGGGAGTGGCAGATAGACAGCCAGGTTTGCCCATTTTGGTTTGCAGAGATCTCAGATGGCCTGCTGCCTTGTGCCCAGGAACTTTCAGAGCCATTATTTCTGACCAAATACTCTTCCTGAAACATAGATCCCAGCTCAGGAGGTCAGGGTGGCCTTTCTCACGCCTGGTGGTGCCTATGCTGTCAACCTAGGGGTCCCAGGGAGAGGGAAATGGGGAAATACATCCTGCAGTGAGGAAGCAGTGAGCTTGTTCCTGTCGAGGTGTGGGTGACTAATAGCTTGGTACACTCCTAGTAGACTCTCCTAGTAGGTACAGTGCTTACTGAAAGGAGAGACTCCTAGAGACTCTCCTAGTAGGTACAGTGCTTACTGAAAGGAGACAGGAAACCCCTACCGCCCTCCTGCCTTCCTGCCTGCAGGGGAGGAGGGAAGGCGAGGAACGCCCAAGGACTCCTGTTTGCAGTTTGCACTACGCATGCATCCTCATGGGTGGCACTGCTGGCCATGGGAAACACAAGAGCAGGAGAGGTTTTGTTCCTAGGGTAAAGGCCAGGAGCTCTGCAGCTCAGGTAGCCTGGCTGGGCTGCTTGTGGGCCAGCTGGGGTCAGCTTCCGAGGTCACCCAGTGAGCACTTGTCCCTGTACCTCAGACGGTTAGGTCGCCTACAGGTGGAGCCCTGAGGGCAGCCACTCACCCCTGCAGCCACTACCCACCCATGGGCTCAGTACCAATAAAATGAATGTCCCAGCACCTCTGGCTTAGGAGACTTTCCCAGCTCTTATCCAGGGTTCTGAGGTCTCAACTAGCCCAGATCCCACATGGGTGGGGGTGGGGAGAACTGCCACTCACTTGGCCCTGCCTCAGAACCCTTGCACACACTGCAGACACAGCCGAGGGGCTCCTCATCTGGCCCTCAAAGTCCTTCCTTCCTCATACTGAGGGCCCAGCCAAGGTACCCACTCCCATAATCCTTTTCATCTCTACTCTACATGTCACCTCTTTCTTTAGAGTCTTGACAAGCCTGTACTCTTCATCTTGTGTACGTTCGTGGTTTTGCCTGCATGCATGTCTGTGTGACGGTGGCAAATCCCCTGGAACTGGAGCTAGACAGTGGTGAGACACCGTGTGGCTGCTGGGAATCGAACCCAGGTCCTCTGAAGAGCAGTCAGTGTTCTTAGTCACTGAGCCATCTCTCCAGCACCTCCCCCCGCCTTTACAAAAGATCTTAAGATTTATTTTATTTTACATGTATGCATTCTTTTCAGGTGTAGGAGCCTAATCCCTGTGGAAGCAGTGGGCATCCTATCTCCTGGAGTTACGGATGGTTGTGAGCCACCATGTGGACCTGAGAACCTAGCCCAGGGCCTCCCTCCGCAAGAGCACCAATGTTCTTAACCACTGAGCCATCTCTCTAGCCCTCTCCCACACCATTCTAAAGGTTTATCTATTTTTACTTTCTGTGTATGTATGCTTAGCCTGCTTGTATGTGTATGCGCCACGTGTGTGCTTGGTGCCTGAGGAAGCCAGAAGAGGCCATCAGATTCCCTAACTGTAGTCACATATAGTGGGGAAACACACACATGGGTGCTGGGACTTGAATCCAGGTCCTCTGAAAGGGCAGCCAGTGCTCTTAAACTGCTAAGCCAAGTGGGCTTTCTGCAGACCTGGTTTAATGGGGCTGCAGAGATGGCTCCTGAGTTAAGAGCACTTGTGGCTCTCTAGAGGACCTGGGTGGATCTCAGCATCCACGTCAGTCAGGTAACTCTATCTCTACAGGATCCCACACTCCCTCTGGTCTCTGCAGGCGCCTACACACACGACACACATCCACACAGACATAGACATAAGCACATTTTTTGAAAAGAGAAAACGTTGACGGGTCTGAGCAGAACGCAGGCACTTGCTGTCTCCTGGCGCCCCCTGGTGGCCGCCATCTAACTCGGTAGAACCCACTTTCTTTTCTTCCTGTGTGTTCCCAGAGGGAGGGATGTACCCAACCCTTCTGCGTGTACTATCTGCCTTTGGGATTTTCCTTTAAATTACTGTACATTTACTTATGTGAGACAAAGGCATGTACACACATCACAGCATGTGTATGTAGGTCAGAGGACAATTAATGTCAGCTCTGTCAGGTAGGTCCCAGGAATCGAATTCAGGTCATTAAATCTGGTGGCAGATGCCTTATCTACAGCCTTACCTCTCATGTCTTTATCTTGCTTTTGAAGCAGGGTCTCTCAACTGTCCTGAGGCTTACCTGAGCAGGCCTTAGGAATCCCCCTACCCAATGCTGAGATTTCAGCTGGGAACCATCATGCCTAGCAGGGTTTTTGTTTGTTTGTTTGTTTTAACATGGGTTCTTATTTTTCCAACTGAGACAGGTTTTCAGTGCATACCACTGTCCAGAGAACCTGCTTGTGTCCTGAACAGTGTCTAGAACGATGCCCTCAACCCAAAAGGGAATGCTGGGGGAAAAGTTAAGCCTGTCGCCTTGGCTATGCCACCTCTCAGGGAGTAGGGAGCCCCCCAGTTTCTGGATTAAGTAAGATGTCAGGCACCTGGGCTCTGCTCCTTGGGAGGCAGCTTACTCTGGAAATCAGGGGTCTCCACCCCCACTGACCCCTCAGTATCCTACTCCGGGACTTGAAGAAGAGGCTGCAGTGGCAGCCAGAAAGGGCTGAAGAAGGATACAGAAGATAAGGAGGAAGCCAAGGCCCGTGCTGATGCCACCTCTATAGTGAACCCCAGATGCCCTGTCCTGTGGCACAGAACACTACAAGTTCCTGGGTGTGAAAACTGTCACAAGCCCAAAAAAGACATCTGAAAAGATGCTGGGGACAGTCGTGTACACCTGTAACCCCAGCACCAGAAGGGTGGAGGCAGGAGCCTGGGCCACTCAGGAATTCTTAGCCACCTCGGGCTCACGCTGGTGCACACCTTAATTTCAGCACTGAGAGGCAGAGGTTGGTGGTTATCTGTGAGTTTGGGCCCAGCCTAATCTACAAGTTCCGGGTCAGCCAGGGTTACAACGTAATATCCTGTCTAAAAACAAATGACAAAACACGTGAGAAGAGTGGGAAGACAAAGCTGAGGGGGTTTCTGGAAGATGGCAAAAGAAAATAGGGTTGTAGAAGAACCAGCAATGGTGTAGGCAGCCCAAAACTTCACTCGCAGGCCAGAGGAAAGAAAGCGGAGGTTGGTGTGCACTTAAGACATTCCCTAGGACCAAGTGGGGGAGAAGGACCCCGGGGGCCAGCACAGGACAGGACCATGTAGGTGGCACCCTGGATAGCTGCAGTGGAGGTTTGGGTGGTAGGTGAGGTGAACCCTGGTCTAGCAAAGTGATGTAGCCAGCTGAGGATTTTTTCCCTTCCCTTCTCCCTCTTGCTCTGGTCCCCGGTGGCTATGGCTCCCGCTTGCTTCCACCCAAAGTTCGTTTTGTCTGTTTATTATACGTAAGTACACTGTAGCTGTCTCCAGACACCCATGAGGGCATCAGATCTCATTACGGGTGGTTGTGAGCCACCAATGACCTCCAGAAGCGCAGTCAGTACTCTTACATGCTGAGCCATCTCGTCAACCCTTCTTTTGGTTTTTCGAGACAGGGTGTCTCTGTGTAGCCCTGGTTGTCCTGGAACTCGCTCTGGAGACCATGCTGGCCTCCAACTCACAGAGATCAGCCTGCCTCTGCCTCCCAAGTGCTGGGATTAAAGGCAGGCGCCACCACCACCACTACCAGTTACAGGGATCTAGAAAGTGTGACTCTCAAGCAGATTGAATCCAGGAGTCTGAGGACAGCTGGCTAGGAGTGTCCAGGGGTAAAAGACAGAGGACATGGTGACCTGACCAAGGAAAGCTAGGTCCTGCTTAGCCATAGACCCTTCATCTTAAGCAAGTCTAAGCTGCACAGTGAAGGTGTGTACTATGGAAGAAAGGGACACAGGCAGCCAGTCCCAAGCTAACAAGAAGCAAAGGGATGCTGCCACCCATGATCTCCTCCATAGCCTCCTAGACTTTCTAGAAAGCCACTGAGCTGTTAAGAGACTGGCCCTTGCTTCCTCTCCCACAGCCCAGACTGCCTGTCCTTCTGATCTAAGCAGCCACAGGGCTGTGGGGTCGCCACGCATTCCCTTTAGAGTCTTTGTCCTCGGTCTCAAACAGAGTCATAGCCTAGTGCCTCAGGCTCAGAGCTGCACTGGGGGCCATGGCATCTTCCCCAGGGTGACATGGGGACATCACCCCCAAGGCAGTGCTGATGAAGAAGCCATTTTGAATTCCTTCTCATGCAAAGAGGGTTTTTTTTCTTCCCTTTTTCTTCTTTAAAATACGTGTATGTAAGAACTTGTAGAGGCCAGAGAAGGGTGTCCAGCCTCCTGGGGCCAGATTTAATATGGCCATGAGCCACCTTATGTAAATGCTGGGACCCAAGCTTGGGTCCTCTGTAGCAGCAAGCACCATTAGCCACTGAGCCTTCCCTCCAGCCCCAGAAAGATTGTGAAAATTAAGTTGAAAGGCCTTGGGCATAGTACATTGCTATCCCAGCCCTTGGGAGGGGAAAGAATGACTGAGGCCAAGACCAATTTGTTCAATTTAGGGAGACTCTGTGTCTCAAAAACTGGATGCCTGAGGCTCTTAGGAGAGAGTTTGTTTGTTTGGGTTGGGTTTTTTTTTTTTTTTTTTTTGAGACAGAATCTCTCTATGTAGCTCTTGCTGTTCTTGAACTTATGTAGATCAGGCTGGCTCCAAGCTCTGAGAAAACCATCTGCCTCTGCCTCCCCACTGCTGATTTGCTCCGGTTTGAGACAGACTCCGTCGGCAGTCTAACTGCAGAGGCACAGTGATACCTGCCTGTTGTAGCCCTCAGCAGCGCCTGTGCTCGGTGTCAGCTTTATTTTAAAGCATATTTTTAAAATCCCCCAAATTAAGAGAAAGTTAAGAGGTCTTAAGGTAAAATCCTAGCCAAGCAACAACTACCCAGATGCCCAGGTCCCCTCACAGGCACACAGCAGGTCCTGGAGATCAAGGCAGGCCACCCAGGAAAAAGAGGGCTGCAGGAGGGTGACAACTGTGGACGGCTTACTTTATTTCATATAAAATCACACTGAGGAATTGAAAAGTCAAGTATACTCAGCTTGGATTCACCGCCACAGACTCCACACTGGAGGGTGAGACCGCCAGAGCCTACATGCCCAGACACGTGTGCAAAGGAACGCAGAGACAATCTGAGGCCACGATGTGGGCCCCGTAGTTTGCTCACTGCATGAGGGCTAGGCTCAGGTCCCTGGGGTTCACCTCAGTAGCATAGGAGCCCAGATGAGGGCAGGGCACAAGCGACTGACACAGAACAGTCATGGTGTCCCGGGGACAGAAAGGCAGCTGGTCCCAGAAGGGAAACACTGGTGCCTGCGTGGAGCAGACTCTCAGAAGTCCCCAGCCTTTGTCAGACTGCTCTCACCAGAGCATGGGAACAAGCAGCGTTTAAGGCAAGCCCCTGAGGGGAGCTGTCTGTGTACTGAGGAACTCTAGGACACACCAAGGCTCCACTGACTGCAGGCCATGGGTAGAGGAATAGTCACCTGTCACCACTCTGACAGCTCAGGCTGTCACCGGGCTCTCTCACCCTGCAGCACCTGCCCAAAGGGGCCCAAGGTGGCTTGCTTCTCCTGCTGAGCCCCCATCGCCACTGCCCCACAGTGCTGGGCCTCAGCATGGGGCTACCACTTCCCTTGTTGAGAGACTGCTGCAGTTGCTAGTTTGGCTGGAACAACAAAACCTCAGCTCCACGCCCTCAGACACTAAAGTTTCAGTGAAATAAAAGCAGGAGGCCGGGCCTGTGCGCAGGCATGCCTGTTCTTTGGATCTGGACACTGTAGGATACATTCATAATAGGCAACCAAGGGGCAGCAGTGCGTCCCACTTCCCTGAAACAGTGGAGTCTGAAAGACAGCTTGTCTACCACATACGTGCCTGAACAACACTGCTGATTCTGACACATGCTCACACACACACCACACAGACACACGGATGAGCGCACACAGACTTGCTGCAAGGGTCAAAGGACGCCCGTTCTGGGACAGCAGGGAGTGTTCCGGAAGCCGCTTCCAGTGCTCAGTGCTAGGTGTCAGAGCCCTCCAGAGTCTCTGTGGAAACCCCTTCCAGTCAGGGGGTGCTGGCGATGGGCTGGCCAGCAGGACTCCCAGTAGCTGCTGTGCTGGCTTTCTTCATGACTGAGAAGCAACTCCACCCATGGGTGTTCATGGCCCTCATGACATCCCAAGGGTCACAATGGTGAGAGGATGGCCTCCCGGGACCACATGCTTCTCCTGGCAGTACACACAGGAAGTGACAAGTGCCTGTGGACCAAGGTCCAAGAGGCTGCTCATGGCCCATCGGCTGCCAGCTCCATCGGCCCACAAGGCTGCTGTGCTTGCAGGCCACCGAGCACGGATGTCTGCAGACATTCCTGCCTGAAGGCTCATACAGAGAACTCGGGGCCTCCTTTGCGGGTCCTCATCTGCAGCCGCCTGAATCGGAAGCCAACAAAGGGGTTCATCCAGAGGAGGGAGGGGGGGCCCCCGAAGACAGACTTCATCCCTTCCCACCGCAGCCTTCGCTCCCATGTGGGCTTCTCGCTCTTCAGCCTCTCAATCTCCTGGAAGCAGAAGAAACCAGAGTAGAAGTGAGAAGAGACCCAAAGACAGCACACGGCGGGCTGCACACAGAGGGCTGCAAGCTTCCAGAGCCTGTGTGGAGCTGGGCACTCCTCCCTGTCTCACACACAGCCAAGCTGCAGCCACCCACATGGATCGCCTCAAAGCCAACCTGGCTGTGGCTCCTGAGGCACAGTGGCCTCCAGATGGGACCAACACTTTGCTTGAGTTCCTAGTTGAGCTGTATTTAGGCAGCACCTTCTCCAGGCCTGCAAGAGTAGGAAGGCCTTCACAGTTCTGAGACCTACTGAGTTCTGACCAGGAGCCTGCCTGGTTTTACCGACTTAAACCAATCTTGGGCCCAGAAACTATGCTGCCCCAATAGAGAGAGTAGCAAACACAGGCCTGTGGGCCCAAGGTCGGAGAAGCCACATGTACATGCGGGCTGTTGCCACATGTGACAGTGACCCATGCCGCCCCCTGCACACACAGGACAAGACTCACCGTTTCATCATTGCATATTGAGTGGATCTGGGTGCCGAACATGACCGCGGTGAATGTGAAGAACAGCAGACCCTCAAGGCACAGGAAGACCAACAGGATTACAGTTATGGGAGGAGAGAAGTCACTGCACTCTGGGGAGGAGAAGGAGGGGTTCAGTGTACAGCCGCCTCACTCTACAAGGGCCCTATGCACGTGCCCTAGAAGGAGTGTGCCGCTCCAGCACAAGGCCCACTGGTGCTAAGAAGTTGGCATACAGCCCTGCCTGGCACACAGCCTCACCATCCTTGCCAGTCGGCAATCTCACCTCCCCTGAAGTGTCTTACTGCACTGGGGACTATACCCAGGGCTTTACAATGCCAGGCAAGCATTGGCTTTCTCCCACTGTGTAACCCAGCCCTCTTTTTACTTTGATAGGGTCTCACTAAGTTGCCTGGCTAGCTTTGAACTTGTGACCCTCCTGCTTCAGCCACCTGAGCAGCTGTGCATGGGCCCCCTGACGTATGCAACTGAAAGGACCCTCCTGTGTCTACACTGTATGGCTACATGGGACACTCTACACTAGAGGCACTGTCACACGAGTTCAGCCCCCCCTTGCCTCTCTGTAGCTACCAACAAATGCCTGTCTAGACTACACCTGTCTGGATGTTCCATCAGGCCATGCCAAGGCAGCTGTGAATGGTGATCAACTAAGCTAGCCAGAAAGCAAATACAAGGCAGGTGGCAACAGTGGCAACCCTGCCCACCTCTAGTGTCAAAAGTCTGCAAGTACCTCAAATGATTATCACAAGTCAGCCATGTACTGAGGGTGGCGTCAGCCATGAGCAGGCCGGCAGGGGTGAAGCTGCCACAGTTTGATCTTAAGAAATGTTAACTCTTTACTGGCACGGTGGCTTATCCCTGTTACCCCAACAATTGGGAAGCTGAGAAGAGTCATCCCTGAGTTCAAGGCCAACCCGGACTACAAAGTGAGACCCTATTTCAAAAAAAAAAAAAAAAAATCAAAAAATAGAAAAGCCCAAAAAACCTAAAAGCCAAGCAAGCCAACCTTAGGCTATTAGAGTAAGGCCTCTCCCCTCCTTCCACCTCAACCCCCATCCAGGAGCCCAGCTCCCCCTCGGGGCCTTCCCCACACTGCAGCACTTTCAGAAATGACAGTCTTCGTTACCTGTCCACTGCCCTCGGACGCAGGAGATGAACTGAAGCCCACAGAGAATCAGAGCATGGACTGAAGACAGAGCTATGTACATCTAGAAGGAGGGAGACGGGTTAGCCGTTTCCAACAAGCTGTTATCTTATGAGCAGAAGCTGGCCATGCTCACACCCCCACCCCCGGGGAGAGCAGTGGCTCTGATCACAGTGGAGCGAGCCCAACAGCTGCATGGCAAAATAAGCAGAGGGGAAGTGAGCTGTGCGCCTGAGGGAGGCCCTGTGTATGACAATGGTGACAGATGGACAGGCAAACCTAGAGCCAACAGGTGATGTAATACACGTGGTATAGTCACCCTGGACTGTGCTCTGCATGTGCTAATACAGGCATTAGCTGTGGCTAAACACCACCCTCAACTCCAGCAGGTTCAGCTCTCAGAAGCTCCAGATCAATGCAGTCTCCAGAGAACATGTGCACTCACGGTGAAGAGCACGAAGAACCTCTGATTCTTCTCTCCTACGCAGTTGTTCACCCACGGGCAGTGATGGTCCATCTTTCTGATGCATCTCTTGCAAATACTACAACAGAGAGCACACTTCTTAATACCTGTGTTCTGGGAACACCAGTGACACCAAATGAAATCCAAGGTGGGACAGGCTGGGGGACATCTCTGCACAACACTTATGATAAGTCTCTATGCAGCACAAGCTGGCATCAAACTCATGACAATTCTCCTGCGTTGGCCTTCTCAGTGCTAGGATTGCAAGCATGCGTTGCACCTTTTCCTACTGGTTCTTTCCTGTTCTTACCTAACTTCCCTGTGTTTTGAAACAGTTTCCATCACTGACTGCATCCAGTGAGTACTTGGCCCCTCCAGACTCCGTAACTACACCACCATCAGACCTAGGTTTGTTTTGCATGTCTCCCAATGCACCTGCCAACCCAAAGCTTCCAAGCCACTCCCAGCTCATCTCCAGTGGATGTGAAAAGTAGGTCCCTGCCACAGCAGCTCTCTGTCCATGCACACTGCAGTGACTCCGGCACCTGCAGAGCTATGAGGAGACCACTCCAAGGATCTGTGCTGACAGCCAGACACCCTCCTCGGCCACCCCCAGCCCAAGGCCATTGCTCCATCTCTAGGCCACCTGGGGGCTAGCTGAGAAGATAGACTCTTCCCACATTTTCTCTGCAGCCCTACTGCAGGTGACAAAGCTCTACTGTGCTGTTTTTTCCTCCCTGTAGACCACTGAATAGTCCTGCACATCATTGCTCCTCCTGGAAAGTTCAACCCATCAGAAGGAAGAGAACTTCCAGGGGCGGTCACACTCCATCTCTGTGCACACACAGGGACTCAGTCCAAGGACAGGGAAGCCCAAGAGACTTCCAGGAATAAACAAGTATCCCAGGTCACCCACACCTAACATCAGCACCCCAAGAACAGCAGCCTGTCCAAAATCCATCCTGGCACAGCTGGGAAATGAGACTGCAGCAAAGGCCAGTGGAGGCCCAGGAGAGGCTGACATTCACAAGGCCCCTGTCTGTGGGCTGGACCATTGCTCCGATTTCTCACTAACCAGCGTCAGTCACAAAGTATGCCTCCAGGAGCCTGCATTTGGTTGGCAGATCCTGCCACACACGAGGGCAGCAAGCATAGAGAGGCTTCATTCTCTGGCTACAAAGTCATGTGCCAGGCCAGGAAAACAAGCGGACACCTTGTTGCTTCCTGACGGCTGTCCAGCTCATCTCCTTCACTGTCTGAAAACTCCCATGGGAATCCAGGTGCTACCTGGGCTCTGCTGAGGACAGGGGCCAAACCTGCAGTGGTGGGCATACCTGCAGTGGTGGGCATACCTGCAGTGGTGGGCATACCTGCAGTGGTGGGCATACCTGCAATGGTGGGCATACCTGCAGTGGTGGGCATACCTGCAGTGGTGGGCATACCTGCAGTGGTGGGCATACCTGCAGTGGTGGGCATACCTGCAGTGGTGGGCATACCTGCAATGGTGGGCATACCTGCAGTGGTGGGCACGCTCTGGCTTGATGCAGCAACACTTGGGACACTTGTAGATCACCTCGCCCGGCTTCAGCTGCAAGCTCTCCATGTACTCCTTCGTGGCGTTGCCTTTGGGGACAGCTCCCTGTGCACACAGATTGAGTTCAGGTTGGGTAAAAGGGAGGCAGAAAACAAAACAAGGCTCGACCCATAATTCTAACAATCTAGAAGCAGCAGGCCAGCCTGATCTACCAAGTGAGTTCCAGGCTAGTCAGAGTTCCACTGGACTACCCACAATAAGAGATCTATAAAATGTGCCCATAATCCCAGCACTGGGAAGGCAGATGCAGGAGGATGGCTGAGTTTGAGGCTAGCCTGGGCTACACAGGAAATCTGTTTCAGGAAAACAATAGGCTCCTGAAACCTGAGAGTGCAGCGTTTGAGGAAGGTCATAGGGCCCACAGGCAACCCAGGTACTGGCAGACACTGCACCACAGGATGAGCTCTACAACGGCTCTGGTCCCTTGTGTAGGCTAGCCAAGGCCACTGTGAGTCAGGAGAAGAAGCAAAGGTTACACTGTGGATTGTAACACAGCAGGTAGGCAGCCTGAGGCAGGGCAGCCTTGCCTCCATCTTAGAAGACAACCTAAGCTTACAGCAGTGGTTTTCAACCTTCCTAATGCTGTGACCCTTACCTGGCAGACACAAGGACAGTTTGCACAGACCAGGAATCCATGCCAGGGTCCCAGTTAGTGCTATAAAGAAGCTGAGAACTTTCTTAGAATCAACACATGTGCCTCATGTGTCTGCACTGGCTGCCTGGAGGGACAGCTCTCACATGGCCTTCAATTGCCCTTGCCAGGAGGAAGCCCTGGCCATCTCCCCTGGTTCTGGGGCAACTACAAAAAGGGTGTCTCAAATTTCTGAGAAACAGCTACCCCTGATCTGGAAGCTCTAAGTTGGCCTTCATTACATCAGGACCTGAAGAACTGAAGTACGGGCCTGCCTCTACTCACAACCAGAGAAGAGCCCAGCACACTGTTCATGCGTGTGCACATCTGTGCCCATGCTGTGTTGTGTGTGTGAAGAGCTCAGCACACTGTTCACAGTTCATGCGTGTGCACATCTGTGCCCATGCTGTGTTGTGTGTGTGCTGCTCCTTCACGGCATCAGGACATGAATGCTCTAATAGAGACACTGGTACCCACCGGGTCAGTGAGCATGGTCCTCAGGTGGGAGGACAGCGCGAGCACCGCCAAGCAGTTGAAGAGGACCCCGTTCACCACGGAGTACCAGAAGTCTTTGGAAGGCAGTAGCATGACGAAGGTCACCACGAAGTCTGCATAGACGACGAGAAGCCATGTCATGACAGCACAGACCATGCCACAGCCATCTCGGATGAACCACACCCTGTCTGCCATGTCAGCCTCGGAGGACGAGGAGGATGCAGAGTCGTAATTGTCATTGTCAGTCAGGAGAGGATGGTGCTCAGTGTCCCGGAGCCTGTGTCCTGATGGCTGCATGACTCCCTGACACACCCTGCGGAGGGGCGAGAGTCGGTGAGGCTCCTGGGCAAAACCACACATACACATACACACTGACCATGAAGAGCCACGTGTGTCGTCAGCTCAGACATCGAGCAGAAAATATAAGCACCAAACTAGCCAAGGGCTCGGCCACCGCTGTCCTCACCACTGCCCTGCTGTGAGGCCCAGTGAGTCCCCACACTGTGGGGTTTGCCTGTGCATGCAAAGTGTCACCTACCACAAAGAGATAAGCAAAGGCACAAGTTGTACAGAATCACAGCACACATCCCAGCTTGCTGGACACTGCTGTCCCCGGTGACCTGGCCTGCTGTGCTCTGGACAGGGTTCTTGACCCCTTCCACAACAGGGAAGAAGCATGGTCAGACAGCATCCTGCCCTCCTCTTTCAGGGGCTCACCAGGCTGAGATCCCCCTGGCTTCCCTCCACCGCTTCAGCTTCCTCTCCCCCCCAGGCTAAGGCAGGTGTGTGACTGCTTCTGTGGAGGGCTCCCTCCTTGCCTCTAGATTCTGCAATCATGGGCCAGTTCTAGCATTTCATTTTTAATCTTGTAAAGTCTCCTCTGTTTATTAATCCATTTTTATTTCCAGACTTTCCCATCCTTCCTGTGGTCTCTCACTGCCAAGAAGACATAGGTCAGAGAAACTAAAGAGCCAGGCTCTTGAGTAGAACTGCTCTCTGCGGCGCCAGGCCTGCCGGGCCTGTCCTTCTCTTAACGTGTTTGCTAAGGGCAGGAACTCTCATGGCAGGCACAGGGAAGGAGGCAGAGTCGGGCTGTGTCTTGGACTTGTTACATGGAGAAGAAACACTGTGAGGCAGCAGGGTGGACTGACCCTCCAGAGCAGCCCAAGATCCACATCACGGGTATGACTTCCGTTTCCTTTGTTTTTCTGAGACAAGGTCTTCTGTAGCTCAGGCTGTCCTTACGCTCCTGGCCCCAGCCCCTACCCACCAAGTACTAGGAAGACAAGCATGTGTGGAACACTGGCGTATTAGTCAGAGTTCTCTAGAGTCACAGAACGTATGGAATGTCTCTATATATTACGGGAATCTGTAATGACTTACAGTCTGTAGTCCAACTAACCCAACAACAGGCAGATATGAATGGGAAGTCCAAGAATCTAGAATTTGCTCAGTCCCACGAGGCTGGGTATTTCAGCTGGTCTTCTGTCTAAGCTGGAATCCTGAAGAAGTAGGTTCCAACAGATGTGCTGGCCAGTAAGTGCAAGTAGGCAGAAAAGAAGCTTTCCTTCTTCCATAGTCCTTATGTAGGCCCCAGCAGAAGGTGTGGCCCGAACTAAAGGGGTGGATCACAGGCCTGGATCTAAACTGTTCTTTACTTGGCACTTGCTCTGACCCAGGCTGGCTTTGAACTCAGAGATCTGCTTGCTTCTGTCTCCTGGAATTAAAGGCATGTATTTCCTGGGCCTAAGCTTCATGATCCGGATGAAAAGCCAACATCTTCCAGCCTCAAGGTCTGGATCACAGATGTGCCCTCCATTTCTGGATTGTAGTTCATTCCAGATACAGTCAAGTTGACAACTGGGAACAGCCATCACAACTGGTGTCTGTGAGGTGACAGAATCTTCCATGTCCATCAAGTTAGTGGGGCCTCCCTGCTCCTGAGACTGCACTCTGCACTGTGAGTACAGCACAGCTCCTGGGTCATCATAGGGTCTCTATCTGTCTTGCTGACAGCTCATCTGCAGCCTTCCTCTTCTCTGGCACTGTGTCCTGTGGTACTGGGCAAAGGCTAAGGACTCAATCAGGAGACTCCTCCCTGGGACAAAGGCAAACAGACAGGTGGAAAGGGAGGCCTCAGCCTGCAGCTGCCCCTGGGCTTGAATACACACACCTTACCTGTCACACGGCCCACAGCTGCATCACAGTGGGCTGGACTGGTGGCTTGTGCGACAAACAGGATGGTCAGTTCAAAGTCAGTCTGAGCTGGAGAGAGAACCGTCATGCACTGGCTACACTCACCTTACAAGTCTGAGCTGGAGAGAGACCCTGTCATGCACTGGCCACACTCACCTTACAAGCTGCCTCTAAGCATCATGGGAGCACTTGTGCCTCTTTTTCAGGACCATGAGCCACATGCTGTCCTGTGTGATATGGCCTGCAAGACAAGAAATCCGACGACAGGTTACTTGCTGTGTGACAGGGCAGCACATGGCATGGAGGCTGGAGATGCCCGGATACCACACACACACAGCCTACAGCAGCACTGTGGCTCCACACTTGGGGCTGTCCACAACAACGAAATCACTGGCCTTCAGAGTTCTTATCACTAGCAAATTATCAACTCTGGAAACAAAATTCTTGATTTCATTATTTATGATTTTGAGATAACTCATGGGCTCAAACTATGAAACCATAACAGCTAGGACCAGGGCACATACTACGACAGCCAACCATGGCTGAGTGACATGGGCACATGAACTTATCAAAGTTCACTAAGTAGCCACTGTGGTGACACCTGGCTGTATCCCCAGTACTCAGGAGGCCAAGACAGGAGGACTGCCTCAAGTCTGAGGTCAGCCTGGGCTACATAGTGAGACTATACCTAAAAGAAACTCATTAGGTTGTTTTAATAAGTATGCGTTTGCCTGTGCCCCTGTGAGCCGCCCATGAGAAATGGAGAGAGCTAACACGCCGGCTGCAGGGCATGTTAGCATGTTTCTCTGCGGCTCTGGGGCAGAGCCGCAGAGAAAAGCTTCAGTAGACATGCATCCTGATCAGTGCATCGTGAGCCAAGGCTGCCTCCCATTTACTTGACTGACTTCCACCTCTGTGGTCATGTGCACACAAACAGAAGGAACTCAAGAATCGGTATCTTTTGGTGATGGGTTCCACTAAGGACCAGGGATGTGACATCTAACCCTGGAATGCCCCGAGTGCCTGCCTGGGACCCTGGCCTCACAATGAGCTGATTGCAGAGATGCTGTAGTCACATTAAACCAGTGCCCTACATACAGAAACAAAGCAGACCTCTGTCACAGACAGACGCACCTTATCACCGGGGGCCAAGCACACCCAACTGCCAGCCTCTTTACAAAAGCCCAGAGACGGAAGGCTCAAGACCAGAGCTTCCTCTGCAAGGTTCCCAAAGAATGTGCTGACTGACTGACTCCTAACCAAGAGCAAAGGGATCAGGGAGAGATTATAACAGTTCCTCTGGCTGGGAACCAGAGTGATCAGGAAAGATGACTGGCCACACGGCAGCCCATAGACAAGAAGTGGGAAGGCACAGAACTCAAGGGGAGCTATGAGGGAGGACAGACCTGGGTCCCACTGAGTAGTCTTCGAGTGCCCGGCTCAGGCACCAAAACTCAGGTAGAGGACAGGTGGCTCTGAAGAGGCAGCAAACAAACAATACTTGACATCAAGGCATGGTGGGTCGGCAGGGGAAGACCACCACCCAGGAGAGTCTCCTCTGACCCAAGCAAAGACAAGCAGAAGGAGTGGGGCCTGGGACCACCATGCAGTCACGGGAGAGTAGAACTGCTGGCTGCTAGGGATTGAAGACGGGGGTCACTGACTCTATTAGTCAGGGTTCTCTAGAGTCACGGACTTATGGGTAGTCTCTATATAGTGAGGGAGTTTGTTCATGACTCACAGTCTGTAGTCCAACTCCCCAACAATGTCAGCAGCAGCTGGGAATGGAAGTCCAAGAATCTAGCAGTTGCTCAGTCCCACAAGGCAAGCAGGTGAAGAAGAGTGAGCCTTCCTTCTTCCAATGTCCTTATGTAGGTCTCCAGCAGAAGGTCTGGCCCAGATTAAAGGTGTGCACCAACATGCCTGGATCTGGGACTTGCCTTAGTCTCCTGGGAGTAAAGGCTTGTACAACCTTGCCTGGGCCTAAGCTTTTCATAGCCACTCTGCCTCAAATGAGGATCACAGGTGAGCCTTCCAATCCTGGCTTGTAGTTCATTCCAGATAGAGTCAAGTCGACAACCAGGAATCGCCACCACACTGACCATGGGGTATCTGCAGGGCACGCCCAAAAAGCTACCCAGCAGCCAACCACTGCTGTGACTTAGAGTAAGGGGCCACAGCTCAGCAGCATGGGGAGAAAGTAGACAGGGAAGCGCACCACAAACCCTGGAGAACTGGGGATGTGAACATTCCAGGGAAGCAGCAGGGCAGGGAAGGAACCAGGAGGGCTGAAGCAATGGGCCACCACAGACAAAGCTCGTGGGGCCACCAGGGACCTTGTCCCAGCACTTTCAGCAAACTGCTAAGAGCCTGGGCCACTGACTGCTAAGAAGGTTACAGCTCTTTTCCAGGGCCTCATGCATGCTAGGCAAGAAAAAGGCAAACTTTCACTGCAGTCAAGAGAGAGGCATCTGCGGCTAGAAGGAGAAAAGAAGCTTTGATTTTTTAATCTCTCCAGGGTCCCTCCTTCCTTACTAGCACGAGCACGGAAGACACTCTGATCTCCCTACCTTACGGAAGAGCTTCTCCATGCCCTCCATGCCCGCCATGGCACCTTGCTATGACTATGCCACACTTCACCCAAAAAGACCAGATGCCAAGTAAGCCGACTAAGCCACTGGACTGAGCGTGAGATAAGACTTACCCCAGAGACCTTTTTTTTTTTTGTCCTTGCTTTGAATTTGTCTTATGGCCATCAAAGTGATGCAGGCTCACAACAGTCCTACTTCTGAAGGAAGAGAGCCCACATGTGCAGGCTCAAGGAACGAAGCCACAAAGGAGAGAGAGGATAAGGAAAAGGCAGCTAAGGCAGCCGTTACAGGGTGGGAGCCTTGCCTCACCCTGAGGAAACCTCACATCCACAACTCCCAAATGATCCAAGGCAGCAGTTGCACAGATCTCTGCACAGAGAGTTCACAGTGAGGGTCCTCAATGCTACACGGCAGAAGTCACGATGTATCCTCTAAAAGGTGAGTGGAAAACTGTCTGTCTCCATGCTGCAGCTTGGAAATGATGCATTCCTGGAGACTCCCGAGAACACAGTGTTAAGTGTGCAGAGTGAAAAGGCTCCACACTGAGCCACTGACACAAACTGAGCAAAGCACAAAGCCCAGCTAACTAAACATCAGTGGTTGCACAGGCTGGAGGGTGGGTAGTGTGACAGTCCTCCCTCAGACCAGGATGGTGGCATGTAGCCACAGGATGCTGGGAACTTGCTAAAATCTACGTTGGAGGTGGCAGTGGATGCCTTAATCCCAGCACCCAGGAACAGAGAGAGGATCACTCCAAGTTCAAAACCAATCTAGTCTACATTGTAAGTTTCAGGTCTCATAGAACTGGATGCAAAGAGATCCTTTCTCAAATAAGTAAACCCCAATACAACAGCCTTTGGACACTGGAAGAAGGGTATGAAGAGACGTAGGGTGAGTGGGGACTAAAGCAGCCCGTGCTCGGAGAGGCAGGCTGGGAGGCCAAGTACAGTGAAGTTCGGGGACAGCTGTGGAGCCCAGGAAGAGGAAGAGCAACATGCAGAGACACTACCATGCTCAGAAAGCACCGTAAAGGGCCGGCCACTGTCCAAAGGCCCTGTCAAGGCTCATCAAAGAGGTGGCAGGCTAGCAAAGAGCTAGTGACAGAAACATAGGTGTTAAAGGCAAGACTTAGCCTGGAGTTGCAAAACAGAGTCCAGGAGGGAGAGGCAAAGGCTTAAAACCTGGGCTGCTGAGAACTTGGAGTTGCCCAGGTCCCGAGGAGATCGAGCAGCAGATTCAGAGTGAGGGAAGGTACAAGACTCCTTAAGATGAGGTGGGAATTCTGGGTATTCAGAGGGGACATCATCAGGGGAGCAGACTCCTCCTTGTGGTCAAGTAAACCTATGCCTCCAACAAGCGTCCTGGGCATGGATGGCACCAGCCAAGTGAGACGGGTACCTGAGTCAGGGTGGGGACAACTTCAAAGGGAGACAACCTCAATGTGTGACCTAGAACAGTGCTGGTGGAAGTGCTTCCAAAGTCCCCTTCACTGCAGTGACAGTCACCAGTGTGGGGCTGGCCTCCCACACCACGCTGGTCACCTCTGCATACCCCTTCACTGCAGTGACAGTCACCAGTGTGGGGCTGGCCTCCCACACCACGCTGGTCACCTCTGCACACAAGTCTATTATTCTCTCCTCTAATTACTAAGTCTAAAAACTAGTAACCCTGAAGAAAATATAGACACATCCAACCCAAGTCAAGTGTCAACACATTTGCAAGGGCTATACACTGCAAGCAGTAAGTAGCCCTGTTTAACCTTTCTAGAAGTGTCTTTTAAATACTTAATCACAATAAATCAGCAGGTAGAACACCAGGTCACAAAGGTAGAAGGTAGAGAACACAGGCACAGAAGCAGGAAGCTAGGAGGGGACTCACCTCAGGGGTGGAGCATACCACTGGGCTTTCCCCTCAGCAGCCACACTGGCCCACAGGTCTCCAGCCCAGAAGCACCCAGGATGGGCCTGACTTCTCTCCCTCTGTGTTCTCTCAATTGACCTCCTGGGGACGTTGGGAAAGAGAACTCAACCTAGTAAATAGCCATACCGGTGACATCATCGTCTGGTTAACTGGCTACTAGCAAATTCCATGGCTGGGACATGGGAGCAGAGCCCCACTGTTAAAGTCTCACCCTCTCCATTTCAACAAGCACCGCAGCACCTCCTAGTTACCGAGGTCAAATGCTAAGAACTCAGCTCTGCCAGCCTCTTCCTCCAGCCCCCATGTCTAAGGCAGTGGTAAGTTCTGGGGTCTTGACCTCTAGAACCATCCTAAATCTGACCACATCTCTGCCTGCTCTGCCCTGCCCTGCCCTGCCCTGCCCATGCAGATCCTGGGACTACACTCAGCATGCCTCCAACCAGCCTCCTGTAGACTCAGTGCCTCTACTGACCTAAGTAGCCTGCCCCACTTACGCAAAGTACAATCCTTAAGGATTAATCCCGTGGGCCTGTCAACCACCTGCATAGGAAGGCACCTCTCAGGAAAGCTGTCTGCCACAGACACTTCAGTAGCATAGCATGAGGCTTGCCTAAACACGTGGGTCAGCATGACGGGCTCTCTGGTCATTGTTATCCTGCATTTCCCTCCATAATGGTCCCTTGGGCCCCTGTCCACTCTCACCTTAGAGTGTCCCACACTATGATGTGTCTCACCTGAATTCTTTCCCCAAGGATAACAAGGAGCCCAGAGCAAGATTCCAGTATCAACAGTTATTGTTCAAAACCACAGCTCAGTTCCCCAGATCTAGCGGGCCCAAATCCCTCAGCGCTGCTTTACTGAACTCTCCTCGGGTTGGTCTAGGCTCAGTCCTTCCACCTCTTCCCACAAGGTGCTCATCTGGTAAGCTCCTCCTGGCTTCTGCTTCTTCCAATAAAAATTCACTTTCATTCTCTCTGCCTAGCACAAGTATTCATTCATCAATTTCCAAGCACCCACGATCTTCAAGACTGATTGGATATAGTACTGTTTAAATGATCAGCTGCTGTGCCAATAAGACACAGTACACAGTCTGGATCTCGTTCAAGAAGCAACAGAATTCTACAACATGCATGGAACAGACATGGCACTCAGCAGTAAACGGGGTTCAGAGCGGCAAGACAAGGAATGTTTGCAGACAGCAGCACAAATGGAATGTGGAGACGGAAGAAACCGATGAAGACCTACTGTGCTGCTCGGGCTAGCCTCAGATTCCTGGGCCCATGCAATTCTCTGTCTGATCCAGGACTACAAACATGAAGTACCACAGTTTGCCTACATCAGAGCTTTTAGGTAGAAGGGGACTGAACTGACACAGCTCTCTCACTGTCTCAGTCAGGGTTTCCAATGCTGTGAGCAGACACCATGAGCAAGGCAGCTCTTATAAGGACAACATTTAATTGGGGCTGGCTTACAGGTTCAGAGGTTCAGTCCAGTATCATCAAGGCGGGAACATGGCAGCATCCAGGCAGGCATGGTGCAGGAGGAGCTGAGAGTTCATCTTGTCAGAAGGCAAACAAGAGGAGACTGGCTCCTACATGACTAGGAGGAAGGTCTCAAAACCTACCCCACAGTGACACCCTTCCTTCAACGAAGCCACACCTATTCCAACAAGGCCACACCTCCTAATAGTGCCACTCCCTGAGCCAAGCATATTCAAACCACCACACTCATGATCTGTGTGTCCTCCATAACATAGAGGGGACAGTGACTAGTCAATGGCAAAGCAAAGACTTCCATTTTCAAGCAGGAAGAGTTGAAAAGTCTAACAATGCTTGAGCGAGTTGGCTCTGTGTCTTGGTGTCCATCTGCCTGGAAGGAAGGCAGCCTACTGCACCATTAACCAATCCTGCCTCTGCATCAGAGGAGGCTTGAGTTGGCAATACTCCATACACACTGTCAGACAGCAATGTCAGGGAGCTGGGGCCCCAGGGGAGAATGGCAGAAGCTGGTATTTGAGACTCTCCTGGCTTCTGTTCCTCTCCCCTGACCAAGTTTAATTTGCAGCCTTTTTCTGTAATAAACCAACTAACTGCCATCCCTTTCAGTGAGCTATGAGTCCTTCCTGTGAGCCACGACCGAGCTGGTGGCTTTGGAAAACCCCACCCCAACATGCAGCGTGGACAGTGAGGCTGTTCCTCATAAACGCTGTACCTCAGCAATGCTCACGGAGGACTTCGACTCTCAGCTGCGACAACTGAAGTGTGCCATAGCAAGGTCAGTGTTCACCTGCCCGGAGCTCAGTTTAGGGAATAAGAACTTAACTGACAGTTTTGATTTTATACATTCTGTTCTGTTCTTGTGCTTACAGCATGCTTTAGAAAGTGTATACAGGCTGGAGGTGGCTCAGCGGTTAGGAACACATGCCCTTTTCCCAGAGGACCTGAGTTCAGTTCCCAGCTCAACCACCTGTGGCTCCAGTTCCACAGACTCCAATGTTCTCTTCTGGCCAACATGGGGCAGGTATGTACACAAACACACAAATTTATAAATTAATTAATTAACTAATTAACTAATTCTTTCTTAAAGAATGTTACTGGAGTTTTTTTGTTTTGCTTTGTTTTCCAAGACAGGGTTTCTCTGCATAGCCCTGGCTGTCCTGGAACTCACTCTATAGACCAGGCTGGCCTCGAACTCAGAGATCTGCTTGCCTCTGTCTCCCAAGTGCTGGAATTAAAGTCATGGGCCACCACCAGCCATCACATATGTTGTTGTTATGATCAAAACATTGCTTTTAAGAACTATCCCTCAAAAGCTGGCTTTAGTAAGTCATTACGTACCACTGCCTGTAAGAATACAGAATCCTGCCTATACTTTTGACTGGTCCAAACATTCACTTCACATATACTTTTGAGCAGAGGGTCATCCCATTAACATGGATGCTTTGCTTGAGGTAGGACCACACTTCTGATCCTCTCACCTCTAACTCTAGGATGCTGGGCCATCCCTGCCTACTCTTCCATTCTTTAAAAGGGCCTGGCTTTAAGGCCCGCTGGTTAGCATGGCTATGGAGTTCTAATTGGCTGTTGTTGTCTTGAGACAGGGTTTCTCTGTGTAGTCCTGGCTGTCCTGGAACTCACTAGTAGACCAGCCTGGCCTCGAACTCTAAAGAGATCCACCTGCCTCTGCACCCACTACGTCCAGCTTAGAGTTTTAATTTTTTAATGTATCAACCAACCAACTAAGCCCAGGCACTCAAGAGTCAAGTGTTGTTGATCAAATTCTGAGTGAAATTACCTCTTCATTCCCCCCACTCGCACTCTCAACCCAGAAACCAGTGTGCCTTACCAGCAACTCCCGAAGTACACAGTGAAGTTTCAATACCTCCAACCTATTTATTTTGTGCAACGTTCAAAAACTGAAATGTAGTTAACACTCTCATTAGCCCATTTTGTAAAATATCTCCAAGAACCTTTTTCTTTAATCAATTCTGCAGGGGCAAGTATCACAAGGTATCTCCCCCCTCCACCCTCCCCAAACGTAGCTTTAGGTAAATGAAAGGTATAAACTACTTTGGAAAGATCAGAGTCGTGTGATGGGCAGATTTAAGGAGAAATATAAATGACTTCTCACCCAAGGTGGTAAAATAAACACAAGTGTACGCACTCACTGAGAGGACTGCAGGGCAGACTGTCGCTTGGATTTGGACAGCACCACAGACAACGGTGAAAGCCGCTATAGAGCAGACAGCGGCAACTCTGATTACTCCGATTTAATTGCCACAATAAACTGACTGTTCACGAGCTAATAAAATGTGCCTATTTAATAGCTAGAGGGGACTTTAGTTCTAGAAATGATGACAGCTCAAAAAGTGTTGAACCTTATTGCCCTGAAAGCTGACTTGCTTATCCCAGATGCCCTTCCGGGTAATTACCCTCCTAAAAACACAGCCAGAGGCAGGAGGGAAGAGAAGGAAGACCGACAAAGACTAGAAGAGTCCCGTTAGAGAGAGACAACAGAGGATCGGAGAAGACAGACCTGCGACAAGGCATGACCATAAAAACTTCACAGCTCACAGACAGGTGACAGCACTTTATGACAGCAACCCTGACATTAGCCACAGAAAACGCTTGGCTCCGGAGAGGGCTGTTGCCTGTCCAAGGTCAGGCAAAAGGCTGCAGGTGCAAATGGGGCCCGATTCTGCGGGGTCCGCAGAGAAGACAGGGGACCCCCCGAGGGGCCTGGAGCGCGGAGGCCGCGGGGAGCCGCCTGGGGTCGCGGCCGCCGCTCTCACTGCACTCACCCGAGGCCCGGGCGGGGTCGCCCAGCGCTGAGGCTCCTCGCGGCCGGCGGCTGCAACGGCGCGGGCGGCGACGCATCATGCCGCAGCGCTCATGGCCGGGCCGGGTGGACCCGGATCCGCTCGGTTCCGCTCGGCTCGCTCCGGTCGGGCCGGTGTGCGGGAAGCAGCAGCCAAGCAGAAGGGAGAGCCCGACGCCGAGGCTGAAGAGCCGAGATGAACGACCCCGGAACTGGACCCGGCGAGGTCAGGACGCTGCGCCTGCGCCCTTCCGGCCGCACCGCCCGGGGCTTCCGGGAGGAGGTTCGGGAGGAGGTTACGGCGATCTCATCCAACACCGAGCTTCCAAAAACTCGGCGGTTCTTGGAGAAGAGGTGGCAGCGTTTACGGCAAGGCTACGAAACGGAGATTCCCCGGGAAGGGTGGCCCGGAAGAGAAACTCGGTGCCTACGAGGCGCCGCGAGGGCCACGCCGCGTAGCCATGTGAACTCACCCGATAATGCCTCCCACCCCACCGTAGATGAAGTTAGTGGCGACTAGCCTGTGCCGGGTGAAGGAGGGAGAACTACGGAGATGGAGGATGGAGGTGCGTGGGTGGAAGCAACTGAGCCAGAGGGCGTTTGGGAGCCCGAGGAAGGACCCTGGACTGGAGTTGGGCCGTCTGAGTCCAGACCTGCATGGCTCCACGCCCAGGTCACTGGAGCATCGCTGCGACCCCTTCCTGATGACGGGCCTGAGTTTTGCAGAGGTAGAAACGTGTGTTCTATACACCCACCCCATCCCCTGCCTCTTGGGTCCCCGAACAGAGACTTAGCACAATTTGTTGCACAATTTGTCCAGGGCAGGCTTGTGCTGTAAGATTAAAAAGGACTATAATGATAGCTCAGGGATCTAGCCCATTGGGGTCTGCACACCACTTCGCTGGGTTTCCCATCCCCGCGTCCAGAAACTGCCATTCGAGCCAGACTTTTGGAAGTAAGGGTGCATTAAATTAACTTTTCCAAAATTACAGCTTTTTAAGGCTAGGCATGGGGGCGCACTTCTAAGTCCCAGCACTCGGGAGGCCGAGGCAGGAGGATTCTGAGTTCGAGACCACTCTACACTACATAGTAATGCCATCTTGGACAAAACAAACAAACCAAAAAAAAAAAAAAAAAAAAAAAAGCGCATCTTTTGGATTAAAAATTTATGGTTACATCTTTTTTCATTTTATTTTTCTGTCTGTGGGTGTTTTGCCCGAATGTTTCTCTGTGTACCACATACATGCAGTGCTTGAGGAGGCCAGCGGAGGGCATTTAGATACCCTGGAACTGGCATTAGCAGTTTTGAGTTCCCTTATGGGTGCTAGGGAATGAAACCTAGGTCTTCTGGAAGGGCCACCAGCCCTCTTAACAGATTAGCGGGTTCTCCAGCCCCCTTTGTGGTTATTTCTTATGCATTTATGCTCACTATAGCAGCAACCTTTCAGTCGCCTCTTGTTTGGCCTGCCCCGGGTAGCTATCTCCTCAGGATGGAAAGGGGGGCTCAGGACACTCACAAGACCCAGGAGGCCTGGATCATGTAAGGAACACACTGTTGCTGCTTAGAGGAGACTTTCTGGAGCCTTGCAAGCAGTGTCATGAACTGTAGTGAGGCTCCAATTCCAGTGAGCGTGTCTTCCCGTGCTAGAGTGGACTTCTCAGTGTTGGCACTGCCTCACTTACCCATACACCTCTTAATAGCCATGCACTGGTAGGTAACCCCAATGAACTCAGCAGTTCACTGAGGAGGACCAGACTAGAACTGAGGCAGAATAGAAAGACAGGGACATCAGGGCACATGCGAACAGAAAGAAGGCCCTCACCCTGGGATCTAGCTGACCTTTTATGCTGGCTGAGAGTCAAGAAACCAGCAAGATTGATAAAGCCGGTATTGCCTCCAGAGACCGTGTGCTCTCCTCAAGACAACACAAACAGGATGTTAAAAACAGGAAATAAATTGTGCACACTCACGGCCAGAGTGTTCGTGTGGATCCAGCTTAGCTGAATAACAAAAACCACCCAATTCAGCAGGAGACCCTGCCTTTAAAACTCTATGATCTCTTGAGGACCTCTGGCCTTTAAGGACCTAGGCAGACATGCAAATGCATGTGCGCACACACAGGAAGACACACACAAGGATAAAATATAAGTTAGACTTGGAGCTGGCTGGAGACAGAGCTCGGTAATTAATAGCACTTGCTGCTTTTGCAGGAGACCCAGATGTGGTTCCCAACACTCATACAATAACTCATAACCATCCGTGCTACAGTTCCAGGGGATATGATGCCCTCTTCTGACCTTTGAGGGCACATGGTGCACATACATATATACATGTATGCAAAACACTCAGAGACATAAAAAAATATTTTAAGTTACCAGCTCATGTATTTTACTTTACATTTACTTATGTGATTAGTTATTTTGAGGCAGGATCTCATATAGCCCAGGTTAGCCTCAAACTTACCGTGAAGCCTTGGGTTCCACCCCCCTGTACTGTATAAATGTGGGTATGATGGTGGTCATGATAACTCATGCTTGTAATTCCAACACCTGGAGAGTGAAGGCGGGAAGATCAGAAGTTCAAGGCCATCCTCCTTTACAAAATTTTAAGCTTTGATTAATCTTTAAAGCTTATAAACCATATCTTTTGGAGAATGTAGGTTAAAAGGCAGGAGGTTCCTATGGGTGGCCATTGTGAAGACAGCTAAGTACAACTTTCTGGGAAAGCCTACACACCCGTCTTGAGATTGTGTATTATCCTTCTCCTCTGTGACTATCTCAATACTTAATAAACTCACTGACTTTGTTTCTGTCTGGCTCATCCTGCCTTCTTTCCTTCAGCCCAAGTCTAGGGTCCTTGTGTTGAGAACCCGGAGCAGGAAGGGAAGTCCTCAGGCTGCTGCCAGCTGTTGGGTTGTATCTCCCACAAAACGATTTCTTTGGTCTGTCCTTGGTGTGCTATCTAGGGTGAGCAGATACTTGTTTGTGTCTCTCCAGGAAAAGTCATGCTAACAGCCTGCTCTCCTGATAGTTTTGACTCCATGATCACTAGCCAGTGGCCAGGCTTTTTAATATGTAGTCAGGAAGGAAGGTTTTGTTCCTCTAACACCAACGCTGAATGGCCACTGTAAGCAGAGGGTGTTTTCAAAGAACAAGGCAAGAAGCTTCTCTTCCTACACAGGCAGTATCGTGATTTGTACAAAGCAATGTGAGCACATGTCAGCACTCAGCGGTGAATCCAGAAGACACACAGAGATGAATCCTTAGTCAGGAATGCTGAGATGATGTGCTTTTAGTAAATACAAAACTGACTTTCAGGGGAGGGAGAGGTTGGCTAAACTTGTACATGACGGATTCATCTGTATGTCTGATGTCTGTGGACAAGAATCATTCGTAACTGGTGATGTGGCTTGCTAATGGAATCCCAGCACTTAGAAGGTGAAGGCAGGAAGATTGCTGTTAATTTGAGTCTAGCCTGTGCTACAGAATGAAACCTTATCTCAAAAAAGCCACAAGACGTGTCACAGATGTGATAAGAATCTTTGCACTAGCAATCTGAGAGAGAACTTCACAGAACCAGGGACCAGAAAAGTGTTGCAGACAGGCCCATTGCTTTCTCAAGATTCTTCAAAGAGATCAGAACATATCACCCTGAAATACACCTAATGTCAAGTTTATTTTGAGCCAAAGGTCACTAAAAAGCTTTCTCTGCCTCCCCCACTCCCTGCCTACTGACAGTGAAGTCATGACTGGAGACTTCAGACTCTTTCCCTCAGGAGAGCACGGAGGAGCCTCCCGTGCATTTCTGAGAGCACAGTTGACCTGTCTGGCCTGCTGCCTTGAACCCCAAAACAACTTCCCTTTGTCCTGCCCTTCTGCATATGCATTCTTCACTGAAGGTGGTAGAGAAGCTGGAATTGAGGCCCTTCCTGGGTTTCCTGCAAGTGTCAGGTGGGGAACAGGAAGGTAAATGCCTGCCTGTTTTTCTCTGGCAGTCTTTGTTTCAGGGCTGCGGCCCAGACCTTAGGAGGAAGGAAAGGGCTTTCTTCCTCTCCAGTGTCCCCACCCTTTGGACCCATCCCAGCGTTTTCTCAAGAACATGGAAAGTGGAAGGATCCTTCTCTTGGCCTTGTGAATCACACTCTGAGAGCCCGGAACCTCTAAAGTAAAAAGTGTGGTGCCCTCTTAGAAATGCCAGCTAGAGAGAGATGCAGTTTCTGGGGCAGGTCCCCCCAACACCTGGTCTCGGTCAGCAAATGTTCCCTGGACCTGAATTAAACTTTTTTATTTGTTTTTAATTAATTAATTTGTTTTGTTTTTCCAAAAAGGGACAAGGTTTCTCTGTGTAGCCCTGGCTGTCCTGGAACTTGCTCTGTAGACTAGGCTGGCCTCAAACTCAGAGATCTGCCTGCCTGTAACTCCTGAGTGCTGGGATTCAAGGCTCACTAATGTAATCCCAGCCACCATTGCCCAGCTGTTTTTTTCTACTGAGATAGGGTCTTCCTCACTAACCTTGGCTGGACTGAACTTGCTATGTAAACCTGATGCTAATGACCTGCATTCCAATCCCTGGGACACACATGTGGAAGGACAGAACCAAGTCCAGCATGTTGTTGGCTGACTACATGAGCCCGGTGGCATGTGCACACTCACTCACAGGTTACAAATCAGCAGCGCTGGGTGTGGCACAAGCAGGGTGGAGCGTGAGAGCAGCTTGGACTCCATAGGAGACCCTGTCACAAAAAAACCAAACCAAACCCACCCCGTTCTCTCTCTCTCTCTCTCTCCCTCCCCCACCCCCCCTCCTTATTAGATTGGACTAATTTAACAAAACAGTTTTCTCTCTCTCTCTCTCTCTCTCTCTCTCTCTCTCTCTCTCTCTCTCTCTCTCTCTGTGTGTGTGTGTGTGTGTGTGTGTGTGTGTGTGTGTGTGTGTAGGCCAGAAGGACTTGGATGTCATTCCTCAGGAGCCATCCACCTTGTTTTTGGAGATAGTGTCTCTCCCTGATCTGGACAGAGCTCAATGACTTGGTTAGAGTAGCTGGCCAGTGAAACCCAGGCATCCCGCTATCTGTCCCCTCAGCCAGCACTGGGACTCCACGCATGTCCACACAGCAGGCAGCGGTTTCCAGGGATGGGGCTCACATCCTCATCCTGGTGCAGCAACCGCTTTACCAAGGAAACCGTCCCTGGAGCCCAGCTCTCACCGTCTCCAGCTCATTCTCAGCTGCAGTATTTGATATGGCAGTCATTTCCTGCTCCTAGCCAGAGCATTGTAAAGGGGCCCCACAAAGCCCCACAGCCAAGGATTAGACTTGATTTCTAAGGTTTCTCCCAGTTTTGTGATTGTGGTCCGTCAGTCTCACTGATTTCTCTGAGAACCTTGGGGCCGAGGCCCTCTCTCTAATGTGTATGTGTCTCTGTGTTGGTATGCACACAAGTACAGTGCCCCCAGGATCCCCTAAAGCTGGAGTTACAGGCAGCTGTGTCTTGCCTGATGTGGGTGCCGGGAACCAAACTTGGGTCTTCTGCAAGAGCAAGTGCTCTTGAGGGCTCTCCAGCCGGGGGCCCTGTAATACTGGCACTGGCAGAAGTGACAAGCAGGGTTTCCTTCCCATAGGTGACTCTTGTTTATTCATTAGACAAACAAGAACTGGTCCCCAACAGAGCCCTCTTCACCCACTCACTGCCCCAAACATCCCCTGGAGGTGCCATTCAACTGTAGAGGGAGGCAAGACTGAGCGTACTATTGGCCATTATAGACAGAAAGGGGCATGGTACCCTGTGCTGGTAAGGCAGACTATTAAAAAGATTTGTTCCTCTCTCCAGAGCATGTTAGCAAGAGGACTCCCCAGAATGTGAGTGTGCACACCCTTTGATCCAGCTCCTGGGGTTTTATGTGTATAAAGACTTCTGCTTCCTTAAACGTGTGCACCAGAGTACTGACGTACCACCAGCCACATCCCATGTGCCGCCTGTCAGCATGTTAGCGTGTTGTGCTCACTCCAGGGTTTAGACGAGCATTAAAAAGCCAGCTGTTGTCACGAGTTATTTATGGTCCTCAAGATACATTAAGTCTATCATATAAAACTGTCTTTGTGTGAAGAGAGGAGACGAGGGATATGCATGCTTATATAGTCATATGGAAAAGATGTCAGATGGAAGCCTGAAGCTGGAGAGATGGTTCAGTGGGTAAAGGCATATGATACCAAGCCCAACAGCCTGAACCCACATGGGGTAATAGAACTGATTCCCTTGGGCTGTCCACTGACCTCTACACTTGATGTGACTCACGCATGAACACACACACACATACACACACACACACACTTTTAAAAAGGGAATAGGCCCGTAATGTCAAAATATATGTGTATGTGTATGATTTGATGTCTCTATACAATCTAGGGGCTGGAGAAATGACTCAGTGGTTAAGAGCATTTGCTGCTCTTGCAGAGGACCAGGGTTTGACTCCCACCACCCTCATAATGGTTCACAACCCTCCTTAGACCCCTTCCAAAAGATCCAACGCTCTCTCCTGACCCTGAGTCACAGGAACACAGGTGGTACATATACATACATTCAGGCAAACATTCATGAACATAAATATTTAAGCTTTTTTAAAATCCAGGATCCACAAGTGAGAGAAAACATACGATATCTATCTTCCTGCGACCAGTGTGACTCACTTTTAATGTGATCGTCCCCATGGCATCCACGTCTCTGAAAATGATGGAGCTTTGTCCTTTATGGCTGAACACAATTCTACTGTGTAAACCCACATCATCCTTAGCCATCCACAGTTCTTGCACACCTGTGTGGTCCCTGATGACGTTGTTAACAGTGCTTCAGTAAACTTGTGCACGTGTGTCTGTGACAGGTTGACATGGAGTCGTTTGAGTAGCAAGTAGAGGGGACTTCCACACCGGCTGACAAGGACTTTCTCTTGTCTACAACCTCACCAGCATTTCTTGTTTTCTTAACGACTACCTTTCTGGCTGAGGTGAGATGGATTTCCACTGTACTTTGGGTTTGAGTTCCTCAGATGGATAGTGAGGTTGGACATTTTCCTCATGTGTTTATTGGCCTGCTTTTAAGTGGTTTTTGAGCCATGTAGGGAGGGGCATGTGGGAGATAGAACTGAGGGCTTTGCCCATGGTAAGCATGAGCCCCACCACTGAGCTCCACCAAGCCCTTTTTTAAAAAAATGTATTTATGCATATGTGTTTGTGTAGATCAGAGAACAGCTTTCGAGAGTCGGTTCTCTCCTCTTACCATATGGAACCCAGAGATGGAACTCACGTGGTCTGGCTTGGTGGGAAACAACTTTACCTTTGAGCCATCTCACCAGTCTAGAGCCTATTTTAAAATATATCATTTGATATAAAAAAAGAAACCGAACAGAGCAATTGGCCAAACACTAACAGGTCATCTAAGAAGAGTTGTTTTGAGCACACTGCCTGGTACCCGCTGTCGTTAGTCAAACTCCGACCACAGTGAAGCTTTGATCACGTCACTCCAGAAAGACCTCAGTGAAAACCACAGGGACATCGGCGACCAGAGCTTCTGCTTTCTGCCGGTGTGGACACAACACTACCCCAAAGTGCCCCACACTTGACATAACCCAAAGTCCCCGAAGTGCAGGGCAGATAAATAAACTTCTGTCTGTTGTACAGTGGACATAGTGGGCAGTCATGTAAACATAGATGTGTCTACAGTAACGAGAAGGTGACAGCATGAGTCACACCAGGTGGCGTTACATAGAAGAAGCAAAGTGCAGAGGATGCACACTGCATTCCTGTCAAAAACATACAAAAATGGCCTCAGCAAAGCCAAGGCTGTTCTGGCTCCATTGAAGGGGAAGGTGCAGGAAACAGTACTACTCTGCCTGTGGCCTGGGTGCTGGGAGCAGAGTGTTCTTTTGATGAGAACCCATCCAGGCATTGGAGTTTATAGCCTCTGCAAGCAAATGCTAGGGGGACAGCCCTAAAGACAGCACCGTGGGAAAGCAGAGATGTGTTCTGGAAAGCTGCTGGGTTGTTTGACATTTCCCTCTCGGTTTGTGGGGGTAAATTTATCAACAGCCAGATTAGGAAGGCCTGACAACTGAAACTCCACACCCCAGTGTTGAGCAAGGCCCCGCAAGCCAAAACCCAAAGTGGAGCAATGTGTTCCTCAAATCTTTTGTTCTGGGTGCTTCACCTCACCTGTGGGCAGAGGCTGCTAGGAGCAGCCAGCTTGGTAGGTTAGGTGCTGGGTGAGACGGGTCCTTGGTGGGATGGGTGCTTAGAAGGTTAGGTACTTAGGAGGGCAGGCGTTTGGTTGGATCATGCATGCTTGGGGCTAGGAATGGCTGCTCACTGAAAGCTGAGCCTGTCCTTGTTTGTCACTCTTCCCTTCATGCCCCACTCACTGACATGTCCCTTAAGGGTGGACTGAAGTGCTCTCCTGCCTGGCCACCTGTAGAGTCCCCCTCCCCCCCCTTCCTCTCCTGAAACATTTCATTCCAATCCCAGAATTCCCTGCCTTTGAGCCCTTTATTTCTGGTCACCTCCATCTTTCACTTTTTACCTTATTCCTCTCTTCCCCACTACGCAAGCCTTACAGAGGGTAGGGAGATATGTTGGGACCGTAGTCAGCATGCTGTTCTAGATACCTGTTGCCTGCCCCTCTTCCTGCAAGAGCACCCCTGTTTCCTGGACCTTTCCCTTGGACCAGTCAGCACCATGGGATTGACGCATACCGCTCTTCAGATTCATCCAGTCCGGTTGTCCTGGTGAGCTGGCTTAGGGGACAGGCTCTAAGGATGGCTCATTCCCACCAAGTTCTGGGATTTTACTGAAAGAATCAAAAGAGAAAACCCCTTTTGTGTATTGGGCTGCCAAGGTGAGACAGTATAATCCTGGAACTGTTTGAGGCCAGTGTGTGAAAATAGCCTAATCTGGAAGGAGGTTTTTCTAGGCGGTGTCTTGGCTAGGGTTTCTCTTGCTGGGATAAACACCAGGACCGAAAGCAACTGTATTAGCACATCACAGCCCATCCCTGAAGAAAGTCAGGGCAGGAACCTGGAAGCAGGAACTGAAGCAGAAACCCTGGTGGAGTGCTGATTACTGGCTTGCTCAGCCTACTGTTCTATAGGACCACCTGCCCAGGGGCATCACCTCCCACAATGACCTGGGCCCTTGCACATCAATCCAAAACTGCCTCACAGGCCAGTCTAATGGGGGTGTTTTTTTCAACTGAGATTCCTGCTTCCCAAATGACTAGCTTGTGTTGGGTTGCCATAAAACTAGCCAGCACAGGCTAGACAGGAGGTGATGAGTTCTAGTGATATCTTTTGTGCAGCTTGATCCTCCTGGGCTTTTAAATTACAGGACCCCACAGATGCCTCTTCAAAGCGGCAATCTGAATGGAGTTCCCACCCCAGAGACTCAAGGGTTTGAATGCTTGGCCCATGGGTAGTGGGACTATTAGGAGGTGTGGCCTTGTTGGAGTAGGTGTGTCTTTGTTGGAGGAAGTGCATCACTCTGGGGGCCGGGTTTGAGGTTTCCAGTGCTTAAGCTCTGCCCAGTGTGGAATTCCAGTCTCCTCCTGGCTGCCTTCAGATCAAGATGTAGAACTCTTGGCAGCTCCAGCACCAAGTCTGCCTGCGCACTGCCATGCTTCCTACCACGATGATGATGGGCTGAACCTCTGAAACTAAGTCAGCCTCAATTAAATGCTGTCCTTTATAAGAGTTACCTTGGTCATGCTGTCTCTTCACAGCAATAAATCCCTAAGTAAGACCTGCTTATGGCCACAAAAGACCCTAATAACCGTCCTTTAAGGGACAGAATCCTGGCAGGTCTCATCTGTCAGTCAGAGTTCTCCAGGGAAGCAGAACAGAATATGGGCTACAAAGGAAGTTTATTAGATGACGGGGCCTGGGCAGCCCAGCGGTGGCTATCCGCATGCTAGAGACTCCGAGAACTTGCTGGCCGATTGGTCCTTGAGGCTGGGTGATTTACCAATCCCAATCTGACATTGAAGGCTGCTGGTCTTCAGTCCATGTTTGAAGGCCGGAGAAGCCAGGTTCTGATGTCAGCATAGGCTGGTGGCAGCAATAGCATAGATGTGCTCACCAGCAAGAGGCAGAGGCAAAAGCAACACCATTTCTCTCCCCGAGTCTTATCTGGGCCCCCCCCCCATAGAAGGTGCCACCCACCCTGGGAGAAGGGCTTTCCTCCTAAATTAATCCTTTCTGGAAATACCCTTAGGCCTGACCAGAAGTTTGTCTCTTAGTTGATCCAGATCCAAGCAAGCTGGCAGCCAAGGTTAAGCATCCTGCCTTTGTCTGGAGATGGCATGGCCACCACAGCCTCTCATCTTTCTATTCACAACAGGAAAGAAAGCAAACAAACCACACGATTTGTCATTGACTTTGACATTGTTGAAGCTCTACAGAGAGCCTCTTGTCCTCTCTCTCTCTCTCTCTCTCTCTCTCTCTCTCTCTCTCTCTCTCTCTCTCTCTTTTTCTGGTTTTTCAAGACAGGGTTTCTCTGTGTAGTCCTGGCTATCCTGGAACTCACTCTGTAGACCAGGCTGGCCTCGAACTCAGAAATCCACCTGCCTCTGCCTCCCAAGTGCTGGGATTAAAGGCATGCGCCGCCACCACTGCCCGGCTTTTTTTATTTCTCTTTTTCCTTTCTTTCTTTCTTCCTTCCTCTCTTTCTTTCTTTTTTTCTTTCTTTCTTTCTTTCTTTCTTTTTTTTTTTTTTTTTTTTTTGTCTTCTCAAAGGAAAGAATTCAGTCGAGAGATATGGACAGTTTAAATAAAAATTTATTCAGCAAAACAAAGCTATACTTCAGAGAAAAATTAGAGTGGGATGTCCGAATGGGTCTGTATTACGATTTTGAAGGAAGATCTTATGGTTATTTATTTATTTATTTATTTTTGGTTTTGGTTTTTCAAGGCAGGGTTTCTTTATTTAGTCTTGGCTGTCCTAGAACTTGACTCAAACTCACCGAGATCCACCTGCCCCTGCCTCCCAAGAGCCAGGGTTAAAGGCATGCACCACCTCTGCCTGGCTGATTTTATGATTATTTATGAGGTATGATGTCTCTTCTCCATTCCCAAATCATGATTGGCCAGCTCTCCCTTTTAGGATATTCCCGTGATCCTCTTGAAGAGCCCACAGAGAGGCACACCACAATATAAATGCTAGCATGATTAAGTGAAGGTCTTCTGAAGATGCAGACCTTCATTAAAGTGTGTGGCAACTGGAAAAGAAAATGGACAACCTATCTGCACATTCAAGGATGTCTACCTGCAGAGGAGCATCATGACCACCTGAAAACATAGCTACCAAGACACAGTCCCAGCCTCCTCCATTCCTCATACCTAGCTCCTTGTGACGCCTGTCTCAGAGCTTCATTTTCAGAGGGGTCACAGATGTATTCTTTTTCACCTGCCCTGAATATACTTCCTAGGTTGACACCAAGTTCACTAGTCTGTGACTTGCAGAACGTTCTTCCTCGTATTTTTAAATGTCATGTCATCTGCCTCTGTCCAACTTCCTGAGGCGGTCAGAGGCTAGTTGAAGGCAGGGCAGATGCCACTGGATCCCATAAGGAGAAATGGGGTTTCTCAATATGGAAGATGACCCCCCTTCGTCCTTAGTACATTTGTTTTCAGTGCTCCCCAACAGTTGTCCAGATGAGATCAGGGTTACAGAACTTGATGCCTACTGCCATCTTCCCTCACTGAAGCAGGGGAGGGTTCCTTCAGCCCCGGCACTGCATTCGACAAGTTTTCTGAGCCTCGTCTATAGTCTGCTGGACTCTGTGCCGAGCACCTGTCTGTAGTGTCCACACAAGGATGAAGGCTAACACCTACCCTTCCCCTCCAGAGCTGGCACTAAGGTCTCACACCCAGGGGTCTAGGTGAGAGACCTTCTCCTGGGGTGGCCACGTGTCCCTAAACTCTCCAAGAACTGCAGCGCCAGCCTTTTCCTCGGGTCTCTTAAACTTTCCCAAGAAGGTTTAGTGGGACAGATCTTCCCATCTGTTGTCAGCAAAGGGCAGGTTTGGTTACCACCACCTATATCATCTTCCTGATTGGCAGAACTCCAGTCCCCCTGCCTAGCCCCTCACGACTTCAGAAAAATCCCAGAAGCTCCGTCTTGGCTTTCTTTAATTTTTCTTTTCCTCCCTGGCGCTGGGCATGGGAGCCAGGACCTTGGGGCCACTCAAAGTCAGTGATCCGCCCCCGAGCTCCACCCCCAGCCTCTTTGTATTTCTTTATTGAAGAGATGTGGGCGAAGCTGAATGGCTGGACGTTGTGCTTACTCCTATTTAAGAAAAGAGCCAAATCTACTGGCCTCTTAAAGACACGCCTTTCGGAAAGACAAACGGGACTCAGCCTGCCCCTCGCGCCTTCAAAGGCGTGTGGGTCCACGGGATCTTCGCTGGGACTCTGCTACCTCAGGCAAGACCAGCCTTGAGGGGCATTTTCCTCTCCCAAACCACTCTTGCGTGCAAAAAAAAAAAAAAAAAAAAAAAAAAAAAAAAAAAAAAAAAAAAAAAAAAAAAAAAAGCCGCGCCCTGGTCATCCTATGCTGGAACTCTGTTCCGGAGCGAACCCCGCGCGGCCGTCGGGAGGCGCAGGGACGAAGGGGCGCTTCTGCGCCTGCGTACAGGAGCAGCGCGAGGCAGGGCGCTCCGCGCAAAGTGACAGCTCGCGAGTCACGTGGTACCCTGGAGGCGGGGCTCCCGGCTTGCTCCAGGGCTCCGGAGAGCTCGCACGTCACGCGGGGGAGGAGGGTGGGACTGGGCGGGGCGCTCCCTGTTGACTGACAGCTCTCCCCGCGACACATCAGAAGGACCCGGCTGCTCGCGCGTCACGTGCGGCTAAAGGGGCGGGGCGGGCCCCGCTGACTGACAGCTCGCTCCGCCGCGCCTCAGAAGGACCCGGCACGGCTCATCGCGCGCGGCGCATCCGCGGCAGCTGCGGACCCGACGGCGTCCGCCCCCTGCCCGGTCCCGCGGGCCGCCGCGGCGAGAGGGCCTCGGGCTGCGGTGCTGCGCTCGCGAGGGGCTGTGCGGCGTGGCTGGCGCGGGGACCGGTGAGGAGGGGTCGCTGGCGGCGTGGGCGGGTCGGCTGGACGGCCGGTGCGGCGGGCAGGGCTGTCACTCTCCGGCCTCAGTGGAGGGCCGCGAGCCGGTCAGAGGCCACGATCGCGCCGGGGCCGCCCGGGAAGGCTCGGACACCGAGGCCGCTTTTAGGATCTGGGATGACCGGCCCCGGGCTCGCACCGGTCTGCGCTCTCCGGAGTTGCGGGTTGATGAGACGTGGGAAGGTGACAAGGGGAGGAGGAAGCAGGCTCGGTTGTCCAGTGCCGCACACGGGTGCGACCCACGGAGTGAGCGGGAGCGCGGCTCTGCCGGCGCAGGTGCGCTGGCACGGGCTGGGCCCCCGACGTGGAGCTGTCCCGGTGGTGAGTCAGAGGCAGAGGTGAGCTGGCAGCTGTCAGGTCGGGCTACCCTCTCCCCGGCTGGGATCCAGCCTGTAACCCGATGCTGAGGTTCTGATTCATTCCCTTCGATCTGCCTCCTCCCTAATCCTGAAAGCAGGACAGCGACACAGCATGAACCCCAGGCTCGGCTCGGGGCGGGCATTAGCCACATCTCTTCCCTCTTCCCCACTCTGTGGTCAGAAGTGGGGATATTTAGGCCTTTGAGGACCAAGATGGCAGTAAGCTGTTTCGACGGGCTCCGTGGAAAACGTTGACACCTGAGTTTTTCTTTTCCCCTCCAACATTGGTGATTTCTGGTTGGTGATGATGAGCTGTTTCAGTTCTCTGTTGCAATCCAGAAGTTTCTGGGAATGGTTGTTGTCTTTGGGGTGGTCTGTGTCAGTTCATGTGGAGTAGATTCCTGTCTCTTGAGAATGTCACAAGTATAACCATGTCACAAGTCTTAAAGAAATTGAAGTGAGCTATCTTCACAGATGTTAAATGAAGTTCTATCCTCATGGCTATGTTTGTTTCTTCAAAGGTAAGTGGTTTTATAATAACCCCAAATGGCGCTGAGGGAGCTTCTAGAAGAAGCTGTCTGAAAGGACAACCTCCCAACCCCCCTGAACCCCTAGGGAGCTATAGAGTGAGCAAGTTGTGTGAATACCTGGCTTTCTTTCCTTTTCTCCTTTCTCCATATTCCTTTCACAAAAGGAAAATAATCGGTTTAAAAGAAAGGTCAAGGGACTGTCGAGAAGGTTCAGCAGTCAAGAGCACGTGTGATCTTTGAGAGGACCAGAGTTCAGTTCCCAGCACCCACCTTAGGGGACTCCCAACCACCTGGAACCCTAGCTTCACAGAATCTGACACTCTCTTCTTGCCTCCTCAAGCATCTGCCCACATGCATACAAAAGAAAGTTAAAAAAAATTTAAAAAAAAACTAAAAACTAAAATTGAAATTTCAAAAGCCAGATGCAATTGTATAGACTTGCACTATTAGTACTCCAGAAGCTGAGGCAAGCATATCATGGGTTCAAGACCACCCTGGGTTGTATAACAAGACCAAGTCTAAAGAGATGAATCAAAAGCTGAATGACAGCAGCACACTTCAGGAAAAGAATTGCAACAGGAGGATGACTTTTACTGTCATGGTGTTTTCTTGCTTTGGTAGCTTACAGAATACTTTCAACAGGATCTCCTTGTTCAACTTCACTATTAATTTGGGAGTGGCAGATGTCATTCCTCCTGTGACACAGATGAAGAAACCAACACTCACTTGTCCAGGGCCACTTAACTGTTGGAGGCAAAGAAAGCTCCACAATAACTTGGTTGCTAGAAGTGTTGGGTATAGTAGTTCATCACCCCAGAGGACGTGAGATGGGTGTGAGCAGATTATGCCTCCTGCTGGGCTGGAAGGCTGAGTGGAGCATCCTTCTCTGCTCTCCTTGCCTCACTGACAGTCAGCCTGGCTGGCCAACCAGCGTCACCATACTGTTACCTCTCCCTGTGCCCTCTGTGGCAACTCAGATTTGTTTCCAGGCTTTGAGAAAGCCAGTAGGAAGTGCATTGCAGAACATCTTTGCTCAAGTGCTTAGTTTCCAAACAGGTCAGGTGTCCTCAGCTATGGTGAAGACAGCATGGCAGTTCTAGGGAGACCTGCCCTGATGATTTTTCTTTTCATCTCCCGACTGGAAGAGGAGCATGGTGAAACCCATGGAACCACTGTTGGCTCTGCTGCGTTCACCTAGATTTTGTATGTGGCATTGTTTGAGGGTTTGTGGCATTTTTTTTTCTATTTTTAGCATCCACAGCTGCTCTTGTTAGAGAAGAACAAGCTTTTTCTCCTATTCTCTAAATCCGGGCAGCACCACAGGACTGTAGGGGGTTACCTTATGCCTGTCTCTGCAGGTCAGTGGTTCAGGCCAGACTGAGAGCCAAAACAGTCTTGGGTACATGTATCAAAGCCAAGGTCTGACCTCAAAGGTTTCGTTTAGCGCATGCCTCGGGGACTGTGTTCTATCTGGATAGCACATTTAATGAAGGTCACAGGAAGCCATCCAGAGTACTCATTTTAAGTTGCTACAGAGGTGCAGGAATGGAGCTGGTAAGGCAGGAACATCTTGATGGCCAGAATCACAGCACACTCAGGGCTGTTACTGGTAAGATCCCAGGAAGCAAAGGACAAACAGTACAGTTCGAAGGGCTTGTTTGAAGAATATCGTGGTCTCTCAGAATGAAGTCCACACTTCTTCTCTTATGCTGCCAGGTGGTGACACAGGTGCTGACTGATCTCAGCTGTATCTCCAGTGTCAGCAGCTGCCCCAGTCACTCCCAGGAGTCTCTCCTTAAGCATGCCTAGTTTGCTGTGCCATAGGGCCTGTAAACTGTTCCTCCTTCCAGATTTCCTGGTAGGCACCTCCCTATCATTCAGGTAACCACTCCTATGTCACATGTTAAGTGAGACCTTCCCTGATAGTCAAAATGTTCTTCCTGTTTCCTCCGGTCCCCAGCCCACTCCCTTCAGCATATTGCACTATTCTTTATCTGTATTAGAAATAACCTTGTTTCTTTGAGAATATTTTTATTATCTGTCCATTGTTTGCTGCTGTATCAACATGCCCAGAACAGTGGCTGGCTTGTAGAACTGCTCAGTGCGTACTTACTGTAGGACTGTTTATGTCAGAGCCTGGCAGGATGGGAGGAGGTGCTACTGAGGTAGACTCTGAATCGGCTTCTCTTATGGGAGATAGCAGCTGACCAATGGGCAGAAGAGTTCAGGCATGGTGGGTGGGAAGAGAAGCCAAGTGATGGGCTGTGTCAGTCTCCTGGAGGAGCTAGCTGTAACAAAGTTCAATAAACTAGGTATCTCAAAATAATATAAATGTATTCTCTCAGAGGTTCACAGACCAGAAGCCCAAAGCTGAGGCACAAATAGGACCATTTCCTTTTCATGGATTCAGTTTCCATGTGTCTATCTTTCAGCTGCTACTGGTTGCTAGTGAGTCCAGGCATCCTTCCCTTTATAGCTGAAGCACTCTAGCCTCTGCCTCTGTGGTCACATGGTTGCCTCCTCTTGTCTGTGGGTCTTCTCTTATAAAGGCACCAGTTAGACTGCATTTGAGGTCCATTGTATTTTATTGTGGTCTCGACCAGTCACACCCATAACTACTCTTTTCCCAATAAATTTATTTATTCATACTCACATATCTGGGGATAGAACTTCAACTGACATTTTTGTGGGCACGATTCAACTTAACGTCTTTCAACTACAAGATCTAGTGATTTTTAGTTGGGTGCGATGTCACTCACCTAGCTGGGAGTGTTGAGGCAGGAGGATTGCAGCAAATTTGAGACCAGTTTCATAGTAAGGCGTGGCTATGGAGTAAGCCCCTATTTCAAAACACTAACAAGCAAATAAACTAAAACAAAACAAAAGCCCACAAAATACAGTGACATTTTAACAGGACAAACTGGCAGAAGGTGCTTGGTGATGTTTAGGAACAGTGACAGTGACTTAGATGCTTTCTTGGAAAGCGTCCATGATCCTCCCATTTTCAGGGGGAGGATGCACTGTGTGCTTCATGGCAGGTCCTGGGACAGGATTTCCTTCCTCAGCTTTTTGCTGGATTCCGTCCAATGGAGTAGAAATAGCTTGTCTATGTCTAGCAGGTAAGGCTATTCATCCCCCTTCTGTTCACTGTGGCCTTCACACCTCTGTGTGGAGGAGGTGCTGACATCAGGGAAGCTGTACCCTCCCTCTATCATTCCCAAAGACAGCTGCTGAGCCTGTAGGGACACACAGTCTCTGACCTTGACCCTTGACTAAGTATGAACTTTTCAGGAGCTGCCAGGATGGTTTGACGTTTGTGGTGAAAGAACCTTGCCCTTCTCTCACTGGCTCTCTAAATCCTTATCTTGTTTTGCTTATTTTGCTTTGAGATGGGATCTTGCTGTGTAGCCCAGGCTAGCCTATTACTCACAATCCTTCCTCAGCCTTCTAAGTGCTGGGATCACAAATTCATCCAGGTTGCCATTTTATTATTTTTGATTGGGTAACCCATGTGGCTGGTATAAAATTCAAATGGCATACCCAGATGTGAGTGAAAAGTTGCTTTGATCTTTCTGCTGTCCTCCCCACCACAGGCACCATTCCTGTCAGCATCTTGGGGCTCCTTCCAGAGACCTGATGCTCGTTTTATGTTTTTGTTCCCAGTCACCACAGGGCTGTTGTTGTCTCTCCTTCCAACCTTCTTTCCTCCTGTCTCTTCTGTGCCCAGTGGACTGGCTTGTTCCCATGTGTTCAGAGGTGGTGACACTATCCCTGCCGGAAGTTCTATATTGGGAAGAAAAGTGTTAGAAGAAATGATTTGGTGGTGCCACGTTTGAGACAAACGTGAGGAAGTGCTTCTCTGGAGGGGTGGTTTTCAGTGTCCTGTTTCTTCAACCTCATTAGCTACATTAGTGCTGACAGGGGTGAGGAAAGGACCCTGGGAGCAGGGTCAGCTGATCTTATGTTCCAAGGGTAGCCTTATTACAGCTGGTGATTAGTATAAGGTATATCTGCCATGACAGGCATCGTGGCCAGCTTTATAGGGTTGTCATGTCAATCCCCACAAAGACAGTCTGAGTAGCCACTGGTAATATTCCAACTTACAGTCGAGAGACTCTAGGTACAGAGGAGCCAAGAAACTTACTTGCAAACCCAGGTTCCCTGGAGTACAATATCCAATGAGGAGTTTGATAGAACAATTCCAGTTAGTCCTCCTACTGTGAATAGGAAGATTCAGAAGGGAATCTGGCTCCTCAGCTAAGCCCAAGTCACCTGTGAGACCCCCTGTTGGTGTGCTTCTGTCAGGTGCTGGAGACTACACTGGTCTCTGCTCTATGTGCCTGGGCATTCCTGGTGCCCTGCCGGCCCAGGGATTTAGTCTCTAGGCCTTATGGACCTCTCCCCGTCAAGAGCACTGTCTCAGCAGATGTGAGCCTGCTCAGGTGAGCCTTCACCCACCCCACTCCCTCTTTTGCCTGCCCTCAACACTTCCTAGCACCTTGGGGATGCTTGAGGATGCTTAGGGATGCAAGTGCTGAGGGCAGAAGGCTGCAGACGCTTGAAAGCCCTGGCCTCTCAGAGCCTGGCTGCCATCTTACTGCCCAGTTCCTTCTGTGAAGATGCTTAGCTCTCAGCTTCAGACCTGAGTTCACTCACTCCTCACTCTTCTGCCTTCCCTCACCCTCTCTTTGCATAGACTTTAAATAGCCTCCTCCCTCCCCTCTTTCTTCTCTGTTTCCTTCTTTCTTTGGGAGCTTGTAGAAGTACATTTTACACATTATAGAATCTACCCATTTCACGATTCAGTTATTTTTAGTAACGCTACTGAGTGGTAAGACCATCGTCATAGTCTAATTTTAGATCATTTCCATCGCCCCCAAAAAAGCAAGTCGCTAGTGATAGCAGTTACTCTTTGTCCCGTCCCCCACCCAGGAGCCACCATTTTGCGTCCTCGATATGGTTCTGCCTATTCTGGGCACTGGGCAGTAGGTGGTCCTTTGTGACAAGTGTCGTTTCTAGCTAAACCCTCTTGGAGCATGGAGAAGCATGGACCAGTCTTTGCTCCCATTCAGCCATTATTTTGTCCTGAGAAAGTGTGGCGCCTTCTGTCCCTTTGTCTTCTGGCACCATCTGCCGTCCTACATGTATACCTCTGCTGTGGGAGGACAGGTGAATGAGGGCACCCTTAATGTTCCCACTGACTCAGCTGTGGACTTTAATTTGGGGATGGAAATAGCATCTGTGTATCTCTGGCTGGTTTGAACCCATGATCCTCCTGCCTCAGCTTCCCCAGTGCTGGGATCATGGGCAGGTGGCACTAGCCTGGCTCAGACCTTGTTTGAATTGCATGAGTTTGTCCATGAAAGTCATCTTTCTGTCTCAGGATCCTAGTTAAGCTCTCTGTTGCATTTCTGTCATAATCCCCTATGCTAGAATTCCTCCTCTCTGGACTGTAAACACACACACACACACACACACACAGAGAGAGAGAGAGAGAGAGAGACAGAGACAGAGACACACACAGAGAGACACAGAGAGAAAGAGACAGAGAGAGAGACAGACAGAGAGAGACAGAGAGAGAGAGACAGAGAAAGAGACAGAGACAGAGACAGAGACACACACAGAGAGACACAGAGAGAGAGACAGACACAGACACAGAGAGAGAGAGAGAGAGAGAGAGAGAGAGAGAGAGAGAGAATGAATCTTGTCTATGCATGCTCCTACCAGAAGCCCTTTCCAGCCTCTAAAGCCAGAATTAGGTGGCCAAGATCCATTGCAGGGCAGGGGTTGCTTTGCGCTTAGTTACTGCCCCCGTCCAGGCTATTGTGCTGTGTTCCCAACATAGGCAGGGGCTTGTGTCCAGCCAGGTGTGCTGGAGACATTTCCCTGGCCTTTGCATCTTAGGCAGGCATGATTCACAGCAGATGAGTCACAGTTGCAAAGTGGCCACTGAGCTCGAGGGGGGAATGGAGCATTGGAAAGACAGATCCAATGCAGATGGAAAATACCAAAGTAGAAAGGCACCAGTGGCTGATTGGAGAGAGCCCACGTGCTTGAGTTGGGAGGAGTGAGCTAAAACTGGAGTGCAGAGCTGGGGTTCCTGAGAAAGGGGTGAAGGCCTTGGAAGAATAGGAACCTATTCTGGTTAACTATAAATATTAAGGATGGAGGGAAAAAAGACTTAAATGAAATCCAAACAGCACCAAATCTGTGATGTCCTCCCCTGGTATTTTAGTTTGGGGTGAACCAAAGGAGAAGGAAAGCCAGCTAATAAGCAAGCCCAGTGCTGCTTCTACTCTGAGGTCAAGAGCATGCGTATAGCTGGGCATGGTGGTGCATGCCTATAACGGCCTCAGTGCCTCTTCTTGGTAGTCCCAATTTTGTTCTGCTAACATGCAGCCTGCTCCATGAGCCTGGGTCTTTAGCCTAGCCTCCTGGACTAGCCTAAAGTCCTCGCAGCCCCAGTCCCTGCCCCAGGCCTTTGCCTCACTGAGAGCTCCACAGGCAGGTGTCCTGCCTTCGCATGCTGGGGTCTCCCTGCCCAGACAGTCCTTTTCACTGAGCACCACTCAGCAGAAATTCAAGGTAAGCCACATGGGTTAATTGTTCTAGAAGCCCCAGTCAGCATCCTTCAATAAAAGAAACAGTGAACTTAAGATTTCTATGTAGCCAGTATACCAACATTATTTCCACATGATATAGTTTTTTAAAGGGTTATTTATTTTTATGTGTACAGGTGTTTGCCTGTATATATGTCTGTGCATCCCATGTGGGCCCAGTACTCACGGAGGCCAGAAGAGTATATCAGATCCCTTCAGACTGGAATTACAGGCTATTGTGAGCCATCATATATCCGGATGCTAGGAATCAAACCTTGGTCCTCTGGAAGTGCAGCCAGTGCTCTTAATAGTTAAGCCATCTCTCCAGTCCCAGAATATAGTCTTCGGTGGGGGGGGGGTTGTTTTTTTATTTTTTTGTTTTTGTTCTTTTGAGCTAAGATCTTATTATGTAGTCCAAGTTGGGCCAGAACTCAGTGTCCTCCTGCTTCACCCTCTTGAGGACTGGGATTCCAGGTGACATCACCACAACCACCTTATGATAATAATTACTGAGAGACTTTAAACCCCTTTTCTTTTCTTGTATGAAGTTAGAAATCCGATGGCCAGGACATCTCACCGTGGACAGCCACACGTGGATTGCCACTGGGCAGTTCAGATGCGATCTGTTCACGTTCATATCTCATTCACGGCACTAACAATGGTGCTCTGATTTCTGTTGTTCTTCGGTGCCTCTGACTGAAGCAGACGCTCCTTGTCTGTCTTGCCCTTTCAGACAAAGCCTGCCCCACTATAAATGCACAGTGAATTCTGCTCAGTAGCCCAGTGGGCGTGTGGCCCAGCAGGTAAAGTCTCCACTAAGCACGCAGAGGCAGCCCAGCAGTCAGTGCCTTTGATGACTTTTCTAACAGGGCTGCTTAATGTCCAGGCTTCCTTGTCACCAAAAAATACTACCCATTTTGTGTGACACTTGTTTCAAGGACCATCCCGATTATTCTGCTGGTGGGGTTTGGGGAACAGCGAAACTACGGGAGTTCAACGAGGAACAGCTCAAAGGGTCGGGGTTCTTTCGAGTTTCTGTTGCTTAGGGCTGATGTAGATAAGACATGTATAGTGTCACAGTGGCTCTAAGCACCCGACACTAGACAGGGAAGTTCTTGCTATACAGACCAGTCTGCTGAAGGCACACCATGCTATAGTGAGAAGCCTGGCTGTGACAGGAGGGTGACAGACAGCCTGAAGATCCAACGTGCAGTGGAGATGCCCTGCTGTACTGCAATCCATGGTGCCTGCTCCGTCACCGCTGGTGACATTAGGAAAGGCTTTATCTAGGAGCTTGGCAACTCCATGCAGACCCACATTCTCACTCCCTTTTGTCTCAGATCGGGGTCTTCCAACCTAATGTTTCCTTCTCTCAGAGGACAGAGTGGATGGGAGCAGCCTCCACTGAGAGCCGCCGAGCTGAGAGAAGGGAAACCACCTGGAAACTGAATTGAGCTCTGCTGTAGGCAGTAGAGGGGCTGCATCCGTGTTCACAGGGGGCTCCTTGCACTGCTTAGGTGTCCTGAGTGTTGGGATGGCCGGACCCTTCTTCCTCATTCACCAGACAGTGACACCTGCCAATTCCGCACCTCCATGTTTCTGAAGAACATATGTTTATGTTCCAAAGTAAGAGAAGCTGGGGACTGGGTGTTTAGCTCCTGTTGTGTATGGCTGTGTAAGAGAGTTCCAAGCCGGTTTTACTGTGATTAAAACAGTTGTCAGTTATATATGTATTGAACTGTACAGTTTCAGGGAGCACTTCCAACTGTAAACTGAAGCTGTGCTAGGCTTCCAGTGTTCTTTATCCCTCCCGGTTCTCCAGCTAAGTCTGAGGAAGTCTGCATTAGCTGTATGGGGGGTGGAGGGCGTCAGTCCACCTCGATCTTCTTGCCGCTTTATGCCATCTGCTTTTATGGTCCTAAATATCTTCTTGTGTCTGGCATGCTTGGGCTCCAACCAGAATTGACTCAAAGTGTAATATTTATTCTCTCTCTCTCTCTCTCTCTCTCTCTCTCTCTCTCTCTCTCTCTCTCTGTCTCTCTGTCTCTGTCTCTCTCTCTCAGAGGTCAGAGGAGAGGACAGCCTTAGGTGTCAGTCCTCACCTTCCACTCTGTTTGAGACAGGGTTGCTGTTAGACAGTGTACATGCCAGGTTAGCTGGCCCACAAGCTTCCAGGGCGTCTTCCGTCTCCACCTCTCACCTTGCTGTAGAAACACTGGGATTTTAATTGCACATTACTTCTCGTGGCTTTCCATAGGTTCTGAGGTCCTCCTGCTTTGCACTGAGTGTCTCTGCTTGTGAGGCAAATGCTTTACCCACCGAGCCATCTCCCCAGAACTAGGGAAATGAGCCTCTTAAGAGTTCCCAGGCAAAAATCAAGCTTCCCCTTCCGTGTTGCCATTAGCATCTGCATCTAGAATTGTGGCGTTTGTCAGGAGCTAAGATACTTTGAGAATGTCTCTGAGACCATTTCCCATTTATCTTCACATCCCTGGGGACAGCAAAGACCTGATCAATTGTTGTCAAATAAATGACCTGATCTCTTCAGACTAACACCCTGTATCATCCTATCTGTGGAAAGGAAGTAGCATCAAGCAGCTGCTGTAGGATAGGACTGCTCTGTATCAGCCAGAGTTGACTGCCAGCCCAGAGCAGGCACAGTCTCTCCTGTTAGTGTTTCACAGACTGAGGCCACCAGCTGATTGAAGGGTCCTTGTCTGTGTTCATCAGCTTTCATTACTGAAGCTCAATACCAAAAGCGACTGGGTAAAGAAGACGGTTTACTTAGCTCACAGGTTTAAGTGGGAGGAACATACCATAGCAAAGCCTATGAAAAGAGAGTAGTCTCACTTTTAGCCTGAGCAGGACAAGATGAACAGATCCTGATGACCTAAGTACCTCATATGTCTACCTCTGGATCATTTCCAGCCCCTTCCATATTGCCAGCCTGTGGACCAAGCTTATAACAAGATGTGTGCCTTCGGGGAACACAAAGTCTGTCTGGCTGTAGGGACATCATAGCACAATTCAGAGTCTATGGAATCAGACTCTGTTGACTCTATTTGAACTTTTGCAGTAGCTCTTTGGCCCCAGGCAGCAGTGTAGCTTTCTAAGCCTTAAGGATTCAGACTGACAATAGCAGTGGACCTGCCTGTGTGGCTCGGTGGCTGGGGGGTGGTGACAGCATAGCGTTAGTTGCCATTACTTTTATTAACCAAGAATTCCTTTATAACCGAGAAGTTCTTGCCACTGCAGGAAAAGCCCAGCTGGGCTGCCCTGAGAGGACTGCAAGCGGCACTGGCTGCAGCTGGCTTTGACTCTGTGGTAACTGGTGATGGCTTACATAGCATTCAGAGGAGTGCCATGTCACTCAGTCCTGGAGAGGAGGCAGCAGGGTCTCCTTCACCCACCCTTCCATTCAAATGTACATTATCAGAAGTTTAAAGAACTATAACTGTTGAGGGTTTTTACACTGAGTGACATAAAGTATTTGAAATGTTTAAGAAGGGAAATTTCAAATGCTGGTACACAGCTGTAGTTTCAGTTACTGAGGAGGCTGAGATATTAAGAACAGAAAAATGCTTGAGTTTAAGACACATAATGAGATCTTGTCTCCTCCAAAAATCCAGAATTCAATAATATCTCAAATACCAAGTACTGGTGGTGTGCAGTAAGTTACCTGCTCTCTGTCTCTGTTTGTGTATATTTCCAGCTTACTGCTTACTCGTTCTCTCTTTCTCTCCTTCTCTTCCTCTCTGTCTCCCTCTCTCTGTCTCTCTGTATGTGTTTGTGTGTGTGTGTGTCTATTTCTGTGTCTCAGAATTAGCATCTCCATGTCTTATATTGTGTCTTTCCCTCGGTGTTGTGTGACTCTGGTGTCTCCCCCCAACTCAACCGTGTGTGTGTGTGTGTGTGTGTGTGTGTGTGTGTGTGTGTGTGTGTCCGTCCTTTCTAACTACTGGTATGACTGAGCAGTCTGTCTGATCCAGCATTTGGAGAAATGGTAACTCCACACTGTGTTTCGGAGATTCTGACCCATGAAGCATATTTAATCTCTTGTATCAGACTGTCTGAAGGATCTGGTAAGGCATTTTAGGAAGTTGTGAAAAGGAGATCTGCTCTCTCAGAATCAGTATAGGACATAAGCAGACACCAAATTCTTAGCATGAAGGAGATTTATTACCCCAGAGAGGCAGGGGGCTGGGCTGCAAAGGCAGCATCAGAAGCAGCAAGCACAAGCAAGCAAGAAAGCAAGAGCAAAAACAAACAAACAAACAAACAAAACACTGCTGGAGTTTTTAAGAGGAAAGGGGGGAATCCATGCTGGGATGAGTTGCTAAATCCTGATTGGACGTATTCACCAAATCATGTTTTTTGATTGTTGGACCTTGGTGTTTGGTCTCAGGAAGGAATCAGTGGCCAAACAATCAAATAGACCTTGGTGGCTTAAGGAGTGTAACGGTTTTTAGCAAGGGAGAAAGGGGTAAAAGGGCAAAGCCTGCCTGTAATGTCTTCCATGCTCAGATCTGCTAGCATCCCTTCAAGCTGTCTAAATTCAGTATTCTCCAGCAAGAGGCATCAAACTGGGATGAATCACTCTAGGAAAAGCTTACAGAAAATGAGACCATTGGGGCAGGAAGGCCAGGTGTGGTCTGTCAGACTCAGACCTCTCTGTTCCTGAGCCTTGCTAAACCCTGCCTGCTGTTACTACTCAGGCCCCAGCCCAGTGTGGAGCAGGTATCAGTGTAGCTCCTCCTCTGCCACAGGATTAGGGTGTGGCTCTGGTGACTTGCCTGGCCCTTCTTGCTCTTTTCTTTCAGTCGCTCTGCCCCAAGGTAAATTTCACTGTTTCCTTTATTGAAGGATGCTTACTGTGGCTTCTAGAACAATTTACCCATGTGGCTCACCTTGAGGTATTTGAACAAGTGGAATGCGGTAGACAGGCACAAACATTCTCTAACTAGTTCCTCAGTGGATGAAGCAGAAGCAAGTTGCTTTGTGTTGCTTATCTTTGTCTGTGGCTCTGACTCTTGGGCAATCAGTGGTGGAGGCTCTGGGTCAGTGGTGTTAGTTTATAGGGAAGTAAAGGGATGGGTAGATGCCTGGCACAATGCAGGAAATCACGGTGACCTCCTGTGTCAACCAGGGTGGCCCATGCTATTCAGGGAGCTGACTGGAAATGGAGCTCCTCCCAGGAGCTCCTGGGAAGCCTGCATCGTGAGTTGTTGCTCCTGCTAGGGACCGAAGCTCCTCTTGTCCCAGCAGCTCTAGAAGCATCTGTTCTCCCACCCTGAGAGAGTAACTCTCATCCTTGGGGGCAGTTCCCCTGCTCATCCTGTCAACAGTCTGTGGTGCTGAGACTCATCTGGTTTTCTGTGACATAGGAGCCCTGGGGGCTTCTGGCACAGCTTACTGCTCCTGACCCCCACACTTGGTGTGGTCTTTCTGTGCTGCCCTTGACTTCATGGCTGAGCCACTGATGCTGAAGGAGAAGATAGACAATGTGGGTATAGCCTGCAGAATGTCCCAACAGAGGTGTCACAGTGGCAGTGTGCAGTGTGGCATCTCAGAATCAAGCTAGTTATGGTCCTAGCAATGGTGCATCTAGCCTGACAAGTAGGGGGAGGGGCTTATTGTTAGCCTTGGGTCATTGACGCTTCCTAAAGAAGCCTGGTGGGACAGTCCTCATGTCCCAGTGAGTTTTGCCCCTGTCTTCTCCCTCGGTATCTTTCTTATTACACAGTGCTACCTTACCCATGCAGCCACCTTCCCTAAAGTTGCCTGCCCTGTTCTGTTCAAACCTAGTCTGCTTTTGAGCATGGATGCCTTCCTCCCCATGGCAGAGGATGAGAAGTCTGGCTTGGGAAGCCCCAGCTCCCTCTTTCCCTTCTGATCCAGCCTCTACCCCACCTGCAGGGAACGTGTAATTGACCTTCCTCATTCATTACCAGCCCCTCTCCAGCTTCCAGACTGTCATAGAGCTTCATTGTTGTCATGAGCAAGTGAGACTGTAGGCAGAAGCATCTTTGTTCTTTGTGGGCCTGCTGATGTCAGAGCCTGAGGTGACACATACTCTCAAAGGACCAGGTTCAGGACTGCCTGTTAGGGAAGGCTGCAGCTGAAGTAACCTTGGACAGTGGAAACCTGGGGAAAGCTGGGTCTGAGTACCAAGTCCAGGTCCCATGTGTGTGGGCATGTGTGGAAGGGTACAGCTAGCTGCTGAGTCTGGGGTCTCAAAGTCCCCTCTTTCTCTTTTCTCATTTTTTTCTTCTAAATTGATTTTGTGATGCCAGGTAAGTGCTCTACTACTGCTCCAGACTCCAGCCATTTTCCTAAGAAAGGGGAACTGCTCAACCTGGGGTTGTAGACCAGTCAGGTCTACAGAGTGAGTTCCAGGACAGTCAGGGATACACAGAGAAACCCTGTCTCGAAAAAAAACCAAAAAAAAAAAAAAAAAAAAAAAAAGTAAAGTAGACATCTTTTGGAGTATAATTTAAAACACATAGACTCATGCAGTCACTACTAAATTCAACTAGGAAGCCGTTTCTATCACCCTAAACTCCCACTGGCAGTGCCCCTCCCCATCTCTACCCAGCAATGGCATGTCTCTGTCTTTTGGGAAACGTCTCACAGATAGAATCAGGTGAGCTGTCCAGGAGATTCCTTTCACCCTGCTGAGACTCACTGAGGCACTTGTGACTGTAGTCTAGGGTGAGGGCATCGCCAAGTGTCCACCTGGACACTGGGCGGTGGAACCTTTTTGTTTCTAGCTCTTAGCATGAACACTGCTGAGCAGATCTGTGAATGTGCTATTCTCCTCAGAGCAGTGCACACCTCAGACGGGAGTGAGCTTGCTAGGCTCTGTTGTCACTGTGTTTAGCTCTGCAAAATAACCAGGCTTCCCAGGCAGAGAGATTCCCAGAGATGTAGACAGATGATCTGTTCTGTGGGGGTAGCACATCCATCATGCTTCTTAGGCAGGGCCATGAACAAAACAGAAGAGATAAGACATTAATTCTTATGGCTGTAGAGATAGCTCAGTGGTTAAGAGCACCTGTTGCTTTATAGAGGATTGTGGTTCAGTTCCCAGCACCCATGTTGGGTGGCTTACACCCACCTGTAACTCCAGTTCCAAGGGATCCGATGCTCTCTTCTGGTCTCCACAGGCACCTGTACACACATAATACACATGTAGGCCACACACACGGGGGGTTGGGGGGAGAGGGAGAAGGAGAGACAGAGACAGAGACGGAGGCAGAGACAGAATGAATGAAGTCATTCTGCAGAGGAGAAGCCTGGCACAGGACACAGCAGCCTGATGCCCAAGGCAAGCCTAGTGAGAGGGAGATGACTTCTCTAAAGTCTGCTCACTGAGTCCCAGGGCTGTTTCTTTTCCTCTCTTTGGATTTTTGGAAGCAGGGTCTCATGTCCTCAGACTCAGCGTGTGCCGGAGGGTGCCCTTGAGCCTTTGCTCCCCTGCCTGTTCCTCCCAAGTGCCAAGATAACTACAGGCATGTGCAGCTGGATGGTGTGTCCATCTGGCTACCCGTGCTTCCATGCTCCTTCAGATGCCCTCTCTCACTGTCAGATTGTATGTGTGTGATGCATGTATGGTGTGGGTGTGGGTGTGGGTGTGAGGGGTGTGAAATGGATTCTCTTGAATCAGTCAGCTTTTTGGCTCTATGGGCTTTGTTCTTTGTCAGCCATAGCTTCAGGGTTTTATTTCTCTCTGTGTTCATGCTGTCTTCCTTTCCCACACACATATTGGTCCCTTTGATGCTGTCCCTTGGCTGCAGACTCAGCTCATTTTCTCATCATTTCTCTGTTGCTGGGATCAGGTGCTTGCTGACCTTTTGGTGTTCACTGACTCTGCTGTGTGGTCCTGTTCTGCTGCCGAGCCTCTCCGATGAGGTTTTTTTTTTTTTTTTTTTTTTTTTTTTTTTTTTTTTTTTTCTAACTCTCCATTCTACAAGTTCTGTTTGATTTCCCTTTATCTTCTTCTCCCCTGGGACTTTTACATTTTTCCTTCAGGACCACCCTGCTTTGCTTCTTGGAATAGTTTTTAGTAATAGCCATTCTGAAACCTCTGTCAGCTGATTCCAGTCGTGGTGCCCTTTCAGGTGATCTGAGTGTTCTCACACCTGAGGACTTTGTGTGCTGGGTAATTTTGGATTAACCCTGGGTGTTCTCCGTGTCAAGTTATAGGACTGTGAGTCGTGCTTAAGTCTCTCAGGGAGTGTTGGTATCTTGGCTTCAGCAGGCATTGGGCTCTGCAGGTTTGCGTGGGGTTGTTTCCCATGACTTTGCCCAGCTGTTCTGATCTTCCTTAGCCAATATCTCCATACAGTTGTTCCCATAGACGCCTAACCCCCTAATGCTATCAACCCTAAAGCTTCATCTGTAAGTTAGGCGCACCAAGATTAACAACAGCAGCAGTACGGTGAGCAGTTCCACACACAGCACTGTAAGGTATGGCCAGCAGATACTTGGAGGCCATTATTGACTAAAATAAAGGCTATTGAGACGAAGGACTGGGTCCTAACCCAGTGGACATGGTAACTAACATGGCTATCACGTGGCATCAAGTAGGTAGTGGAGACAGTGTGGATGTGCTGAATCTTAAGCAGATGGAGCAGCAGGAGGTCCCGTCACACTATTCAGAACAACACGCGGTTTAAAACAGGAACTTTATTTCTGAACATTTCTATTTGATGTTTTCAGATTGCGGTTGACTGAGGGCAATAAAGACAGCACAAAGGGAGGCCTCTGAGCTGTCCTATCCTCTGCTGTCCTTCAGCCCCACAGTCAGGGCCTTACCAGGCTTCCTTGTGGTTTTCCTGTCTTCGTGCTTACTTGCTTGTCCCAGTACACCTAGAGGAAAAACAGTGGGGTTTCCACCCAGTTAGACTTTTCTAACTGAAAGGGGATTGTCCTCCCTCAGGGCTAAGGGACATGGACACAGGCTACCTGCTGCTGAGAAATGGCCTGGGGACTGGGTAGGGACCTGGACACAGACTATCTGCTACCGAGGAACGGCCTTGGGACTGGGTCACTGGAGAGAAGGAAATAGAGTCAAGGCAGCAGGGAAACCTTGGGGATCTGGCTCTTGGTCTTGAAAGCAAGCCACCTCACTTCTTCCCTAAGCCAGGTCTGCATGGCCAGACCCCTCTCTCCCCCATGCTTCTTCCAGGTATTGAGCTATATTTAGTCTAGGCTGAGGACAGCAGGGGCAGAAATGACAGCCTCCTGCCACTCTGGTAGTCACATATTGATCTCTTCTCTCACCTATTGGCCAGAATTAGATTTTCAGAGGCACCAGTCTTCACTCTGCAGGTATGAGAGGCACATTTGTGCTAAGGCAGGGACCAGGCACTTGTCCAGAAGTACAGGGAGCCTAGAAGCCCCAGCCTGCATGGCATGGAACAGAGAACCTGGACTGAATAAAGAAAAGGGATGTCGCTGCATGTCCAGCCAGGAAGCATGTGGCTTATGTGGGGATAGAAGAGCAGGGCGGACAGGTGGACAAAGCTAAGAGCTGTGTGTGGTGCTGCTCGGGGGCTCTGCAGCTCCTTGGTGCGACAGCTGGTTTTGTCTTCACTGAGTGAGCAGCCTTCTGGGCTAAGCTAGTGAGTGACACCAAATGAGCCTCCTGCATAATCTGAACGTCTAAAATTCCCAGTCCTTCCAAGTCTAAAACTCTCAGTACCAATGAGATACTATAGCAGACCTCATGTGAGGGCTCCAGTCAAATACAGGCACACAGAGATACTGTATACAATTACCTTTGGGCAATGTATGTCAGGCACATGTGGAAAACACACATATTCCAAGATATGGCATATCTCAGGTCAGCCACAGGCAGCCTGCAGTAGACAGTGTAGGTGGGGATGTCAGGAAAGACTTCTGAGAGTGAGCCTTGAACCCAAGGTGCTGGGCGTTTGCATCCAGATGTCACCGTGCATGTGGCCTCCTGTGCAGAGGCCAATCTAGCTCCATAAAGAAACCAGTATCTTGCCAGTACTGGAGAAGGTGAGGCAGGTGGTTTCCAGGCCACCCTAGGCTGCAGAGTGAGATCCTGTCTCAACAACAGCAATAATAAAAGTTCTCAGTGTGCTTGTACACGCCCGTGCTCTCTCATCCTTTTGTTGTTGTTTTTTTTTTTAATTCCCAAAAAGCAAAGCTAAAATTGGACGTGATGATACGCATTTATATGCTCTGTGAGGTAAGAGGATGTGTAGTCCCTTTGAGGTTGGCCTGAGCTACCTACTGAGTAGCCAGGCCCACCTTGACTACAAAGTAAAATCTCACCTTAAAACAAAAAACAGCAGACAGCCAAGAAACAAGCAAAATACAAGGGCTGGGAACGTAGCTCAGTCGGTAGAATGCTTGCCTAGCATGCTCAAAGCCCCAGGTTCAGCTCCTAGTGCCACATAAACTGAGTATGCTGGAACACATCTATATTCCCAACACCCCAGAGCTGGAGACAGTAAGATCAAAAGTTCAAGGTCATCCTGGGCTACATAGTAAGCTTAAGTCTAGCCTGAGCTACATGAAACCCTATCTCAAAAAAGGGGGAGGGGGAAGCTTTTATTGCAAGAATGATCCTCACTGGCTTCTCAGTGGATCAAAAACACTCTGAAGGACTGTATTCAGTCCCCGTCAGTGAATAGCCTCGCGCACGTGTTTGCCACAGCTGTAGGGTTCTCCTCACTGTGGATTCCCAGGCCGAGCCCCCTCTGACATCTAGTGTTAGCATGCTGCTGGGTACTAACTCTTGGACAGGCCTCCTCCATCACCCACTTGATCCCTACAGCAACCCATGAAGGCAGCCAGGCTTCCCTCCCAGCGGCTGGGGTCCTCTTTTGAGCCCTTTGAGTTTTGGTCTCCTTTTCATTTAACATAAACATTTTCCCTAATGCCCTGCTGTCAGTGTTGCCCTCAGATTTCAATGAAGTGCCAGAATTAATGTAACAATATTTACACAGTGTTTTTATTGCATATTTTGGTAATTTTCCCATCTTCGCTGTGTGTTTAAGTTATTGCCCTAAGATAGACTGAGCAGGCAGGCGTGATGTCATGACGGGGTCAGAGGGTACCAGTGACCTGCAGAAAGCCCTCATGGAGAACACTGTCAGCTTGAGATTTCTGCACGTGGTGGATGGAGCAGGCTTCCAGAGAGCTAGGGGTTTAGCCAGAGGGAGAGGCAAACTAGAAGAGGAAGACAGGCTTGAAGGTCAAGCTGTACAGTACTGAAGTGGTGAAGGTTCAGAGTTGCTCAAGTAACTGCCTGAGGTCACTTCTGAATAGTGACAGCATCTCTGCCTTTGTCCCTGGAGAGCTGTGTGGGCAGCTATGACAGAGATGACAGGTGTCCTGAGTAGGTGGATGTGGACACTAGTGGCATTTCCACAGAGGACTTTGGGCAGCCTGCCAGGGCTTCCTGCCTCCAGGACAGTAGCTTGATCTCTCCTCCCACAGGACACAGATGTCCTCTACACATGCGCAGCTTTGTGCTTGACCCCTCATGGGCTAGAAGACAGCACTAAACCTGAAGAGAATGAACCATCATTCACTCCCATCATGTCCTCCAGTGGGCTTTTTGGGAAGGTATACTTTTACATCTCATGGGAGGCAGCGTGTCACCATCTGGTGATGGCCAGCTCTTTCCTCTGTACCAAAAGGCAGATACTGTTCATATATTTGGCCAAATTACCCAAAAGGTTGGAAAGTCAAGCCAATCAGCCTGAATTGCATCCAGCTATCCCAGTTGTTGGTTTGTCCTGTTAAAAAACTCCTCCTGGCCAGACATGGTGCCACATACCTTTTATCCCTGCACTCAGAAGGCAGAGACAGGGAGATCTGAGTTGGAGGCCAGCCTGGTCTACATAGCAAGCTCCAGGCCACCTAAAGATACACAGCCAAAGACCCTGTCTCAAACAAACAAACAAACAAACAAAGAAACTTACCCTATAGCTGTTTAGAGAGGACTGAGATTGAACTGGAGCTTGTAGTTACTGTGGAAACACTGGAATTGAGGAATGATAACAATAACAGAGAATAGTGGACTTGTCTGAGATAACAGAACCATCACCTCCTGAGTTTTGAACGGCACACAGAAGCCTAGGGCTCAAACTTGGAGGAGCTATTGTTTATAATCACAATTCTCAGCCCCTGCTTCATGGCCACTTGGGCTGCTAGACTTCTAGATCATCCTGGATATTGGCTGTGTGGGGTGGTATTTGTTCTAGAACTTTCCATGGTAGTAAAATCAAGGAAGGAGCCTGTCTTGGTCATGCCACGCTCCCAGCCTGTGGCACAAAGCCTGGCTCATCTAGGTATGGACTAGCTTCTGCTCATGGAGAATATCACCTATCATTTTCTCCCTCTAGATTAGGGACCAACAATCAGTCCTCTCTTTTCCCCTTTAGCCATCTCCTTCTTCCCACCCCTTGGCACCCCTTTGCATGCTACATGATGAGGGTCACAAAAGAGAAAACCTGGGTTAAGTTTCACAGAGAAATATCTCAGAGGGAAACAGCAGAAGCCCCTCCCTGTTGAAACCTTCCTGTTAGCTTTCCTGGCTAGAAGACCCAGTGTTCAGGGCCTTACTGTTCAATGGGCCTTACACTGTTTGAATCCTACAAGCCATGAAGAGCAATCTGGTCCCTCCTATCCAATCCCTCACAGGTAGAAGGCCATGGTCCCATCTCCAAATAGCTGTCCCCAACCATGAAATCCACTTCCTCTCTGATGTTCCTGTGACATGATCCAGCCCCATGCCTGCTCAGTACGGTGTAATTTCAATGTTTCTAGACGCCAACAGCTCTCTGCTTTATCCTTTCATCTTTGTAAAAGTCTTGCAAAAGTACTCAAGTAAAATGCCTTTGAAAATCTACTGCTCTGTATAAATAGGTGGCTGCAGGGTCGCTCTGGACTTGGAGTTGAGGTTAACAGTGTGTACAGTTAGCCAATAGCCAAGGCCATGGCTCCACACAGTGTTGCCTTGGAACAGTCACTCCTTCCAAGGTGTTCTCAGCAACACAGCAACATTGTTACCTGACTTTCCACCAGAGGTGTGTCAGGGCATCTCTAGATCACTCTAGCTTGTGTGGCTGTTGCCCCGACACATGGGTTTACAGTAATTATGTCATCACACTTTGAGAACCTTTCATCGTGGTATTACTTCATGGGAAGGCACAGGCCTTGGCTGTTCTGTCCTTGTAGGAACCTCTCGACAATGTGGTTAGAGTTTGTATGCTTTATTTATTTTTACTTAAGAAGTAAGCAAATTCTTGCCACCACACTGTGACAGGCACTTCGTGATGGATCTGTGGTAATGAAATTCCACATTAAAGTTGTTGAGGCCCACATTCTGCCTCAACACTTTGCCTCAACACTTTTGGGGCTAAGTGCTCTGGTCAAGAGAGAGTGTGGCTCTTGGGGCAAGAGACTCGAAGAATGGAGACAAGACAGGGTGTGATTTAGTCTCTTCTATTTTCTCAAGTCTCTCCTATTGAAGGGAATTCTGAGGTATTTATATACACAAACAGGAGAGCACAGGTGAAAACACTTTACCATGTGCACCATACAGCTGAGGTCACTAAACAGCAAAACAAGCTATGTGGGATAAACAATATATTTATCAGAGTGTGCTTCAGCTGTTATAGGCTTTTGAAAACCAAGTCCTTCATCAGGGTATATGGTTCCAGATGGCTGCAAAGTTGATCTAGCCGCTTTCTACTAAAGTCCGCTCCCAACAAAAGTAAAGGACGTATCTGTTTCAGAGGTCCTTTTTATGAGAATGAGATATGGTATCCATGAATCCCTTAATCACAGTATTATTTGTTGTTGCTGCTGTCCCATCATGAGTTTGCTATGTTCTAAACCTGGTGTGCTGTTGGGGAGGTAGTGGGCCCGGGTCTATGTGTGGACAGCATACTCACACCATGACTACCTTTCCCAGATCTTGCCACTCCTCCTCCTCCTTTGTACTCACTGCCCATCCTCCATGTGACTTCTTCCAAGATTCTACCTGAGCCCCTCCTCTCCTACTCACGCCTCTCCGCCCCTTGCCTGAGATGAAGAGGCACTCTGTGTAAGCCACCAGTGGTCAGCTCTGACCTCCTGACTAGCTGTGCTCACAGTTCCATGCCAACCGTAATGGGCCTCTGAGAACAGCTCCTACTGCTCTGGCCCCTAGACCTGCCTGCCCCCCCCCATCTCCACCAGAGTGCCCAGCACTTGTGTTGGTACCACACTCTAGGTAGTTCTGAACATGCTTCCCGTCCATAACCCTCACCCACTTCTAGATCCTCCCTGGAGCTATGGCCATGTTTTGCCTCCAGCCTTGTACTCAGGGATCATGGCTGTGCTGTGGTGGGTGTCATGTCAGTCTTCAGTTCAGATCCAGGATCCTGAATGGAGACCCTGAAATGGCTCCCTCCTCCCATGGCATGTTGCAGTTCCCTCTTACAAGGCTATGTCTTAGCGCACCCCCCCGTCCACAGTCTCTAGTTTTCAGTGTAGCCCAAGACCACAACACAGTTGCTCACAAGGCCACTCTGTAGTGGCAGCACTTGGTAATGCTGTTCCAGGCCCACCTGTGGGCAGTGGCACAGCCTAGCTGTTATTCCCTCTCTGTTGTCCCTTACCACAAAGCGACCCAGCCCGACGATGCTATTCATGGTCTCCCCTGAGATCTTTTCCTGTGCTCCTGGCCTCTCCTCAGCCTCCCTTCCCCAAGCCTTTTGATGGTGACAGCCTCTTTGCCCTGCTGCTGCCCCATTATGTAGATCAATTGCATTGTCCCCATTAAGAGTAGTGTGCCTTTGGAGCCTGGGGCTGAGGTAGCGATGCTGGGGGTTGCTCCTCTTACCCTCCTCCACATAGGCTTATCCCCTACAGATGTGTAAGGTGCTGTTGACATGGCCAAATCTCTACTTTCACAGCCTCACGGCAGCTCCTTCCCTAGCACCGGCAGTCCCACTCCTGTTTTGGCTGCCACCTTACTGAGCTGGCACTGGAAACACTCAGAGAATGCCAGCACGAGACATCTGGCACCTGATGGGAGGCTCACAAAATGCCATGCGTGTCTTCGCCTAGCGGCAGTCTCCAGCCAGGCAGATCCCCACTCCAAAGGCACAGGATTGGGTGCCTGCTGCTTTCCAGGCTCATTTAAAGGTGCATATTTGTCTCTGCCTTGTTTGAGATTTTGTTATTGACACAACCAGTGTCTTTTGCACAGGGAGAGAAGGAAGCAGGGGGGCTCAGCAGGAACTTGGAGGAAGTGACTGTGGGTGCCTCTGGCAGGACAAGAGTCTCATAGCGCAGCATGTGTCACCTTTGGTTTAGCCACCAGGAAACTCAACGCATCCATCACCTGAGGGCAGTAGTGGGTTTATGTGATTCTGTGCATCTGTAAATTGCCCTGGAGCCATATTAACTGGGTTTAACTCTATAAAGAGCTACCTGTGCCCTGCGCCTAAAGGACACTGGTGATATTCTTCTGCGGCATCATATGCTCACATTCATGGGAACAAGTTCTCTTTCCTAACACAGCCAGCTACCACTTCCTACCTCAACTAGCCATAGGTCCCTTTCTGGTTGCACAGTCTCTTAACCTCTGAGGGGCAGATTGGTTGGTCAAGATCTTTGGGATTGTTGTTAGGCCTCACAGGAGGACCAAGGCAGCTGAGGTGCCTATTTAGCATGGCAAAGCAAGTGAATGCCTGCTGCCAGGTTCTCTCAGCATCCCTCAGTCCCTACCTGTTACATGGCCCTCCTGGCTGGCATATCTGCCTCCTACTCTAAACTCCTCCAGCCCAGAGGCTGAGAAGAGCTACCTTTCCCCATCTGCTCTTCTCTCTATAAGCCAACCATTCCTGTTACTCTGCTCTCTTTGGGCCTCCTAGCTGCTGCACCTGGTTCCCCGCTCTCTCCTCTTCCTTCTCCTACCTTCTCTCCTCACATAGATCAGGGTCATGTCCACTCGTGACTCTCCCAGATAAACATGCATGTTCTTCCTTTTATCTACAATAAACATTCTCTTCCACCGTACCTAAGAGCAGTCATGTCCTTTCTTTTTCTTCTTCCTCTATCTTTTTTTTTTTTTTTTTTAAATTCAGGTTGAGGGTTAGAGAGATGGCTCAGCGGTTAAGAGCACTGACTGCTTGTCCAGAGGTCCTGTGAGTTCAATTCCCAGCAACTACAAGGTGGCTCACAACCATCTGCAATGCAATCTGATGCCCTCTTCTGGTGTGTCTGAAGAGAGTGACAATGTATTCAAATGCATAAAATAAATAAATAAGTTTTTTTAAAAAAAATTCGCCGGGCAGTGGTGGCGCACGCCTTTAATCCCAGCACTTGGGAGGCAGAGGCAGAGGCAGGCAGATTTCTGAGTTTGAGGCCAGCATGGTCTACAAAGTGAGTTCCAGGACAGCCAGGACTACACAGAGAAACCCTGTCTCGGGAAAAAAAAAAAAAAAGTGTCAAAAAAATTTAGAGTGAACTCATCAGCTTGGCAGAGTTGAGGGTCTTCTTTTGGTCTTAGAGTAGGTGGCTTGTTTCTGAACTTCTCCAGTGGCTGCCACCTGGTTGGGGTACTGGCCACGGGGATTTTGTTGGGGACTATGTCAGGGCACCACCATATCACAACCTTCTGGGGTTCTTGTTAGGTCGGGACAGGTGTAAGGGAGGCTGTGGGAGTGTATGTCCAGAAACTACAGAGGGAGTCACAGGAGGCAGTTGGCAGCAGGCCGGCTGTGTGTATGGATGGCCTGAGGTCCTGTGAGCCTTGTGACAATTTCTGCTTTCCTCCACTGTGCTTGCCGTGGTGTACTGCTGTACTGGGTTTCTCAACTGCTTTCTGTTGCCGTGGTAAAATAGCTTACAAAAGCAATGTTAGGGGGAAAGGCTTAGTGTAGTTACAGCCCATTGCAGTGGGGAAACCAAGGCAACAGGAACTTAAGGCACCTGAGAGACCGAAATGGGCGCTGGTGCTCAGCTCACATCCTGCTTTCCATCCAGTCTGACATCTCAGCCCAAGGAATGGTGCCGCCCACTGAGGTGGGCATTCTTACTTCTCTTAACCTAATCAAGAAAATCCCTCACATCTTGCCAGAGGCTAACCTAGTCTAGATAATCTGTCACAGGTATAGCAGAGATTTATTTATCTCATGGGTGATTCTACGTCCTGTGAAGGTAACAGTGTGAACCATTGCACAAGGTCATCATTCAAGGTGACGAGGTTAAGCACCTTCGAAGAAAGTGAGATGTTGGGCTCTGTCCCATGTTGGGTTTCTGTCCCAGGAGGCTACTCTGCCAACTCCCACATTTGCATCCAGGTCAGCATAGTCAGTTCCCAACCAAGCACCATGCAGGGCAGCAGACTACGCTGTTCAGACAGGGCCACTGATGTGTTTGCAGCTGTCATGAGAAAAACAGCCACTAGCTGGAAGCAGAGATTCAATTGTCTTCTAGTGTTGAAGAAGGACAGACAGATGATGGGTACAGGCCAGAAGGAACAAGCAGAGGGAGAGGGCAAGTTGCCTTCCTGCCTCCCAGGCCTACTGTAGCATGTTTAAAGAAGCGACTGGAAGTCTTCAGAGTCTCCAGAGCTTGAGTGGCCAGTAGGAGGAAGGAGCCTGTTAGAAGCCTGTTGGACCCCAGCCCAAGTTGGAAGGGGATTTGTGATGCTTCCTGCTGGATGTGGGGTAGTCGGGCTCCAACTTCCATACTGCCTTCAAATCTCAGAAGCTTTTCATCTGGCACCCTGAAGGTACAAGAACTACCTAGATGTCTACACCTGACAGGTGTTTGCGTACTAACGTCTGTCTTCCTTATTGCTCCCGGGATGAAGGACTGTGGACTTAGTGGCTTTAGAACAGCTCTCATTTACTGCTTTACAACTGTGCAGGGCAGAAGTTCTCAGACGGTTTATTGGGATATCAAGATGCTGGAAAGAGTCCTTCTCAAGGCTGCAGGGAATGTTTTCCTGCTTCCCCACCTTCCCATGGCATCTGCTCATACCCCTTGGCTCTCAGTTTTTCTTTATCACCAATCCAGCAGCCCAGTGTAATCATCTCCTTTTCTGTCTCTGACCTCCCTTATTTCTAAGGCCCCTGGTGATGACATCAGGCTACCTTCATAACCCAGGACCGCGAGGCAACCTTGCCAGCCCCCTTCTACCTCCACCCTTGGCAGTTTCAGGACAAGAGACAAAGCAAGTGTTGTACTGTGTGTCCTGTTCATGCAAAGGGCTGGGCTACAGGGAAACTAGAACATGCATGTACACACACACACACACACACACACACACACACACACTACATGCACACAGACCTTTTTTGCTCAAAGTTACCTTCTAGGGAAGTCCCATCTCTCACTCTGGTGGTGTTGGGAAAATCAGAGTTTGAGCAAAGCTCAGGGGATGTGGCAAATGCAATAGCAGGCAGTCTTGCCATAGTTCCTCCTGAAGCCCGGCTGGGAAGGCTAAGGCAAAGGTGGGGCTAGGAGGAACCCAAGGAGGAAGTTAGGGTGCCGTCCCTACCCTCCGACTGCTGATACCACAGCTGCCTGCCAGGGCCTACCTGTTCAACTCTGCCACCTTGGCCTGCATTTACCTTTCCCTCAAACTTCCTATGGCCCACCCAGGCCTGTAGATAGGAAGGCTTTCCTGGTCTTCTTTCCCATGAGCAGCTGCCCAGCAACTGCAAGGACCTCCTAGGCCATGGTCACCTTAGCACTTGTGTGCGGTACTGGCTTCTGGGGGTCAGATCTCCTTCCCAGACCTAGCAGCACTGTTTGGGGCATCATCTGAGAACATCTTAGTACAGTAGTACTACATGTGTGTATACCTGTTCGTGTGTGTGTGTGTGTGTGTGTGTGTGTGTGTGTGTGTGTGTGTTTCTGTGTGTGTTTCTGTGTGTGTCTGTGTCTGTGTCTGTGTGAAGTCAGAGGTCAATGTCAGATGTATTCCTCAATTGTCCTATGTTAGGTCCAAAGGAAAATCCATTTCCCCCAAATTCTGGTGGTTAGACAAAAGCCAGTGTTGCTTGGGAACTTGTAAAGCCTGGTCCTCTCTACCAAAAGGAGAGATGTCCCTTATCACTGGTAGAAGGTCAAATGGACATCTGTAGTGACTATGAAGCAGACCAAACCACAGCTGGCCTCTCTCAGTTTCACCAAAAAGTGCCTGTTGCACATTTCAGATCCCTCCTCCCCTCCTCTCCTCCCTTAAACGTCCCAGCTACTCATTCTCCTTATGACTCCCCCCCCCCCGTCTTCATCAATCACTCCCCTCCCTCTCTCTCTCTCTCTCTCTCTCTCTCTCTCTCTCTCTCTCTCTCTCTCTCTCTCCTCTGCTCCTCTCATATCCAGGTCCAGTCTGCTGGCCATGTTCAGTCTACTGCTTTATCCCTCTGTTCTTGACTCTTCCTCTGGCTGGTCCCTCTCACATATCTACAATAAAAACCTTCCTCTTAACCATGCTATAGAGCAGCCATGTCTTCAGTTTATACACCCCCATGTGTATTCTTTGAAATAGGATCTCTCACTGAGCCAGGGCTGGCAGATCTGAGTAGGCTGGCTGGCTGGCTGGCTGGCTGGCCCGGGAGCTTAGGGGAGCTTAGCGTTCCTCCTGCTCACACCTCCTTAGTGTTGCGATTGCAGGTGCTCGTCTTGCACGTGGCTGCTTGTTTGCATTAACACAGGTTCAGGGATCAAATGCAGCCCCAGTGCTTGTGTGGCAAGCACTTTATTGACTGGTGTACTTCATGAGCACACAGCAGCAGACACTCCAGCTCTTGCTCTTGGCTATACCTCCTGCGCCTCGTACAGCTACAGATTCACAGTTCTATCAGTGAGTATGTGGCCTGAGGGCATCTCAGCTGAGTGTGGCAATCACAGTTACTTGGCAGCACCTTGAACATGAACCAGCAAGTGCAGGGAGACCCGTAGCTTTTCTAGAAGCCTGGGGATTTCTGCATTGTGGATCAAGAGTCCTGAGACTGAGAGCCAGTGTCTTAGCCTGGGCACCACCAGGGCCTCTTGGAGCCTCCTCCTATAGGTTCACAGATTTAGGGCCCACAAAGTGCTTTGAAATGAATTTAAATTCATTGACACTATTGCAAAATTGGAAGATTTCACATAGCAGATTTCATCATGCCTTGAAAACTCTAGGAACTCTGATACGACTGGATCCATGCTTCTGGATAGAAGAGCCTGGTTGACTCAAAGCAGAGACAGTCAGTTCTATGTCCTCAGGACATCCGAGATCCTCCCCTGAGGTTGCTGTGAAAGCTACAGTGACCAATACCTTGTCTCACTGGGAAGTGTATAGCTGTGTTTCCTTCCTGAGGAGGGGGACTAGGAGGTTGCTGCCCAGGCACTATGGAAAATGCCACCTCACCATAGCATCTCAGTTCTGTAAGGAGGGTTGGTCGCCTCACCCCCTAGGGCATCCTGGCTCTGTATGCAGGGTTGGCCAGCTGGCCTGTTCCTCTGAGAGAGATGAGGCCATGATGCTGAGCATCCTTGGGGGCAAGGACACTAAACATGCTGCCATGCTCAAGGCCAAGGGCCAGCATCTGGTCCCTTTGCCTCCTCTCCTGTCCCTGGCCTGTGTTTTTGTCACCATCTTGGTGGTTTGAATGAAAATGGCCACCATAGGCTCATAGGGAGTTTGAAAGGATTAGGACGTGTGGCCTTGTTGGAGGAAGTATGTATGTCATTGGGGATAGTGGGCTTTGAGATTTCAAACGTTCAAGCTGGGCTCTCAGTGTCTCTCTGCCTGTGGATCAAGCTGGAGAACTCTCAGCTCCTCTCCAGCACCATGGCTGCCTGCATGCTGCCATGCTTCCTGCCATGATGATAATGGACTGAACCTTAAGCCCCAATTAAATGCTTTCCTTTTTAAGAGTCACTGTGGTCATTGTGTATCTTCACAGCAATAGAACAATGACTAAGACGTAGAGGCAGAGGTAGCTCTGGGCTTCTTGGAAATGGATGACTTATTCATCTTGCCAGCCCCACTAGCCCAGGGCTGGATCAGAAACAGCCTTTATAAGTCAGTCTCGTCTTGTGCCTCCTGTGACGGCAGGCCCATGTGACTCTTCTGCTTTCTTAAACTGGTTTCTTCTTTGGCTCATGAGTCACTGGTATGATAATGGTCTGAGGTGGGGGGCCTGGACTCAGTGCCATCCTGTTACCAGTGCTGATGTGTCTCCAGTCCACTGTTATATCTTAGTGTCCCCAGTGTCCCAGTAGACATAGTGCACAGGAGGACATTTTCTGTAACTATCAACACTGTCCTCACTGCCTCAGACACTGACTGCTATGATGTCCATATTATAATTTCTTCACTCACTCTGTATAAAAGCCTGTCTGTCAGGGTCACAGCTACTATTGTAATGACTTTTTTTTTTCTGTATAACTGATTTTGATGGTTTGTATTCTTAGGATAAATTTCAAGCATTCACATTGAGAGACAAGAAATTTCTGAAGTTGCATCTGCCCTCATTGCCAGTGAGCTGGAAAATGTCAGTTTTACTAGACCTTTAGTGGTGTTTGCATTGTAGTGGTTGTTGTTTGCTTGTTTTGGTTTGGACAGGGTTTTCCTGTGTAGCCCTGGCAGTTCCAGAACTAGCTCTGTAGACCAGGCTGGCCTAAAACTCAGAGATCTACCTGCCTCTACCTCCTGAGTGCTGGGATTAAAAGCGTGCTAGATTGCTGTTTTTAAATTTTTGTATCTTGGTGCATAAATGTTATAATTTGTATGCTTGTTTGTTTGTTTATTGGAGATATAGTCAAATGTAGTAGCCTCAAACTCACTTTTTAGCTAAGCATGGCCTTGAACTCTGGATTTTCCAGTCTCTACCTGAGATTACAGGCATGAGCCACCACACCTGGAAATTTTACATGTTTCTCTGTGGTGATTAGTGTGGCTTGAGACTTGTCTAAGCATTTAGTGGCTGGGCTTCCTCTTGTGTGTGTATCTGAGTGGTTTGTGTATTGGTAAGAATCAAGGTTTCAGTTAGAGCGGAGTGAATCTACAATGTGGTAGGATTAACAGTGCCCCGCCCTAGTCACTGCAGATGTTCTTGGTAGCCACAAGCCTGTGGCCGTGTACAGTGTGGCTTTCTGTTCTTTGGAGAGTAGTGATGTGGTCCCACATGGCCTTCCATATCTCACCCAGTCTTGCTGTCTCACACAGGGAGACCTTCTCAGAAAGCAGGACCATAGGTAGCCGATGTTACTAGGAGAAGGAATTCTTTTTTTGTTGTTTTTTTGTTTTGTTTTTGTTTTTGTTTTTTGAGACAGGGTTTCTCTGTGTAGCCCTGGCTGTCCAGGAACTCACTCTGTTCGACCAGGCTGGCCTCGAACTCAAAAATCCGCCTGCCTCTGCCTCCCAAGTGCTGGGATTAAAGGCATGCGCCACCACTGCCCGGCTTTGGAGAAGGAATTCTTGTGCCCCTCTTTACCCCATTCTCTGTGAGCCACCACTCACTACCTTCTGACCTTGTGGGCCCTTGCTACTGTCCTGGGCTAGACAAGATGTCAGAGCCAAGGTTTGTGAGCTTCTTCTGCACCGAGGAAGGTTTTCTGGGCTTTACTGCATGTGTGCCTCTGCCCCTGTGCGTGTGTGCATGAGGATGGTGGCCAGAGCCAGCTGTTCTAGCTTTCTGACTCAGAGAATCTAAAAATATCTTAGGCTGGGTGTTTGGAGGGGATCTATGATCAACCTGTGAGTGTTAAATGCTCAGGAGTCAGCATGTGTGGGTTTGGACTGCACTTCCCCCAAAAGATGCAGCAATCTCCGCAGTACAGATGGCGGTCCTGCCCTCTGCAGTCGCCTCCTGGGTATCTTGTCTTACAGTCCTGAGTGAGGATGCTCCCTCTACCCGCAAGCATGACTGTCCTGGGTCTTTGCCATTTGGCTGCTGCTCCTTAGAACTGATAAGAATGGCTTCTGAACCGTACCAGACACTGGGTTTGGAAGCTGAAGTCTGCACCACAGCTCTGTTCTGTGTGGCCTGCATCCCATGCTTTCTCAGCAGCAGGAGCATGTCCCCATTAAAGTGTGTCATTCATGCACCAGATGCTCAGTAAGAGTCTGCACTTGCTCGTACACGGGCCTAGATGAAATGCTAGTGCCAGGTCAGCAGGGACCATAATTGATTTTAAATTGCTGTGGAGCGAAGCCTCTCAAAAGATGGACACGTGAGCTTGGCCTTCAGAGTGAACAGGATTCTGCAGTGGGGATAGGGAGGCAGGGAGGAGGGAAGGAAGAGAAGAACAAAGGAGGAGGGAGGGGAGGAGGCACTGCAGGCTTCATGATCAAAGCACAGGAGATGACTTCCCACTGATATCCTGGTGGCCGCAGCACAGGGAACCGTGAAGAGACTGAGAAGCAGCAAGAAACTTGGGCAGGCTCCAGGTCTAGGGGGAAGACTGAAGAGAAAGGAACTCTGGGATGGTGGCTTAGCAAGGTACCACTTCCACAGCTACTGAGGCCAGTGAGCCAGCAGGAGCACTGCACCTGGTCCATGTCTGCTGCCAGTGAAAATGGGTGTCCTTAGCCCTGCCTTGCTTGGCTGGAGCATATAGAGGTGTAGTGGGCAACTTAGCAGGGAGGATCCTGATGCTGGTGTCCCTGGGCTCCTTCAGTCAGTGTGCCCATGCCATGCTTCTGCATAGCAGCAAAGAGGACATGAGAAACTCTAAGACACTGGCTGTTGGCATCCCGGATTCTGTAGGTACAGAGATTATCATCCGTGTGGGAAAAGTGTGACTCACGCTTTCCTCAGGTCTGTTTGTGCTCGTGACTTTCCTTAGGGAACCATTCTTCTCATAGTGACAGTGTTTATGTCTGTTTCCATTCCAGACACCGCAGGGCCTCTCAGCTGCTAGAGACTTCAGCCTTGGTGGCCAGACGCTCTCAACACATTGCAGGTGCTTGCGGCTTCAGGAAGCTGCTCCTTGGGCTGGACCCATCCTATTAGGCAGCCCAGCCACCATGGAGGCCCCAGAAGTCCCTGTGGGCTCCCTGATTGACTTTGGGACTGAACCACCTACCTCCCCTCCTTTGGAAGCTGCACCTTCAACACTCCAGGACCCAGATGGCTCCCTGGGTGATGGTGCCTCTGAGAGTGAGACCACTGAGTCCGCAGACAGTGAGAATGACATGGGCGAGTCACCGTCACACCCATCCTGGGACCAGGACCGACGCTCTTCCTCCAATGAGTCCTTCTCCTCCAATCAGAGTGCTGATTCGGCCCCAGATGAGGAGACCCTGGCACTTCGAGAGTTCATGCGCAGCTATGTAGAGAAGATCTTCTCTGGAGGGTAGGCCCTCTGTGGGATGGAGGCTAGCCCTCTGTGGGATGGAGGCTAGCCCTCGGTGGAATGGAGGCTAGCCCTCTGTGGGATGGAGGCTAGACCCTCTGTGGGATGGGGGTTAAGCCTTCTTTGGGATGCAGAGTAGGCCTTTTAAGGACACTAGCCTGCTGCCTACTATAAGCTACAGTTGCTCTTCACTGCCTATAAAGTCACATTGGGAGGTTTTAAAGAGTTCCCACTCCTGGAGGGTAGGGGTTTTAGTTCAGTGTTTGTCTTAGTTAGGGCTTCTATTGCTGTGAAGAGACACCACGACTACAGCAATTATTATAAAGAAAAACATTTAATTGGGGCTGGCTTACGGATTCAGAGGTTTAGTCCATTATCATCATGGTGAAAGCATGGTGGCACATAGGCAGACTTGGTGCTGAAGAAAGAGCTAAGAGTTCTACATCTTGATCTGCAGGCAGCAGAAAGAAGATAGTGAGACATACTGGGCACAGCTTGATCGTGTGAGACCTCAGAGCCTACCCTCCCTCACAGTCACACACTTCAACTCCTACAAGGGCACACCCACTCCAACAAGGCCACATCTCTTAATAATTGCCACTCCCTATGGGAGGCCCTGTAGAGGCCATTTTTATTCAAACTACCAAAGTGGTAGAGTGCTTGCTTCATAAGCTCAAGCCCCCATGTTTGTTCCTTAGCTCTGGAAAACAATAACAACAAAAAGGTAGAGTTTCCAGTCCTGGACTCCACCCTGGACCAACTAATGCCTGTTTCCTGGAGCAGTAGGTCATGTCCCTACAGGCCGTCCAGGACTGTCTGGAGGGCAGCATACTGACAACTACTAGGTGCAATGCCAGCACCGAGGGTGGCCACAGAGGGAATGGTCCTCAGCCTGGCCAGACCTATGCTCCCTGGTTATCCAAGTTGACTCTGGAACACAGGCTCAGAGTAGCCAGTTCATCCATGTCCTCTTAGTCTCCTTGCTTGATGCCATTTTATGAGTGGCCTTATGGGGACCAAGGAACCAGACAAGAGACTGTCCACCGTGGTGTCTTCAGTAGCCTATAAGCTATGTCTGCACCCCTGTTGCCACTTAGGCAGAAGCTGCTGTGGAGAAACAATGATACGCTCTGTTAGGAGTTTACATACTCATCCCAGAAGTTTTCTCTGTGCAGTCTTTTTTCTTTCCCCTGAGAGTGTTGAGGATTGTCTCACTTACTTTTCTATTGTGGTGAAGAGACACCATAATCTAGGCAGCTTATAAAACAGAACATTTATTTGGGGCATACAGTTTTAGAGGATGAGCATCATGGCGGGGAGCATGTCAGCGGACAGTCGGGCATGGCACTGGGTCAGTAGCTGAACATCTACATCTTGGTACATGAGAGCAAGGCAGAGAGTGCTGCCTGGAAATGGTCTGGGCATTGAACCTCAAAGCCCACCCCAGTGACACACCTCCTCCAGCACACACTACACATTTCAATATATTAGCCTATGGGGATCATTGCTGTTCAAACCACTACAGGGATGGGGCATTCATGCTAGGCAAGAGCCTTACTGCTGAGCTATATCCACAGCCCCTCTGCCTTCATGTGTGCATGTGCGTGTGTGTGTGCGTGTGTGCGTGTGTGTGCGCGTGTGTGCGTGTGTGCATGTGTGTGTGCGTACATGTGTGCGTGTGTGTATGCATGTGTGTGCGTGTGTGCATGTGTGCGTGGGGGGGGGTGTCACAGAATAACTTTCAGGGTCCGTCCTCACTTCTACCTTGTTGAGGCAGGCTCTCTTGTTATGCTGCTGTGTGGCTCACTACAGACCAGCGGGCCCATCACATCCAGCTTTTTACATGACTTTCAGGAATCAACTCAAGTCATCATGCTTGCAGTTGTACCTTTAAAGCAGAGGCACCAATAGCAAAGGGCCAGACAGAAAGCAGATGCCTGGGGTTAGAGTATAGCCTGAACAGGAGATCTCTGGGTGGGCCCCATGGCTCTGCCTGTCCCTGTCACTGTTAAGTGGTGCCTCATCTGGGACAGGGTGGGAGGCAGGGAGGTGGCAGCCCAGACTCAGACAGTCCAGGGTTTAGTCAGTTAGCAGCTATGGCAGCTCGCCAGAACTTAGATTCCTTATGGACCAGCCACATCAGCATCTCCTGAGCTGGTGGGATGCAGAGCTTCAGGCACTGAAGCTCCTCTGGGTATACGCTGGATTCTGTCATTCTATGGGGACAGTCTGCCCACAGCTGTAGTCTCGAGGAACCTGATTTACAGTGTCACTGTCCTCTTTCATTAAAAGCAATAGGAATATTGACTTGTTGGGCTATGGCTGTGGCTCTTGTGACAAAGGGCTTGCCCAGTGTACATTTCATCCTGGGCAGTGGAGAAACCAAGCATGGTGGCATAAAATTGTAATCCCAGCACTTGGGAGGCAGAGGCAGGAGGTTAAAGAGATGAAGGTCACCACTGGCCACATAGCAAATTTGAGACAAAGAAATATATATGTAAATATATAGTATTACATTTTACATACTTATAATATTTTAGATATTGTGTTTTATATTTCAATACATATAATATGTTATATATTATCATATATCAATTAATGTATGTTAATGTTTATATATAACATTTTATATATAATTAATAATATTATTATTGTCTAGTGACAAACCCATAAGTACAAATTATGTAAGCTGGCCAATCTCAAGCTTTCTGCCTCATTGGCATCTCTAAATTTGAGGGAAATGTTAGCTCTTCACAGAGAAGTAAGGGCTCCTAGTGCCCGTGCCCTCATCAGGGCTCAGAGCAGGAGACCAGCTAGCACAGACCTGAATGGAATTCCCACTGGACAGGTCCCATTCGGCTTGAGCCATATCTGGACTTTGAAGTCAGGCTCCTGGTTTCAGAAATAAATACAAGACACTGTTCCCTGGGTTTGTTCTCTAGAAGGTATGGAGAGTTGGGAACAGCACCCCACTGTCCTTCCCCCCCCATTCCCTCCTGGAGTTTTTGTTCTAGGAACTGGATCCTTGTTTTTGTTCTGCCCGTCCTCCAGGGAGGACTTGGACCAGGAAGAGAAAGCCAAGTTTGGGGAGTACTGCAGCGGAGAGGATGGGAAAGGCCGGGAGTGGTTCGCACGCTTTGTGAGCGCACAGGTGAATGCAAGGCCTTGGGGGGGGGGGGGGACCAACAAGCTGGCCAGTGCCACTGCCACTGAGGTGAAGAGAGTGGAGGGTGCAAGCCAGTAGAAAGAGGTCAAGGACAGCTAAGGCAGGATTTAGCAGTCTCCCCTGACTGGAAGCTCTCCTTTGAAAGGCAAGCTTCGGAAGACCTCCCCCACCCACACACTTTTTTTTTTCCCCAGAGACAAGCATGTGGGCTATGTCCATGCACATTCTTATTAAATAACCTCTAGCATTCAAATTTTGCAAAAGAAAACATAGTCAAAGTTGTGAAAACCATCAAAACCAAAGGTATTGAGAAAGCTTAGGAAAGAATGGCATCTTGTATGTTTCTACTGTAGGGATGTACTCTTCAGAGAGAAATTAGAACATGCAGAAAAAAGTAATTAACAAACCAGGAATAGCCAGTGCTGTCATTTGGGGTTCTGTCTCTCCATCCTTCTCCCATGGAGGAGCTGGATGTGAAGTTTCTTTATGAAATCCTGTGAGGATGACACAGAATACCTCTGGGGTCCAGTGCAGAGGGCCCTGGGGAGCTCCTGTATCCGCCCAGAGTGCTGCTCCAGGGGAAGAGGCCATTGGGGCCCTTCCAAGTGTATGGAATGTGCAGAGTGACAAGTCCCACTGACATGGCTGGTTTTTCTGCACAGCGCTGCAAGTCCAAGTGTGTGTCGGAGCCAACCTTCTACCGCCTGGTGCAGTCCTTCGCGGTGGTCCTGTTTGAGTGAGTAATGGCCTCTCCACAGCCTCCTACAGCTCTCCTTTCCTCCTTTTCCACCCCCAACGAGCCAGCTGTGAGTAATGCCCACAACAGCTGGCACCCACTTAGGGCTAGAGTCTGTGACCAGCATCTTCTGGGAGCAGAGTAGTGGGCTCCCCCCTGCCCGATGGGAAATGAGGTTGTTCTGTTTGCCCTCCTCATTCACAAGACAGTGTCTGTAACCGGACTAAGTAGAATTTCTTCTTCTTAAAGCTTCTTTCTCTCCTTTTGTTTGCTGAGTTGAATGACTGTGTGACTATCCTATTAATATTTGGCTATAATCTTTAGCACACTGAAGGACAGTAAAACAGTCCCTTTTCAGAGTAAGAATGATACTCAGTATGCCACTGTCCTTGCATGCAATCGTTTGTTTTGATTTTCAACAAGTGATGTGAAAGGCATGAGTATTTATCCACTTGTGACTTACAAGTGCTGCCCCTGAACCAGGATTAGGGACAGCAGTGGCCTGGGGTCTTAGGAGTTAGTTATACATACTCTTACCCCACCTGACTGCTGGGTCAGCCTGGGATTATCTAGTGGTTCATGTCCTTACAGCCCTCCAGGAGACCTGAGGCTCCTGTGAGGGACAGCACTGAACATCCTGATGCACCCTGAGAAACAGCAATGGCCGAATGGTCTGCATCAGTGGTGTGGGACCAAGGCTTGAGGAGACTTCTGGTCCTGCCCCTGCTGGGGTGCACTGGGCTGAGAGCTTCCTGGGCCCTGATTTGCTCTTAATGTGAAACAGAGCAGGCCGAGGGCCACAGACACCTTCCTACACCCCGAGCATGGCCATGCACCTGAAGTAGCGACCAAACTGTGGGCCACGAACACTTTCCCACACCTAGAGCCCAACCATGTACCTACAGTGGCTCTCCTGACCGCTGTGGCAGCATCTTGGTACTGAGGCTTCCCGAGCACTTGCTCCTGCTTCACTAACTTGTGAGGGGCTCCATTGCATGGAGGGAGGCACACGCCTTTGATCCCAGCAGAGGCAGTGGGGCTCTAGCCAGCCAATCTTGCTCCATCCAATCAGATGCCACCAGATGGACGACTTTGGGCCTGCCAAGAACCTCATGACCATGTGCTTTACCTACTACCATCTGGGTGAGTACGCCTGAACAGAGCAGCCACCCTGGAATGGGAGCTGGGTACCAGCATGAAGGGAAGCTTCCTTTATTAACAGCAGGTGCTGTGTGGCTTCAGAGAGAAGGCACTGATGATATTGGGAGGAGGACAGCAGGCACAAGACTCCTGGTGTGGGAGGAGACGTGGGATGCACTTGGGGTCAGGGCATCGCTGTCCATGCAGGAGGCAGGAGTGCTACATGTGGGGTCTCAGCTTTCTGCCCCAGCAAAGCAGGATTCAGAGCTGGCTATCCTGGGAAGCAGCCTAGGATTATATCCTGGGAAGAGTCCAGGGTGGCTGGGGATAACGGAGCAACGATACAGAGCCCTGAAGTCTTTTTTGGCTCATGGTATTGAAAGGGCCAGTGTGTAGGAGCTCTAGGTGTCTTTTGTGAGCCCTGCAGCCAGCCAGAAGAGACCAGTTCAACTCTTCAGGGAGGGTGCTGGGCCCTCCCTATGGAGACCTGGGCATGGGGAATTGCGTAGTCCCTCACAGCCCGCTTTGTCACTATTGTTCCACTCTCATGGTGCAGCCTCTCCCTCTGATGTGCTCCAGATCTCCTGCTCCCAGCATCCCCAAATGGTCTGATTACTATGATCATGGCAGGCTGTTTGCTTGCTGGCTACCACCAGTCAAATGGGAAGGTTCATCCTGTTCACCCAGTCAGAGTCCATCATGGTTTCCTTTGTGGGATTATTTCCACTCACTGCCCTAAGGAAGGAACTCTGGAATGCCCACCCACCTCTCCCCATCCCTTCTTTCCTGTACTTACCTGGTAAAGCCCTATCCCAGATGCCTTTGAGACAGGTCTGAGTCTCCACCCTGTACCCCTCCCAGGGCAGCCTCTTCTCTCCTGTTGCCAGTCTGTCAGACCTGCTGTGTGGCTCTCAGTGTAGACCTCTCTTATCTTCTTCCCAGATGCCAGCTCCTTCAGGCCACCTCTCCCCTCCCCATGGCTCTTGTCCACTTCTCTATAGTCGGTGCTTACTGAACACCCCAGAGAGGCCTGGCTTTCCCTTGTCTGGGGAGCTTGCTAAGCCAACTGGTCCTGACCACCCTGCTGAGGAGATCGAGGGCAGCACCCCTGTCCTGCAGTCCCTGGGAAGCCCTTCAGGCATGCTCACCCTCCTGTCAGGGCTGCAGAGGCTTCTTACTCCGTTTCTCCCCACTTCCAAGGCAAGCCGCACCTGCCCCCTGCAGAGCCCAGGGAGAAGGCAGCAGGCGGCATTGAGTCCTACCTGAAGTCAGCTAACAGCTGGCTGGCTGAGAAGAAGGACACTGCTGAGCGGCTGCTGAAAAACACAGAGAATGTGAAAGGCTTCTTCGGGGGGCTGGAGACCAAGCTGAAAGGACCGCTGGTCAGGAGAAATGAGTGAGTGTGTGTGCATGTGCACAGGGCTTACTGACATGGATTTGGGAGGAGCAGTGGCTCGCCTAATCTTGGCCCTGCAGCTGTCCCTGAGTCACACAGTTACCAGCCCAGCACGACACTGCCCCCCCCCCCCCCAGCTTCCCACGGCTTCTGCATGCTGTCCGCTCATTGACACGCAGGGGCCAGGGACCATGTTTCTTGGGCTGACAGGACCGTACAGCTTTGTCGTTTGCCATCAGGAAGTCAAACACTCTGTCCTTCCTTCTTCCTGTCACTGCCAGGCAAGTTAACGTGAGCAAGACCAGGAAGGCCTTGGGTGTCAAGGCCTCCAGGAGAGGCTGCTCTGGCAGACAGAGGATCTGTTGTTTTGTTTAAGACAAGGTCTCTGTATGGCTCGGGCTGTCCTACTTTGATATATAGACCAGGCTAGCCTTGAGCTCACAGAGATCCACCTGCCTCTGCCTCCTGAGTGCTGGCATTAAAGTCATGAGCCACCAGACTTGGCCCCAGAGAGCTCTTGAGATGAGTGCACTGGTCACAGGGGTGCTGAAGCTGAGACACTTTGAAGAGAGGAACAACAGTACAAGGGAACCATCCAGGGCCCTCGCTGCTTGAGGCTTGGTTGTAGCCAGGGAACATGACCTATCCCTCTATGTCCACACAGTAGGCCCACAGAAAATGGTGCCATGCAGTCTCAGCACCACAGGCCTCAGTCCCCCAACCTGCCAATTGCCACCGTGTCACTGACCCCCAACCTCTCTTCAGAGGAGCTGCACAGAGAAGTAGGCAGCACGTGCATGTGTGTGGCTTGGCCTCCTTCTCACTGCTGTGCTTTCTCTCTCTCTCTCTCTCTCCCCCTCTCTCTCTCTCCCTCCCTCCCTCCCTCCCTCCCTCCCTCCCTCCAGGGAAGATGAGAACAAGCCTAGGGGCAGACAGATGAAGACTGGTAAGAACACAGCTCCTTGGGCTGCTAGGGGGTGGGGTTGTAGGGAGATGGGGCCTATGGCAGGGTGGACCCTGGGGGTTGATGCCTGGGATGAAGGGGTGCCGGAAAAGGAAGGCAGAGCCTACCTCTCTGGTAATCAAGGCACACCAGTCAGGTCTCTTAAACTGGCTCACCATTAGTCAACAGCAGGAACAAGCAAGCAGACTGTGCAAATCCTTAACCCCAGGGGAGTAAAAGCATCTGTTAGAGGGAGGGTGCCATTTCAGGGACCACACAGGGAAGAAGCCCTTAAACTAAGGCTAGCAAAAAGCTTCATAGAATTTGGACAGTGTAACTGATGACTTGGGAGACGCAGGCCTGTAGGATCTGCCCACGGGGAGCCCAGCCCAGGCTGCCTTCAGATCTCCTTACTCCTGCAGTGACGGTGATCAGCCCTGAGGATGAGCAGAAGGGGGAGAAGGTTTACCTGTACACGCACCTGAGGCAGCAACCCATCTGGTAAGGCCCATCTACACTCTGTCCATCCAAACCGGCACAGCAGCTGCCCAGCCCTCAGCTGCCTGTGTCTCCATCAAGGCCGGTGCCATCCTCACCTCCAGGGTAGTCACAGCGAGGTGATAGATGCCAGCAAGTGTTCGTAGGGATGTGAAGACATAGGACTCTCCTTGGGGACCAGTGTGGAAATGCCTGGCAGCTCCCCAGGGGCTAACCGAGTGGTCATGTGAGCAGCTGGTCCATTGTGGGCCCAGGCATGTACCCACATGGAAATCAGTAGGAGCTCATAGCACACTGGTCAGACTGTCACAAGTGGACAAGGCCGGCTGGCTCAAACGTAAGCATGATGTGGTCTGTCCCCGCTATGAACTGCAGAGTAAGCCTGCACAGTTCACTACACAGTGACCCACAAGACGTTGTACTGGTAAGAGAAGGCCGCCGCGAGTGGAGCTGCAGCTGAGAAGCAGCTAAGCAGCCAACCTAGTTCCTACGCTAAGGTGGCCGACTGGCTCCTATGCGGCTGCAGAAGTGCTCTGGGCTTAGACAGCGGGGGAGCTGCACAGTCGAATATACGTAACAATCACTGAGTTGCAATCCATATTTATTTATTCTTTATTCAACTTTCTAAATGATTAGTATGCGTGCATGGAATGCTTTGCTTGTATGTGTGTCTGTGCACCATATGTGGGCCTGGTGCCCTTGGAGACTAGACATGAGCACTGGACCCTAGAACTGGAGTTACATTCCAGAGAATTGTGGGCTGGGAATCAGCAGTCAGGTCCTCTGGGGGAGCAGTGAGTGTTCTTAGCTACTGAGCCATCTCTAGTCTCCGACACACCTTGTTTAATTCTGTTGTGCCACGGCTGTCTGCAGTTCCGTGTTATTCGGTAACTCTGTGGGCTATAAATTATATCTTAATGTTATTGTCATATACATACCACACACACACACAAAACCAGGAGCTGTGCTTTGAATGTGTTTCCCCAAAGGCTCATCTGCTGGCTCTCTGGTGTGGTGAATTTAAGATGCAGGGAACTGTAGGAGTGAGGTCTACTGCAAGGGTCTGCCGGGCACGTCAGGAAGGAATTCAAGTTGTTACCACAGTTTCAAGTCAGTTCTTCAGAGTGGGTTTTGGAAGCAGGGCCACCCTGTGAACTTGGCTTTTCCTCTGCCATCTTGAGGTGCAGCCAGGGAGTTTTACCAGTACAAGGCTATTGAGATCCTCTAGCCATAAATCTTAAGTCAAATAAATATCTTTATGTATTATTGTGTTAACATCAGCTGGTGTTAGCACAAAACAGACCAAGGCAGCAGCAGGTAGGAGCCCTGGCAGGTCCATCTCACGCACCAGCAAGGAGCAACAATAGTGTGGAACAGAACACCCCCTCCCTCGAAAGTCACAGTCCAGTAGGGATGTGTAGCTGAGGAGGGCCGTGGGCTAGGTGGAGGCTGGCAGAGGTTAGCAGAGGGAGCCTGGACCTGAGTCAACTGGAGATGCAGCGCAGCACAGAAGGGAGGGGCTCACTGCATCCGTGGAGCCGGGGTAACAAAGGGCCAGAAGTCACTCTCGTGGACACTGGGCCACATGGTCTCTGTTCTCCCACATGCTATGCAGTGGAGTCAAAGCCGCCACATGGAACCTTCCTGTACAGATGTACCCCGTAGGAGAGCCCTGATCTTCTACAGGAAGAACGGTTACTGAGTCCGTGTTCCTGTGGCTATGATCCTATGACTGCCGTGGAGTGTGGCTGCTGGCTTCCTATGTTGCTAAGGAGATCCTGCTCAGCAGAGAAGGGGGTCTAGTTGTCTACTTTGTCTTGGGAGCCTCACTGGCCTCCACTCCTCCCCTCAGTCCACCTGCCTGAGCAGCTGAGCCAGCCAGCCCACTCTATCTTCCCACAGGCCTTTTCAACTCTTCATTCCCCGGTCAGGTCCCCAGGTCTCAGGCTTCCCAGACACTCGGGAGATGAGAAGCTGTTGCTTTTGGTGTGAAGGGAAGAGAGGACCTGGGTAGGTCTTTACCACATCTCGTTCTGCAGGCACACACTGAGGTTCTGGAATGCGGCCTTTTTCGATGCTGTCCACTGTGAGAGGCGGAAGCGATCCCCCACCACCAGGTAGGAGCCAAGAGTGTCCCCTCCAACCTTGGGGGAGAGGACCAAGTCTTGGCTCAGTCTCCCAAGTAGTCCTTGGGAGACAGCAAAATGGCTGAGCTGCTGTTGATGGTCTCTTCCACCCATGTGTCCCAGAGCCCTGCAACTGCCTGAGGGGTCAGTGCTCAAAGCTTTGGGGGCGGGTGCTCAGCTTGCATGGTGCTTCCTGTTCTGGGGCTCTGGCATGATATGGCCTGGTCCTCCTTAAAATGCTACCTCTGCCCAAGGGGGACCACTGGCCTCCACCCCACCTCTCTGTTCACTGTTAGAACCAGGCCTGACCGTGCAACTGCCCCCTGGGCCCATTGGTGAACAGAAGCAGACCTTTCTAGCTGTGCCCAAGATAGCCCTGCTCCTCACACACTCTGTGGGACCCTGGTCAGAAAGCATGGGAAGCAGGAAGGGCTTGTCCCCAAGAACAGAGGCCCTCTTTGTGTGGAACGGGCACAGGTTGCTACCTACTCAGTCAGCTACGAGGCAGCAGCAGTCCCTGTGGAAGCCAGGCCAGCCCTACTGGACCACCAAGTGTGGGACTTTGTAGCCAGTATTTCAGAGCTTCAGTTGACTATCACTAGGGAGGCCCTGGGCCTTTTGCTGTGTTGGGAGGGAGCAGATGAGCAGAGCATCATCTGGCCAAGGCTCCTCTGCTGGCAAGTGACTGTTTGAGGTAGAACCCTTCATCAGAGGAACAGCTGAGGCCAGTGGGAATGAGCTGGCTTGCCTAGAGTCCCATGATTGTCTGGTGGGACTGTTTTCTGGGGAAGCAGAGGGAGCATGGGGTGGGCAAGGCCCTAGACTTGCAGAAGGCCCTGGGGAGAATTCCACTCTGTCTGGAGGCTGGGCGGCCTCCAGGCAAGCCATTGGCTTCTTGCTGAGCTCTCCCGGCTCCTAGGGATCTGTCTGTTCTGGGTTCCCTTCTCTCTCTGTCCTCTCTGCTTGTTCTTTTCCATCCACATATCTTGCATGACTTTGACATGTGCCTTTGTTTACCTGTTTCTGCTGCCGCTCCAGAGGGGATGCTGCAGAGCAGGAGGAGAAGAGGTGTGTGTCCACGTGACTTTGCTCCATTTACAGCTCTGGGATTTTTCCAAGGCCTCTGACAGGAGGGGAGGGTGCCCCTGGGGGAGGCATGGCCTGTGCTAGGTAGGCTGTTGACAGGGCATGTCCCAAGACAGATAGAGCTTGCCAGGACCAGAGCACCCTAAGATAGTCAGAAAACAGAGCACAGTGAGCTATCCCAAGAGGCACATGGCACTGTCCATGGGCCCTCTGCACCTGGGTCAGACACCAGATTCCACTTGTGTGGAAGTGGAGGGTTGGAGTGGAGAAGCTTCTTGTTTGCAGTTCCTCACACTCTCACTGGAAGGGAGTGTCACCTGATCTAGGGTCACATCAAAGGACAACTACCCCCTATTCTTCAGCCACTGGGTGATCAGAAGAGCTGGGTGGTGGGTCCTTTGAAGCAAAGATGGGCTGCTTTTGAGCCTACATGGAGTCTGATTCATGTTTCCCAGAAGCCTCTGCAACACATATTTAGAGTAAAAGCCACACCCACTCATAAAGAGTTGTGAACCCAGGTAGGTTTCCTTGGAGCCTCGGTGTGCATCATGTTTCGTGGTTCCCAGCTGTGCTACTCTGATTACCCTCACTGCTGTGACTTTACAGTAGCTCTGAGGCGCACCAGCCTGGCATCTCCTCACAGTAGCAAGCCCCCACCATCCCTCAGAGAACACTAAGACAAACAAACCATCTTCCTGGGAACATCTCAGGCCCGTCATAGCCTCCTCAGTCAACTGAGCTGGCTCATGCTACTGGTCCAGTGGTCTATTCTGAATCCAGCTGAAGAAACTGCCAGCTGCCTGGACCTCACAAGCCTCCTCACTGGAGCCCAAGAAACTAACTGGCCAGCACAGGCCTGCTTGAGAGTAGCTCAGGTGTCCCGTCCCCCCCCCCCCCGCCTCCAGCAGCCATCTTTTTCAGTGACCTCTGCCAACTGCAGATACCCTTCCATCACTCAGTCCCAGAAGTTTCCATCATGTGCTGGACACACAAGCATAGATTTGTGATCAATGTTCAATGCGTAGGACATTGAAGGGGCCTGAACTCAGCTCCCAGGAAGCAGCTAAATAGCAGGCACCAGCCAGGCTTAGTTCTCATGACCACTCTTTTGTCAGAAGTCAGGGGATCCCTTAGTTTTAGTCCTTTCCACAGCAAGGAGGGTCACTTTCTCGTGGGGTCAGACATGTAGGATCAGGGCCGGTATGCCACACTCAGAGAGTACTGTACTGTGCACATGTGTGCACGGAAGGTTGCTGGGTGGTACACGGTTGTTTACACCTAAACAGCCTCACAGTAAGTGTTAGAAGGCTGCACTGTCCCTCCAGTGCATTCTGGGATTTACCGATGTGCTGCCTGAGTCTGCGGGGCCACAGGTGAACTCCACCCTGCTGAGCTGTGGCCTGGGCCAGGAGGAACCTGGCCTGGGCTTCCGTCCCTTCGCTTTGTTCTCTCCCTCCCTTCCTTCTGCTTCTCCACGACTGACCTCTCCTTCCTCCATGCTCCGTCTTCTCTCCCTGTGCTTTAGTCTTCTCTCGACCTTACTTTAGTTAGTCATCCATCCTGAGGCTTTTCTTTGGAAGAAGTGGGCCACCGTGAGCTTCCCCTCCTCTCTGAAGCTGTGTATGAGCACCAGGGTCTGACTTCACATGGGCATTGAGCACAGGCACAGGGGGCTTCTAGGCCCTCTGAGGAGATGGCCGCTCCAGGAGCATCACCAGGAAGGGGAAAAGCCAGGGCACTGTGTGACACGAGTGGTCTTTCTGAGGTAGTGGCAGAGGTGTTAGCATAGACACCTTCCTGTTCTCCTGGGCCTTCCCTCTACACAGGCCAGGTGGATGCCCCAAAGAACACCCCGACATTACCCAAGTACCCATCCCATGCTACCTGCTCAGTGCAGAGAACAGAAAGTTCTTAGAGACTGTCTACCACTCCACTACCCGACTGGGCTCTAGAGTTGGGGCCGGCTTCATAATGGCCATGTGGCCACAGGCCAGTGCCAGGGAGCCTGTAGGAAGTGTAGAGTGTCTTCTCCATGGCATGTGGGGCAGGAAACAGCCATGTTGTGAGGCCGGCAGAGTCTGTGTGGAAGGGACATTGTGGCTGTCATGTTCTCAGGCTCCCCATTCTTACGTCCTGTAGATGCTGCCTTGTGCATCTGATCCCAGGACACCAGGCAAGGTCCTAGCCCCTCTGAGTTTTCTGGCCCATTGGGTGGACCAAATCCTTGGGAAGGCTGTGAGTGGCCAAGGCCCTCCCAGGTCTCCAGGGCAGTAGGATGTTGTTGCTTTGTTTTGGGCAGGGAGGAGATACCTAAAGGTGTTTGGGGCTCCCCAGGCAAGTGGCAGGCTTCGGTGGAAATCACCTGCCAAGGCAGACCCCTATGTGTCCAAGAGGCAGTGCAGACTGTCAGCTCCACAGAGCAGGGAGGGAGGGTCCCAGGCCATTCTGAAGCCCATCCTGTCCTTCCTGTGTCCACAGGGAGAAATGGTGCCACATGACCCAGGAAGAACGGGATGACAGCCTGCGCTTCAATGAGAACATCACCTTCGGGCAGCTGGGGTGAGAGCCAAGCTGTAAAGCCAGCTGGGGCCACCTACCAGGACAGGGGCGGTGTAGTGGGTCTAATGTCTTAGGAGCACAGGGCTGGGTGCTCAGTCCTCCTCTCCATCCTGAGGGGCACAGTCCAGATAAGAGGTATGGGCGACATTTTCACCTGATACTGCTCCAGGTCTCAGCCATCCCCCTGTGTTAGAACCCACTATCTTGGCTCCCTCTTCTGGGCTGGCAAGAGGGTAATGGCCATGGGTGTTTTCCTCCAGCACGTTCACCCACAACATGCTGGCCTTTGGCTTGAACAAGAAGCTATGCAGCGACTTCCTGAAGAAGCAGGCTGTGATCGGCAATCTGGATGAGGGTGAGCTGTGCTGGGGGTATGGGGGAGCCAGAGCAGCCCCTCTACACTGGGGCTTCCCACCCTGTCAGAAGGAGGGCATCTGTCACAGAAACCTGCCTTCTTTCCTGAATCCATGGAGCGTATACTCTGGCTGTGCAACTGGAAGTCGGTTCTGCTGAGGGATGGTGGTGGGTGGCATGTAACACAGCCAAGTCAGAGATGGGCCTGGCACTCTGTGTCACTTGTGCAGAGCAAACCCCAGCCACAGCTGGTACCTTCTAGAGTGCCACTTGTTTTGCCCCACACCATCAGGGGCATCATGATGGAGAGTGGGGGATTCTGAGCTTTCCCAGAGTCGTCCTCTGTCTCAGCCAAGAGCCTCGTGTCTCAGTGCTGCCAGTCCAGCACTACAGCCAGGTTTGCTGCTGCTGCTTCCCCTGGGCCGAGGCCTGATACGTACACCTATGTTCTGATGAACCAGTCACTCGTTCCCAGCCAGGAAGAGAGACTGTGTAAGCATAAGGACGTCTGCAGCCATTGGGTGGCCTCAGTGCCTCACCCCTCTCCAGGCAGCCATCAGAGCTCAGCACACCTTCTTTTGGCTGCTCGGAGCCACACTCCGCACATGATAGCATTCCAGTAAAAGCCATGTTCCTGGGAACAAATGCCCACTTCCATGTGTGTGTTCCTGGAGACACGCAGTGCACTGGTGACAGGGCCAGCAGCTTCGTCTCTGACCTGTGTACAGACTGGGCCAAGCCATTCCTGAACGCCATCTCCTCTGGAATAATCCTGTTCTCTTTTCCAGAGCAATACAAGCTGCTAAGTGACCACATCGAGCAAATGGCCACGGAGTAGGGGATCAGCACACGCTCTTCTCCCAGGAGCTGTCACCCCAGTGATGACCCTGCATGACACCAGCAGCACCCAGAGCCGCTCCTTGCTGCCCTAGAACTAGCAGTTAAAAGACTCCAGAAGCCTGTCTCCCCCTGCCTGTGTCTGCTCTCCCTCTATGTATAAGGTGTCCCTTGGGTTACACAGCTAAACATAAGGGACCACCTACCCGCCCATCCTTGAGCACCAGGCTTATGAGATGAGACGGAGGGTGGAGGAAGAGGCCATGAGGTATGGTCCCCCGAGTTCCTGCTGAGAGCCAGGGACGTGGTCACAGAGGTGCAGGAGGGGATCCACACAGCTATAATGTGAGGACAGAATCAGTACTGGGAGTGACAGCCTGCCACTCCCTGCCACAGGACTTCCTGTGAGCATAAGCTGTAGAGAAGGACCGTGGAGCCTTCCTGAAAGGTCTTTGCTATCTGCTCTTCTCCACCTCCTCACGGGACAGGAACTGAAAGAGAACTCAAGGGTTGTCACTTTCCTAGGGGCCTGAGCGTTCTGCCAGCCACAGCCATGCCTCAGACTCAAGAGCTCCGTCAACAGAACCTATGGACTGTGCACTCAACACAGTCTCTTCTTCAGTAGCACGGAAAGCCCTTCAGCTCCCAGGCAGCAGCAATACATGTCATGGGGTGCAAGAAGCGTGGGGAAACGTTTTCAGCAGCTCTGGGGGGACAGCCTTGCTAAGAGCAGTGGTTCAGCCGGAGCACACAGAACAGATATGACTGAGGGAGGAGAACACAGGGAAGCAAGGTTGCCTGGTAGCTCCAGCCCACAGTCCTCTCCTCCTGAAAGACCCACAGTGATCTGCCTCCTCTGCATCCTTGTACCAGGTCTGACCCTCAGCATCCAGCGTGCTGGTCCTGTCCACCCCTGTGGCCTTGGTCTCTTCTGTGCCAGCCATTCTGGTCGATGACCTAGAACTAGGCCTGCAGGATCTCCTGTCACCCTGCATCACCTCATCCTTCTCTGTCCCTCAGCCTTCAGTCACATTTAGTCACTGTCTGCCTGTGAGTGCAGTGGTTCTCTTCTGATATCTGTGAACTCAGCTGGTGTGAGCGAGCCTTTCCTGCGGGAAGAGCCTTCCTAGGATGCCCAAGGGAGAGCAGGATAGGCCGAGCTGTGGAATGTGCATTTTCTGGATGTTGGGGTGACTGAGGCAGTACATCAATCACTGAGCTATTGAAGCAAATGCTGACAGGCAGGTCAGCCCCTGATGGCATAGTATGCGCCAACTAGTACCCCTGACCCAGCATTAGGATCCTGTAACCATGCCTGTCTCCACTCCGCGTTTTAGGGAAGTGACATAAAGTGAGATCACCCTTGCTATGTCCTACTGTCCTTTCTAGAGCCTTCCTCAGCTGTGCGAGCATGGTAGCCACTCCTTGCTCCTCCCATTCTTGCATTGGAATGAGTTCAGGTGTAGTAGGACATGACTCCGAGGTGCTGTGGGACGCATTGTTCTTGTACGGCAGCACCTGTGGTCTGACCTCTGCTTTGCCCTCGTGCCACCACGAGCCGCCTTAAGGGGAAGTATGCCAATGGTTCCAACATAGACTTCAGAAGTGACTTTGAGACTGTCCCTACTGACCTTTTGAGATAGTCACTTAGGGGAGAAGGAAGGGTGGCTCTCTCTTGTCTGTCACTTGTTCATTATTGTTGCAGATCCAGTTCCACAGTCAGAAAATTCTGACCCATGTTAGACCCACATGCACTGTTAAGGACATGGTGAGCCTCTGGGGACAAGGCAGCCCTTGATGGAAGCAAAGCTTACAGGTGCCTGGAGGTGGCCCCACCATCGCCTGCAGATGTCCTCTGTTCACAGCTAGCTTTAGTGAGCATTTCCTGCCTGGGAGCCTCTGGCCAGTATCTCTGGGAGGTCACTAATCCACCCCTGAGGTACGCTCTCTTCCTGTCATAGCTTTCTCCTAGGGCCCACCAGGCAGGCATGAACTGGGCTCACTGGCAGGCACTCCTTGGCTATCCTGCTGAGCTTGTGAACCACAGACAGTTCAGATTACCTGGGTAATTCCAGGCAGTATCTCCAGTCTTGGCTGGTAGTGGCCCAGATCTATGTGGGCCCATGAGCACACATTCAAACCGTCCTGGGTTATGATCTTTAAGGTGTATTAATCAGTGTCAAGTACGTTATAGTGTTTGCCCTCACAGGGAAAAAAGTCCCCTGTTCTGAAACCAGGCCTGTGGTGGGCCGCCACTCTGCTGTGTTCAGCTTTGTTAGGATACTGTGGGTGTTGGAGGTTGAGCACGGCAGCCTCCAGGCTACCTCTGCTGAGTGTGTAGACAAAGGCAGAGCCACATTGTGGCACATTGAGAAATCGGCATTGTTCAACCTCCCTGTGATTTTCCTCTTGTCCGAGACACAGAGACTGAGGACCTCAGCATCTCAAGAGGTCCGGGGTCAAGGCTAGTTTTCAAGTTTCATCTGCACAGGAAGGAGGTCTTCCTAGCTTGGCCTATTGTTCATCTGTAGTCCCTCACTCAGGAGGTGGGGGCAGGAGGATCAGGAGTTCAAGGTCATCTTCAGCTACATCGGGGGTTCAAAGCCAGCCTGGGCCCAATAGAACCTGGTCTCAGGAGGGGAAAAAAAACAATCAAATATGGCCCTAAGATTGCAGGGTAGCAGAGCCCCAGCTTGAGACTTAGCCTGATGCAGAAGTGAGATTCACAGCCTGCCTTGTCCCTCCTCACCTGAGACGAAGCAGTGGGTGGTTTCTGCAGCCCAGGGGCACAGGAGGCCTCAGGGACAGTGCTCAACTCTAGAAAATACCTGCCACTCTAGGTCGCTAATGTGAGGGAGCCAGGCTTCTGTGTGGGAAAGTATGTGGAAAGCAGAGGTATAACTGTGGTGACGTTAGCAGTCCCAGGCCACAGACTCACACCCAACCTTGTCCTTTCTGGGTCGCACCGACCAGTTGTTTTCTGTTAGGGAGGAAAGGTCAGCTAGAACAACTTTATTCCGGTTCCCAGACCACATTCAGCCAGGAGACTTGAGATAGTTCTCTAGTGAGGAAGGGACTCTAGGAGGTGGCACTGGCCCCACAGCCTCAGGGAAATGACAGGACCCTTCTCAGCAGAGATTCCTTGGCTCCAGGCTCCTGCCCGCTCCTCCCACCTCCCATCCCAGCTGCAGAGCCCTCACTAAGGGCTGAGCTCGCCTCACAGCACAGCCTCGGGTCTGCTTAGCTTGAGAAGCCACACATAGATGCCCATGTTCATGGACCTCCCTAGGAAGTTGGTGATTTGAGGGACCAGCCTCACTGCAGACTCCAGGCTCTGACAGGTAGTGGCCTGGGCCCAGCTGCAAGCCATGCTCCCCTGAGAGCTACAACTGCAGAGACTTTGCTCTTCATCTAAAAAGGACCCCTTTCTATGGATTGCCTTGGCTTTGACCCTGAGCTAAGGCTGGCCTTATCCCATCCTTAACTCCTAGATGATGGGTGTGTTAACGAGGAGGAAACAGACCCTGCCTGGGAAGAAGGTTGGCGCACAGCCACCCTTGTAAGAAGTGCTGGTTTGGGGTCAAGAGCCCTGGTCAGTGGCCTTGCATTGTGACTTCATGATAAAGATCCCTTGGGAGGGATGAGTTGGACATTTGACTGCTAGGAAGTACCAGAGGCTCAGACAGCAGGCATGTATCCCCATGAATATTCGAGGACCTGAACAACGGCTGCCTCGGCTGTACCCGGTTTTAAATGCAGCTTTCTATAGAGATCCTACCTGCAATCTGTTCTTTCTCGGGGTCCCACATCCATTTCTTGCCAGCAGCTCCCAGTGATGCTGTGTTTTGTATGTTAGTTATACAACTTCGTGTCCTGCCAGGTCATGTTCTAAAATTAAGGCTGAGAAAGGTGTGAGGTCGAAGTTCTCAGGCAGTGCTGTTTCCTGTGAAGAAAAAAAAAAAGGTGTATCTATCCATAGATATAGTACTTTGTCTTGTCAGGAGGTGAAAACTGAAATAAATTATCTTTTAAAAAGACGTCAGATTAACTTATTTTCACATATCCATGAGGACTTCACGGAATACATAGTCACATCACTGGCCTTACAGAAATAGATGCCCCCACCCAACTCTGACTTGCCTAACTAGACAGACTGGACACTAGGTTAGGGTTTGCCTAAGGACAGAGTGTGGCCTGCTACTTGGACCTGATCATCACCTGTCATGTGGGGCCAGAATTGATGTCTGATACCTGTCATTTCCCAGGTAGGAGAGGGGAGTGTTTTGGCTCAGGAGGCAGGGTCAAGAGGCACCTTGATGCCTAGGTGGTGACCAAGCCTGATGGCTCACCCAGATTGTCTGTGGAACAAAATTGCAAATGACAGAGACATCTCCTCAAGTCTAGGCCCCTGGCATGCTCTCAAAATTCTCATATTTCCTAGGGAGCAGATCCCCTAGATACCCTGAAAAGTGTGTCAAGGGCTTACTCTACACATGCTTCTTGTAGCCCCCACCTATTCTGTCTACCCCACTGCAGATTTCTGTGTGTCCATGGCCCCGTGGCTACTATATATATCATGACATGTCTATGTCATGGCTGAGTTCAGTACCCATCTGCCAACTTCATGCACCGAAGAGTTAAGCCCTGGGGTGAAGAGCCTGCAGATGGCCTCTTGTGGAGGGCTTGGGAGGCAGCCACTCTGGGGACTCTGAACTTGCTGAGGGGGCATTTGAGCACAGACCTTTGTGCACATGGGAAGAACATCATGTAGAATCAAAAGCAGACACTGGCCACAGGAACAGGAGCTGAGTGTGACTGCACCTGCCAGAGGCTGGACAGAAGTCTGCACGGCCCCTCCTTCCCAGCCTTAGGACCTCCGACACCTGACATAGCTTGTGGCTTACCCTCTGACTCCTGGTGTGGCTTATGGCTTCCAGCTGAGAGGTCCACACTTCTGCAGCTTTGGCCTACCAGTTGGCAGTAATTGGCTGGGAAGACCTCAGAAACTAACCCATCATGCTTTTAGCATTAACACAAGTGTGTCCACTCCTGTCCCCAGATGAAATCAGAAAACAGACAAAAGCATGGATGCAGTTGAGATTCACGTTTCTTTTACTGACACCGGGAATGTGGGTCTGCAGAGCAGCCGACTGTGCCGATAAAGAAAGCGAGGTCCCGGGGATCCCTGACCCGAGAACACAAGCAGAATGCACCAAGGTCCAGGCCAGCCTGGGCCTTCCACCTGCCACTGGGATCCTCTTCCTAGTCTCGGTGTCTTTGCTGCTGTCCCTTGAGGTCCTCCAGGGGGATCTCCTCTACGGAGTCAGCCTCACTCTCCTCTTCATCTCCAGCCTCCTTCCCCTGATGTGCCGTGGTGCTCTGAACACTCTACGTGGCAGAAAGAAAAGTCACAACCGCAGCATCGCATCCAGACCAGGAGTGGCTGTGGGTTGGAGAAGTGGCTCTCCTATACCACTATAGAGAGTGACTACCGCCAGGAGCTGGAGAGTGGGGCTGCCAAGCAGGGAAGGGGAGTTTGGAGCGAGCCCAAATCTTTCAGTGTGCTTAGAAAAGACCCTCCTCAGTGACAGACCCTTGCACTGGTCACCTCCCCTCACAATGGCCACCTCTCTTCACAATCATTACTTCCCCTCGCTGTGACTCTGAGGCCATGCCTGCCCCAGCTACATCTTACTTGCAGGCACTGCCAGTCTCCCTGAGGTTGTTGACCTCAGGCTGATGAGAGCAAACCTTTCCCAAGCCGACAGGTGACATTTGGTGCGCGGGCCTTATTCCTAACATCTGAGAAGTTCTGAATCTGCCTGTGGCCCAGGTGAAATAAAATCAGACCTGTCATCCTGCCAGAGCTCCTGCCGCCCCTCTGGTGCACTCCCCTCAGCGTGCCTCTGAGGTGGTGAGCACAGGCCGGTGGACATGGCAGTCCCCCCAAGCAGTGCCACTGCTGCTGCAGTTGTCAGCTGTCCGTCCGCTTCCCTGGTTTCTTCCCTTTGCCCCTCGATTAACTCTGGTGATATATAAATGCTCACCTGGCTGGCCAGAGGCCAGGGGACAGATGGAGCAGGGTTGGTGTCTGTGAGCAGCCGGGCTTCATTGTGCCCATAAATTCCACGCATCTTGGCTCTGAAGTCCTGCCAAGGAAGGATCAGGGTGGCTGGACCCAGCTTAAAAGCACAGGAATGAGGTAGGAAGCAACGGTACAACAAGGCTATGAGGCGTCTCTGGGCATTTCCTGTTTGCTATCTCATGGACCCCACAGCAGCCCCCAGAGGGGATGTTCTAATCCCATTCCCTTCAAAGAGATGGGAAAACTGAGGCCCAAAGACACTAGGTAACAGTCACCCAGGAAAATGGCTGGTTGGAAATCACTCTCAGCCCCTGAAAGAATCTGTAGAGCTGAGACTTGGGCTGCAGGCCTGTTACCCTGGGCACTGAGGAGGCTACGGCAGGGGGATTGTGATTAAGGCTATCGTGGACCCTAGAGTCGAATGAAACTTGGGAGAACACGGGGTTTTTCTGTAGCCTTCTGTGTGGTTTTATAGCTTATGTAAAAACCCTTTCATGGCTCTTTCATCTCTTGAGTGCCAGACTTAGTGGGTCACCTGTGGCATCCTGCCAGGAGCATACAGAGTAACTTCCTCTTGTTCCCTTCCCCCAAGGCTTTCATGCTACCCAGCTGCTGGCTGGTGTGAACGATCCACCGCGGGGAACCTGGGGCACACGCCAGGCTGTGAGCTTTGTAGGCTGCAGTTACCAGGTTCTGCACCCATAAAACCCCACACTGCCTCCCAAGGCGCCTTTCCCCCTGCACAGAGCCTGCATCTGGAGGACAGCTACCTCCACCATCACTTGCACACCGAGGAAGAGGCCTATGAAATAGCCCTGCTCCAGACCGTGACACAAAGCCACAAGATAAAGCCACAGGTGATTGGCTCACAGCAGCAGGTTTGAGGTGAACTCTGCAGATGAAGCCTCTAATCCCTGTGGCTGGGGACAGTCAGTGCTTTGCACTGAAAATTGGCTGGGGACAGTAAGTGCTTTGCACTGAAAGCTGAGTGCCAGCCACAGAGGCTTTTATCTCTGATGTTCCTCTTCAGTTCTAAATAGTCCTGTGGTGCTGAGCAGATGACATCCTGGATAACCAGAGGAAGATTCCCCGACAGGAGTGACCCCGGGGCCAGGTGTTTGAAATAGCTCAGCAGCAGAACAAGCTACATAGGAACCCACAAATGCACAGACAGCCCACGGAGGTGAGACCCACCTGCAGGTCTCTCTCCAGGTCGTAGTTCTCCAGAGTCTGGAAAGCGCTGGAATACACCTCCACCGCCTTTGCGTGGAAAACCATCTCGATGGTCACAAAGTCAGAGAAGATTCTCTGTGGGAGAAAAGCATATGTCAGTGTAGCAGCACCATAGGGTCACACCATGGACCCCAAGCTTTCTTCTTTTTTTTTTTTGGTTTTTGATTTTTCGAGACAGGGTTTCTCTGTGTAGTCCTGGCTGTCCTGGAACTCACTCTGTAGACCAGGCTGGCCTCGAACTCAGAAATCCACCTGCCTCTGCCTCCCAAGTGCTGGGATTAAAGGCGTACGCTACCACTGCCCAGCGACCCCAAGCCTTTTAGAGTTTTGGGGCAAAGCCCTGTACAAAAAGGCAAGAAGACCCCACAGGTCCCAAATCCCTTTCACACAGTGGCCTTTTGAAGGGCCTGCCATCTCAGCCTGTACCAATTCCTAGCTTCATTCATTTCTGTGCTCATTCATTTATTCCACCAATAATTCCCCAATAACCACCACATGTCCTAAGCCCTGGATCTAGAGGCCAGGTGGTCTGGAGTCTAGCTGGTCTTCTGAACTCCAGAGATGAGAGGGATAAACCCAACACAGGGGGCCTGACCCAGGACAAAGCCTAAGTCTTTGAGACAGGCAGGAGCTTGCGTCTTGAGCCTGCTGGGCTGGGGAGAGCTGCACAGGAGACAGACAGGCCTGGGCTGTTCCCTTGAGAGCAACTGTTCTTTGATCTTTGAACAAGGTGAACCACTGACCGACAGAGCCAACTGGAGAATGGGGCAGGCAAGGATATCCATGGTCAGTTAGTCCTGCAAGAGCAAATGCCTTGAGACCTCTTACAAGACCTGGGGCTTGACCTAGTGTTCCCTGGTGTTGGGGGCGGGGCAGTCTGGGGACCGAACAGCTGGGTAAGGAAGGATGGCCTGCCCTGAGCAGATAGCCTCTCAGCTGCCGCTGGATCAACTCTCCCCACAGCCCTGGCCACTGAAGGCCATGTGGTCCCAACACTACATGCACACACTGTGGAACAGAGACATGTGCGCGCACCCACACGAGTGCACACACTCACACAAAGCTGCCGCTGCCTACCCGGAGGTCCTTCAGCTTTTGTTCCTGGAAGGCATCCACAGTCTCCGCCAGGTGGTGGGTAGAACGGTTAGTGTCCACCGAGGCCCTCTGTGCACTGGTCTCCGCCTGGCCTCAGGGTCACAAGAGGTAGAAACTGTCACAGGGTGGTCCTGGCACCCAGATACTTACTATTCTAGGTTGTTCTCAGGCTTCCGGGGCAGTTTCTCCTGCCTCCTGGGGTCTCTTGCTAACTTGGTTGGTGGAGAAACGATCAGGCTAGATTATGGTGAAAGGTTGGTCACGAGCCGGACAGACCTGCTTCATAGCTGTGTGACCTCAGATGTCACTTAACTTCTCTGAACTTCAATTTCCTTGCCTATAACTGGGAGATGGTAATGAGACCTGTTCACAAAGTTGGGAGAACCAGAGTAATAGGTGCAGAGCCACTTCCCAGTATAGCCTGGGGTTTGCATGCGAGGAGCCTTGAGGGCCCCAAAGCCATCCCCGACACCGCTAAAAATTATCATTCTGAGGTGGGCACTTGCGGGTCCGCGCTTTATCCCATGGGGCCTCCATATTCTTGGTAACTGAGTGTGCCCCTGGACGATTGCAGGTGAATGGCTCATTCCCTCCTTACAGAGCAAAGCCACCTGCGCGCCAAGCCCAGTGCCTAAGCAGCGTTCACTGGAACTGAGTTCTGAGTTTGGCATTTAAGGCCATGTCTGGCACTGAGGAAGCCATCTCCATGGCCCTCACATTCCTCTTCTTTAGAATATGGCCCTAACACCAACTAAATGCTTGTGAAATGACAGGACAGGAGGGGAGCAAGAGGCTGGCACCCAGAAGGTCCCCCATGGGGGAGGAGACCTGGGCTCTAAACAGATGGGTGGCCAGGAGGTCGGGCCCTGGCAGAAGCTAGGATAAAGTTTGGAGGTTCTCACTCCAGGCTGAAAGCCATGCCTGAGCCCCTTGCTTCCGACGTGGTGTTCCTCATGTTTCAGGATGGATACCAGTAGGGTAGATCCTCAGATGTCTGCCTCCTAAGCACAGGACAGCAGACACGGTAGAGCAGACTGCAGACTGCATCAGCCTGCGGTCTGCTGAGTCACCTGACCTGAGGCTCATAGTGATCCTGAATTCTCAATAATCCTGAATAAACTGACAGGAGTGAGCTGGAGGGGACCTGGAGAAAGGCATGACAGCAGAGGAAAGGTGGGGGAGGGAGGACAAGAACTGAGGAGCCCAGAGGGGTGTGGCCTGGACACTGGGAGGAGTGGGGCCAATCCCCTAGATCTCCAGAGGAATAGTGTTACCAGGCCAGAGGGCCCCACAGTGGATTCTGACCTCAATCTGTAAGAAATGTGTGTGTGTGTGTGGTGTGTGTATGTATATATGTGTGTGTCTGTGTGGTGTATGTGTGTCTGTGTGTGTTTGTGTATGTGTGGTGTGCGTGTGTCTGTGTGTATGTTTGTGTGTGGTGTGTATGTGTCATGTGTGTATGTCTTATGTGTGTGGTGTGTGGTGTGTGTCTCATGGGTGTGGTGTGTGTATGTGTTTGTATGTGTGTGTCTATGTGGTGTGTGTAAGGGGTGTGTCTCATGTGTGTGTACCTCATGTATGTGTGTCTGTATGTCTGTGTATGTGTGATGTGTGTCTGTGTGTGTGTGTGTGTATGTGTGTGGTATGTGTAAGCCAGCTAGACTGTGACTGTCATAGTGACACCCTCCCATATGACAATCCAAAATGTCACTAGGTATGGAAGCAAAACTATGACTTGGGTCCATGAAGGGCCACTCTGAATGAAGCCTATTCTAGTGACAAGCAGGGCAGAGGTGACAAGCCCTCACAGTCCTGCATCCAGTTCATAGGCAGATGGAGCCAGGGAGAGATGGTAGTGCCCACCATCTTACTGAGACTGGCATTCATACCCAAGCTTCTCTGAGCTTGCTTGGGCAGCAGGGCTGGGGATGGCGTCCTGTCATCAGGATGCAGACAACCCCACGACTAGGTGGCTTGCTGGACAGAACCCAAATCTCCTGCTCTAAGCAACCACCCTCCCTTTGTCTCACCCTGCTGTGCGCTGGCCTCACCTGGGAAATCTGGCCTGCTCTTCCATGAGGTTTTTTTTACCTGTCTAAAATGCCAAAAGGTTGCCCTGCCTGAGACGAAATGTGACACATGCCACTCACCTGGGACTGAGGAAGACTGTTAAGGATTCAGGTGAAGCCAGGTAGCCTGCAGCCCCTGCCCAGTGAGTCTGGATCCCCAAGCCCTTCAGTACACTGTGTGGGGTGGCCACCCTGCCTAGCAGGAAGGATACGATCATTTGTCGATCTGAGGGTGACTTCTGCCTCAGTTTCTCCAACTTTTCCAGTTGTTTGATCTCGTTATTCTGGACACGTTTACATTTCTTGATATCTGCCTGCACAGAAAAAGAGGGCCATTTCCCAGCGATCCCAAGGGGGCCAGGCCCCACCCCTGCACACCTTGAGGTGCGCCCAGCTCACCCGGGTCTGCTTTATTTGGGCACCGTAGAGCTTCAGGGGGCTGATGACCTTGGCCTCCAGCCTCTCGACCTTCAGGGCACATGTGGCAGCGTGAAAGAAGCAGAGAAGACAGCTTTCGTGAGCAGCGCCTGCACTCGGGGGGAACACACACAGGGCCCTGGAACATGGAGTGCCAGGCCTGGCTCTGCCCTCAAGGGCTCTGGCCATGTGCTTAGTCTCTCTAAGTTGGTGTCCCCATCTGTGTTCTGGGACAGTGACTACACCCCAGGGTGTCTCATGGGACATGTGCAGAAACTAGGAAGGCAGCACCAAGCATAGAACTTTGGGTGCAGGGCATGTTCTGGGAACAGTTTGGATGGAGAATCCCAGCATGGCAGAGAGATGACTTCAGATCTTTCTCTTTCCTGCACCCAATGTAGTTCTGAGCCCCAGACTGCCTCAAGGTGCCGACATGGTTGGAAGTAGAACTCGGAGCTAGTTGTTCTTCCTGACCTCTAGTGGCGGGGCGAGGGAGTGCAGGAGGGAATGTAAGCCTCTCAGACTTCCAGAACCGTCCCAGGCTTCTGATTCCAGGATCCCTTAGCAGCTGACAGGTCAGGAAGGAGAGAGAAAGGACAAGGCCCCCCTCTAGCCTGTGGTGGTTTACATTGATTATCAACTCCACAGGGCCTAGAATCACATAGCAGAGAAACTCTGGCCGCATCTGTGGGGGCAGTTTCTCGGTTGGTTTAAATTGAGATGGGAATTCCCACCCTAACGGCCGGTGCCCCCATGTCACCGGCTGGAGTCTAGAACTGAAGAAAGAGGAGAAAGTGAGAGAAGCCACTCTGCTTCCCGGCTGCAGAGGCGATGTGACCTGCTACCTCACGTTAGCCACCATGACTCGACGTCCCCACCACGTGAGCCAGGATGAACCCTCCTTCCTTAGGTGTCAGGCACTTGATCTCAGCAGTGACAAGCTACATACCCCCAGTACCCTGTAGGATCATAAGGCGATGTTCTGGGTCTCGGGGTTGCACCAGCAACAAAGGAGTTCTGGGTTTGATGGAGAAGTCCTGGGTGCCGGTGTCCGTGCATGGCAGGTAGACAGGTCTGTCCTCCTGTCATCTTGGCTCCTGGCATCTTGAGGGTTGGGCTTGCCAAAGGAGCAGGAGTGGCCAGAGCCTCTACTAGGCCACTCCTTTCCAGCCCCCTGACCCTTGAGAGGGATCTGCCATGCTAAAGGATCCTGAGAGGGACAGTCCCACCCTTTCCTCAGAAAACTCAGTAGCACTTCCTTTCTCTGTCCCTTTGATGTCCTAAAGATTTAAGAACAGAATGTCCTTCTTGGTGGCTATGTGAGGCTGTTTCTTAGGCTGAGGTGGGGGTGCTGAGGTGGGGATGCTGAGGTGGGGATGCTGAGGTGGGGATGCTGAGATGGAGATGCTGAGATGAAGGTGCTAAGGTGGGGATGCTGAGGTGGGGGTGCTGAGGTGGGATGCTGAGGTAGAGATGCTGAGGTGGGGATGCTGAAGTGGAGATGCTGAGGTGGGAATGCTGAGGTGGGGATGCTGAGGTGGGAATGCTGAAGTGGGGGTGCTGAGGTGGGGAGGCTGAGGTGGGGTGCTGAGGTAGAAGTGCTGAGGTGGGGGTGCTGAGGTGGGGATGCTGAGGTGGGAATGCTGAGGTGGGGTGCTGAGGTGGAGGTGCTGAGGTGGGGATGCTCAGGTGGGGATGCTCAGGTGGGAATGCTGAGGTGGGGGTGTTGAGGTGGGGAGGCTGAGGTGGGGTGCTGAGGTGGAAGTGCTGAGGTGGGGATGCTGAGGTGGGAATGCTGAGGTGGGGGTGCTGAGGTGGGAATGCTGAGATGGGGGTGCTGAGGTGGAGGTGCTGAGGTGGGGATGCTGAGGTGGAGATGCTGAGGTGAGGGTGCTGAGGTGGGGGTGCTGAGGTGGAGGTGCTGAGGTGGAAGTGTTGAGGTTGGGAAGCTGGGTGGCATTCAACTGCCCAGCACGGATCTGGAAGCTTCAATTTTCCCACTAGTTAGACCAAGAAAGGGTGCCTCATACCCAAAATACTGGCACCCAGGTGGCTGAGGCAGGGGGCTGGCCTCGAGATCCAGGCCAGACTGTGCTACAGACTGATCTTGTCCCCACTAAAAGGACAGTGAGGATAGGCAGCCACCCAGGTGATCATGTGACATCTCCATCATCTCCATGCACCCTGAGAGAACCATAGCTGCCTCTTTCAGGGACAGTCACCCTTTGTCCCAAGAGCTTGCACCTGCCTGACCATGTGTGGGTGTAGCAGGAGCTGTCTGTCACACAACCTGTGCCGTGTGTACCCCTCTGTAATGCTCAGCCACAGGGGACCTGAGCATTCTTCTCTGCCAGTCATACAGGGTGTTTCTGAAAAGACATCGATCGCTCCACCTCCTTTATCCTCTGGACCGCACCCAGGAATCTATGGCCGTCATGGGGCTCCCAAAAGTGGCTTCTGACACTGTGAAGCTTTCCAGCTCTTTATCCTGTCACCAGCATGACCACAAGGGGAGGGAATGTTCCTCACTCCTGCCCAAAGCTGCCATGCTCACCTCTGCCTGCCGATAATCCTGCACTTTGGCCAGATCCTCGGCAAAGTCTCGAATGGTGGCCCGCAGCTCGGGGTTCTCCGTATTGGCGAAGTCTATCAGCTGCTTCACCAGCTGGTCAGCCTTGTCACGCAGCCGGGCCGTCTTGCGCGTGTAGGAGGCCAGCAGTGAGCAGAACTGACCGAAATACCTCTCAGCATTTGTCACCGTGTTCTCCATGGCCCTCACCTGGCTGTCCCTGGGTGGGGGTGATAGCACTAAATGCAGAAAAGCCATGGTCACTGGAACCACCATACCTGCCTCTCCAGTGTGCAAGCATCTTCCAAGCGCCTGGTCCCTGGGCAGTTCCAAGGGATATCTTGGGCCCAGTGAGGCAGGAGGCAAGACCTGCCTATGATCAATGACTGAGCTAGAGTAGATGAATCAAGTGGAGCCTCCAATCAAACCAGGCTTCTGTCCCTGGGGCTTGTGAAGGACTACAGCATCCCACACCACTATACCAACTGCAGAAGCTTCTCTTCCAGCCCCCTCCACTCCCATGAGTTCTTCCCATGCTATCTGCTCTATCTCTCTTCTTAGAAGCTTTTGGGTTAAATGAACGACCCTTTGGGAATCTATTTGAGACTAACAGATAGTTCAAGAGTCTGGAGAAATGGCTCAGTGGGGGTGAGGTGGGGGACACCACACAAGCATAGAGCCCCGCATTCAGATCCCCAGCACCTGTATTAAATAGGGGAGAGGAGCTGAAGAGCTGGCTCAGTGGTTAGCGTGTCTATTGTTCTTGTAGATAAACCCAAATTCAGTTCTCAGGTTCACAACCAGCTGTAACTGCAGCGCCGGGGACTCTGATGCCCCCGCAGGCCTCCGCAGACACCTGTACGCCTGTGCACAGATCCACCTCTGTATGTACATACATACATTGCATACTGGGCGTGGTCAGGCATGCCTTTAATCCACAACTGGTAAAGCAGAGAGAGGCAGATCTCTGTGAATTTGAGGCCAGCCTGGTCTACACAGGGTTCCAGGACAGCCAGGACTACATAGAAAAACTCCACCTCAAAACAGAAAACAATGCAAAATTTTCTCTCTCTCTCTCTCTCTCTCTCTCTCTCTCTCTCTCTCTCTCTCCCTCTCTCTCTCTCTTTCTCTCAAGAAAAGGGGGGTCAGGAATGGCTCCTACATGCACCTGTAATGTAACTCTAGCATTGTGGGGCACGGAGACAGGAGGATGACTGATTTGCTCTCTGCCAGCCCATCTCCTGATTCAGTGAGAGATCCTATCTCAGTAAGTGAGGCAGAGAGCAGCAGAGGGACACCCAGTGTCCTCCTCTGTCCTCCACACAGTGTGCACAGTGTGTTACAGACACACACTCATACGTAATTGATTTATACTTACAATTATGTTATAATTAAATTTATACTTAATTTTTAAGGGGACTGTTTTGCACACCCACTCCCCTTCCCGGTATCTCGTTTCTTGCAGTCCGTTTGGCACCAGGGATGCTCCAATAGAGAGGTGTTACTGTGGACAGCTGTGATGGCTACCACTGGGTGCTACACGGTGCTATACAACCCCACTAAGCTCACTGCGGGGTATTTGGGCTCTATCACCCTTACTCTGATTGGTCCCTCCTCCCTCCCACCAGCCCTGGGCTCCTCCACAGAGCACTTTGCAGACCACTGAGCACCGCCCCACACTCTCTGACACACCTCCAGGGCTCATGTCACCTCCCACACTCCACAACCGGCCCACAGCCAGCGTTTAGTGACAACCTGTGTGCTCAGTCTTCAGAAGAGTATCGGAGACTGGAGACTGTCTCAGTATCTGCCTCCTTAGGTTTCCCGCCATGGTCCCCACCTCTCAGCCCCAGGTTGTTCCTGTCCCTTGCCGCCCTCCCTCTCTAGAACCCAAGCCCCTCTTGTGCCCTCTAGTGGTGCCTCGCAGCAGAACCCAGGGGGGCATTGACTCACACCTGCTAAGGAGCTTCAACTGTGTAGTTTGCAAATGCTCTGCTCACACTTCTCTAGAAGAGGTCGTTGTGGACATTTTTAAATCAAATAAACAGAAGTCCTGAGAGGCAAAGCGTCCTGCCCAAGGGCATACAGCAGACCAGACCCCAGGACGGCGTCACTCACACATAGTGCGTAGTCACTCACACACAGACGATGTTCAGGTCTCAGGCTCTGGGAATCAGGCTCCATGAGTTAAGGCTGGAAGCCAGCTTTTAAGGCGCACTCTGGGTGCACCCAGGGCACCGGAAGTCTGAGTCACAGAGAGGTTCAAAGTCAATCAGAAAAGGCAGATGACAGTGAGTCTGGGGACATTAGGCAGAGCAGTGGCAAGGTCTGGGGCCTGAGCTTTCGAAGGGGTTTCTAGGAGGCGCGTGAAAGCCGGGAACAGACCAGCCAGTGGCTACACCTGGTCTTTAGGCAGCGAAGGTAAGGCAGACAGGTTCGATTCTGGTAACCTCTATGGTTAAAGCCCTCCCTCCACTTTGAGAAGGGATGGCAGGAAGCTCACCTGCCCTCCTCCCCGATGTGGCAGAACGTGAGAATCCCACCTGCAAACCCCTCCCAGCAGCACAGGCTGCTCACCTGGAGAGGACGACGTTCATTGTGGACAGAGGCATCTGCTGCCTGGATCTTGGGGAATAAGGACAGGGCCCCAGGGGTCCCCTAGTCAGAGAGAAGCCAGCTAGTACTGGGCCCAGCTGTGTGGTCTGGCTAGGCTCAAGAGACTCTGCTGCCTGGTTGCTAGGCAACGGGCCATCCCTAGGCAAGCCCTGGGAGGAGCCCAGCTGGTTGCTGGGCAACCAGGGCCTCCCCTGCGGGGTGAAGAGGGCCAGCTTTGCCTTGGGGCTTAACTGCTCTCAGAAATGAATTGGAAGTGAGACACAGAGCCTACACATGCCTTTGAATATGATGTTCTTGGGGTCCAAAGTGCTTGTATCCACCAGGAGCGAACAGGGAGATTCCTGAAGGCAGCTTGCCTGGGACTTCACCCTGGGCCCTGCTGTGTAGGCCAGTCGTCTGTCCCCTATCCCCCAAGGCAGAAGGCGAGGTGGGCGGGGCCTAGGAGCCAGTGTCACTGGAGGTTGGGGGAGTAGTGATCAGGCAGTCCTGCGTCTTCCTGAGTATGCGACTCCCACTGTTAGAGTTGGGGAAGGTGACCCCAGCATCAGAGCACTAAAACATCCCACTAATCCGGCTGTGTTTTATTCACGGTGAGAGGTCTGTGGGTCAGAGCCTCCCATCTCACTTAAGGTACAAAGCAGAGGCATACCCAGGCCTGGTGGTGGAGGCAGAGAACCCAAGGCAGGACGTTGATCACTCCCGGGGATGCCTGTCACACTGGGTCGTTTTTTGTGTGCCTCCCAGCTCCATCATGCTGGGATTTGTTTTAAACACTTAGTAAGGCAGAGACGTTAAGGTCAGCTGCTCCAGATTCAAATCCCACGCCTCAGCTCTGCTGTGTGTCCTGAAGCAAAGCACTGATCTCTTCAGTCTCCCAGACAATCGTCTAATAGGAACTGGAGGCCCTGATGCAGAGATGAAGAGGAAGGTAGGCCGGATACTGGGAGCCGGCTCTTCTGTGGCACCTGTGTTATGCTCCCCTTTGGTGGGGCGGGGACAGGTTCCCCCAGACAACATACAGACAAATCTCTGTGTTCTTTACAGTACTGTACCCTCTGTTTGGGGGCAGCCATGGCCCTTAACTCCCACGGGAGCTGTACCAGTTCTGTGGTTTTTCTCTCTGAATGATGTCAGGTGGCTTGCTCTGTGTCTCCTGGCCCACAGTCCCTCCTCTCTGAGGTACTTGCTGAATTGAAAAGTGTCTCTCCGAGGTACATGTCCACCCTAGTCCTCAGAACATAGCCTTACTGGAAATGGGGTCTCTGCAGATTGGCTGGGCACATGAGTCACCCTGGCATGGGAGATGGGGCTCATTCAGAGCCTACTGTCCCAATCCACAGAGGAAGCATTCACCTCTTGTGCCCATTGATGGACTGTGGCTTTTTCTCACTGTGGGTGAGGAGTGTCAATGCTCCAAATATATGGCCAGCTCCTGGGATGCAGAAATGGCTGAATCCCTCCTCTGATAGCCTCTGATAGCCAATGGACTACCACAACCTGTGTCAGTCTGTCTTGGGTTTTTCTCTGTCTTAAGGGATTGGTTTCCTCCGGACCTCTTCCAGTAAATCAGCTTCGTCCCTGTCTGCCCTGCACTATAGCATGTGACCACCAGGGGGCGACAGAGACCACACACTCTGGTCCTCCTGCTTAGGGTGGGAGGGACTGCAGAGGGGACACAGGAGACTGGAGACACATGTATGGCATAGGTGGAGAGGACAGAGTGTGTGAGGTCTCGTCACTAGCCCTCTTGGAATCCTTGAAAACCTTATGAATTTTTAAAAATGGAAACTGTCTTGAGCTGTACAGAACTAAGACTTGGTGGGTCTGGGAAGGTTGGCTCTCCAGTCGCCAACCTGCATAGTCCAGGGCGGCCACTGGAGGGCGCATGTTCTCTGTCCTTGTGTGGTTCTCTGCAGTCCTTTTCCTGTCTGTGTCTCTCTGTCTCTCTATCTCCTTTCCCACTACAGGTGAACACCTTGCTGAGACATGTGGGTCAGGTACATAGGGCATGAGTTCCAGCTTCTATCTCAAGAGGGCAAGCACACACATCCTGGTCACTCCCCACCCACCCACGAGAGAAGCCCGGCTACCGGCTGGCAGTAGCCACATTCACAGCCTTGTATGTTAGCTATGTGGGATCCTGTCATAGCTGTAGAAAAGTTTTCCCTCTACTCCCAGGGGCATGTCACATGGAAGTCCAGGTGTCCTCTCTTGCTCCTGGGCCCCTGTTGGTGTCTGTGAGGCAGTCTCTGGCAGCTACGTTCTTGAACAACTCGGAAGAAAGAAGGAGAAAGTCAGGTTGGAAATCTAATGGCAAATTCCAGCCATGGCCCATAAACAGAAACCCCATGCAGAACCCAAGGGCTCGGGTGCCTCTCAGTTAGGCTTTGGCCTTGGGGGTGCTGTGTGACTTGAGCAGTCATTGTCCTCTGGGAAGCTCCCACCATGGGGGGAAAGCCTCCTACCTAGGGTGTCTGAAAGCTGGCAATGACTACTGGAAAAGCTGCCATAGCTCTGGGATGACAGAGCATCCTGGAGGTCAAGGCCAAAGCCCACAGGACGTGTGACAACCTCCAAGACTATCCTGGAGCTCAGTTCCCATTTGCCCACTTGAGGACCGCACAGCCAAAACTGCTTGGTTTTAATCCCAGCTCTGGAGTTAATGAGATGGCTCAGTGGACAAAGGAGCTTGCAGCCAAGCATGGTGACCTGAGTTCTATTCTGTAGCTCTAACCATGTGGAAGGAGAGAACCAACTCCCACCAAGTTATCCTCTCTGGTATGTGTGCACCCACACATACATACAATAAATAAATGTAATTTAAAAAATTAAAATTCCAGCTCTATTGCCTCACAACTGGAGACTGTGACCAGCACTGTCTATGGGCCTCAGTTTCTCCATCTGTGAAATGGGACTGATCAGATGCCTCTCTTCCCTCAGAGAAATGGACAGTGCACAGCACTCAGATAAGCCTGGGTACAGCCCCTGCTCCATGCATGACACTGCATGGTGACATCTTTGATTCCTCTCCCTGTGTTCCTAAGCTGGAGCTGGAGTGCAGCCAGCTTGGGCAGGAAACATGGGACAGTGCCCAAGACAAGGTCTGCTGACTTAGGCAGCTGCTGCAGAGGCTACTGTCCAAGCCACCTGTATCAGAGGGAACAAAGTGTGACCTAACCTCAGGCCTGGCTGCACAGGGATATCTCCCATCCTGAGGCGTTACACAAGTTTGTCCTTTGAACTGCAAATGCCCTGTGGCTGGGCCTCTTCTTCAATGGCCAGGTTGGCTTGTCCACTAGGGGAGCAATTCACCATGCTAGGTTCAATGACACCTAGGACCTGGGACCAGGGGCACAGCCAGGCCACCACCCAGACCAGCAGCATGACCCTATTTTGCTTGTCCCAGTGCCAAATCTTATCTCAGAGTCCGGACAGCAGGCTAATGACCGATTGTCAGGGCTTAGAAATGCCCCAGGACAGAGGGCTTGGTGTGGTAACTGGACCATCAGGTAACAAAGGGTCTTTAGCTCTTAGAGCAGTGAAGGGCAGCTGTGGCCAACGTGAGGACACATGGAAGCTTCCCTCTTCATCCTTCAGTGTGTTCATGTTGACCAGAACTCTGCCCTCGGCCCTGGAACAGCAACACGCAGGGCAGCTGTGTGCCTGCCTTTCCCAGATCACTGTGTAGGATGGTCTCAAAATACTCTATATCCCAGACTAGCCCAGAACTCACAATCCTCCTGCCTCAGCTTCCCAAGTGCTGGGCTCCCAAGCCAGTGCCCCAGGCTCAGCTGCCTTCAGGCCTCCAAGGACCTCTGTGCTCACCATCCTATGACACTTGTAGCTGCAACGGATGCTCTGTTTGTATGTTTATGTGTTGTGTATCTGTGTGCCTGTTCAAACAGAGCCCAGAGGAAGACACTGAGTGTCCTGATCTATGTAACTATGTATCTATCTATGTACCTATGTATCTATGTCTGTCTGTCTATCTATCTATCTATCTAAGTAACTATGTATCTAAATATCTATCTATGTATCTATCTGTTATCTAAGTATCTATCTGTCTGTCTATCTATCATCTATCTGCCTTGTTTTCTTGAGACAGGGTTTCTCACTGAACCTGGGATTCATCCCTTTTTAGCTAAGCTGGCTGTCTCTACCCCTTCCCCCTCCCCCACTTAGTGCTGTGGTTATAAGCATTCAGGGCCACACCTACCTTTTACAGGGATGCTGGAGATCCGAACTCAGGTCTTCATGCTTTAGTAGTAAGTGACCTTATTTGTCAGTCTGTCTTGTACCTCCTTCACTCTGTTTCTGTAGAGAGAATATCTTGTCTCTGTATGGATGTGACACCTGTCAATAATAAATTTGATAGCCTATGGCTTAGGCGGGAAATACAAGGTGGGACATCCACGAGACCAAAAGGATTCTGGGAGAGTGCCAGGTGGGAGATTTGCCTGGGAAGATGTGACAAGATTGACGTGTGGTACAGGTTAACCAACCACGAGGCAAACGGTAGCTTCGAAAAAATTGGGTTAAGTTATGATATAGTCAGAGAAGAGCCTATATGGCCAAGGTATTTGTAAATATAGTTTGAGTCTGAGTCTTATTTCTGGGAGCACGGGGCTGGGAGGAAGAAAGACCAAACTTCTACATGTTTCTGCGCTTGGCGGTTGTGGATTCAACCAAACACAAAAAAAGCCGGGCGGTGGTGGCGCATGCCTTTAGTCCCAGTACTTGGGAGGCAGAGGCAGGCGGATTTCTGAGTTCGAGGCCAGCCTGGTCTACAGAGTGAGTTCCAGGACAGCCAAGGCTATACAGAGAAACTCTGTCTCAACCTTGCCCCCCCCCCAAAAAAAAATAGGGGGAAGACAGGTTCTTATGTGTTGAGGCTGTTCTTAAACCCTCCGTGTAGCTGAGGATAACCTTGAACTCTGATCCACCCGTATCCACCACCTGAGTGCTGGGATGACAGGTATTTACCATCATGCCCAATCCAGGGCTTTGAGCATGCCAGGTGGGCACTCTACCCCCTGAGCCGAATCTCGAGCCCAAACTGTAGTTTTAAGGGCAGCCATCTCAAACACGAAGGCTTTTACCTGCAGGTACACAGCGTGCAGGATGCTTGCTGTGTAAGTGGTAGTGGCTCAACACCTACTGTGTGCCAGGACACATGCTGAGCCCTTTGCCCACAATGGGCCATGAATTCTCTCCCACCCTTTGTCAAGAGCCCTTTACATGTCTCTCGGGCAGCCTAGGGAGTCGCCCTGTCAGAGCTGCCCTGAGCAGCCCCGGTCTTGGCTATAGCCAAGGCTCGGTGCTTCATTGCTGGTCCAGGTGTAGAACAGTTTCTCCACATGAGACCAGGGATCTGTCACCGTCTGCCTCCCTGTCCCTACAGTCCTAAGCTTGCCTTTAAGCTTGCCTTAGTGCCAGGTGCCCAGCAGAGACCTTAGAACCATCCGGGGGAGGCCTAAGGCCCCTCCCGCAGGTGGAGGCTCTGTATTAGCTACATAGGGTCAGCATCTCCCTGGGAGGCCTGTCCTGAGGTTGGGTGGCAAACAGCCCAAAAGGGGCCTCAGGGTGGGGATGGCCCCTCCCACTCGGCCGCCTTGGCGCCTTGGCTTTCCCCAGCTGGTCCCATCCGTCTCAGGCTCCTCAGCCGCCAGGGAGCTCTAAGTAGCATGGCTCACCTTTCACACAAGGGACTCCCTCCTTTGCAGCCTTTTGGCACCTCCCACCCCCCACCTCTCTGGTTACATTCCACTCACAATCTGGACTGCAGGAGGGGAAAAGGGGGTGGGGAAAATGTGTGTGTGCGCGCACACGCGAGTGTGTGTGTGTGTGTGTGTGTGTGTGTGTGTGTGTGTGTGTTGGGGTGTGGGCTAGCTGGGACAGGACTCAGGATGTCGAATGTCACTCTTCCCACCCACAGGCTCACCCCTGGCCAGGTGAGGAGCCTTCCCACGCACTGCAGCTGCCCGGCTGCCTGCTCTAGGCAGGGGGCCAGGGGCGGGACACGGAGCCAGAGACAAAAGGCACCCGAGTGGAGGTCCTCAGTGTCCTATTATCTCCTCACCCAGGGTGGCTAGGTGCTGCTGGGGAGGTGGTTAACTCTCCAAAGGAACCTGGATCCACTGCCAGGCTATGTTGCCAGCCCCAGGCTTCTGTCTCTCCTCAAGGGTATCTCTCCCTCACAACCGTACAAAGACACTGTGCAGGCTGGCGACCTGGCTCCTGTATCTTTGCTACTCTGAGACTCCACGGCTCCAAGACCAGCAGCAGCACCCCGTCTTGAGCACAGTTGGTGGCCGGACTGTGCTAACCCTCCCCCACTCTTTAGATCTGGAGAAGCTTGGAACACAGCTGTACCACATAATGAATTGTGAGCGCTTTGGCTCCTCGCTGGGCCCGGAGGGATCTCCTGCTAGCTCCGATGCCAGGCCAGTGCTGAGGAAGTGGTTGTGTCTCTCACTATCCCTGTGCACACCGAAGGTGCTGGAGCACGCATGTGTGGGTGCAGTTTAAATGTCCCTCTCCAGGTGGTTTTACCCAGAAGCATGGGAGCATTTCTCCTTAAGTCACCCCACCTCCCTTCTGGGTCCCCTAACTTTGCTCCAGTCCAGGAGAGCCATGATCACAGGCAGAGCCCTCAGGTGGAGCCTCTACATCTTCTGGAAGCTCAACGCCGAGCATCTGCACAGGCACAGAGGACGGCTGTGCTCTGAGCTAGAGGAACGGTCCAGGCCCCATCCTGACCTCACCCATTTAGACAGGGATCCTGCTGCTACAGCCTTAGTTTTCCCAGCTGAAGAATGGATGACCATCCTGCCAAGTCGCTCAGGGACATGTTGACACACAGTAGGCATTCAGGTGCATCTTCCTGAAGATTTGCAGGTAGACAGTAGGCACTCAATAAGTGTTCCCTTCTGTCTTCTTGCTGCTGTGGGATGGAGGCACACAGCACACAGTTGACACTCAGCACGTCCTCTTCCGTGTCTTCACATCCCGTGACACTAGGTGCAGACGCTCTAGAGCTTGGTTCTCAGGGACCCCTTCCCACTTCCACAGTGACCCTGGGCCTTGTCCTGCACTGGGATGTTTCCCTGCTCCATCTGTTGGTGTCATGAATATCACGGCAGAGAGAAACCCTGCCCCAGACTTGACGTCAGCACCCAGCCTAATTGGTCCTGGAGCCTCGGGAATCTCTGGCTGTCCAGTGTGCCGAGCCCGCGGTGGCGGTGGGAGGCGAGGGTTGTTTGCACCCATGGCTTGAAGTGAAGGCTTTGTCTTCATGGTTCTTGGCATAGACACCTTGCCCTGGGCACTCACTCTCTCTCTGGTGTAGAAATCTGACTTATCACTTTCTTGGGGGGAGAGAGAGGCATGAATATTTAATTACCCCACTGCTAAGAGGCCTGGTGGGGCCGGCGAATGAAGAGCTGGCTTTCTCTTCTGGACATGCCACTCGGGGTGCTGCCAGGCAGCCAACTCCTCCCCTCTGCCTTTCATCACTGAGTGGCCCTGAGCCATCAGGCCTGTACCCTGATGTCTTGGGTGCTGGCGAGCTTGGGTCAGGTCTCGGCGCCCAAGCACACCATGTTTTCTTTACAAGAGACATGGGCGGCAGTGGTAGTGGCAGGTCAAGTCCCCTGGCCAAGAAGGAAGGCCTGTGGCTGCCGGCTAGAACATTCTGCCCCATGCGAGCCAAGAAATTCCAAAAGAAACACCACAGTGTCCAGCCTGGGAGAGGCGGAAGGGGACTTCCTCTCTGAGAGGCCTCTGAGGTCTCAGGGCCTGATTGGTGGGGGGGGGGCCTCTGGCAGCTAGAACAGGGGGCTGGGTACAGACACAGGAAATGGGGTCACAGATCCAGGCATCTCCACATTGGGAGACACTCGGGCCAAGTGTTTCAGGTCCGCTGTCTTTCCTTGTGGGAAATCTTGCAGCCAGCTATAGTTTGCTTGAGTGGGTAAACTGAGGCACCAATATGCCCTCCCTCTGTCCCGATTTACAGAGCAAGCTTGCAGCACATCTGGATGCCCCATCTTCAGATATAATACCCAGTAGCCTTAACACACCAAAGGCTCATGAGACAGACAGACAGACAGACAGACAGACAGACAGACAACAGGCTCAGGCAGGCAACATTTGTAAGATACTCTGTGATTCATATGTCATCTACCACAATGCAGCTCACCTAAAGGGCCGTGTACAATAGAACATGAACTAAGAGAAGAATCCAGGCTGTCTGTGTGTTTGTGTGTGTGTGTGTGTGTGTGTGTGCATGCGTGCACATGCGCGCATGCGCGCGTGGAAGCATGGGTGCACACAGAGGCCAGAGAAGGGTGTCATTTCCCTTAGTGCTTCAGTTACAGGTAGTTGTGAGCTGCATAACAAAGATGCTGGACCCACACTTGGGTCCTCTGAAGAGCCAAGAGCCTGAAGAGCCTCCTTCAGGCCAGACCTTCTTGGTATTGTTGCAAGTGAGTGCACATAGGCGTGCACACACAGGGCACTTACACTCTGGGCATGTGTGACAGAATGGGAGTGTGGAGATCAGTGGAAAGTTTTGTGGGGTTGGTTCTCTCTTTTACCTTCAGGTGGGTCTCGGGAATCGAACTCAGGTCGCTGGAACTGCATAGCAAGCCCCTTTACCCATTGAGCCCTCTCACCAACCCTGGCCTCTGTCTTTAGGGACACTCATAAACTCTGAGATGTATCTTTGTTCCAGAGAACAAAGTCTGGGAATGTTCCCACAGGTCTCGGCTTTATGCACAGCCCATCCCCCACAGGATCCTAAATCCCACCAGACTGAGGTACACAGCCCAGACGCCCTCCTGGACCCTGTCATCTCTGTCCTAAGCCCTCATTCTGGTTTCTGCCGGGTGTCTGGCTAGATTGCTGGTCCTAAGGACATAGCTCCCCCACCCCCAGGCAGGGGAGGGTCCCTGTCTTCTCCCTTGCTGACTGAGGGACCTAGGTAGATTTTGGTAGAATGGTGACTTCATACACAGCACCATGATCACAGTTGGGGAGACACTCCACAGCCTGGCCCCTCTTTCACCTCCTTCCTGGAGTCCCTTGTCAGGGACTGAGGTTTCAGTTTGTAGGAGCACAGGCCCATGAGCTCACAGCACATGTCTTTGTATGTGCTGTTCTGTGGACTGGATGATCTTTCTCCCTGCCAGCCTAGCCTGGTAGGTTCCTGGTTGTTATACCCCAGTTTCCCCTCCCATCTGCCTACCCTGGACTTGTACTCACTCCTCCAGGGATTTCCCAAGAAGCCAGCTCCTGAGATGCTTAAGATAAGTGTCAGCACCCTCATAGCCACCCTGGGAGCCCCCAAGGGACCAGGGACCCTGTACTGATGTCCCCTGTTGCTGTCTCCCCAAGGCTTGGCACTTATGGAACCCCATCAGGGATGGCAGAGGAAGATAGGAGGAGGAAGTATGTCCATCCCTTCGTTCCACCGTACAGTGCCAGCTCAGGGCTGGTGTTTGCTGCTGAGGCCACAACCCCGCTTGCTCCTGAGTGGGGAGCTGGAGAGTGGTTCCAGGTTCCCACAGCTCCTCACATAACGGACTGTGTGAACGCCACTGGATACAGCCTCTTGTAATCAGGGACAATGCTTGGCCCATTGTCCCGAAGGACACCCCTGGGTCTCTGGAGGCCTGTGACCCTGCCCAGCCACCTGGCCCCGTGCCTGCGGGCAGCCTGCCCAGGGCGGCCACCTGGAGACTCCTTCCTTCCAGCTGTAGTCCTGGCTCCAGGGGTTCCGGCCACACCTTTCCTCCGACACCCCTCCAGGGCGGGGTCCCCACCCTGAGCCTCCACCCTGCCACAGGCTCGCCCCTGTACAACAGAAGGGAGTGCTGGGCAGGGGTGCCACTCACCATTAGAGCAGGTGACACGCCACCGTGCTTTTCCTGGGTAGCCACTAGGCTCCACCCACCAACCTGATACCAAGAGTCACTGTTGCCACTTTGAGGATGGAGAAACTGAGGCTCTGAGAGGTTAAGTGGCTTGACAAGTTCACACCACTAAATCCACAGTAAAGGGAGGGTGGTGCTGAGAGGTGGTGGCACAAGTCTTTAATCCTAGCGCTTGGGAGGCAGAGGCAGGCGGATCTCAGAGTTCAAGGTCAGCCTGGTCTACAGAACAAGTTCCAGGACAGCAAAGGCTTTGCAGAGAGAAGCCCTTTTGAAAAAAAAATCAAAAGAGAGAGAGAGGGGAAGGGAGGGAAGGAGGGACACACACACACACACACACAGAGAGAGAGAGAGAGAGAGAGAGAGAGAGACAGAGAGAGAGAGAGACAGAGAGAGAGAGAGAGAGAGAGACAGAGAGACAGAGAGACAGAGAGACAGAGAATGAATATGATAGTTTAGAACCCTGAATCCAGCAGGTCCTCACTACTTCACAACCTCTTGGGCCTGCAAAGAGTGAGCAGTTGGGGAGTCCCTAACTCATGGTTCTGGTTCCTCCAGGGGTGGTTGTGACCAGCCTCAGCTGGATCAGAGGTCCTTAGAGGGAAGAGGCTGAGGGGCCCTCCTCTGGGCTTCTCCAGGATGCCCCTGGGAAGAGGCATGCATGTCACCACCTACAACGTGGGCCAAATGTCTGCGAATTTAGCACAGACAGAAGGTGGAAGCCAAGAGGAGGGAGGGGAGGGAGAGGCTGAGAGACCATTGCTGAGGAAGGAGTGTGAGGGGCAGTACCCGGGGTTGTGGTTGCTGGCCTGGCGTCTTGCCGGGCTGGTCAGTAGGAGTCACTGGGGCAGAAGGGAAGGGCTGGCCTGGGGCCAACCAGATCCCAGACCCTGCTCTGGCAGTCTCAGAGCAACTCAGGGGATGCTCTGTGTGTGTGTGTGTGTGTGTGTGTGTGTGTGTGTGTGTGTGTGTGTGTCACTGTGACCCTTAGTCTCCTCCTCTGTGAACAAAATAGCTTCGGCTCGAACGAAGAACAAAACAAAAGGAAGGCCATGACTTCCCAGGTGTGGTGGAGAAGGCTTACTACAGATAAAAGAGAGAGCATAGCCAGAGGCAGGGACATCTGGGAGAGTCCAGAGTGGACATGACCCAGTGAGGAGAAGAGGGTGGGGGGCAGAGCCCGAAGAGTGAGGGGAGAAACAGGTGCAGCAGCCACGTGGACAAAAGGGGTAAAAGGGTCTGGTAACCAAAATAGCTGGCCACACAGGGCAGAGCCACTGGGAAAAGGGCAGCCCAGCCCCTGGGCTGGAGAGTTCGGGGTAGGGGTCAGCGTATGACAGAAATACCCTGTAACAGGGACTGAGGGATGCTGGGAGAACCTAGCTGCCAGTTCCGCTCTGATGTGTTAGCCATTCATCCGGGTTTGAGATCGAGCATCGACCCACAGGGCTGTCATGAGGGGCAGACGTCAGGAAGAACTCCATCCCAAGTGCTTCACACTGCGGAGAAAGAGGGTGAAGACCCAGAAAGGCTTGCCGAGGGTGGAAGGACGGCACCTCTGCCTTCTCCAAGGCCCAACCTTGGCGTGGCCCTGCTTTCTATTTGTAGCGGGCCTACTCTCCTGTGACCCCTTCCAGACCCTCCTACCCAGGGAGCGGACTTCAGGCTGTAGCCTGCAGGGCCCGACGGGAGGGGCCCCTCGTGGGCTCCTGTTGCGGCCTCCCGCAGCTGCTATGATTTCATGACTCTGATGCTCATAGCCACGGGTTGCCCTGTGTGTGGCTCCCTCCATTCCAGTGTCTGGGCCATCTGAGCCACCTGCCCTGGCCAGCGGTATAAACCCAGTTAGCCCTAGTCTTTAGGGAACCAGACAGACGGAGAGGAGCCTAGAAGCCTAGAAGCCTAGTTGTCTAGAATTGTTCCCAGGTATGATCTACCTGGGTTCACCTAGAGGGGAAAAAAAAAAAAAAAAATCTCAGGGAAGGACACTGATTGGGCCTGTTTGGGTCACATGTCCACCTCTGTACCAATCATAGTTGCTGAGAGAATGGGGACCTGCAATTGGCTGGAGATGGTCCATATGTTTTCCCTTGTTGCTAAGGCACAGGGGCAGACTACTGAGCTGGGCAAGTGCCCAGAAGCTGGGGGCACTTGGGGAGCAGTACCTGGTCAGGAGCACCACCTCCAAGTAAGGAGCAGGATTTGGGGTGCTGCAGATTCCCCAAGTCCAACACATAGCCTTGCAGGGTTGGAGGGAGGCCAGGCCAGGGGAAGGGGTCCTGCACTGTGTCCAGGAGAGGGCGCAGAGACACCCCTGTGTACCCCGGCCCTGTCACCAGAGCGCATGTTGCAGCCATCTGGCCAGCCTGCTGCTGGGGGTCCCCTCCCGGAGCCCTGCTGCTGACAGGAACCAGCGCCTTTTACAGCCGCCAGCCAGCGCATCTGGGAACGCTCTGGCCTCCGGGCTGGAGCCGAGTCCCAGCCACGCCGGGGAGCAGCCCCCACCCCGGCACCCACGTGACAGCCCGCTGGACGCCGGCCACCACCGTTGTGTAACCAGCCTTGTCCAGGAGAGAGGCGAGGCTGCGGGGCAGGGCTCCAGTTGGGGCTGCCGCCAGGTCCCCAGCAGGCCTGGGGTGGCTGGGGACACCCGCGGCAAGGGCACTGCCCCCTCCTTTCTACGCTCTTCTTATCCCTTCCGGTCTTCCTGCCTTTTCTCTCATACTCTTCTCTGGTCCCATCTCTCTTCTTTCCCGCTGCTTTCTGACTTACCGCCTCTTCCCTCTTCTTTCTCTTCCTTCATCTCTCATTCTCCTGACTTTCCTCTCCAGCTCCGGGACCCTCGATCCCAGGATCCCCTTGGAGGTGGGGGCCTGAATATGTTACAGGGCTCTCCACAGACCCTGTATCTACTTCGGAGGACAAGGGCTGGGGAGTGGCCGTGACTCCCCACCCCCACCCCGGCAACTCCACACCATATCACACACACTCTCACGGGCCTTTTAAGGACAAGACCAGCTTGGTGGCAGGCATCCAGTGTTGGCCCCAGATGTCTTTGGGATAGGGATCCTGGGCGTTTGCTACCAGAGTGAAATGAGACAGAAGGGTTTCCTAGGCCTCAGGCTGTAGGCTATAGCAGCCCCTCCAGCCTCAAATCCACTTGCTCTCCCCTCAGGGATCTGGGACAGGAGACCTCTGTCCACCCATCTGCCTGCAGTTCCCTCCTTCCACTTGGTCCTGTAAAGAGCAGATCAATGCTCCAGGCAGCAAGAAGGGCACGTGCAAAGGCCCTGGGGCATGGAGCAGCCTGATGGACTCATGGATCTAAAAAGAAGCCCTTCTGGCCTCAGTGAGCAGGCCCAAAGGGCGTGGAGGGGACTCTGTGAGCTGAAGCAGGAGCATGCCAAAAGTGGCTTCCTTGTTAACTACTAGGTCTCATGGAGAAGACCCAAGGATGGGCAGAGAAGGACTGTGGTCGCTGAGGCAGGAAGGGATGGTACTGAGGGTGGGCTTATGGGAGAAGAGATGAGAAAAAGGGGAGAGAAGGTGCTCCTGGCAGGGCACTGGGCCATGTGCAGAGACGTTACACCCTCAGGGACCTAGAGACTGGGTTCCCTTGGTCCAGGTGAGGAGATGCAGGGCAAGGCTGTGGTTTGCCTGAAGTCAGAGACGAAGAGGACTTTGGGGCCCCTGAGGTTCTGGAAGGTGTGAGCTCTGGCTGCTGATGCCAAGAAAGGTGGGGGATAGTCTGGAAGGAGGCTCTGTCCTGGCGGGCTCTGTGCCACTGACTTTGGCTGGTTAATTTATACACACAACCTTAGAATCCCTTTAGGAGTTACCTGGATCAGGTTTGCCTATGAACATGTCTTTGGGAGACTGTCTAGACTGCTAATTGACACAGCCCATTGTGGGTGGTGCCATTCCCTAGGCCGGGCCCTGAACTGTATCTGAGTAAAGAAAGCTGGCAGAGCATGAAGCCAGCAAGCAGACAGCATGGAGGTCATCATTCTTCTCTGTTCTTGCCTGTGGTTGTGATGTGCCTAGCAGCTTAAATCCCTGCCTTGAGTTCTTTCCCTCCTGGATGTGCTGCCACCGGAAGTGTAGCATGATTAACCCTTTCCATCCCTGTGCTGTGCTCAGGATATTTTCTCACAGCAGTGGAGATAAAACCAGGCCCTGGGAAGCCAGCGGGTGTCCCTGGACCAAGTGGCAACCCAGCTTCATGCTACAGTGCCAGCCGAGCTCCTTTCTGGCCACATGACCTCAGGAGAGTTATGGGACTCCTGGCTTCAGTTTCTTCACTGGCAGGCCAGGAACAGCCCCTCTACTTGGCCTCTAGGAGGGTTCAGTGGGGTTGTCCATGACAAGCTGGGATATCATAGGAGCTGACTGACTGCCTTCCATCCCCGGATCACCAATACAGCATCCATCAGAGAGGTGGTTTCAAGGCCCCGTTTCCACACTAGTCCTGAAGAGACCCTGAGTTCTGACCAGAGCCTTGTGATCACATGGAGACAGGTAGGTAGCCTGAGAACATAGGGCAGGGCTCAGAGGTGGAGCCCAAGGTGAGCTGAGGGGACATTGACATTGGAGCTGAGCTGTCTCCTGATGTTCAGGGTGACCCAGGTCCTGCCTTGCATAAGGCACCAGTCCCACCTCAGCCTTCAGAAGGACAATCCCAAGAATAGAACCTTTCATTTAAGAAGCATTTTAATTTGCTCTCTGTGTGCGTGTGTGTGTGTGTGTGTGTGTGTGTGTGTGTGTGTGTGTGTTACAGCATGCATCTGGAGATCAGCAGATAACTCTGGGCAGATGTCTGTTGTCTTTTTTCCACCTTTACGTAAAATCAAACTCAGGTCATCATGCTTTCTGTGCAAGCGCTTTTCGGTGCTGAGCCAGCTCACATTCTGTCAACTTTGGGGGTTGTGTAGCAGTGAGGAGGCGGAGTCACACCCAGAACACACAGCAGCATGGCAGAAATGACGGACCTTGAAGAATACTTTGACTTTTTTTTCTGTGTCTTCTGGAGAGAGTGTCACCATGTAGCCCAGGTTGGCCTTGAACCCTCCATCCTCCTCCCAGCACCGTCCCTCAGGTGCCGAGGTTGCAGGGTAGATCCTTTGCACGCCTGGCTTTCTAACTGTTTAAAACAGTCACATCTTTGTGGGTCGGGGGTGGGGATCCAGCAGCCAGGGCACAGATGCCATAGCTTGTTCACTGACAGAGCAGTGTCAGGACTGGGGGTGCGGCTGGCTCAGTCAGTAGGGTGCTGTCTACCATGGGGAGCCCTGAGTTCAATCTTCAGCACCTCCGAAAAATGAAACAGGATAGCGTGTGGAGAGTAAACTAGGAGAGATGCAGGCTGTGCGGGAAGACTCGTGTTGTCACTCACAGCTGTGATTTGAGCTGAGTCCATTGACCTCAGGACCAGCCACCCCCTGGGGCTTGTCAGCGGAAGCAGGCTGTACTGGGCATGTCCCATCTTCCGACATCTCTGTACCGGTCAACTGCACCTGCACACAAATGCCTCTAAATTAATTTTTTGAAGGGTAAAACCACTGCCTGGTGGCTTTAAGTTAAGTTTCGTTTTGTGTTGGGTGGTATTTGTAACTACCTAGGTGGCACGTGGCTCACAGCCCCTGGTTGGAGACACCCGGGCAAGGCCCAAAGCTGTGTGCTCTTTCCGCTCCGAATAGAACAGGGTTTGCTTGGTTCTGTGTTCCCATAAGGTCCAGCCTGTGAAGGGTTAACTCAGTATGTCGACTCCTTCGTGTACGGTGTCATCTTTTTCTACCTCTCTCTGCAAGGAATATTGGCGAGGTCCTCACTGTCCTCGCATGCCTTTGAAGAGAAGCCAGCTTTGGGGCTAGGCACTGTGGTCACCAGGCTAGATTCCTCAGGCTCTGAGTGTATGCGTCCGCCAGAGCTGGGTCGCTGGCCTCTGCCCACTGCATGCCAGTAGCACCGACAGCACCGGCAGGGCATGAAAACAGATAGAACACCTCTCCAGTCTGTTAACTGTCCCCTAAGGGCCAATCACTTTGAGAGAGAAGTGCTGGACTTGAAGGGAGGGTCAGAGCATGGGGGGGGGGAGCGGGGGGACGCTTGCATTTCCTTGATGCCCAGCCATGCTGGCCCAGGTCCCAGCATGGGACCATGAGAGGCAAACACAAGCGAGATGGAGCAGTTACCAGGCATGGCCCTTGGAGAGACAGCGAGACATGAACAGCCCTCATTTGAGGACCCGTATCCCAACCTGTACCCTCAGGGCTGCAGAGGCCGCCATGCCTTGAGCCCCTGAGGTCATCTACCACTGTGGGGTTCCCAGCACTTGGAGTGGACGGGTCCTGTCTACACATGGAAGACATTGAGATGTAAGTGACATATGTCCACTTGTCAGGGGAGTGTCCTTGAAGAAGCAGCAATGCAGCCTTGGGTGACACCCCCACCCCTGGAGCCCTGGAGGTAGGGTTATCCTTCAGGCTACAGCAAGATGGGTGGCTTTTATGAGCCCATCTTGGCAGGTAGGAGCCCAGGTTTCCTGGAGACCATTATGACCTCGGGTGAACTGGCTCTGCTGGGTGACAGCTGAGTGTTGTCTGCTCACAGTGTGTCCTTGTAGAAGGGTCTGGCCTGCCTCTCTGTCACTCTAGTGAACTTGCTGGTCAGCAGAGATGGGGGTGTTCCAAAGTGCATGTTTGGACGGGGTGTGGGGAGAGAGCTCAGCTTATAGGGAGGTACGGAAGAGGGGGGACACGGCCAGCAGGGGAATGAGCCAGCTGGAAAGCAGTCTCTCTTGGAAGCTTTTGTTACAGGCTGTGAGGTTTAATTTGTGCATCCCGTGCCTCTAAGTGTGTAGTTGGGCACTTCCCAGTGAAGCCATGGAGGCCACTATTGAATCCTAAAGTGTTTTCATAGTCCCACACTGTGAACCCCAAGCTGTCTCTCTCTCCCTCCACCTCCCTGTCCCTAGCTTCACTCATCCCTGGCCCAGCCATGAACGTTTTTATTCTAAACAACTCCTGCAGATAGATGGGTCCTATGCCACCTGCATCTGGCCTCTCTCACACAGCCCCAGGGTTTGACCTGCTGTAGCGCCTGCCCCAGACCTCACGCCTTTTTACGGCTGAGTAATATTCCCAAACACAGACTGATCACATAGAATTTGCTCACGGATTATCAGTGGCTTTTTGTTTCCACTTCTGACAGTGTGGTTGACGCTGCCGTGGATGTTTGTGTGTGTGTGTGCATATGTGTGTGTGCATGTGTGTATGTGTGTGTCATGTATGTATGTATATGCGTGTGTGTGTGCACATGTATGTGTGTGTGTGTGTGTATATGCTTCCCACACAGCAGAGAAAGGACTGGCTCCGGTGGCAGCACCACCACTGTGAGGAACCCCTGACTCCTCCCTCACAATCTCTCTCACTTCACTTGCCGTTTTTTCCTAGTGACCAAAGTCCTTTCTGGTCAGTTGTCATAAGTGTTTAATTATTTTGCTCACCTTTAATCGGGTTAAGTTTTTGCTATGAAGCCGTAAACGTGTGCTCTTGATTTCTTTACTCCACAGCCTGCCTATTGGCTCAACACCTCCCCCTGTGGGATGAAATTCCGGGCCTCCTTAGAGGAGCTGTATCCAACTGCTCTCTTTCGCTCCCATCCCCCTTTTAAATGGTTTATTTATTTTTATTTGACATGCGTTGGTGTTTTGCCAGCTTGTGTGTCTATGTGAGGGCGTCAGATCACTCGGAGCTGGGTGGGTTACAGGCAGTTGTGAGCCACCATGTGGTTGCTGGAAATTGAACTCAGGACCTCTGGAAGAGCAGTCAGTGCTCTTAACCACCAAGACATCTCTCCAGTCCCGCCCGCCTTTACTTTTTTTAAAGACAGGTTCTCACACTGTAGCCTATGCAGGTGTTGAACTTGTAATCCTTCTGCCTCCATCTTCTGAGCAGCTGAGATGACAAGCCTGTGCCACCAGGATTGCTAGCTGTCTTTGTCTCTCTCACTCTCTTTTTGGGGGGTTAGTGTGTGTGTGTGTGTATGTGTGTGTGTGTGTGTGTGTGTGTGTGTGTGTGTGTGTGTGTGTGGTGTGGTGTGTGTGTTTTACATGCATGTATGTGTACATCTTTTCCATACCTGGTGTCCCTGGAGACCAGAAATGGGTAGCAGTTTCCCTGAAACAGGAGTTACACAGATGGCTCTGAGCTGCCATCTGAGTGCCGGGAACTGAACCCAGGCCTCTGCAAAGGTGGCAAGTGCTCTTACCCACCGAGCCATCTCTCTGGGGCTTCTTCTTACTTTGTGGGGGATTCTCCCGGTACCCATCCTTTTTAAACCTTGACGGAAGCTCTGTTACTTACTCTGGTCACCCTTCCCGAGACCACAGCACCCTCCTGGTGGATTCTAAGCCCATTTGTGGCTTTCTCTTCACTCTCTCATGCGGGTCTCCACTCCACCCTCACTTGGCACCCACGCGAAGACAAGCACTCACAGCAGTTAAGTGTGTGTGAGGCAGGGACCCATTGTCATCCTGCATGGAGACAGCTGCTTGTCCCGGGCCCGCTGGCTGAAGAAAGGACGACCTATCCTCCTTGACAGATCTTGGATATTCCAAGCTATAGAACCGGGGCAGGGGTTGGGGGTCTCATGAGTTAGTCCTGTGCCTGGGGACCCTGGAAAACCAGAAGTAATGTATTGGACACCAGTCTCAGGATTTCCTGTTGCAGCCCAGGGTTGGATGGATCATTGGAGAATCGTCTCCGAGAGAGCCCCATGCCTTTGGGTCAAGGACGGGGACAGGGGACAGAGGCGAGAAGGCTGTTAGTTCAGCAAATAAGGCCTGGGAGAGGAGTGCTCAGGACAGGATATTCTCTGCATTTTAGGAAAGGAGTCAGAAGACTCTCGGGAGCCACTTCCTCCAGCCTGTCCCCCATCCTCTGGCACTCGGCCACCTCCCAGTGTGTGACTCAGGTTCCTCCCAGAATGCTATGTGGTGGCAGGTGCTAGCTGGCTTTTTCTCTCTGAGGTGGGTAGCTGTCTTCTCTGCCAGGGGTCCCCCTGGAGCCAGCACAGAAAATGTGAGTGAGCCACATCCCGATCCAGCTATGACCCTTCACCTAAGGATCCTTTTTTACCCTCCCCGAGGCTCTGGGTCACCACCCCTTGTATTAAGGACATGGCAGAGGAGCAAACTGTAAAAGGGTTCCTCCTCCACTCCCCGCCCCACCTCTCCTGGGATGGTCAAGTCTCGCCCTCTCAGCCCTTTAGTGAAGCCTGGACATTCACGGCCCAAAACAGGATTTGAAGATGCAGTGTCCACCCAGAGCCTGTAGATAAATGGGCTCTGCACAGGGTGTTAGGGGCAGCTAGCCAAGGAGGGAAAAAGAGTCACTGCCAGCCCTGGGGACCAAGGCCCTTCCTGCTCCCATCTCACTGAAGGCTTCAATGGCTGCAATATCCAGAGCACAGGCAGCTGAAGGCCACAGCCTGGAAAGACATCCAAGGTCACACAGCATTTCCTGTTACTGACTTCCGATACATGCTCCTTGTGGCCTGAATCCAAACCCACCCAGAGATTCCATGGGAAAGCCTCAGAGGGCCCCAGGGTTGGGGGTGGGGACTGGGCCAGGGCAAGAGTCAGGCCTGAGGTCTATTCTAAGGGTACAGGAGGCCTTTGGGATTTTCTGTGTGTCCCAGCACTGGGAACACATTTTTCTCGGCTTGCACCACAGCCCTGCCATCCTGGGGACCCTGACACAGCCCTTGGAACACTGTGACAACGACTGATGGGTTCAAGGTCTTTCGCCATCTGTGAGATGCTTATGGCTCTGGTCCCCTGCTGTTGGCCACGGTGGACCAGTCTGAGACAGTGATGTGACCCTGAGCAGAGGAGCGGTCCCACAGATCGGTTACCTGGCTAACCGGTGGCTGTACCTCCCCAAAGCCCACACAGGTGGTGCACACAGCTAGCCCCACCTTGGTGAAGGTAGACAGGTGTTTTGAGTTCTGCTGCTATTGTCTGGGAAAAGCTTGTAAAACATAGCCACCTCCCTCCAGGCCCATGGGGCCAGGGCACACTTTGGTGGCACTGAGATAGCCAAGGGAAATGAGATGGACATCTACTGGGTTAGCCTGTAGCAGGCCACAGACAGGATGTCTTAACTGGACTTACTGTTCTTTGAGGCAGGTTCTGGAGTAGAATGGTGGAAGGCCCAGGGAGGGGACATGACTGGACTAGGTCCCTCAGCTGGCCAGGTGGGACTGAGCTAGAAGCCAGAGTGCCTTTACCCAGCCGTCTTTGCGTGCCCGGTTGGTGGCCATTCCTGGGAAATAGCCCAGGAGAACAGCTGTACTCACAAAGATTCTGGGAAAGAACGGCAAGCCCCAAGATGGCATGGCTTCTCTCAGAGACGGGGCGTGGCCACCGGTGTCAGGTGGTGACAGATGTCAGGCTATGATGAAGCACCGGGCTGGGGCTGAGGGGGTGGCTGGGGCAGAGCTCTGCAGGGAAGGGGGGGACAGACAGGTCAGGCTGGTGTGAACTGCACCGCACAGTGCGTTAGCCGGCCTTGGGCTTCACGCCAGGGGCTGGGTGCAGCAAAGACACCTGAATGGGCTTCCTGCTTTTGAGGAAACTAGTCTGACTGGAGGCGAGGCGAGTGTGGTGAGGCTCTGCAGTGATGGTGACTACCCAGAGGCTGACTCCCTGGGCTGGGGCCAGCCACAGCCTCCTTCAGGACTCAGTGCTGGAGCTGCATAAGGCCATGCTGAGGCAGCCTGGGAGTGGGGATAGTCGGGACTGTACGGCAGTAAGCCAGGCCACGCAAGGCATCAAATGAGTTTCCTGGTGTCGCTGTAACAATGCAGTTCATGCTGGATGTTGTGGCTTACACCTGTTAAGTCAGGAAGCTGGAGGAGGATGGTCATGAGTTCGGGGCCAGCATGGGTTACACGGCGAGTTCCAGGCCAGTCTGGACTGTAGAGAGATACCCTGTCTCGGAAGAAGGACAACAGAGAAAAGTGAGAGGTAAACATCCTGCATTTATTCTATCAGGTGTGGAGAGCGGGAGGTCTGGTGTGCAAGGCCGAGGCGTAGGTCAATCAGTGGTAGGGTGTAGCGGTATATTTCCCGCTGCATTAAACTCGGTATTTGGGGAGGAGCTAAGGTGGGAGGAGTAAGAAGAGGAAGAGGAGGAGCTAAGGGAAGAGAGATGTAGGACCTATGGAAGACCATGCATGTATCCAGAGAAGTCCTGGGTAACAACTTATATCTAGGTTAGTTAACTGGTTAACACTTCCAATTGTGTGGGCATCTTGATTTTTGAGCATTACCAAAAATATAAAGCCATTGGATAATCTTTAACCATTAGAATCTCATTTCTACCCGGTACTGCGCGGATGGCGGGATGGTCTGGGCTCAGCCCAGCCTTGTGGAGACAGCGTGGAAGATTGTCAGAGCCATCTCCCATGCTGGCGTCTCGTGGGTGCCAGGGCCGGTGTTTCTGGCTGGCCATTTCTAGCTGTGGCGCTCCCGTGGCCTCTGGCTGCTTCCAGCTGTGGCGCGCTTGGCTTCAGGCCATGGAGCGTGGCAGCCTGAGCTAAGCAAAGCCACCATTGCTTAGATACTCGGCCCAAGAAATAGCCGTTTTAAAATATTATTGTAACAGTAGGGTACCTGCCTGGTGTGCATGGGGTCTTGGGTTTGATGCCCAGCACAACAGGACAAGGGAAGAGGAAGAAGAAGAGATGGAGGAGTAAAAGAAGGGGAGGGAGAAGAGACAGGAGGAGAAAGAAGTTACATATAGGCTATCCAGGGTCACATCCTGGTGTTGAGCTAGATCCTGCTGGGGTTATGGGAAGCAACCTGGCTCCTTACTGTTCCCAGCTTCTGACCTAGTGGCTTCCTTGGCCGTGGTTCATAGCAGTAGCCCGCAGGCAGGCTACACGTGGGTCTGGATTGGTGTTTCCACCTTCCCACTTGGGGAATATTGGATTTGGAGATGGAGTTGGTGGTCCCTAGGGATCTGTTCCCCAGTGTCGATGGGAAGTGGCCAGGTGGCTGGGAGGTTAGGGTCTGCAAGGCTGAGATGCAGACAAGAGGGAGGCTGGGCATGTGGGAAGGGAGGGTTTTAAGAATCAGGACAGCACTTGGGAGGCAGAGGCAGGAGGATTTCTGAGTTCGAGGCCAGCATGGTCTACAGAGTGAGTTCCAGGACAGCCAGGGCTACACAGATGTTTCGAGAAAAAAAAAAAAAAATCAGGACAGGGGCTGGTGAGATGGCTCAGTGGTTAAGAACACTGTGTGCTTTTCCAGAGGTCCTGAGTTCAATTCCCAGCAACCACATGGTGGCTCACAACCATCTATAAGGGGACCTGATGCCCTGTTCAGGCAGGTGAATGTATGTGCAGCAGAGCACTCAGACATTAAATAAAATTAAAAAAAAAAAAAAAATCAGAACACATTCAACCCTGTGACGATTCTTGTCAACTTGACGGAATTTGGCATTGCCATGGAGACAAGTGTATCTGGTGGGGGCATTTCCAGATAGGATGGTCTGAAGAGAAGATGCACCCTGAATGTGGGGGCACACCATCCCACCAGCCAGGGGTCCCAGACTGAGTGAAAAGGAGAAAGCAACTGGGACCCCAGCAGTCACCTCTCTCTGCCTGACACGTGTGTGACTAGTCACCCCACACTTCTGCCACCATGCCTTCCTACCATCATCCCTTCACCCCAGAAGTTGCTTTAGTCAGATGTTCACATCACAGCTAACCCAGTGTCAGAGGATGAGGGTCCCGGGTCAAGGAAGGCACTGGGCCGCAGGTTCTGCGGCCAGCACAGGCAGAATGGATACTCCTCTGGTTTTCTTACTTCTCTCTGCAGCCTAGATCCACATGGGCCTTCCTTCTGCTCACAGGGGACACGGTATACTTCCATGGACCCAGCCAGCCATGGCCCCACCCTCCCCAGACCCAACCTGGGTTTGGCACTGGGGCCCTGGCTCTGCAGGCTGCCTGTGGGTGGGTCTTCACCTAATGACACTGGAGCCCACTCACCTGGCCTCTTGGCTGACCCTGGGCGGGCTCCTGAGCCCCCGCTGGCTTCCTGCTCTGTAAACATGGCTAGATTAATGGTAAGGAATTGTCAGAGAGTCCCATCGGATGGGACTGTTTGGAAGATGTCTTGAAGATAAGGGCAGGAAGGCCGGCGTTGCCGCCAGCACACCACGGTAGGTTTTCCTGGCAGGGATTTTCACGGGGCTTCAGGAAGCCATAATCATAAAGTTAATTATGCTTGATTAACCCACATCTGCTGAGAGGCTACATTGCCAGGAGGTGTTCTAGGGGTTGATGGAAAGTGGGGGACACACATGACTCCCCAAAACCTGAGACTTCTCTCACCAGGGACTATGTACCCAGTTTCCTTCCATTCACTTCACTGCCACCGATCCCACCAAGAGGCCTGTACTCTGGGCTAGCCTCAGTTTGTGTTCTATGTTAATTTTATTTTAAGGGTTATTTCCAAGGTAGGACCCCCACTTGTGTCCCAGTTTGGTCTTGACCACCTCCTGGCTTCAACTGATCCATCTGAGGAGCTGAGGCTACAACTGTGTCCTTTTTTTAAAAGTTAGATTTATTTATTTATTTATTTTGGTTTTTCGAGACAGGGTTTCTCTGTGTAGCCCTGGCTGTCCCGGAACTCACTCTGTAGACCAGGCTGGCCTCAAACTCAGAAATCCGCCTGCCTCTGCCTCCCAAGTGCTGGGATTAAAGGCGTGCGCCGCCACCACCCGGCTAAAAGTTAGATTTATGCTAGGTACAGTCATGCATGCCTTTAATCCCAGCACTCAGGAGGCAGAGGCAGGCAGATCTCTTGAGTTTGAGGTCAGCCTGGTCTAAAGAGTGAATTCTGGGTCAGCCAAGACTATATAGTGAAACCTTATCTCAAAAAAAAATTACATTTATTTATTTATTTATTTATTTATTTATTTGGGAGGGACATGTGGAGGTCAGAGGACAACTTGCAGTTGTCGATTCTTTCTTACCATGATACTCCTGGGGACTGAGCTCAGGTTACCCAGTTTGGTGGTAAGCACATTTACCGGCTGAGCTACCTTGCCAGCCCCATCTCCACTTTTAATACTTATAGAAACTTAATATAAAACTCGCCACTTCCAGCCAGGTGTGGGGAAAGTAGGGACGGGAAGGTCAGAAGTCAAGGTCACCCTCAGTTCCATCCGGAGTTCCAGGCCAGCCTGGGCTACCTGAGAGACCCTGATTCAAAAACACACAATAAATAATAAACTCAATAATCAATGAAGTCTCCTTACTGCCACCACTGTAAGCACACGATCCCAAGGCTGTCAGTAAAGCCACGGTGCTGAGCGGCTGCAGGCTGCGTCTCATCCCTGGGTACTTTCAGCCTCCTAAAAGGAGTCTGCCCTCATCATCAGTGGCTCTCCCCTGTCTGAAGACTTACTTCTCCTGGACATTTTATTTAACTGGATCAGACAGAGCAGGGTCCCCTGGCATCCTGCCTCAAGACCTCATTCCTTTCCATGGCTGAGTAATATTCCCGGTGTGTCTTGTTAGCCAGGTGTTAATGGGCATTGTGATTGCTTGCCCTTTTTATTTGGTTTGGCTTTGGTTTCTCCAAGACAGGGTCACACTCTGGAGCCCTGGCTGTCCTGGAACTCCCTCTGTAGATAGAGCAGGGCTGGCTTCGAACTCACACAGGCATATACTATTCTGCCCAGGTTTTGTTTTTCTTCCCCATTTTATATTTGTATATTACAGTCCTAAATAGGGCCAGGCTGCCCTGAGACTCCCCAGGTAGCTGACAGTGACGTTAATGTCTGATCCTCTAGACTTCACCTCCTGAGTGCTAGGATTACAGACTTGGGCCACCACACCCAGTTACAGCAGTTCTGGGTGGAAGCCAGGACTTCTCACATGCTAGGTAAGTGCTTCACCACTGGGTTCCCAGGCCCTTTTATCTCCCGTGTAGAGAAATGACACAGCTACTTGTTAAAGTCTCTCCTGACTCTCAACACAGTAATTCCACTTTTAGGTATTAATATCCACCCCGCAGAAGCAAGAACAGGCCCCAGGGCACGAATGTCCCCAGCAGCCTTGTTACAACAGCTCCACACTTGGGATTCCCAAGTGTCCCCCCTCCACCACCACCCTCCACTCAAAGACCAGGGTCACCACAGATCGGGACACCACTTGTCAAATTTGTAGCAAGCAGGAAAAGGAAAGACAGAACACAGCAACTTGAGAGGGTTTCAGAAACGACGAAGAGTGACAGAAGCCAGACCCGCTACCGAAACTCTGGGTGTGAAGGGCTTTCTAGGAAGAGAGAAGTCCGCTGCAGATGGCCCAGCTGTGGCCGGGGAGGGATACAGGGAAGAATCGGAGGTGTTGGGGACACAGATGATTCTGACCAAAGTGTGTATCTGGGTGTCACAGTCATTTCAAATGGGCTGGGGCTGGTCAGGTGGGACATGATTACAGGCTGGCACTGGTTTGAGTGTAGGCATATGGGAGCCGGTGGGCCCACTGTGACTGTGTACAGATCTCAGTGTAAACGTCTGAGTCTCCTCTGCCGTATATCATGTATCATGTCTCCATTCTGTCACTGAGAGTCTCTATACCTTCGGGTCTGTGGTGTCCCTCTGGATGAGTTGTCCTGGCCCCTGTGTGTGCTGTAGAGTGTTTGTCTGTCTCTGCTGCTCCGCACACAGCCTGAGTGACTCCTCCTGCCTCTGGGCTCCTGACCAGTTTGAGAAAGTAAGCCCCCTCTTGGGCCTCCCTCCAGATGACACACACCCCTCCTTGAAGCTTTTCTCAGGCACTCTGGCGCCTCTGGTGACAGGAGACTGTCAGCTCTGAGGCCTGGGAAGGGCAGGCTATTCCTAGGGTAGGGACTCTCAGTTCTGTCCCTTTGCCAGGCAGGGCTGGATGTCCAAAAGGACTGTCTGGGTGGATCTCAGTATCTTCTTTTAGTCTTTCACCAGTTACTTCTCAGCCCCGAGTGTCAGACAGGAGTCTGGAGGATGGTAGGAACCCCCACCCTCCTCTTGGGCTACCAGGCTGCCTGTGGGATTCTCCCACCTCCTCCCAACTGCAATCCTTGACCTCTGTTTGGAGATAAGGAAGCCCCAGCAACTCAAGGGTGGAGCTTACTGGGCAGACCCAGGAAGATTCAGCCCCAGGACTACACTGGCCTACCAAGCCACCAGCTCAGAATAGCTGTGTGTTTGCCAAAATCCCTAATGTCTTAGTGGGTTCAAGTGACATTTCAGGGTCAGCCATAGGGCCATAGGGTCAGCCTAGCTCCCCATGCCTCCGAGTTAAAGGTTATCACCTCCACGTAGAAGCCAGAGCTTCAGCTCCCACAGGAGGTGATGCCTGAGTCATCATCCCAGGAAGGTGGACACCTAGGGACCTCTGCTCCTTAGAAAATGGAGAACCTTTAATCCCAGCACTTGGGAGGCAGAGGCAGGCGGATCTCTGTAAGTTCGAGGCCAGCCTGGTCTTTGTGAGTGAGTCCAGGACAGCTAAGGCTCTGTTACTCAGAGAAATTCTGTCTTGAACCAAAACAAAACAAATAAACAAACAAACAAAACAACCCCCCCAAAACAAAAACAAAAAACCAGAAATACCCAAATATCACAATTTTCAGTTGGTTCACAACATGTTCTTGCAAGTGGTCCTCAGAAAACCCCCAGATGAACACAGGAGCTGCTGTTCGTCCTACCACAGGTGAGGGGCTCTCATCCTGAGTGTAGATGTGCTACGGGGGGATGGGGGAAGCGCATGGTAGCTGGAAGAGATCGCTCAGGAGGGTTGGAAGACGGGCCCAAGGGGTCCAGCTTGCACTCTGGATCCCCTGGCTTCTCCGGCCTCTCTGTCTCATGGTCAGAAGTCTCCTCAGCTTCATCCTGCCACCAAGTGCCACATGCCAGGGTCCTGGCTGTTGGCAAGGGTGACAGCTGTGCAGGGGACAGGCTCTAGCACGTCCCTTTAGGGAGTGGGTGGCCAACTGCAGATCCTACTGACCAGGTCCTAGCTGAGGCTTGTCCTGGGTATGCTGTAAGCGACTCAATCACGCAGGCTAGTAACGCTGACAGTGTGGGGTGCCGGGCCTCTAAGCCGAAAGCCGAAAGGGGTGTGCTGGATTTGAACACAAAGATGCATTGGGTACAGTGTTCTCTTTCTCTGAAGCAGCCTTTTGGGGGCTCACTGCCATTCCTCCCACTACACACACCAGAAACTTGGGTCAGAGCCAAAAAAAAACAAAACAAAACTCCCTGGTTGGTGGCAAGGCTGGGTAGTTGTGCAGCTCTGATTTAGAGGCACCAGGGCCTCAGTTCGGCAGCTGAGAGTCAGTGAGTGGCTAAGCTGTGTGGTCCCAGGCAGTTTCCTTTATCTTTCGGGCTTCATCCAGTACTGTATAAACGGTGGGTGCATCTGTCTATAGCCTATCCAGTCAAACAAACTACAGGGTCCCAGTGAGGAAAGAGAGGTCAGTCAGGGGCTGAGGGTGTGGCTCAGTCCGTAGAGTGCTGGTGTAGTATACATAAGGCTCTGGGTTTGAGCCTGAGCTCTGGATTAGCCAGGAGTGGTGGTGCACACCTGTGATCCTAGCACTTGGAAGGTAAAGGCAGGAAGATCAGAAGTTCAAGGTCATCCTCAAGTAAATAGGGACTTCAGGCCAGCCTGGGCTGAAAGAGAGACAGACAGACAGACAGACAGACAGACAGGCAGAAAGAAACAGAGAGAGAGAGAGACAGAGAGACAGACAGGGAGAGACAGAGAGAGACACAGAGTCAGAAACAGAGACAAAGAGACAGAGGCAGAGAGACACAGAGACAGTGTGAAATACAGAGAGACACAGAGAGAGACAGTATGAGAGCCAGGGAGAGGTGGACAGAGACAGAGAGACAGAGACAGAGACACACAGAGAGATATAGAGTGTGAAAGAGAGAGACACACAGGGTATGAGAGACAGAGATAGAGAGGAAGGTCAGGGCCAAACACAGGGACTTTCCAAGGTCCCTGGTCATTTTTAGCTTCCCTCCCTGGGGCAAGTGACCTGCACTCTGTCCTCTGGCCCCACAGCTCAAACCAAGTTCTTTTTCTGTCTCTATGAACTCAGGCCGAGCCCTGAGCCAAGGCTAAGCTCAAGAGGGTTGGACACGTGGCTTGGGCCAGGAGCCCAAGCAGATGGCAGGCCACCTGTTGCAGGGGTGGCTGAGAACCAGCCACCATGCTGGGGCACCACTACCGCCTGCTGTCCCCCACTATCCCCTGCCTGTCTTTCTGCTTGCCCAGAGAGCCTGGCCATCCTCTTTGCCCCAAGCCACTGGAGTGTCCACAGAGGAAGAGATTCAGAAACAGGAGGTTTTGTCCCCTGAGGATAAGAGCAGCCCCTGAGCCTTCTACACTTGTCCCTTGCTAGATGTTTTGGGATTACAAAGTTTGGTTTGTTTTAAAATGAGGTTGAGATGTATAGCCCACCCTGGCCTGGAGCTCCAGAGTCTCCTGCCTAGACCCCCAGGCACTGAGGATACTGGTGTGAGATACCACATCTGCTTTGCAGGTTGTTAAACCATAATTATTTTATTTATCTATTGTTTGGTGTTTTTGAGGCAGGGTCTGTCTATGTAGTCCTGGCATGGAACTCAAGAGTTCCACCTGCCTCTGTCTCCCAAATATTGGATTAAAGGCATACACCACCATACCTGGCTAAACTATTATTTTAAACCAACAAAACTGCCAGAGGGGCCACACATACCCCTAGTTCAGGCTGAAACATTTGAACATTCAGGAGCAAACTGCCACATAATAGTGTACACCTATAATCAATCCTAGCACTCTTCAGATGATGCAGGAGGATGGTTGGGAGTTCGAATCCAGCCTGGGCTGCATGGTGAGATTTTTTGTCTCATAAAAACCAACAAAGGAAAAACAAACCATATGTAGAAAAGCACACCCAGCCGGTCTCCAGGGAATGGGCCTGAGGCCAGCTCCAGGATTTTCTGTGGATTCATAGAATTTTTAAGCCTCCTTTTACTGCAGTGTGTGTGTGTGTATGTATATGTGTGTGTGTGTGATTTTTTGTTTAACTTTTTGGTCACAAAAAATCTGCCCTAAGCTGACACAAGGCTATTTATAATGTCTGCTTTCTCCCACTCAGCATTGAGATTCACCTCTCAGCTCCAGCAATGCTGGTGTGTTTGGTTAAGGGTTGGCCTTAGGTGGTAGCATTTTTTTTTTTATGGTGCTCAAATCCACAAATCTGAACTCTAGGCCATTCTGACATAATCACCGCTACGCGGTATTTTCCTGCTTGACTGGCTTGTCTGCTAGATTCTCTTTGCAGCCCGGTGCTATCTGCAAGTGTCCATGGGGGAAACTGAGGCTCTAAGAGCCTCTGCGGAGGAGTGAAGACTGAGGACTGGGTGTGGCTCCTCCCCTTCTTGCCTCATGCTGACCTCTAGTTCATGGTGGTCCTCTTGCCTCAGCCCCGAGAGTTCGCTGGGATCACTAAACCCAGTGTTTGTGTGTGGCTGTCTGTTGGCATGTGTTGGGGTACACAAATAAGGGGGGAGCCATGTGTGCTTGTTTATATGGAGGCCAGAGATTGAAGTGAGGTGTCTTTTGGGGTCAGTCCCCACTTTGTTCATGGAAACAGGGTCTCAGACTGAACTCAGAGCCTACCTGCCCCGCTAGTCAAGCTGGCCATATTGTCCCAGGGTTTCATTTCAACCCTTAAGCTCTAGGATTACAAGTGGCCACTACGCCCGCCCAGCTTTTCATGTGGGCCCTGGGGATCTGAACTGCTGAGCTCTCTTGCCAAGCTTTTTATTGACTGAGTCACTTCCCCAGACCCCACAATTCTTTCAGACACATCTTGAAGGCCCTGGCTACTCATGGCAACCACAGCTCTGGCCGCTGCACAGGCCTCCTTCGTTCGTGTGGGACAGACTCAGACCTATTCTGGGGACTGTAAGGCTCTAGACCCTCTACCCAGCCTGGAATCAGGGTAAAGAGGACGGAGGACCCTCACTGTCTCATGAGCAGCTGTGCCCCTTGGCAGGTACAGGGCTGTCAGCTTCTCCTTGGTGGTCTCCGGAATGGTTCCCAACCAAATCATTAATCTTGGTCAACACAGTGAGGGCCACTCAGACCTGAAGCCGCACCCCCCCCCCAACCCCGACCTTCTGGCACACTTCACAGAAACAAGGCAGACTTCCCAGGAGCCCCTACTCCAGAGAGAATTTAGCTTTTGTCTTAATCCAGCCTGCCTATCTTTCCTACTAGACTTTTCCGTTTCTGATTTTTTATTTTTTAAGATAGGGTTTCCTGTAGCCCAGGTTGGCCTTAAATTTGCTCCATAGCTGAAGATGAGCGTGAACTCTTCTGATTCTTCCGCCTCCACTTTCCAAGTGCTGGGATCACAGGCGTGGGCCACCGTAATCAGCTATCACCATACAGTTTTCAAGTGTTAGGTATCTTCTTCCATCTATTCACCTCCCTGTCTGCCCACTCGCCTACCCACCTGCCAGTCCATCCATCCTCGCTCCCACCCACTCAGCCGTCCATTCATGCCCTCCCTCCCTATCCCAGCAGCTCTCAAAAAACTGAAGATTTTCTAAGCAGCCGCTACAGTGAGCTGGTGAAAACAAGGGAAGCTTCTCTGAGCAGGAGCTGGGCTGTAAGCTCCTCCCATGTCTCATTTGCATGTAAGCTTTCTCATTTGCATACATGCTAGTCGGGCTGCTTAGCTCACTCCAAGCCTCAGCAGCAGGCTCTCTCCCGTGCGCTAGACGGACAGTGTTGAGCAAAAACAGATGCTGGCCGCTCACTCCGTGGAATTTGTCAGTTTGGAGGAGACAGATGTGAATCAAGTAACCACACTCTTGAAACCATAATCACAAACAGCCCAGCCAGGCCTCAGCCAGGAGGCTCCCGGGAGGTAGGGACACTCCCCAGAAACCAAAGGTCTACAAGAGCATCTGCCAGCAAAGAGGATCCAAGCAGGGTGTTGTAAGACCCTGCTGTAAGGGTGCTGAAAGTTGGGGTGTTCAAGAGAAGAGGTTAGGAAGAGGGTGGCTCAGCTGAAGAAGTTAGATGAGGTCAGCAAAAGATACAGACCCAGTGACATAGTTGTTGGTGGGAGCTGAAGAGAAGCCAGGCCAGGGACATTGCGTGGGGTGTGGGGTGCGGGGTGTGGGGTGTGGGGTGTGGGGTGTGGGGAGGGGGATACTTCAAGTCGGCAGCAAGCCAGGGTGTACCTCCTGTCTTACCCATTGACGGTCCCAAGGGGGCGGGGGCGGGGGCGGAGTCAGGGGCAAGGGAGTCTGGGAAATAGAGTTCACTGCGGAGGGGGCGTGAGGGATGACTTAGGCACAGTGAGGGAGGTGCAAAGACAGAGGTGTGGTATGCATGGTGTCTCTTGGACAGGGTATCTGAGTCTCCCCTCTCCTGGGGGAGGGGGCAGTATGCAGAACGATGATGTCTGATGAAGCCTGAGAACGTGTGGAGCAAGACAGAGCCCAACACCAGAGCTGCGCTTTGAAAAGAGTAGGCTTAGCTGGTGGGTGAGCAGAGTCAGGGGAGGAGAAAGAACGCAGGCGCTTGCTGCCCTGCCCAACCTGTACCCGAGGCATGGGTTCTTCTAATCTGTTTCCATCCCACGAACAACGGCAGCAGAATGGAGACCCAGCAGTGCACAGGGGGGCCGGCCACCATGGCAACCATCTGCTTTGTTCTTATTGCCAAATGGCCCGCTGTGCCCCTGTGGTCAGAGACCTGACCACCTTCTTCCCGCCCAGGCCCCTCCTGCCCCCAGCCTAGCTGCAGGGGTCACTACGTGGTCCATGTATGCTTTTGTTAGCTGTCAGCTTCCCCTTTCCAGTCTGATCAATATTAATAGCTTTGCAATGGGAGGGTACATCCAGGTACCCAGCTGGAGCTGTGGGGGCCTCTGGGATGTAACCTGCTTTCTCTGCTTCTCCCGTGGCCATGGTTGATCTTGCTTGAACTAATAAACCTCCAGGTCCCCAGGAAGGAGTGATGTCAAGGAAAAAATGTTTTTTTTTTTTTTTTTTTTTTGAAATAAGCTGGCTTCCAACTCACAGAAGTATGAGTATTTCAATTGTATTACATTTTGTTTAGTGTGTATGTGTGTGTGTGTGTGTACACAAGTGCACACAGATGCATGCATGTACCACAGCACTTGTTGTGGTTTGAATATGCTTGACCCATAGGGAGTGGTACTGTTAGGAGGTGTGGCCTTGTTGGAGGAAGTGTGTCACTATGGGGGTGGGCTTTGGAGGTCTCCTCCTATGCTTAGGCTACACCCATTGTGAAAGAGAGCTTCCTTCTAGCTGCCTGAGGATGCCAGTCTTTTCCTGACTGCCTCCAGATGAAGATGTAGAACTCTCAGTTCCTCCTGCACCATGCCTGCCTGGATGCTGCCATGTTCCTGCCTTGATGATAATGGACTGAACCTCTGAACCTGTAAGCCAACCCCAATTAAATGTTGTCCTTATAAGAGCTGCCTTGGTCATGGTGTCCGTTCACAGCAGTCAAGCGCTAAAGAAGACAGTACTCCTGAAGAAATCAAAAGACAACCTTCAGGAGTTGATTCTCTCCTACCTACCATGTGGGTTCCAGCGATTGAAGTCAGGTTGTCAGGCTTAGCAGCAAGCACCTTCACTCACTGGCGCCATCTTACTCACCCAAGGAAAAGTTCTTAAGAAACAGAGCAAGAGCACGTGAGGTATCACCCCTTCCCAAGGGGCGAGAGCTATGGCTGGGATTTAGGAAAGCTACCTCACAGTTTTGACCTTGTGTGACCTTGGACAAGGTCTATGCTGGCCCTGAATCTTCTCTGCCCACTCTGTGGCCCTTGTCCAATCAAGCCTGGCCTGGAATCCCCGCCCATCAGTAGCAAACCATGTGCTTTTCGGCAAGATGTTGATTCTCTGTGTGTCAGCTTCCCTCCCTGTAACCGGAAATTGTACCCACGCGGTCAGGTATAGAAGGAATAGTGTGACTCATACATAGCCGAGACGGACAGCTGGAGGCTCTAGATTACAATGACAAAGGGGCCTCAGTCAAAGCACCACCCTGCCACCTCTGTGATCTTGGACTTGGGGGGGGGGTGTCGCTAACCCAGCCTGAAGAGCAAGTGGAATCAGGGATTTTAAGCTCCTCTTCCTGCCTGTGCCACCCCGCAGAGCGCAGGAAGGAGGGAAGCGGTACTAGGACAAGGATTCTCAACCTGTGGGTCGCGACCCCCAAGGTGGCAGAGTAGATGTCCTGTGAATCTGATATTTACAATATGTAATTTTGCTGTAATAGCAGCAAAATTAACAGTCATGAAGTAGCAACAAAATAATTGTATGGTGAAGGGGGGGGTGTCACCACAACATGGAGAAGTTGTATTAAAGGGTCGCAGCATAAGGAAGGTTGAGAACCATTGTGCTGGGACCTAGGCAGGCTGCATTTTAAAAATGTGTTCTCCCTTCAGCAGGGGCCATTTCTGAGTATTGCTGACTTGTGAAAGGAACACATGTTCAGAGCCAGGGTGGGAACACGTTCGTGATTGTTTGCACAGTCCAACAAAACAGACACCAGGTAGTCCTGACCTCTGAGCCCACGTGGGCATCATCAGATTGCTCAGGTGGGCCGGGGGTGCCCGCCTTGCAGTGAGGTGACCTGCAGGGCCAGCCTGGCTGTCAGAAATTGAAGGAGGCACCGGGGAGGGCTGAGGTGGGGAGCCGGTGAACCGCAGGACTGACGATGACCACGGGTGGGATTTGAGACACCTTGTCTAGTGTGCAGGAAGTGTACACACCTCCCTGGGCTTAGAGTTCCATTCATGGCTGTCCATCCCACAAGCGTATCACGTGTTGTCCACAGAAGACATGGACCGGAGATGCAGGAAAACACCCGCAACTTTTGCCTCTGATGGAAACTCCTCAACCCACCAAGGGTCAAGTTCAGCCAGTCACTCACTGTATTGGAAGTTCTCTAAAGGGACAGAACAGACGTGGTGCTTATTATAAAAGGGGATTCACTGGAGTGGCTGCTGCCGCTGCCGCAGGGAGGACTTGGGGGAGCAGGTTAGTGATGGCTACCTGCTGGAGAGGCTGAGAAGCCAGGAGCTGCAGGAGCCGAAGGCCTGGAGGATTATGGGCCGATCTTCAGTCCATGCTGCAGGGAAGGATGGTGGCGGTGATGGTGGTTACAGCAGTAATGGGGTTGAGGCACATGCTAGCAAGGAGCAGGGGCGAGCAAGCCAGCAGCATTGAAAGCAACACTGCAAGCCAGCAGTTGCCTTTTCTTAAGGACTCTAAGTCTAGGCAGTTACAGGAAAGAGCTGCCCACTTCACAGTTTTATCCCCAACTTCACCCTTGCTGGGAATGCCTTAACAGTGCTGCCCAGGGGCATGTCTCTTAGCTAATTCCAGATCCAGTCAAGACCAACCTCTGCAGCTGTCCCTCTGTGGGCCACACAGCAATACAGAAGATAAGGTACCGCTTTGGGCAGCAGCAGGGACGGGGGTGGGGCGGGTGGGGGGTGGGTGGGTGGGGGTGGGGGGCTGGGGTGTGGCTCACTGGCAGAGCACTGCACTCTGCACACACACACACAGAGCTCTCCCTACTAATACACATGCACGTGTACACACGGAAAACCCCACGCAGGAAAGGTCAGGCTTAACGTGGAGCCCTAAGAAAGACCCAGAGTGAGCACAGGACGAGGTCCTCCCTACAGACCATGTGCTCATGCTATGACATGGCCCAGCCCTGAAATTAGGGTGGACAGACAAAGTATAGGCGTCTCCTGTCATCCTGGCACTCAGAAGGTCGAGGCAGGGGATCAAGGTCATCCTCTACACATGCTGCACTCAAGGCCATCCTGGGTTACCTGAGACCTTGTTTGTTAAAAAAACAAAAACAAACACACAAACAAACAAACAAACAAAAAACAGTGATGGCGATAGCAGATTCCTTTAATCTCCCCCCCCCCCCACTCAGGAGAAAGGCATGTGACTCTATGTAAGTCTGAGGCCAGTCTGGTCTCTATAGTGAGTTCTGGTCCAGGCAGGGCTACATAGCCATCTCTTCTGTGTCCAAGACAGACGTATGAACAGACCGAAAGTGATGAATGGTACTCAGAGATGGGGGAAGGGCAGCTGGAGGGATGACAGGTGACGGCGCTTTAGGTAGAGTTTCTTTTGGGGGTGATGGGTGTTCAGAGTTGACCATGGAGCTAGCTATGTGGTTCAGTGAACACTCAACCACGTGTAGTCTGGGAATGTCATCTCTGTAGATGGGTTCGAACTGGATATGGGATGCCTGCTGAGAGGTGAGGTGCCCCAGGAGGCAGACCATGCTGATCAAACCCTAATTTGGTCTGTGAAAATGTAGGGAGGTGTACCCATGTGGTCACACGCTTTCCTTCAGGTGCTTCAGAAAGAGGTTTTCAAAAGCACAAAACCTAGCTGGGCATGATGGCTCACTGCAGGAGAGAGAGAGAGAGAGAGAGAGAGAGAGAGAGAGAGAGAGAGAGAGAGAGAGAGAGGAGAAGAAAATGAAATGTGATTCTCCAGCTTAGCATCAGACACGCCTCAGGCCCACTGTGAACAAGTCCAGGATAGCCCAGCCACTCCAGAGTGAAGGCCAGGAAGATAACTGAGCCTGGGACAGGTTCTGGCAACTCAGAGGGACATATGGAAAGACTCCAGGGCTGTGGACAGAGCCTGGGAAAGGCCACTGAGAAACACTGGGTCTGAAAGGGCTTGGAGATCTAGCTGAAGGTCCAGCTGCCAGTGGACCACAGCCGGGAGGATGAGCAAGACCACCAGCTTCCAGGGCAGGAATGAACTGAGGACAGGAATGCTTTTCTGGGGAAGGATTTGGAGAGGCAGGCCTGCAAAGCCAGGAGCTGTACATATGGTTGAGGGTGTGTGTGTGATGTGCAGTTAGAGCAAGATACTTGGACAAGACAGTTCTAGTTCAAATCCAGCCCTGACAGCTCCCAGCTTTGTGACTGCTGGGGGCCTCAGAGCCCCATCAGTAAAACTAGCAATAATACTTACATATTTAAGTGAACATAGCTCCCTGGCATCTAAGCATCCAACATTTAGTAAACACTTGGTAATTGTTTGGTGTCTTTGTCCCAGTGGAGGATTAAAACTGGCTCATACAATATACCCACCGACTGTGTGCCAAGCATGTTCCGTTAGAGGTCATTCTCACTAAGTGTCTAACGTTGCTCTCCTCCCGCCCCCCATCCTCAACCCCACATGCTCTGCCTTTTCCAGAACCTCTGGGGCTTGGACGCTTGGGAACCAACCACATCAAGGGTTTTCTGCTACAAACCAGAACCATTGGAGATGCCAGTGGTGAGGGAGTTTTCGAGCACACACAAGATTTATGTGGAGAGCCTGTCCTGTCAGCCCCAGGCAGGTCAGCTGTGTGCTCATTTATCAAAGGGTTTTAACAAGGCTCTGAAGTTAACCGCAGCATCCTCGGGTTCCTGAGCAGGAAGGCCTGGATGGGCCATGGGCCATTGTCTCCTGCACCCCATGCCTCGACCCTTCCCTTCGCTGTGAGCACGAGCTGGAATTTTCACACACGGGGCTTTGCAGCTTACAGAATGCTCCTGCTTATCCTTGTCTCGGGTCCCAGAGATGGACAGTGAGCTGCTGCCATCTTGCTCTGAGATGGTAGAGCAATGGCTGCTGAGAGTGAGTTACTAGCGCACTCTGGGAGCGGAATCAGTCCACACAAAAGGCAACAAAGAAGCCTGTGAACTGGCATTGTGGTGAAGGTGCTTGGCCCCCCAAGCACGACATCCTGAGTTTAAGCCCTGGAGCCTACATAAAGGAGAGAGAAGAGCAATTCCCACAGAATGTCTCTGACCTCCACAACTACTGGGATGTGTCAGAGATCCCTGTATTCTCTGTGCTGGCTTAGTTTTGTCAACTTGACACAAACTATTGTTTGGCGGGAGACAGAACATCAACTGAGGAATTGCCTCCATCAGACTGGCCTGTGGGCAGGTCTGTGGGGGGGCATCTCCTTGATTGTTAATTGATATAAAGATGTCTGGATCAATGCAGGAGGCATCGGTCCTTCATGGCTCCGCCACTGCTCCTGCCTGAGTTCCAGCCCTGACTTTTCTCAGTGATGGGCTACCAGTGGGACCCTGTAAAACGAATAAACCTTTTCTTCCACAGTTGCTTTTGGTCAGGGTACATATCACAGCAATAGAAGACAAACTAGAATGTTCCCTCTTATCCTGCACACACACACCTACACACTGTGTATATATGTGTGTGTACATATATATGATTATATATGCATATATAATATGTATACATGTATATGTACACACATATACATATATGCACACACATATATGTATATACAATATGATTATATATGTATATAACATGTATACATATATGCACACATATATACATGTATACATATATATGTGTGTATACATATATATGCATGTATATATTTACTATGTATACACATATGTAATCATATATATGTGTATACACATACATATGTGTATACACATACATATACATATATACATATACATATATATACATATATATACATATATATATATATATGTATATATATATATAAAATCATCTTTAAAATGCATCAGAGTTTTCACCAGCCTCACCCTTGTATCAGTAATTGCACCTCTGAACAAGTCCCTTCTTCTGGGGACTGTTCTAAGACAACACTTTCATGACCTCCAGGCTTAGCTGTTAAATGCTAATAGGTGTGACCCCAGGCCAGCCACCCAGGGATTGGCTTTTTTTGTTTGTCTGCTTGTTTGTTTTGTTTTTAATTGTTCATAGTGACATTCTTTTTTCTCTGGGGAGGATATATATATATATTGCTGGCCAGTGTCCTGGTCAGATTGAAGCTCTTTCTGTGTAAATTGTAAAGTGCTTGCTCTATTCAAATGGAAAGGAAGGGGAGGAAGGAGGGAGCGAGGAGGAGGGCAGTGGAGGGGAGAGGGAGGTGTGACTTAAAAGAAGGGCAGCCAAAGACCAAGTCTTCCCTTTTGGGTCCCCAGCTAGCCAAGGGCAAACACAGGGTCCTGGTTGTTTCTGTAGCTGCAGATGGACAGCCTGGGCTCTGGGATGGACGCTACAGGGGTGCACAGGCAGGAGGAAGGACGTGCAAAAGGGCCGTTGAGGAAGGATGCCAAAACTGGATGGTGGGAAAAGCTGGGCCCCTTGGAGGAGCTTCAGTTTGACTTCAGGCTCTTGGGAAGAATGAAGGATGGAACAGCCAAGACAGAGGAGAAGGGTGATGCCGGTGGGTTGTTTTGTTTTGAATATCTTTATTCTTTGAAAATTTCATGCTTGTATAATAACATTTTGGTCTTACCTGGCCCCCGCCATGTTTTTATTTTTTGAGACAGTTTCACTATGCAGCCCAGGCTGGTCTTGAACCTCCCATGCATCTCCAAGATGCTAGGATTACGGGGAGTATCATCCTGCCAGATGGCCTGATGATTCTAGAACAGAAGGCACCAAGAGGTTTAGAGTCCTGTGTCCCTGGTCCCAACATTGATTGGGCCCTGTGAAAACTAGGGCAGTGCAAGGCAGGCCAGCTGGGGCTCAGCCCCTTGGGAGAAGCAGCAGGGAAACAGACACAGTTCTGTGTGGTGCTGGGACCTGAAGACAGCTTGGGGGAGGTTGGGAGATGCCCCATAGGCAGCTGCAAACATGGGCTGTGTCCAGATACTCTGTCCTTCAGTGGTATGTCTCCATGGAACCTGTAGGCTGTGTTTTCTCTGCCCTGAGCCAGGCTGGCTGGGAGATACAAGGTTATCCAGGCCTTGGAGAGTGACAGGCACTGAAGGAGCATGGCCCCTCCACAGCTGCAGGCAGGGGATGGCTCAGAGTCCAGATGCTATGACCATTGACAGGCACAGGTGGATAGCTCTGTCCAGTTGGAGCTTTGGACATCTGAACAGCCAGGTTTGGTGCTGCAATGACTCGGGAACATGAAGCAGAAAGGAAGGCGCCTTGGTGTTTTGAACATCTGGCACCACACAGTTGGCTCTGTGTCCAGACCAGTCGCTGTGACAGTTTGTTTCCTTAGGTTCATAGTTGGGAACACACAAAGAAGACAGATGAGACTCTGAGGCAGTCCCTGCTTCATGCCGGACTTAAGAGTGAACCTCTTGTCGGCTTTCGGCTTTCTAAGGAGCCTGGGGGTGGGTTTTCTCAGTGAACCTGCTCCTGTGGGCTGGCTTCTTACTCTGAACTTTATACCCTTCATTAGGAAGCTGGCGCACAATGCCACATATGCTTTGCAGGGAGGCAGGCGCTGGCTCCCGGAAGGACCAGCCCCGCATTCAGCATTTACCCAGCCTGGAGGGGGGTTTCGCGTAGATCCCTCAACTCCTTTCCTCTTAGACAGGGTCTCACTGTGTAGCCCAGGCTAGTCTTGAACGTGAGATCCTCTTCCCTCAGTCTCTGGAGAGCCTGCACTGCCAGGATAGCCTAGGTTCTGCTTCTCTCAGCCCTAAAGAATGCATCCTTTTGTCAGATCTGCTTTCCTGATGAAGAGACAGAGGCCCTGAGAGCTCACAAGCTTCCCCCTCCTCCCTGCTCCCTCCCCTGCCCCTCAGGTCACATAGCTAGTCAGTGTTGCTGTGATGTCAGTCTGGTACGTCTGGCTGTGCTGTGGTTCTGCCACCATGTCACCCACCCCCATATGACTCAGCAGCGTCACCTGTCTTCTTCCTCCTCTGATCTGTGCCAGGGGATTTCCTGAGTCACTCAGCCACTGAGAGAAACAGAACCCACTCATCCCCGCCCACTTCACACATAGAAGCGCACACGTAAATATGTGCACACATGCACATGCATTCACGCGCCTGCACAGTACACACATGCTTGCATGTAAACACGAATACATGTCTGTATAACACCGAGCAACACACATAGACACATGCATGCACAGTACATACATTACATGTATGTCTGGAGTTGCCTACTCAAATACACATGCATTTGTACGCCACTGTGTATTAATACACACAAACAAATGTAAAACACACACGTGTGCCTGCACTTGTTTACACAAACACCAATACACACATGTGTACAAACACAGCACATGTATGTATGTATTAACACACACATGCTAACACGCACACACATAGTCTCCCATCACATCAGCCTTCTGTGCCGGGCATCTCTCTTGCTCTCATTTGGACCACCATAGAGGATGCTTGTGCCCATTGCACATAGCAGAAGACTGAGGTTTGTAGAATTAAGAGGTCTGCCTCTGCGTGAGGTCCACAGAGCTTGGGGGTTTGGGGCTTTGGGCTTCCCTATGAAGCCAGTCTTGACTATTCTGTATGCAGAATGGGAATAGGAGGGTTGGCTCTTGGGGGCTGTAAGGGTGCAGAAGGCAGAAGATGGCAAAGGAAATAGGAAATAAAATGGCCGATGAACAGATGTGGAGGAAAAATTGGCGGCCCCAGTTGAGGTCCTAAAGCTGAGCCTCTAGGGCTCTGAAGATGGGTAGCTGGGCCAGGCTGAGGGGCCTTCACCCAGGGAGACCTGGGTGAGCCTAGATAGGGACAACTTCTCCAGGCTCCTTCCTATGGGGTGAGACACCCAGGCCCTTCCTGAGTAAGAACAGACAGGGTCCTTTCACGAGGGAGCCCCTTTCGTCAGCCTCTCTTCTAACAAGGTATGGGTAACACCAGCAGCCAGGGGATGCCTCCCCACCCCATTCTGGGAGACAGTTTGCTGAGCCAGCACTTTTCGGGGCCAGGGAAGGGACAGAGTCCCATCCTCTGCCATACTGACACCCCACCCTGGGTTGATTCTGGAGCCCTGGAATGTCAGGGATTCCCAAGAGGCCCTTTCTGCTCATTTGGACCGGGAAGGAGCTTTCCTTACATGTCAGCTCACCAAGTGTGTGTGTTGGGGAGGGGGCTCCTGCCTTTGGGGCTCAGGCACCCCCTCCAGCTGGCAGGCTAGACAGCTGGAAGCTTCTGGGAAGTAGATGCTCACAGTTCAGAAGCGTCGAGGGGTCCTTTTACAGATGGGAGACTTGAGAAAGGTTTAGGATTGCTTGGTGGCCCAGCCTGAGCCAAAGGCACACCATCTGTGTGGCGTACATGTGTGCGCCTGTGTGCCTGGCAGGCACCAAGGACAGTCTCCAGCAGTTTCTGGGTGACAGGGGCCAGATGTCTGCCTGGGGAGGCCACATACTCCTAGCAGAACCCTGCTGCCTGGGTCTGAATCCTGCCTGGCCTCTTTGTTTGAGTCATAAAATGCGGGACATCCCACACTTGCTTCTTGGGGGAAGTAACTAAGAAGCATGTAACAGCTCTGAACTTGGCGTGCAGAGGGTTTGTCTCTGTGTTCAATAACTACAATGTAGCTGCATACAATACATTAAGTCCTGGATATCTGTGGTCTCCCCAGGAACACTTCAACAAGAAGGAAAAGGGCACAGAGAGGTTGAGTCCTTAGTCCGAGGACACACAGTACCCTTCTTACCTCTACCCCTAGGGTGATCTGGTGGGTCCTGTCCCACCAGAGGGAGGGGAGGGCTAGGCTAGGAGGACTCTGTCTCCAGGGTGATGCAGGAGACAACTTCCCTCTGTCTTCAAAACTAGGGCACTGGGCTTAGAAAGGTGACCCCAACCCTGGGCTGCTGAAGGGCCAGGACCTCCCCAGATCCTGAAGGGGGGGGTTACCCTTCCCAAGCCTCCCTAGGCACCCATCGTCCTCACCTGGCACTAGCGCGTCCGGCTTGACCTTTCCTTAAAGATCAGCGGCAGCGGCTGATGGGTTTCGTGGGTCCCAAAGGAGACCCTTCAGACAGCCCGAGCCACGGGCTGCAGAGCCCCTAATTGGAGCAATGAATCACCGCGGGCTCCTGCTGGACACTGAAGAGACAGAGGAGCTGAGGCCTATTGTGCCATAGTTTGGGACACGGGGAGGGGGGGTGAGGGTGTGGGAGAGGGTGGGGAGGGAGAGAAGGGGGTGGAGGAGAGGGTTGGGGGGAGAGAAGAGGTCAGGGGAGGAGGAAGAAGGATCCAGAGGAGAGGATGAGTCAGAGGAGGAGGGGCGGAGAGAAGGTAAAAAGAGGAGGAGGTTTGGGAAGAGGAGGAGGAGGTAGGGGAGGAGGGGAGGGAGAGGAGGGTTAGGAGAAGGAGGAGTCGGAGTCAGGGGAGGAGGAGCCCGGGAAGAGGCGGGCGGCGGGGCGGTGCGAGGGAGGGCTTCCCCGCCTCCGCCTCCCTCCCGCGCCCTCCGCCCCGCGCCGCCCCGCCTCCCTCCTCCCCAATTAAATGACCCGACGCTCGGGCCGGCGCCGGAGCTCGCACATGCGGCCGCCGCAGCCGCCCGGGGCCCGTCGCCACCGCCGCCACCGCCGCGTTCCGGGCGCGCTCTCCGGCGCCGCCTGGGCCCGCGCCGCCACCCGCCGGGGACTCGGCAGCCCCGGGCACCACCGCGGAGACCCTCGGTGCGCCCCGGGCCGCGTGCGCGCCGCCGCGCGCCAAACTTTGCGAGTTGGGCGCGGGGCCTCGGGGCGCGCGGCCGGAGCAGCGGCAACCGCGGGGCGCGCGGAGGCGGGCGCGGCGGCCGGGCCATGAGCGGCCGGGCGGCGCCGGTCTCCCGTAAGCAGCGGCTCATGGCAGCGGCGGGCGCGGCCCTGTCGTGCTTCATCTGCGGCGGCGGCATCGCGCGCGGCAAGGAGCTGAAGCTGCCGGTGAGGCCGGCGGGCCCCGCGCAGCCCTTCTTCCCGTTCCTGCAGCAGCAGGAGCCGGCGCCCGGCGCGCGCGGGCTGAGCGCGGCCGATGGCTGCGTGCTGGTGTGCGCCGTGTGCCGCTGCTTCCTGGCCGAGCAGTGGGCCGCCTTCGAGCGCGCGCGCACGCCCGTGGACAAGCGCGTGTACTGGCTCAAGAGGCCGCACCAGTGCGACGCGAGCGCGGGCGGCCGGCGCGGGGCCCGCGAGTGGAACGCCGAGGACGCGCGCGACTCGGAGCTGTCGGAGCTGTCGGACGCCGACGCGCTGCCCGAGCCGGAGCCGGAGCCCGAGCCCGAGCCCGAGCCGGAGCCGGAGCCCGAGATCGAGGATGCGCACGACTCCGCCAAGTCGGGAGCCCGGCGCCGGCGCACGGGGCCAGGGGCGCACTGGGCTCCCGAGCCGCGGGCCAGCGTGCTGAGGGGCATCCAGGAACCCTGGCCCGGCCCCGCTGCGCCCGACGGCACGGACGGCGCCGCCTCCAGCCGGCCCGCGGCGCCCCCAGAGCGTAGCAGTACCCCCGAGGGCAGCGACGTCGCCGGGAGCCTCGGGGACGAAGGTCTGGAGCGGCCTCCCCGGACGCCCGCGGACAGCCAGGCCCGCTGCTGCTACGTCTGTGGCTCGGCGCTGTCACCGGCCTCGCAGCAGCAGATCCACGTGCAGAAGCAGGAGACTCCCGCCCAGGCGCCCTTCTTCCCCTTCCTTTGGCTGCACAGCCCCCCGCCCGGCGCCCAGCCCATCACCGAGGCGGGCAGCACCCTCGTGTGTCCCTGCTGCTTCTCGTCCCTCACTCACCAGTGGCAGAGTTTCGAGCTGGCCAACGTGCCGGTCCTGCAGAGGCTCTACGTGGTGCCCCTGAACAGCCACGCCCCCGGCATGGCCTCCAAGGCCCGGAGACTCCCTAGAGAAGAGGGGCCCGCCCCCGGCGCGGGGCTGCTGCGGGAAGCCTGCTACCTCTGCGGGGAGGACTGTACGCGGGATGCCCGGGCTGTGCCCTCCCGCCTCGTCAATGGCAACTCTGGGAGCTCCATGCACTTCCCCTTCCTTAGCCTCCTGCCCTGCCCACCCAACGCTCGGCCCCCCAACAAACGCTGCGAGGTTCGCAGCTGCCCCAAGTGTTTCAGCGTCCTGGAGGACATCTGGGCCCTGTACCGGGCATCGCACAACCGCGAACTCATCAGCTCGGTGCAAGGCTTCCTGGGCAGGTACCACCAAGCCTTCTCCGCCTCGGACCCTGCTCTGAGCGAACTGCCCACTTCTGCGCAGGGAGGCCCGCCTGCCTTCTGCTACATCTGCGGGGCTGAACTGGGGCCAGGCAAGGAGTACCAGCTCAGCATGAACCCCGCCAGCCACCTGGGCGAGAAGGAACCCTTCTTTCCTTTCCTCACCGTCTATCCGCCCGCGCCACGGGCCAGGCCTGCGGACTCCACGGGCCTGGTGACAACCTGTGTGCTCTGCTATCATGACCTGCTGGGTCAGTGGCTGCAACACGAAGCCAGGGCCGCTCACCAGGCTGTCAGCGCCTGGTCGAGGCAGTACCAAGTGGACACGTTCGTGTGCTTCTTCTGTCAGCAAGAGAAGAAACGATGTCTGGGGCTGAAGTCAGTGAGAGTGGCCAGGCTACCCTTGTTCCTGTATACCCTGAGAGCCAGCCATAGCTTGTTGGTGGATGATGGCCGGCAGCTGATCATTGGTGCCTGCGTGGAATGTGGGACCCTGGTTTGCGCAGGCCAAGGGGTTGCCAGCCAGGGACCCATGAGCTGGAGCTCCCCAGCGGCAGGAGTAACAAAGGTAAGCATCTGTCTTCATCTCCTGGAGTGTTGTCAAAAGAGAGAGATGTCTTCTGTTCCTTGGAGGTATCATTGGTTCAGCCTGGCCTGTCCCAGCAGGAGGCGTTCTCTTTGGTTTGCTAACTTGGCTGACCTTGGAGGCATGCATGGGGCAGGAGGTTAGGGGACCTGGGGGCAGGAGTGGTTGAATAGCTGCCTTTGGAATCAGCAGGCATGGGGCTGACGCTGGTTGTTTTTGCTGCCCATCTAGCAAAGGGAGGAAGTCCAGGGCAAGGCTGTCGTCCGCCCGATAACATTGGTAATTAGCGCAGCCACGCAGGTCGCCCGGAGGTCCCAGTAGCGAGTTCCTCTCTCACTAGCTCCTGGCTGCCTCCTCCCTTCTCAAGATTCTCACCCAAGAGCCCTTCGTTTGAGTCTTCCCGATGGCTTTATGAAGTGGAAGGCAACAGATTCCAGACGCGTAGGCGTGGGACACAGGCACTCGGGACTCCGGGACAGTGGCCTAGACAACCTTTGCAGTGGATAGGGTCTCTTCTTTGCCAGTCAGCTGTGTGGAGCTGGGCAGAGGCCCGAGGCCTGTTCTCAGGATGCAGCTGTCTCCCTGGTAGGAGGCAGTCTGGGCCCTGGGACATTGGGACCCAGCTTTGTAAGAATCAGGGTAGGAGCTGGCCAGGTGGCCCTGGGGAAGGGGGTGACAGGCAGGCATCTGGTTTGCACTCACTGTTTTGCCCTGGGGCTGGGATCCTAATTCCTCCCAGACTGTCCTGTCCTGAGCAGAGGCCTATGTGGTAGTGACAGGCTAGGGCCTTGTAGACAGACACAAGGGTAGATAGGTGGGACCCGCTCGGGAATGGTTGTTTGTATGTAAAATGTCTAGGTCCTGCACTTGTGTGTGTGTGTGTGTACATGCACATGTGTGTGATGTCTGGGCACAGAAAGACAGGAAGACTAACTTATGAAGCAGCCTCTGATGTGCCTGGGTGCCCTTTTCCTAGCTTATAATCCCCCTGCCTCACACATTGCCCTTATTCTTCCTCCCCAGAGTTGGTTTTGGACTGGAGGCACCTTTAAGGTTTTGACTACGCCCTCTCGGGTTTTTTTTTTGTTTGTTTGTTTGGTTTTTTTTTTTCACTAAGCAGAGAATCACCTGCCTCTGGCTTGGGACAGCAAGCCTTTCCTTAGCCACAGGTGTGTGGTGGCCGATTCGAAGACTGTTGCTGGGTCCTGGAAGGGACAGCCTCACAAGGTCTGGAGTGTGGGAGAAGAGCTTGGCTCTGGGGCAAGACAGGCCTGGTCCCCGCCTGCCACTGCCTTCGCAGCAGCGCTGTCTGCCAACAAGTTCTTATCCTGGCTGGGCTCAATTCTCTTGGCTGAGAAGTAGGAATACAGGCCACATGGTTTGTAGGGACATTCTGATAATTAAATGAATCAGGGGACATTTGAATGTCCCCAGCCAAGCTCACTGTGTTGAAGCTGCTCCTGATGCCCCTCCGTCTGGGCAGAAGGCACAGGGCAGTTGCGAGCGTGTAAGGCTACAGCCCCAGGCCAGATGTATGCTGAAGGCTTGCTCCAGTGTAGTGTGGGTGGTTGATGCTCTCTGGGGCATGGAGTTTTCTCTGCAGAGTGCCTACCTTGTGCCAATTTGACCTCAGTCATCAAAAGAAGCTTGGGTCCCAGGCCAGCAGGGGTGGGAAGGGAAAGCCCTGCCCCCACCCCATGTCTACCCACGGGACTTAGCGAGCATTCAACCAACTTCTGCCCTGTCCTTGGCCCTCACCTTGTCCTGTGGACCTTCTTACCCCCCACACTGAGACTCCTGTAAACCCCCAGACTTCTGATTCTCTCAGAGCCAGCAGGTGGCTGGCTGAGGGTTCCAGTCTGAAGTTCAGGGCCTCCTCTAACCTTTGGGTTCAGCTCCAGCCATTTGCCTGAGTCTCATTGGAACCTGGTAAAGTAGCAAAAAAGTACAGAGACAGGAGGAACCCTGCAGCCCCCCCCCCTCTCCCCCCTGGGATGGGAAGAGCAGACAGAAAGGACCAGATCTGGTAGCCTTTGCAGGGAGGAAGATCTTGGTCTCTGTGATAAAGGACAGCTTGAATGGAGGTACGAAATGAGATAGCTGCAGCCCTCAGAGGTGATAAGACCAGGCCAGGCCTGTGCTGCAGTGAGGGGGTGGGGGGGGGCAGGCATGTCTCAGACTCCACTATGTCGATGTTGGGAAGGAGGGGTCATTCAGCTCCCAGGGTCCAGGGCTGTCGGAACGGAGCCCTCTGCCCTCTGCCCTCTGCCCTTCCTCTGCACCCCTGTTCTTCCCATTTATCCCACAAATATTTATAGAGAGCCTGCTCTGAGACAGGCACTGTTCCAGATGCTGGGATCCGGTGGCAGGCACAGCCTGCAGCATCCCTGGGGAGCGACAGGCACAGAAGGTCCAAAAGGCTGTTTCCCTGCAGTGCTAGAGAACCGTGAGACCATCAGCCAGGCTGGGTGCAGTGCGGAGGGCCAGGCTCCTGGGCTGTCAGGAGTGGAGATGTAGGCACAGCCTCTCCCTTGTGCCCCGGCTGGCTCCCTGACCCTCCCCCTCCCCTTAGCCCCCTGAGCTTCCCTTTCTTCCTGTGCGCTGTCTCTCTGAGGGCTTAGCTGGGAAGCAGAAGGGCCTTGCAAGGGCCAAGGGAAGACGCTCGGTAGGGACACGTCATATTCCAGAAACTCCTGGAATTTTGCAACTCTGGTAGGTGCTCCCTCTAGTGAATCAACCGGAAAACCTCTGAAAAAGGACGTGTCTAAGAAGACAGAGGAAGGGAAGGAAGGGAGATAGTACCCAGCATCCTCCAACTGGGATTGCTGGCAGAGGACCCTCTCTCGTGCCCTGCAGCCCATGCCACCCTGGTCGCGGCACGGCTTAGGCAATGGCTAGGTTAGGCCAGGGAGGGTTGCAGCTTGCCCCTTCTGGACCCAACATCCCTACTCCCAACTCACGGGAACTGTGAAAAGACCCAGGTTTGCCTTAAGATAGACCTGGCCTGAATCTTTGCGGAGCAGGCCGTGTGACCTTGGATCTGACCCTTGACCTCCCCAAGCCGTGATTTCCACAGCCGAGTGATGGTGCTGTTTTGCGATGGCTGAGTGGAACCGTGGCTGCCCGTTCCCAGCATGCCTTGTTGTCATCTGTTGCTGTTGAACGCTGCCTCTGTCCCCAGTCTGTCCTGTCAGAACAGGTGGTAGGGTGGCCAGGTTATGAGGTGAGTTTGGGGGCAGTCTCATGAGGAGCTGATTCCTAGGCTGCTGCCACTGCTGTGATCTCTGTATCCATGGTTACCGTATCTTTTAAATACTCCTGTGGAGGACATACCCCCCTACCCCCATACTGTCCTAGGTGAGAAGGGAGCCCAGAGAGGTTAAGTAACTACCGTGGTCATTCAGTAGTTCCTGCAGCGTAAGCACTGGGCCTGAACTTCTGCTCTGGAATCAGCCCAATTTCTAACCTGTCCTGCCCTCTGTCCCCTCTGTCCCCTCTGTCCTCCAGCTCTGAAGGTGGCCATTCCTGGAGGACCAATGTTCTTCAACCCCACCCAGTCATTTGCACTTCTCAGGGACAGAGAGACCCAGGAAGCCCTTTTGGATTAGATCCTGCTATCTCTGAGACCCCCTCCCCCCTTTTCTTCCTCCCTGGCCAATAAAGAAGGTACCCTCTGCCTCTTTCCACCCCACGTGGCCAGATGTTGCCTTTGGCTGCCTCCCATCTTCTGCTCCCATCCGTGGGAAGGTGCCACCTCTGAGACTGCCCTGTCCTCTCCCAGAGACCGGGAGCAATGCCGGCTAATGGAGCCTGCAGTTTGGTACCTGCTGTACCCAGCCTGTTGCCAAACATCGTCTAGCTGGGCACCCAAACCTCGTTACCACTGTGCTTCTCATCTGGGCTCACCGCGGGTCCACCAGTGGCTGCACATCTGTCCCCTGCTTCTTGGCACGCCGCCATCACCAACTTCCCGCTCTGCAGGGAGGCTCTGGCCATCACCGTTTGCCTCCGGCCCTCAGGATACCAACCAGCTTAGGATTTTTCTGGAAGGTGCCAGACAGTGCTGGCACCTTCTTCCTGGCAGCAGCTGGGCAGCTAGGCTGTGGGCCTCTCTGAACCCTCTCTCATCCCCACCCCCTACCCCCCCAAGGGGATGTCTGTGTTTCCTTGCCGGTGTGGAGCCTTCTGCTCGGGAGAATAAATTTTCCAGATGCCTTGCGCTAAACCTGGAGGAGATAGGAGCCTACTGGGAAAGAGGAAGTGAAGGAAGGCACAAGGTATTAAAAACCCCAGCCTTCCCTGGAAGCAGGGTGGGGAAGGGGACAGGGCTGAAGGCTGGATGAATTTGCAAGGCTGCAGGCCTCATGTCTGCCCAGCTCTCTTGGGACCTAGCCCTGGCAAGGTGCATGCTGCAGGGAGAGTCTCTGGCAGACCTGGCTGTGGTAACTCGGGGCATGGAGGAACCCACATCCTGAGTTCAGGTCCTCTACCCCTCATATCTGTGTTCTGGTCGGAGGATGGAAAAGCATAAGGCGTTGGTCCTGGCTTTCTGTTTCCTGTGTCACCGGTGTAGGACACACATGGGGCGGTGTGGAAGGAGCCTCTGCTCTGCCGTGTGACTCAGTTTCCCCATCTGTCACAGCAGCAGTGGGTTAGAAATGGGAGCCTGCCCTCTCAGGGTGGGGTTGGCAATTCATCCATCGTACAGGGCCAGTGAGGTGGCTCAGTGGGCAAAGGTATTTGCTCTGGAAGCCAAAGTGGCTGAGTTCAGTCCCCAGAAACATAGAACCTGGATGCATGTAAAAATGGGAGAGAGTTCCTTCCTTCCACAGAGGTGTCCTCTGGGCTCCCACTACGTGTGATAGCATTCAGAAGCCCTTCCCCCGCCCAAGCATATGCTTAAAAATAATAGATAAATCGGTTTAAATTTGCCATACAGGGGCTGGAGAGATGGTTCAAGCATTAAGGGCACTGGCTGCTCTTCCTGAGAACTAGGGTTCAATTCCCAGCAGCCACATGGCAGTTCACAGTGCACTGTAACTCCAGTTCCAGGGGATCTGATGCCCTCTTCTGGTCTCCATGGCTACTATGCACACACACATTGCATAGATGTACATACAGGTAAAACATATATAAACAGAAAAAGTAAAACAGACATTCTGCACACGTACATACACATAATCCTGTACAGTGTAGGAGTTCTGTGCCTTGAGGATGACACAGTCAGGTTATAGCTTGTACTGTGAGGACCCCCCAGGCCACAATATATGTGCACTTTGCTGGTGGCTTCTCTGTCATTCCAGCTGAGGAATTGTTTGTCAGTGATGGGCCAGGGACCCAGCTGATGGTCCCTTCCCTTTCTTCTCAGCTCCTTGGTCCCCAGCCTCACATAGATTACACCCTCTGAGATGTAAGCACTGGGAACCCTGAGATCTCACACCAACATTTGCAGTACCTGCGGGCAGGGCACCTGGCCACCTGGCCTCAGTTTTCCCCATCTGTAAAATGGGCACATCTGGCAATGACTATAAAGACAGTTTCATCTTCTGAAACCATTACTCTAGCAGTGCCACTTACGAAAGCCTTGTTTCTTCTCTGAGTGTGTCAGACGGAGGAAGTCTGCCTGTGTATCATGCTCTAGGAGACCTGGGTTGGGAATGGTGCAGTTGGAAAATAGACCAATGGGTCAGGTGGCCTCTGACTTTCCCTGCCATCCTCTCTGCTGTCCACTGTAATCATATCTAGGCTCATCTTGACATGTGCTAATGTGGTGACTCTGCTCGCCCCCTCCCCCACTGCCCATCCGTCCTCTGGCCCAAGCAGTTATGCTGTGGATGACAGATGTCTTGTGGCAGAGGGGTCTTGCCACTTAGCAGGTTGGAGGTCCAGACTGAGGAACCTAAGAGACTTTAGGACCAAGGAACTAACAGGGCAGGCAGGGCTGGGGTAGGATCATCAGTGGGTCTGTCCTGTGCCTTGGGGACAGGTGGCACTTACAGGGGCTGGGTAGAAGCTGGGGCCTGGCTTTCATCCTCTCGGCCTGGATTTAGAAGAATCTGTAGGCAGCTATCCTCTACCAGCTTCTAGACCAGTGGCTCTTGACCTGTGGGTTGATCGAATCCCACAGGCGTCACATATCAGATATCCTGAGTATCCGATATTTATGTTACGTGAATATCATATTTACTTCTGAGTATCAGAAGTAGCATTACGATTCGTAACGGTAGCAAAATTTAGTTAGGAAGTAGCAGTGAAATAACTTTGATTGGAGGAATTACCACAGCGTGAGGCACTGTATTAAAGGTTGGAAACCACTGGTCTAGACCGACCAGCAGCAGAGAGACAGCATGCTGACCCCAGACCCTCAGCTCATTTGCTTCCTGTCCTCTGTTGGGGGATGGAGGGGACTGTACTCTTCAGACCTCCAACGTGACAGGACCTGGGCATGGGACTCAGGGGTCTTGACTTCCATCCTAGCATCGAGCCCAGAGAGCCACAGAGACCCAATGGTAGCCCCGGGCAGCTTGAGGCTTGCCCCTCCCTGCAAGGGTATCTCGTGGGTCATGTCTGATTGGTAAAGGCTTCTACTTGGAGTCCCCTTGCCACAGGTCCCTTCCAGGAGATTCTATGTCATTGTTTGATGCAGTGATGTTTTCGCTCTCATCTGATCATGTGACATCTAGGGGTTCTGTGAACAGCAGGGCCTAGACCCGTCAGATCAAATCTGTACAGCTGCATGTGGCTTCAGACCCAAGGCAGCAGGGCAGAACCCGCTTCTGTGCTAGTCTGAGCCCTGGATGTGGCCAGCGGGCACCCGTCTGTCAGAGGCCAGAAGTCTTACGTTGTACCTTGGGCATCTGGACTCCCCTGACGCCTCTCTGGAGACAGAATCAATGGCCCTCAGCCCTGTGGGAGCTGAGAGTACATTGTTGTCTTCTTCTAATAATAATAATGATTCTTCTCCTCCTCCTCTTCTTCCTCTTCCTCCTCTTCCTCCTCCTCCTCCTCCTCCTCCTCCTCCTCCTCTTCTTCTTCTTCCTCTTCCTCCTCCTCCTCTTCTTCCTTCTCCTCCTCTTCTTCCTCTTCTTCCTTCTCCTCCTCCTCCTTCTCCTTCCTTTTTTCTGAGACAAAGTTTTTCTGTGTAGCTCTGGCTGTCCCGGAACTCACTCTGTAGACTAAGCTGGCCTTGAACTCAGCAACCCACTTGCTTCTTCCTCCCGAGTGCTGGGATTAAAGGTATGCGTCACCACCGCCTGGTTCCATTCTCCCTTCTCTACTCAGCCCTTGAACCCATTCCTGGTTATGAATGCTGGGGACAGGAGTGGCTCTTATTGGTGGGCTCTGAGGTGGGGGGGAGGGAGTGGTTCCTAGTTTCTTCATCTAGGATACATGTCTTGGCCACTTACTGTCATCGGGTTGGCAGATGGAGTCTTGGTGCTGGGAGGCTTGCCCTAGCATGAGTCAGCCGAGGTGGGTGTCCACAGCAAGTGTCAGCCTCACATTGTCTGATAAACCAGAGCTAGAAGCTGTGGCGCCCAGGCGGGGACTTCATGCACACTGGGTGTCCAAAGTGAAGCTGCAGAGGCATTCACCGTGATGACCCCAGCCAGTGTGGGGGAAGCTGACAGGACAGTGCCAGGGACAAGCGTCTTGGGTGGACCATTTAGACAAGTTTATGAGGAAGTTGGTCCCTTTCTTTCCCCTGTCCCTTTCAGAATGACTTTGTGGTGTCTGACAAGGCCAAGTGCCATCAGGGCTGGCCCACTCTGATATTGAGACACTCTTCCCAAAGGAAGAACTGTCACCTGCAGCTCTGCAGGGTGGCAGGGAGTAGCCTCACTGCCAGGCTGGCTCTGTGGTCTGCAGGTACCTGGGACTCTGAGTCCCAAGGGACATAACTTATCCCTCGTGATTCAGGCTGCCCTGCAATGGGTCCTTAACCAGGACAGCGGAATGCAGCATCAGCAGCTGCAGGCAGCGCATGGTCAGGGTTGGCTGACAGAGGGTAGGAGCAGAGGTAATGACTTCCATAGCGGCTTCCCATCTCCTGATGCAGGTGGTTGTAAGCTGGACCCAGAACCCTAGATGACCAATGTGAGGAGAGGGGGAGCTTCCCCATGTGACCCTCTTACCTCCCAGCTCCCAGATACTGGGCTTCATTTACCATCTGCATTGGGCATTTGTGACCCAAAGGGGAAACTGAGGCTGCAGGAGACATGGTACCAGTTGTTATATTCAGCTCTGGGCTGACACCCCATCCCCTGCTGTGTTCTTTAGCTACTGGATTCTCACTCCAGCACCAGGATAATCACAAGACCCCCCCTCCCATAGCCGAGACATAAAGCAGGTAACATTGCTGGCAAAGACAGGAATCGGCCAGGACAGAAGACAGAGCCATACGTGGCAGGGACAGGAGATCCAAGACCCTGTTCCCAAGAAGCTGGAGGCAGTTGGCTTCAGGGCACCTAGGACCAGAGCATCCCTTGCCCCATCTCTGGGCTTCAGTGCTCATCTAAGGGATGAAGGAACAGTTAGGTGTACATGGCCTTTGCATGAAAACTGCCACCCAGGAAAGCGCCTGATGTTGCATAGCAGTCAGTATACAGATACACCACCTGCCTGGCTGTGTAGGACTTTGGACAGTGTGTGGAGCCCAAGGCTCTTATTTGCTGTCTTAGTTAGGGTCACTGTCACCGTGATTAAAACATTATCACCAAAAGCAACTTGGGGAGGAAAAAGGATTTATCTGGCTTACGCTTCTGCATTACAGTCCATCATTGAAGGAAGCCTTTAAGCAGGGCAGGAACCTGGAGGCAGGAGCTGATGCAGAGGCCAAGGCCACCGAGGGGTGCTGCTTCCTGGCTTACTCCACATGGCTTGCTCAGCCTGCTTTCTTATAGAACACAGGACCATAAGCCTAGGAATGACTCCACCCATAGTGGGCTGGGCCCTCCCCCATCAATCACTAATTATATATATAAAAAAATGCCCTACAGGCTCGCCTACAGCTTGATCTTCTAGAGGTAGTTCTTTTCTTTTTTTCTTTTCGTTTCTCTTCTTTTCTTCTCTTTTCTTTCGTTCACCATTTGTTTTGTTTTGTTTGTTTGTTTGTTTCTCTGTGTAACCCTGGCTGTCCTGGAACTCCATAGACCAAACTGGCCTCTGACAGAGATCCACCTACCTCTGCCTCTCAAATGCTGGGACTAAGGGTGTGCCCCACCACACCCAGCTTAGAAGCAGTTTCATAGTTGGGGCTCCCTTCTCTCCAGTGATCCTAACTTGTGTCAAGTTGGCCTAAAACTAGCCAGTACACTGAGCCCCTCCGGTCCCCAGGCACCATTGTAGTTGGCAGCTGTCACCTAGAAGCACGGGCTTGGTACCCTGCCATGATCCAGAGGAGTCAGGAGGGGACATGGGAAGCAGGACACTTGGAGGCCAAGAGTTAGGAGTTCAGATGGCAGCCTGATGACCTTCCCACACAGAAGGAACGGGAAGTGGGATAAAAAGAGTCTGGTTTGGGTTTGGCTCAGCCCTTTAAGAACACGTGCTGCTCTTTTTAGAGGATGGAGGTGGGATCCCAGCATCTACACCAGGGGACTCACAACTACCTGTAACTCCAGTTCCAGGGCATCGGATGCTCTCTTTCAGCCTGTTCAGGTGCCTACCCACCTATAAGCATATATACACACAAAGACACACATATGTAAATAATAAAATAACTCAGCCAGGTGGTGGTGGCGCATGCCTTCAATCACAGCACTTGGGAGGCAGAGGCAGGCGGATTTCTGAGTTCGAGGCCAGCCTGGTCTACAGAGTGAGTTCCAGGACAGCCAGGGCTACACAGAGAAACTCTGTCTCAAAAAAACAAAAACAAAAACCAAATAATAAAATAACTCTTTAAAAAAAAAAAAGAATCAAGAATGTATAGAGATCTCCGCTCCTCGGCTTTTTGTGTTTTTATTTATTTATTTATTTATTTATTTATTTATTTATTTATTTATTCCTTTGAGATAGTTTCCCTCAGTGGCCCAGGCTGGAACTCATGGAAATCCTTCTGCCTCAGTAGCGCCAGTGTTGGGATTAAGGTACAAGGCCTGGCATATAGATGTATTGTTTTTTGTTTGTTTGTTTGTTTTTGTGTTTTGTTTTTTGGTTAGTAGATGCTCTAAGACTCAAAGGGGGCGCTGAGCCCCTATTTTGCACATAGTCCAGGAGCTGACTCCTGCTTCCTTGAGGTCTTGCTGTTTCTACCTTCCTGTCACATCTCACCAGCGGCTCTCTCTTCTGCCTGTTTTCCTGCTCTGGGAGTTTCTGCTAACCTCACCAACCCCTGCCTGCTGCTGCCCTCTCCTTGCTGCTGGCTAACCTTGGCGCTTGGCCAGAGGCACTGTTTTTTGTGTTTGCCTGTAACTTACCTCGTGTCAGGCATGACATCACAGCTCTTGGCCTGTGTGTGTCAGCCTGTTTGGCCAGCCATGTAGAAGTGACAATTCCAGCTGAAGTAGAGTTACCAGCCACTCTTCCGACCTCTTGGCAGCCAGGGAATGGCGTTCCTGAAAAGCGTTGCCGTTGGCAAAACCGCAATTAGCAAGATCAAAGTCTCAGAGAAAATGGGAGGGTAGCGGGGAAACAAAACCTATAAAAATGGCATGAAGTGTGCCTTTAAAAGACACAGCAAACAGAAATTCTTCAAGGCACAACTACCAAAACCTGCTCGCCCAGGCTCCTGTTGAGGAATTCTCTTCAGCCAGGCACCAGTTCCGAATCACAGATGGGGAAGTTGTGATTGTCTTCACGTGGAAGGGAGGAGCCTCCCTCTTGTCTTCTTGGGTCGGCTTTGGTCATTTCCGATTTTGGGATGTGTCTCCTGTGTCTGCCTGGTGGTCTGGTTTGGTGTAGCTCGTCTGTCCTCCCGGAAAGCTCTTAGGTCATCTATAGGTTCTGTAGTGATGGCTCCTCTCTCATTCCAGCTGTGGTGAATACCACCTTGGCACAACACACGAGCAAAAAGAGTGTGAGTCTCCACTCACAGATGGGCAGATAAATAAAATGTGGTTTTAGCCTCTGAGGTCTTCCACCTTTCCCTTTCCTTCTGAGACATCTCACTATGTATTTCTGCCTGGCCTGGAACTTTGTCCAGGCTGGCCTCGAATTCACAACTGGCCTCCCGAGTGCTGGGATTATAGGTGTGTGACAAGGTCTCACTGACCAGGGAGCACATCAGCTGACGTAGGTTTGACTGGGCAGTTAGCTCCAAGGATCCTCCTGTCTCTTCCTCCCAGTTAACCTGACATGTCTGGCTTTTCTGTGGGTTCTGGGATCAAACTCAAGGCCTTACACCCAGGGCCTACATTTGCTTTTGTTTTTTTGTTTTTGTTTTTTTTTTTAAAGATTTATTTCTTTATTTTATGTATATGAGAACACTGTCACTCTCTTCAGACACACCAGAAGAGGGCATCGGATGCCATTACAGATGGTTATGAGCCACCATGTGGTTACTGGGAATTGAATTTAGGACCTCTGGAAGAGAGCAGTCAGTGCTCTTAACCACTGAGCCATCTCTCCAGCCCTTTCTTTTCTTTTCTTTCTTTCTTTCTTTCTTTCTTTCTTTTTTTTTTTTTTGTTGTTGTTGTTGTTTTGTTTTTTGGTTTTTTGGTTTTTCGAGACAGGGTTTCTCTGTATAGCCCTGGCTGTCCTGGAACTCACTCTGTAGACCAGGCTGGCCTCGAACTCAGAAATCCGCCTGCCTCTGCCTCCCAAGTGCTGGGATTAAAGGCATGCGCCACCACCGCCCGGCTCTTTTCTTTTTTTGAAAGAAGGTTTGGAGTAGCTGGACTCAAATTCAGTCTGTATTGGGGGATAACCTAATCCTCCTGACCCCACCTCCCGAGTGCTGGTTTACAAGCCTGCGTCAGCCACCACCCCCAGATAGGTGAATTCATCTACTCACACACGTGCTCATGTATGTAGGTATGTGTGTATGCACACGCATGTCTGTGAGTACTGCAGTCTGCATATGGAGATCAGAGGGGGCAGTTTTCAGGAGGTGGTTCTTCTCCTCTTCCACCAAGTGAGTTCCAGGAATTAAACTCAGGGCCTCAAGCTTGGCAGTAAGTGCCGTTACCTATGGAACCATCTTGCTGGCTCTAGACTTAAATACTTTAAATATATATATTTTCACATCATTCCTGCCTCCCCAGCCCCCCTAGGTTTTTTGAGACAGGGTATCTCTGTATAGCCTTGGATGTCCTGAAATTCCATAGATCAGGTTGGCCTACTACTCACAGAGATCTGCCTGCCTCCCAAGTGCTGGGAGTTAAGGCATGCACGACCACCACCATTGGACTTTCCTTTTTTCTCAAATGCATTTAGAAAGACATCATTCAGGAGCATAGATTGTGAAGGTGCCCGCCTCCTTGCCAGGTGCTGGGCTGTAGTTTGAGGACCTTTTCCAGCCTGTAAGGTTAGTTTGTGATTTGTATACAAAGTATCCACTATTTAAAATGTGGCAGGGAGGGGGCGGGGGTTCTCTGCCTTTCTACTAAGTATCTTTATCTTAGTCTGTGTCTCTGAGCCTCCTATCGGAGCACAGGCTGAAGTCTCTTTGGGGTATTAGAAGCGGGTGATGGAGGAGTTTACTCCCACTCCACTGCACAGCTGTGGGATCCCCAGGCCAGGACTCAGAGGGTGGGACTCTCACCCCTTTCCCCCTTCTAGATCAGCCTGGAGCCCAGCCCCAGCCCTGACCAGTTTCTTCTGTGTGAGTTTCTTATTTTAAAAAGTTATTGGGTTTGGAGTATAGCTTGGTGGTCTGAGAAATTTATTCTTTATTGGGGTTTTTCTGGGATGCAATTCACAAATAAAAGCTCCTTTAAAACCGTGGACTCCAGTGATTTTTGGACACTCAGGGATTGCACAACTGTTAGCACTGTTTATTTTAGGTCATTCACCCTTCCCCTGAGGGCCCTGGAAACACAGTGTGTGGCCTCTCTCTGTGGCTTCTCCTGTTCTGGATAGTTCCCACAGATGGGAATGAGCTCTAAGGTTCTCATTCCTTTTCATTACTGAATAGTACCCCATCATACATAGACCACATTTTCTTCATCTGTCCATCTGTGAGTGGAGACTCACATTCTTTTTTTGTTCATGTGTTTTAAAAGATTTTATATTTATTTTTTTAACATGTTTGAGTGTTTGCATGTATGTGCTCTTTGAGGCCAAAGGAGGGCGTTGGATCCTCTGGAACTGTAGTCAGGGATGGTCGGGAGCTGCCAGGTGGTGCTGGGAACTGAACCTGGGTCCTCCACAAGAGCTGGGGAGTGTTCTTAGCCGTTGAGCCATCTCTCCAGCCTCACGAGAATTCACACACAAGTTCTTACATGGCTATCTCCCCTGCTCCCACCTTTCTCTTCCACCGAATCTCACTGTGTAGCCTAAGACAGCATTCACCTTACAGCGATCCTCCTGCCTCAGCCTCTAGAGTGCTGGGATTACAGGTGTGTACCATTGCACCTAGTTTGGGATTCACCTCTCGAGGGACTGCTGTGCCAGTTTGCTTTCTGGAGGCTGCTCTGCCCCCTTTCTGCCAGCAGGCATGAGAGGCTGAGCAGCCACGGGTGGGAGGGTGTGTCTCCTGGCATAGTGTATCATGCTGTGATTGGCATGGCTAATGTTTTTTTTTTCTCATATTGAAGCTTGTTTGTCAACAGATCATTTGTGTGCATAAGTGTGTGTGTACACGTGTTTGAGTGTGTACAGAGGCTATAGGTTAGTCAGTAGCCACTACAGTCCTCCTCAATCACTGGCCACCTTATTTTCTGAGACAGTTTCTCATTGACCCTCTGAGACAGACTCTCACGACTCTGATTGAGTGAGTGTCACTGGCTGGCCAGGGAGGCCAAGGGGTCCTCTTGTCTTTGCCCCCTTCCAACACTAGGTCAGGTGCACACTGCTGCACCTGGCTTTTACGTGGCCACTGGGGATCTGAACTCAGGTCAGCTTGCTTGTATAGCAAGCACTTTGTGGTCTGGTCCATTTCCCCAGCTCCCAATGAGAAATTTGAGACCTCTTCATTTTAATGGTGACAAACAAGCTCCGGGAATTGGAGAGATGGCTCGGTGGTGGTTGGGATGCTGGCTGCCCTCCCCTCTTGAGGGCCTGGGTTTGGTTCTCAGCAGCCAGCCACACACAGAGCCACTTTACCAGAGCCTGTGATTTCCAAGGACTCAGCGCCCTCTTCTGGCTTCGATGTGTACTGCACATTTACGCTGTACATACAAAGGCACGGAAGTAAAATACTCGGGTGCACAAAATGAAAGTAAATCAAACAAACAAAGCCACACTACAGCACCCCCTGGCTGAGGGGTGATGGGCAAGAAGCCGGCCCTCTTTGTGTCTTAGTTTCTGCATCTGTAAGTGCCTCAGGAAGGGGCTGAGTTGGTTAACGATTAGACAGTGCATATAGAGCCGTCTCTGGGATCAGGAAGCCTGGTGTCCTGTTAGTAACCGGCTGTGTTATTCTATTGCTGTCATAGGAGTTTCAGAAAGGAACATGCAGTCACCATCAGGACTCCCAGCCTGAAGGCTGCACCATTTACAGCATCTTCACTGTCCCTCTGCTGAGAGGGAAATTTAGGGGTTGTTTTCCTGAGCCCTGATCACTTAATGCCTGGTGACATAGGTGGCTCCTGATGTCATGGGGACATAAGTTTCTTGTCTGTCTATGAGGTACTCATAAGTGAGACCTAGCTCAATTACTTAGCCCCTGGCTAACATCGAGGGGTGCAGGCCATGGGGGGGGGTGTTATCAACAACACAGGGAACCTTTGTCTTAGGATAGGCTCTTGCCTTTGACACAGACCTGAAGTGTACAGGCTCCAGGAAGATATTGAGTGAGATGTGGCCACTGAGGACAAGACTTTAGAGATAGATGGATTTGGGCTGAAAACAGAGTCTAGGGAAAGAAAGGCAGTCAGAAAAAACCGACAACCCCAAAGCAAACTGCCCACATTGGCTTCGGTGCCTCCGTACGTGTGCGTGTGCACACATGTGAGTGTGGTACCGTGGGATGGCGCTGGGCATCACGTGCCCCAGTACCTTTGGCCTCGTGTCACAAGGCCTTCGGAGGGGCTGGAGCTGTGGGCTGTAGAGCGTGGTGCTTGAGTTCAAACCTGAGCCTTGCTCCCAGTGCTTTCTGTGGCCCACTGTGTACCCCTTCTGTGCTGTACTTTCTGAACTGTAGGGCAGAGGGGATGGTAGTGCCTGTGTCCTGATGTGGCATGTAGGTCAGAAAGATAGACTCTATCAGAGGAGTGACAGCTCTCAGGGTCCCTGGTTACCAGGACACTCATGGTGACATCTGGCTGTCTGGGTGTGGATGGCAGGTGTAAAGGCAGGAGCCTTCTCTCCACTGTAGCTCTGGCCAGCCGGCCACACAAGCATGCTGGCTGCTCCCTGTCTCTCAGGCCGTGGGAGCGAGGGGAGGTGGCCCATGGCTCTGGAGGCTCAGTTCAGGAGCTTGCGGAGCCCTCTGGTCACAGCATGCGCTTCCGATGAGCTAGGCTGTTCAGACCTCATCAGCAAAGGTGGAAAATCCCAGCACTGGGGAGACTGAGGCAGGAGAATCCTGAGTTTGGGGCCAACCTGGACAATAGAAAACCTGTCTCATAAAATATCCCTTATGCCGGGTGGTGGTGGCTCACACCTTTAATCCCAGCACTTGGGAGGCAGAGGCAGGCGGATTTCTGAGTTCGAGGCCAGCCTGGTCTACAGAGTGAGTTCCAGGTCAGCCAAGGCTATACAGAGAAACCCAGTCTCGAAAAACCAAATAAATAAATAAATAAATAAATATCCCTTACGAGTAAGAGCTTATTGCATGTCCACTATAGTTCCTTCACCAGGCTTCGTTTAGTTTCCACTCATCCCATCCTGTGTAGGGACATTTATCCTGGGGGAGGGGCATATAACCATAGAGGCCAGCTGGGCAAATACTTCATCTTCCTAAACTTTCTGTCTAGCTTGTTGTAGAGTCACGTGTGAGAGGAGATACAGGAAAGCTAGCAGTGGTGGCACACGCCTTTAATCCCAGCACTTGGGAGGCAGAATAGAATGAATCTCTAAGTTTGAGGGCAGCCTTGTCTACAGAGTGAGTTCCAGGATAGCCAGGGCTACATAGAGAAACCCAGACTTGGAAAGAAAAGAGAGAAAGTCAGGGAGGGGAAGATACAGGGAGCTCTGTGACCCTGCCCCTCATTCTCACTGGACCCTGTTACTACTGTGCACTGCAGGGCCTTTAACCCCAGCATAATCAGCGGGTGAAGATCAGAGCCCCCTACATGCAGTGATATAAGAGTGTGTGGCGGCTGGAGCGATGGCTCAGCAGTTAAGAGCACCGGCTGCTCTTTCAGAGGTCCTGAGTTCAAATCCCAGCAGCCACATCATAGCTCACAACCATCTGTAATAGGATCCGATACCACCTTCTGATGTGTATAAAGACAGCTACAGTGTACTCATATACATAAAATATTTTTTTAAAAAAGAGTGTTTGTATATGTGTCTGTCTCTCTACATGTATGTCTATGCATTTGCCCGTCTCTGTGTACTTATGTGTCTATATGTGTGTGTATGCATTTGTGGGGTGGGTGTTTACTTATAAGTGTGTAGGGGTCTGTGTCCTATCTCACCCGACAAGAAAGAGCCCACTTACCAAGGGTATATGGCTGGCACCCAGGTCGGCTGGCCTCTGGCTGGCCTTGACTTCTCAGGACATTAGTAAGCAGGCTAGCCTAGTGACATGTGGGTACCACACGAGCCTCTGTGTATATATTGGTAGGAAGAACACACTGATAGTTTCTGGCTTAGGCTACTGAGGTTTCAAATTTTTTTAAAGTGGTTTATTTTTATTTTAATTATTCATATATGCATATCTGTGTATGTGCATGTGAGTGCAGTACCCAGAGTGGCCAGAAGAGGGCATCAGATACCTCATGCTACCTAATACGGGTGCCGGGAGCCAAACTCAGGTTCCCTGTAAGAGTAATCCACACTCTTAACTGCTGAGCCATCACTAGTCCCATCACATAGTCCCAGATGGTTTGTTTTTACATGTTTGTTTGTTTATTCTCAATATACAGAGACCCTTGAGTTCTGTTCACTTGAGCAATAAAAAGCCACTGTGTTCAAAGCAGGTCTTAAGGTAGGAGTTGGCCTGAGAGTCAGCAATAGGCCAGTTAGCAGGGAAGGAGAGAAGCAAACAGGCCAGAACCTTATAGGATATGTGGCCTGGGAGAGAAGTGAGAGAACTGGGAGGGGCCTCACAGATTCCCAGAGCAGCCAAGTCTCGTGTCTAACGTCAAGCAGGCAGCACATGGGCTGGCATGAAGGGACTTGGTGGCTCAGATCCATCACTCTAGCTACTCAGGAGCCCGAGGCAGGAGGATTATAAGTTCAAGGCTGCCCAGAACTAGGTTGAGTTCAGAGCTAACGTGGGCTGTAGAGAGAATTTAAGGTTGCCCTGAGCAACTTATAACATGATGCCTCAAAAGAAAAACATGAAAAGAAGGCTGGGGGTGAAGCTTATCCACAGAGCCCCCCTTCCTGTGAATTGCTACTGATAGGCTGTGGAATGGCTCAGTGGTCGAGCCCCTGCCTAGAATCCCCCAGCGAGGGGCTGGAATGTGGTTCAGCTACAGCCAGGAGGCCCTGAGTTCTATCTTCAATATCACAAAGGAAAAGAGGCAGCATCATTAGGATGGTCTCATCTCTGGCAGGGACAGCAGGCCCTCTATTCCCTGCATGTCCATGTTAGTCCACATTGAGGGGACCCTGGAGAGCGCCCTGCATAGATTTTGTAAACACTGGCTCCCCTGGAGGACTGACAAGCAGGCCTGTGGCCCTAGGATCACAGGCTCCTGAGCTCTGTAGCCTGACTCACTGTGGTGAGTGCCTCAGACTTGTTTAAACTCCAGAGAGAAAAGAAGCCCCATCTTGGGTCGGGTGGCTGGCGCCTGTTTCCTTGTGCCCACAGGGAATGCAGAGAGAGAGAGTTCTGGATTCCAGAAGAGACTTCTTGGAGCTGTTCCCTGGTGGGTGGACACAGCCTGCACTTCCCCAGCTGCTGGTGGCCAGGCCTGAGGAGCCCAGAGCAGCAGCCCTGAACAGACACCCAGTTAGTACAGTGGTGGTGGCTCAACTTTCTGTATCTTGGGCTTACAAGGGAGCCCCAGATCATGTTTAGACGGGGTGGGGCCGCCAGGAATCTGTTCCTTTATTCAGGAGCTAAATGGATCTTTTATTAGGATCAGCAAAATCCATTTTTAACTGAATTTGAAGGTCAGCCTGGTTTAGGTTTCTCCTGACCGTGCTGGGGCACGCCTATTGTGTCACAGCTCTTGGAAGTGGCAGTTCTGGGGACAAGTACTGGAGAAGGATTCCTCTGGGACCCCACACAAGCCCTGCTGCCTGCCTTTGCTGGCTGCCTTATGGTAGCCTCTAAATTCTGTGTTTTCGGACAAACAGTTGGACATTTATTGAGCATTTACTATATACAGGAGAGCAAGGCCTGGACTCAAAGAGCTCAGTGGGAAACCCAAAGTGTTCCACATAGTGGGCCTAGAACCGTGCTGGGGTCAGCTTATGGGGGACAGCGGGGACTCTGGGAAGGCTTAAAGTGCCTGGAACCCTCCCAGCTTTGGAATTTCAGACGACACCCCCTAGTTTAGGACCTGGAATTGTAATCCAGGTAGCTCTTCAAATTGCACTCTGGGAGACTGGAGATGGCAGCTACCAGTGTGCCAACCTTTCTGAGCCCCTTTGTGAACTCCACACACCAGGCCTCCAGGACTGGCCTCACTCTGGGTCCCTGGTCAGGTTCGTCTTGGAAATGGGTCCCTAATCTAGTGGAACTTACGGTGTTTCTGAGGCTGCGGAGGAATGGGAGGTCTCTAGAGGAAGCGGCAGCCTGGGGCCTCACCTCAGCCTGGTGACTGAGAGGTGCAGCCTGGCAGTTGGTGTCAAGTGGCTGTCCCTCCATGTGGTACTGACAGGTTTTTGATGCTATTAACGGTTGCTTATTCTGTGAGCAGGCAGCGGCTTCTGCTTCTGGCCCAGGGTTCTTTTTCCAGGGGAGAGAGGCCACATTCTCCTGGCTGTCGGGGAAAATAGACCCTCTGATGGCCAGGTGAGTAGGGTTGTAAGTGGTTGTCAGCTGCCTGCTGGGTAAGCCACGGGATGTCACATCTCTGAACCTGCTATGGCTAAGCTCAGTAATGGATGGGCATGCGCAGAGCTGGACTCCCTGCTTATCGGGAGCTGTAATCTCTTCGGGGAGGTTGGAATAGGCGGAGCGCAGATTCATCTAATGGACAGGACTTAGGCAGTGGCCTGGACCTTGCTGATCAGGATGGATGGGGACATGCTGATGGCTCCTGTGTGGCTCACCAGGGTCTTCTTTGGCCATATTGGAATCTCCCCAGTGGTACCCACTTGCTCTGGACATCTGACCTCTCTACCCCTGTTGGTTGGGTGGTTTCTGGCCTATACTACGTAGCCTGGGCCTACATCCAGGGCCGTCTCCTGTGGCTTCCCTTGTTGGGTGGAGCCTAGCTGGGACAAGCAGTTCTTCTGTTGGTGGCAGGGCTGTGTGGAGTGAGCAGGGACAGCTGGAGCTTTGACCAGAAGCCTGGCAGGAGGGAGGTGTTCATTTAGAAACACGAATGCCCCCGTCCGGGGACACACCACACACACGGCAGTATGCCTGCTGTGTTTATTTGACCCCAGAGGATTGGCGAGCTGCAGGAAGGAGGGGTGCTCCCTGACTGCTCCTCCCACCCCTTCCCATCTCTTCTGCGTCTGTCAGTCTGCCTTGGGTGGGAACCGGAGTTTACGCCTCCGCTTGTGTTTCTCTGTGAAGGCTAAGTTTGGGAGCTCTGCCTTCAAAAGGGACTGAAGTGGGACATTCTGTTCAGAGGGTGTACTATGTCCCCACAGCCCCAGCTTGGGGAGTGTTTGCAAGCTCAGGGAACCTGCAGACCCCTTTGGAGAGGCAGATCACCTCAACATGCTGGTAGCCTGGGCAACCGAGAGTAGCCTACTCCAGTGGTCCCAGCACCAGCCAGGGGCTGTGTGGGTGGCCACTGCAGGCTGCTAGGTTGAGGGCTTGAGACTCTTTGCTTGAAGACAGGGCCATCTTCTGACTCTGACTTCACCTCTTCTCTCTGCTCCCTAAATAAGAATAGCAAGGGGGCTGTCACCTTCTCATCTCTTCTGTCAGCCCTCTGCCACTGTCTGAGGACAGTCCCACCTTCTCCCTCACCTGCTCCAGGCACCTCCGTCACTCTCTGCCTCACCTGCCTCCTTCAAATGGATCTGGTCTCACTTTTGCCCCACAGTGGGACTGGCTTTGAGAAGCCAGTTTTACGTCTCCATGGGGCTCTCAGGAACCTCTCAGGATCTTTGATGCTGCCTTCATCTCTAGCCCAGAGGGCTCCTCTGACACTCCAACACTACAGTTGTAAGCCAGCAGTTTTGCTTGACATATGAGGAACTGACCTACTGCCCTGGTGGTGGCCTGTACCCTCCATCTAGGGACACTGATCAGACATGTTGTTTGAGCTTCTCATGTCACACAGCAGTTCACAGTGGGGCAGAACCTGACTTTAGTGCTTTTCAAACCCTGACCTGTGTTCTGGGATGTGGGCTGGCACAGGCAGGTAACTCGTATATGGTATGGGCTAGCCTGGGGGACCACAGGTCACCTGGAGAGAAAGGTGAGCTCTTTGTCCCACCTTTTGTTTGTTCATCTGTTGTTTTGTTTTTCTTTTCTCTCTCTCTCTCTCTCTGTCTCTCTCTCTCTCTCTCTCTCTCTCTCTCTCTCTCTCTCTCTCTCTCTCTCTTTTTTGTTTTTCAAAACAGGGTTTCTGTTTCTCTGTGTAGCCTTGGCTGTCCTGGAACTCACTCTGTAGACCAGGCTGGCCTTGAACTCAGAAATCCGCCTGCCTCTGCCTCCCAAGTGCTGAGATTAAAGGCATGCGCCACCACGGCAGGCGTTTTGTTTTTCAAGACAGGGTTTCACTGTGTAGCCCAGGCTGCCCTGGAACTCACTCTGTAGACAAGGCTAGCCTCAAATTCATAGAGACCCACCTGCCTCTTCTTTCCAGGTGCTGGAATTAAAGATGTGCGCCACCACTGCCACGCAGCTGAAACCTCAATATTTTGATTGTGATAAAACTCATGTAACGTGACCTCAGCTGGTCCAGCTATGTCAGGTGGTCCAGGAGTATTAAGTCTTCACATTGCCTCCATCCATCCCCAGCACTGGGCCATCTTTGCAAATAGATGCTCTGTCCTCCTTAGGTCCTGCTCCCCCCCCCCCCACCCCAGGTCATTCTGTCCTGTTCCATGAACTCAGTGTCTTTAGGTGCCAATTAGCACTTTAACAGGTGTGGGTAGGGCCTCTGGCAGACTGCAGTACACAGAGAGAATTGAATGTTGTCTCTTTACATCCTGCAGAGCCGTAATCTCTGACCTGGGACCCTGAGAACTAGAGGTGTTTACAGAAGCCCCTGCTATGGCTTGCATTTGTCCCAGGCAGCATCGGGAGTGTGTGTGTGAAACCCTTGCGTGCTAGACAGGCACTCTGCAAGGGAACTACATCCCCAGCCCTCTCTTTTCTTGTTACTATGAGACATGGTCTCCCTACGCTAACCTTCAATTTGTAGTAATCCCCCTGCTTCAGCTTCCTGGGTGCTGAGACTGTAGCCCTACTACCAGGCCTGACTTGAGTGCATGCTGGTTAGTACTGTATCACCATACCCCCAGGATCAGTTCTGCACCCTGTGGTTTGGACATCAGTTCCTGCGTGTGATGCATGTAGTACGTGTGATGCGTGTGATACGTGTGACACGTGTAGTGTGTGATGCCTGTAGTGTGTGATGCCTGTAGTAGTGTGATGCGTGTGATGCGTGTGACACGTGTAGTGTGATGCGTGTGATGCGTGTGATGCGTGTGATGTGTGATGCCTGTAGTGTGTGATGCCTGTAGTAGTGTGATGCGTGTGATGCCTGTAATATGTGTGATGCATGTGATGTGTGTAGTGTGTGTGATGCGTGTGATGTGTGTGATTCATATGATGCATGCGATGTGTGTGATGTGTGTATTGTGTGATGCGTGTAGTGTGTGTGATGCGTGTGATGTGTGTGATGTGTGTATTGTGTGATGCGTGTAGTGTGTGTGATGCGTGTGATGTGTGTGATGTGTGTATTGTGTGATGCGTGTAGTGTGTGTGATGCGTGTGATGTGTGTGATGTGTGTATTGTGTGATGCGTGTAGTGTGTGTGATGCGTGTGATGTGTGTGATGCATGTGGTACATGTGATGCATGTAGTGCGTGTGATGCGTGTGATGCGTGTGATATATGTGATATGTGTGATATATGTAATATGTGTGATGCGTGTGATGCGTGTGATATATGTGATATGTGTGATATATGTAATATGTGTGATGCGTGTGATGCGTGTGATATATGTGATATGTGTGATATATGTAATATGTGTGATGCGTGTGATGCGTGTGATATATGTGATATGTGTGATATATGTAATATGTGTGATGCGTGTGATGCGTGTGATATATGTGATATGTGTGATATATGTAATATGTGTGATGCGTGTGATGCGTGTGATATATGTGATATGTGTGATATATGTAATATGTGTGATGTGTGTGATGCGTGTGATATATGTGATATGTGTGATGTATGTGATATGTGTGATGTATGTGATATGTGTGATGTATGTGACGTGGATCTGAGATGGACAGGGTAGGTGGCTGCCACACATCTGTCTCCATGTGGTTCGACGGCTGTCTGGCCTGCCACACACTCTGGGTTTGTTGTTGCTGTTGTTGTTTTTATTGTTTTTAGTTTTCTGAGTCTCTAGGTTTTAAGATTTCTAGATGAGGAAGGCAGAGCTCTGAGAAGGATTTTGTAGCAATCGACCTCATTCCAGTGACTCAGCTGGTCAAGGCAGGACCACAGATTCAGGGCCAGCCTGGGCTACAGAGTGAGCGCCAGGATAGCCCGTGCAGCTTAGTGAGACCCTTTCCCAAAGTTAAAGTCAAAGAATCCCTTAAATGTATTTTTCTTACAATCTGCAGGTGGTAAGAGATTTTTTCTTTTGTTTTTTTTGTTTTTGTTTTTCGAGACAGGGTTTCTCTGTATAGCCCTGGCTGTCCTGGAACTCACTCTGTAGACCAGGCTGGCCTCGAACTCAGAAATCCGCCTGCCTCTGCCTCCCAAGTGCTGGGATTAAAGGCGTGCGCCACCACTGCCCGGCTGAGATTTTTTTTTTTTTTAAGTGATTTTGTTGCTGTTTTGTTTTGTTCCTGAAAAGGGAACTTCTGGCAAATATCACGCCGGTGGGAAGAATAGAGAGACAATGTTCAGATGTGGTGTGTGAGCGCTGTTGGTGGCTTTGTCTCCTGTTCTGTGAGGTGCTGCTTTGCCAGGGCTGTTTGAGGACCTGGGTCTTATCCTCAGTGTGGAGAGGCTGGTGCCGGCTGGCTCTCACCTGAGGGACCTCTCTTCTTTGTCTCTACTCTGGGATCACTCCGTGTCCTTGAGGCCTCGGTTTTTCTTCAACGCATCCTCTGTGGGGTCTCACCCTGCTCTTTGCCTGGTGGTGGCACTGTTCCCAGGGGCCTGTCCCCAACTCCAGGAAGCAGCTGCCTGGCTGCTGGGGAGCCAAGACCTGGGCACAGAGCCATGACCGGTCAGAGGTAGGATGAGAAAGGTCTGGCCAGCTCAGGAGCTCATGGACCCTGTCATAATGACAAAGCCACCAGCATTTATGGGTGCCCTTTGATACCCAGGACCCATAGATGGAAATGGTCCTCCCCTCTCTAAAGCTGAGACCAAGGCCAAGTTGAGACATAGATATCCGTCCTTGCCCACTCCGGAGCCTGCAATAGGAGCCTGGCAGGCAATCCCAGGGCCCTTCACGTTCTTGCCAGGCACATACCAGTCTAGACGCTGGGCTCTGGGGCCCACAGAGGAACAAGACTCAGCTGATGGGAGGCCAGGGCTAGGAACCTCTGGCCTCCACCTCCTGGCTGCATCCCAGCCCTGCGAGGAGGCCCCAAAGGCTCTCTCCTGTGTTCTCCCAGCCTCACCCTGACTCACTCACTGCCTTCTCTCCCTTCTTTCATTCTCCCTTTCCCTTTCTTTCTAGCCCATCTGTGTCCCAGGGGAGCCTGGCTCTATCTCTGGTCCGTCTGTCGCAGGGTCTGTCTCTTGGGAGGCTTCCATGGAGCCCCTGAGCCCTGAATTCTCACCTAGCTGAGGGTCTCACTGTACCTGACTGTCCTCTGCCCTGTTCTGATGGCCCTGGGTGGAGGCACCAGGCCTAGCTCTTGCTTCTGTATGCCACGCAGAAGAGTCCTTAGTGGGCAGTCCACAGGCCCCAGAGGGGCAGCTGTGTGTTATGGGCATGGTCCCAGGCTGTGGCTGGAGCTGTCAGAGTCCAGACTGAGGACTTACTGGGAGGCCTTAGGATGAGGTGACCCAGGTGGTTTTATGGGTAAATGGGTAAATGCTGCTCTCTCCTGCCATAGGCCCCAGGCCTGTGGAGAGCTGGTGGGCTTCTGGGCCCCAGTCATGGGCTCTTAGTTAAGGGGCACAGGAAAGAAAGAATAGATGGGCCTGGGGCTCCCCTACTTTGTGGATGATGCATCCTGCGTCTCAGGATCAGAAACTCTTTCACTGAAGCTCTAGGATAAGGTTCAGACCAAGTGATGGGGGGGGGGGGCACGTGTGCGTGTCCCAGGCAAGGTGAGATCCTGGGTTCATCACCAGCATCCCAGAACAGACCCAAAGCAAACAGCATCACAGAACTGGGCAGCACCCACCACTGGTGGGCACCTCAAGTGCTTCCTGGCGCTGGACTTCCTGTGTGGGTGAGTGAGGTGATACAACTCTTATGCCTGGCTCTTTTCTGCCTTGTAAGTGTGGCTGTCTCCCTGCTGAGGTGCCTATAGGCAGGCAGCCAGCTCCCGCCCAAGTCTGTAATTGCATTTGGGTACCCTTCCCCACCTTCTATCTGGAGGTAGGCTTACTGCATCATAGACCACTTCTGCGGACGCTCCCCAGGACTCCCCAGGACATGCCGGGCTGCTGCAAAGATGGCTGCTTCCTTGCAGCCTCATCTGCATGCAACCAGCATGTGTTACTCCTGACTTTCTGGTCCCTGCATCCTGGGATGTCAAGTGGCCTCTCTGGTTAAGGACCCGGCTGCCAGCTCCACCTTTGAGGACAAGCCATGTGCTGTCCCTTTAAGGTGCTGCAGTGAGCCCTAGCTTCCCAGTCAGCAGGCTGGGCTTCTGGTAGGTGGAGTTCCGGTGACTTCAGCTCTCCTGTGATGCTGATCAGTCTTGCCTGAGGCCATACCTAACCAGCCACAGCCAGCCACAGCCAGCCACAGCCAGCCACAGCCAGCCACAGCCAGCCACAGCCAGCCATAGCCAGCCACAGCCAGCCACTGCCAGCCACAGCCAGCCACAGCCAGCCACAGCCAGCCACAGCCAGCCTGTGACTTGTTCTTGTTCCTACAGAGCATCAGGTGGGGCCTGGGATGGGGAACCCCTTGAGCCTAGAGTTTCATAGTCCAGACAGATGAAGCCTCCAGCAAGAACACTGTAGGAGATGATACCCCTGGGCCCCTTAGAACAACCTGGAAAGATGGCTTACCTGATCATAAAACCTGCTTGCTGAGCATCCGCCTGTGTTTCTTACAGCACTTTCTCCTGGGCACAGTGTACAAAGCCTGGGAGATACTGTTGTCATCTTCTCTGCTCTGTCTTACAAATGAGAGGCTGGCTGAGGGGTTCATGGCAGGAGTAAGCCCGCTGTGCAAGGCCAGCCCCCCCCCCCCTTTCTTTATTCCTCCTTGGTATCCCAGTGGGCCCCCAACCGCTTTGGGGAGCTCCAGGGGCTGGAATTAAGACTGGGAGACATGGCAGGATCCTTGGGGCCATTCTTTGGTGGTGTAAAGGTTTCAACCATTCACTCTTTAGTTTAGTGAATTCTTATCCAGTGGAAACAGCTGCCGGGGAAAGGCAAGCTGGTCATCCATCCTAACAAGCCTCTGGAGGGGCAAGCAGATATGAAGGACAAGGTCACACACACAGGGTACAGCCTGCCACCTGGGTATGGAAGGAGGGCGAGGTGGTACTGGGGACATAGGAAAAGCTATTTTGGTACCCCTGCTGGAGGGATGAACAATGACAGGGGTATGAGCAGGTGAAGGAGTGGGGAGGGGGGAACATCCTAGATGGGGAGGGAGACAGTTCGTTCAAAGGTCCTGAGGCAGCCAAAGGTGTAGTATGAAGATCTAGAGAGGCGAGCACAGGCTGGGAGCACCATGACAGTTTCCTATGGGACCTTTGTAGCTGTTTGCACCTCCTGAGACACCTGTGGCTTGGGAGGGTGGGCCAGACCTGAACCACAATGAACAGAAGACTTCTTGCCTTCACTGAATGAGGCCTCATCAAGCCTAGCATTCTTCTCCAGGTTCCCAGCTCATCGTAGATGCCGTTGGAAGCCTGGGTAAGGGTCAGGATGCTGATACAAGCTCTGCTTCCTTTGGTCAAGCCCGGGGCTGGAGAGGGGGCCGTCACCTCTCCTGCCCTTCTTCCACCAGCTTTGCTGTCCTCCTGGCCTGCTACTCAGATTCCTGGCTCCTCTTTGAGAAAGGACAAGCTTCAGGCTGCCAAGACAGGTATTGTCCCTCCCGAGTCTGCCAATGCCCCTCCAGTGTAAGCAGAGCACAAGGTCCCAGCCCCAGTGGGCCTCTGAGCCAGGAGCACACACTGCTTACAGCCCGAGGCAAGTGTTCTTGGCTCCAGTGTGGCAGGTTGGCCACGCTGTGACATGTTTACTGTCCAGGCTCTTGGCAGGCTCTGGAGGGTCTCAAAGATGCAGACAGGCTGGTGCTCTCCCCCGGGAGAGGCAGAAGATGGTGCCTCCCTGTGCCGCTGTTTCCACAAGGACTCTCTTCTGCTTCTCTCTGCCAGAAGGGCTGGTATTTCTGGGGAGGAGAGGGTTGTACATCAGGAGTTAGAAGCATGAGGTCTTTGGGCCTATGGGCCTATGGCACTCAGCCCTCCTGCCCTGTCTGTCACTCAGCCCTGTGGCAACGCCCTGCTAAGGCTGGGTACATGCTGCCTGTGAGGGTAGTGACATAGTCAGATGCATTTCACCTGACAGCCTGGTTGCGATTGTTTCTGGTTCCCTGGCTCTGGCCGTGAAACAGCTCCTTACAGTGGATGGAGGGAGGACTCCCCGGGATCGAGATCAAACCCAGGCCTGCTCAGGCAGAGCGGCCAGCTCGGCTCTGTCCGTAGAACAAGACAAGTGGCACACACCTGCCTTGCTGCCCTCCAGTCTGTTCCCTTGGCTGTTTGACTGCCTACTAAAGTCACCATGTGCTATGCCGTGTGCGTCTGTGGTGGGCAGCCCCTGGAGGACTGCTAGGTCTGAGGCATTGCCCACAGACACCTGGGTCAGGTCCAGCTACAAAGGACACAGTGCTGTGGTGTCACTGCAGTGCGGCTAGGCTGGGATTCCTGACCTGGTTCTTGTCTGGGGCCGCCCTTAGGGACCTGCAGAAGGGGTTAATGAATGCCAAGGGAAGCTCAGTGTGACTGGTGTCCAGGCCATAGCTGTCGTACAGCAGGGGTGGCATTGGAAGGAGAACCAGATGGCTCACATTTGTCCTTGTGTCTGGTCCTCCATCTCTTTGATGGCTGGCCGGGTTGGTGTCTCAATACCCCTTCCATCTTGCCCTAAGTGTTCTAGATGGGACAGGGCCATGCCACACTTACTCTCCCATGATCCTGGCCAGTTTGTCACCATGAGGTCCTCAAGGCCGCCAGGCAGTGTGTCGCCTGGTGTCACCATACCTACCCTAGGAGCTCAGTGGTGTTTCACTTGTTACCAGGACCCTGGGACTCCTCAGACCCTTTGAATGCAGCGGCATGCACCACCCCACTCCCTCTGCCACCTTCTCTGCAAGCTCCTCTGTGTCCTTGTCTCCACCCCCACGTTCCTTTTTAAATGATCTCAAAGGACCTCAGTGTGGGCCACACAGTCGTGGGACCCTCTGTTCTGTTTCTTCTATTTTTTTTTTTTTAAATCTCTATGACCTTTTAAAATAATAATTTATATTATATTTTGTTTGTATTGGGGGGGTATATAGAGGTCAGATACAGCTTGTGGGAGTCTCTTCCCCTTCACCTTAGGGGTCCTAGGGATCAAACTCAAGTTGTCAGACTTGAAGGCAAGCGCCTATATCTGTTGAGCCAACTCTCCGCTTTACAGTCCTTTAAACTATGGAAGTATTCTCTCAGTAGGGACTGGGGTGGGAAGTACATTCCCTCTGTAGGACTCAGGTCCAAGTTCACTGAACATCAGCTGCAGGGAAGCCTGGAAGGCAACACACCAACACACACACACACACACACACACACACACAGCCTTGAACCATGTGACAGCCCACATGGCCCCATTTTGCACATGAATAAACCAAGGCACAGAGTAGTCACAGGTGATCAGGGCAATTCTAGGACCTAAACCCAGGTCATAGGGTTATTGCTCTTTAGCTGTGGGGACACTGCTTCACCACCGCTCTGATGGCCACTGTGTGGGAGAGACTTGGCGTCTGTGATGGCTTGTGTGTGGCTCTACCCTCTGCCTCTCCCTTCTCCCCACCACCTTCTGTTCCAAATTAGACCCGAGCCTTCGGCAGTGCTGTGGAGTTCCAGAAATGGCTTTAGCAGAGCCTGGAGCACCTGGCTGGCCCACATGTCATGCAAGGCGGGGCATGTCCCCACAGCTGCTCGGTTCACCTACTGTAACCCTAGATCTGAGGCTTAGCCTCCGTGTGTGATCGCCAAGCAGTGGGAACTGCTAAGTCTCAGGGTCTGTTGGGAGAGCCTGACCCACCACTGACTTAGGCACTAGGCCCAGAAAATGACCAAGAGGTGTCCCCAAGCTGTGGCCACGGGGATTGGTGCCAAACTGCCAACCTCAAGGCTACAGCAGAACAGGACACTGAAATGAGTTGTTTCTATTTGGTTTCTCTAGAGGGACAGCCGGTGTGAAATTAGAGGAGAGATTTGCCGGTTGGCTTACATGATGGGGCTGAGTAGGCCTAGAGTGATCGGTACACTGGAGAGCTCGAGAACCCGGTAGCCACAGAGTCTGTGAACCTGGATGCCTGAGAACAAAGAGGACCCATGGTGTAGCTGCAGTCTGGGACTTCAGACTAGAAGGTCCCTGGAGAGTCACTGGTGTGAGCCTGTTCTGAAGGGCTGAAGACGTGAGAATCTAACCTTGAACCATGATTGATGGGAACGGGGAAGGAATCACCCAGACTCTTGTTTTGACTGAACCCTGAGCAAGCCGTGTGTCGTTGGAGAGGTGGCTTTGCCACTCTGTTTGGGCCCAGCTTGGGCTTTACTGGTATTGGTTTGTGTAGTCCAGAAGCATTTACTGAGCACCTGCTATGTGTCCTGGGCTCTGGGTTCCAGTCACTTTCTGGAGCAGGGAGTGATTTGGGACTAGAAGGTCTCAAGGCCACAGGGGCTGAAGGTTTCTCTGACTGTCTCTCTGTCCCGGTCATATAGCTTCTGTCTGGTGGATGACACCCACTCTGGGTGGAATTGCGACCTCCAAGTTGTGATGTGATGTTCTAACCCTGTGCTCCAGGGTGTGGCTGTGGCGACCAGGCCTTCTAGAAAGTGAGTGATTAAAAACAGCTGCGAGGTTGGCCCACTCCATGCCGACCAGGTCTTTACAGGAAGCCCTGGCACAGTATGTAAGGAAAAGAGGCTTGGGGGTTATCCATCGGCGAGGACACTAGATGTAAGCTAAGGAGGGAGACCACACCCGGAGATAAAGTCTGAAGAAGCCGCCATCTGTGGCACCTGTTACGACGGCCGAGCAAGCAGGAGCAGCACCCCACAGACTTGTATGAGGGGTAATGGGTATCATGTGCTTCTCATTGTATGGTCGGTCATGTGGTTCATTATTCTGAATACCCGCACAGGGCATGTTTCTGTGCCCACCAGTGGCATTTGCCAGGAACCTTTACAGCCCTGTTACCGTCCCTGACTGTGTCCGCATTCTTACCCGTAAACCTCCAGGATGTGTCTTCCTTAGCTCGGTGCTCACGTCCTGAGTGTGGAGGAGCCTACAGCTCTGGAGAGCACAGAGTCAGTCCTCAAGTAGGTTCTCACTGGGGCAGAGAGCTTGGGGACACTGCCAGGATAGGCAGAGTCCTTGGTAGCTTGTCTTACAGGCCTGGGAGGGTTGGGCTGTGTTACACGTTTGTGATTCTTGCTTATAGGCCCTCTGTGGCCTGCATGTGTCCAAATGGGCCAGATGCACAGTGGACAGACAGACAGACAGAGGTAGGAGCAGGATAGAAGGGCCGAGAATAGGGAGTATGGCCGGTCCTCCCTGCCCACCCCTCCCCTTTCTCTGTCTCCTCTTTCTCCCATCCCCTTTCTTCCTCTCCTCCTCCTCTCTCTCTCTCTCTCTCTCTCTCTCTCTCTCTCTCTCTCTCTCTCTCTCTCTCCTCACCCTTCCCTCCCCCCTTTCCCCTTTTTCCTCCTCCCCTCCCCTCCCTGTTTTCCTCTCCTTTCCACCCTCCCCTCACGGGAAGTGGATAGGTAGAGGCCTAGGGGCTGGTAAAATGCCACAGAGGAAAGAGCCAGCTACCTCAGGATCCCCAGCGCCAGTGCAGAAACCACAATGGCTGCCGCTGCAGGCGAGCAGTCCACAGGCACCGGTTGCTCAGCAAGCTGGGTGGTTATTATTTCAGTTCTGTAGTCCCAGGGGTCAGGCCTCTGCTCCTCAGCTCTGAAACACCATGTCCTCGGTCAAGACATTCGGTTGCTCCACGCCTCATGGCTGTCAACTGTAAAATGTTTACAAAATGGTCTCCACCCTGCAGGGTTGCAGGAGGGCCAGTCAGACACAAAGAATCACTTTTCTTTCTTCTTTCTTTCTTTCTTTCTTTCTTCTTTCTTTCTTTCTTTCTTCTTTCTTTCTTTCTTTCTTTCTAATTCACACAACAAACACCTGTTCCATGTCGCACTCTGTCCCTGGCCTCCTGGAGCAGGCATTCCCATAGCTGTTACTGTTGAGCGTTCATGCTGAGCTGGCTCTGGAAGGCTGGATACCTTCCACTCCTCCCTCTACCCTTGCCCACCCCCTGCCTCCCCCCCCCCTTACCCCCCGGGCCCCCCCCCCCCGCCCCCTGTCACCGATATCCTGTCAGTTCTGCTGGAGAACAAGAGCCGGCTGCTGCTGCTGGCTGTGACTCAGACATGGGGCTCAGTGCCCTGGTTGCTGGGGTTCGGCCTGCCTAGAGTCCCCTGGTATAGGGTTGCTAGGGAAAAACTTGCCTGGAGATCAGAGATGCACAGGCAGTCAGCCCGTGAACCTGAGAGTCAGCCAGAAACAGTGGAGACAGCACCACAGACCCTGGTTCCTGAAAGTCCCTGCTTGTCCCCAGCGACCACCTAGACATCCAGAAGCTCAGCTCTTCTTGTTCTTCCACAAAGCCCCCCAACCCTTCAGGGGCTCTGCTCTGAGGAAATTGGAAATTAGAACAACATTCATTAGACAGTCAACAAGTACAGACTAATTAGTCTCCAGCAGGTTGGGCACATGACCCCCCTGCAATCTCCCCACCAACCCCAGAGATTTCTTTTCTTCTTCCCATGGCTTGAATGAGAAACGAAGGCACAGAGAGGTAGTGCTTCCTTTCCGTGGGCACACAGCTAACGTGGAGGCTCCTCAGACTAAGCTGTGGCTTCCAGAACCTGTGAAGAGCTAATACCCTGAAACCCCAGCCTGTGTGGGAAGCCTCCAGTCTTCTGGGGAGTCCTGGTTTCCCACCTGTTTGCTCTCAGTTTCTCTAGCTGTGCGAAGGCTTTGCACCCTGCTTCCTTGTCTTTGGGAGTTGAGAAAGTGGCTCATGTTGGGGAGAAGAGGAGTTTGATAGGACCCGGGGTGCAGTGTGGCTCTGCTACAGGGTCCTCTATGACCCCTGTTTAGTTCTGGGATCATTGCAATAGCTGATGGCACTCCTGCCCCTCAGTGTCCCCGGACAGAAGGTAGAAAGGGCCCCGAAGACTATCATCTTGATCAGCACTTGACTAATCTTATCTGTAGTTAGTGGGACAGGGGTGGAGGGAGGGACCCAGTACCCTCTCATCTCTAGGTAACCTTTGGTCCTAAAGAGCACAAAGCTGACTGGCGGCCGCGAGAACCCCTCAGTCTGAAGTCTCATCCTTCGGTTGGTGGTCCTGGATTAGGCTGGGAGATCCTTCATTCTTGGCATCCCAGCTCTGTGAGCCTGACCAAGGTCCCAGGTCTGGGATGAGCTTGACTTGCCCACAGCACTTGCACACATAGGAGGGAAGGTACTGACCACGGCCATGAACTCAGCCTCCGGACCTTCCCTGTGCGTGTCTCAGGGATCTATGTGAGATGGGGGCTGCTTTGTCCCCAAGTGTCTCCCCACCAGGACCCTGTGCAGGCACAGAGACAAGTCTGCTGGAGCAGAGTGGTGCACAGATACTTTGCCTGGCTTATTGGTGGGAGTCAGGGTCATTATGTCACCATGGATCCTTCAGCATCGGGGTGATCCTGGGCACACCTCCCCACAGGCATCTCAGGGCTTTGTCTGTGTTTAATGAGTGTCATTACCATGGCTGCTGCAAACTCCTGAGTGAGAAGGGTGGAGAGGCTGGTGAGGGACAGATTCAGGAGGGGCCATACACAGGCTCCCAAATCCCTGAGACTCCTCTGAATGACTAGTGTGGGGTCTTTTTCCCCCAGAGTCTGCACTGTAAATCCCAGGCTTGGGGACTGGAGCACAGAGGTCACACCCCAGCTGTGTACCCCCGGTGGCCCTCTTAGGTGCTCCCTCCTAGGACCCATGTTGTTCCTTTGTTGATGCTCCAGGCTTGTGGGCTCACCTGGGAGTCAGTGACTCCTTGTACAAATTTAGGTTTGTAGTAACCTGTGGAGTGTCAGGCTCGGCTCAGAAACACACAGCCGTCTGGGGAAGGCCCTGCAACTACTTTCTCCGTGCAATGCTCTGCCCTTCTGGGTCCCCTCCAGCTTCTTGCCCCATCATAGCCATTCATAGCCTTTTGTACATGCCACAGCTTTTTGGCTCCTGGTAGATACCCTCTGCATGTTTTTATAACAACCAACCAGCAAAAGTCTATTCTGTGTATTCTGAAGTCCTCTGAGAACTAAAGAAAAGAAAAGAAAAGAAAAGAAAAGAAAAGAACTCAATCCAGGAGGCTGGAGAAGCAGCTCAGGCTGGTGTGCATGAAGTCCTGGTTCCATGCTTAGCACCCAACCCCAGAAGGTGGAGAATCAGGAGTTCAAGGTCACCCCTGGCTCCATAACAAGTTCGAATCTAGCCTGGGCTACAGGAGACCATATCTTTAAAAGAAAAGGTTTTTGAAACTTTGGTTGAGTTGAAAACAATTTAGGTAGATTTGGGTAGATTTTGAGAGAGGGAGAGGGAGAGGGAGAGGGAGAGGGAGAGGGAGAGGGAGAGGGAGAGGGAGAGGGAGAGGGAGAGGGAGAGGGAGAGGGAGAGGGAGAGGGAGAGGGACTGACAGCATCAGGTTGCTGTCCTTCACCCACTGTCTAGCCACCTGCCCCCACCTTACTCTTATTCTAGACCCCTCGGGCGCCGCATCACGGACTCATCACCCCTGCTCCCACCTCTTCTGACTCCATGTCTCCTAATGGTGTATGGCCTGTGAGTAATCCTTACATTTTCCATGTTTGCTCACCAGACCCCTCTCCTATGGCTCTTTCTTTCTCTCCAGCATGTTATACCTGAGTTCCTGCCTTTGCAGGACATGGGCAATGCCCATGCTTGTACCCACTTTACAGATGACTTGCCTGAGGCTCAGAGCTGCTCTTCTCATTTTCTGTCCTGGTTTTCTGACTCCATGGGTGACATGAAGTTTTGGGGACGGGCAGGCATCAACATTTTTCACGATGACCCAGCCTGTGGGAGGAGCTACATTAAGAAATCAGGTGTACCCGCTAGTGTTTTGTCCCCAACCCAGCAGGCTGCAGCTGTTCCACCTGGTGGCTCATGTCATCACAGCTGATGTTGAATGCTCCCGGCTGAACCCTCCAAGTGCGCTCTGTCCACCAAACTCTCTGGGACAGGGGGGGAATCCCCTGCCATCTCCACCAACCAGAAGCCACAGTGGCATAGCCCGCACTCTGGTCCCCTCAGCAGTGGGTGGTTGTAAAAATAGGTGCTAGGTTTCAGTTGGAGCCACAGGGCTGGCGGGGGGTCGGTGTCCCCTCCTGGAGGAATCACCCGCCACATGTTGCCAGGAGCCTTGGCTGGGAGAGGCAAGCGCAGCTCCAGGCCGGCGAGCGGCGGCCGCGCAGATGGAAACCCGATCAGCGCCGCGCACAGACTGTTTGATTTATTTTAAAATCAAGCAGATGGCTGTGGTGGGGTTTGTTTAAGTTCAGCTCAGAACCGGGCCCTCGGCCAGAAGCCTCAGGCAGCTGCGCCAAAAATTTTTCAATGACTTTGGTCGGCAACCCACCTCTTCCCTCCCTGTATGAACTTCAACCCTGCCACACACAGGGAGGCCTTCTAGGGCCTTCTCCAGGGTTGGCCCCTTTGTCTCTGTCTTGCTGGGTCTGTCTCCCCCTTCTGCCCCCCACTCCCCACCACCCCCATGCTCACTAACCTCATCTCTCTGCCCCTCCTGGTGTGAGTCTGGGTGTCTGTCTCCATATCCCCTCACTACTTCCTCCCTACCCCTCCCTGTCTCAGGAACCTTCCAGAATCATCCTCCTGTTCCCCACTTTCTCCAGCTTCCTCACGCCCTGCCCCCACCCTCCTGCTCCCCCAGAAGCCCCTCCCCCATCCAGCAAGGCTCATGGGAGAACAGCCAAGCCTTTGTGGCATTTGGGCCCGTCCCCTCTCTGAGACGCCTGTGGCTGGGAAAACCAGGCCCCCAGCTATAAAATTCTGGAGCCAGCCTCTGGGTCAAGTGGCCTGGCCCGCCCAAAGGCAGGGAGGCCAGGAAAGTGGCCTTCTGGTCACAGGTCACCCTCTGCAGCTGTCCTCCTTTGCTGGGGGGCGGGGTGGCCTGTGTTGTGGGAGGAGCCCCTGTGCAGCTGGCTCATTGGGGAGGTCAGCTGCTTCAAAAAGAGACACACATACACACACACTCACACATACACATTCACACACACATACATACACACATACATATACATACACACACTCACATATACACACGCACACACTCACTCACATATACATACATATACATATACACACACTCACATATACATGCACACACTCACATACATACACATACACTCACATATACATACACACACACATACATACACACACTCACATATACACACACTCACACATACATACACACACTCATATATACATACACTCACACACTCACATATACATACACACACATATACATACACATACACACACATATACATACACACACTCACACACATACATACACACACACATACATACACACACTCACATATACTTACACACATATACTCACATAAACACACACATTCTCACATACACACACATACACATACACACACTCTCACATACACACATACGTACACACAAATACACACACTCACACACATAACAGACATACACAGATATACCCACTCATACACCCTTCATATACCTCCACTACACACCTCCATACACACAGACCTGCTTCTCACGCATACCTATACTATACACTCACACACACCAACATGCATGCGCATACACCTCTTACATATAAAGATAGGGATTTACAGCTCACACAGAGACATGCATCTCATACATACAGAGCTTGAACATGGTAAACATGACATATCCTTTCCCAGGATGAGCGTGGCAGTAGACTCCCAAGCCCAGGGCCTTCCCTTTGCCCAGCTCAGCTCTCCCTCCCGCCCAAGTAGCTCTCACCTACAGTCCAGGGTGGCTAACCTTGGTTTGTCTTGCTGTCTCTTTACCCCGGCTCCCCAGGCAAGGTGGGATACTACATGGACTTCCCAAGCACAGCCTCTACCTGGGCCGGAGGCCAGGGCCTCATCAGGCCCTCTTGGAGCCGGGTATCTTCCTGCTTCTGGTTGGAGAGGCTGGAACCAGAGTTTCTGACTCAGCTACTTTCTCACAGCATGGTGGACGAGCTGGGCTAGCCTGGGGAGGGTGGGAGACGGATGCAGAGACCACCCTGGCTCGTGGCTGCTCACAGTCTTCAGTGGTCTTGGGCTGAGCAAGCCTGTTGCCTGAGAAAAGAAAGGTAACCGCATTTCTGGTCCCTGCTCTTAGGTCACATCATGCCGACAGGGGAGAGGCCCTGGTGCCATGGCCTCTTTGTTCTCTGGCATCTGAGTGACAACATTCTCACTACCGCAGACCCTGCCTGGCTCCAGGGTCTCTGGGATGCGTCTGTGCAAGGAGCTTGGTGCCCTGAAGGATATTTGGGGAGCCTGGGCTGAGCGCAGCCAGGAGGAAGCGTACCCCACGACCCAGGTCCCCCCAGCCGTCCCCATGGTTTCACAGCCTCTCATGATAACCACGAGAAAGAACCCTGCCAGGATGCTTATGTCTGATTCCCACCCGACAGCCATGCCGGCATCTGCTGGGACTCAGTTTGGAAACTGCAGGCGGTTTCTGTGCCTTTACTTGTCGTGAGACCCGAAAAGCAGGAAACACGGCCCAATTAAATGCGTGTCCCGCGAGGGTCCACCTCCCTGGGTTGGGACTTGCCTGCTTGTTTATTTCCCTTCTCACTGTCAGTCCCCCACCGTTTGCCTGGTGGTCCCTGGAGCCTCCCCCACCACAGATCCCCTCAGTCCCATGCATTCACCACCTGGCCCTCCTCCTCACTGCTTGGTCCCTGAGGGCAGAATTGAGTGTGTGTGTGTGTGTGTGTGTGTGTGTGTGTGTGTTTGCACTTTCAATTTTCAGGAGCTTTTGCTAGTCTTTGCTTCTTTTCTCCTGGTTATTGGGCCAAAAGCGGCTCTTCCCTCAGAGTTTGGTGGGTAGGAGCCTTCCGCTGCCATCTCAGAAGAGGCAGACCAGGCCAAACACCTCTGTCATCATGTAACCCCTGGACTCCAGACCTTGATGGTAACAAATGGAGCCATCTCTACCTTTAAAGACACTTATCTGCTTTATTTAATTAAAAAGAAAATACACTTAACAGTGCTAGAGATTGAAGCCACCGCCCTGTGTGTGCTTGGCAAACCCTACACAATTCAGTTAAATACCAGCCCTGGGTTTTTTGAGACAAGGCCTCACTGGTAGCCCAGGCTGGACTGGAATATGCCCTGGCCTTCTGAGAGCCAGGCTTCTGAACATGTGACACCACATTCAACCTCCGCTCCCCACCTCTGTGGTAGCCTGGGCTATCCTTGAACTCCTACTTCTGCTTCTACCTCCTGAGCGCTGGGTGTGGCAGGCAGCACCACACTCAGTTTATACAGTGCAGGGGATGCAGCCCAGGGCTTCACTTGTGCTAGGGCAAGCTCTCTGCCTGCTGAACTTCAGCGTCAGTCCTCAGACCCTGGTTTGAGTTGTGGTAAAACCAACAGGGTATGATGCCTATCTAGCGTCATTTCACAGAACATTCCACGTGGCATGCAGGTTCCCTCGGCTCTATTCCGGAACCTTCTCACACCTCAAAAAGATGTCCTGTGCCCACTGCCATCCCGGTTCCCAGGATATTTGGGGCAGAGGCACTTTCTCCTGAGCCAGTGTGGCATGTGGCATGTCTCTGAGGCCTTGGAGAAGGAAGTACTGTGGGGTTCCTAGGGGAGGGCCATGTTCCAGATGCTGGGAATGATTGACATGCGGGACATGGTGGGCGTGGAGGGGTTGGGAAGGCAGGAGCGGAAGTGGGGAGCACACAGGAGGTTCCGGGAGCCAGACTCATTTTAGCCCCCGCGGTCTGCTTGGCAGCTAAGTGCTTTTTCTCTTTGAGCTCTGCTTGAGGCTCCGCATGTTGGCCGCGTGTACTCCCGTTGGGAGCTCACAGCTACACTTGGTTAGTTTGCGCCTGGCTTCCTGGTTTCCTGTATGCTAAGCCTGGAGCAGGATCTAGAGCCACATGCGCGCGTGTGTGTGCGTTCCCTTCATTCACACCGAAGAGGGTCGCTGAGAACCTAGAGTTTTCTGGGTGCTGTTTTGGGGAGCCCCCCCCCCCGAATTCCTCTCTTTACCAGCCATGCTGATCCCGTGGCTAAGGCAGAGATCTTGCCCTTTAGGATGCATCCACCGAGTCCGACAGATATCCTGCTTTGGATAGTAGACTCTGGTCTTCTCAGATTCTCTGAGGTGGAGCTTGAGAGTCAAGGAGGCTCTGCTGAGGTTCTCTGAGGTTGTGTCAGCCAGGCTGGGTGGGTAGCTGTTGGTCCCACATGGCTGGCAGCAGGAAGACCCCCTCCTTTTGTCACGGGGTCTCCTGTGGGGCTTCAAAGGGGCTCCTCCCTCTGGCAGTTGCTTCCTGGTGCTGTTGAGACACAAGCTGTATTGCCTGTGTGATCATTGTATCACAATGCGACATAGAAGCTACACTGTGTCATGGTCTGGTCCCTCACAACCAGCATTCTGTCACTAGAGAGCAAAGTCCATGGAAAAGGACTTTCAGGGTTCACTCTTGTGATTTCCCTGCCACTCCCATAGTCACCTTCCTCATAGGTGGCTGTGGGCACTATAACAGATTTATCTGAGTTCAGAAAGTGATGGATTTCAGCAAAGTTAAGGGAAAGCAAAGGCAGAGCAGGACCACCATCCCGTGGCTAGAGCAGCATGGTAGAGCCGCTGGCAGCCTGACACTGTGGCTAAGAGGCTAAGAATGGGGTGGGAACCCTGGATCTGCCCCCACTCTCCTGTGGCTGGGCAACCTCCCCAGTGAGCAGCTCACCTCTCTGGACCCCAGATTCCCTCTGCTAACAGAGAAATCGTAGCTGAACTTGGCTGTGGTGAAACTCACAGGGAGCAGCATGGCATGTGGTCAGCACGGATCGTCCCCTGTGCAGGTCACACCGTACCACCTGTGGTGGTGTCTTACCCCACACACTCTTCCTGGGGAAACAGCGAGAGATTTTAGGGGTGGAGTTCTTTGACAGGGGGCCATCATCTGCCAGAAAGCCTGAGGTCACCTGGAAAGGAATAAATAAGGCAAGAAGCACTCAGCTCCACCTAAAGCTGGCCTACCCAACCGCCCGGCAAGCCACCATTGTCACTCGTCTGTCTATCCACACGACAACCTATCCACCTACCCAGCTACTTATCCACCCATCCACCTAACCCTACCCACTCCCACTCAGCAGTCCATCTGTCCATCCACGCATCCATTCATTTATCCATCTTTTATCCTGTCCATCCATCCACTCTCCCACACCCACTCATGCATCTGACTACCTGTTTATCCACATGTCCATCGATCCAGGGGTGTGGACATACAGGTGGATGGGGAGAAGAGACCCACTGGCTGAGCTCTGGGAGAGGAGGTTACCGCTAACACAGTGTGTAAAACTTCTGCTCAGAAAAGGATGCCAGAGACGGGAGACTGCTTCTGCCTCAGTGTCCCCATGGATGGGCATTGAGCCTTCCTTGTTGGAGGACAGTCTGCAAAGAGTTAAGCTGCCTGTGGCCAGTCATGCAGGACCTGGGACTATGCCACACCGCATCGCCTCGGCATTGGAGGCTGCCAGCTAGGACTGGCTCTGCGTGCCCTAGGGGCTGGAGAGGCATCCCTTTCCCACCCAAGAGAAAGCCACCAGCCGGGGAGCCAGTGAGCAGGCAGGGTTGTGAATGTTCACCCGTGGCTTCCCACAGGGTGGTGTGGCCCTAAGGCTGCGTCATGGGCTCCCGTCAGCCAGCCAGCGGCAGACTAGAGCCAGCGGTGGCCTTGGCATGGCTCACAGGATCGAGTCAGCACAGACCCGGTGTTGCCAAGGCTGAGAACAGGCTCACTGCTTCTGTTCAGCTCCTGCAGCCTGGGCCTAGGGTCCCATCCTACCCCCAGCTTCTCCAGGGGTTCCCTTCTCTTTCAAACCCCACGCCCTCTGACTTTGCTGGCAAGCACAACGCCTGGTATATGCCAAGCACTGTGCTAAGTGCATTCAAGTCTGCTAAATTATTTAACCCTCATAAATGCTATTCATGTTTTGTAGAGAAGGAAACAAAGGCACAGAGAGGTTAAGTAACCTGCCTAATGGTGCACAGTGAATGGTTAGTAAGTCTGGGATTAATACTCTTCCGGCTAAGGGCAGAGTCTCTGCTTTTTAGTGAGCAGGCATGTGCACAGAACAGTGGTCGACACTGGGTGTCTTCCCCTTTTTCTCCGCCTGGCTCCACCTTTTCTCTCCACTTCTTTTTGTATATATGGGTTTTTATCTGCATGTGTGTCTGCGTCCCGTAGGCATGCACTGCCCAGAGACCAGGAGAGGGCCTTGGATTTCCTGGGAATGATTACAGAGAGCTGTGAGCTGCTGTATGGGTGCTGAGAACAAACCCAAGTCAGCTGAAGAGCAGCCAGTGATCTTAACCACTAAGCCCCCTCCTTATTCTTTGAGACCTGGTTTCTCGCTGAACCTGCAGCTCCCTGGTTCAGCTGGCCGTCTGAACGTGGTCTTGCATAATGGCAAGCGCTTTCCTGACCAGAATCCGTGCTTTCACCCGTAACCCAAGGCAGCCTCTCCCCACAAGACAGTCTCTCCCCGTACCAGTGTTCTTCAGGAGTGTGAAGTGCCGTCGGAGCTTTTGATGTATCCATCAAATGACCTTCTCCAAAATCTAAGTAAATCTAAAAGTGAGTCTCCCATCTTTTCTCGTGGTTGTGAGCTAGCTATCACAGTCCTGTGCATCGCGTTCTCATTGCACAAGAGCACGGTGGGTGGCAAGGAACCAAGGGCTCTCTTGCTCTTTTCCCTTTGAGGAGAAAAAAATCTAAGAAGGTTATAACAGCCATAGGTCCCATCATCCAGGGCTGGACCACCATCTGTGTGCGATTGTAGGGTTTCTGGGGATATGTGCATATGGCATTTTTGGGCTCCTCGGGGGCCAGGCTGATGGAGGATGGCTGCCCAGTGGGAGTCTGGAGCACCCATCTGGAGCACCCATCCTGTCTCTAATCACACAGCAGGTCTGTACTACAGCAGATAGATTCTTTTTTACATAGGGGGAAACTGATGCTTGCTGAAGCACACTGTCTAGCCTCTTGCTCCACACCAACAGTCTGAACTACTGGATTTTGCCTTTGAGTACTGCAGGGTCAGCCTCTGGAGGTAACTTCTATGTGTTTGCAGCTGGCTCAGAGCTGAGCTTCTAGAAGGTTCTAGATTGGTATCATCTCGTAGTATATTGGAAGGCCCTTTTGCCTACTTCATTCTCTTTCAACTTCTCCTTGTTTCAGCCAAGTAGGTCTGTTGAGTACTGTCCTGTCAGAGATGGCCACCAGCAGGTGAGAGTTGGTGTCTAGTGATCCTGGGGGCTAGGGAGAGATTCCTAATCAGTGCCCTGAGCAGACTCTATCTAGTCAGCTGGCCTGGGACACATGGCTATGCTTGTAAAGGAGACAAGAGCATGTTGGCTGACAGCCCTAGGGGCAGGGAGAGTCAGGAGCTAGTTAGAGAAGATAGATACCTTCTGACTAAGGATGCGTGTGTAGCGGATGGGTAGATTGGTAGGTGGGTGGATGGATGGATGGATGGATAGATAGATGGATGGATGGATGGATGGATGGATGGATTGGTGAATGGATGGATTGGTGGATGGATGATGAATGGATGGATGGGTGAGTAAGTAGGTAGATGGATGATGGATAGATGGGTGGATGAATGGATAGATAGATGGATGGACAGATGGATGGATTGGTGAGTGGATGGATGGATGAGTGGATGGATGGGTGGGTGGATGGTGAATGAATGGATGGTGAGTAGGTGGATGATGGATGGATGGATAAATGGGTGGATGGATGGATGGATGGATGGATGGATGAGTGGATGGATTGGTGAGTAGATGGATGGATGAGTGGATAGATGGGTGGGTGGATTGGTGGATGGACGATGGATTGGTACATGGATGATGGATGAGTAGGTGACGTGAGTAGATAGATAGATAGAAGAATAGTGTCTTAGTTCTTTTTCTATTGCCATGAAAAAACTACCATGACCAAGGCAACTTTATAAAGAACAAATGAATGAGGGGTCAGTGAGTGAATTTGGGGGCTCAGAGTTCCAGAGGGTTAGGGACCATGACCATCATGGCGGGTCACATGGCAGAAGGCAGGGAGGCATGTCATTGGAGCAGTAGCTGATCCATAACCAGGAGGCAGAGAGAGAGAGAGAGAGAGAGAGAGAGAGAGAGAGAGAGAGAGAGAGTGAGTTAATGACATGAGCTTTTGAAAGCTTGTCCCCAGTCACACACTTCCTCCAACAAGACCACACCTCCTGCCTGGCAGTGGTGGTGCAAGCCTTTAATCTCAGCACTTTGGAGGCAGAGGCAGGCGGATTTCTGAGTTCCAGGCCAGCCTGGTCTACAGAGTGAGTTCCAGGACAGCCAGGGCTACACAGAGAAACCCTGTCTCAAAAAACAAAAAACAAACAAACAAACAAAAAAAGACCACACCTCCTATCCCTTCCCAAACAGTTCCACCACCTGGAGATATTCAAGCTTACGAACCTAAGGGGCCATTATCATTCAAACCACCACAGATGGGTAGGTGGGCCAGTGTGTGGATAGGTTATCCATGCTGGAATAGCTGGTTGTATGTGTCCCTCCCTCCTGCTTTTCTGGGCTCCCCCAGTAGCTCCCCTTACAAGCAGTGGGAGCTTGCTTCAGCTCAAACCTTGTTTAACCCCTTCAGGCCCTCATCTTACATCATCTGTGTCCCCGCCTCAAGTCAGAACAAACCTGTTAGTACCTTTTATGTAAAACATGCTGTCCCCCAGCAGCAAGTGGTGCCTGTCATCAATTGTGGTTGACATGGAAAAGCTGGCAAGACCAGTGGAAAGCCACCCCTCGGGGGGACACCTGGTGCTGAGCACATCCCCTGGCCTGGACTGAACTTTGATGGCCTTGGGGTGGTGGGTGGACATAATAACGGCATTCATCAGTTGCTTCTGGCAGTAGAGCAGGGCAGGTTTGGCCTTAGGATGCCCCCTAGGTGTCACCCCTAGGTGACAGCTTCACAAGGCTGGGTATCTTCCGTACATGGGAGCTGCTTCTGAGTCCCGAAGAATACCAAAGAAGTCTTCCATAGCCTGAGTGTCCCGTCTTTGCCACCAGTGTCCTTGGCTCTCAGTCAACCATGCGGAGCACAGAAACAGACCAGCCAGGAACACTGGTACCCTCCGATGGAGGGAGACTCCATAGCTAACAGATGCTCCTTGGCCCGGTCCTGTAGGCTGCTCTTCTGTCAGAGGGCTTGAGGGCTGGAGAGAGCCATTGCCAACCTGTCGGCATTCTGAGGCTTTGGCGAGTGAGGTCCACCCACAGGGGGCCCCTGCCCTTGCAAAGGCCACTGCAGGAGATCCACCGCTGGGCTGCTAGCTCCAGTCTTCGGGCAGATCGCTTTCTATGGGGGCCACCCGCTGCAGAAGGTCCCATCTCCCGCACAGCCCCCCTTCAGGAGCTGGGCTGTGTTGGTATTCTTTTGAGTGAGTGAGTGAGTGAGTGAGTGAGTGAGTGAGTGAGTGAGTGAATGAATGAGGGGTGAATGAATGAATGAATGAATGAAGAGGTAATAGTTCAGCATGCCCTTGGGGTCAAGTGGTTGGATCTGGGAGGATCCACTGGGCAGGTACATCTGAACTTCTCCATGTGTGGCCTTGGTGGGAATGTGGTGGGCAGGCTCAGGGATGTGACCTTTTGGTGGGGTCCCTGGTGGGCCTAGCCTGCAGGATCTAGGCAAGGTGCCTGACACATCTGTGGGCCGTTATTCATCAATCTCTCTTTTTACTGAGTTTCTTCACACATCAGCCATAGAGACTGGGCACTGGACAGGCCTGGTGCTGACAGACTTACAGGCACATCAAGAGATGGTGCCCTGCTGCAAGGAACACCTCAAATGGAAGGTCCTGGAATGGTTGGACAGCTGGGCCTGTTTCTCTCCTCTCACGGAAGGGTAGCTTCTGCTCGTGCTGTGTGGTACCGTGTGTGTAGCATGTCAAATCTGTAGACTAAGCAGCGCATATGTGTACCTGAGTTATGGGGGCGAACTTCTGCGAGGTATGGATTCCTGCCTAGTGGCGGTGTGCTCGGGTAGGGGGTCATGTGTGAGTGGGGTGTGCGTGTATGTAGGAGGTTGTACCTGTGTGTGGTGTATATCCATGCTTGTGGGGGGAGTATGTATCTATGCTTCTGTGTGAGTATATATTCATGCTTGTGGGTGGGTGTATATTAGTTCATTTGTGGGGTATATGCCTGTATGTAAGGATGTGAATAGGGAGTATCCGTGTGTTGAGGTGCCTGTGTGTGAAGACATGTTTCTGTGGGGGAAGTCTGCATGTGTGTGCGTGTGTGTGCGTGTGTGTGTGTGTGTGTGTGTGTGTGTCTGTAGGAACCTGCATGTGTGGGGTGCATAGGCCATATGGGAGTGTGTGCATGTGTCAGATGTATATTTGTGTGTTTGTCTATGGTTTTGTGTTTCTGTGGAGGTGTGTGCTTGTGTGGAATATTGTGAGTTTGTGCATGTGTGTGAGGTGTGTTTGTGTGTGTGGGGGTGCATGTGTTTGGGTGTGGTTGTAAGGATGTGGGTGTCTCCGTGGGGTGTTGTAGGAGTGTGTGCAGGTGGGGTGTGTGTAGTTGTAGGGGTCTGTGTGTGGGGTGTGGTTGTAAGGGGTGTGTATCTGTGTGTGGGGGTGCACGTGTGAGGTATCCATGTGGTGGTGGCTATGGCACTTGTGGTCTGGGATAGAAGTGGTGGGAACAGACAGACTGACAGGGACTTGGGATGATGAATAGCCTTGGAAGGGGGCCCACCTGCATCAGACACTCCTGGCAGGTTCTGTGCTTGTCGTCTGCCTGGCTCCTGGCAGAGAAGGCAGGTGAAGAACTGGGGAGACCCAGGACACTCTAGGCTTCTCCTCCACTCCTCTCTACTTCATGTGTGTCTGGGACCACAGGCGTGGCCTGGAAGGTGACCTCCCCAACAAAATTGTCCATAGCCAACTCCAACCTAGGGGCTGATAAATACTGCGTAAGTACAGATCCCTTTACTCCTGGGCTGATAGAGTAACAGTCAGACCAGGGCCAGAACATTTGCATTTCACCTTGGTGGAATTTCACTTGGATGGTGGTGGCTTCCAGCCAAGCTTGTAAGAATCCCCTGTGCCCAGGAGGATGTGCACCCTCTTTCCTCCTGTGCTCCTCAAGTGTTCTTTCCTCGAGCTCTTGTTTGCTTTGTGGCCTTAGGCAAGTCACCAGACCTCTCTGGTCTCTTTATCCTCCCATGCCCATGAACCATCAGCCTGGGGTTGGGGGCTCTCAGCTTCTTGGGAAGTGAGTGAGAAGCTTAGGAATGTGGGCATCTGTGCTGTCACTATCCTGGCAGTTCTGTAGCTTGTAAGTGAAGGCCAGGAAACTGCGTGATGGTGACCTGGGAGACTGAGGCCTGTGCCTCCTCCTTTACAGAGTCCTGGGGCCGGGCCAGGAATGAAGAGTGATCCCTAAGCTGATGGCTCCACTTGCCCTTGACCCTGAGAGGAGATGGGAGAGGCTGAAGATGCCAGCCCCACCCCCATTCGCAGCTGCCTCGGGAGGCCTGGAGCCTTGGCGTCAGGACCGGGGAGGCCCCAGAGCCACTGCAAATCTGGCCCAGCTGGGGGATTAGAGGCATCTGGCTCAGTTACACCAGAGAAACAAAGGCGGCTGCAGCCTTTATCAAGGCTGCAAGGGAGGTGGGGGGTTGCCCTTGGGCCTTGTGGGGACCTAGACAGACCTCGGACATGGACCCAGCTGGCCCCATGCACCCCAGGTCCCCAAGAGGTTACCACACACCTCTGGAAGGGGGCTTGCAGGGAGAGGTGGGGACAGGGTGGGGCTCCTGCTAGCAGCTGGCTCGGCTGGAAGAACAGTGACACCCCCACCTCCCCAGGCCAGGAAACATCCAATAAAACAGTCTTCATCGGCCCACCCCGCCCTCCTGATTGCAAAGGGCGTGGTCTTGAAAGAAGAGGGGGCGTGGTCCCGCAGCAGCCAAGGCCAAGGCCGTGGGGTGCGGTTCTGGGCGTGGACAGCCCCCTGGCCCTCTCCCAGACCACGCCCCGACCACGCCCCTTCCCCAGCGCGGTGCCAGGCGTTGAGGCGCCGCCGGTGCGCGGCTAGCTGGAGCCAGGCGCTGACCTTATTAGCGCGGGGCAGCTGCTTGTGAGGCACATCTGGCGGCGCTGGCCTGGCGCTACCTTCCAGGAATGCTGGCAGCATCTGGGGCCGCTCCTGGGGCCGCCGGCGCCCCCTCCGGCGCCGGCCCGGGCCGCGGCCCCCGGATTTCCCGGCCCCTCCCGGCTCCTCCTGGCCTGGGGCCTGCCAGGGGCTGGGCCTGCAAGAGGGCTTCTCTCCCTGGATGCTGCGAGACTCCCCCACCCCCACGAACCCCATAGCAGATAGTGGGGAAACTGAGGCTTGGGAGGGAGGCGGTGCCTGGTCAGTGGCTTGTTGTCACCAGCATATCAGCCTATGCGTGGCTCTTTGGGGACTTGTTCCGGCCCAGGGTACAGCGATGATAGAGAAAGAAATGCGGCCCACACCCACAAACCGCACCAGGGACTCTGGAGGCCACCTCTGTGTTCCTGGCCCAGACCCTGTTCCTTCCTAGCTGTATGACTTGGCCCTGTGAGCTCACGGAGCCCAGACCCTGACCCTTCCTAGCTGTGTGACCTGGTTCCATGACTTCACCCCCTAGGGTCTTGAAGCATCACTGGGTGGAAGAGCAGCCTCAGGGTGAGAACTGAGCACAACAGGGAGGCTCACAAGCTAGACAGCGGGAGCTCCACAGACACTTGTGGAGGCCAGGGCTTTGGGGCAGGCAAGAAGGGCAGGACAGCTACAGTGATCTCTGAAAAGAGATCCCATGAGTGCCTAGACCTGGGTCAGGGAGTCCCCACAGCCCTTAGTCACCAGAACCCCTTGTGGAAGCCAGAACTTTGACTTTGGGGTGGGACAGCTGAATACTTGAATGTTCAGGAGGAGAGTTAACTGCGGAGAGCCTAGGCTCTTTCATCCTTGAGACCCCAAGGGATCTCCCACCCTGTAGCTTTAACCATGGAGTACTGAGAAGCCCCTCCTCTCTTTGAGGATCCTGAAGTGTATCTGGCCCCCTCCCCCGCCCCCAGACTCTTCTAGAGGCTCCTTGAAAGAACAATCACTGGCCCCTGGGAATAGAGAGCAGAAGATCTGGACCCAGGTTGGGGTAGAGCAGAGCAGGCCTGCTGCACATTGTGGGGCTGCCTCTGAGGCTGGAGGGTTGGGCTCCTAGGAGGGGGGTTGGAAAGAACAGTAAGCATTCAAACACCCACCTGTAAGGGCAGGAGTATTGTTTTTGAGGTACTGGGGAGCCATCACAATTGAGGAAGTAGAGAATATCCACTTCTTCAGCCCAAGGGCCTGTTGGGTAGGAGCTCCTGCTGGTTACTCAAAGGCATGGGTAGATCTGCTAAATAGTCTAGGGGCCAGGGTTCTTACCCTGGGTGAGCTTTAGAGAACTGGCTGAGACCACCTGGCTAAGGAAAGCCGAGCTAGGTGGTACAATTAAGCCCCGGAACATTCCTTGCCAGGCCTAGGTCCAGGGGACTCGAGCTTGTGGTGCCCTCCCTCCCAAGGCCTCCCGCCAGCATCTGCTGCCTGCTTCCTTCCACCCCCAGCCCTTGTTTGTTTTTCTTCCAGAACGTTTGCCTCCTACCCAGGCAGGCATCCAAGGGTAGCGTTTAGCAGACACCCACCGTCCACGCGCTGGTGTCTCTGCATTTGGGGGTGGGGCGTGTCAGCCTTAGACGTACACTGTGACGGGATAGCAGAGTAAGGAGAGCGTCCCCCCCCCCCCAGTGTCTCCCTGCTATTCCCCTTTGTCCTATGGAGGAGCCATAGGGATGTGGTCTGCCTGAGAAGGGAGGCCTCAGACAAGAGTCTACTGTCCCTGGTAGTCAATCATGGGTCAGGCTGGTCTGCAGCAGGGCAAGCATGTCAGCACCAGCTGACATCATCTGGTGACCACTAGCCCCTTCCCCTCCTCATTTTCGGGGCCAGTACCTCTTATAGGCATCTTCTCTGTGCCTCTAAGGATACTGACTATAGCTGGTTCTGTGTGTGCGCACGCACGCATGTTTGTGTGTGTGTGTGTGTGTGCGCGCATGTGCCTGTGCATGCGTTTGTACGTGCATGCACGTTTGTGTGTGTGTGCCTGTGCATGTGTGCGTGTGTGTGTGTGTGTTTGTACATAGAGGGCAGAGGTCTTTGGGTGTTGTTCCTCAGGTACTGTCCACCATGTTTTTGTGAGGCAGCATCTCACTGGGAGCTGGGACCCACAGGTCAGACTAGGCTGGCTGGCCAGCAAACACCAGGGATCCGTTTGTCTCTTCCTCCTAAGTTCCAGACTTACAGCATAAGCTACTGTGCCTGTCCATTTGCTGGAGCCAGGAGATTGAACTTGGGTCCTCATGCTGGCATAGCAAACACTTCGCTGATGCAACCATTTCTGTGCCCCTGCAGCTGGCTTCTCGAAGCCTGTGGTGGCTGTGTGTGGAGAACATGCACAGCCTCTTGGGAGCCCATGCTGGGAGCCCAGCGGTGTGTGGCAGACAGAGAATTCCTGCAGGAGTTCCGGGAGCAGCCAATGGGTCCCTGTCTGTCTCCTCCATGGTTCTCTAGAGCTGTCACATCTCGCTGGTGTGACAGGCCTTGCCTGTGCCTGTGCATTCTCTCCCAGCCCGAGGAAGGATATCATGTCTTCTCTGTGCTCACCAGCTGTGCCAGAGACCCAGCCACACTGGGCAGAACTCTGTATGTCTATCTATAAGCTGGGGGACTGTCATGTGAGCCTTCCCCAGCCATGCCTCAGCCTCAGCCTCAGCCTCAGCCTCACACACTGGGGCCAATGAAGTTCCAGGTTTCACAGGGTTGCTTGGATCTCAGAGGGATTTGGCCTGAGGCTCCAATGTGAGCCAGCCTGGGTAGGACAACATTCTGGAGGGTCCTTGACACCTTTAGATGGAAGTGACAGCAAATGTCACATGGCTGGCCAAGCAGTCAGGTGATGATGTCACTATTCCTACTGGGCTGTGCTGAGTCTCTCTGGGGTCTGAGGGTCCTTGCATACATATGCCAACTTACTTTAAATGTCCTGTGTACTGTCTCCTGTAAAGATGCTTTACAGACAGACACTGAGCCTGTGTGAAGACAGAAATGTCACTGGGTGTCACCGGCCAGTGGAATGTGTCATCTCTGGGTATTGTGGGCCAGCAGGATGTGTCCCTTCTCTGGCTGCTTCTCACTCTAGGATTCTGATGGTTGGGTAGGAGGGACTTAGAGAGTGACTTAAAGCACCATGCAGGTGCATGCACTTCCTGTTGTTGTTCTGATGGGTGCTACCATCCTGGGAGCCTACTGACAAGTACACTGGCTATCTTTCACTTCTGGAAGGGCCCGGGGTGCTGCTGGGCCAGAGTCCCGATGTGGGCGGGGCTGCGATCCAGAACATGGGCTCTTGTTCCCCCTTTCAAGCTTCTGAGGCTACCTACCTGTGAGGGAGGGTCATGGGAGGACAGCAGGGATGAGGGTTTGTTTGCCTTCACAGATGCAGGATTCCTGTGTGGCCATGTGGAGATCCTTGCTCATGGTCATGTGACACCCTGTGGTGTTCCCATTGGCCCTAACGCAGCAAGCAGAGCTGGGATGGAAAAGGCGGACACATGGCTGACCCATGTCTCCACAGGCACACACACAGGTGTGAAGCACGCAGCATGCAGACATAACCCAGAGGGCGACTCCCATCAGCCTAGGACGTTGATGTCCACAGGGTGGCCATTTATACCTTGTGGCTTCAGCACTCAACCTCCTAGGAAGGAGGCTTCGATCTGAAAGACAGTGCATTGCTGAGGACTGTCTTTATCGCCGGCTCCAGAGGCAGGGGTGGCTGGCGGGGCTGGCTTTTTTTCTGGCTGGGCCTGTCCGTCATCTGCTGGGGCTGAGGGTGGGAGGAAGCAGGTGCTGGACAGATTGGGGTCCCATGGCAGTGTGGTCCTGGCTTGGCCACATCTGTTGCAGGAAGCGGGGGAGGAGGTCCACACTGTCCAGCCTGCAGACAAGTTAAGGAGGGGCAGGCACCTGCAGGGTCACGTTGTGGTAAACTGAGTCATGAGGTACACCTAGAAGAGGCCCCTTCAGAGACTCCAGAAAACTGTCTGGGGGCCAGAGACCAGAGGAGATCAGCAGGAGGCAGTTTAGTGTTCTGGGGGTTGGGGGGCAACCTTGGAGACCACAGCCTAAGTGTGGAGGCTCAGCTCTGCCTTGAAGTGGGGCTTGTGGCCAGTTTTTAATTTTGCAAAGGATGGTCACCAAAGGCAGTCTCCTCTGGAGTGGCTGTGAGGTCTCTTCCTATTCAAGCTCCTGCTTGGTGAGAACACTGTCACATGACCCTGCTTCTGTTGTTTCTCTCCTCCTGTTTATCACTGGAGTCTATCTCCATCATGGGCTCTTGTGTGCTGACCGCCACAGGCAGACCTGTGAGGGTCGCTGAAGCCCCTCCAGCGTCATTCAAGGCAGGGATCTCTTCCTGCCGGGTGCATAGGTGTCCTGCATCACCCCGGCTCTGTCCAGCTGCAGAGTGTGTCTGGTGCACACAGACAGCACTGTCCACACTGACTGCCCTGCTTCCAGACAGGCAGGGATCTGAGGAAGCCCCACTTTCTTATGGCCTTTGGATGTCGGGGTCCCATGTTCTAACCGTCACTTCACTTCTTAAAATTGTTTTATGCTCTCTATATGTGAGAGAGCCTAAGTCGACCCAGACGGAAGGCCTTCCCTAGAAGGCAGGGGGAATGCCTTGAGCTAGTCCCTGCCATGCTGCAGTTTCAGACACGGGCTCCAGGTGGCGCCAAAACCCAACTTGCAGTTGTCTGGGCCTCTAGGGAGACTGGGTGTATATAAAGCTGGGGGCTGGGGCTGTGGGTGTGGGATGTCACTGTGTGTCTCCCCATTGCTCTGGGAGCATGAAGAGATGGGGGCCATGGAGAACCCATTGCAGGACACCCCGGCTGCAGGGATTCTATGTGTGCATTACACACACACATACATACATACACACACATACATATCTATACATACACACACTCTCACACATAACATACACACATATACATACACACATGCATATACATACATACACACAAAACACACACATACAAAGACACACATTCCCACACATATATTCATACACAGAAAAACATACATACTGTCTCTCACACACACAAAACATAAATATACAAAGACACATAATATATGAATACACACAAAGACACATAATCACACACAGATAGATATACATACACACTCACACATATACATGCATGCTGACACACACAAAACACACACATACAAAGACACACATTCACATACATACACTCACACACATATACACACAAAAACATAAATACACACTCACACAGACACACATACATACACACACATTTGCACACAAAAACTCACACATTCATATACATACACGTACATACACACACATACACAAAAACAAATACACACACAGACATACATGCATACACACAAAGACACACAGTCACACACAGATATACATACACACATATACTCACACAGATACACATAAGACACACATACATACATACACATGCACATATGAACACGCAGGCATTCTCTGTGGGAGATATGATCAACAGATACGCAGGAGCGAGCCGTGATTTATGGCCTGGTCACATAATTACTCCCAGCTGTGGAGGAGGGAGTGGTGGAGGTTTCTTAGGACTTGGGGCCTAATATCCCCAAATCCCAGTGGGGCTGGGGGCAGGGACTCCGGTGCCAGACTGCTCCACCCCTGTCCTCCTTAGAGGCCTCAGATTCTAAGGAGCCTGGAGGGATGGGCGGTATCCAGGGGTCCAGGGATTGTACGCCAGTGAACAGGGGACTTTCTGGAAGCAACCTGGATGTAAGACCATCTCAGGATACCCCTGGCTAGAGTTGAAGGGAGCAAGGCACACAGGGCCAGCTCCCACTGCCCAGGGCTGCTTTGTCTCTAACCCATAGCCCAGGGAAGCTAACCAAGTGAATCAAGTCACTCTCTGCCGTTCTCCAGTCAGGGATGCTCAGAGAGACCTGGCCCTGTGAGTGCCTCTGTCCCCAACCTAGGCCTAAGTTACCTCCCACCTCTGAGCCTCTGTGCTTTTCTTGCCCCTCCCCGCCCCCCCCCCCAGAGTGCTTGTCCACTGTCCCCAAGGGTGCCACCAAGGCACTGGTGATACTGTGGACTGCTGTTGCTCCTTGGCTCTGTTGTCCTTTCAGGCAGCTGTCTCTGACCACAAGTGTCCCCTGTGCTAAAGCCAGCACTGTACGCCCTGCTTCTGTCTGCATGCAGGGTGGGAAGCATGCTAGGGGCACGTTTGTTCAGATGGACAGACAGATGGACATTGGACAAATGGGCAGTGGCACCTGGGTGAGTGAAGAAGGGGAGGAGGCTGCTGCTTCCAGTGGTCACAGGAGGAGCTGAGACTGAGTGAGCTGATACCTGAGGCCTGCCTTGGACCTAGGGCTTCCTGCCTCTGCCTCCCTGCCTCTCTGCCTCTCCCTCTCCCTCTCCCCCACTCTCTGCTTCTCTTCCTCTCTGTCTCTCTGTCACTGCCTCTCTGTCTTTTTCTCTGTTTCTCTCTCTGCACTCTCTGTCTCTGCCTCTCTGCCTCTTTCTTTGCCTTTCTCTCTGCATCTCTCTACCTCTCTGCTTTTCTGCCTCACTCTGCCTCTCTCTCTTTCTCTGCCTCTTTCTTTCTCTCTGCTTCTCTGCCTCTCTCTGCTTCTTTCTCTGCCTCTCTGCCTCTCCCCAACTTGGCTCAGGTACCCCTACCCTGAACTAATACATTGTTCCTAAGCCACTAGCCAAAGACCTGCATGTACTGGGGTTTAGAAGCGTGGGACTGACTGGGGATCTTTCGCCCATGGCCTCGGGGCCCTGCATATGCCTCTCCTTGTCCACCTTGATCTTGGAGGAGGCTCAGGCCTGATGGGGTTGATCCAGGATCTCTGATGGAGACACTCAGACCAGAGTTGTGTGACAGGTGGCTGTGCACCCAGAGGCTCTGCCTGCATGCTTCAACAGGGGAGGCTCTTCTCTCACTAGCAGCTGAGACCTAGTGTTGAGCATCTCTTAAGGAAGCGAGGCAGGAAACCCTGGACTCTGAGCCTTGTGCTGCTGCTGCTGCTGCTGCTGCTGCTACTTCTCCTCCTCCTCCTCCTCTTCTTCCTCCTCCTCCTCCTCCTCCTCCTCTTCTTCCTCCTTTTCCTCTTCCTCCTCCTCCTCTTCTTCCTCCTCCTTTTCCTCTTCCTCCTCCTCCTCTTCTTCCTCTTCTTCCTCTTCTTCCTCCTCCTCCTCCTCTTCCTCTTCTTCCTCTTCTTCCTCTTCCTCCTCTTTCTCCTCTTCCTCCTCCTCCTCTTCCCCCTCCTCTTCCTCTTCTTCTTTCTCTTCTTCCTCTTCCTCCTCCTCCTCCTCCTCCTCTTTCTCCTCTTCCTCCTCTTCCTCTTCCTCCTCTTTCTCCTCTTCCTCCTCCTCCTCTTCCCCCTCCTCTTCCTCTTCTTCTTTCTCTTCCTCCTCCTCCTCCTCTTTCTCCTCTTCCTCCTCCTCCTCCTCCTCTTTCTCCTCTTCCTCTTCCTCCTCTTCCCCCTCCTCTTCCTCTTCTTCTTTCTCTTCCTCCTCTTCTTCCTCCTCCTCTTCTTCCTCCTCTTCCTCCTCTTTCTCTTCTTCCATCTCCCCACCTCTATCGCCCCTCTTCTCCCCTCCCATGTACCCACCTTCTGATCCCCTCTCCTCCTACCTCCCCTATTTCCCCACCTCCATCTTCATCTCCCCCCCACCCCATCTCTCTGTCTTGCCCTCTCAGCTCCTACATCTCTGTCTCTGTGTCTCCAGATCGCCGTTAGCCTCCCTGTCTGTCTCTCTCCATTTCTTTCTCTCTTCCCCATTTCCCGCTTCTCCTCTGCTCTCCCGCCCCTCGCTCCAAGCAGCTGTTCCTAATAGACTGTTAATGATGGTACAGTGGGTGGAAGGCAGCGTCCTGGGGGAGCCGCCATGATCTGTGTAATTGGTCTCAAAGGAGACAGGAGTGTCTAATATTTACACACCAGCATTGGTCCTCCGGGAACCTCATCTTGGCTGGAACCTTGCAGGGAATGCGCCAGTGCCATGTCCCCATCACCCCATCCCTCGCTCTGAAGGGCTTTAGTTAAGGACCCCCGCTTCTCTCTTTGGGTGCAGAGTCATTGTCAGGAGGGGTTTGATCTGGTGGCCAGCTAGCCAGTGTCCCTTCCAGTTAGAGCCATCAGGGGTGTTTGCAGGAGCCTCCAAGGAAAGAGTCTGAAGGAGCCAGCTCCCTGGTGAGGTCTTGGTGTCTGAATGCTGCCATGCAGGGTCAGTATAGCCCTTGTTTTACTTAGCTAGCAGGAGGCACAACTGGGAGATACTGTCTTCCCCAGTAGGCTCGCTGCCTCCTCAGGGACAGAATTGTGTCCATGGCTCCAAGGATCCCTTCCCACAACCTGATCATTTCTCTGGGTCCCAGGGCTGTAAGCTCCAAAGAACTCCCAGGCATGGAAAGGGTGGGGCCAGAGAGGGGAGGGGGCCCAGGAGGGGCGGGGCTGCAGGAAGCCTCTCCCCTGGGTTCCAAGAGAGAGAGCAGGCTGCCCGGCTGCACTCCTGGCTTCATTAATACTGTCAAACCTTCCCCAGCCCCCTCATCTACTGCTGCCAGTACACTCTGCAGTGCTTCCTTTGCACATGTGGTCCAGCTCCAGCTGGGCAACCACAGAGCACAGGGTGTCTCCAGGCCTCCTGTTGGACTGGGCAGGTGTGCGTGTGCGTGTGCGTGTGTGTGTGTGTGTGCGTGTGTGCATGTGTGCGCGTGTGTGTGCGTGTGCATTTAAGAGCCCAGAAGCCTCCTATGGAAGCAGAGCCCTGCCTGCACCTTCCCGTGTCTCTGATCATAAAAACAATATGTGCTGTCTCCTGTCGGCTTTGTAATTCAGCATGCTCCCGTGTGTGGGGCTGGCATTTGTAAGAGCAGCTGTAAGTGGGGTTTTACTTTCTTTCTTTTTTTTTTTCTTCTCTCTATGACAGCCTTATTGAGATATAACTCACAGATCACGATGCAAACCACCCACTCAGTGTATTCAGTGGTTGAGAATATTCACAACATGGTGCGGCCATCACCAGTTTAATTCTAGAACGTTCCCACTGCCCTCCAAAAACACAATCCTGTCTCCTGAGTGGCTCTTCCCCAATTCCTCCCTCCCCAGCCCTGGCAGCCATAGTTCACTGTCTGCCTTTGAAGTTACCTGCTCTAGGCAGTTCTTGTCAGGGCTGACACACTCTGTGTGTGTGTCTGTGTGTGTGGGGGTGTGTGTGTGGGTGTGGGTGTGGTGTCCCTCAAGTCTGGTTTCTGCCACTGAACATTGGGTATCCAGGTGTCACCTATGTGGAAGCTCCATTTATCATGGCTGAATAGTATTTTGCAGTGTGACCTGCCCAGTTTGCTTTTCCACCTTGCCTGTTGGGGTGGGGTGGCGTTTCACGTGGGCTTTTCATGGCTGTGAGCTGCCTGCGTAGACTTGTGTGTGTGTGTGTGTGTGTGTGTGTGTGTGTGTGTGTGTGTATGCATGCATATTTCCTTCTCTTTGATGCACACCCAGAAGTGGCCTGGCTATGCCTTTTGGAATATGTTGCAGCAGCCCATTCTAGCCATCCTAGGCCCTTGTGGTTGTCCTTCTGAAGGGCCACACAGCCTGTCACTTCAGGGAAGGATACCTGTCTGTTTCATCTGCCATTGTCTCTCAGCCACCAGTACGACAACAGAATGGGTACTCAGGAGATACAGGGTCAGTGACCAAGCCTGAGGTCAGCCTCATTGCACCTTACACAGTAAGGTCAGCTCCTGTCGGACATGCTACCTGTCACCTGGGCCAGCAAGAGGCAGATATTACTGTTCTGTGCCATTGGGCTCAGCAGATGCCAAGGCCTAAGGTTATCCCGCCAGAAGCAGGAGACAGGCCCTTCAGCACTGGTCTGCCTCTCCAAAGAACCCTGAGAGGGCCTGGGCCAGGCTGGTCTTGTCTGCTGGAAGGTCTGCAAACCTTTCCTTCTGGGATCTGTACCTAGGAGACAGTGGCTGCCTAGTGGCCTGGCATAAACTCTATCCCATGCCCCCCTGCCCAGTTCCCTGATTCCATCCTCCTGGGAGGTGTTATCACCCTTGTGGCTTCTGCAGGACCCCTATCCTGTCCTCTGGACTCAGAGACACCCCTCAAAGGCATCAGGTCATGAGACTCCATTTTAGAAGTGAGGATGCGAGGCCTAGAGAGATGGTGCGCTCTCTCTCTCTCTCTCTCTCTCTCTCTCTCTCTCCCTCACTCCCTTCCTTTCCCTCTCCCTTTCCCTCTCTTTCTCTCCCTCTCCTCCCTTTCCCTCCCCTTTCCCCTCTCCCTCTCCCTCTCCTCCCTCTCCCTCTCCCTCTCCCTCTCCCTCTCCCTCTCCCTCTCCCTTTCCCTTTTCCTCTCTCTCTCTCTCTGGTGGGTCTCTATCTCTGTAGTCTGAGCCACAGCACTGAATGACTAAAACAGAATTCAGACCTTTCCTTTTCTTTCTTTCTTTTTTTTTTTTTTTTTAGAAAAAAACAAAACAACAACAACAACAACAAAAAACAGGGTCTTATATAAACTAGACCAATCTCAAACTCACTATGTAATTGAGGATGACCTTGAACTCCTGACCCTCATGCCTTCATCTCCTGAGTGTGCACCACTACTCCTGGCAGTGTGTGCTGGACAGATGCTCTGCCTGCTGAGCCACATCCCCCACCCCCAGCACTGTTAATATTCCTCCTTCAAGGGGTGAAGGTGTCAAACAGTGGTTCTCAACCTGTGGGTCACGACTCCTTTCACGGGGTGGCCTAGGACCATACTGCATATCGAATATTCACATTATGGATTGTTTGTTTGTTTGTTTTAAGACAGGGTTTCTCTGTGTAGCCTGAGCTGCCCTGGAGCTCTCTCTGTAGACCAAACTGACTTTGAACTCCGAGAGAGCCACCTGCCTCTGCCTCCTGAGTGCTGGGGATAAAGGCGTGCTCCACCACACCCAATTACATTATGAACTCATGACAGTAGCAAAATTACAGTTATCAAGTAACAATGAATTAATTTTATGGTGGAGGGTTGGATCACTTAAATGTCTTAAAGGGTCGTAGCATTAGGAAGGTTAGAACACTGCTCTAGAATGTTCTCCTCTCTTCTCCGTCACTTAGAGACTTGTCACGACCAGGCTGTCTCTGGTTTGTGAGACTGGCCTCTGTTCTGTTTCCCCCTTACCCTTTGGGCAAACCCCCAGCCCGCCTGCAGATCCCAGGGCACTGGAGAACCCAGTTTGGGAAGATTGTCAGTGATCGGCCAAAGGTCCCCAAGTGAACTGAAGGTTTTGATGAGTGCGGGCTAGGAGGGGCTTCTGAAGCTCTGCCACCATGGGGGTCACTCAGCAGAACAGTAGCCCAAGACTCCTGAGTGAGTCCCGTAGCCCTGTGTCCCAGCCACACACCCCCTTCCCAAGTGACAGACATAACTAGAGCAGTGGGAACCAATGGGATCCAAACCCCTTGTATGCTGTGCACTTCCAACTCTGTGCTTGGCCCCTCTGAGCCTCAAGTCAATGTTGCCTATGACTGTGACACGGGCTCCCAGGCTACTTCCTTTGTGGGGCCTTGGTAGAGCAGATGCTGCACCGTGGGGGGGAGGTGACACCCTAGCCTCAGTCCCCAGATGCTCCTTGCTGCAGTTAGGAGGCTCCAGGCAGAGGCCTGCTTCCGCCAGCAGGCTGTACCAAGCACCAAGGATGCCATGGCGGGCGAGCGTATGGTGAGCATATGCTCCCAGAACATGCTGCCCATGGAGGCACAGGCCGTAGAGCAGAGCAGGCTGTGGAGCGTGCCTGTTCTGTATGTTCCTCTGTTCTTCCTGAAGTCACTCTGTCCCCATTTGGGAACTCCTGTTGTTCTGGGGCCTCAGGGTGACAGGATGTGCCCAGCTGCACACTAGATGGCACTGTCCCCTGTGGGTCTGGCAGAACTTTGGCACTCTGTGATGCTGGGGCTTAGGATGGAGTCTTGGGGTCAGGGCTGCCGCTGCCTCGCCTCTGCACACCTACTGGGTGCTTCATTTGAGGCAATGGGGGCCTGTCCACAAGGCTGGGAGCCAAAGTCAAAAATGGCCTAGTGTACGTTTGCCACTAGAGGGCGTCCAGGCTGTGAGAACCCTGGAAGGGCTCCTACTGATAGAAGAGTCCCAGAGCCCTGTGGGGGGAGGAGCAGGCAGGGAGGGTGCTCCTTGCTGAAGGCTCTGCTCCAGTGAGCGGAGGCCAGCTGGCCCAGGCTCTGTCAGTCAAGGAGGATTTAGGCAGCCGGAGTGCAGTGTAAGGTTGCAGTGCAGGCTAGATCTGGGGTAAGCATGGGCCAGTTTTCCACGGCAGGTGGGCCGTGGGGTGTGTGTGTGTGAGGAGATGGAGGTGGCCTGTGGGTGCTTCTGTACCACCACTCTTACACTACAACAAGCCAGGCCTTGGTCATCTGCTAATCACCTGCATCTTCCATGGGGCACAAGAAGTCAGGTTACTTGGCTTTTGTCACAGGGTGCCCAGTGAGGCTCCCCTTCCTAGCTCTGAGGACCTGGAACCTTGTCTGGGCTGCCTGCCCCTACACCGCTGTTGGCCCAGATGCCTGCAGATGCGACTCCTTTAGTTTCCCAGGCTTGGCCCTGCACTTAGTGGGTACTTAATGTATTGGGCTGTCCTCAGAATGGCGGCCACTTAGGGAAGCGGACCCAGGCCCTCGGAGTTAGAGTAGTGAATGGTGTGCTTCAAGTTCACAGTTCTGAACTGTCACGTCATTCAAACGTCATCTCCAGCCTGTTTGCTCTGGTTCTAAGTCAGCCATATGACAGATGACAGGAGAAGCTGCCACTCGGGCAGCAGGACAGGTGGGTGGGTCAGATGCTGTAGTCAGAGAATCTGGGGCTATGGGCCTGGTTGGGGACCACAGGTCTAGCCAGGGGGACAGTCTAATGGATGGTCCTGGCGGTGGGACAGGCCTAACAGGGGAACTGACCTGGAGGGGGTGGGAGATAGGCCTGCCTGGGCCCTGGCCCTGGCCCTTGAGCCAGTTACATTCAGGGCAAACACTATGACCTTGTCACACATATGACTGCCAAGACCAAGGGAGGGGACCATCCAGTCACAGCTGGAGGCAGCGGGACATCTGGCTTGCTCTGCTCGTCAGACTGTGCCATGAGCTTAGTCCCGTGTCCCCTGTTAACCCCGGACTGGGTGAAAGGAGGATGGGAGCAGCCTGCCCCTGCAGCAGCTCTCCAGGGCCCTGCTGCCTTAGATCCGACACCGAGCAGATGGCCAGGGAGAGCTGGAGAGGCTGCAACAGTTGGTGCTGCCAGCTCCCAGCTCCCAGCGCAGCAGGAGTGAGAAGCCGGGATGGAGGGAGTGGCAGAAACCCAGGCTCCTGTCAGCACCTCCGGAGGGCCTCTCAGCCCTTCCAGAGGCTTCTGCTCCCGCCTATTGCATGGGAGAGCTGAGAGCTGAGAGCCACTGCCTGGCTCAGAAGGCCTGAGGGCCTAGCACAGTGTACACTGGTGGGCAGAGGCCCACTGGCCCGAGGACAGGCCTCCTAACCTTGGTCTCCTCCAGGGCTGGCATGATACCAACATTGTTTTTCCATCTTGTGTGACCTTAGGCTAGTCTCTGAGCCTCTCTGTGCCTCCCCCACCCCTCCCAACCCCCCAAGTGTAAAATAAACAACACCAACCTCCTTGTAAACACTCTGGAACTTGTCCTGGTGAAAGCTCTCAAGGGCAGAGGCCACAGGTAAAGATTGAAAGTAGGCTTTTCCTGGGAGGTCAATCCATCACCTCTAGGGACCTAAGACAACTGGCTTCAAGGAGAGAAACAGCCCACAGCTGGGTCCACCTCTACGCGCCCCTGGTTCTGCATCTTCCTCAGTGCCTCCATGCAGCCTGGAAGCTGCAGGGATGCTGTGCACCTGGAGAAGCTCACCAGCCCAGGGACACCTCTGTGTGCCCACCACAAGGCACTTACTAGCCCACCTGTGTGCTCAGCCCCTCAGTCCGCCACTCACCCTCCTCTGGCCTCAGGACTTCCTCACACCAGTTGATAAAGGTTTTCTTTTTAAGAGCTTCCGGTCAGCAGAGGCCACCAGCCACGTGTGGCCGCGAGAGTTTATTTAAAATCTTTATGACTATTTGCGGTGCTAGGAGTTGAGGCGAGGCGTCACCGTGCTAGGCAAGCACTCTGCTAAATGACACGCGACACAGACCTCAGATCTGAGCTGTACCGCTGAGCTTCAAGCGCCCCGTATCCACGGGTGGCTGGCAGCTGCTGTGTTGGACAATGCTGATCTAGAACATTCTGCTGTTAATGGGCGTTCTGCTGGCTGACTCTGCTCTCGAAGTTGGGCGTTTAGGTCTTTGGTTTGGCGTGGGCAGGACATTGGGAGGTCAGCGAGACAAGGCAGGTGGTTTCTGTGTTAGTTTTAGAGTTCAAGAAGAACAGTCTGTTGGGAGCTTTGTGTGTGCGGTGTGTGTGTGGTGTGTATGTGTGATGTTTGTGTGTGGTGGTGTGTGTGTGTGTGGTAGTGTGTGTGTGGTGTGTTTGTGTGTGGTGGTGTGTATGTGTGTGTTTACCAAGTCTAAGACACAGAGCACATGACATGAGGAGAGAGACTTTGTGTGCATTGGTCGGTCCATGAGTCTTAAAAGAACAAAATGGCGTCCCAGGTAGGCATCTTGTAGACTGTCCTCATCAAAAGAAAAGAAGGAGGCTGGAGAGATGGCTCAGCGGTTAAGAGCACTGACTGCTCTTCCAGAGGTCCTGAGTTCAATTCCCAGCAACCACATGGTGGCTCACAACCATCTGTAATGAGATCTGATGCCCCCTTCTGGTGTGTCTGAAGACAGCTACAGTGTGCTCATGTGCATAAAATAAATAATTTAAAAAGAAAGAAGAGAAGAGAAGAGAAGAGAAGAGAAGAGAAGAGAAGAGAAGAAGGGGCCGGAGTCAGATGTCTTTATATTGGTCCTTCCCCTAAAGCATCAGGAACTGTCATCTCCAGCCCCAGCTGGGCAGGGTAGCTGTGGGTGCCTGGGGAATCATGGACCCTCCTCTCCCTCCTGCACCTCCTTTGGTTAATTACAGAATACATGGAGTGAGGGCCTCGGTGGAGGAGCTGGGTGTACATGGCGTGCCAGAGAGGCCTGGCCAGGAGCAGAGACCACTTCAGCTACTTTAGGGAAGGGGAGAGAGAGAGAGAGAGAGAGAGAGAGAGAGAGAGAGAGAGAGAGAGAGAGAGAGAGAGAGAGAGACCGAGAGAGAGAGAGAGAGAGACCGAGACCGAGACCGTAAGCTTGCTCCCTGGTCTCCCAGAGACTCCCCTTTGCTGACCTGCAGTGGAATGCATATGGCAGGAATATTGCTGGGGTCATTACTGTGGCCAACAGTTTCTTGCCGTGATGACCATGGAGCTGGGCACTGGATTCTTGAGTGGCTTCAGGTGAGAATAAGGACAGGCTCCTCTGTGGCCCTTCCTGGGCTAGAGGCTCCGTGAAAGGGTAGTTGAGGTGCTTGTTTGTCCCTCTATTCCTTAGAGTGGCTCTCACCAAGGAAGGCGGGCTCTATAGGTAGAGAAGTGGGTGGGGCACCTTGGCCTCCAGATAGGGAGGGATTCTACGCCAACTCTTTCTCAACAAGGGGGCAGCTGGGGCTAACCCTGGGGACAAAGGTAAAGTCACCCCACTGTGGGGGGCCCCACACTGCCCTGTATGCACCTGCCCTTCATTAACACTCATGGGCCTGAGTCCCAACCCCACATGGCCTGTGCCCAGCTGCCTGATTCTCTCCCGGGGGAACCCACGCCTGCTGTTCCGTGCCCCCTCAACTCCTGCCAGCTGGCTGCTGTGTTGTTGCCATGGTGATCTTTGAGCATGTCAGTGGGTGCAGGCTCTCCTCATCTCTACAGGCCAGAGCCTTTTGTGGGAGGCCCTTGGGTTGCCAGGCAGACAGGGAACTGTCAGAGGGTCAGAGATCTTAAGGCTCTGGGGCCCAGGCTGACTCTTGATTTGCGCTGGGGGCTGCCAGGGCTCAGGGCCAGGAATGTGGGGCAAGTGGCCAAGGAGTGGCCCTGGGGGCCAGGCCAGAGAAGAGTGAGCAGCAGCAGCAACTGGGGACAGGGTGCCTGGGTAGCTAGAGTATCTTAGGGGACTCCAGGGCACTCTTCTGAGCAGCCTCACTGTGTGCTGAGCCTACCCTACTATGAGCTGCACTTGGTTTTACTGTGTATTCTGTCCTGTCCTAGTGTCTGGTACACCTGTGAGTTACAGAGTTCCACAACTAAAGGCTGTGTCTCTAGTGTGAAGAGACACAGATCTAAGAACAGCCAGTGAGGCACAGAGAGGGCAAGCAACTGGCTTCGAACTGCACAGAAGCATCTGGGAAGGTCATCGTCGGATGAACAGCTACAGGGCATAGAATGCAGGGCTGTGTGGTCCTGCTCGAAGCCGAGTGGGTTTCACAGGCAACCCAGAGATGGGCTGGGAGTGATTCCAGCTCTCCATTGCATATGGGGAGACTGTCACCAGTGAAGGTGACAGGAGACTAGAGACGATGAACCCCTGTAAGCTCAGGACCAGACTTTATAAAGGGCTAGGCAAAGTTGCCCTCCCAGGAAGTGCCTGCAAAGGTTGAATATCTTCCCACACCGTGCCCACCCACAGAAGAACCGTAGCAGCCTTCTCTGCCCCTCCAGTAGCACATGGGGTTGGAACAGCCTTCTCATTGGCCTGGCCCTGTGGTCCCTCACTCTGTGTTCACATGTAGCTTTAACCTTAGAGACCTTGATCCTCAAGCCCAAACACATCAAGTCACTGGGCTTCTCCAGAAGGGGCAGGTTTCCACAGCAACAGGCTAACCCACAGGGCCTTTGTGGTCTCCAGGGAGCTGTCTAGGTGCTGGATGCTAGCCTACCACTCTGTGCTTTGCTTGCTCAGCCTGTACTGCAGAGCCCTGTCCTGGCATTCTGTGGCCATAGGGACCTGGGCTATGGGCAGAAAGACTTGGGGGTTCTGTGTCTCTCTCAGGAGCATCCTGTGACTCCTGCTGCAAAATGAAAGGGAGGTGAGGCCTGGCCTGCATCCTTGGGGAGCATGGCCTGGGGTATCCACCTGAGAAGAAGTCACTCCTGCTGGAGATCCCTGATGCCCGTATAGTGACAGTCACTTTCTCTGCTGGTTGGTGTGCTGAGACTCAGTAAGTGGTCGTGTGCCCGTGGTCACATAGCTGGGGCAGAGACACGAACTCCAGAGCCACTCTGCCCCACGTCCCCCACAGTTGCTCAGAAGAACCCAGAACACAGTCTGCCTTTCTGAAAAACTAACAGAGGCTAATTGTGCTTTGTGGTTCTCCCGTGTCTGTCCTCCCTGACGAGCGAGTGGCAGACAGGCTTCCTCTGCCTCCACAGGCTGGCCAGCCTCTTGTCAGTAAGCCCTCTTTGAACACAACTCCTTTTATCGCACAGTGACACTCGGTGGCAGAGGGTGACCGGGTGAGATTGTTGGGGGGGGCGGGGGGAGAGAACAGGCCTGTGCTTTGCTCATGACAGCTAATTAGCGCACGTCTCTGCGCCAGCCTCTGGTGTGGCAGGCTTGTTGATGTGAGGTAGTCTGTAAAGGCCTCTGAGGAAGCAGGCTGTGGCAGGCCTGCCCAGGGCCAGCCCATCAGACCCTTGTTGGTCAGAGGTGAGCAAGGCCAGATCGACCAGGGCCTGAAACCCACTGTGCCTATAAATGGCAGACTGCCAGTTCCCCTGTGATGTGGACAGCTGAAAGATCCCAAGCCACAGAGAGTCCTTGAATTTCTGCAGAAGATGAGCTCCCATCAGGCCCTGGAGCACTCAGCTGAACACAGAAAACAGATGTCTGAGTGTCACCAAATCCCAGAGGCCTCGGAGTTCATGTCGCACAAGTGAGGAGCCACCTGGGCCAAGCCAAAAGGTGCCAGCCAGTCTTAGGGTCACCGTGAAGGGCTGAGCGTCTGACCCTGGCTGTGGCGTTTGGTTGACTGTTCTTTGCTCGGCTGGGAGTATTTATAGTGTGAACTCTTAACTGTGGGGAATGAGGGATTCCAGCCTGTGGCGCTGACTCTGAGGGAAGAAACAGGTGGCTTCTGTGGTGAGACACAGGCCTGTGCCAGGAGCCAGCAGGGCAGAGCCCACCTATGCCAGGCGTTCCTCCTAGGAAGAGGGAACTGTTGGCCACCTGGCACCTTGGGGCTGTATGACCCCTTCCTGCTCCAGCTGAGGTCCCGGGTGTGTGTCACATCATGATGTGGAGTTTACTGGGGAAACTGAGGCCTAAGGAATGAGAGATGAGTGTTAGGGCCACAGGGAGTGATCTTCTTCAGTCCCCACCTCTTGACAGTGATTCAAAATTCTCCACCCAGCAGGGAGGGAGCATAGGTGGTAACTGAGACCCACACTCCAGGCCTAGCATTGGCCCCACAATGGCTCCACCCACCTATGGAGCAGGAGGCTCCTGCTGAGGGCTCTCATCTCCTTGTGTTCACACCAACAAATGGTATCCTGGTTATGCCCACTTCACAGATGGCAAGACTGCGGTGGGAAATGTATCCCTGACTGTCACACCATGGGCAAGAATGGAGCTGTCTCCCAATGTTGCCCTACTTCCCCTTTAAGGAAGAAGGGAGGGGTACCAGGAGGCCCTGGTAGATTAGATACATTCTGTCTGACTCCTAACCTGACCCCTGGGTGTGTGTGAGCCCGTGTGTGCTTAGAGGCCCTAGATAAGGACTGGCCCAGGGCTGCGGCATAGGAGCAGGCTTACAACCAGCTCTGAGCAGTAAGGATCCCAACCCCACTCTGCCTGCACCCTGCCCTGTATCTCCCGCCTGCTTTGAGCATCAGAGCCTGAAGGGTGGCCCTGCTCTCTGCCATGCCCCTACCCCCGGCTCTGAGCAGCTGGCTTCTTCCTGCCTCAGAGCAGGGCCTGCATCTCCTGGTCAGCTAATTATGTGGAAAATTGGAAGAAATTGCAGAAGCCACTGCGGGAAATGAGGTCAGGGCTGAAGGTTATCAGAGCGGCAGCCCTGCCTCTCTCCAGAGGCCTCCCCTCCCTGAGGCTGAGCTTGCAATCCCCCTACCATCCCCACCCCCACCCTCCCCAGCCAGCTTCCCAGCTGTCCCCTTCCTCCTCCCCTCCTTCTCCCCTCCTCCACCGTAAAATCCAGAAGATGCACAGTGGGCAGCTTCCCAGCTCTCTTGAGCTGCTTTTCCCAGCAGTCCTCATCATTACAGGGGTGGGGGTTGGGGGGTGTGACATGGGGGGGGGGTCAGGCCAGAGCTGCTTGTACACACATCCAGGCACACGCAGGACAAGACAAAGCCAGACTGCATCCTTAGCCCTGCCAAAGTACTCTCACACCCAGCACCCACATGGACAAACATATTGAGTACCTACTGTGTGCAGGCATTAATTTGGCTTTCTTTCCATCCTTACTGTTCTCTTAAACACATCCGTGGCTTCTCTGATCTCTTGGTTGTTTCCCTTGCTGAACTCCTGTTCATCCTTCTGAACCCTTTGTAGGCAGCCCTTCACCACACAGCCAGTGCAGTGTGTGGATATATGTCTGTCACACATAGAGCAGAGTGGTTATGTATGGACCATAGGACCTAGGCCTATTAACCTTGGTTAAATGGCCTCCTTGATCCTCAAAGGACTCTTCATCTGTAAAAGGGGACAGACCATAGAAGTGTTGATATCCTTGGGGAGTGGTCAGGCTTCAAGGTGGGAGGGTGGTGAACTTGCGTGTGTGCATGCATGCACGCGTGTGTTCGTGCGTGTGTGCATGCTCGCATTCATGTGGGTGCAGTGTGTATCTCCATGTAGCATTTGGACCTTGGGTTGTCAGGTTGGTAGGCATCCAGCTCTGTGTCCTGCCTCCTCTTGGCCCCAGTGGTCTGTGCTTCTCTGTCCATCTGGTAGCAGTGGGTTCCAGGGACCTCATGCTCTCCAAAGAGATCCATGGGTGCCTTCTGCTGGTCCCTGACATGGGTGTGACCATGAATGCTCAAGGGGGTTGAGGTAGAACTGCACAAAGTCATCTCTGGAAAGCTTAGGTCACCCTTTAGGGACTGCTCACCCACCTCCATAGCCTGCATTTCACATGGGATCACCTTCCTGCAAGCCCACTCCGTGTGGTCCTTGGTGGGTGCCCTGTCTGAACCACAAATGCTCATCTGAACCACCAAAGCTGGATCCAGTGTGGAGGCAGGAGCATCATCGCAGGCTGTCTGGGAGGACTTGGAATGCAGCTAGCTATCAGGGAACTGTGGAGGCCTGGACAGCAGCTGCCAACAAGGCTCCCGTGTGCCCTTTCCTGTGGGCTGCTGGCATTTCCCCTCACATATGCCTAGTCCTTGTCTGCCTCCCTTGTCACCTCCCACCAGCCATGTCCCTTCTCTTGGGACACTAGGACTCTGAACTGTCATAGCTATCCAGACATGGGAGCTAAGGGAAGAGACGTAGCTGTGTCTGTTCCTGCTTCTAGTCACTTTGATTCATGAGAGAAGGGGAGGGGTTGCGGGCTCTGCCTGAAGAGACAGCACAGCCCAGGGCCCTGGAGGCTATGGAGTCAGAGGTTCCTGGGTAACCAGGATGGGCATAGACTCCAGAACATGTGGGCCAGAATAGTGTCTGAGGCCTGAGGTAGCCACTTCATAATATACATATACACACACATACACACACATATACACATACATCATATATATACACACATCATATTCATACATGCATGCATATACACATACATATACATCATATACATATACATCATACACATCATATACATCTACATTAACAGCATACACACACACACACACACACACACACACACACATCTCTGTATTGTTTAACATGGAGTACAGAAAAGAAGCAAGCTGCCTCTACCTGTCTTTCACTCTGTTGACTGATCTATGTGGTAGCTTCTCAAGGGCTGTGGGCACCTCCCTGGGGACCTTCCCCTCCTTCCTCCTTACCTTGGGGTGTCCAGATGATCTCCCTGGAGCAAAAGAGGTAGGGAGCCTTCGTAATTGACTTGTCATGTTCAGACTGCTGGACAGCCTGTCGCCTGCATCAGTAGAAGGAAAGGAGGGTGCCTCTGTGTGTGTGCGTGCGCGCGTGTGTGTGTGTGTGTGTGTGTGTGTGTGTGTCTGCGTGTGCCTGCATGCTTGTTGTATATATATATATGTCTGTGTATGTGTGTGTATGTGCGTGTGTATGCATGCCTCTGTGTGTGTTTGCTTGTGTGTGTATGTGTGTATATGCCTCTCTGTGTGTGTTTGTATGCCTGTGTTTTTGTATATGTGTGCGTATGCCTGTGTATATGTATGTGTGTGTGCCTATGTGTGTGTGTATGCGTGTGTGTATATGCCTCTCTGTGTGTATGCTTGTATGTGTGTATATGTATATATGCCTCTATGTGTATATGCCTGTGTTTATTTGTATGCCTGTGTATTTCTGTATGTGTGTATGCTTATGTGTGTTTGTGTGTCTCTGTGTCTGTGTGTATGCCTGTGTGTGTTTGTGTGTCTCTCTCTGCGTGTCTAGGACTGAATGACCCACTCAACATTTCACTAACCAGCCAGAAGCAGGCCTTATTGGGGGGCTTTGGTCTCTCCCGAGCTGGCTCATTTTTCAGGACTGATGACTGAGGCTTTAAAAAGGAGAGAGAGAGATACAGCTTGGGGTTCAAACCTGTATCCACTCTGGAGCCTGGCGTGGCTTCCCCTTGGGATTGATCATGGTCTCACTAATGCCCACCCCAGCTTTCTGAGCAGCCCCCAGAATTCAGCACTCAGCCTTGCCTGGCCAAGGCTCCTCAAGGTCAATGGGGGGTGTGCTGTGTGCCCCCTCCTCCTGCAGCCTTGACTGTCTGAGGGCTCTGCCCCAGTGTGGGCTGGAGCCGCAGTAGCGGAGCTGGCTTTTCCCATTTGCAACCCTCTTCAGACATTTTCAGAATCTGGAAACAATTAAAGCGGCCCAGTGGGGGCTGATTGTATGCAGTCAAAGCGCCGGCTGTTGTGTTTGTCAGATTGATGTTGCCCTGGGCTGGCTGCTTTGTTAGCGCTCAGTCCTGCGTGGGGCCTTGAAGGAACCGCACACTAGAGGGAGGAAAAATCCATCTCGTAATCCTCAGAGGTGCAGCTCCGCCAGCTGGAGACATCATCGCCCTGGGTGTTTCCAGGGTGGGCGAGGTGCCGGAGGAGGGAGAGAGTGGCTTCTAAATGGGCCTGTCTGGTTTATGAGACAGCCCATCCATTCTGGAGACAGAGGGAGAGATGGGAGTCTTGACCTGGACCTGCAGGCCGCCTGGCTGGGAGAGCTGCCTGGGTTAGGCAAGGCTGCTTGTCATTTGTTGGTCTTGTAATGGCTTGTCCTAGTCAGGAGGAGTCACCAGGAATCACTCACTGGAGGCCAGGGGGAGGCATCTCTAGAACCCAGTATTCCTGTCCCTTAGTGAGAGATCAGACATGTGAAGATGGAGCACCAGATGGAGCACCAGGCCATCGGATGTTAGCCTGGACCTCTGCCCACGATGCCATTCTGCCGAGTGGTCTGCACTGGCAGATTCTGACTCTGGGAATGGGAGGGTCACAGCCCTTTCCGAGACAGTGGGAGGGGATGCTTGTGTCCATTAGCAGATGGTGCATGAGGAGTCTGTGTACTGGGTACTCACTCAGCTGTGAGGAGACTTGTGGGTGCACCCCAGAGCATGATGGGAAAGATTGCAGCTCGATACACACAAAGCCATAGAATCCCATGGACATGAAGTCCAGCTGCGCAGGAGCAGGGGAAACCCAAGAGGTGCAGAGTTTCTTCCTGGGGTTGTGAGAACATTCTAGAACATTCTAGAATAGGCAGAGCTGGCAGTTGTGGGACAATGTATTTGTGCCCGGTTCTGACGAACCTTGTACTTTGCATTTCTAGACTGACCAGCATGGCCAGTACGTGTTTTACCACACTGTGGAAAGAGTTGAAGATGGGGAGGGTGCTGAGGGGTGAGTCAGTCAGGAAAGTGCTTCCTTCATAAGTAGGAGCGCTAGAGTTGGATTCTCAGCACCCACATGGTGGCTCACAACAGTCTCCTAAGGGGGCCAGGGGAATCTGTCACCCTCTGGCCTTTGTGAGCCCTGTACACACATGGTTCACAGACATATATGCAGGGAGATCATACACATAAGATAATAAATCAAGTTAATATATATATGTGTGTGTGTGTATACATGCATATATACATGCATACATACATACATACATGTACAGTGGCATGCATCTGTAAGTCTAATTTTGGGGCATGGAGGCAGGAGCCTGGCGCTCACTGGACAGCTGACTTAGCTGTATCTGTGAGTCTCAGGCTCAATGAGAGACCCTGTCTCAAAAAACCAGATGGTAAAGTGATTGACGAGGACACCTGACAGACGATGACCTCTGGCTTCTCCGTGCATGTGTACCTGTGTCTTACATAAGCACGAACATGGACACAGACAGGAAAGGAGGGAAGCGTGCTGGCTTGCTCATTGCTGCACAGCCCTCCCTCTGAGACTCGTATTAGAACCCTGGGTTTCAGAGCGAGCTGCTCCGTATGAGGGACCCTCTCAGGAGCGTGATGAGTACCGGGCTAGCTCCTCTGGGGCTCCTCTGCTGTGGGACCTGTCATCCGCTGGTGTCCAGCATCCCTCACGGATGGGCCCGCTATCCTCTCACAGAGAATGGAGCTGATTCGGGGAGACCATCCTAATCTTTCCAGCCCCCACTCTTCCTCTGCTCTGTGGGTGGTGGAGGGACTCTGCATTGTCTGCGGCCTCCCATCGGCCTCCTCGTGGCACAGAGCATCCTACCATAACTTCCTGCAGCCCGGCCCCTGCAGGGCGGCTCTACAGAGCAGGCAGTAGCAGGAGCTGGCCCCTGCCGAGGGCTCCCTGCCTCCATGCAAAGGAGGGTCCAGGTTTCACCGTCAGAATGCTCAGTGGAGGCCTAAGGTCAAATCCCAGAAGTCTGTCCTGGCTGTTGGAAGCCTGGGGATGTCAAGCGGTTCTTAAAGATCCTGCCTCAAACCCAGGGCCCTCACCCAGGTATAAGCTGGGCAAGGGTGAAGCAGGTGCCAAGCCCCGTGTTCCCAGCAGATGGTGCTCTCACCCTGGGAAGGGAGCTTGCCTGGGGAGGTGGGGGTGGAGAGGGCTTCTGGTTATGTCCCTTTAATCTTGCAATGTCCCCTTTATTCTTGCATGGCAGGTTTGGTGACTTGTGGCAGAGCCAGAGAGGGTTCTTCTTATGTATTTGGGTCTTGGGGTTCCATCCTACCCTTGGACATCCTGGGGGTCGATCATGTTAACGCAGTGGGTTCCCGGTGTTACAGCCAAGCCACAGAGAAGGGGTCCTAGCAGGTGCCTGAGTGAGCAAACATTTCCAAGTTGTAGATAGGTAAATCCAGAGGAGTACATTCACTTGCCTGAGGCCACACAGCAGAGAGTAGAACCCTAGCTTGCTGGGCAGCAGGAGGGCCTTGTAACTACTGGATTTTGCTGGGAGCTGGTTCTATGCTGTTTAAACACCCTGAATAGATTTCTGTTTAATCTCCAAGGCTGGCACCACTGAAGTGGGGGAATTAGAGACACAGGGACTCAGGGGATGTGCCCTGGGATCGTCAATGGTATTATACAGTGGACAGGAAGCTTGGCTCAGACCAAGCCAAGTCAAAGTCGTGACCCCATTTTATACATGTGACTTAGGTAGTTGTGCCCAGGGCCTGGCCATGGTGTGGTATTTGAAGCCCTGTCACCAAGTGTTGATTTTTGTTTGTGGGTTTGGTTTTGAGTTTTTGGAGACCAAGGTTTCTCTGTAGACCAGGCTGGCCTTGAACTCTGCCTGCCTCTGCTTCCTGAGTGCTAGGATTAAAGGCGGACCACCACTACTGCCCGGCTAGTTTGTGGGTTTCTATACTTATTTTGATTAGTGTTGAGGAAGAAAACGCTGGATTTAACACTGCAGTTTTTTTTTAAGCCATTAGAGCCGAATGTGGAGATGGATCCCTTTTAATCCCAGCACTTGGGAGGCAGAATCAGGTGACTCTCTGGTTACATAATAAGTTATGGGACAGTCAGGGCTACACAGAGAAACCCTATCTCAAAATAAAATATAAGTAAAATAAAATTACCCAAGAAAAGAGTGAGCCCCCTGTAAGCAGGAATTCAGAGCAGCTTGGTATTTTTGAACCCAGATTTTCTAGGATATTTAAAAAATATGCTTGATTGTATGCCTGTGTGTCCCAAGGTACTTGTGTGGGGGTCAAAGGTCATCATGGAAGCTGATTCTCTCCTACCATGTGACCCCCAAGGATTGAACTCAGGTTCTCAGGCTTGGCAGGAACTACTTTTACTTTCCCTTCTAGCTGGCTCTGGTATGGTGTGTGTGTGTGTGTGTGTGTGTGTGTGTGTGTGTGTGTGTGTTTAATGCAAGCATGGGTTGGAGAGATATAGCTCAATGGTTAGAATCACTTGTTGCTCTTGCAGAAGACCTGGGTTCGATTCCCAACACCCACAAGGTGGCTCACAACCATCTATAACTCCAGTTCCAGCCGGGCAGTGGTAGCACACGCCTTTAATCCCAGCACTTGGGAGGCAGAGGCAGACGGATTTCTGAGTTTGAGGCCAGCCTGGTCTACAGAGTGAGTTCCAGGACAGCCAGGGCTACACAGAGAAACCCTGTCTCGAAAAACCAAAAAAAAAAAAAAAAAAAAAAAAAAAAAAAAAAAAAAACAAAAAAAAAACAAAAAAAAAACAAACAAACCCCAAAAAGCTCCAGTTCCAGGGTTATCTGACGTCCTCTTCTGAGCTCCTTGGGTACCAGGCACACACACATAGCGCGCAAACATACAATCAGACGAAACATTCATACGCATAAAATAAAATTACTAAGTCTAAAGTAACTAAGTAAGATGCAAGCTCGGCTTCCAGGTAGCCAGTGGAGACTGCTGAGACCCCCAGCTCAGCTGTACTCTGAGGTGATGACTTGGGGTAGGTGGGGCTCAAGGCCATGGGCTCGGGGGCTGCAGCTCACTTGAAACAGTTTTGTGTCCCCAAGCCTCAGTTTCCCCTTGACCTTAGGTTGTATGTCCCCTGCCTATGCCATGGGGGGGGGGGGTGCACACATCAGATCAGAAACACACAATGTGCTGATCAGGGAGGGGGAACTTTGTGGGTTGGTTTCCTTGCCTCCTTGCTTTTGCTTTGTTTTGTTTTTCTTTGTATGTATGTGTGCGTCTGTGTGAATGTAGGCCGCATACACACAGGAACTGCAAAGGCTGGAAGAGAGTGTCAGGTCCTCTGGAAATGGAGTTACAGGCAGCTGGGAACCACCCATTGTGGGTTCTGCGGACAAAACTTGGGCCCTCTGGAAAAGCAGCCACCATTTGTAGCCACGCAGCCGTCTCTCCAGCCGGGTTCCTGGTGGAGGAGGTAAATTCGGAGGTCAGGGGGAAGCTGTGGTTTGTCAGCCCCTTCCTCTGCAGTGTGGTGCCAGGGTCCAGCAGTCGCTCTGTGTCGGCACCGAGAGATTTGGGGGGAGTTGGCTCTACTCAGGTTCTAGGACACTGTAATGTATCCAAGCGCGAGCTGTGTCAGATCTGTAAATTATCCCCCTGCCCAGCCTCCCGGCACATGGTCTGTCTGCTGTGGTGTGGTCCACAGGCTCTGTCAGGCAGATGGGGGTGTGTGTGTGTGGAAGTTTGGGGGAACTGTAAAACTCTGCTGCCCATTGACCAAGATCTGGAACAAGGCCTCTCCAGTCCAGGCCGAGCCTCGCTGACCAAACCAGACGATTTCTAAACCAAGGAGGCCTTACCGGAGCCTGGGGAGACTTGCATGGTTTCTTTATCTTCTGTAAACCATTCCACGATTAGAAAACGTACATCCTCAAAGCACACTGCCTGAGCATCTGTCTTTCTTGGGAAGCCAGGCAGGGATGGAGCGGTCCTGTGGCCTGAGCTGGTGACAGAGGTGGGTTATCAGGGCCAGTGAGAACTGGGTCCTAGGCTACCTGCCTAGGTCCTCCTGACTTGGTTTGTTCAGCTCCAGGGCCACTCTGAGGTTCCCTGGAGAGGGTAGAGCAGCCAGGAGAGTGGCTAGGTGGCATTACTGCCCTAGGCCTCTGCATGAAGATACAGGGAGAGTCCAGGAAGACCACAGCAGGCACACCTGTCACACAAAGGGTCCTGTAAGCACAGAGGACATAGACTGCAGAACTGGAGGGTGCCCCTGTCAGTCCTGAGCCCCACAGGGCAGCTAAGGCCTGGGGATCGAGAGGGCGGTCCATCCAGGCCCCATTCTTGTGCTACAAAGAACAGGCCACTCAACAGTGGCTGGCGGTGTTCACACCCCGCCCAATTTCCAGCTCGCAGCTGCAGCCTCAAGTTAATTAACCCTCCCAGCCCCTCTCCAGAGGAGCTAATTAGGACTCAGATCTCCTCCGTGGGTGGCTAAACCAAGGCCCACGGGGCAGAGTGAGGGAAAGAAGCAGAATCTGGGCTCAGTGTCACAGACTCGTGCTGAGGGGTCCTGGGGCCTCCAGCGTCTTTCAGAGAAACCGATTTTGCTGTCTTCTTCTTCTTAAAAGTATACAAAATGCTCTCTCAGACTCCTGTAAGCTGGTGTCCATGGGCAGAGCCAAGGTGTGGGTGGCCCTGATGGCAGGGGGGCCTGTAGTGACCAAACCCTCTGCAGGCTGAAAGATGTCCAGATTTCTGTTCATTTTGGACCACAATGCCAGGACATCTAGAAGGGAGCTCAGTGGAGCCCTGTCATGTGAATGGGCTGCTGTCACTGCGGTAGGTAAGGGTCGGTCTCCAGAAGCCCCAGGGTCTTGGACTGGCCACTCTCAGCAGGATATTCACTCCTGTAGGCCTCGGGGCTGTGTGTGTTTGCTTTGGGACAGTGATGCTTCAGGAGGTTTGACTTGCAGGAGCCAGGCCTGCAGGATGGTCACGGTCACGTGCTTATTACTTGCTGTTTCTTCAGCCTCCTGTGGGGCTGGCTGACATCAAAGCCAGTCTCCCAGAGGCTTCTGAAAGCTCTACCCACCCCAAGAGTTCTTGCTTGTTCTAGGGGCACAGGAGTCAGTGGTGATAGTCAGCAAATGCCCCGCGTCTGCTTGCTTTCGGGTGCTGGAGGAAAGGGGACTGTGTGATCGTCAGAGGTACCCTGGAATTTTTAGTTTTCCATGAGAGTTTATCATGAAGTATGTATTTCCCTCCTTTTGTCTATTATGCTATTCTTTTTTTTACATTTATTTATTATGTATAGCATTCTGCCTGTGTGTACACCTGCAGGACAGAAGAGGGTGCCAGATCCCATTACAGATGGTTGTGAACCACAATGTGGTTGCTGGGAATTGAACTCAGGACGTCTGGAAGAGCAGTCAGTGCTCTTAACCACTGAGCCACCTCTCCAGCCCCTTGCCATTCTTTTTCTTAATACTAAAGACAGAACCCGGGGCCTCATGCATGCTGGGCAAGTGTTCTACCAGGAGCCATGTTCCCAACCCTTTTTCTGTTTTTATTTTAAAACAGAGTATCACTGAGTAGTTCAGGCTGCTGTCAAACACACACACACACACTGTAGCCTGGGATAGCCCTGAACTCACTTTGTAGCCTAGGCTAGCTTTGAACTCCATAGCCCAGGCTAGCCTTGAACTCACTCTGTAGCCCAGGTTAGCCTTGAATTCACTCTGTAGCCCAGGCTAGCCTTGAACTTATCCTGTAGCCTAGGCTAGTTACTCTGTAGCCCAGGCTAGCCTTAAACATGTGGTCCTCCTTTCCTCAGCTTCTGAGTAGGTATACCCACAAGTCTGCCACCATGCTTATCTCTCCACCCAGAATCTCATACATTTTCTGTCTCGGGGGTTTCCTAAGCCCACGCACATGGCTCCGCCCACCTTGAGGGTAGATCTCTGGTTTAAAGCCACGGTATAAGGTCACTGTAATTATGTAATATTATTGCATGGCTCATTAGCTCCACACCAGGTGGCTTCATCCACATCCAGTCCTGATGAAGGGAGCATGGGTTGGACCCAGCCGTGGCCCCTTTGTTACTTAAGCTGGGTTTTTCTGGGTGGTGGCCATCAGGGGCCCTAGCCTTGTGCACATCCCTGTGGCTGGCTAGGAAAGGCTGTCCTCAGGGGTCCTCTCACATGGTCCATAAGTCTACTCCTGGCTATGGACTGCCTGACAGGTCAGACCTGCAGGTCTAAGACCCAACCCCAGAGCAGTCAGACCTTCCATGTATCTCAGTCCAGATCCCCTGCCACCAAGCCCTAACCCATCCCACAATGCTCTCTGCTGGCCCCGTACCCTACCCACCTACATACACACACACACTGGTCCTAACCCCATACAGAGAGCAGGCATGGCTGCAGGGAGTGGCTATGGCTTAGGCCCCAGCCTTGCCCTCCCGTCTACTTCTTGGTGGGTCTCTCTCAGCCTGGTCTGTGAATGACTATGAGATACTGCCAGACTACGGGCTCAGCGTACCAGGCCAAGGTACACTTTGATATGACCAGAATGGCTGTCTGAGGGCTCTACAGGAAGTCCTTAGACACCTTTGCTAGGGTGGCTGCAGAGGACCTGAAGGCCGGGTCACCACATCAGGCTGTGGACTCGGAGAGGGCCCTGGCTGAACCGCAGAAACAGGAGTTCTGCGTCCAGATCATTCTTGATGTGTTGACTCCAGTCAGCTCACATAACAAGCGAAGAAGCCTGCAGAAAAGATATTTCTGCGTTTCATAAACCCATCTCACAGACTAGGAAACTGAGGCCCAGAGACGCCAGCCATTGCCTGAGGACACACAGCTAGGGGATAGTGCAACTATATTCACACCTGGGCACAGACAAGTGTGAGTGGCACACACTTTTGATCCTAATACTTGAGAGGCTGAGGCAAGAGAACCGAGAGGTCTGGGCTAGCCTGGGTTACATAGCTAAGCCCTGCCTGCAAAAAGATAAAGAAAGAAAAGAAGGAAAGGTCGTGCTTGCTCCAGCCCACACTCAGCCCCTTTGCTATGTTTTCTCTCTGCCCAGGTCCTGTTGGGCCCCTCATCCCATTCTTGAATCTCAGCTCTGCCCTGTGAATAAAGGGGGAGGCACCCTGTCTCACTGACAACCAGCTGTGCAGCTTACAGATGCCTGGCTCAGGTGACAGCCCTGCAGGTCGGAGGCCTGGAGATCTGAGAGACAGCGTCTGAGCGTGCGCTGCCTGTCGCCACGGGATGGCTCTTGGCGTATAATCACTTCTTACAGCGCAGGGACAAAGAGCGTGGTGACAGGCAGAAGGCTCTGACAGAGGAGGCGGGAGAGGTCTCACTGTGGGGGCGCACGGCCTCTGCTCACATCTGCGTGGCAGGTGGCAGGTGCAAGCTGCTGGCAGGACACCTGAGCTCTGCAAGCCGCGTGCCCCAGGCCCCAGGGCTCTGTTGTCACAGCATAAAACACAGGTTTCTCCTGGCCACCAATTAAGGGTTGTACTGATGCGTCTACTGTGAGCGGTGAGAAGCTTTTGCCTGGATTCTCCGTGGTGGGGGAATCATGGCTTAGAGTGGGATGTGCTTGTACAAGGTGACAGGGAGCGTGGCCCTGGATGATGGCCCAGAGCTGGCAGGGTTGGTCCCGCCTCTGCCCCACACATGGCTGTTGTCACCGCCCTGTGCCAGAGACTCACTCTCCAGTGCAGGGGCCCGGTGCAGAGGCATCTGGCTCACTTTTGCTTACTGGGGAGATCTCTTGAGTATAGGCCAGGCTCTGAGACAAACAGATTTTAAGCTCAGAAATAGAAAACCATTTGCAAACAGCCCATAACTGGTAGCTCCAGGAAGGAGTCCTCACAATGGCCGAGCCTGGGGAGGTGGGGGGAGGGACGGTATGAGGCAAGAGTGGCCTTGTATCATCTTGAAGTGTCTCTAAATGCTGATTAATATTTTATGTATGGCTTGTGGGTTTGTTGTTTGTGTTTGAGACATGGTCTTACCGGGTAACCCAGGCTTCGCTGGAACTCAGTATCCTGCCTCAGCCTCCTGAGTGCTGTTAAGCTCGCTCATTTCAAGGGAGAAATTAGTCACTTTAAACCTGGCAGATGCCACAGGCATGTGATGGGTATCACTAAGGCTGGCAGATGTCTCCATGGGTCCCCAGTGTGAGGCTCTAAGGTGGTGTGGCATCCCCGGGGGGGGGGGGGAGGGCGCTGTGCACTAAATGGACACTTGGTGAGTGTGAAAGTCAGAGTCTTGTCCTGGGTGTGTGATTAGCTTCTCACTACCTACAGAAGTGCACCAGCAGTGACAGCAACAGCCCAGCTTGAGAATTAAGAGGCTTGCTCTGGTCCTGAGGCCGGAGAACAGAAAATCCCTCTGGCTCCCAGCATGGGGCTGATCCATGAGCTCCTGCCGTGAGGATCCACACAGGGCATTCACAGTAGCCCGGTAAGCTACTGAGTTCACAGACAGTATGAGCTGCTGAGAGGCCTGTCTTCTGAGGGTCCAGGGTGGGAGGCAGGAGCTCAGGCTGTCCTGCAAACTCTCCAGTGAAGCCTCCTTCATCTGCAGCTCCTGTCTCCTCAGTGTATACCCTGGAGTGAACGTGTGAGCCTTGCTCACCAGACAGGAGGACGGTACACTTCATGGGATGGAGTGGATGTCGGCCATAGCCTGTTATCAGAGACATGGGGGACTTCTTTCCGTTCCTCTCCTCGTGAGTTCAGGAGGGTTAGTTAGCCCACGGGTTGGCAACAGCCTGCTCTGTCCCTGCCAAGTGACTCACAGGAGACCGGAACGTTTATTTGTTTGAAGGAACATGATAGTTGGCTCTGGAAAATCAAGAGAAGCATCCACCATGCCTGCAGGTTCAGCTGGCTCACTGTGTCCCAAAAGTCACAGCCGGTGTCACCCTCACTGAGCTGGGGACCTGGTAGCTGGGAGATGTACCCCAGAGGCAGTCTTTCAGGGGAGATGTTCTCCCAAGATCATTTTGAGGGACCATCCTAGGAAGCCAAGACCTGCTGATTAGTTCAGCCACGACACTGGGAGCCCTGCTTGTCAGCAGCTCAGCTTGCTGGCACTTCTTGGGCACGGTGGCCCATTTATTGATTAGTCTAGCGGCCCAATCTTTGGACTGAATTGGGTTTGGGGGGGCGTTAGATGAAAGATTTGGCCTGTTTGAGTGTCTGTTCTGATGTCACAGGGAGGTGTAAGTCAGGTGCTTTGGAAAGGCAGATTTGAATCCCCGTGCAGGGAGGCGGATATAAGGAAGGGGGTGAGTGTTTGCCCAGATATCTCCCAGAGCACACCAGCCATTTTGAGGCGCCCGCATTGGTGCTGCCACAGAAGGCCTGCCAGCATCCCTTGCCTGCGTGCCTCTCCGGCCTCAACCCTGTCCAGCCCGTGTCCTGAGATGAGGATTAGCCGGCGGCAGCAGATGCGTGTTCCACGGCGGCTCGGAGAGCTGGCTCGTGCGAGGGACCAGCTGGAGGCTGAGCACTGGGGTCTGTGTGAGGCAGATGGCTGTGTCGGATTTGGCTCTCAGAAATTGTGCAAGACACGCTTGGCGGAACTCGGTGGCCCGGTCCCCCGGGTGGGCCGGATTGCTGGGTCTGTGCTGCCTGCCTGGCCTGTATTGCCTGTGTATGGCCTTTATGGGTCTTTCTGGAAGCCCTAGAAGCTGAGTGGCACTTAGGTCCTTCCGATGACCACAGTCCACTCAGGACAAGCCTGCCCCCACCTCAGGCTTCACCACCCTATGTTTGCTTTTATCCCAGATGCTTGTGTGGCCACTCAATGAACAAACAAATCACTACCCCAGGGCCGTTGTGCCTACTGTGCTCTGCCAAGTGTCTCATATTCCCCTGCTGCCCTTAGGCCTCTGTGAGTCCGTTCCTGTCCACGCTATTGGAGATCCTCACCTTGGGCCCACCACACTCCTCAGTGTGTGGCTGACCTGCTCCATGTCACCTGAGAACCTTACCTGCCCTTCTGACTCCTGTTGAGTCCTGTGAGTCCTGTGGGCCCTGGGTTGGCCTAGAGTAATGGCTGTATACAGCAGGCACCCAATAAATGCGTGTGGGAGGGGAAAATGGAGGTGACAAAGACCCAGGTGCCACCAGACCCTTGGTGTGTTATAAAGAAACAGAGAGGTCCTGCCCTGCATTTGCTCTAAAACCTTGGAGTTATAGAATCCTCAGGACAGACAGACAGACAAACAGGTGGGTGTGTGGGCCGAGACCCAGCTGAGGCCCCACGCTTCACCCTGCCAATGTCCCCGCTGGGCTGAAGGGACGTTAGGAAGGTGTCTTTAGCTACAGGCCAAAGACTGTCCTGCTTGGGTTAGGGAGAGATAGTCACAATAGCTTCTGGCCTGGGGTGCTCTCATTTGGGGGGGGGGGACTTTATCCATTTGAGACAGCAGAAGTCAGGGTACTGCCTACTCTGCAGCAAGAGTAGGGGGTTCAAGGGAGGGTGAGGACGGGTCTGGATGGCTGCCTGGAGAAGTTGGTGGCATTTGTGTGAAGTGACAGACAAGTCCCAGATAGCTCCTGGGACCTTGCTGTCAGCTCCCCACTCTCATCTTGTACAGAGGCCCAGAGTGGGCAGGTGACTGGCCCAAAGCAGCACAGTGGGGACATGAGAAGGTAGGGCTCAGTAGGACAGTGAGTGGGCACATACCCACTCTGTAGAGCAGTGCCATAGGGGACCAGGTGGGTTAGTCACTGCTCCCTCAAGGACTGGCCTGCACTTCTTTGAAACTGGTCCTTTAAAGACCTCTGAGACAGTGTCAGAGTGAGATAGGGGAGGCTGAGAAGTAGACACTGTCCCTACAGCTCGCTGGGCTGTGGGGAGGCTGAGCCAGCTGCTGGGGGCTTGTGGGTGAGGCCTGCTGAGGACCGAGACAGGGCAAGCACACAATAGTGTGCACCCACACACAGGTACGCATGCACCAAGCATGTGTACATGCTAAGCCCAGGGCTGTTTGCCCCACTTCCCAAACGAGCCTAGCTGCCCCTTGGTATGTCTGCCCTAGGTTCTCCTACAGAAATGACAGCTGTCTCGGTAGTAACAGCAGAGCTTTGACCATCAAGGGCTCCTGTCAAACATAGCTAACACAACCTCACCCAGCACAGGACCACAAAGGTAGGCTGCTGAGATTACCAGGGACTGAGGTACAGGAGGCCCAGCCTGCCATCAAGAACTGAAACAAGAAACCAGAGAGTCGTGGCATGGAGCAGGTGAGAAGCAGACAGGATCCAGCATGCTTTTTTTTTTTTTTTTTTTTTTTTTTTTGCCATCTTTCTCAGGTACTAGCCGGTACCAGCCAGTACCAGCACACCACAACATGGACTCTGGTGCAAGAACCAGAGGCTGTGTGTTATGTGAGCCAACCTGGGCACTGTCAGTAGGACCCAGAAGATGAAACCCAGGTCTGACCCGGCCGCCAGGTCTCTGTGACACTTGGACAAGCCTCAGTTTCTTTGTCTGTGGAATGGGAGTGCTGCAGGGTTCTTTTGGAAGTGCCTAGCACTTGAACGGTGCTCTCTCAATACCACCATGATCAGACCGACACCTCGAGGGGTTGTGTGTGTATGTGTGTGTGTGTGTGAGAAGGGCTGAGGAAGGTTCTAGAAACCTGGTGACTGTCAAAGAGGTGGTCAACATGACTTCTGGTCTAGCATGGTGTTTCTGCCTTAGGCAGGAGGTGCTCTCTAAGCAGGACCTGTCCCCGCTGGCCAGACCTGTCCCCCCTAAAAGCCTGGAGAGTGCTAGGCCTTGGCTTTGTTCTGGACCATTGGGCCTGCCTGGGCTACTCGGGGACGGGAGAGAGGGATAAGCTTGTGGCTCTGAAGGAAAGAGGACCGGACAAGGACAGACCTAAAGACCTGGTGAGGAATGTAAGAGGAAAAATCTCTCTCAGGGTGGGCTGAGGAGAAGGGCAGTGTCTCGCTGCTGGGTAGAGAGTCCGTGGGCAGTGGGGAGCCATGAAGGGTGTGAGGGCCTATTCCCCATGTGGGGGTGGTTCTCCACCATAGCATGTAGCTTGGCTTGGTGTGACCAAGGAGAGTGGAGTGAGCACAGACCTCCATGGGTAGTGGCATTGGACCCTCCCTTCCTTGTGTAGCTGGGGGCTCCAGGACTGACCGAGCAGGGAGAGTGTCCCTCCTCAGCCTCTGGCACCACCTTCATCTGCCCTGGTCTGTACTTGCTGCATGAGTGAGCCTCCTCTCTCGTGCCAACTAGGTGCTCGGCCGACAGAGAGCAAAGGCTGGACCATCGTCCTCTGTCTCTCATTTGACAGTGGGCTCACTTGTTCAGGGCTCTATGAGTCACACACACACACACACACACACACACACACACACACACACACACTACACAGGGATGGGGACTGAGATCTGGGCTGCACTGCAGGCCATGGATCCTGGGGCTAGGACAAGCACTTCCTCTTTCTGTCTCCCCTATAGTAACCCAGGAGAAGAGCCAGCCATGCACAAAGCCCTTATGGGGCCTAGACAGGTGCAAGAAGACGGGACATAGCCTTGCACACACCACCCTGAGGTTTCTGGGTAACTTCCTGTTTTCTTACACTGCCACATCTTTGCCCGGCAGCATCACCAGCTCACACAGTTGTCAACACGCGGGCCCCGTGAGGGAACTGGAGAATGGCAGGCTCCTCGCTGCCCAGAGTAAGCTCTCTTCAGGGTAGGGCTGTGCAGTGGTTCCTCTTCCTGTTGCTTTGAAAATGTTTTAGTATTTGTGTGTGTGTGTGTATGTATAGGGGTATGTATATGTATGTTTGTGTGTGTGTTGCGTGATGTATATATGTGTGTGGTGATTCTGTGTATATTACATGTGTGGTATGTGTCATGTGGTATGTATGTGAGGTGTATGGTGTGTGTGTATGTGAGCTGTGTGTGTATGTGTGCATGTGTGGTATGGTGTGGGGTGTATATGTGTATGTGTGGCGTGGTATGCCTGTGTGTTTGTGCATGTGTGTTTGTGTGTACTGTGTATGTGTCTATCTGTGTGGTGGGGGTGGGGTTGTGGGTGTTGTGTGTAGGGTGTGTATGTGTGTAATGTTTGATGTTTGGGTGTAGTGTGGTGTGTGTGTGGTATACATGTATGTGTGTATCTGTGGGGGGGCGTGTATTTGTGTGTATGTGTGTCTGTGTGTGGTGTGTATGTAGTGTGTATGCGTGTGTGGTGTTGTGTGTGTGTTGTGTGGGGTATGTATATGTGTGGTATTTGATGTCTGTGTGTGGTGTGTGTGGTATACATGTATGTTGTATTCAGAGGTGGCTACCTCTGAAGGGTGCCTTTGGGCCTGCTGCCTGGACAGCCTTTTATTTTAACCTTCCTGAAGCAAATGAGTGGGGTTTCCTGGGTGCTTGTCTTTCGGGAGCTCCATCCCCACCCCCACCCCTGGACTCTTCACGTGTGTTCTGCCCTGGGCTGGGGAGTGAAGGGAGACTGTGCACTTCCCAGCCAGCTCAGTCCTGCCCCTGGAGGCTCAGCCAGCAGCGGCCCCTAGAGGTCAGGGCTGAAGAGCCCTGAAGGGCAGGGAGGAGAGCCACCCTGCAGCCTCTGTGACATGGTGAGCCCTTGCCAGGCTCTGCCGCCCCCTCCCCCCCACTCCAGCAAACAGTACCTTTGCCTCTATACAAATTGCCTGGATTGCCACCTGCTCAGTTAGAGCTGGCTTTGAGTTGCCTGGGTAGGGCTTTACCCAGAAATAAAGCTACTCGGCCCTTGATCAAGGGCCGGGTGAGGAATACTGGCCTTTGCTGTGCAGCTGTGGGCAAATCACGTAACCTCTCTGATCTTCAGCTTCTTATCGGCGGAACAGGGTAACACTTACCCAGCTGCTGTCATGGATAAGCACGTGTTCATTAAACAGCTTTCTTCTGGGTTCTCCGGTTGGCTCTGTTGAGGAGCGGAGGGTCAGATCTGATGGACTGTCACAAGTGTGCATGGTCCTGTAACCAGGAGCCTCTCCTCAACACTGGGTTCTCTCTGACAATTCTCTTCATCTTGGCTCTGGCTGACAGCTCACCCAGACTCACACTCAAACAGCCCAGGGCTGCCCTCCCCAGGAAGTAAGCAGGGAGGCAGACCCGGGCTTCTCAAGGCTCCAAGGACAAGCCACCTGCCTCTCTTCCTTCTTAATTTATGGTTCTATGAATTGAACACATTGTACATTTTCAGCAATCCCCCTGCCTCTGAGTTCCATCCCCATCCCTGGCCCATTCTTTTTTAAAGAATTATTCATTTATTTTATTTATTTTATGTAAGTACACTGTTGCTATCCTCAGACATATCAGAAGAGGGCATCGGATCCCATGACAGATGGTTGTGAGCCACCATGTGGTTGCTGGGAATTGAACTCAGGACCTCTAGAAGAGCAGCCAGTGCTCTTAACCGCTGAGCCATCTCTCCAGCCCCCTGGCTTACTCTTTACATTATATTTTGAGATAGGGTTTTGTTTGGTTGCCCAGGCTGGCCTCAAAATTATGATTCTCCTGAAGATCTGGAGGAGCGACTGTGCCTAGTGTCTCATTTCTTCCTCCTGCCTGGTGCTGCGGGCCACGCATGACTCCGCCCACTCATGACTCCGCCCACTCATGACTCCGCCCGTCTCCATCCCTTTGCCTCTGCAGCTGTGCACCCCCCCTCCCTGTCTTCAGGAGGCCGTCTTCTCTCTCTCTCTCTCTCTCTCTCTCTCTCTCTCTCTCTCTCTCTCTCTCTCTTTTAAAAATATGCATGTGCTTTTCCACAGCCTGGGGTCTCAGAGTGGCCAGACCCTTGTTTACAAGATCAAGAGTCCCAAGGACATGTCCAGTGGGTGGCGGTAGACAGTACTGACTGGTCTTGGTTGGTAGTTGAAGTGAAGTTCACAAAACAAAACCGTCTGTGTCCCATGTACTGCTTAGGGGTCATCAGATGTCACAGTGTGTGTCTGTCCGTGTGTGTCTGTGTCCTATGTCCTCTGTCTCACTCTCAAACACACACATCACCACCTCCTTACTCAGTCAGGTCCCCCACCCCCACCCCGGCTCTTTTGAGCAGAGTGATGAAGGCTGCTGGCTCACATGCCTCAGTCCTGGTAGGGGTGCTGGTGGTGCTGAACTGGGAGCCAAGGTAATGCCAGTGTGGGGAGGGGAATCCCTCATGTCTGTCTCTCTCTCTCTCTCTCTCTCTCTCTCTCTCTCTCTCTCTCTCCTCTTAAACCTTCTTGAATATCAGCCCTGACACCTACACAGAGCCTCCCTGACCCTCTTCTGACCCAGCGAGTCCCCAGAGCAGCAGTGTCAGCAGGGAGGAGAGTGTCTGTGTTGGGATGATGGAGCCATTTCTGAGCTGGCACATGGAAACCAGTGCCCTGTCCCTCCTGGCTGTTCTTCTACCCACAAGCTCCATTCCAGGGTCCTACGTGCAATGCTTAGATGCTGGCTGGACTCTGGTAGTGTTTCCTGAAAACAGAAAATGAAGAAATATGGTCGTCACCATCCCTGTGTGCCCCTCGCCACTCCGTGCCCGTGGTCCCCACACTACACCCAATGCAGTGACTCGGGGAGGCTGCTCTGTTACCGGAGTTACCAGGGACAGAGTCTGGGTTCTAGTGGCCCTAATAAGACAGGTGTGGCCGCCGTCCCTGGCACACCAATTAAAGAGATACATGATAGTGAAAAACAAAGATTCATCTAAGGAAGCCACACTGGGAAAGGCCAGTGACACCCGCCACACCCCCTAAGTCCATCTTGGAGTCTTGACTTGTGGCTTAGGTTTACTTAAAGGATAAGCATCCGGTAAGCGGATCTGTGAGGACGTGGCCTCACCCATCACTGGCTGCTGGTGTCTTAGCCCCAGCTGCTCCCATAAGGTGGTCTGGCAAGCTGTCAGAACTGTGTGAAATCTCTTCCTGAGAGACAACCTCCCTCTCTGGCTGGTACTGGGCCTCAGCCTTTTCCATTCCCCACTGTAAAAAGGCCTGGGACATTCTGATTCTTGGAGTCCATTGTTTCTATAGCCTGATATCCAGAGGCGGGGGAGAAGTGGGGGTAATAGGTGTCTCTTTATTTTTTATTTTTATTTTTATTTTTATTTTATTTTTATTTTATTTTTATTTTTTGGTTTTTCAAGACAGGGTTTCTCTGTGTAGCCCTGGCTGTCCTGAAACTCACTCTGGAGACCAGGCTGGCCTCGAACTCAGAAATCCACCTGCCTCTGCCTCCCAAGTGCTGGGATTAAAGGCGTGCGCCACCACCACTGCCCGGCATAGGTGTCTCTTTAAAATACTTCCCTTTCTACCCAGAGAGGCACACTTCTCTACTTCCCATCTCACTCCCTTGAGGCTTACAGAGACCTGGTATAAAGGGAAAGTCATTCGCCCCACTTGACAGTTGGGGAAACTGAGGCAAAAGGCCATTAAACCACTTTCCTGGGGTCTTACAGTTGAAGGACAGCAGGTGCCCCTACCCCCAGAATGTCTGGTGGTACACACACACACAGTGTCCTTGCCGCCTGCCTTTGCCTAGACTCTCTTCTCTCAGCTCACTAGTACCTCTCAGACATGAACTGTGACTCTCATGAGACCAGGGGGGCTCAGGAGAGCCCTGGCTAGCACAGCATGGTGACAGGGATCTCATCTCAGGATGGTCAACTGGAGTGGTATGAACCTGCAGTTTTGACCATTCCCTCTAGGGGGAGCTAAAGTTGCAGGAGTGTCTGCAGACAAATGCTGGACACCCAGGGCCAGAGGCCTCCATGCCTTGCAGAATGACCTTTGGAGGGGCAGGAGACCTGGAGATAGGGAGGGTTATGCCAAGCCGAAGGTGGGGTGGGGTGGGGTGGGGTGGGTGGGGTGGGGTGGGGTGGGGTGAGGCATTTGCAAATCTCTATACAGCATCTATTTAAATGCTGTTGGACTTTGATGTCTCTGTCCCCAGTGCTATCTGACACTCTAGTGTAGACGCAGCTGGGCTGTGTAGATGTCTTCTTGGGTTTGTCTTTCCTCTGTCCCTGGAGGTTGTGGACCACTGCCTTCTAGGTGAGGTCTGTGTTGGAACAGGAGGGTGGTAGGCCAGGGAGGAGAGAAGATGAACTGTCTTCATTTGCTTCTCAGAGCTGCCAAGCCACAAGTTTCTTCCAGGGAAAGTTGACGTGTGTGTGTGTGTGTGTGTGTGTGTGTGTGCTGGCTGGCTTTTATGTCAACTTGACACGAGCTATAGTCATCTGAGAGGAGGGGACCTCCATAAGGTCAGGCTGCAGGCAAGCCTGTAGGGCATTTTATTAATTAGTGACTGATGTGCCACCCCTGGGCTGGTGGTGGTCCTGGGTTCTATAAGAAAGCAGGCTGAGCAAGTCATGGGATGCAAGCCAGGAAGCAGCACCCCTCTGTGGCTTCTGCATCAGCTCCTGCTCCAGGTTCCTGTCCTGCCTTCCCTCAGTGATGGTGTTTCCTGGAAGTGTGAGCAGAATAAACTCCTTCCTCCTGAAGTTGCTTTTGGTCATGGTGTTTCACACAGCAACAGAAATTCTGACTAAGACAGTGCATCACCAGATCATGTTACAATTGCAGGTCTGAGCAGGCCTGGGACTTCCCATTCTTTTTTTTTTTTTTTTTTTTTTTTTTTTTTTTTTTTTTTTGGTTTTTCGAGACAGGGTTTCTCTGTGTAGTCCTGGCTGTCCTGGAACTCACTCTGTAGACCAGGCTAGCCTTGAACTCAGAAATCCGCCTGCCTCTGCCTCCCGAGTGCTGGGATTAAAGGCGTGCGCCACCACCGCCCGGCCTGACCACAGCAACTCTTGAAAGCATTTAATGGAGGCTTATGATTTCAGACGTTCAGTCCATTACCATGGAGGTGAGAAGCATGGTGGCACACAGGCAGGCGTGGTGCTGGAGAAGCTGAGAGATCTACATCTGGATCCTCAGCAGGCAGCAAGAAGAGCCTGACACTGGGCCTGCCTTGAGTATCTGAAACCTCAAAGTCCACCCCAGTGACACATTTCCCCCAACAAGGCCACACCTCCTCCCACAAGGCCACACCTCCTAATACTGCCAGTTGCTATGGGCTTGTGGGGGCCATTTTCATTCAAACTGCCACACTTACTTTCTCTTTTAAAACATTGGGTTTTTTTTTTTTTGTTTGTTTTGTTTTTGTTGTTGTTGTTTTGTTTTGTTTTGAGGCGGCATGGCATGTAGCCCTGGCTGGCCCCAAACTCACCACGTAGTTAAGGATGACCTTAAACTCCTGATCCTCTTGCCTCTGCCTCCTGAATGGTGGGATGACAGGCAGGAGCCACTGTACCTGGTTTATACAGTAATGGGGATGGAACCCAGGGCTTCTCCACGCATGTAGACGAACACTCTACCAAGTGAGCCCCAGCCCCTGTTGCTGCAAAGCCACCAGCTTTGGGTTTAGGGTCCTTCTACTGAGCCCGGCAGGCACTGGAGTGACAGACCCGTGCCACCCACAGCCTCATCCAATTTGCTTCCTGTCTCTGTGTTTGGCTTCTTATGGTCATTTCACATAAAGAGCATCACACACCTCTCTGGTCTTTTTATATCTGATTTCTTTCACGTAGCATCCTGTGTTCTGGGTGTTCTGGGTTCCTCCATGTTGGATATGGTCAGCTTTTCCTCTTTTCATGGCCGAGCGATATAGACACAGCTGCCTTGCCATCTTGCAAGCTGTGTTCTCTGAGCCGGGCTGTAGACCAAGCCTTTCCCCCCGCATCTCTTGTGCTGACACCAGCCCCCACCACGCCGTGTGACATCTCTGGGATTTTACACAGTTAAGCGTCTTGGCTGCGGCCCCCCTCATAGTGTGTGGCCAAGCTGGGCTTCGCCCAGGCACTTGGGCAGGGCCTCACAGAATTTGGGATATGGCAAGCTCAAGGAGAAAACGACACAGCCAGCTACAGCAGGGAGCCAGCTCTAACATGTCTTAAAGCCTGTGCCTTGAATGTGGGGTGGAAACAGTGGGCCCAGGGCCGGGGAGAGGGGTGCTGCCTCCCCATCATGGCTTCAGCTAGGAGCTACGAGGTAGCCCATACCCTCTGTGATGCCCCAAGGCCTGGCTAGGTGCCCTCTCCTCTCCTTGTGGTATTTGGTTATGGAGTAGGTGCCAAGCCTGCTACAGGAATGTTCATGGTTAAACCTCCCAGGTCTAGCCTAAGCTTTGTTTTATGGGCCATTTGGGTCCAGCAAAGTGGTACCCTCCACAGAGAGTGTTTATTCATAATTCGGACAGCTGGCTGAAAGCAGTCTTTACTCTGCCCAAAGGGCTTCAGCGAATTCCTGGGGGGCAGCTGAAGGCTTCAGAATGGGCCCTGGGATACCCACAGCTCCTGGAAGGCATGCTCACCTGATATCCACAGATGTGCACACACTTTTGCCTGCAACGGGGACATGCACCCAGATGTCATAGTGAGGATGGCTTAGAGGGTGATCTGTCGATGGGGAGGGCATGGGGGAGGCACTCCACAGGAGATGCTGAGGCACACCCATCTTCTCTACTGCCCTGTTGGTTCCTATGGGGACAGTGATGTCTGAGTGAAATCACTCTCTACCTCTCTCTTACCATTGGTGGCATAAGGACCCACTCTGTCAGCTGGACTCACTCCCCAGAGCCCTTCCTAGGTCAGGACAGAGTCCATAGGAATGTGATTTCCCTTTTATCCTGTGACCTAGGCACACAAACCTAAGACCAGGATGTAGGACCATTTGTTCTCTGCCTGCCTTCCCATCTGCTCTGTGGGGCTAAGCTTGCCAGGACCCTGTGCAGACCCAATGCTCTGTGACTCCCAGCCTGGGGAGGTGGGAGGGGAAGGCAGCTGCCCAGCCAGTTCTCCAGAGGAGAGTCCTATAGAGCCGAGATTTCTCTGGGGCACTGCCCATGTGGCTGCTCAGCCCCTGGCAAGGCTGCTATATTATACCTCAGCTGTACTCTTCCAGTTTCCGATCTGAGTGTCATGTGTTGGGAGTGGGCCGGGGAGGGAAAGAAGAAATAAAAGAGGAGGAGGAGGAGAGAGGAGGGGGAGGAAAGACACAGTCTTGAGCACACAGTCTAATCTCTCCAGCGGCTCAGCCTTCAGGAGCCTCCAATTAATCATTGTTAATTTAATCCCGGATGACTCAGCCAAGTTCTGACAGAGGACCAGCCAAGATTTATCCCACCTGTTTAGGGGACGACCCTATCAGAATTCAATGGGTCGTCATTGCCTGAGCCAGGCCCCTCATGGATCTGTCTGTGGGGATTTACCGAGGCCCACAGCTTTTGGGGCGTCAGTGCATCATCTCCAGGGGCAGAGTCAGAATGTGGCTGGCTGGGTCGCAGGGCTTGCCTGGCTAGACCTTCCCACTGGAGGGTCTGGAGTGGGGTCCAGGAATCTGCAGTTTTTCAGAGGCGCCCCTAGCCTGTGATACAGAATGGGGGTGAGGCTTCTCTTTAACCAAATGCATGAGCTCCCCAAGATCAGTCTCTTGGCTTACTCTAGTAGGCGGACAAGTCAAGTCCTGTTAGCTGCTTTAACAAATAACGCCCCCACCTCCGTGAGCAGTTGTTCATGCAGTGAAAATGTTTATATTTTCCAGCCAGGCATGGTGATGCAGGCCTGTGACTCTAGACCTTGGGAAGCTATAGCGGGAGGGTCACAAGTTTGAGGTCAGCGTGAGCTACAGAGACCCTGTCATGAAAACATCCGGCCCTGAGTTTAATCCCCAGAGCCTACATAGGGAGACTGCTCGAGTGTTATGTGTGTATGTGCCGGGCAGTAGCAAGGGAGACAGAGGATTCCTGGGGCTTGATGACTGCTACCCAGGCTAGTGTCTACTTAGCAAGTATTCTAGGCCACTGAGAGACCTTGTCTCAAAACATAAGGCAGATGGCTGGTTCCTGAGGAAGGTTCCCAGAATGGAGCCTCTAGACTCCATCTGTGTATGTGCATGCATTTACACACACACACACACACACACATACACACCTACCTCGAAGAAAAAAAAACATGTTTTTGCTGACATTGCAGCCCAGGTGAGTGTCCAGGAAGTGGCCCTGGGGCCCTAGCACTGTCTCTCCTGTGTCCCGGCTGGCCAGTGGTACCGGAAAAGAGTCAGAAGTGATCATTTCTATGTGGTGCTGTGTGGCCACGTCAGAAAAAAAAGGATGTGGCAAGCACCAGCTGTCTGAGTCCAGCAAGTGCCTGGCAATCAGTACAGGTAGCCAAGTGACCGGAGGCCTGCCCCGTGGCCCATAGCCTGTGGCCTTGCCCCTGACTGTCACCCTGTTGGAGCATCTGTGTCACCAGCCCCAGGTCCAGTCACACAGAGGTCAGGCCATGGCCAGGAAGTGAGTGGATCCATCTTTGGGTTTCTCTGCTGAGTCACACCCTATGGGTTCTGCCTGGGCGTGGCTGCCCTCCGGTGGTCAACCGAGGTGCTGCTCCTTCCTGTCTCCTGCACAAAGCCCTCCCTGCCACCAGAGGGCCCAGGAGTGCCTGTCCTCTGCTGCGCTGACCCTGTAGTTTCAAAGGTTTGTCTACATGGGCCCCAGGCATGAAGTGGCCTTTACTTGACTAGAGCCTGCCATGTACCCATGATGGCACCTGGATTTATTACTTGGACTTTCACAGCACCCTCTGGGTGCCACATTCAGGTTGATCCCATTTTACAGTTAAGGAAACTGAGGCATCAGGAGGAGCTGGTGCCTTCCAGGCAAGGGCCATAGGACATGTGTGGGAGGAGCTGGTGGGATGGTATATACACCTGGAGCTTGTTGCCTTCTGAGGTGCCTGGACGTTGGTCTCCTGGCTGGAAGTAGGAACTCCCATGATGTCAGGAGGCCTTCCAGGATACGTGGGCATCCTTCTTTAGCCTACTGCTAAGGGAAGTTTTCTTACCCATTTATTAAAAGTTGAGCCCCAGGCTGAGTGAAGGCTCAGTAATTAAGAGCACAGGCTGCTCTTCCAGATGACCAGGGTTCAATTTCCCAGCAACCACATGGCAGCTCACAACTGTCTGTAGCTCCAGTTCCAGGAGATCTGACACCTTCTCAGACATACACGCAGGCAAACCACCAATGCACATAAAAAAATAAATAAATAAAATGAAAAAAGAAAAAGACTTGACCCCCTCCCCCATGCTGGCTGTGGTGGGATACAAAAAGGGAAAAGAAACCAAACTCAGACTGTAGTGGGTACCTTTCTCTCTGTTTTGATAAAATGTCGGGCAAAAGTAACAGAAGGAAGAAGAGAGGAGGGTGGGGGGAGGAAGGGAAGGAAGGCAAGCAGGCAGGAAAGAAGGCACGAAGGCAGGCAGGCAGGCAGACAGACAGGAAGGAAGGAAGAAAGGAAGGAAGGGAGGAAAGGAAGGAGGATGGAAGGAAGGAGGGAAGGATGGATGGATTTATTTTTATTCACAGTCTGATGGCACAGTTCAGCATGGAGGTGGGGACATGAGGCCACTGGTCACAGGGCATCCACAGTCAGGAAGCAGACAGAGCCGGATGCTGGTACTGGGTCTGCCAGCCTGTGGCATGTGCAGCCCTCAATCAGAGTGAGTCTTTCCTCTTCAATAACTCGGTCTAGAAACTTCCTCACAAATGTGCTCAGAGACTTGTTTCTTAGAGGTGGTTGTGACCCTGCCAAGTGACAGTAGATAGTAACCGTTGTGAACATTGATCCCAGAAATGGTCTTTGAGGGTGGGAAGCTCCCACCTCGTGTTCAATGAGTATCCAAGGAAAGCATACATACTTTGCTGAGTTTGTTAACACAAACTCTGATCCAGCCGCTTGGGAGGCAGAGGGGAGGGATCGTGAGTTTAGGGCCTGTCTGGACAACTTGGATAGTTTACGGAAACTATCTCAAAAAAAAATTTTTTTAAAGGACTGGGGATGTAGCTCAGGATAATGTGGTTGCCTAGTATGTACAAGGCTCTGAGCTTAATCCCCAGGACAGTAACAACCCCTCCCCCGAAAAGGACTGGCAAGATAGATAGCTCAGTGGATCAGGGACCAGGAGTGTGCACCACACCACCACAGGCCCGACTTAGCAGCTTAGGCTTTCTGCTAAGACTGATGGTCTGAGTTCAATCCCCAGGACCCAGGTGGAAAGTGGATCTGACTCTCTGAGCTGTCCGCTGACTTCCACACATACGCAGTGGCACAGGCACACCTAGACACACCACCCAATCGAGGAAGTGAATGAATAAATAGGGAAATGCAATTTTTAAAAATGACTATGTCCGGCCAGAGACATGGCTCAGAGGTTAAGAGCATTGGCTGCTCTTCCAGAGGTTCTGAGTTCAATTCCCAGCAACCATTTGGTGGCTCACCACCATCTGTAATGGGATCTGGTGCCCTCTTCTGGCCTGCAGGCAGAATGCCGTGTACATAATAAAATCCTTTTTATAAAAATGACCATGTATGTCCGGGCGGTGGTGGCGCAGGCCTTTAATCCCAGCACTTGGGAGGCAGAGGCAGGCGGATTTCCGAGTTTGAGGCCAGCCTGGTCTACAGAGTGAGTTCCAGGACAGCCAGGACTATACAGAGAAACCCTGTCTCGAAAAACCAAAAAAAGACCATGTATTTTTATTAACACTAAGGCTGTCTGAATCTGAATGGCCTTGAATTCTGTCTACTTCTATTTAGTCTGAAGCAGAAGATTTCGACCAGAAGCCATTCTGGAGTCACCAGATCAAGGCCAGCTTCTTGGATCATATGTTGCTGCTACAGTGACCCATAGAAGAGGCTGCCAGCTAGGCCTGCAAGGTCACAGGGCGAAGTACAAGCCCCTGGGGGTATTTAGGCTTTTCCCTGCTCCCTTGGGCCTGTGGTGGTGGTGTGCACACTCTGGGTCTGTTTGGTGACAAGTCACAAGTACAGCTTCAGGTGACTTCAAAGCTGACCTGGGATCAGCATTTGACGATAGGTCAGGAGACGACATTTGTGGCCTCCCCTGGACTTGGGTGCCTGTGAATTGATGAGACTCTAAAGATGTAATGGTGGCCTGGTGGGCAAATTCAAGTAGATACATAGTTTCATTTATTCATTCAGTTCAAGTAGATACATAGTTTCATTCATTCATTAAGTTCAAGTAGACACGGTTTGGTTTCATTTATTCACACACGCTCAGCACCAGCCTTTAGCTAGCTATAATGCAAATGCAGAAAGGAGGCTGTGGCCGCAGAGTGCTCACCTGGCATGCACAAAGCTCTTGGTCTGATCCCCAGCATCCCAGGAACTGAGTATGGTGGTGCATGCCTGTGATCCTATTACTGGGAAGGTGGAGGCAGGAGGATGAGAAATCCAAGGTCGTCTTCAGCCACATAGCAAATTCCAGGCTACCTGGACTACATGAGAGCCTGTCTCAAAAACAAACAAAATGTAAGTAAACTGGTGGATGAATGTTAACTCCACTGCGGTATGTCCTGTGAGCTGCCGGGAAGTGGTACTCCTGCTGTCAGGGCCTGTCCCCCTGCATCCCTCCGCAAACATCGTTAAAGATGAGTGTTCTGATGCTTACTCCTGCATCCAGGCTGGCTCTCAGGGTCATGTGTGGCAGCGCCGACCAGCAGTTGGCCCATGATGGGCAGTGAACAGGGATGGGCGGCTGGCAGCCTGGGGTGGGAGCCTCCTAGGGCTGGGAGACACACCATTGTGTGTCCATTGTGCCCGGCAGCTGATGTGGCTACAGCTGGCTGAGTAGCAGCTACCCCTCCCTCGCCCACCCCGGGCTCAGGAACAAACATCTCGTCTTACAAAAAAATTAAAAAGAAGACGTGACGAGGTCACGGCCGAGCTTTCCACATGACCTGCCCGGGAACAGAGCGCGTCTTTGTTAATCCAGCCGCCTGTCAGTCGTCTCCCAAGCTGCATAAGCCACTTAGCACAGCCTCACCCCTGACCCGCCCCTCTGTCCCTGCTGGCTTGGCTCTCCAAAGCTCTGCAGCGCCTGGCCTCCTGCCGGCTGCCCCGCAGCTGCTCCCCAGGCCGAGGCCCCCATGCCTCACTGGCCCGCTGTATAAGAGGGGAACCCGGAGGGCTCCCCTGGAGCAGCGATGTCACGGCTGAGGGCCTCACTGTCTCCAAGATGGCAGTAGCACCCAACAGCCCCCTCAGAGGTTGTAGGATGAAACTGTCCTCAGGGGTCAAGCAGCTACTGTGCCCTGAGAGAAAGCTGTATTACACTGTCCACCCAGGCATGAGATTGCTCTCTCTACTCCAGTGCTGGGCCTCCTCTCTCCCCAGATCCTTGTTCTGACCTGATGCTTGCTTCCCCCTTGCTTGCTGTATTTCCTCCCAAGGCACCTAGACTCTGTTTGTCTCTTCTGATTGAGGGGGTTCAGGCTGTTCATTTTGGGGGGTTCTCCAGTGCAGGAACCCAGAGAGATTTTCAGAAAGTACATTTAGACTCAGTGGGGCTGGCCCTGTCTCCCCTCAGTCTCTAAAGTGCTTCCCATTCTGCCTCTGGCTCTGAGGGCTAGCCAGGGGGCCGGGAGGCCCCTGGGCAGAGGCTCCTCAACTCCATCTACTCCTGTTTGCTTGGTGACAGCAAGGGATTCTCCTTCCAGACCTGAGGGCATGAAGTGTGGCCAGTGTATGCCAGGAAATTTTGTAGACTCCGGTTCACAGTGGCCATCCGAGCAGGTGTAGCTGAATCCTCCCGTCCCCTCACAGTCCGGGGCTGTCTAGGCTAAGGTATTTCCTACATAAGACTCTGAGCCGGTATGCTCAGGGTGTCCAGGACTAAAATGGAAGCAGGTCTCAGACTGTGGGGTCCACGGGTCTGTGGAGCAGTGGTCTCCCTGAAACAGAAATCATGTCCACCAGATCTCATGGTGGCCTCAGGGTCACCTGAGCATACAGTCAGCACGACGTCCCAACCTGCTGTTTAGGCCTGAGACAAAGCCAGAGGTCTCTCACAGGAGGGATGAGGCAAGGTCTGGCCTTTCAGTGGGTAAAGGGATCCCCAGATTCTGCTGCCATGGCTAGACATTCACGAGAGAATGAGGTCCTTACTCCATGTCTGCTGCCCTGCACCCACTCCCCTGCAAATCCCCATCTTCCCTAACTTGGCCCTGTGCAGACTGGGTTCATGGGACAAGTCCTTCTATGGCCCACAAGGAGGTAAGATTCAGGGTACCCCTGGGGCTGCATGACCCTCCTGGGGTTCACTTACTGTGGTATAGCATCCTCAAAGCCTGAGGCGCCTGGCCTAATCCTTAGCCCACTGTTTGGACAGGACTGTTACTGCCCAGAGACCACCCTGGTGGAAGTCCCAGCATGGCCTGCTCCATTGGTTGGCAGCCAGGCCACCTTGGCCTTCTCCCTCCTGGACAACGAATCCTTTCATGTCGCCTGCCCCAGGAAGCCAGCAGAGTCATTCTGCCCCCCCCCCCACTTCCTCTTCCTGCACCCTGCCCTTTCCAAGAGGTCTTCCTGCCCAGCTGGTCACTCTGGGACAGCTGGAGGAGGGACATCAGGCAGGGGAGAGAGGGAAGCAAGGATTCTGGGGCCAGCTGAGAACTGCACCATCAGGCCATGTTGGTGGTATGGATCAGGGCAACTCAAGGCCAAGGCCTGGCTTCTGACTCCTTCCTGTTGAAGCTGAATTGTCAATATGCAGCTGGGGCCCTCAGGTCTGGAAGGAGAATCCCTTGCTGTCACCCAGCAAACAGGAGTAGATGGAGTTGAGGAGCCTCTGTCCAGGGGCCTCCCGGCCCCTTGGCTAGCCCTCAGAGCCAGAGGCAGAATGGGAAGCACTTTAGAGACTGAGGGGAGACAGGGCCAGCCCCACTGAGTCCCTCAGTCATACACACCTGGGGGACAGAGAGCCTAAGGAGACCCAAACTATATGAACAGGACCTGGGATGTTGTAATACTGTGCCAGTTTCAGCTAGCGCTCTCTCTCTCTCTCTCTCTCTCTCTCTCTCTCTCTCTCTCTCTCTCTCCCTCCCTCCCTCCCTCCCTCCCTCCCTCCCCCCTCTTCTTTTCTGTCTGTGTGTGTGTGTGTCTGTCTCTGTATCTCTATGTATGTGTGTATATGAGAGAGACAGAGATACTTGAGGCTTCCCACACATGCACACACATGAGGTACATGTGGTACAAACATGAGCTCCTTCCTTCTCTCACCCCCTAGCTAACATTGCCTCTCTAGGGCTCTTCAGCAATCAGGGAGCTTACTGGCCATCTGTCCCACCCTCAGCTTCCGGCTGGCACTCTCTCCTGGCTGTATCTCATCTTACCCCCCCCCGGGCAGCTCCCCTGAGGGCCAGCCAGGCTCTATCTTCTGGGGCATCTGTAAGAGACCCTACCTGGGGGACTCGTTCTTCCTGGCTCCAAAGTCCCCCTATCTTGATCAAGCCACAAACTGTCTCAGCCCTGGCATCTGCTATTGCTGGTGAAGGAAGACACTTAGGATAGGAAGGGACAGCACACCAGCCACATGTCCCAGGCACAGCAGGAGCCAGGCTCAGATCCTTATTTGGTTTAGACATTCTCAGGAGGACGTGGCTGTGCCCACTAGAGAGACACTAGGTGCCAAAGTGCTGGTGACCTGTCTCCGGCTTCAGGCTTTTACTAGAGGGTGCTCTAGGCAGCCACTGTGGGATGAGCTGAGATGGTGGGAAAAGAGTCAGACAGCTGAGGAATGGGTGGGAATCTGTTTTTAATGTGTTTGTCCCTTGCCCGTTTGTCTTTTTTTTTTTTTTTTTATTAGATACTGAACCCCCAACACACTCTACCACTGAGCCACACCCCAGCCCTCTTTTTAATTTTCATTTTGAGATGGGGGTCTCAGAGCGGAGCTGCTGGGCGGTGCTGGCCACTGACCGTGTCAGGGAGGAAGGCTGTTGGAGAGGGTACCTGGAGGGGAGAGAAGTGACCCATCATGGGCCAGGACATACCCCAGGTGGTGGCAGGTGTGCAAGCCAGGTGGAAGAGAGCAGGAGGCAGGGTCCGGCCTGAGAGGCAGCTGTAAGCAGAGCCACACAGAGTCCCTGCTGCGGGGACTGTGATAGCTTTTGACCTGACCGTTCTCTACAGGGCAAAGGGACCAGCTAGAGATTCTACAGTGACTCTTGTCTCTCAAGCAGTGTGGCCAGGAGGCCAGTGACCTGGGTCACCTTATGTTTCTTCAAGGCACGATCTGTCTGCTGACACATCCTTTGACCAAAGAGTGTGACTCCAGCAGGTCACCTGCATGGGGACTTATTACAGAGCTGTTTTGTTCCTCAAGTAGAACCTTCTGGGTCTCTGTCTACTTTAACATATAACACATAACAGATGCTCCAAAGTCACAGGGTCCGAGAGCCAGCAACCCCTGTAGGATAAGCAGTCATGGATGACTCTTTCAGCCTGGTCCAGGGGTGATCCCTCTCTGGATGTCCAGCTGGCTATTTGGCACAGTCCTGCTGGGGTCAGGAAGAAAGGACTGCTACACAGGAGGCCAGCAGGGGGCAACAGAGTCAGTGTTGGGTCCCTTCCATAGGTCAGCAGGTGTCCTCCAGGGAGGCTCTCTGCCTCTGAGGCCAGAGATATTAGTCAGCAAGCTTAGCAGGTTTTGAGAGTTAAGATTACTGAGGTAGACCCCCACCCCACCCCCCACAGGGCTGCACAGGGTCCACCCAAGGTGAGCCAGGCTGGTCCCTGCATGTGGTAGGCAGAGCTAGCAGAAACTGGCACAGGTAACTCTGTCTGGCTTGGCTTCTACCTAAAGTGGTACAGAAGGCATCATGTCATTCATATGGGGAAACCAGCCATCAGAGAGTAGGGATATAAGAGACCCTAGAAAACATCATCCCGTAGGGAGCCCCCTCTGGGTTGGGTATAGGCCATGTGTTATGCATCTCTGGCTCTTGTTTTGTTTTTAAGTTTTTTATTGTGTTTATTTTTTTAATATGCCAGTTTTTTTTAAAGATTTATTATGTACAGTTTTGTGCTTGCATGTATGCCTGCCCGCCAGAAGAGGGCGCCAGATCTCACCACAGATGGTTGTGAGCCACCATGTGGTTGCTGGGAATTGAACTCAGGACCTCTGGAAGAGCAGCCAGTGCTCTCAATTGCTGAGCCATCTCTCCAGCCTCCCCATGTTTTTAAATTTTATTTAATGGTTTTTTAATTGTGTTTTGTATTTTATTATGATTGCTCTTATACTTTTATTTTCATATGTCTATGTACATAAGTGCAGGTACTCACAGAGGCCGGAAGCAGCTCTCAGACCCCTGTGGAGTAGAGTCACAGGCAGCTTAGAGCAGGCAGTCTCAGGTCCTCTGCAGAAGCAGGGAGTGCTCTGAGGTGTGGCATTGTCTCTTCAGCTCTCAGTTTCTGATGCTAGGACCTGCAGAGGTACGCACCCAACCTGGGCACAGGGCAGAGTCCCTGTAGTGTGCAGAGTGGGCACATTACCAATGAAGTCAGGCTCCCCTGGGCATCACAGGACTGATCCTCACTGGACTGGGGACAGCTGGGATGGTTCTGCTTAGGCAGCGTCCTCACCACCCTGACGCCTATAACGTGAGCATGAATTCATCCAGTCCTGACTCCTTAACTTGCCTGCCTCAGTAATATCCCTTCTAATAAATAGGCGATTGGTGCTAGTGAAGACCCCCATACTCGGGAGACCCTTCCTCAAGCCTCCGGAAATCGCGACCACCCAAAAATCACAAGAAACCATACCTGGATGCAATTAGCAGAGGTTTATTAGGGGAGGAGCCGGCGGTCAAAAAAACGACAAGCTCTTTAGCTCCAAGAGCAAGGTTTTTGGCCCCGAGTGGTGGGTTAAAGGGTCTTTTATAGCATGGGGTGGGGGGAGGAAGGCATTTTCGCACGCTTACACATGATTGGTTGTTTTACAGATTTTGAACATAGCACTGGGAAGACCAAGGGAGGGGTAACCAAGAACAGTGGAACATTTCAGAGAATCTAGCCCAAATGATCTAGAGTCATGTGAGATCACTCTGCACACTCATTCTTCTCAAAAATGTGGTTTTCACCATGCTATTGTGTCCTATCCTGCCATTTCAGATTACTATCTTTACTTTTTCCGGCTATAGGGCTATGGCCCCACCTAGGTGGTAGCATCTTTATCTGTAGTCAGGAATGCCTTCCTGCCTTGGGCGAGGCTTGGGGAATGTAATCCAGCAAGTGTCCTTCACCTGGAATGTGAAGCCCTGAAATCTTATTTTCAGTTCCGAGTTCTGTAAGGCGAAAAATCTACACATATTTCATAAAATGGCCTTTATAATTTTTCACTCTACACTAGAACCTTCTCTAGTCTTCCAGCCTTACAAATGACTAGGAAGGTTCCGGAAAACTGAGAAAATGGGGAGGGAGGGAAGGAAGAACTGCATTGGCAAATGACCAGAGCAGGCAGGGGTCTGACGGTGTTGGGTTGGGATCAGAGTCATAGACATGGGCACTGCTATTTAATTATTAATTAATTAACTAATTAATTCATACTAACACCATGGAAGGGAAAAGCGAGGGCCAGGAACCCAGTTGCCAGGTCTCACACTGGCCAAGGCTGTCCTATACCATCCTACCCAGGCCACTGTGTCCTGGCATTGTCATTGGCTTGGAAACTGTGACCCAGCCTCTGGGGAGGAGGGAGGGGGCAAGGGTGAGGGGCATTGGGACAAGTTCAAACCAAGGTCACCAACCCTACTTTCTCAGCCACAGGAGGCTGCTTTCAAAGAAGGATCAACCCAGAACTAGAAAGCAGTGCCCGTGCCTGCCTGGACCTGACTTATAAACTGGTCAGCACGCTGGGAGCGTTCAGGAACAGGGTGGCCATGGCCAGTGGCAGTGAGATGCCACAGCCTTTAATAGAAGTCCATTGGGTCTGAGGCCACTGAAGGTCAGCTCATCCTACAGGCTGAGCTGATGGCTACGGTGACCCAGTTCATAGGAGGCACAGCCAGGGTGTGGTAGAGAAGGCCACTGAGTGACTTAGCAGGTAAGGTGCTTTCAAGACAAGCTCGGTGACCTGTGCCCCACGTAAAGACGGAAGGATCCACGAAGCTGTCCTCTGGCCTCCACGTGCACACCGTGGTTTACGTTTTCCCAATTCTTCAAACTATGGATACGATCTTGTCCCAATGCCCCTCACCCTTTCCCCTTCCCTCCTCCCCAGAGGCTGGGTCACAGTTTCCAAGCCAATGACAATGCCAGGACACAGTGGCCTGGGTAGGATGGTACAGGACAAGTTGTTACAGAAGGTTCCAGATGAGAGTCACTGTGTAGGGAGGCGGCTAAGCTGGAATACAGTCTGTTCCAAGGCTTGACCAGTGTGCGTGACCTGGTGACCGGGTCCTTGGCCCTCACCCTTCCCTGCCGCATTGGAAAGAGTGGGTGGCCAACAGAACCTACTGTGTTGAAGACCCTTGCACAGCACGTAGGGTCTTCTTCAGGTTCCCTGCACGGGTCACGCCCATACCACAGACGAGTAAGCTGAGGCTCTGCCCAGAACATGGGGTTTCTGGAGGCCTCTGATGCCATGTGACCCTCTGCCCCACTCTTTCTGGCAGCCCCAGGTCTGTGGAGGCTGTCAGGGCTTGGCTTTTCGTACCTACCCCTCCCTGGCACTCTGTTACAACATCCAACCACATGATGTGGCATGGAGCTGAGATGTTGCTATAGCAACACTAGGTGTATGGTATTGGTAAGCAGAAAGGCTCAATACAAACTTTCAAGACATTGGGTGCTGAGTCCACCCTTCCCAGCCCAGGGCCAGTGCTCACTGCCCACCAGACCATCTCCACTCCTTTGTTGGGTGCCAGACTCCCAGGATGGACACATCTGGGGAGGGGAAGTCTTATTTGGGGAAACAGAGGTAACGGAGGGGGGCAGTTAGGATGGTGAGGCAGTTGGTTGTGCTGGGCTGAGTGGTCCATGGGCCTGGTCACTGTGTCACAGAGGGACAGGCCCCCGAGACCCATGTGACTTACCTTCCAAGGCAGCACTTGACTCTGGGGACCCCAGTGACACATCTTTGCCCTTGTGCCCTGGGGAAGCTCGGGGCCTGGTGCAGCTGCCCACACACATCTGTCGATCTGGGAGCTTTCCAACCAGATGTCAGGAGGCACAGCTGTGTGCAGGCTCACCGGAACAAACGATAGGGCACACGGCGAGTGTCTGAAAGACCACAGAGGTATGTGCTCTATGCCACTCCTAAAGGCCAGAGGGACAGGGCAGGTACGGACAGAGTGCTGTCTCCTTGGAGAACTCCCAAGTGTAGCCTGTTCCCTCTACGCTCACAGGGGCTGCAGGACTCCTCGGCTTGAGGACTTGTCACTCCTTGTGGCCTCCCTGGCCCTTCCTATCTCAGAGATACTTCCATTGGACAGCCGCCCCTCCCCCATGCCATTATGACTCCATCCTTATATCTGTGTCTACATGGGATTCTGGGGAACATGATGTTAGGGAACACTTAAGGCACTTGTCCCCCTACCAGATGTGATCACACTGGTTAGATGGCTCTTCCTCTTCCCTCTCTGCTGCTCTGACCCATGAGCCTCTTGGCTGCCTTCCCAGCACCAAGCATGCCTCTGCCCTGGGGCCTTTGCACCTGCTGTCTGTCCCACCCAGACTACACTTGAACAATCCCTGCTTGCCGCCTGTGCTCCGCGGATTATTTGTTCAGCCTCTGCCGTGCTGTGACTTTCTGTCCTCATTTCCTAAAATGGTTCCTGGCATCTAGAATCTTCTCAGATCCATCTGTAGGCTGAACACATGTTCTTGGGGCTTGCACTTCCAGGTGGTGGTATCCAGGAGCCTCCTCAGGGCCCAGGGAGGGGACATGGGTCAATAGCATGCTCCTTTCTCTTCAGTCCTGTCTGCTTGGCCCTTTGTCCTTTTATGCATGCCTATTTGTTTGAAGAGAAAAGAGGATGCTGGAGAGATTAGCTTGGCAGTTAAAAGCACTGGCTGCTCTTCTAGAGGACCCAGGTTCAATTCCCAGCGCCCACATGGAGGCACACAATCATCTGTAACCTCAGGGCCTAGAGTTTCTGAGGCTCTCTTGTGATGGCTAGGCAGGCAAATCACTCACGCACAGAAAATAAAGGTAAATAAATCTAAGAAAAGAGGAAGGAGAAGAGGGTAAAAAATCACACTGAAAGCCACACCTTCCACAGAGACTCACTGCCCCACTGGACAGACAGACACTTAAGTTCAGAGTTCAGGGTGGGACTGAGTGCCTGCTCCATTGATCTAAATTCTGCTCTGACTACCAGGTCCACAACACCCACTCCTGGCCTGCCACTGGCTCCTCCCTCTCCTAGGTGTGGGGACAGCTTTGGCTCAGAGCCTGCCTTGGTAGGAGGGGCCTGGACTCAGCACCCCGAGGCAGTCGGGATCCCAGGGGTTAGGACTGGGTGGGCCTCTGCAGCTTCCCACAGCCGGTGAGCATTTCCAAATTCCACATCACCCTTTGCCAGCTGCCAGCCCCGTATCATATGACACTCACTCCAGAAACACACATTGCCCTCTGCCATGGTGGAGGCCAGTCTGGGTCTGGTGGGGCCTGGTGGGTCAGTGGGAGAGGAGCCAGCCACCCAGGGTGGCCCTGAGCTTGAGGAGCCTTCTGGAAACATTGTAACCAGCCACACTGCCTGTACTTGCAAACTTTGTTGCAAAGAAAAATAAACAGGTGACTTAATCAGAGTGGTTTGCAGCCGAGCTGAGTTAGATAGCTCCCAGCCACCTCCAGGAGGCTGGGTGAGTCTTACACCACTTCATGTTGCTCTGGGGCCTTGCTCTCCATCAGCAACGTGATGACTGGAGAGTTGTTTCCCCTTTACATCTGAGGAAACCGAGGCTGGGATGACTTCAGAGTGTCTGTGCATTGGGAAAGCAAGATCTGTCACCTTGCTCTTAAAATAGCCCCCGGTAGTCAGAAGCACAGGGAGCCTTGTCTGCAGCTCCTGGGCGATTGTGGCTTGTGGCAGAGACAGACAGACACAGAAGTGCTTGGAGCAGACCTCAGGTGAGCCGGAGCCCCTCTGATCCAGATCCAAACCTCAAGCCCGGCCTTGGAACAGATACAGAGGGAGATGTGGTCTGGAGATAAATGCTTCTGATGCCAAAGGCTGGGCATCCCTGCTACCTCCCGGTGCTTGAAGAGACCATGAGATAGATGGTGGGACAGGACCCCTGCCCATGTGGGTCATCCTTTGGTGGGGTGAAAGGTAAAAGGTTAGAGGTTGGATACAGGTGGGTTAAAGCCTTCTACTCAGATACTGAGGAGTAAGCTAGATGCTGGAAGAGAGCAGGGATGTTGCCAGAGGGTTCTGAAGGGAAGCTGTGGGTGGTTGGTCCACGGCAGGGTCTGAAGTATGAACCCAGTCTGAGGATCTTGCTTTGAGACCCTACCAGTTCCGGAGGCACAACCTGTAACTGAGTGCGACAATCCCTGAGAGAAGCCTGGCCTCCGGCTGTGTCCCGGGTGTCATCGTGTTTCATGTGGCATGCGGCAGTCTCATGCCTGCCTTTCTTCCACAGTGTCAATGGACAATTCTGCTACATGGCCAAGCACTGCGCAGCTTCCAAGGCTAGTGAAGCTGGGACCTCACACCCAACCAGGAACATTCTGTTACCTAGTTCCTTTGCGTAGGAAAATGAAACCACACGGAGGCGCCACTGTGCACACAGAGGGCTGTTAAAGCAATGACAAGCAGTTGCTAAATTGTGACAAGGACTTGGAGAAGCCCAAGTCCTCACCTACTCCTCGGGGTGGGGGGCTCGGTGTTAGGAGACAAGGGAGAATCCCAGGGCAGCTGCCTTCAAAGAGTCCCAGATCCAAAAGCCACCATACGACCTACCAAGTCCTGGGGTGTTCCCAAGAGAGTGGAAATTCTCAGGCAGCAAAGCAAGTCGCTGCAGCAAAACATCACAGAAGCCTAGCAGTGGAGGCTGGCCCAGGTGTGACACACACGACTCAAAAAACAGGGAGGGAAACACAGCAGGGACTCTTACCAGTCTGAAACGACCAGAACCGAAACCCAAAGATAGACCGGCAGATGGGAAGGGTCTGCTGAATCGTCACTATTGTGGCTTTTGTTTTTGGGGATGACGGAGAGTCTTCAGATGGACGTGATGGCTTTATAGCATTGAGCATGTTTCATCCCTCTGAGGGGGAGTCAGTGTTTCCTATATGCAAATTCTGAATTCTGTCTGAGCCACACCCCCAGGTCCTTAAAAGGGGTGGGGTGGGGGAGGATTCTAGGCAGGAACTCTACCTGTGAAGCAGTCCCCCCCCCCTTTTTTTTTTCTGAGGTAGGGTCTTGCCAAGTTTCTCAGGCTGGCCTTGAGTGTGTTCCATAGCCCAGGTTGGCCTTGAACTTGTGCTTCCTCGGCCCCCTGACTAGCTGGCTGGACCAGGGAGCACTGGACACTGGTTCCCGTGTCTGATTTGCTTTTGACTTCAGCCTTCTTTTGTGTTCAGGTCCTCAAGGGGTTGTGATCATGGATGCCTTTTTATTTGGTGAGAAACTGGGTGAGCAAGTTACTTACCCAGGCCATGGCACTCCATCGGGAATCACATACTACGATCCAGTGGGGGAATATTTTTAAGTCCACTTTAAAAAAAAAAAAAAATCTTATCAGTTTTTATAGGAGTAGAAAAAAAATGGGCTGACTGTTCTACATAACATCTTTTATTCAAAGAATGCTGTCCTAGAAATCAAGACTGTCCCGGCTTGTGTGGCAAATGGCTGTCATTGGCCTATCTTTCCCACTGGGGAGAGGCTGGAAGTCCCCAGCAAGGGATCTAACATCTCTGTTTCTCAGTCGCCCTGTGCATGCAACAGAGGTCACTTTTAGAATTGAATGAGGATGTGGTACCCCAATGTGAGTGTGGCACCTGGCTTAGGTGACATCCGTCCTCAGAGTATTCGTGAAGGGCATCTCTCTTGTGCTGAATTCTGTGGGGTCCAATCATCTGAAGCTGATCTTGCCTGGCTGGCCATATTGCCTCCAGCCTCCTATGCCCAGCTAACAGAACATCCCAAGCATGGCAGCTGACATGGTAGCCATTGTTCTGTTCATAGACCTGCCTTGGATGGTTGAGGCTAGGGGGGACCCACCACCCGTGGAGGCGTCTGCCTGGGGCTGGAGGAACTGTTTCCAAGATGGTGGAGTGACTTTCAACCTGGTGGGGCAGCTTGCCAGCTTGGTCTGTGGCTGGTGGGTCTTGTTTGCTCCTCTTACTCCCTCCCTATAGGCAGTTGGGGTTCCTGGTTTGTGGAACCCCTAAACCAAAGCCTGAGGAGGATGGGTAGGAGCGACATCACCGTCAGGGCCAGACACTGAAGTCACGATATTGGCCCTCTCCACTCCAGATGCTGTGCCCTGCTCTTGCCCTAGAAAGTTCTGGAACAGTCCATGGGATGGGAATTTCTGGCCAGCTTGGTCTGGTTCACATTTAGTTCTTCTCTCGTGACCCCAGGGGTCAGGGTTGGATGACTGTATGCATGCGGGTTTTCTGGTCCTGGCCATTCTCCCTGTTCTACTGATTGACAGAATGTGGGCAACTTGCTCACCTGCTGGGTTGACACTGGGGAAGGATGGCATCCCGAGAAGGTGCCTAAATGTTTGCTGTTACCTAACCGGGGTCACTGGCCACACTTGGGTCCAGTGGCCGTGGTTAGGGGATCTGCAGATCTTTCCCTTTTATGATGACCATACAGGGTGACACTCAGCAAGGGCTCAGTTTGTGCTTGACTGTTCATGGCTGAGTGGCCTGGGTCCTGCTTGCCAGAGCAGGAGCCACTAGAATGCGCCTGTCCAGGAAGGGAAAGGCCTGGGTGAACCTTGTGGCCTGGGAAGGGAGAGGGAGGCAAGGGGAGAGGAGGGGCAGGGGGAGGATTGCAGGAAGGCAGGCCTCCCCTCCACCCACCTTCCTGAGGTACCCCCATTGCAGGAAGAGCCAGTGGAGCCAGATAAAGGCCCAGCAGGGGCCAGAGGAGGCTTTCCCACAAAGGAAGCTGAGAGGAGGCCTTTTTCTCTTGCCCCCGCGCTCCACTCGGGGCCTTTCAAGCTATTCAACGCCTCCAAATGGGTGGGCGGGGCCTCTGCCTCCCAAGCAGCCCCAAGGCACATCTATTTATTTAAAAGGAGAAAGAAAAAAAAAAGAACCCACACACATCATGTTCTAGAATATTCTGCCACAGAGTGCAGTTTTCTCTCTGGGTCCCGCTGTGTCTGGGAGAAGGGGAGCTTGAGACCTGCAAGCTGCCCTGTGGTAGCTGTCTCTTTTTGGAGTCAACAGCTCCCTCCAGGGACCTCTTGTAGCTGATTGGATGAGTTCTGTCCCAGACTGCCCAGTGCTCCTAGCTGTTGCCACCACCAGCTGGTGGAGGAGGAACCTGTGGTCCAGGCTGTAGAATTAGCTGGTGCCCTCTGGTCTGCAGCCCCTTAGCGGCTTCTGTCCCCTGCCTGCCTCCAGATCCCTGATTCCCGAGGGACAGCCCCCCCCCCCCTTAAGTGCTGAGATGTTACCCGCTCTGAAATTGGTCAGCCCCACCCTCTGGAGCTTCATTTCCCCTGACACGGGGAAATGAGCTGGTGGGTGCCATCAGGCTGGGGTGACGTTATCTGGACACTTGACCCAGGCCCAGAGTCTGTGGGCTCCAGGGTCCCGGCAGGGCTCAGTAAGGAGCCCTGGGGGCACGGCTAGCCTGGTGAGGCAGGAGTGGCTGGCGGTGCCAGGCTCATTAGCCCGCCTGCAGAGGGGATTAGGGAGCCAGCCCGCCGGGCTGCAGTTATTAAAGGCTCCGCGCTAGGTAAACACCAGGCGCTTCCTTTCAGAGCCGCACCTGCTAATTAGAAGGCAAGAAGCTCATTAAAACTGTAACTCTGGGGAATGCCCAGCAAGGAGGAGGGTGGAGTGACGTTTGGGGACAGAGGGCAGGAGGCTGGGGCAGAGGGGGTAGGAGGTGGGAGGGAGACCCCTTCCTCTCTGGAGGCTGGAGCTCTCTAGAAGCTCCTGCTTCCTCCTCTCCCCAGGCTGGTTCTTCCAGCAGCCTGTTGGCTTTTGGGACCCATGTGTCCTTCCTGGTGACAGTGATTGTGGGGTACATACATCGTCCAAAGGCCATCTGTGCAAGGTGGGGCAGGGCCCCCCGCATCCATGTCTGGATCCCCAGGGCCATGAGACGGACAGTGTGCAGATGGTCCACAAGATTACACTGGGCTAGTGCAGTGGGGGGAGGGGGCAGAGACAAAGGGGATGCGGCAGGCACGGAAGGGAACCTCAGATCTGTGATAATGGACTTGTGGGGTGGGAGGGGCAGCCGCTGCCAACAACTGTCTCTGGAAGCCGAGACGATAAAGCTGATGACCCCAGGGCAGTGGGGAGGGCCAGCCCTGCCAGCCTGAGATTTCAGCCCCTAAGATCCAGTCAGACTGGAGAGAGGATGGGTATGTGTTTCTGAGCCTCTAGGTTTGGGGTCATTTATTACAGCAGCCATGGGCTGCCAGTGCCTCGGAAAGCCACCTACTTGCTTCTACCAGAAGCTCTGGGGCCTTAAGAGTTCTACCCTCCACCTGTGAACCCTGCGCCCCTCCCCAGAGCCCCCACCTATCCTCGGGGCTCTGGACTCACACTCAGATCCCCTCACCCACATGCAGAGCCCCTCACCCACACTCAGAGCCCCTCACTCACACTCAGAGCCCCCCACCCACACTCAGAGCCCCTCACTCACACTCAGAGCCCTCACTCACACTCAGAGCCCCCCACTCACACTCAGAGCCCCCCACCCACACTCAGAGCCCCCACCCACACTCAGAGCCCCTCACTCACACTCAGAGCCCCTCACTCACACTCAGAGCCCCTCACTCACACTCAGACCCTTCACCCACAGGCAGAGCCCTGTCTTCTCTTTGGGTACCCGGCAAGTTCTTGCCATTCTTCTGGATTTTCTCTCCACCCTTCCCTCTCCCTTGCTTGGTGTCTGAGAAGTTTCCGGAAGCCCGCTCACAAGTGAGGATTTCACTGCATAGCCCCAGGCGTGTAGAGCTCTTGGTGGCTCACATTCAGAGTCTGGCCTTCAGGCTAGTTGTAATCCAAACCAGCCAGTTGGGAGTTAGAGAGCCTTAAGTTCATCCCTTGCTGTGTGGCCTTAGGCAAGATTCCTAACCTCTCTGAGCTCACGCTCTCATCTGGAGAAGTCTTTGTGGCTCTGGTAAAGGAAGTGTGTGTGTGTGTGTTTAGGGGGTGAGGATCTAAGATCTCAAAAAGATTGTCAGGTCCTGGGACCTTTGAAAAGCCAGGTACACCTGAGTGCCATTGGCCAGGCCCCAGACATTTTGTACTTCTTCATTCAAGCTCCTCCTACCCTCTTGTCTCTCCAGATGGGGCAGTAGAAGCACAGAGAGGGAAGTCACTTGCCCTAAGTCACACAGCAGGGTCCACAGCTAGCTCCAGGTCTCAGCCTGTTGCGCTGGATTAAGATTTACTGAGCATGTGCAGAGCCTCTCCCCTCCTCCATCCTTACTCTCCCTGGTCCAGCGGTTCTCAACCTTCCCCGTGCTGACCCTTTAATGCAGCATACAGTTATTTCTGTTGCTACTTCATAACTGTAACTTTGCTGCTGTCATGAATCCTAATATAAATATCTGTGTTTCCCGGTGGTCTTGGCGATCCCTGTGAAAGGGACATTTGACCCCTGAAGGGGTCTCCATCCACCTGTTGAGTACTGTTGCTCTAGACAAATGTCAGGGACAGGGCCTGGCAGGCTGTGGGCAAGCATTTCCTTGTCGCTCTGCCCAATTTGCTCGGTTGTAGTGCCAAGCAGGGGGTGTGGCGACAGGGCACCACTCTTACACCTCGCCTCTTCCTCCACAGGGTTGTTGTCTTGTCAACTGTCCACTGTGGGTGGCCATGCTGGGTGCCAGGAACCCTAATGGATGCTGTGACCCTCTGCCCCACCCTTCTGTGCACCCTGTCCTCTCCCGCTGTGAAGCTGCAGGCTGCCTCCCTGCTCATACCTTGCAAGCCTGTTTCTGACACAGACACGCTAGTGCCCCCTCCTGGGGATTCCCATGTCCAGCAAGCTCCCACAGATTCCCTGAAGGAGGCCGTGGCTCCCCGTCTTAGCTGGTGTCCCAGCAACCCTTTTCTCTCCCAGGAAGAGAAGAAACATCACTGCATCCCAGACAAGGGTGCTGGGGTCAGTGTCCACTTACAGTCTAACCACCACAGAGCCCAGCATGGCACAGCGGTCCTCTGCCATCACCATGACACTCACGGGCTTCTCTCCGCCTCTCAGGGTCATGGTAGGGGTCAGTCGGCTCACCTCATCTCCCTAGCTGCACCTCCCCATGTGTGGCACCTCCATGACTTGCCTCTTAAGTCTTCTTCGTTTCTGTACATCAGACGAGCCTCATGGGAGTCTGGTGCAGGGGCCATGATGCAGAGCTGGATGTCACAGCTTGACACCTGATAACCCTGACCCTCACTAGAGGGTCAAATTGGGTAACCACAGAGCAGATCGGGAGATGCAACAGGAAGGTCTCCGTGGCTTCTTTTACTGCTGTTGTCCTGCCCTTACCAGCCAGTGGCTCCTTGGAGTGACAGCCTCAGTGTCCCCCTTTTTAGCAACTGCCTTTTTTAGCTCTGCCTCTGCCTCTCACTGTCCTGGGGGGGGGGGACGTTAGGCTGCCCTAGCACCCTGACACAAGAATAGATGGCAGTCTCTGAGCTGCAGGGAAACTCCTGCCCCCCACCCCCTCCGTGGGGTATGCAACATAGGACATCTCACTGTTATAAGCATCATTCATCATGCTGGTAGCCAGCCTACTAGACCCCCACCTGACCTTGCCCTCTGACTAACACCTGAGTGACTTGGAGTATAAAGGCAGTGAAGGCAGGGTGCCATGCAGACGTAGCAGGGGGGTTTCCATGGCTACCTCAAAGCACATCAGACCTTCAGTCAGCTAGATGAATAACCAACCAAGTCTGGCAATGGTGATGCATACCTGTCTTTCTAGAGCTCGGGAAGCTGAGGCAGGAGGATCTCCATGAGTCTGGGGTCAGGCCGAGTTCCACAGCAACAAGTGGCAATCATGGGCCAATGAGTCAGTGGCTGTGCTGGCCCCCACAGACACATACCTTTGGATACTTGGGCTACAGTTGCTGGAACTGTTTGGGAAGGATTAGGAGGTGTGGCCTAGCTGGAGGAGGTGTGTCACTGGGGATGGGCTGTGTGGTTTCATAAGCCTCACACCATTTCCAGTGTGTACCCTCTGCCTCCTACTTGTGAATCGCGAGGTGGTACTCAGCTGGTACTGTCAACATTCCCCTGTCCCACCATCACGGGCTCTAACCCCCTAGAACCGGAAGCCCAATGATATGCGGTTTTTGTTTTTTGTTTTTTTTTTGTAAGTTGCCTTAGTGATTGATGTTCAGGGAAGTAACTAATACAACAGCCCTTAGCCAGCAGGAAGTGCTGGCCTCTTCAGTGGCGGCTGGTGGCTGTAACTCTGGGACATCTACTGCTGGGGGGTATATAGGTGGAGTCACATTCAGACTCCACGGGCAGAGTCTCCACCACTGCTGGTGGCCATCCTATGTCCTGATCTCCACCCCATTAATAAAGACAACCAGAGGAGAGGAGAGAAATAGATTGGTGGCCACCCAGAGAGGGAGACCCAGAGCTTAAGGAAGTGACGCATTACCCAGGGCTTCGAGCAGCTGGATGCTCTAAGACCCCAGTGGAGTTAATTGTCCCGCTTGTATAGGGCACAAGGGCTCCCAAAGGTGGCAGCTGGCTGACTCGAGGATGTACATTCATTGTGCCAGGGCCCTGGAGCCACTTTGTCTCCTTGAGTTAGAAGAGGAGTGAAGATCTGGGCAGTCCTTGTGTCCTGGATATGGTAGGACTGTGGCCCTCCTGGCAGTCTGACATCTGTCCATGGCTAGTATGCTCTGGGGAGCCTGCCCTGCCTGTACAGGCTGTCCTCCTTGGGTCCCCAAGCTGCGTGGCTTCTTCTGTGGTGCTCAGGGTCAGCAGGATCTGGCAGTACCAGGCTTCCACGGCACTGTCCCACCAGCCCTTTGACAGGAGCTGTTCCAGCAGTGTCAGGGACGGCTGCTGATCTTGAAACCTTTGTTCTCCCGGTGGCCGCTTCACCCAGCAAACCTCTGTGAGTCTGGCACTAAGCCAAAGGGCAGGCAAGGCTTTGCCCTGGAAGACTGTGAATGCTGGACTTCAGAGGCCCTGCAAGAGCCCAGTCATTGTAGGTCCGCAAGACACACAGCAGAGTGGATCATGCCCCAGCCTTAGGGGGCATTGGGCCGGGCAGACTGGTAGGCTGTGAGCTACTAAGCCAGCTAACACACACACACACACACACACACACACACACACACCCTCTCCTGCACATCCTACGTGCATACAGTTTTCCCAGCGCATACACATACACTCACACACTCATATATCCACACGTGCATGTATAGATATGTGGATGTCTACATTTTTGTGTGTATGCAGGCCCACACCTTCCTCATGCAGGCATGTTTGTTGTCTGCATATTTTGGTAGATACTCACACGTGTATACACACTACACAGGGTTAGGACACACACAATCCCATGCCTGTTCCCTTCTGCCCTGTGACTGTCCCCACCTCATGTAGGGTGGGGGAGTCACCCCCCCCCCACTCCGGTGGAAAGCTGCCTGCTGCTGTCAGCATGTGCCTTTCATTGGACATCTAAACAGTGGACCAGGGTTGGCGCAGGGCTGACACACTGGTGTCTAAACAGAATTGTCACCAAATTTTCCCTGAGTGCTTTGGGATCAGTATCTTTCTTTCTTTTTTTTTCTTGAGACAGGGTTTCTCTGTGTAGCCCCTGGCTGTCCTGGAACTCACTCTGTAGACCAGGCTGGCCTCAAACTCAGAAATCCGCCTGCCTCTGCCTCCCAAATGCTGGAATTAAAAAGGTGTGCGCCACCACTGCCCGGCTCATTCTATTTTTTAATGTGTGTGTGTATGTGTGTGTGCATGATGGCCCATGCCTTTAAACTGAGTACTTGGGAGGAGGTGGGTAGATCTCTGTGAGTTTGAGTCTAGCCTGTTCTACATAGAGAGTTCCAGGACAGCCAGGGCTACATAATGAGAGCTTGTCTTAAAAAAACAAAAAAAAACAAAAACCAAAACAACAACAACAAAGCACTCTCTCTCCCAGAGAGAGAGAGAGAGAGAGAGAGAGAGAGAGAGAGAGAGAGAGAAGAAGAAGAAGGAGGAGGAGGAGGAGGAGGAGGAGGAGGAGGAGGAGGAGGAGGAGGAGGAAGAAGAAGAAGGAGAGGATGGGGAGGGGAAGGGGTAGGAGGAGAAGAAGAAAAAGCAAACAGAAAAGATTTTAGGTTCAGAGTGTGGCCTGGCAGGGCACTTGTGTCACTGTGTGAGACCCTGGGCTCTTTCCTTAAACCAGAGAATAAGAAAAAGGACACGTCCCCAGAACAAGAGGCCAGGATAGGAGGCCCTTAGGGCCTCAAGCCTCCTACTTCCTGCCTGGCACTGGCACCCTGGTCCTGTGTGGCCCATAAGCCCTGCAGAGCTGGCTGTCTCTTTGTCCCTCCTGGGCCATGCTTCCCTTCCTTTTTCTATCCCCACCCCGAGATCTCCCCACTACCTGTCTCCAGCCCACCACAAGTTGTCGTGAGCTGAGCTACCAACTTGTATACACACATGCGCAGTTGACCAGTAATGGATCCATACATGGCACACGCATGCGCAGTTGACCAGTGATGGAAACATACGTGGCACACACATGCGCACTTGACCAGTGTGATGGATCCATACATGGCACACACATGCGCAGTTGACCAGTGACGACCCCAGAGCCACCTCCTGGCTTTTTGGACTTTTCTGAGTGGCATTTCGCCAAGATGCTAAAGCTCAGGCCAAGGACAGTAGGTAGAACAGAGCAAGTAGCCTCGGTGACATGAGGCAGCTGAAATTTTGTCTCCGTGCCTCAGTCTACTCCTCCACAAGATGGATGCCTATCTCATAGACAGGTTGGCAGACCTAAGGGTCACAGGGCACTTGAACGGTTTGGTGCATGATAACCAAGAACTTTAAACAAATGTAAACATCTCCAGGGGCGGGGGGGGGGGCAGATTTTATGATTCTCCCACTGGGAGGCAGAAACTATTGTTCATTTTACAGAGGAAGCCAGAGCTCAGAGGCTGAATAACCTTCCCACCCACAGCCACACAGCCATGTTGACCTGCAAGCTTAGAAGGCAGGAGATAACACTGCTTCCATATCTTGTATGGCTGGACTGCTCGTGGGGCAAAGCGCTGCCTGGCACAGGAAACCTTATCGTGGCACATTCTCCGTCACGTTTCTGTTTGGTATTGGGTGGGCATGCAGTGGCATCAGAGCTGGGCTTCAGTGGCTGCCATAGGTCATGAACTGCCAGCCAGGTCCCCTGGCCTTTACTGTCAGAGGAGAGTGGGCTGGCTGATGGGCATCCTACTATGTGCACTGGGTCAGGAGCCTGTGAAGCTTGGCTAAGCCCTTGCTAACCTCCCAGCGGTCTGTTCTGGGCCCACCCAGGGACTTACTCATCTGAGTTTCCAGCATGGTACATAGTCTTCCTCCTTCCTGAGGGTTTTGTTGGCCTTGCCCAGGTGGAGCCAAGGCTAGCCCCCACGACACACATCAGAGTGCACAACAACGATCCGACCCTTCCTACTGTGTGCATCAGAGAAAAGCTTGCTCCCATTCCTCGGCCTTTTTTTGTTCAGCCCAGACTCACGCCAGCCAATCATTCCCTCAGATCTTTTCAAGGAAGATGACAGTGAATGGGGACAAAATTGCTGTCGTCTGGATGCGTCTCTAGTGTTAGCTGCTTCCCTGGAATGGGAGGGAGTGAGGGTGTGGGTTCCTCCCAATCTTTTCTTTCTTCCAAAAAAAAAAAAAAAAAAAAAAAAAAAAAAGAGTCTGGCTGGGTTGGGACTCGGACTCAGTCTCAGTGGCGGATCGCTTGTGCAGCCCACAGGAAGCCCTGGCTTCTGTATCCCCAGTACAAAGGAAAGAAAGGAAAGCCTCCCCCTCCTGGGCAGTTTGCTGGTCACTACTCTGCGTTGTCTCTTTGTCTTTGTTCTGCTTTGAGAGGGGTCTGTCTGTGAAGCCCTGCCTGGCCTGGGATTCATGATCCTCCTGCCTCAGCCTCTCAATTAGATTCATCCATTGTCTTGAGACAACTGTGTCAAAGAGACCAGCCAGCCTTGAGCCTGTCATTCTGGCACTCTGAAGTGAAAGAGAACTAGAGGTCGAGGGTGAGCTTTCTGTACTGAGTGTGAGACTCAGCACCACAGAGAAAGACTGTGCCAGCTGCCTCCCCCGGGGATGCTTTGCTTTAAAAACTTTTTAAAATGACATTTCTGTCTCTTACTTTCTATGTGTTCGTGTATGCCATGGAGCACATGTGGAGGCCAGGGGACAATTGTGGGACTCAGTTCTCTCCTACCATGTGGGTTCCAGGAATCGAACTCAGACCATCAGGCTTGGCAGCAAGCTCCTTCATCACCGAGCCCACATGTCTCCCTTGGATGCCTTTTATTTTGTCCCCTCAGAAAAACAGAGTCTATGGTTTATCTGTCTTCCCATTTGGGGTAACAGGCACCTGGAACAGAGCATGGCATGGCTGGCAGGGTCTGACCAGCAAATTCAGGTTCATCTCCAGGCTCTGACCGAGGGAGAGCTGAAAAGTCTTTTATGTCATGAGGTGGGACATAGTGTCCCTACTCCTGGAGGTGACTGGGTGAGTTCAGAACTGCCGTTTCTCATTCTGAGGACAGGCATTCCAGGCCAGGAGTCTCTTGGGCAGGGGAACAGTGAAAGGTAAGAGCCCAGAGATTATGGGAAGTAAGGCCATAAGGGTAGGCGGTGAACAGATGCCACACCTTAGCCAATAGTCATTTCTTTGTCATGGAGTTTATAAACATGTGCGTGCGCACACACAAACACATAAACACACACACATTAGGTTTCAGAGCCTGAGACAAGGGACTGAGGTGCATATTTTATGTACCAAAGGAGATCTGGCCTCTAGGTTCTCCCAGCATCCCTCAGTCCCTACCTGGCATATTCTGCCCCTAACCTTGAACTTTCCAGCCCAGAGGCTAGGCTGCCCTTCCCCCAGAGGCTCTTTCCTATATAATCCAGACATTTTGCTCTCAGTCTCCGTATCTTTCTTCTTCTTCCTTCTTATCTTCCTCCTCCTCCTTCTTCTTTGTTCTCTGTGCATGTGCCCCTTTCTCTTTTTCTCTCTCCCTCCCCTACGCCCCACCCCCTTCCTCATGGTAACTTCTCTGGCCTTGGTCCTTGGGGCCAGGGAACTCACCTAACTGAGAGCAGCTTCCCAGTAAACCTGCTTTAATATAATCTAATCTGGCTTAAATTGGTTCAATTCACCAGCAGCGAAGAAATAACCTATCAACACACACACACACACATACACACACACATGCAGGCCAAGCCTACAGGCTCCAGACCATGATCGTTTATGGGCAGAATGTGTGTGTGTGATCAGCCCAGGGTCCTCTGTGCCTCCCATCCTTCATATGGGCATTAGGTTTCAGGAACCAGGACCTCATGGTGGAGGTTGACAATCGGGTCATTAGCCTGACTGCAATGGTGGTATCCCCTGGGCCACCCAGAACCCAGGACACATCTTGGCCTCTCATGACACTGACTTTCTGTGCCCCCTGTGATGATGGGCAGCTGGGCAGGTGACATGGATGGATGCCCAGGACAGCTTTCCACTGCCATCTCCCCCGGCACTGCAGGATCTCCCAGCAGCCACCGGGTGGAGGCCATGATGCCCCGTGGGGTTGTTTGCTGTGACTGTCACCCTGTTTCCATGAGCCTGTGACAGGTGCCCTGCCCCGGCGTGCATCCCGACGTGTTTTCAAAGGGTGTAATTTCTATCAGCTTCAATTAGAGCTATTTTTATTTTTTTGTCACCCTGAGGAACCTCCCTGTGGTTCAACTGCCATTTCTCACCCGTTACATTCCTGGCAAGGGAAAGGAGAAAAATTAATAGTCTCCTGATCACTCTGCTGATGGCTGTCAGCGCTTGATGAACTGTCTGCCCTGGGTGGCGCCCTGCGTGTTCCACAGCAATTATGTCATGGGTGTGGGGGACCCCAGATGGGGGCTTTGGCAAGCCGCCAAGCCCACTCTCCCCTCTTCTTAGCACCTGCCAGGTGAGTCCCTAGTCCCTGGTCTCTGTAGAACCCTGTGTGTGCTAAGGTTGGCATCTGTAGTCTTTCTGCTGTGTGTAGTTTTATGGGTTGCTAACCGTCTCTGAATCACCAAGTCTGAATGGCAAACACTTCCCAAGAGTCCGCTCTTAGTAAGCAACTCTGAAGCTGACCTGGGAAGCAGATAATAATCCAGGCAGGGGAGCCCAGAAGTGGGGTGCAGCCTGGCTGAGGGCCAGCAGAAAAGACAAGGTACAAGGCCTAGCGACAGGAGGGGATGCCTCCCCTTGGCCTGGAGGGAGAGAGATGATAGGGAAGGAAGCCTAGGGCCAGCAAGCAACTGAGCTTAGGAACAGTACCCCCACCTCTTGCTGGGCTTCTGGAATGCTGAGTCTGAGGACTGGAAGCTAACAGCTTAGACTCCCCGAGGAGCCCAGCAGTGCCAGCTGCAGACCTCTGATATCAAGAGGCCTTGAGTTCTGTCTGGTAAGAAAAGCAAGACCCCCAGAGGGCACATCCTGGAGGTTCTCGTTTGCACAGCCTGCTGGGAATAAAGAGCTGGAATAGAAGGAACCCTGTGACAGTGGGGGTGCTCTGTGTCTTAACTGGGGCTGGGGATAGGAGTCTGTGCAAGGGATGAAACCGCGAAGAGTTAAGCAAGCACACACATTCAGAGCCGGACCTGAAGGTCTGAGCAGAGTTAGATGCCGCTGTCATACCCTGCGTGACAGGCGCTGGAGACAGTGTGATGCGACCGTGGGGACTGAAGGGCACGTGGTGGATCTGCCTCATTGCTCACACCTGAAACGCACTCAGCAGTGATCGTTAGGTCTCAAAAAAAAAAAAAAAAAAAAAAAAAAAAAAAAGCAAAAGCTGGGGCGGGGGAGACAGCGGCGCAGCAGGCAAGAACACTTGCTGTGCAAAACACGGGGTTCTGAATTGCGATTAAAAAAATAATAAAACACTCACCCGCAACCTCTGTGGTGGCAGTGGGGGAGGATGGCTGGGGCTTGCTGGCTGTCAGTTGAGCTCCAGGTTCAGTGAGAGACCCTGTCTCAAAGGAATAACGTAGAGGGGGATAGAGCAGAATGGCTGGTGTCCCGTGATGCCCGTGCCCACAGGTGCATACAAAATGTACACACATGCATGCACCAGTGCACACATGGACACACATGCAAAGCAAGCACACATGCATGCATTTATACATACATGTGCACAAGCACATACACATGTACACACATGAATGCACACATACATGCATAAACAAGTGCACACATGGATATGCGCAGACAAGCACACATGCATGCACTTGCTCATACATGCACCCACAATGCATGCATAAACAAGTGCACACGTGCATGCACACACACATACACTCACACATGCATACATGTACACATGCACAAGCGCACACACACTTGTGAACACATACACACATTTGCATATACATGCATATATGACACAGATGCACAAGCACACACATGTGTACACACATGCATACGTTCATGCACAAGCACACACGTACATGCAGAAATGCATAAACAAGTGCACACATGGACACATGCATGCAAGCACACATGCATGCATTTGCACATACGTGTATATACACACATGCACAAGCACACATGCATGCATTTGCACATACGTGTATATACACACATGCACAAGCACACATGCATGCATTTGCACATACGTGCATACACGCACACATGCACAAGCACACACGCGCACACATGTATACATTCATACATACACACATGCACAAGCACACACGTGCACACACACGTGCACACATGGACACATGCATGCAAGCACACATGCACACACATATCAGGTCATGTATCTCTATGTCTCAGAGCATTTCCAGGGCACCAGTTCACGCCTCATGAGAGCTAGAGGTTCCTGGGGTGAGGAGGTCTTCCATTGTTGCCCTATAGCTTCCTCTTGATGAAGGCACCTGCACTGCAGCTCTGACATGTCCCTGCTGCCGGGGCCTCTGCTCTGGCAGTTCCCTCGGTCCCTGAACACTGTTCGCCATCCCTGAAAACAGCTCTTCCTGCACCTCAGATGCCTCTTTCCTGTGCTACACTGGGAATGCTGGGTCAGACCCTGAGGTTACAGAGTGCTGTTCAGAGGGGGACGGTGGTCTGAAACCCCAGAATCTATGCTCCTGGGATATGGTGGGGGGGCGGGTAGTACCCATCTCTACTCAGGATAGGACCTAGGGACAGAGTCCAGATTTCACTGGGGATGGTTGGGACATTTGGGGGCAAGGGGCAGGGCCTTTGTGGGCAGAGGCTTATGATAGTGGCTGGTAGGTAGACTATATACTCTTTCTCAACAGCCTGTACCCACCTTGGCCTGCATGGGAACCTGATCCACAAGCTTAGTAGGGCCCTTCTGTGAAGTCACAGCAGAGACGGTTGCTTAGAAAACACTATGGCAGGAGAGCTGGCCAACCCTGGGCAGTGTTCCCGTGACCCTGTCATCTGTGCTGATCTGCTCCACAGAGCCCTCACTTGGCCAGGCCACCTGGGTGTCTGATGCTGCCTGTTCTACAGACATGGAAGCCAGGGCCCAGAGAGCTGCAGCCATGTCTGAGGGTACATAGCTCACAGCTGCAAACCAAGCAAGGCCGCTTCCTGGCCTGTGTTGGCCTCGGCAAGACTGTGTCCCTATGGCCCAGGTGTGTGTTGGGGCAAGCATGTTGGTGCACTTTGGAGTGAATCTGTCCTCCTGCATCCTCTTGGGGGCACACAGGCAGATGTAGGCATCCCAGAGGCTGCAGGCGCTCCGTCATCATTACAGCGTCTCCCTGCTCAGCTTCTGTCCATGTCAAGGCCTGGTCACCTACACAGACCATTTGTCCTCTTCATCCACCCTTCTTGCTGCCTGTCCTCCTCTCTCCTCCTTCAGACTGGCAAACACTGAGCTACCCATTCGTACTCGTATTTGAATATTCAGCCCAGTCAGCGTGTCTGCTCTGTAAGGCTAGGAATTGCTAACTGTTCACTGGTTTCCATATCTATCGGAAGCGCAATGCTGGGCACATAGTAGGTGCTAATAAAGTGGGTGGGAACTGGATGGATGGACCCATTGATGGGTGGGTGAGTGGTGGGTGGGTGGATGGATTGAAGGATAGTTTGGATGGGTAGATGGGTGGGCGGGTAGATGTGCAGGTGGATGGGTGGGTACATAGGTGGACGGACAGAAAGAAGAGTGACGTATGTGACAAGGAGCCACCTTGGCAACTCACATGGCTCTTGGATGTCCCCAGAGGATCAGAACACTGGAAACACACTTGGTGGCAATGGATGGTGTTTCAGAAAGATCTCCTGGCTCAGATGTGGTAGGGCTTTCGGGGACAGTATGACCAGAGCCCAGCAGTGGGAAATGGACAGTAGGTGCCCCAGGAGTGGAGGCTGGGTCCTTAGGAGAGACAAGGAGTTGGGTAGCAGCCCTGCCTATAAATGGCTGACTTCTTCCTCCCTCAGCCTTGACTGTGGCCTTCCATTGTCAGCTCCTTTCTCAGACACTGGCATGGGGACCTGGCTGGGTAAGCTGTCTATTTTCTGTTTATCCCAGCCTCAGTTTCTCTAGATCATGGTGCGGTCACACTCCCTGCCAGACTACCCAGCAGAATCACTGCACGGCTCCCACGTTTGTCCCTTTGTCCAGGCACTCAGCTGCTGAGCCTGACAGTGGGAGGTGTCCCCTGTATCCTCTTGACCTTCTGCTGTCCCCAAGGCTGGTGGATTTGACGCCTCCTCCTCCAGCCTCTGAGTGATGGGGAAGAGACCCCCAGCTGTGCTGCTTGCCAAGCGGGTGTCTGCGCCTGCCCCAGCCCCAGCCGGAGCTGCAGCCGGAGCGCCCCTAATTGCCAGCACAGATGTGGAAGCCACCAGCCTCCCCTGTGCGCTCGGCTGTGCCGTGTGCTTAATTAGCCCCTGATTACCCATTTGCTGGGTGCCGTGTGTATTCCATATCTAATAACTTTCCAATTACGCCCGGCCGCTCTGCTCGCACTAACCCTTTAGCTGTCTGCTGGTCGGGGACTGCGTGCAGCAGTGATGTGCTCTGGGCTGAAGCCTCTCCCTCCCTTTAGTGCAGGATCTGGCTCCCATTCTCTGCCTACATTATGGAGTCATCACGGGATGGCAAGGGCATCAGACAGTGCTTTCAAGCCTCTGACATGCCATCTTGCAAGTCCTAACGGAGCTGGCCCAATGCAGTTTCTAAGCCAGGGTGGGGTGGGTAAAGGGACTGGGGCTCCCGAGGACAGAGCTGGCCTGTATCTCCATTGTTGGCAGGTGGCAATGGTCCTGTGGCCTGCGTGTCCCTGGCAGGTCCCTGGAGGCTGGCAGTTGTGACATGAGGGGTAGGATGACCCTTTACCCTGCTCTTGGTTTCTTTTCCATGCCTGGCTTCTCCTGGGCCAAAGGAGGGTGGCACAGTGCTCTTCTGTGGCATGTGTCCCCCAGTGTGATTCTTTGTCCTGTGTCTCAGCATCCTGGCCTTGCTCCGGAGGGAAACCAGTGCAGCCTCACAGCAGTTCCCGCCCAACTCCCTACCCTGTGGCCTAGAGTGAAACACTGGTGGGGCGTGGGTCCTGCTGGCATTTTGAACACCCGACAGAGCACACAATCGTTCCTGGATTCGAGGCTCTGACCTTAAACGTAAACTTGGAGAGCTGGCCTGGCTTCCGTGCCTCAGTTTCCTCCTCTGCAGATGGGTGTGTGTGTATGGAATGACTAACTGAGCTCAGACAAGTATTCCCCGAAGTCCATAGCTTTTCCCTATGCTTATGCCCCGGGCTGTCACGGTCAGCTTGGTCACAGACTACCATCACTGCCCAGCCTGGGAGCAGTTGAGTTCCTAGACTCTACTGACCCTTTTGGAGACAGCACCTTTTCCCCTCTAGGCTGCAAATGGAGTCCTGGAGAAGAGAAGCCACACTACTGAGCTCTCACAGCAGGGGAGGATAGCAAGACCCAGCCCCAGGCAGGCTGAGAGATGTACTCTAGCCTGGAACCCAGAGGAGGAGCGGTTCCAATAACAGAGCTGGTGTTTGACCCCAGTGTCTTGCTTGGCTGCCTCCAGGCTGCTGCAGGGCCTCAGCTTGAAGCCTGTTCTTAGAGATGCATGGTTGGTTTGCTAGACAAGGAGGGACAGGAAGACTGATGCTAACTGAGAAAGGGTGACATGAGAGGTCCCACGTGACAACTCCATTAATGTGGCATGTCCCCAGTAGGAGAGCGTATACAGGCAGAGGGGAGCAGTGGCTGCAGATGCTGAAAAGCAGAGTGTGTGTGTGTGGGGGGGGGACAGAGACGGATGGGGGAGGAAGGGGGTGGGAGACTGAGAGAAGGGACTGACTTCAAGGAGTTTGGGGGAATGGAAGGAGGCTCCCAGGGTATCCCCTGGGTTAACAGGATAAAATGTTCTAACCTGGATACAACTCTACAGCTTTGCAAAATGCCATTGATTCAAACTATTTACTTATATTTCATGTTTTTAGTGTGTGGGGTACACATGGGTGCTGCAGTATGCTTTTGGAGGTTAGCAGACAAGTTGAGGAAGTCAGTCCTCTCTCTCTGGACAGTTTCTCTGTCTCTCTCTCTCTCTCCTTCAGCTGTGGGTTCTGGGAATTAAACTCAGATCATCAGCCTTGGCAATAAGTACCTTTACCTGCTAAGCCATCTCACCAGCCCCTGAACTGCATAACTTAAATACTTGCTGTCGAATTACCTCTGGGTTCAATCCCCAACACTGAAAAGAAAATATAAATTGTATAGTATATGAATTTATTTCGATAAAACTTAAGATAGTAGAGATTCCCAATGTAGAGACCTTGTGAGCTGATAAATTACTTACATAGAATTGGATCCTTTATAGAACACACATGTGCAATAAACATGTCCACATGTGCAACAAACATGTACCACATGCATGTACACATGTGCACACATAAACACATACAAGCACACACATGCCTGTCATCCTTTTGAACAGGGATATGATATCCGCTTCTTCCTTCCCCTCCTGACTTTATTTGGTATGATGTTCTCAAAACCCACGTGAGTTTCCTGGAGAAATAAGGATGATGTGAGATTCCTTGAGGGACTTGGGTGGCAGGCTGTGAACCCCTTTTTATTTTGGAGAGCCATTAGGAATGTCCTCCTTGGGCCCTAGCTACTAACTGACCAATGCTAACACAGTGACTGCTGCCCGTAGAGGCTCAGGGACCATGGCCTTTATTCAGCCAGCCATTCAAAGCCAGGGATGCCTCATATGTGATGCTGTGATTGCCAGGGTCCCTAAGGAAGGGGATGGGAGGACAATAGTGCAGGCTCCAGGCATTATAGCATGTGACACAAAGACAGAGGGTGACCCAGGTGGAGAGGAGACCGGCTAGGCAGCCCAGGGATGCATTCCGTTAGGAGTCACGTTCAATCTGGCTATGGGAGGCTGAGCAAGGATGGCTTTCAGTTCAGTTCAGATCCCTTCCTTTTGGGGAGGGAAAGGGGGTGGGGATCTCAGCATGTGTTAATCTACAGCCCTTCTACACACATCCATTGACCCTGATCATGCTTGCATGAGGGAGGGATGAAACACTTCATGTTGCATAGCAAGAAAAGCTAGACTAGAAGAGACACTGGCATGTGGTCCTCTGATCCAGGCTCACACTGCTGGGCGGACAACAGGACCAGGTTACACATGGTTCTAGAGCTTAGCACTTGGCTGTGCAGGGACCCGTGAAGGTGTCAGTACCGGGAACTCATCCCACACAGGCCATGGTCTGGGATATTGATCCAGGACAGAAGGCTGTTGTGAACAGTTCCTTTCAAGGAACTCAGACATGTGCACTTCCTGTTCTCCAGTCTCTGTCCCCAGGCGGGCCTTGCTGGGGGATGTGGTAGCTCTGTGTGTGACTTTGAGAGATAACAGCAAGGCTCCAAAGCCCTACCTTACATCCCAACCTGTATGCAAATCGCTTCTCAGTTGTCAATGTTTCCTAACAAAGAGCAAAGAGGATGCAGCTTCTAAAGGCAGCAGCAGATGCTTCCAGAAGCACATGAGACGCAAGGTGGGGCTGGCATGCTGTAGCCATATCTGCTTAGTGCTCTAATTTGGTTCAGGGTCTTGCCCTGTGGGGTGGTTCGTGATACCCTGAGAAAGGGTGATGTGTGTCCTAGCACCTTTGTTACAGTAACACACACTAGACCTGCTGCACCTCAGGGCCCCACTTCCAGGAAAAGCTCACCAGCACACCTGTCCCTGGCATCTGGGGTGGGTGGGAAGGTGGATGGATGGGTGGATGGATGGATGGGTGACTGATGGTGGATGGATGAAGAATAGATGGGTGGATGGATGGATGGGTGGTGGATGGATCAATGATGGATGGATAGATGGATAACGGGATGGAGTGAATAGGTTGATGAGATGAATAGATGGATGGTGGACAGTGGATGGATGGGTAGATGGGAGAATGGACTGGATAGAGTGGTAGATGGAGTGGTAGGGTTTCCTAGAAGAAAAGAATGGATAGCACACACATGCACACATACATACACACATGCAAGCACACACACATACATACACCACATACACACACAAACACATATAAACATATACACACACATACATACACACACAAACACATATAAACATATATACACACATACATACACACACAGACACACATGCACACACACAAACACATATATATATATACACACATACACTCACTTATACACACACACACGCCACACACATACCTACATATACCACACATACACACAAGCACACACATACATAAACCACATACACACACAAACACATATAAACATATATACATACACACATGCACACACAAACACATATGCACACATGAACATATACACATGCACGCAAGCACACACACATGCATATACCACATACACACAAACACGTACAAACATATACACATACACACACATGCACACACAAACACACATGCACACACACAAACACACATACATACACACCACACACATACACACATACATACACCACACACACACAAACACATACAAACATATACACATACACACACATGCACACACAAACACATATATACACACATAAACATATACACACATGCACACAAGCACACACACAAACACACATATATACACACATACATAAACATATACACACATACACACCACGCACAGACACACACCACACACACAGACATACATATGCATACACATACACACATACATATACACACATACATACACATATACATATACACCACACACACATATACACATGGGGGGTGTTAATTAGAGTAGATTACAGGCTGTGGTCCAATTAGTCTAACAATAGTCACCTACCAACAGAAAGCATAAGAATCCTGTGACTGTTCAGTCCGTAAGGCTGGATGTCTCAGCTGGTCTTCAGTCTGTGCTGGAATCCTGAAGAAGTAGGCTCTAATGGCCGTGAAACGGGAGCGAGGGCAAGCGGGCAAAAAGCAAATGCTTCCTTCTTCCATGTCCTTTATATGGGGCCGCCATTGGAGAGTGTGGTGCAGATTTAAGGTGGATTTTCCCACTTCAAATAATTCAGTCAAGACCAATCCCTTAGAGGTGTACTTAGCCACTGGGTCTTAGTTGATTCCAGGTGTAGTCAAGCTGACAACCAAGAATAGTTATCACAGATGGGTAGATGGAGGATAATGAATGGATGGACGGACGGAGGGACGGACGGATGGATGGACAGGTAGGTGGATGGAAGTATCGATAGATGGGTGGATGGATAGATGGGTGGATGGATAGACAGATAGATGGGATAGGTGGATGGATGAGTGGATGGGTGGATGGTTAGATGTATGTATGTATGTTTGTATGTATGTATGTATGTATGTATGTGTGGGTAGATGGATGGATGGATGATGGGTAGATGGATGATGGGTGGATGGATGATGGATGGGTGGATGGATAGATGAATAAATGGGATGGGTGAATGCATAGACAGATGGACTTGTGGCTGGGTGGGTGAGTGGGTAGGGGAATGGTGAGAGGTGTGGATTAAGAGCTAAACTGGGCCCAATCACGTGGCTCTTGATGTGACATCTTCCACACCCAATTTACTGTCCTTCCCTGTCAAACCCTACTCCCCTTCAAGGCCAGGTTCAGAGCCCACCTGCTCCAGGAAGCCCTTCTGGATCTCCCAGCTCTCAGGGAGCTTCCCCCGCAGTCTGCAGCACTGACCCTATACTCTGTCCCTGCCCATGACTCTCGCCTCCCGTCTGCTGCTCTCTGTTTAAAAGCTCCATCTTCCTGTTGCTTCATAGCTGACTGAGGTCACAGACAAGCACTTCAAAGTTCAAAGCCCCAATTACCATACAAGTTCAGACAGTTCAGGTTGCTGTGCCAACTCCCTGGCAAGGGGGTGTCTGGAAGAGCTGTGTGATTCTGTGTAAAGGCTTGGGCTGGTGCCAGCACATAGTAGGTATTCAGCAAAGAACTTTTTTTTTTTTTTGCTTTTGTTCTCTGCTAGATCTGGTACCAACGGCCACTTTTACACCTACAGTCCTTTCCTAGGGGTGCCAAGGGTTACCCAGCTACTTTGCCCCAGCAGAACCCTGCTGGTTCCTCTACTCCAGGAGAAAAAGTAGGAGGTCAACAGGTATGGAACAAGAAGTACAGGGTGTTCACAGTCCTCTGCTCCCCTCCAGCCCATCACCAGGGGCTACCATAAGGATGCTACCCGATTTGACCCATAAGCCTTCTCTGGCAGCAGGAGTCCCTGGCTGGCAGTGTAGCATTCTGCATTCCTACTACCCCCCCTCCCCCATGGATGTGGCAACCCTATGTCTGTCTTTCTTTAGTTTCACCCTGATAGAATTTTCCACGGTGATTTAGGACAAGATTGTAAAGCAGTCAAAGCTCCTGCAGGGTAGGGCCACAATCTGTGCCCAGGGATCTCTGCCACTGTGACAGACTCACCCCAAGTCCCAAGGAATGAAGAAATGATGTGTGGCCCGACGTGGTGCCTCCTGGCTCCAGCCTTGCATGCCTGCTGTGGAGTTTGTGGGGGCTGCGGCTGGGCACTGTCTCCATATGGATGCTATAAATTAAAGCGTTCCAGGAAACAGCACAGTAAATTCATCTGCCTCTTGCCTGCAGGGCTGGTGGGGGCTGTGCTCGCCTCAGGAACTCTGAACATCCGTCTCACTTAGGGTGCTACTCCTACGGAACTGAGCCCTGGGAGAAAAAAACTTGAAAAAAAAAAATTAAAAATAACTGGATGAACAGAAAATGACTTCTTACCAGCCCTGCACTCTCAGTGGGGAAGAGGGAGAGCCACCAGCCCGTGTATGGCTCCCTGTGGTCCAAATGGCCTAGCAGAGGCTGAGCTGGCCCCAGCCGCCCATCTAGACCTGAGAATCCCGCTGGCCTAGGCTGACCCTGCTTATGATATATCTCCTTTACTGAGGCCACTTCTGAAACTTCAGTTTTCCCAGCCTTGAAAGCAGCGTGGGGCAATAGAATAGTCAGGATCACGGGGCAGAAAGAGGTGTATGTGGTGGTGGCGGTGGCAGTGGTGGTGGTGGTGGGGTTTAGAAGGGTGATAGCCAGGTACTGGGATGTGGAGGTTGGGACTATTTGTATCTGGGAGGGGAGAAGGTCCTAGGATGGATATGAGGTGGGGGGATAGAGGAGGGGCTGGCTCTGTGGTAACTGGTGAATTCTTTGTTGAGTACATGTTTCCACAACTTAAACACGCGTGGGAAAGGGCCAGTGAGATAGTTCCTCGATGGAACGTGTGTGAGATAGCTCAGCTAGGGAACATGCTGGCAAGCATGAGGACATGCGTGCGTTTGGTCCCTGGTACCTACATGGTGGAAGGAGAGAACTGACCCCCGTATATTGTGCTCTGGTTTTCCAGCCTAAATCTACCAAGTTGGGTGTCCTGGTGGGGGTTGGTTGTCCGCATGCAGACGGATGTCTCTGTAGAGACTGGATGGCAATGGCAGCCTCTGTGCCCAGCAGGCTGGAGTGAGAGGTAGGAATTCCACAGAGGTGTGCTGACACCGAGGGTGTCTGGTTTCAAAGGGTACCTACCACGTGAATGTTCTCTTTGACCCCCATGATGTAAGGACTTGGAAATATATAAAGCCCGTTGGGGAGGAAGTGAACCCAGGCAAATGCATATGATAAAGAGGAAGAAGCTAAGAGCAGCTCCCTCCCACCCCCAGAGACACTAAGGATGGTGTCCCTGGTTTCTTGAACCCTCTCCAGTCACTCTGTTCTGTGGGGAACCTCACCCATGCTTGGCATTCACAACAGGATTGGATGTATGCCTCCTGGTCTCGAAGAGATTGGTCCCCAAAGGACTTGGAGAAATGACATCCCCCCCCCACCCCCTGTGCAGCTGAGATGGCCATTCCAGCTTCCCAATTGAACACAGCTGTCCTGTGGTACAGTACATGGTGGCATACAGACATCCCCGGGGACAGGCTGTGTAAGGCTGAACCTTGGTGCATCTGTCCCAGGTCCCTCTTAAACCCTCACCAGGTTGGCTGTCAGAAGCTAGCGACTTCTGTGTCAAGATGTCAAGAGATGGCCACACATAGTTTTACAGTGTCCGGTGTCAGCCCGAGGTTCCTGGCCAGACAATGAGATTCCATAGTCTTCAGTGTCATGCCAGCTCAGCTGAACTGCTGACTGGAGAGGTCAGGCCACCGTGAGGAGGAAACAAAAAGACAGCCCAAGGACCCTCTCCTTCCTGATTTGCTTGCCTTCTTCTTTCCTTACAGGTCTCCTCAGCTCCTCTGGAGGCACCTGCAATTGTCCATGCTCCTGCACCGGAGCCTGAGCTACAGCCAGTGCCCCCCGCAGACAGTCTATCCAGGGGCACCAGGACCATCCAGGAGCCGCTGCCAGTGCCAAGCCAGCAGAGTAGCCGGGACAGCTGGGACGGGGACAGAGCAGACCTCACAGTCACAGGTAGAGGAGTGTTTTGCGTCTCTCCACATGGGCTGGTCCTGATCCAGCCCGTGGGCTGCGTCTCTGGAGGCTGAGTTGGGACAATGAGTTCAGAGCTCGGCTCCACCTCATGTCCCTGGCGTTACAGGGCTGGAGTCCGCTTCCTGGGGTTTGGAGAATTCATGCTCTGTGATGAACTTGCCTGTGCAGTGACTATTCATTCATGCTTGTAAATGTCACCTCAGCAAATACGAGCCTGCAGGTAGTTTCCGGGTAAAGTGGGTATGAGGACCAACTGACCTAGTCACCTGTGAAGGCTTCCATAAGTGCTGGGCCAGCAGTCATGAGGACGTCCGAGTTGAGGCTTCCCCATTGATGGCCTCATATCTCTCTGTTGCTGTTTGGTGGCTTTTGAGGGAACTATGGCCAGGGTGGCCCTCCTGAGCCCATCAGCCACTTGTGTGCTCCTGAGGCCTTCACTGTAGGTTCTGAAGATGCAGTGGACACTTGTATCTTAGAGTCTCTTCTCAAGGTCCTGGTGATTCTCACAGGGCCACCGTAGGCCATGCAAGACTCCCTGGAGGACGCTGTACTAGGGAGGACCTGTGGGAACCTGGTCCACGCTGTCCCTGGGGAGGAGTGGAGACTCAGGGGCCCACCGAAGTGATAGAGGCCTGCAGCATAGCTTGTTAGAGAACAGCAGGAGTTGGGGCTGAGGGAGGTGACATGCAGGCCAGAGAACGTGTGGCACAGTGGGTTGTTGGCCCACCATGGGCCCAGGCTTGGATCTGGGGTGTTCATCTTTCAGCACTGGTCTCCTTCCCTCTGTAAGATGGACTCAGTCCACAGGTGAACCCGCCAGACCAAGTACTTATGCCTTGGGGGCCTGAGGGGCTTCAGGTGTGGATAGGGTGGCCATACAGAAAAGGGGGGTGCAGGGCAGATGCTGCCAGAGACTGGCACCCCTTTTCCCCCACATTCATCCAACGCGGTCAGAACCTTGCATCTGTGAACTGCCATGGTAGTGGGTGGGCCTGGCTTCCACAGCCTGTGGCATCTGGTACCAAGGGAAGTGTGTGTGAGCCTGGGCGCTGGCTTCCCGGGGCCACTAGGCAGCATGCTAGACTTGGGTGGCAGCACCTCCCTTAGCACCCCCGTTAGTTCCACAGGCATGCCCTGTGGAAACCAGGGTGCTCTGAACTGACATGGGCCCTCCAAGGTCCAGGACATACATGCCGTTCTGGATTGGGTCCTGAAGGCACACTCGTCTCTGCATCTCCTACCCAACCCTCCAGGGAAAGTTTACCCTGAGATGTGTCTGCAGGGGTCCCAAGAATGTTCCTGGTGCTACATTCCCCAAGGCAGGCCAGCCCCCCATGGAGTTCTACAGGAGAGCCAGCCAGTGTGTGGGGAGAGGTGCCCCTGAGGCTTTGGGCTAAGGGACCTTCAGCATCCTCTGTCTCCCAAACTAAGTCCATGAGATGTGTCTGGTGGATGGTAGTCCATGGTCTTCTGTGGCATCCAGGCAAGCGCAGGCTTGTGTTTGTGCTGCTTTACATCAGCAGAACATTTGTGCAGCGGGCTCAGAGAGCCTGGACACCCACCCCTGCCACACAGCAGTAGCGGGGTACTAGAGTTTGAAGCCTGTGTCTGGCTTCTACGACCTGCTTTAACTCTGATCTAGAAAGTTCCAGGTCATAAGTTTTGGGGGTGACATTTCAATTTCCAGTAAGGAGCCCTGTTTGGGCCATTTGGGGATAGATATTGTCACTTCTGTGTCCCCTGAAGGTGACTCCTGGGTGGCTACCACCCGACTAGCTCTGGAGGCTGCACTGGGTGGGGGAGAGGGAGAGGAGGTACGGGGGAGTGCTCCCTGAGAGTCAGAAAGCCAAAATACAGGGTCAGGGGACAGCCCTGATGTCTAAGCAAGGCAGAGCTCAGGCGGCCAGGTCAGTAGACAAAGAAGACTGGCTGGCAATCCTGCCCTACAGTGACAGCTTGGGCAGGGCACCGGACCCCCGTCTGCCAGCTGCTCCCACCAGGATGGATGGCCCAGGGCAGCTTCTAGCCAAGAAGGCCAGGAGCATGGCCTACAGTCAGGTCCCACGGGGGCAGCTGCACTGCTCAGGATCTGACGGTGACGGATGGATCATCATACACCTGCCACCTCTCATCCAGCAGTGTGCAGGCGGCGTGGCTCACACCAGCTGTGCACTGTCTGCCTGCGGCAGGACCGGTCACATGGGGTGTGGAGATAGGCTACATGTGGCACATCTCATGTGCATACACAAACACACACACACACAGACATCCATACACAGAGATTGTGGATCAGAACCGCCCCACCGCTGACAAACATATATAGCACCAATGGGTATAGACGTAAATACAGGTGCGCGAACATAAGGAACAGACATGGACATGCATACACACACGTGGGTTCGTGCCAACACACATGGATACACCAGCACAGGTGCATACATGCAAATACCAAGATGTGAAGACTACAGAACACTAACACCCACAGCGTGCATAGTATGTCGGTGGAGATCAGTCCTCCTAGCGGGTATACGTACAGGCCTTATGACTGTATCACATGTGTTTGTGCATAGACACGGTCTAGACCCTGTACTCCACAGTAGTCACAGAAGCCAATATCCGTTCATGCTCACAGGGGATACACAGCAGTCCTGTACACATCTGAAGCACACAGGGGTGTAGACATAGACTCCCCACAAGCATGCATGCTGTTTTAGCCGCTTGTCTCATGACTGTGCCAAATGCCTGGCAAAAGCAGCTTCATGAAGGGTTTATTTGGGCTCACGGTTTAGGGTTCAGTCCTTCATGTCAAGGAAGGCGTGGCGACAGGAGGAGGGGTGTCTGGTCACACTGGAGCCATGGTCAGACATGAACCTGCTCAGGACACCGTCATACACACACCTATCACACACACACACACACACACATACACACAGACATCCATCTCATGTGCATACACAAACACACACAGACATCCATCTCATGTGCACACACATACACAGACATCCATCTCATGTGCATACACACACACACACACACAGAGACATCCATCTCATGTGCATACACACACACACACAGATATCCATCTCATGTGCATACACACACACACACATACACACACACACACACACACACACACACACACACACACGTTTCCCATCTTTTTAGAGTTTAGCTATAGGGAAGCCTCTTGAGGGCCTAGCTGTGGTGGCTTCAGCCAGTTCTGACTTGCACAGTCCTCTCTGGGAGTGGTTGGTCACGGTAGGAAGAGGACATCTACTTTTTGGCAGGGCAATAAACACCTCAGCCAGCCGTTCCTCAACTCTGCTTCCTTGCAAGGCATTCTATATATGGGGCTAGTTGGGGAAATACCTGGGCCAGACCCGGAATCCCAAGGTTCATAGGATTTGGTGTCACTTAGGGACCAGGGCCACCTCTACGTCAAGGATGGAATAGTCTGTGGTGATGCTTCCCGGTGGCTAACCAGACAAACTTTGTGTGGGCAGTGTCAACTCAGAGGCGCTGCATTAAGAGAGCCACCACTGGTTGTAGGCCCAGTTCGAGGCCATGGGGGGGATGGACCAGCACCTGCTGGGCACCTTGGGCCCACTTCTTCATCCTGTGAGGACCATGGTGAGCCAATCACTGTTCCTCTAGCAAACAAGGCCCAAAGGAACCTTAGCCTGGTGTGCAGTGCCCCCTGCAGAGAAGGATGTCATTTGGAGTCTTGGGTGGGCATCCTTCCCTGCAATGTGAGGGCATTTGGCTCTGTCAACAGCCTTGAGCTTCTAGTTGGAACAAGAGCCATCTTAATGCGCATATGGAGGAAGCCGGCTAGGTGGGAGAGGGCTCTCAAAGCTGAGCACAGGTTCCTTGGAGTGGAAGCGATTCTACACACTCCAGAATGACAGGAGGGAGACGGCCTTAGTATCACGGTGGATCCATGCACTAGCCTTAAGTTGCAAACTTCAGGATCTCCCGATGCCTCAGCTGCTCCGACCGCAGAACAGCCACCGCGAAACGAGGCCATCCGACTGAATCAGCGTCAGGGGCATGACACAAACGCTAAGACACGGTGATAGCTGCCAGGCAAGGTTGCGTAGGTTACACACTCTACAACAGCAGTGTGTGTCTCTGAATGTGCTTCCTGCATGGCTGTGGGGTGGCCACCTGCCCTGTAAGACAGATGATAGCTTTGTATGTCCTTTCTGGGTTGTGTAGCAGTCTCTCCTGTGGCGAGTTTCTCATATCAGCAGAGATGGTAGAGGCCGCCGTCCCCACTGGTGATCTGAGCTGTGTGTGCCAAAAGCCATGGCCAGCCACTCTGGTCCCAGCCCCTCCCTTTCTCAACTGCATGTCAGCATCATTACCAGTGGTCAGGCCGGACATGTGTGCCCCCCCATGGGGCTTCCTGAGCCCTAACCCGAGAGAATTGGGGCCTTGCTGTGTACACAAATGGCTACCAGGGGTTGTGGTCACAATCCCACCCTCTCCAGATGCCGGTGTTCACACACTGCTGTGGAGAGTGAGGGAATCCCACGTTCTCACCAGCACACAGGTGCAGCAGCCTGGCTGTCACACACTAGTACCACGGGTACCATTACTGCCTGTGTTACTCCCTTTTCTTGTTAGTGTGCTCCAACATTTGACAAAAGTCTGCTTGTACGTGGGGGAAGGGTTTCCTCAGCTCACGTTCCGTTCCGGGTAACAGTGGTTGGGGAAGCTTAGAAGGAGGAACAGCAGGCAGCCACAGTCAGGAAGCAGAGAGAAGGCTTCTGCATGGCTCACCTTCCCCCTTGTATCCAGTCCAGGACCTCAAATTCAGGCAGGATCTCCCTTGCTTACTTAGCCCAACCCAGAAAATCCCCCACAGCCATGCCCAGAGGTTTGTTGAGTAGGTGATTCAAGATCCAGTCAAGCTGACAGTCAGTATTAACCATAACATCACCTGCCATTGGGAAGGAAAGCGGCTTCCTTGTGGAAGGGTTGGTGGCGGCAGATGCTGTGTAGAGACATTGCGGTGAGACAGCCATAGTGCTGTCTTTCACTGCACAGCCTTTGTTGCTTAAAGACTCCTCACATCCCTCATCCTGTAGGCTATCACCTGGCCTGTCCCACCCAGAGATGTCAGCTTACTATGGCCGCTGTGATAAATCTTGAGCTGGGCCTATTTATTATACACACACACACACACACACACACACACACACACACACACCCCTGTGATTCCCCTCACCAGCTAGCCTGGACTATATAATCTCATCCAGGTCTCACTGAGGGAATCCAGGACAGACAGGATCAGTTTCTGAGAGAAAACTGTTTCTGAGGGAAAGCCTCGTCCTCCTTCTGGTCCTTCTAGAACATTCCTTGGCTTTCAACCGTCCCCCCCGCCCCCATGCCTGTCTTCAGGGCCTGTAATGCAGAACAACCATCATCATGGTCTTTGCTGACCCTCTCCTACCTGACTTATTTACCACTATCTCCCTGTGGCTGTCCTGGGACAACCTTGCTGTTAACCTGTCTCTCGGGCAGCTGCACAGTAGCCACTGCTGCAGCCTGCACCCTGCGGGCTCTGTGATCGGGACTGGGAAGCCTTATGGGGTTTGTTATTCCACTGACCCTGACACTATGTTTAAATCACTGGGCTGTCCAGGGCAGGCGCCAACAGACGCGGTGAGGAATGAATGCTCTGCTGTGGAGGTCCTGCTTGGGTGACAGGGTTCTGCAGCTCCCTACGCGCCAGGCTTTGCCTTCAAGGTTCCTGGCAGCCGTTGTGCTCCCTCCCTAGCAGCCCCCTTGGAAGGACCTGGAAAGTGGGAAGACCCTCGCCAGCACAGCTATGACACTGTTGACTGTCTGAGGAGAAGAGAGGCTGGGTGGAGCTCTGTCTCCATCTCTGTCTCTGCACCAGGTGGCCACTTTCCTTGGCGATGTGTCTCGGGCTCTGGAACCTTGAGCCTTGAGCCTATGTCCTGCCTAGGCTACTAAGGCTCCATTTCCTGGTTCTGAGGCTACCCCTGGGACTCCCACTGTCCTCAGGCTCTGAGCTCCTCTGCAGCAAGGAATGGCATCTGGCCTTGCAGCACTTTGTAGCTGGCACCTGGCCTCTTTGGGGACACTGTTGTCAGGCCTCTGGCGGGGTTGGGGGACATCCCTTGTCAGGACCCTGTGGAGGACACTCCTAACCTGACCCCTGTGGGTACATTCCTTGACAGACCTCTGTGGGGGATACCCCTTGCCTGCCCCCTTCATACCTTCCAGGTACAGGCTGGGTTTGAGGTTCCTCAAGACTTCCCCTACTTTTCCTGCCAGCCTGTCTGTTTGTCTCTCTGTCTGTCTTCCTATCTCCTGCCTACTTCCCAGAGCCCTCTGGGAATGGCATTGTACCAGGCCTTCTTTGTGCCATCTGCCTACCTCAAGACTGGCTCCATATCCTCTTTGTCCCTGAGGGGTGGGGATGGTTCTGGGTTCAGGGGCTTGTTCCGAGAAACAGGTTCCCTGGGCTGAGCTGCAGCCTAGGAGAGGGTTTCTGGGTGCTGGGGCTGCATCCAGTAGACATGACTGTGGGACCATGAGGTGTTAGAAGTGGACATCCACAAGCGGGGATGCTCGTTGCAACTGCCGTTCCCACCCCCCCCCCTTTTTATTCCTGTCATGTGTTAAAAGACACTATGTGCCATGCAGATGGGATGTGAACATCTTCACACACATGGATCTGGGCTTGCTGTGTTCTAAGACCTGGCTCTACTGAGCTCCCGGGATAAGCTGGATGTTGTCTTGTGTTTTGGTTTCCCCCATCTGTGACACAAGGATGCTGCCTGGCCTTAGTTAAGATTTCTATCCCTGTGATAAAACAATGACCAAAAGCAACTTGAGAGAGGACAGGGGTTTACAGATCCAGGAACAACCCGTCGAAGGAAGCCAAGGCAGGAACCTGGAGGCAGGACGGGAAGGAGAAGCCGCAGAGCGCTGTTTACTGGTTTGCTCCCCGTGGCTTTCTCAGTCTGATTTCTTAGAGGATCCAGAACTGTCTGCCTAGGGGCGGTACCACCCGCAGTGGGCTGGATTCTTCCACATTAGCTACTAATCAAAAAGATGCCCCACAGACTTGCCCACGGCCCAGTCTGATGGAGAGGCTTTCTCATTTCCCCTTCCTAGATATCTGGAGCTTGTGTCAAGCTGACCAAAAATTAACTAGCACACTGACCATTGGAGGGGTAAGAGGTGGCCGTGTCTGATGTGTAGCGAGACCTCCAGAACACAGTACGGGCCTTCTGGCTTGTCACTAGCAACTCTGCCTCTTCCTCTTCTTTGTCAGAAAAAAAATGGGCTCTGGCAGAGGCTGCCGCTGTCACCAGGAAGGCAGGGAGGGTACTCAGCTGGCAGAATGCCCATGACAGCATGTGGAGAGCCGAGCCTGGTGACACCAGGCACAGACAGGTTCAGCCTATGGTTGGGATGCCACAGCTGCTCCAGGGGGTGCAGAGTGGGACACAGCTCCCTGCACATCACCCCAGTGCACTCCCCTGAAGCAGGACCTCCTGGGCACCTGTCGTATACCTCACTGTGCCGTCCGTCCTGTCTCTTGGGTGCTACCAGGGGAGCTGGGATCCAATACCTGGCTCCAACTAGCACTTACTTTTATCTCCTTGGGAACATCTCATAACGCTGGAAACATGGCTTGCCAGTCAGGGCAGGAAGTGTAGAGGCCTCTGAAGGCACAGGCGGTAAAGAGGCCTTTTACCCAGAGAGAGAAGGCCTGGAGTCTCTCTGAGCACAGTGGGGCTCACAGGACATAGGCGGAGACCAGCCCTCCCTCCCACCCTCCTTGTCCTTCCCCCTTCCCATTTTAGTGGACATTTTGTTCAGACACAGGGTCTGCCCATGAAGCCCAGGCTAGCCTGGAACTCTCTATCCCCCTGCCTTACACTCTGGAGAGTTAAGACAACAGGCATGTGCCACCATGCTCAGCTGGGCCTGCGTTCCAGTGAGCACATTGACCTGGGGGTGTTCACTGAGGACTTTGGGAAATGTCCTTAGCACCAATGTCTGATGCCCTCTCCTGTGCCCCCTTTTTTTTTAAAAAAAAAAAAATTGTTTTGTCGTTTTGAGTCAGGTCTCATGCTGAAGTCCAAGCTGGTCTTGAACTCATGGCCCTGCTGCAGCAGTCTAGTGCTGAGACGGCAGGCCCATGTCCTCATCCCTGGCAGATCTGCCTTCCACTGGGATATACTGTCTTTTCTACACTTCCTTGGCTGGTGTGTGGCTATGTGTGCCTGCCACGAGTTTCAATTTTCATAAAACAAAGAGGAAACGATATTTCGAGTGGGCAGCGGGGAAGGGTAACCCAAGTGTTGGCTCAGACTCAGTGTCTTCCTGATGGCTTGTGATCAGGGGAGATGCCTGTGCCTGTTGTGCTGTGGCCCAGAGGTACCACCGCCAACTGGAAATTCTACCCGAGAAGGTTGGAGATAGGAATTTTCAGTAAGAAAAATGGATTGAGGAACTTGGATGTGGGGTGGCTCAGTTAGCATGAGGGTCTGAGTTCCGTTTCCAGCACCCACGTAAAAGTGGTTCTCACATGTGATCCCTGAATTGGAGAAGGGAAAAAAAGGATATGACCCCTGGGGCTTGTTGGCCAGCCAGTTGGTGAGTTCTAGACCAAAAAAAATACCTTGTCTTCAAAGACAAGATGGCAACTGAAGACATCTGACATCAGAGTCTGATACACACACACACACACACACACACATACACACACACACACACACACACACACACACACACACACACATGTGTGTGCACCTGCCCCTGCATCTCCACACACACAAAGACCATGCTCAGAGCCACCCAAGTGACTTTTGTGGGCCCTGTGGGTGAAGTGTCATTGGGCCCTAAGAAGGCAATGTTGTGATCAGCTTGGCCCCACCCTCCTGAGGGCCACATAGGTGTAATGCTTTCCCTGTGTCCTGGGGGAAGGGGGGTGGTTATTCCAACCCTCCAGCCTTTAGCAGTTGCTGACGGGGTTGCAGCCTCTCTCTTCAGCTTCATTCCCATCTGGAGATGTTATTCCTTCCCGTTTGTGGGTCTCTTACCTTCACACTCTGTGTGTGTGTGTTTGTGTGCGTGCAAGCGCACATGCGTGCACATGCGTGTTCACAGTTTCCTGGGTACTTAGCATCTATTGTGTGCCTCAGATTCTTTAGACCCAGAAGTGCACAAAACAGACTTGTGGCCCAATACTCCAGAACTGTTTGATGTCAAGGAAGTGACTCCTGTGGCTGGCACAGTCAGAAGGCCATGCTGAGAGAATGCCTCATGGCTTTCCAGTCAGGGGGAGAAAGGTTCAGAGGCCTGAGGCATGCTGGCTGGCCTTCATGAAGCAGGGACCATGGGTCCCCCGTGCCTGACACCACAAGGAGGGGGGACTCACAAGCTTTCACTGGGTGACTGGGAGCTGGGGTCTGTGCAGCAGTGGAAGGAAGAAATTCGATCTGGAGAGCCCAGGTATGTGCATCCAAGTGACTCCTTACCCATCTTTAGAACCTTCCTTCTCTCCTCAGGAGCTGGGGGGTGGCCAAGGCCAGTCAGCCATGTTTGTGAAGGAGCTCTGAAGGTTGAGTGAACATTTCAAACCCCTGGTGAGGGAGCTATAAGATCTGCCGAAGTGACCAAGCATTTAAGGGAACTAGCTGCTCTTCTTGCAAAGGACCAGGGTTCAGTTCCCAGCACCCACATTTAGACAGCGCCCAACCTCAAGTCACTTTAGCCCAGGGGATCTGGCGCCCCCTTCTGGCCTTCAGAGAGACTGCACAAAGGTGGTACACTTGCACACAAGCAAAACACTCACACCTAAGAAATAAAAATAAATCTTAGAAGCAAAACAAAAACAGAAGAAGCAATGCCTTCAGGAAACAGAGGACCCAGCAGTCAGGTCTCAGCCAGGGGCACCTCAAGGTCACAGCTGAGCTTGCGCCCTGGAGGATGTTCCTCCAAGCAAACACTTGTTGTGAAACACGTGTGAGTCTGGGAGCAGCCTTCTTCCTGTCACACTGGTTTCCTGTGTCACATGTCACCTGGAACTAAGTGGCTCCAAACATGCCTCTTCCCTTTAGGCTAGAGGTCAGCGCTCTCACCTGGGTTTCAGGTCAAGACCTCCTCACAGGCTGCTTCTTCCTCATGCGTAGGCTCTGCCTTACGCCTGCCCCAGCTTTTGAACGCCTCAGCCGTTGTGGGCTTATGGCCCCCTCCTCACGTCTCTCCATTCTCTCCCACTGGACCCCTCCCCAGCTGTAGTAACTCTGAGACTTTAGCACACCCACCTGGCTAATCTGGCTGCTCCTTCTGCCTAAGGTTTGTGTCCCAGCTACAGCCACAGGTCCACTCTGTCCTGTGAGGTGGCACTCGGTTCACAGCTGCAGGACGAGGCGGTGTCTCGTAGGGCCTGCTGGTTGGTGGTCTGCTCCAGTCAGCCTGGCTGGGCTATGTCTTTAGCTTACAGGGCCCCTGATGTCAGTGAAAAGGGCAGAGTGGACAGGAAGTGTGTCTCTATTCAGGCAGTTGCAGGATGGCGGGGGTGGGTGGGTTTCACTCCAGAACTCAGGGGTGGTGGACCAACACCGTGAGCTGCGGAGTAAGGACAGCCTGCATTTGGACCCCAAAGTTCCCCTATCTAGACCACTTTGCTGACATCCCCAGCAGAAGCTGTGGATGTAGTTTGTCACTGGTCCAGTAGGGGGCGCAACCCAGCACAGCCAAAAATCAAAGCTGAGGGCACCTGGAGTCGGTAGGGTTAGCACCAGGAACCAGGTTCCGCCCCTCCCCTCACCAGGGTTCCTTGGAGACAGCAGGCAGATCGCCCTGGTCCCCACCCCCAAATGCATCAAGATGGACTCCAAGAAGGAGCAGGCCACAGGGCTCTAGGGAGAAGGGCATTCAGAATGGGGCCCTGTCAGCTATAGAACAGAGAGGAAGTTCTCTGGGGAAGAACCCGAGACCCTAGACCCAGAAATGCTGGAGCCTCCTGTCCCTCCTGGTGGATTGTGTCCCCTTGTCCCCCATGGGCATCTACAACCCACTCCCCTAAGCAGTGAGCATGGGCTAGCCTCTGCTACCCACAGCCTCCTCAGCCTCCTGGAGTCCTTCTGAGCCCGCCTCAGCCTTCTGTGCCACGTAGCCACTTCCTCTCCAGTAAGCCTTTCTCTTCTGAGCTCCCTCTCTGCCTCCCACACATGTGCACACACTTCCCTAGCACCCCGCCCTTGATATTGTTTGACCTTTGACCTTTATGTTGACCTCCTGTGGTACCCAGTTCCTCAGCTCTCCAGATCATAGCCTTCCTCCTGTGTGCTGTAAATGTCTTGGTCAGCCAAGCCTGCCAGGAGAACTCTAGAGGCAGAGTCATCAGGACTATGGGTCACCTGGCTGTCACCTCCGAGGCCCTGGCCCCATGTAAGCCACGGGCAATTGTGTCAGGTGGGATTCTGGGAAGCAGGAGGAGGCCTGCCTAGCCCTGCTGGGCTGAAGCTTGTACACCCAGCTCCAAGTGTGAACTTAGCTCATAAAAGAGCTCAGGGTGTATTAAAGGAGACGGATGGAGAGGCAGAGAGCCTTCCCCCTGGTCCATCTGCGTCTTCCATGAGTCAGTCCACTGCTGTCCCCACAGGCAGCCACACCAGGCTGGGCCAATCACTTCTCATTGACCTGAAAAGTTCCAGGGAAAGCCTGCACCAGCTTGGAGGAGGGAGTGTGGGTCTTGGGACTGGTGCCCAGACATCAAGGCCTGTAGATGGATGTGGGGTGACAGAGGGCTGAGCCCTGACTCAATGGTGGCAGTGTCTTAGCTCAGGGACACTATGACATATGCGGAGTATGAATGTTGGCCCAAGAAGCAGTGATTTGTGGTCCCAAATCCAGCCTAGCAGACGCTGAGCGGGGTGGAGGGAGATTGAGCCATCCTCCTTTGACTTGCCCCAAGGCGTGACCCTCCTCACCTTGTGCACTGTGGATAGAGGCTGACCCAGTGCTGACCCTGGCACCAAGCCTACCCTCAGTCTCCTCTGTGTGCTCTCAGCTCCTGAGGCCACTGAACCCCATATTCTCTGAGAGTGCCTAGCCTGGGATAGCCTAGGTGAAGAACCAGCCAATCTGACCCATCATCTTTCAGGCCACCTGCTGGTCTAGAAGCGAGAAGGAAAAGGCAGAGTGAAGCCATGTGGACCTGGGCCCCTAGAGCCCCTAGAGGGTCAAGGACATGTTCAGGGCCCAGGTGTCTGGCACAGGTGACTCTGAGGTCCTGGTCCTTCTGGTTCCATGTCAGATGCAAGTGACATGTGACACTTCTTTTATCACAGTGAGTTTCCCAGGCAGCATCAGTGAAGGCTGCATGGGACCCAGGCTGGGGGCTGGTCCTGGGTGTGACCCTCCTTTCCCTGGTAAGAAGTGCAGTTTACAGACTATGAAGGGGACACACGATGTCTTACAGGGCTGTTTGAGGTAGTAAATGACCAGTGCCTGATAGTACCTGAAAGATTGGGTCTCACTGGGGAGTCTGTGGGGGCGGGGGTGAAGCAATGGCAGAGACACCCGTGGCAATGTTTGGGGGCTCCAGGGGAAAGTTCTATGTTCTTGTGGTCCTCGGGGGCACTGGGACCTGGTGGATCCTGTGATACTAGGCTGTTCCTTTGTGCAGCTGACCTCTGCCTGCTCTGTCCTTGGACCTCTCCTGCCTAGGCTAACCTAGCTGGCTCCTGGGCCTGTCCCCGGGCTCCAGGTAGCCATTGCTTGTGTGGTCCTAGATTGCCTCAGAAGGAAGGAAGGTGCTAAGCTCTGGCCCCTAGTAGGCAAGGGGTAGCCTCTCCCCAGCACCTTCTAGGCCTTTCAGTGGTTGCTATGCACATACTCCTACACCCCTGAATTCCATGTTTCCTTCAGCTGCAAGGGCAAAGAGCACTTACCCAACTTCCTTGGTCTGAGCTGGGCGTGCCGGCAGAAGCTATTAGTGAGAACTGTGGACAGACTCTGGCACTTGTCAGCATGGTAGGTCTATGAGTGTGTCGCCTGTGTGTCCTGCTAGCTGGGTGGCTGCTCTGCTAAGCCGCAGGGAGTCTGATGGAGACAGTGGCTTTGGCAGGGGGATAAAGACAGAGGGGATCCTGATGAGCTTGTCACCTTGATAGCAGTGGCAGCTCAATTTCCCTTATGGGGCCCAGAAGACCATGGAGGCCCCCATCATCCCCAGAGCACTGTAGTGAAAAGCAGAACTTACTGCCAGCCTAGGTGTTTTTTAGTGGTGAACTCCTTACTGGTTTACCACTTAAAGCTGTGTGACTTGGGCTGGCCTCTTGACCTCTCTGGGTCTTGTCCCATCCTGACAGAGTTGGCAGTACCCCTGCTGGTTTGTAGATGGATGGGGCCAATGAGACCCCCCACACATACACACACACAGAGGTTCAGACCTGTTAGCTGCCAGCTTCCTAAATTGTCCTTTTGTTGTTCTTACCCAGGGGCTCTTGTGCCCCAGGGTCACCTCCTAAACTCCTTCCCTGTCCTTCTGATTTTGTCTCATCTTTCACAAGTGAGAGGAAACACAGGGACAGTACTGCCCTTGGAAGAAAGACACTCCTGAGTCTTACCTGGTAGAGACAGCCAGCCAGGGGAAACCTGGCCCTTTACAAAGAACACAGAGCAAGTGTCAGGACAGGCAGCTGGCATAACACCAGCCTCGCCCTCACCTGGGTCACATGGGCCTGAATGGGCCTCTTGGGACCAAGCATTGAGTGTGCTGGTGTTTGGCCAAGTCTTGACAGAAGGGGCCAGCCAGCTTGGAAGCTGGAGCCCCAAACACTTCAGACATTGAAGCCTCTTGTCCCTGCACTCCAGGACAGATCAGGATAGCAAGTTGTCATACAATGCCCCGCCTCCTCTCGCAAAGACAGCCCCAGCCCAGTCCTCTGTCCCCTTTCCAACACAGCCAGAGGAAGGAAATGATATTTATCAGGTACCTCTTGGTGCCTCTGCTCCGCCATTGTCCCCCTCTTGATGGAGACAGAAATGGAGGTTTCTTAAAGGAGACGCAAACCTCAGCTTTCCTTGAGGGCTAGTCCCCCACATGGTGGCCCACTCCAGGCTCCCATGTTCCTCCTTTGGGCTTTAGTAGCAGTGACCCCAGATCATAGTGAAGTGTACCCCACAACTCAGAATCCGTGGGCCCTTCCTACAAGGAACTGCCTGCGGTCATATCTTCTCTCCCGGGAAATTCTTCAGGTGCTAACTTGGAACTACATCTGGGGACCCCAAGCCTCTGAGTTACTGCTGTCCTGGCCCTTGGCTTCTGTGCCATGTTTAGGGGTGGTCACTAGGGTTGGACTGGGTGAGGGCGGAGGCTGGAAACTGCCTCTCATCTCCCTAATGGTAGGTTTGATTACAGACAGAGTCTGTGGCTGGGTGGTGTGGGGCACTTTGGGCTGGGGCTCCGGTCCCTGCCCGCCTGCCAAGGCGTGTGGTCCTGGCTGGGGACATAAGAACACAGTTCTGACTCTGTTCTCTGAACCACGGCAGGCAAGCTGTCACCACAGTGGGCTGGAGGCTGGAGGCAAGCCCAGAAGCAGAAAGAGAGTGCCATGACCCCTGGCACCCGGCCCTGCCAAGCCACAGGTGCCCCTGCTGGTCGGGTGTGGGAGGAGGGCAGAGAGCAGAAGGTGGGAGGGGCGAGTGGGCGGAGACAGAGCAGCAGGGGAAGCTGGGACACGTGTCCCAGCGCCAGCCTGTGGGTGTTGCTCATTCTGTCTCTGTCTGGTTTGCACTACTGAGGAGCAGGTTGCCCCCCCCCCCCGTACACCCTCAGGGGAGTGGGGAGCGCTCGGTAGGAACCCCATCCTACCTGCCATCTTTTTCGTTTTGATTTTTGGCTCTGGAATTCTAGTCGCTCTGTTTTTTGGAATGTTTGCCCTGGTGATGTAGGAATGGCCACAGGGCACTCCCTTCGGAGCCATACACAGTATGGGGACCTGGCAGGGGTGGGGTGGGTGGCAGGAATCCTGAGGGAACTGTGTCTCTCTGGTTGTCTCATGCAGAGTAGTTGGGTATGGCACCCATGCTCTCTCATGGCTGGGGTTCCTAACCCAAGGGCTCAGGGTTAGGATTCTGATTGCTGCAAAGCCGGGGAGAAATAGAGGGTGCCAATTAAAATTAAAAGACAAGCTTGGTGGCACACACCTTCTGTCCTAGGTCTGGGGAGGCAGGCAGATCGCTGTGAGTTCCAGGCCAGCCTAGGCTACCTGGTGAAACTCTGTCTCAAAAACAGACAAAACAAAAAATTTCTCTTGGCTGTGTGGCCTAGGACAAGTTATGTAATTTCCCTGTGACTCAGTTTCCCTTTCTGAAAAGTGAAGAGAGTCGTGGAACACGGTGGTAGGCGCATGAGACCTTGGCGGGCTCTTGGGCAGGAAGCAGCTGCTCCTTCTCAGTTACTCTGCAGGCCCTGGGAAAGGACTCTGGCTTCATCTCTCCCTGCAGCACTGGGGAGGTCGTAGCTGGCAGAGGCTAGACCTCACTGCTTTGTTCTCAGATGACTGGCAGTCCTTCTGGCTCTGCCTACTGACCAAAAGGGCTTCAAGGAGCCGCCTTTTGGTCTTAAGGCCAGGGCTGCTAGCCAGCGGAGACTGGTGAGAGACCCAGGTTCCTCTGGCCACTCTGCCCCAGCCACATTGCCCCTGCAGGAAGTCTGTCGTTCTGCTTTATCTCTGGCCCTTTGCCCACAGCCAAGTCCCCAGGAAGGGTTATCAGCTTGGACATCTGCACCCCAACAGGCCAGAGAACAGTGCGGTCAGTCAATCTCCTCAGGAACAGCAGATGTGTCCTGGTGACAGGACCCCTTGTAGTTGGTGCCAGGGATAGGGAAGGGTGGAGAGCTGAGGGCTGTGGGCCTTGGGGGCTGGGCTGCCTGAGCCTGCAGAACCAAGGCCTGGGAGAGCTACCTAAGAAACAGGGTGTGGGCAGGAGGAGGGCTACCCTGTGGGCAGTCCAGCAGGGAGAGGTCTGCATAGACCAGTCCATCATTGGGTTCACACACTCTCCTTGGGATATCCTGCACCCCAGAAGTGGGTGGTTATTGGTGTTTTGTTTGGAGACCTGACTCTCCAGCAGTGTGGGAATTCCCCTGGATGCATGGAAGTCTTGATGACACTTGCTGGCTACTTTTTCGTGTGTGTGTGTGTGTGTGTGTATTTAATTTTTACTTACTTATTTTATGCATTTGTCTGTCTTACCAGCACACATATCTGTCTTCTGTGGAGAACCATGTGTGTGCCTGGTTCCCCACAGAGGACAGAAGAGGGCGTCAGATCCCTGGGACTGGAGTTGCGAGCTACCGTGTGGGTACTCAGGAAGAACGCCCAGTGCTCTTAGCCACCGAGCCCTGCAACTCTGGGTTGTTTTTGCTTGTTTGTAACAGAGGTGAACTCAATTTCCAATCCTCTATAAAGTAATAGTGTGGCAGCCTACATTAAGTCATGGTGTCATGGTCTCACGCTTTCTACCCCTTCCAGCTCACAAGTACCTATTACCCCCAAAAGGGACCTTGTCCAACCAGATGTCACTTCTGCCCCCCCAACTCTTGATGGCTACGTACTGACATACTCCTTTCAACTGACCTGGTGTAGGTGTAGACATTTGTTACCAGAGTCACTCAGCGCTCGGCTTCTTCCACGGTGAACAATACAGGCTCAGTGGCATGTCTCTCCTATGCACTGCCCTGCCACCTGCTGCCAGGCTGATCCCTGGTTAGTGGCCACCAGACTCACCACCATTTGAGTATTGTGACCTATCTTCCCTTGAACACCATGTGTTTCTGTCTGGGAACCTGTGTTTGGCTTCCTGTGGGTGGGTCTGCATGTCACACTCTTTTCTTTATTAAAGAATTATTTTATGTATGTGACTACACTGTCTCTCTTCAGACACACCAGAAGAGGGCATCAGATCCCATTACAAGATGGTTGTGAGCCACCATGTGGTTGCTGGGAATTGAACTCAGGACCTCTGGAAGAGCAGCCAGCGCTCTTACCCGCTGAGCCATCTCTCCAGCCTGCAAGTCATACTCTTAATGAACAAATTTAATTTAAGGATACCCATGTACCTCTTGCTAAGGACAGATTTAATATCTGTGATGTCCGTAGGATGTGGGAACACAGGAAACTAAGGTGTGGGGGTGGGGTTGACAGCCAGTAGGTAAATGAGGACAGCCACATCATGCTGGTTCTCCTTGGACAGCTCAGGAATTTGAAATCAAGTAGGCAGTTCAGGCTGGCCCTTTTGGTCAGCTTTGACTCCCCAAGATTGAGGGTCAGAGCCTGGCTGGTCCTGAAGGTTTGCCATGTACTAATGCTTCTATGGGGCTATGGGACTATGGGGCAAACCTGAGACCAGTGGTCCAGGCTGTGAACAGTTTCACAGGGAGCTGGGAGGCAGGTCTGAGCACCAGAGAGTCTGACTCCTCTGTGGTGGCTGCAGGTACACTGTCATCCATCATAGACCCAGACCACAACTCTCTGGGCAGTGTGTTTTCTGTTGTCCCCAGATAGACCATGAGGGCTGGGGTGGGCCCATGCTGCTCACAGTTTATCACTTCTGTCTGGTGCTTATTCCCACCACTCTGCACCCCAGCCTTATCTGTGTCCCCAGGCCTTCCTTTGCCCACAGCTCTGACTGCCATGGGGGCAGGTTTAACCCCAGAGATGTCTGAACCTCAGAGACAGGGCTCAGTCCCCACACAAAGCTCCTCAGACTCTATGATCTTTTGTCCAACCTGTAGGTGTAGTATTTTGTAAAACCACCTTGTTGTGCATGGGAGGGACCCTGGAAAGGTCGCCAACTTCCCTGTGAGAAACCAGGCCATCTGTTGTCAGGTCTGTGGTGGTACCCAGGGATGGTGAGCGGCAGAGCCAGCCAGGACCCTTTAGGAGAAGAACACAGCATGCTGCTGCAGCAGACTGCCCTCCTGGACCATGGAGACCAGATGACCCAACGCTTTACCTGTGACCACCACTGAGCTTACAGACCCTGCGTGTGTGAAAACATGAAAGTCCTCAGTACACACAGAACTGAGCTCACCTCTGCTCAGTGACCGGTGTACTGCACTCGGGTACACAGCAGCACTATGTACAGTGCCCCCAAACACTCATCTACAGCACAGAGAGACAGACGGACAACACACAGCAGAACCATGCACAGAGCTCCCAAACACTCATATACATATACATATACTCATATACAACAGACAGATGGCTGGATGGACAGACAGACAGGAATCATGCACAGAGCTCCAAAGCACTCATATATAGCACAGAGAGACAGACAGATAGTGTAACCATACAGAGCTCCCAAGCACTCATATACAGCACAGGCACATAGACAGACAGACAGATAGACAGACAGACAGACAGAGGAATCATGTACAGCGCTCCCAAGCACTCATATACAGCACAGGCACATAGACAGACAGACAGACAGACAGACAGTGGAATCATGTACAGCACTCCCAAGCACTCATATACAGCACAGGCATACATACATACATACAGACAGACATACAGACAGACAGTGAAATCCTGCACAGAGCTCCCAAGCACTCATATACAGCACAGACAGACAGACAGACAGATAAATGTGCGCATGCACATACACACACATCTCACTCCCAAGTGTACCCGTGGCTCTCAGCGCTTACCCCACACAGTCATTACCCATACAGGGTACTCACAAAAAGACTGTGTACACAGCACTCACTACTAACACGGACCGTTTCCTCGGGTGCTCATCCCACACAGCACTGACCGCTCATAGAGTACTGGTCAATCACACAGTACTTCATCACTTATCACTCCCTCTCTCAGTACTCAGCCCACACACTGACCACTTTCGCACAGTACTTACCGCTCATGCACGTGGTCCTGAGGACAGGACAGTCCTCACTCCTCACACACAGTGCTGGTCACTCAGGTAGCACCCGGGGCTCAGTACCTACTCACCTTGTACATTGCACCCAAACATTCATTTTCTCTCCCCTGCCTTCTTCCCCTCCCCCGCTGCTCCCCAAGGCCGGCCTGGCTGACCGATGGTTTCCTCAGCGGCTGATCTCAGGGGGTTCTCGCTTCTCCCTGATCATGTGTGGAGAGTGGACGCTAAGGAGCGTGGAGGACCTAGATGGCCGCTGGCCCTGGCAGGACAGAGACCTGCCACTGAAGGGACCTGCAGAGCAGTGGGGCGTCTGGCTGGGGTAGAAGGGCCTCACCTGCCTCTGTGCAGCCTTAGGAGTGACAGTGAATCTGGGCTGGCGGTTGGGGGTCCACAAGGCTGTGCTCTTTGGACTGTTCTCATTTGCCTGTCCCCTGCAGGACGTAGCATCCCCTCTGAATCCAGTCAAGGCCAGCCATCCCCTCTGCATATGTACAGCCTTTGTGGGAATGCCACCAAAGTGGCGGCCACAGACCCTCAGCCCTAGCATTTTAGTGTCACAGCCAACTGTGAGGGGCATGCAGGGGCTGTCACAGCTTCTGTGAACACTGTGTGTGCTGGGGCAGCAGCTGCCTTCCCTTCCTGTGGAGCTGAGGAGAACACCAGGGCAATGCCATTGCTGTGTGACTTCAGACCACTCTCTCACCCTCTCTGAATTGAAATGCAACACCAGTCCTAATGCATGATGCCCTCTGGGTGTGGCTGTGTGCTCTCCTTGTCACAGTGGGCACAGACTTTCTTTTCTGCTCCAGCCCCGGGTCTCTCTTACTCTTCCTGTGCAAGCCAGGGCCTGTGTGGGTGACAGCTCAGCCCATGGGAGGCCAAAGGTTGACAGCCGGGCTGTGGGCTGTGTTTTAGATGGCTGGAGCCTCCTCTGCAGAGGTCTCATGAGACAGTTTACTAAATCCAGCCCTCCCATGGGAACAGAACCAGTGGAAGTGCCCTGCACTGGGAACTGGTCTCAGGATGGATTCCAGGAGGGGTCAGGGCAGGTCTGCTTGACTCTTCTGATCTGTCCTATACACCAGAGCTCTCTGGCACGCATGGGGGAGGCAGGAGGCATGTTTCATAGCAGTCTGTGGAGACCTATTGGGGTCAGGGCCCTGGGCATGCCCACCCTGCCCGCCTCTCCTCAGCGCAGCTGGACACCGCTGCTTCTTGTCATAAAGTGTTGCTGGCTCTCTGTCACCTGCCCTAGGCCCTGTATTCTCTGCCAGCTGGGGACAAGCCTGTTCTCGCTTTGTTAGTCCTTTGTACCTTCTTGGACCCAGCCACATAGCCCTAGGGACAGTTGCCAGGCAGGGAGGACCCAGCAGGTGTTTGCAGGTAACACCTGGGCCTGTGGCAGCTTGTGGCAGGCCAGAGGGAGAGGGGGGCCTTGACATATGGCCCACATACAAGTGGGCTTTGGTCACGGTGCTGGACATGTAGCCTGGGTCCCCAGGTGGGCATGGTGTTCACCTTACTGTGGGAAGCACTGTCTAGGGAAGTTAACGCCCAGATGGAGACCCACAGCCACAAGCTTAGGGCTGTGGCATTCTGGGGTCCCCGGAAGTAAAGCAAGAGGGGAGAACAGGGCACACAGCCCCTGTGCCTGGTAGCTGTGTCGGCTTTCTCAGGGCCAGCTCCTGCTGATGGATGGTAGTGGAAACCGCCTCCCTGCTCCTACGAGGCAGGCAGTAATCCATCCTGGAGCCCTTCAGAGGCCCGGGTGGTAATGGGGCCATAGATCACTCCCTGCAGAGACAGGGCTGGACAGGGGAGGCAGCCATTAGGACTGACCGTGGGTGACCCCAGGCCAGGGTGGCTCCAGCTTTGGGTGGGGCCTCCCTCAACCCTGAATTTGATGAGGATGGCCTTAGGGGTTACAGGGGAGAGAGAGTAAAGAAGGAGTGGGGGAGGGGAGGACCTTGTCCCCCAAGGACACAACCCAGAGAAGACGCCAGTGTGCCTGGTGCCAACTGTCTGGGGATCCCCTTTGCTCAAAGCTTCCTCAGGTTGAAGGAAAGTGGATTCAGAGATTATCTCCCACCTCCATTTAAACCAGTGAGACTCAGGTGATGCTACCCAAGTTCCCTGCCATCCTAGAGCTCAGCCGGTAGTTGGGGGGGGGTGGGGGGGGGTCTATGTGTATGTGCTGACTCCCCCACCCCTCCAAACCAAACAAATAAACATCAAAAAACCAGAGCCTGGCAGATTCAAAGAAAGCCTGGAACCCTTTCCTGCCTGGCAAGAATCTGGCCCCACCCCCTATTTATAATGCAAATGAACAAGTCTTGGGCCCACCCTCCTACTTGCTATGCAAATAGGCACACTAGGGTTGGGACTGGCTCCTGTACAGGGAGCCGTGAGCAACATGGCTGGTGACAACTGAGTGCCTGCTGCACAGAGGTACCCTCTGTTCTGTGGTCAATGTTCTCGGGCCTATCCACCGGCTGTGTGACCTTGGGGAGTGCTTGCCCTCTCTGGGCCTTGGTTTTTCTGCTTACAAAGCAGACAAAGCCTAAGAAAAGCCTCAAAGGGAACCTGACACAGTGGGTCCTCAGCTGGGTCTGCTGGGTGCTAGAAGCAGCTGTCTATCCTTCTAGAACTTTTCTGCTGTGACGCTGATTAGAGGCATTGGAGGCATGACACGGCATGACACGGTGTCCCTACCACGCATGGCCTGACAACTGCAGGTGCCTCCTTCAGTACCTGGTGACAGTCTGGGGGAGGCTGCTGTCTTAGTTACTGTTCTTGTTGCTATGACAAAGGGCCGGCAAGATGGCTCAGAGAGTAGAGGTGCTTGCTGCCAAGTCTAACATACTGAGTTCAATCCTCAGAACCCACATGGAGGAAGGAAAGAACCAGTTCTCGCAAGCTGTCCTTTGATCTCCATACAGATACACACCATGACATTTACACACACCACTGAATAGATTATTATTTTTTAGACTGACAAGAAGCTGGCCCTGTGGTACTTTCTCCTAAGGTCCTGCCTAGGGACCTGAACATTATGGGATGGCACATAGTAGGTACTCAGTAAATACAGGCTGAGCTGATATGTGAGGGAAAGAAAGGCAGGTATTCAGACCAGTAAGGGCAAGAGTGGAGGGAGAGATGGGAAGAGAGAGGGGTGCTGGGCGGAAGGTAGAGGGGCAATCAGGGGTGGATCCTCACTGGTCAGCCTGTGCAGACATGTGGCCCCCTAGCAGGATGCTGGGGAGAGAGGCTCTGGGGCCCAGCCTGGCCATTAGGTACAGCCGGTTGCAAAGCTTTGAGTGAGGGTGTATTTGCATCTCATTTGCATACAGGTGTGTCAATCTGCGGGTGACTCGTCCTCCACCCACCACCTGTCACTCACTGTCCTGGGCAAAGGCTCCTGTTTCCCCACTTGAGCTTCCTGGGGAGTGACACTCCCAGCCCGAGAGCCTCCTGTGTGCCTCTTTCAGGCTGACCTCTACCCACGTTACCCGCCCCACCCCCACCCCCAGTCCTCATGTGCTATAACTGTCCCGGGTCACCGGGAGAGGCTTGAGAGCCGGGTTGTTTACACACAGCCACACGTCAGGCATTCTGAACTCAGGCACAAAGACTTTCTCTGCTGTCTTTGACCATAGGAGAAACTGAGGCATTGTTGAGCCCCACTAGTGCTAGGGGAAGAGAGCTAACCGCAGTGGCTCAGGGACCAGCCAGTACCCGAGGCAGGTGGGGCCTGAGATGTGCACAGTCTCATGTTTTGGGGGCAGCAGCAGGCACGGAAGCAGGCGCTTGGTAAACACTGCCTGCCGGCAGCCCTGTGTAGGAGGGGACCAAGCACATGACCAGCAAAGAGGTGGGCGGAGGAGCCTCAATACTTTCTGGGTCAGAGTGGAACCAGCTTCCTGCTGGGGACCCCGGTGCCTGGCTGGGCAGGCAAAATGGCTCTGGTAAGGTCAGCTACTTCCCATTGGAGGCCGGTTCCAAGAACCAGCTTGGGTGCCCGCCCCCTGTGGCAGTGACAGGCCAGGGTCAAGCTGTGGGCCTGTAACTTGCTGGAAGACATTTCAGAACAATAAAGGTGTCTGGCTTTATAAGCGCTCGTATTTCATCCCCGCCTTGGCCTCTTGCCTGGGATTGTGGGGGTGTTTTCAGTGGGATGAAGCTGACGCCAGGGTCTCCTCCGATGTCCTGTCCCCTGTGGGGGGCATCATGCCTGCCCTCCCTTCTGTCTCCTTTGATGGCAGACTCACCTCCAGAAGCAAAGGTTATTGGATTGGGGTAAAACGATGTTACCTTCTAGTGTCTCCCTGGGTGTCCCAAGAGGCTGGCAGAAGCAGACTCCGATGCAGGGCCGGCCCCCTCGGGATTGATAGCAGTCTGCTTAACTCCAGCATCTGCCTAGCACGCCGGGAGTTGACAGAAAGAGGCGCCAGCCTCCCCGGTGGGCTGTCAGCCCAGCACACTGTGGGGGCAACTGGGGTCATGGGAGATGGCCAGGCCTCAAGGAGGACGGTCACTGTCAGCCGCATGCCCCTCTGTTCAGGCTTCAGAATGAATGGGTTTGATTATCTCATGTGTCTAGCGTGCCCACCCCTAGGGAATTGGTGCTCCGAACTTTTTGTCATTTGGGGAAACTGAGGCCTAGCAAAGGGGAGCAGTGACTTGCTGGGTTTATTTTCTGGAGCCATTGTCACTGAGTGCCACAACGGAAGCCTAAAATACCAGAAATGGGTTTTTCCACAGTGTTCTAGGCTTAGGTGAGGCCAGGCTCCCTCTGATGGGGCTGGCGAGGTTCCCTCAGCTTCTGGTATCGGGTTTTGAGGTTTTGTTGCAGTTCTAGTGATTAGGCAAGCCCTCTATCACCAAGCTGAGTCCCTGGCTCTCAGAGGTTGTGGTTAAAACACAAACCGTCTCCCCCAAAGCCTCATGGATTAGAACCTCGTTCCCCGATTGCTGGCTCGGGACTAGGGGTAGTGTCAGCATTAGGAGGTGGTGCGGTGAGGGCATGGAGCCCAGGTGTGTGAGCGAGAGTACTCTAAGGTTCCAATAAAGACACCTCAGCATTTCCCCCAGCTCTCTGCTTCCTGGTGACCAGGAGGTAAGCAGGAATGCTCCCCCATGCCCTTCTGTGATAATGTCCCATGGTCTTCCTACCATGATACTTCAGAGTCGCTCATGAGCAGAGACATGTGAGACATGAACCCGGCCAAACCCTTGCTCCCTTAAGTGCCTTGTGTCTAGCATCTCGTCCCATTTATGAAGAAATGCCTGACGTGGCTAGCCTCCAGCATTCCTTGGCTTGTGGCTGCATCGTTCCAGGCTCTGACTCCAGGTTCACATGCAAGGCCCATCTGCGGGAACGCTAACCTACTCCAGAGAGACTTTATTCTGAGGACTACTGCAGAGACTCTACTTATAAAACAAGGTCACCACAGACGTAGCTACAATGGGGCAGGCCTGTCTAGTCTTCCCCTCTTGCTTAAGGTCTCAGTGGTAGGTAGCAGCTACTGGCTTACAGGGCATCCCACGGCACCTCCCTCACCTGACACTAAAGCTGCCTGTAATTGGGGTATGTTCCCTGCCACACCCGCCTGTGTGGGCTGTGGCCTCAGCTCCAGATAACTGACAAATCAGAACAGCCCCATCCCAAAGAACTATGCAGGGCAGGGGCAAGTTGGGGGCAGCTGAACCCTGACCCTGCTTGGGCCTCCACAGGGACCCCGGAGCTCCTTCTTCTCATTTCCTGACAGCACCTTCCAAGTAAACACACACTCTGTACCTGGCTCAGAATCTCTGTGATGATACAGAAGCAAACAAAGAAGGCCTGTAAGCCCCAAAGCTCAAGATGCTGAGGCAGGAGGATCCCCTGAGTTGAAGGCCAAGAAGACCCTATCTCAAACAATCACAAAAAGAACAGAGAAGCTGGCTTGGTGATCAAGCCTGTGTGGCGGCTTCCAGACTCAAAACCTCTGACCCCAGTTTGAACTTCAACCTTAGATCCACAGTAGGACAGGACAGACTTCACATCAGGGCGGTCTCCACTGTTACTATTGTGAAGCACTTGTTGTCTGGTGCTGAGGGGCTATGTCTGGGGGACTGAGGGCTGGAGGGCTGGGGGCCTGGGAGGCTGGGGGGCTGTGGTCAGTAGGAAGGCTTTTCCTTCTGAGCAGTGAGGATATTCTTGGAATGGCTGTGGTATGGGCTGCCTGATTCTCCAGCCCTCAGAAAGCCATTTGCCTGCAGGATTTAACGGGGCGGCACTGTCCCTGTTAAATCTTTATTGCTGAAGATGACATTTTTGATGAAGGGTCTTACTATGTAGCCCTGACTAGCCTTGAGCTCCCCCTGTAGTTCAGGTGACCTAGAATTTGGGGCAATTCTCCTGCCTCAGCCTCTAGAGTCCTGGGATTCTAAGTGTATGCTACTATGCCCAGAGATTTACACCCAAGATCACAGGTGTGCACCACCACACTGGTTTTCATTCTGTCAAAGAATCACTGTCTGGAGCCGGGGAGACGGCTCAGTGGGTTGAAGCGGTAGTAAGTGACACAAGCCCGATGACCCAGGTTCCACCCCCACTCCCAGAACCCACGTGAAAAGCTGGATGACCCTCCTGCAATCCTTGTGTTCCTAAAGCAAGATGGGCAGAGACAGAGTCGCTCAGAAACCAGGGCCAGCTAGCTCTGAGAACTGCATGGGGCCAGAACCGAGAGATCCTGCTTTTACAAGGCAGAAAGCAAGAACTGACTCCCTAAAATTGTCTGCTGATCTCTGTATGCATACTTTGGCATGCACGCCATGCACGCACGCACGCACGCACGCACGCTTCTAATATTGAAATGTTGTTGTCTGGTGTTACTTATTTGATGACTTGAAATAGGGTCCCATGTATCCCAGGCTAGCTTCCTACTCACTACAAAGCTGTGCGTGGCAGTGAACTTCTGATCCTCCTGCTGCCTCCACCCCGCGTGCTAAGATCACAGGTGTGCACTGCCACACTGGCTTACGTGGTGCTGAGGCTGGAACCCAGGCTTTGTGCAGCCAGAGAAAGCACCCACCATCAATGTTATCTGAGATTGTAGGAGTTCACAGGGTGTCCTGTGTTTTAGCGGCAGTCCTCTGAAGTACACTTACCTGCTGTGTGGATGAGAGAAAGAAGGCTCTGGGTAGATACCCCAGCCAGGCTATTGTGGAAGCAACTGGAATCAGGTGGACAACCTGATTGGTTCCTGGGGACAGCAACTCAAGAAGCTGGAGTCTGAGCTATCGGCCCAGGGCTCCCTTAGATTGCTCCACTTGGAGCAGAGTGGTCTCTGTCCCCTATCGCTGCTGCCGGGAGGTCACAGAATAGTGGCTGCTACAGTCTGTGCCCCGTGTCTTACATCCTAACTGGGAGGAACAGAAGAGAGGCTGGGGACCTATCTATGAGACAGGCTGCCTGCCCCCCTTGGACTCCTGCTTACAGTTACATCTGATGGCATTGCAGGCCTATCCATACAGTACCTTAGCACACAGTAGGCACTTTTCAAATGCCCCTCCCGTATCCCCATCTAGAAGTGCCACGGGGGGCAGCTGAAGAGGGTTTCCTGTTGCCGTCATTTCACAAAGAGCCATCTCTTCCTGATTGATGAAAGTCTAGAGCCTTCTAGAACATTTCACGCTTCTATGCTATTGCCCACAAACAGAAGGAGAGTCCCTATCTACAAGGCGGTGGCGAGCTCCGGGGCAACGAACAAGTCCAGCCTCCTTGTCTCTTACCCTCTACTCCCTGCTGAGGGCTCAGTCTGGGACCCTGGCACTGTGCTTAGCTCTGGCTTCAAGCACACGGCCCCTCTGACTGCCGGGGGCGGGGGGGGGGGCAGCAGGGGCTTGGATGGTATTTGGTAGCTTCTGGATTGATGGGGGTTATGTCCACATAGAGCAGAGTGTGCCCCCTCTGGGGACTGCCTGGCCATGTCTGGTCAACCTGAGAGCCTGGGGTCGCTCTGGACAACAACGGATGGGAGCGGGGTGGTTGCTGCTGGACTGTGAGCAGGCTGGACAGCTTGCAGACACACCTTCGAGAGCAGGCCCAGCTGCGGGGTAGTAGCTGGTGGGGGGGGGTGGTTAGGGGGTGGGGGGTGGGCAGCAAGAGAAGAGGGAGTGGAGTCGGGCCTGAAGAATTAAACATTAGTAAGTGGCCCTGTGCTGGTGAAGTAGGCCGGGGCCATTAGTGCTCATTAAAGTTTAATACCTGTCGGGGGCTGTGCAGCCGGGTGGCCGCTGCTCTAATTTGATGGGTGTAGAGGGAAAATTCACAAATAATCGCGGAGGCTAGGGGATGACCGCTACTGTGCGAACAGAAAAAGGACCAGAGGAGCAATACATCAAAGCCAGTGCTTTGCTCAGTCCCAGGGGGCAGAGGTGTGATGGCTACCCTCCAGACTCTCCCCTTGTCCTTAAAGTTCTAGGCCCCGCTAGAGAAAAAGAAGGAAAAAAAAAACCTTAGATATTTTATTGATACATGAGTGTTTGGCCTGAATGTTTATACGTGTATCAGAGAGTGACCAATCCCCAGGAATAGATCACCGTGTAGGTGCTGAGAACCAAGCTTTGCTTGTTTCTCTGAAGAGCATCCAGTGCTCTTAACTGCCGAGCCCTCTCTCTCCAGCCCCTCCATCCTGTTCTTTATAAGCCACGGGCACCTGGTATGAATTTACCTGCCCTGACTGGATGCCCAGTGTCCCCCCAGAGCATGTCCCACAGCGGGACACACCTATCTCGTGGCCACTGCTTTGAAAGGGCCAGCCTTGGGCACCAAGCACTCCTCTATGACAGCCAAGCTGGCCCCGGAGGAGGTGGCTTCAGCCGGAATTAGGCCAGCAGAGATGTTCCTGATATTTTCCGTGGCAGAGCTAGGCTCCTGGGTCACGAGCAGGAGAGAGCAGGGCAGGCAGGCTAAGGATGTAGGCTTGGCTATAAACGGCAGAGTGAGACGGAAGTAGACAGTTAGGAGTTGCTCACGCCCACAAAATCTAGGCTGCAGAGCTGTAAGGCATAGGGGACAGTCAAGGTAAGCTGGAGTCTCTGCCCTACCCCATCCCATGGTTGGGCTCACTCACAGAAAAGGATCTTCCCATTGCACAGGTGGACAGACTGAGGCTGGAGAGCAGGTTCCAGTTATACAAGGGTGGAACAGCAATGAAAAGGGGCCTAGGAGTCTAGAGGCCTAGCCAGGATGGCCCCAGGCTGGCATGTGTCCTGGCTGGAGACACTGCCCCATGGCCGGCGCCCAGCTCCCCCTCTCTGGCTCGGTGGCCGGGCACCGTGCCCAGCCTTGCGGCAGGGCTCCGGGGCTCCCTTCTCGCCAGGGCTCCTGAGAAAATCCTTCTGGTCTTTGACTCATTCTTAATAAAGGTTCTTCCATCTGCCAGCCCTGTCCTCCCCTGCCCACGCTCTCCAGGGGCCTGCCCAGAACAGCTCCTGTCAACACCACCCCCTGCCACCTCCTCCCCAGCCTCGGCCCCTTTCCCAGCCTGGCCTGGAGCAGAGCCCAGAGCCCGCCCAGAATAGATCAGCAGTCAGAGAAAGAAGGGATGTCTTGGGAAGGCCTGGCCAGCTAGGTCCCCCAACCAGATCTGAAGACTTGGCGGCCCTGTCCCCTGGCTATATGCCTGTGGTTTCAAAATGCCCCCTCCCCACCCCAGCCTCCTACTTCTAGCATGTTCCAGTCAGATACAAATGGAGCTTTGCTGAGTCTCAAGTCAGGCTGCCCGTTTCTGGCCTCAGCCTGTCCTCACTCCCAGCTTGTGGTCCATCTGTGTTGGGAACCCACTGTGCCCTGTGAGGAGGAGGTGAGAAGCAGACTCAGCGGCTCTGGGAGGCTCCTCTGAGCAGCTCCGCAGGGAATGGGGAGCCAGCCAGTGAGAGGGGAGCCTCATTTGGAGAGCTGAGTGTGAGCTGAGTGAACCAACTCCTCTGGCTGGGTCTCTTGACCCTCTCTCTCCCTGCCACTATGGTGCCAGTACTCCCTTGTCTCCTAGCTCCATGGCACCACCCTGAGCACTTGGGTGAGGTAAACAAGTGACACTCTCCTCAGCTGCTGGTGTCTTCTAGCTGCTGGAACCATGGGAAAACTCCAGGCCCAGCAACTTCCTCATCCCAAGAGTTGGGAATGGGCTATGTTGGATTCAGGACACCTAGGTCATTGCCAGGTCCCGTCCACAGTCATGATGGGCATCCAGGGACTGTTCAAACAGAACGGTGTTGTTGGGGACTTGAGTCTACCACGGGCAAGGTTGGGATCAGGAAGGGCTCATCTGGAGGCCGTAACTTCTGGCTGTGAAGATTTCAGCTCCTTTTGTACAGGAGTCAGGGTGCCCTCTCCACAGAGACTCGCAAGGTCAGAGACTGAGGAGCAGAGACAGAGACACGCACAGAGAAATGCAGAGGTGGTTGCCCAGAGAGGAAAGGGCAGAGGGCCTTCGAGTTACTGGGGCACAGCAGGATCCGATGCAGCTGGGCTACCAGTCGGGTGGAGGAAAAGGGCCGAGGCTTGAGGAGGGGAGCGGTAGGTCAGGCGGCCTGTCCCAGAGGCTAGGACTAGTGTATCCCTGCTTGGTTCACGTGGTCTCCAGTAGCCCAGGGCTTGTCAGATAACTAATCCTAGAGGCAGCGCCCCCGTTTCCTGCTTCCGGAGGCTGTCATATCCAGGTCACAAGTTCCAAAGTCACCTTCCACGCAGGGAGCTGGGGTTTCTGACTCAGCCCTGAGCTGCCCAGAGCGCCTGACAAGGCAGGAGGCACCACCTGCCGCCAGTAGCCATCTGGCCCTTTCACATGGCTCCACTCCACACCTGGGCCTCCTCCCTCCTCCTTCTCCAGGGACAGGGCCCCGGTTTTAGAACTGAACTGTTGACCATCTTCCTGATGGTCTGTCTCCCAGTGCTGGGGTTTACAGGCACGGTCCTGAGTACCCAGCCTTCTGTGTGGGTTCTGACATAAAACACTGCTTCATGTGTGCACTTCACTGGAGCCTTCTCGGCAGCCCCAATGTCTAGTTTGAATCGAGGCAGTTTCCTGGGATGACACTTAAGCGTCTCTTAGAAGCATCCTCTTCTTTTTCTTAAAATTTATTTATTTTTTCTTTTTCCAAGACAGGGTTTCTCTGTGTAGCCCTGGCTGTCCTGGAACTCTCTCTGCTGACCAGGCTGGCCTCGAACTCTCAGAGATCTGCCTGCCTCTGCCTCCCATGTGCTGGGATTAAAGGCGTGTGCCTTTGGGAATCAAAATCAACTGATCTGTTAATGGGGAGGGATTGTCAGACTTCCGTGTATCCTCAGGGTTTATAGGCCAATCTGCTCTGACCAGGCACATTGATGCCCGTCTGGGACCTCAGTTTGTCCAGCTATAAAACGGGAGCACCCGGTTTGGTGTCGTTTGAGTGTATCCCCAAGGGCTCTGTATTGGCATTGAAGCCTACTCTCCCATCTGAGGTGAGTGGTGTTCATAGTTGGGGCTCGTGGGAAACACTGGGATTTGTTAAGCAGCTGAGGCAGGACCTGTGACTAAAGGATCCCAGTGACTGTAAGAAAAATGGCCAGAGGCTTGTCCCCTCTCTCACACAGCTATGCCACCTCTTCAGACAGTCTGCTACAAACTACTGAGACTTCTTTTCTTTATAAGATTAACCAGCTATGGGCATTTCATTACAGTAATGATGAAACATGCACAATACAGGCTGGAACTGGGGGCGGGGGACCTACTCCAGATGCTTGAAGGGAGCAGAAACCTTCAAGGCCCGTTCTAGGTGTCTGTGGTAAACAACCAGCTTTCTCTGGGCATGCTGAGGTTATATGTGCACTGTGAGGTTATGTGCATGTGAACTTTCATGGGGTGTTTGTGTGGGGAAACATGTAATATGTGCGTATATTCATGTGAGAGGTATATGCGTGTAGTATACCAGCTGCCGTGAGTGTGCATGGGTGTAAGTGTAATGTACATGCATGTGAATGCTGCTACGTGTGTCCATTTGTCTGTGCGTGTGCTGAATCAGTTGCCTTTGCTGCCTACCTGTGTGTATGTATGAACATGCGTGTGTACTGTCTGCCATGTGCACATATGAACATGTACTCTGTGTGTGTGTGTGTGTGTGTGTGATACTTTAGAGCCCTTTGGGGTTTCATGCCTGTCTTCTTTAGGGTTTTACTGCTGTGAGCAGACACCATGACCAAGACAACTCTTATAAGGACAACATTTAATTGGGGCTGGCTTACAGGTCCAGAGGTTCAATCCAGTATCATCAAGGTGGGAGCATGGCAGCATCCAGGCAGGCATGGTGCAGGAGGAGCTGAGAGTTCTACATCTTCATCTGAAGTCGGCTAGTGGAAGACTTCCAGGCAGCTAGGATAAGGGTCTTATAGCCCACACCCACAGTGACACACCTACTCCAACAAGACCACACCCACTCCAACAAGGCCACACCCACTCCAACAGGGCCACACCTTCTAATAGTGCCTCTCCCTGGGCCAAGCTTATACCAATGCCAGTTGCCTGTCTGTCCCAAGGAGTACAGGAGCGTGGGGTCCTTCCAGCTGCTCGGCAGGGCCTTGTGCCTTCGGAATGGTAGACTTCCGTGGGAACTGCAGGCCTTACAACCTCACGTGGTTAATGTTTGCTGCCTACCTGTGTGTATGTATGAACATGCGTGTGTACTGTCTGCCATGTGCACATATGAGCGTGTACTGTGCGTGTGTGTGCGTGCGTGCGTGCGTGCGTGCGTGCGTGCGTGCGTGTGTGTGTGTGTGCGTGTGTGTGCGTGTGTGTGCGTGCGTGCGTGTGTGTGTGCGTGTGTGTGTGTGTGTGTGTGTGTGTGTGTGTGTGCATGATACTTTAGAGCCCTTTAGGGTTTTGCGCCCTTTAGAGCCCTTTAGGGTAAACCAGAGCTATGACCTGAAGTCCCTGGCCCTCCCACCCTGCTCAGAGACACGGGACAGGGAAGGTATCTGTGTGTCTTTGTATCTGTGATGTGTGTATCTGTGTCTCTCTCTCCATGTCCTTCAGAATCTGTAATTGTATCCAGGTATGTCTGTGTGTGTGTCTATATCCATGTATGTCACTTCTGAATGTGCGCCACCACCCCACCAGCTCCCACCCACCTCAAATCCAACACCCCCAGGTCCCCTGGATCCCTGTGACATCCCTCTGGCTCCTCTGTAAACCTCACAAGCATCTGTCTGACATGGTCCTGCCTCCATTTTGTCATCTGTGAAGTGAGGTGACATCAATGCCTAGTCTCATTCCCTTGTCTCACAGTCTTTGGGTACCCACATGCTGGGCACTGCCTGGGCCCTGGGGGCAGCAGAGGTCTCCACTCTTGAGTGTGACTTCTGTGACCCTGGAGAGAGACATGACCCCAGGATAGCTGTGGTAGGTAGAACAGGCCCCCCATGCCCCAGCTGTTACTACTTAACACAGTTGTTTCCCTGATGGTCGACACCTGTGCAGTCACTACATTACCAGACAAGCCCCAGCAGGGCCAGGGCTGCCAGGATCCTCTCTCAGGACCTGCTATAGCAGTGCCCAGCCTCAGACCATTAACTGTTTGATTGCCATATTCACACCAGTTCTGAAGAACAGGGCTATGACCTGAAGTCCCCGGCCCTCCCACCCTGCTCTGAGACAGGGGCCAGGGAAGGTATCTGTGTGTCTTTGTATCTGTGATGTGTGTGTGTATCTGTGTCTTTCTCTCCATGTCCTTTGGAATCTGTAATTAAGTCCATGTTTGTTTGTGTGTGTGTGTGTGTCTATATCCGTGTATGTGTCTGTATGTAGCAGTGTGTCTCTTTGTATGTCTGTGCATGTATCTACATCTATGTGTGTTTGGAAAGGGGTTCAGTGGTACTTGGCCTTGGGCCATGCAAACATCTGTCCATCAGAGGAGGCCCCAGGTCCAGTTTGAATACCCAGATCAGACCTGGCTGACTGTGAGCCCCAGGTCCATACACAGAGACCCCTCTCAGCCCTTCCAGATGACAGGAAGCAGCCCCTGGTGATGGCACAGGGGTGGAGGGGACGCCGAGGGCGGAGCCCCCATTCATTATTCAGCAGCGCCTCACCTCACATCATTCTCCCCGATACTTTTACGACCTGTCAGTAAATAAAAAGATTCTCTATTATTTATGGGAGTGGAGCTGAGCGGTCCAGGAGAATTTAGTGTTTGTTCTCAGAAAGCCTCAGAAGGCTACAAGGAGAGCCAAGGCTGCTGCTGCATCAGCCACACGGGACACTCAGGGACTTGGTTACATTTTCTGACCCACAAAGCTCTACTGACACCTTCCCAGAGGTCAGGCACCAGGCCCTAGGTGGGCAAGTGGCTAAGAGACCATACAACCCAAGCTGATGGCGGAAGCCCTTCTGTTGGTAGCATTGGTGGCTACACAGGGCAAGATCACTAGCCAGTATGTGAAGATAGGCGTCGGGGCATTGGGTTCTGAGCTGAGAAGTGTATGAGGGCTTTATTGAGCACCCACTGTATACACATGACTGTCACGCCCCGCTCGACCAGCAAGGAAGACGCGACAAACTGGATCCTTCTCAACAGCCTTTATTGTAGAAGTGCTCTTTTAGATTTCAGGGAGAGACCTCGAATGCCCAGAACGGGCTGCTTATATACCCTCAGCCCTGGGCGGGTGGGGGGGGGGAGGGAGTGCATGGAGGTGCACGATTGGTCAAATTGCAGTGTTACATTAGCATTGGCCTGCTGAGTCGGGTCAGTGGCCTACACATGACCCTACATACAAGCGGGGGGGGGGGGGGTGTGCATGTCCTGCGCCCTGGGGGACTGTGATCCCCCGGTGCCAACTTTGTATAACCATCTCCTATGAATAGCAGGTCCCTCTCTGCCTCCTCTTGGGGTACTGCTTCATAGTCTGGGTCTACCCTGTCCCTGGGGTCATGCTTTCTGTCCTTCGTGTTTACAGCTGTCAGTGTGCAGACAGCAAGATCAGACTCCCATCCCCAAATGTCTAGCCTCCGGTGAATGCACCCCAGAAAACAGGGTCTGCGTTTGCGTGTCTAGTTGTAATAGCATGAGGCCCCCACCCCCAACCCAAGGATGTTCTTTTGGGAGGTGAGAACAAGGAAGAGGCTGTTTAAGAGGGAGGCTCGTGTAAGCCCTGGTTGTGGGCCATATGCAGAGGCCGGAGGCCAGTCAGAATAGAGGCAGCAAACCGGGCAGGTTGCCAGATGACACCAGCTTAGCTGGAGTCCAGGAAGGCTGGATCCGCACAACTGATGCGTCAGTCCACGGGGCACGCGCCCGCTGTGTGCTGCTGAGGGGAACATCCGTGGTCTCTGACCCAGGAAAGAGGCTCTGTGGAATGGGGTTCAGCTTCCTTTCAGAGCCCCTCGGGGCTACAGTCAAGATGCTACCTGACGTGTCAGTCATGGAAGGTTTGACTGAGTCCTTCTGCCAACGTGCACCTTAGCTGGAGGTAAAACTCAGTCCCTGGGAGTTGTCTTCTTTGCTGGACACTGGCTGGAGGCTGTAGTCAGTTTCCTGCTTTTCGAGTGGCTTCCCCACATGGTCACCTCTCACGGGGCAGCTCCTTCTGTGGCAGTTTTTTGTTTTTTTTTTTTTAAATAGTATTTGTGTGCACTAGACCAATGCTCTTCTATTGAGCTACTCCTGGGACATCCTTTTACTTGAATACTGTTTTTAAAGATTTACTTTTACTTTATGTGTGTGATGTTTACCTGCATATATATGTAACGAGCCATATGCACACTTATTGTCTAAGGCCTAAAAAGGACGTCAGGTCCTTTGGGACTAAAGTTAAAAGGTGATAATGAGCCACCATGTGGGTGCTAGGAAGGGAACCCGGTCCTCTCTTAAGAGCAACAAGCACGCTAACCACTGAGCTTTCTTTCCAGCTCCCTTTTACCATTGTGAGATAGGGTCTAAGCTGCCCCTGTTGGCCTTATTAGCCTTACTCTGTAGCCCAGGCTGTCTGTGAACTTGGAATTCTCCTGCCTCAGCTTCTTCAGACCTAGTCACCTCATGGCACCATGACTAAGCAGGACATGAAGAGAGTCAGCCCAAAAGACAAAGCCACAATTCATGTTACCTGACCCTGGAGGCCTCAGTCCTCCGTGTCCACTGCCTCTGTCCACTGAGATTAGTCCACCCTCAAGAACAGATGACTCAAGGGCATGCACACATTGATGTGGGGGTCATAGTGGACCGCTGCCCTGGACACTGGGGGTAGCAAGGATAGACCATTGTGAAGGGTTAAATCAGAGGTGTTTCTATAGGAAAGCCTGCCCGGAGTCCTCAGAACCGGGGGTGTTAGAAGTGAATGACCCAGTGTCTCAGCACCGACAAGATCAGGGTGCCCCCAGATTCCACAGGAGGGGGTTCACGAACCAGCTGCTCTAGTCACCACGTGCGTGCGGGTTCATCCTAGTTTTCAAAAAGCCTGTGCCGTACCTCGGTCCTGGCTCATCGAGGCACAAAGTGGAGCCATACCTGTGCTGTGCAGGAGCCCTGCAGGCTGCTGGCATCCTGGGCTTGTGTTCGTGTGGCTCCAGCCCTTAAGGTAGGATCCTCACATGGGCTCCCCTCTTATGCTAATGACATGCGGCTCTGCTTCCTGCTGATGGAGGTGGCCACCCCAATACTAACTGTTGATCACCATGTGAACTCACACACCCCTTTGCCACATCCGCAGGCTCTGGGGACTGGAATGAGGCCATTGTCCAGGCTTCTGTATCCTCAGTGACCATGTGTCCATGACCATCCAGGTGTAGGTTTCAAGCTAAACCTTTGACCTCTGGTTAAGAATTCAGGGTTCTGAGCCAGGCACAGTGGCACAGGCCTTTAATCCTAGCATTTGGAAGGCAGAGGCAGGCGGATCTCTGAGTTGGAGGTCAGCCTGGTCTACAGAGCAAGTTCCGGGATGGCCAGGGCTACACAGAGAAACCCTGTCTTGGAAAACAAAAACAAAGGCTGGAGATGGCTCAGTGGTTAAGAGCACTGACTGCTCTTCCAGAGGTCCTGAGTTCAATTCCCAGCAACGATATGGTGGCTCACAACCATCTGTAATGGGATCTGATGCCCTCTTATGGTGTGTCTGAAGACAGCTACAGTGTACTCATGTACATAAAATAAATAAATCTTTAAAAAGAAACAAGAACAAAAGAAAACAAACAAAAAACCATAAATAAATAAATAAATTTAGGGTTCTATGCAGGGGAGACCTGGGTTCTGGAAATTTCTATGCTAGGTTCACCTAGCACCTGTGTTGCGTGCTCTTGGCTACAGAAGGGCTCATGGTACCTTTCCCATCTGGAAGCCTATGTGTTCTGCAGGCTCCCATGACAAATCCCATAGAAGGACAATGGATGCCCTGAGCAGTGTCCTAGTATAGGCTGAAGTAGAACAGGGACTTTCCCAGGGGACAGTGCCCACACTCGAGGTGATTGACATGCAGAAGTGAAGGGTTTGTGGGCAGCTTGGAAAGGTGGGGGCTTGGGTATGCAGATACATTAAGATGCTCCCAAGTCCAGGTAGACTGGCGTCACCACCCTCCTCAGCTGTCATAGCCGTGAATGGCTGCTCACGCTCTCTGCGGGGTTTCCAGCACCATCTTTCTCACTACAGTCACTTGTATCTGAGAACAGCAAGGGCTGTTGGCACCTCACAGGTCCCAGTGGTCACCTAGCCTTCTCCCACTCACGTGAGCCAGTCACCTGAGCGCACGCAGACCTGCACAGGTTTATGGCAGCCTGGGAAGGGGTGGGACACATAGAACAAACCCTGGCTGCTGTAACCAGGTCCCCAAAGGCCATGGGTGAGTGTCACATGCTCTGAGTCCCCCACTCCTCAGCTCCCTGTTCTATGTGTACACAGGGTGGGGAGGGGACACCCATGGGACTCAGGCCAGATGACAAGAACCACTTCTCTGTCCCAGGAACAACATCAGCCAGCAGGCAGTGGCGGTGACAAAGCCTCTCTTTGGTTTGCATGGTTTGCCACATAGGGCCACGAAGTCCACATTTATATATCAGGCTCTTGTGCCTGGGCTTGACACCTGACCCCGCCTGGGGCCTCCTTATTCACTCATTCTGTAGAAGGACGTTCCAGAATGTTCCCTACCCTGTGGAATGACATCACTAGCTTTTCCTGGACTCAGCATCTGATTTGTGAAACAGGTGTGCAGGCAGATGTCCAAGGCTTCGTTCGGCGTAGGGAGAAGTTGCTGCAAATTAGACAGGGAAATTGGTGTGACTCTGTGTGTGTTGAGACCTGCTCCAGCAATGTAGCACAGGCTAGCCTCAATCTCATTCCTCCTGCCTCGGCTTTGTGTGTTGCGATGGCGGGTGGGTGCCGGCTAACATTTTTGAGCTTCTTGTTCTAGAGTCTAAGTTATTAAGCCCCTCTAAGGAAAGAGTTTTCTCCTGTGTGTCCAGGACCTGCCAAGTGTCTGGTATGACAGACATAATGAACTAACAAGACTACAGTACCATTCATTAAGGTCCAGGTACTGAGGGTGTTGTCACCTCATCTCCCTTGTCATCCCAGTCTGGGCAAACCAGCAAACCAGGGTCCTCCTGGATCCCTGGGACAATCCCTCAGCATAGGCAGACAGCGACATGCTCGGCACCCGTCTCCCAGGATCCTGTAACCCGGATATACCCTGTTGGGAAGAAGACCTGTTCCCTGCACAGCAGAGGGGCGGGGGCCAGCGCAGCCCCTGCTGGCCTCCAGACCTTAACAGCTTGTCCCCCCTGTCCTGAAGGTGCTTGCTGCCAGCCCGGCCGTGACAGTTTTATTGGCAGGCGGGCCTGCTGGAAGGATTGTGGGCTATTTACAGTGTTGAGGCCGCGGCTTTGCAAGGAGACAGTTCGTATAAATCCCCATGATGGATCCGTTATCACTTCATTGAACTCGTGGTGGACCCGCGGAAGGCCGGGCAATAACACGCCGTTTCCTAGGTTTGCGCGGCCCTGGGATACATTAAATACACTTTATTTATGGCCAGCCCTCGCGCGCTGTGGGCAGGAGAATGCGGCTTCTGCAACTATCGTCTAATTTTATGATGAGCATTACAGCCGGGCCTATAATTTGCGCCTTTTTATTCATTAGACACTGGTGCAGCCATAAGTCAAAAAGGCCCAGGGATTTAGATGCGGATCCAGAAGATAAACTATTGACAAGCCAGATGTATTTTTACATTAGAGCGCCTTTACAATAGTTTATGTTGAGAGCGGAATATAAATTGCGTTATTAAATATGAGCCTCTCACGGAACTGGGGCTCCCGGGGAGCTGGAGGGGGAGACCCTGGGGTGGGCGGTGGGGAGGCCCGCCTAATTTCTCAAGGTTGCACACAGTGCCGCTCCAGGCTGTGGTCCTGCTCATCAGGAGCCTCGGATGAGAGCGTGTGTCTGTGACACGGAAGCGAGGTCTCAGTCTTGGCCTGCTCTGGGCACATAGCGAGTGTGGGAACACCTGCCAGACCATTGGCTACAGTAAACATGGTCACACTTTGTCCCTGCAGGGTGCTGGTTGAGGGTAGTGCTAGACACACCCTGTGGCGGGTGGGTGCCCATCAAGACTCTTCCCTACCCTCCAGTGATAAAACAAGCAGCAATACCAGAGCCCATGGCTTGCGCCTCTGTGGAAGATCCCAGCTCTCACAGGAAGATCCCTGTGATGACTTGGAAACCAAGAAACTTGTAGGAGCCCAACACAATGGCCCCTGTGTCAGGACATACTCTCTGGTGGGGAGTTAGCCTGTGCCCTGTAGAGGGTCAGGCAGAACCCCATCTTTATGCACTACAGACGGATTAAATACCACCCCCCATTTCTAGATATTGCCAAATACCAAATGTTCTCCCTGACAGGGACTTCTGAGTCCTGTCAGCTCTAGCTTAGCTTCCTGCGACCCTGTAAGGGTGGCACACGTGTACGCAGGGCAGCTACGGGATTCAGCCTTCGCCTCAGTCTCCACAGGTCCCTCACAGGGCTCAAGGTGAGGTCATCTCAGCAAACAGACTGTCTCTAACGTTCCTGGAGTTGTTGGTCCAATGGCTGTGCATTCTTGATATTCTCAGAGCCAGAACAGAGGTTGTCGGACTGCAGCAGCCTGGCACTACTGAACAATAAATAGGTCAGAGGCCCAGTAGATGTCCTTTCGATTCAGGGGTCAGCTGGCCCCTGCGCATTTAAAAGCTAGCAGGCCTTGCAAAGTCCAGGGACTCCCTGGAGAATTGATCTCCTGATGAAGGGTGACCTATAGAGCCAAAATTACTGGAATGGAACCCAGGAGCTTTTAGTGTGGGTGTGAGGGAGGCTGAGGAAGGCCAGAGCTAGCCGGGGTGTCACCAGAACACGCACATCTGTGTAGGTCTCGCCTATGCCTGTGCACCTCCATCCTAACAGGCCATGTGCCTTAGAAAACAGACTGGAGACAAAAGGAATACATCAAGTGTGACCTTTCTTGCTCTCCACGCAGAAATGCAGCAGGCAAGTGCTCACACCAGCGACCTCAGCACATGGGAGGCTGAGGTAGGAGGATCGAGTTCAGGGCCAGGGTCACCTCTCCACAGCCGACATCACATGGCCCAGCCTAACTCACTCTCTTGGTCCACCTCAGTCTCCCTCCTGGCCACCCATCCTGACCAAGCCATGCAGAAGCCCCGCCTCTTCCAGGAAGCCCTCCTGTCTGTGTAGAAACAGTGCTCACAGGCTCTGGCCTCTCTTGTCATCCTAGATATCAAGGAAGAAGCACCAAAAGGATATAGTCATTGGCCTGAGGACAGACAGTCACCATCCTTTGCAGGCTTTGTCCCAGCATCCCTTGCTGCCTGTAGGACAGGGGACAGTCTAGAAGCCTGTTGACGGCTGAGCAAAGCTGCTGGCTCCTCAAAGCGGGCTGGCGGCACCAGAGGAGAGATTGGCGAGGGAGGACGGCAGAGCTTTCCAAGTTCTGGCGGGTCTACGGGAGGTCTGCCTGCCAGGAGAGAGCTTTGAGCGGGAATGGATTTGGCAGGCAAGGCTGGCCCCCAAGTGCTGCTTGCCTGATCCCTGGTGGGATCCAGTTGGCTCTGGACACTCAAGTCTGGAGCTGAATGCTGTCCTGGCTGCACAGATGGTGCAAGGCTGGGGACTGGGAGACGCCTTGCAACTGCGGCATTCTGGGATGATACCACTGCCTTGATCTCTACAGGGCCATCAGTGTGTGTGGGGCAAATGGAGGGTGGGGCCAGAGTGGGAAATACACCAGCCCCTCCCTGCCTAATCGGGGCCCGCTCTGCCCAAGCCTGGTTATAATCACTCAGGATCTTGAAAGATACCCACAGGGCTGTGTGTGATGGTACATGTTTGCAACCCTAACACTCACAAGTAAGGCAGGAGGCTTGCTAGCTGGAGGCCATCCTAGGCTGCAGAGTAAATTCCAGGCCAACGGGAGCTACATACACTGTAGATGCTCTGTCTAAAAAAAAAAAAAAAAAAAAAAAAAAAAAAAAAAAAAGCTAAACAAACAAACAAAAAAACCCATGAACCAATGGCCTGAGGCTCAGTTGACAGGACCTTGCCTAGAATGCACATGGCCCTGGGTTCCACCCCCAGTGCCACATAAACTAGATGTGGGGATACAGGCCTGTGATCCTAGCACTTGGGAAGTAGAGGCTGGAGGACCAGTGAATAGAGGGCCATCCTGGGCTACATGAAACCCTGTCTCAAAAAAAAACCAAAAACCCTGTTGAGTCCAGGGCTCATATCCAAAACTGGTAGGAATCCCTGACAGGACCCTGCAGGGCTCATGGAGCTGCTTGTTCTGCTGTGGGTGTATACTGTCCAGAGCAGGCAGAGCAGAAGGATGAAGTGTGTGTGTGTGTGTGTGTGTGTGTGTGTGTGTGTCTGTTTCCTCTGTTCCTATACATGTGCATATATGTTTGTGTTTCTGTGTGTCTCTCTATGTATGCGTGTCTGTGTCTATGTTTGTGTGTGTGTGTCTGTTTCCTCTGTTTCTGTGTGTGCACATGTGTGTTTGTCTGCATTTGTGTTTCTGTGTTTGTCTCTGTGTGTGTCTGTGTGTCTCTGTGTGCACGTGTGTATCTGTGTATGTGTGCCTTTGTTCCTCTGTTCCTGTGTGTGCATGGACATGTGTATATGTGTGTGTTTGTGTGTATGTTTATGTGTGTGTGTGTATGTATGTGTATGTGCATGTGTGTGTGTGTGTGTGTGTGTGCGCGCACCTGTGGAGGCCAGAGGACAATGTTGGGTATCATTCCTTAGGTACTGTCTACTTTGTTGGGTTTTTTTATTCTATTATTTTATATCTTCATACATACACACATATGTACATACATGCATACACACGATACATACTACATACAAACATACATATATATACTTACATACATGTATATATTTGTACATACATACATAGGACAGGAGAGTTAGCTCGAGGCCATCCTAGGCTACAGAGTGAATTCCATTTATAGATTTGGTTATGTTCATCCCTCTACCGTCTCTTATCCTTCTACCATCCTGACCCTGGCCCCAACACCATGGTCTTTGGCTTTTAATTTGTTTTTTCTAAATTTGTTCTGTTTAAGCTTACCAAGTTTTGATCTTGAGTGAATGGGTTTCTGTATGTCTGTCTGTGTAGCCAGAGAAGCCAGAAGAGGGCGCCAGAGCCCCTGAGACTAGAGTTACAGGTGGCTGTGAGCAGCCACGTGGGTGCTGGCAACCAAACTTTGGTCCTCGGAAGAGCAGCCAGTGTTCTTTAACTGCTGAGACATCTCTGCAGCCCAACACATTAGTTTTTTGTTTTTAAAAAAACAGGTCCTGGCAGTGGCCCGAGGCTCTCCAAGTAGGCAAGGCTGGCTGGTCAGCAAGCCCCAGGGACCTACCTCTCTCTGCCTCCCCCCACGGAACCATCCTCTAATTTTTCATGTGAGTGCTGAGATTCAAACTCAGGACCCCACGCTTGCAGTGCAAGAGCGTTACCAGCTACTCTGTCTCCTCAGTTCAAGTGCTTGGCATGTTTCACCCCACAGAACTACATCGGTCAGTTCAGGATGTGAGCTGAGGACAAACCTCTCCCGTGGTCACCTCACAGTGCTGGGCAGAAACCAAGGACAAGGAACTGAGAAACAGCAGACACATTAGAAATGAGAGGGTTAGAAGATCCCAGGTCCCACCCAGTTCCCAAGATAGGGGAGCCACATTACTGGTAGCCACAGTGCTGATGGCTTCCACCAGGGGGCGTTATGGTGCCACTGTCCCCCTACTGTGTGTGAGGCCACAGCCCTGCCTCTAAGCCTTGTGGCTTCAGTTTCCTCCTCTGTAGGTGAGAATAATAACTGCTTACCATTGTTGCTGGGGCAGTGGAAAGATCAAATGTCTAGACACCTGCATGAGAACCACCCTCTGTACCCCATCATTCAACAAGCCAGGGCACAGAAAAGTGCATGGCCCCATCTCAAACAAGGGCTCTCAGCTCCGTATACCACCGATTCAGCCAGCAAACACTTAGAAGGCTGCTTTGACCTGGCAGGGAGGGGAAGGTGGGGTCCCCGGCGACTGCTGCTTTCCCTGCCTTGTGAGTGGACTCCTCCTGGAGTAGATGCACGCACGTCAGCAGGGTTGTCACCATGGATCATTTTTATCTTGCTGGCTGCCCCTGGGTAGAGGTGGCAGGCCAGCTGTGTCTCCAGATTGCTAGTTCCCTTAGGAATGGCCTTCATCCTGAAAGAGGCAGTCACCATGAACCCTCAGGGAAAGCGTACCTGCTTTTGCATCTCGTCCCTGGATACTCCCAGAGGTCATTGCCATGTCCTGGGACCTCCTCCCTGGACATCTGACAGTACCTCTATGGCCACCTAGTAAAAGTGGGACATTTCCTCTCCCGGCACTGCCCAGGTAGACCTGCATCCAGCTGCCCTCTGGGGATACCTGCCCAGGTTGTACCCACTCCCTGCTTTCCCTGTGGCATGCCGCCAAGGTAGTTCCTCTAATGGGTTAAGTGACTGCAGCATGCACACACATGGTTGACATTATCGGCATGAATAAAAGATGAGCCCTGCCGAGAGGCTGTCAGGACGATCCTCTCTGCTGAGGCGGCTCAGCAAGACTGACAGTAAAAGACTCCGTGGGGAGGGAGCTGGGGGTGCCCCCCTCACCCAGTAAATGAGGGATGGCACACCTCCCCGGGAGGCCTAGTGACAAGAGCTGCCTGGGGGCAGTCAAGGGGGGGTGTTACTGGCTGGGGGTTCAATAGTTTAGGGTTTCATACAGCCACTCCTGACTTGGCACTGTGCTGGGGACTCTGTACAGGAGGAGGTGACCAAATGGCCTGAAGAGGTAGGAAGCTCCAGGGAGGGCATCCCAGGTGAGGTCACTGCAGACACAACGGGCCCTGAAGCCCCTGCATTCGGAGTGCTTTGGGAGCTGGGGTCAAAGAGTGAGGAGAGGACTCAGGACTTTGAGCCTGGAGCCTCACAGGGTCCCCTAACAGCCAGGATACCACTGCACACAGCTGATTAACAAGGCAGGTATACAGGTCTCCAGCAGGGGAGGGCCAGGTACCCGCTCACTCACATGCCCGAGTGCTTTGTCTAGAACTGCTGCTATTGACTGTATCTGGCAAGCTATAAACTCCACGGGGTACCAGACCTCAGGCTATAGAGCCATGCTGAGGGGCATTCAGGTGGGGCTGACCTCAGGTGCCACCTTTCAGATCCTGCTGGGGGAACAGTGTACAAGCAGTACCCCTGGAACAAGAGTCCTGACCCAGCCTGTCACTGAGACTTGGGCACCTCCGCTCACCATGTAGGCTGGAAATGGCCAAGGGTGGGTGTGGGACACATTTAGGTAGGGAAGGGGCAATGGTGTTGAGCCCTTCTTTTTTTTTTTTTAAGATTTATTCATTATATTTATGTGAGTACACTGTAGCTGTCTTCAGGCACACCAGAAGAGGGCATCAGATTCTATTACAGATGGCTGTGAGCCACCGTGTGGTTGCTGGGAATTGAACTCAGAACCTCTGGAAGAGCAGTCAGTGCTCTTAACCGCTGAGCCATCTCTCCAGCACGTTGAGCCCTTTCTAAATCTGCACAGACACCTACTGAATGGGAAAAACAGTCCCCTAGGTCTCCTAAGGCAGACCCTGGGCCACATCCATGGCCCCATCTTCTGTGTGGCCTGTCACTCCTTAGCACTGATCTCTGAAGAGTGTTCAGTCACCCCCAGCCAAAGTGTGTCCTCTTTTGTTTGCAGCCACTTGGGGTGTGCTGGGGCTAGTACCCAGTGAATCAGTATGGCCAGATCCATGAGTGCCAGGGGTGGGAGCAGGGAGGAAGGGAGCCCTATGGCAGCCTGTAATGCACCATCAGAGATGAGCTGGGGACCATGGACAGGACTATAAAGCCAACCAGGCTAGTGCCCAGGTGAACAGACATTTGCCAAGCAAAAAAGTGTGTGTCTGTCTGTCTGTGGACACATCAGCCCATCACCCACCCATGGCTCTTCTTGTGTCTTGGAGCTAGATCTCTCAGCCCAAGGGACCTTCCTTGTACCTCGTCCCCTAGATGAAGTCCCTTGGCCCATCTTTAGGGCACATTTTGTAGTAGAGCCTGGGTATGTCCCGGAAGTCAGCCCTAGGCCCTGTGGCTCATGTTGGGCTTAGTCTCAGGGTGCAGTCCAGTCTGGTGTCTGTGACACAGGTAAGGCGGGACCCACCCTGTCCACTCAGTACAAATGGCAAGAGTTTCTCAGAGACACTGTTGGCACAAAATGGAATCCCATACTAAAGGACTATAGCACCCATCCCCAGGGACAGCTGTCCACATCTGTCCTCTGTCCGTCTATCCACTTAGGGAGGCAGGAGAGCATCTGGCCCTCAGGCCCAGGTGACACAGTAGACAGAGGCTGTGCCCCTGACATGCCTAAAAAAGCGGTAGGTTACGATTCCTGGAACGGGAGTTGTAATTCACAAGAGATTTAACAAGTTGGTCCTGACCTCTCCCATGAAAGCAACTCACCAGGCCGGGCTTCAGGATGGCTGGGTGTGGATGTGTGGATGTGTGGACATGGGCCCACGGAGCATGCGGCATAGGCCACGTGTAAGCCTGCAGGTGGGTGGGATTCACCCGCTGGACCTTCCAGCCCCGCCCCCTTCCTCCCTGCCAGCCCGCCAGGATCTTGCTCAAACACTTTAAAACAATCTAAAAGTAATTATTACGAACAGGCTGCTTGAAAACACCTGCTCCAGCCATCCCCCCCCGGAATCGCTGATGTGCCCATGCCGAGCCCTGACAGGCGCACGGCGCCCTGCCCCCCCTCCCCGGAGTCGCCAGATGCCGCGGTGCCCCCCTCGCCGCCCCACCACGCGCCTGTGATGCCAGCACGACCCGCGCAGCTGTCGCTCGCAGCCATCAGCCGCAAAATCATCCCCACGAAGTCATACATATGGAACATCGTCGCTGCAGAATATTTATTTAAACATGTGTCAAGGCCCCTTCGGGTGGCAGGCGGACCTCCTCTCACCTGCCAGGCAGCTGGAGCCAGGCAGACAGAGGGATGCCCAGGGAGGGCGTGCTAGCGTTCAACTCTCCTGTGGCGCCCTGGGTGGGGCTTCATCCCTGTCTCATCCTGTGTCCCTGCCTCCTCCTTCACGGTCACAGCTGTAAAACAGCTGCCAGCCCTTCCCCCTTAATCAGGGGACAAGAACCCATGCTGAGGCTCCACAGAGTGGATTTATTACAGGGCACTGTCAGACAGCCGTGTGTGTGTGTGTGGGGGGGTGTCACAGGTAACAGGAAACGTACAGAAGTGTGGAGAAAGTACCTGCAGGAGACAGCTTTACCTGTAGGCTGGGGAAGAAATAAGACCCACAAATTCAGGTCCAGCTTTGGAAGAGGGTTCTTCTGGGATGGGTCTGCAAGGGTGACCTTGAGGGGACAGTCATCAGGGACACTTCATGACCTCCTGGAGTGAAGGACGCTGGGTCCTTCTTATGAGTGTGCCCTGGAAGCCAGCTGCAGAGCTGAGATAGTAAAAACGGCGTCATGCATACACCGCTATCCCACCATCTCCATGCCAAACCTGGAGAGCCAGTCACCCTCAACAGAGCCACACAAGGCCTGAGTGCTGAGCTGTGTGGAACAGCCTCTGCCTCTGCCCTCTTATGTCAGGAAAGAGACATTTGGTTCCCATTGCAAAGAAGAGAAGACAGCGGCTGGTTGGGAACCCATAGGAAGTAAAGGGACCCAAGTGAGCTGGGCCGAGGCCTTCTAAAGCACATAGCTGTTCTCTTCCTCAGAAGGGAAAACTGAGGCATGGAGGGGTGAGGTGATCTGGTTGATCAGCTTGTCATGACCAGAATTCATTCTTTAGGTAGACACAATTCATAACCCACTCTAACAACTGCTCTTTCCAAGAATGAGTGGATGGATGGTGGATAATGGATGGGTGGATGGATGGATGATGGATGGATGGATGGATGGATGGATGGATGGATGGATGATGGATAGATGATGGATGGATGATGGATGGATGGGTGATAGATGGATAGATAGATGGATGGAAGAATAGATGAATGGATAGACGGAATGATGGCTAGACAGATGGATGCTAGGAGAAATAAAGGAATAGAAAGGTGAAATAGCTGAGCAGTGGTGGCGCACGCCTTTAATCCAGCACTTGGGAGGCAGAGGCAGGCGGATTTCTGAGTTCTAGGCCAGCCTGGTCTACAGAGTGAGTTCCAGGACAGCCTGGGCTACACAGAGAAACTCTGTCTCGAAAAAAAAAAAAAGAAAGAAAGAAAGAAAGAGAGAGAGAGAAAGAAAGAAAGAAAGGAAAAATATTGAATAGAGGATGAGTAGAGGGAGGGAGGGAGGAGTGGATGACGGACAGGTGTTAGATGATGATGGACAGTGGGGAACTGGGTAGATGGATAGATAATGGGTGGATGGGTGAAGGTTAGGTAGGTGGATGGTTAAAGGGCAGACAGGTAGATGGTTGGTTGGGAAAACTGAGGAAGGAACAAACGAATTGCTAAATGGATGGATGAATGGATGGGTGGGTGGATGGTAGCGAGTACTGTTATCTGCTGAGCCATCCCATTGGCCCTGCATGGATGGGAGGATGGACACATGGAAAGAAGGAAAGTGGGGCCGTGAGTCCCAGCAGGTCGGTAGGGTTGAGATCTGGGTGTCTGCAAGATCGAGCAGGTGGCCTCCAGGAAAAGTTCAGCCCTGGTTCAGCCTGGCTTTGCCCTTGGCACAGCCTGAGTTGGTGATGTCATCAAAGGAGGATGCTGGCTGGAGCCTTGGGGGTCAGGCATCTGTTGTGTGGTCCAGGTTTTGTAGCCAGGCCACACAGATTCCAGGCTTGGCTCCACTGCTCAGTAGCTCTGGACCTCTGGATAGTGGCTTCAGGCATCACACTCACCTATGAACTGGGTGTTAACAGTGGCACATGCCCTGTCCTCCCTTGTGGGGTACCCAGGATCCTCCCCTGGGAACCTTATGCTTGGTGCTAGCAGCTGGAGTTGCTGGACCTGACTCCCCAACCTCAGCAGTAAGGGGGACTTGGGTCCCTGTGGGGTTATTTTTCTTTTTGAGACAGAGTCTAAGGTAGCCTTGAACTCATAGTTAAGGGAAACCTTGAGCTTTTGCCCCTTCCCCCCTGCTTAATGCTGGGACCACAGGTGCGCCGCTGTGTGCTATGCCTGGTTCATAGGATGCTAGGCAAGTCCTCTACCCACTGAGTTTCATCCCCAACTGCTGGGTGACAAGCAGGCTGTAAGGCCCACAGAACAGTCTCTGATCAGGTACCTGCCTGATGGGTAAGCTGCTACTTCTGGGTGCTCCGTTTGAATTCACTCCTACTCCAGCTGTGGTAACCCAGGAACCATCCGGTAACCATGGTTACCCCCCAGGGTGGTGCCATCTGAAGAAGGTTCGTGATCAGGAGCAAAGACTTCTGGCCCCTAAGATAAGACCTGTGAACCTGGGCAGTAACAGCCACGGGGAAGCCGTCCTTGTCTTCTGGGTGTGTACTGAGGCTGCACCCTCTTCAGCTAGTGTGAGTGGAGGGTGGGTAGCGGATCCCAGTGTCAGTGAGAAGACCCAGTAGGTAAAGACACTTGCCACCCAGCCCCATAGCCTGAGTTTGATCTCCTGGCAAGATAGAAAGAATAGATTCCTAAAACATTGCCTTCTGACCCACGTGAGGGCTACATGGCATGTGTGTGTGTGTGTGCGTGTGTGTGTGTAACACACACACACACGCACACACACAGAGTAAATAAATGTAAGGACTTGTCTTTAAAGAGCCCCTCCATCCAGCGACACGTGGCAGACATACACAGTGTGACCCATGTGTTCAGGACACTCCCCAGCTCTGGAGTCCACACCTGCAAGCCACGTGAGTCACGTGGGTATCTAATCAGCAGATACCAGAGGGGCCCAAGTAGGCTCCTGCCCTTCCTCAGCTCACAACGGCCCAAGGCACACCTCCACTGGGCCAGATGTGCAAGGTCAAATTCTCTGTGTGGCGTTACGTCTCGTAAAGTCAGCTGTCTTATACCTGGAGAGCAAGGAGCACCTTGGAAGGATCCAGGACAGGATCCACACGGTCACCCAGAAACATCCTCTAGGAGTCGGAGGGCAGAGTCTAGGATGGTTCTTCTCACAGAACTCTTGGGCAGCACTCTGTTTAGACAGTACCCTCATCTCTGGGGACAAAGCCAGAGTCCTCACATTGGCCCCTAGGTGTCATGTGA